>NC_086322.1:146789108-149189108 GCF_036172605.1 Pelobates fuscus
CAAGACCTCTGAACGTGTCCTGGGGTGGAAATGAGAGGTTGGGCCTCCATCGGTCAGATTTGTTGTTCCAGCACATCCCACTGATGAGGATTGAGATCTGGGGAGTTTGGAAGCTAAGGCAACATCTTGAACTCTTTGCCACATTGCTCAGAAACGGTTTGAGGAACATGACAGAGTGCATTATTCTGCTGAAATAGACATCTGCCATCGGTTAACATGCAGCAGTGGGGGAGGAGCGTGGGCGGAGCGGAGCCAGCACCGAGGGACATTGGCACTGGACCCAGGTAAGTGACTGAAGGGGGCCTTGACAGAAGGGGTGCTGCAGTGCCAGCTTGTTTTCCTCGCACTATAATTTCCCTTTAAATATAATGGCCCGACTGGACAACCCGTTTTAAGCTTTTTGGCTAAAATTAAGACCACTGCTTCTGCCAAAGTTGAAAGACCTGGACCAAAACCTGCCTCAGAGAACACCGCAGTGTGTCCCTTGATCAGCAAATGGACTTGCCATACTAAGGTTATATCTTCTATGCCCACCTGCTCTGGAAAGATACCTAAACCACTTTATTTCTACCTGATTCCATTTCCAAGCCACCGATCAGGGTGCCTGGAGCAACAGGGTCTGTGGACATTGCATATGTACTCACTGAGAGCTCTGGATAAAGGGCACAGTTTCTCTCTACGAGACTTTAATTCCCAGCTTGGTAGTAGAATGGAACTTGAGCGGGATGCTTTTTTTTTTTTTTTTTTTAAATTGGTACTCTACACAAGTACCTAAATTTGCCCGTGAACAGTGTTTTGACAGCTGGATTCCATTATAACAGTGATCCCAGCATGCTTATACTTCTTGTTGTATCTGCAACCAGAGCATTTGTTCTGTTGTATTTTCTTATTAGTTATAACCTACAAGCACAATTATCCTTTTTTTTTTTTTTTTTCTTAAACATGTGCAGAACCAGCGGCAGCAACAGTTTCAAGCTCATTGTGTCGTTTCTCTCAATTGGTGCATTTAATGCATGATTTTTGTACTCCTGCCGCCTATATTATTTTATATTATGTCACAAACCATTGCCTAACTTTATGTAACAACAAGCAGTCACCCACTCATGAGTTTGTTGTTAATCTGTCAATTTATTTATTTTACCTCTGCGTAGTTTACTAATATGTTACCAGTTCTGGTCAAGTACTAAAAAAGTGGTTTATACTGAACATTTAATGTGGCTAGGAACTCAACACATTTGTGCACGCAAAGTTCTTGTAGGGAGTAATTCAATTGTATGCACATTTTTATGGGGTGGGAATAGAACATAAACATGCTCATTTAGCAAAGTATGGGTCATTATGCATAAACAGGGTTTGTCAGGGAGATTAAATTATTTGCCGATAGCGAAAAAGTAAATTGTCAGAATGTAACCGTTCCTTGTTCCGTTAACCCAGTAAACACTATTTCAGCATTTATTAAGACAAACAGAGCAGCAAAGGTAAGATCCATGTTTTGGAGACTTTGGCACACACATGCGCTCATACATCTAACAAAGGAATCCTGTATAGACACATGCACTCGAATATATTTGTCACAGTTCTGTGCCCATGCATGGGCCATATTGTAAGCGTTACTTAGTTTACGTACTCTGCCCTGCCAAAGTATATACTTTAGACAGAAAATAATTTAATGTTGGCACAACTAATTGCTAACTTTAATCAGTTAATCCAATACAACAAACCTTTTATTTTAGGTAGAATATTATAAAAATGAGTTGCAGCAGAAAGCTTTAGAAGGCCAGCACATGTTACTTGAGAAGGAAGAGCTTCAAGAGACTCAGAAGAAACTCAAAGATGAAGTGGAACTACTGATGAAATCTATAAAAGATGCTGAAGTAACACTGCAGACAGTGGAGCAAGACAAACTGGAGGCCGATCTAAAGCTTCTTAATCTGCAAAAGGAAATGGAAATACTAGCTAAGGAGCGGGATGAGTTGAGGACTACACAGGAGAAGTTAACATCTGAGAGGGACCAGGTGACTGAGGATCTAAAAATAAACCTGAATATGGTAAGATTTGTATTCTTACAGTAGTTGTAACTTGTTTGGGTTTTATATATATATATATATATATATATAATTTATTTTTTATTTTATTTTTTTTCTTGCACTTTGTGAGCAGTGCACATGGAAAAGCCATTGCCCCTTTAATAAGAACACAACACAGTATAGTTTAAGAATAGACAAATGGAAGGTTTGGGGGAGGGGGATTGTTTTTTGTTTTTGTGATGACTAGTTCACTAGGAAGACATCACACTGGTGAATATCAGAATCTGCTATAATGCAGAATTGGAAAAATAACACTCACAGATGACCTGTAATAAGTCTATAGTGGTTGTGGTTTTTGGAGTGCTTATAAAAGGTATTTCAATAATCCATTTTAGATTGAGCATATTGAAACCAGTGTGCAGCAAACACCCACAGAAGAGCATGAAACCATGCATGATGATAGTACACTTGAATTGGTTCAGCAAGGAACTTCAAATGACTTGAAACAACTAATGTCGAATTTGAAGGACACAGAGGCAAGACTACAAAACTTGCAACAAGATAAAGTGGAGACAGAACAAAAGTTTCTTAATCTTCAAAAGTACATGGAACCATTGGTTCAGGAGAGGGATGAACTGAAACTGAAACAGGACACTTTGATAGCCGAGAGAGAGAGGCTGCAGGAAGATCTCAAAAACAACACTGATATGGTAATAGGATTGTGTTTTTCAATACATATTTGTGTGTGTGTAAAATTACACATGAAAGAATATAACAAAGTTGTGATTGACTGTATTTGTGCATTAAAGGAAAATTAAATATCTCCATTCGCACACAGGACTGGTCACACTTTGTTACATTTAAACAACCATACCTCATTGTGATGTTTTCTGACACATATAGTAGTGACAGTAGTAGTTAGTGGTCCATGATTCAGGACACAGAACAACAGTAAGTTTCATCTGCTATTCTATAGTTGTGCTAAACATCATAAGCTGTCTAAAGGATATTGAGTAGTGGTAATTTGGGGGACCTTTCAATTGTTAATATTAGTGTATCCTCATTCATGCAGTTATACAGTACTGTCTATGTGTTTGTCCATAAACAAATAGATTTGTTCAAAACAACAAAAACCTTCATTCATTTTTAATGGAGGAAACCTTTTTTGTTTGCTTTGTGATTTGGATTTATAAATCCCTTTTATTTATTTTTTTTTTTTTACTCGAGCGAATTGATTCATTACAAAATTAATTTATTTCTAAATGACTAAATGATTCTGTTTACAACCAAATCAATTTGTTTTTGAATCAATGCATGCTAAGGAGATGACCATCTACCTGTTAATTGTAAGCTCTGTTGCCTTCTTAGGACATTTCCAGTTTTGCAAATTCTGTCCACTGAGTAGACAAGCCTATAGGGTCTAAATGCTTGTTGCAATCTTAGGGAGTGTATATGCAAATTGAGACGGGCATAGTTGTTTTGTTTTTTTGTTTTTTCCATACTTTACTCCACGCATGCTTACTCAAAGCTGGGCTCATGGGAGTAGATTTTATTTCCACGGTTTCCTGCTCAGTATTTTCTGTGTAATGTTGTGGGTTATGCCAACTTGAGGGTGACTGCGCGTGTGTGTGTTATTCAATCATGAGATGCTAATTAACATAAATGATTTGCCTGTTTATTTGAAAGTGAGAAACCATTCATTCCTTATACAAGTATTCTATCACACACGTCTGTCCTTCATTTTAGTTTGCTAATATTAAAAATGAACTTCATCAGAAATCATTGGATGCACAGCAAATTATGCATGAAAAGGAGGAGCTTGAGTTAGCCCATCAGAGGCTTAAAGATGATTTGGAACTAATAAATACAAAAGACATTGAGGCAGCATTACAGAATGTGCAACAAGAAAAACTGGAAATAGTTCAACAACTTCTTAAGCTTCAACAGGAAAAAGAAACCCTGGCTCAGGAGAGGGAAGCACTGATGATTAGCCAGGATAACCTAACATCTGAATGGGATCAGGTAAGATAATTTTTTGTATTTATTGGGAATCTCTTTGATTATCCGCATATTTCTGCTGTAGCATTAGCTGCAACTATGTAAAATGATTCATGTGTCTTTACTTTGTGCATTGTTGATGTGAGGTTTCACTGTTATTCTGTGCAGGAGAAGGTGAAGCTAGAGCTTGTCCATGAGAAGCTTAAAGATGAAATAGAACAACTAATGAAGAATATGAAGGGCTTAGAGGAAACCTTACAGAGTGTGCAACAAGACAAATGGGAGACAGAGCAAAAATTGCTTAACCTTCAACAGCAAACGGAAACCCTGACTCAGGAGAGGGAAGAGCTGAAGATTAGCCAGGAAAACCGAACATCTGAATGGGATCAGGTAAATAATTTTTTGTATTTATTGGGAATCTCTTTGATTATCCGCATATTTCTGCTGTAGCGTTAGCTGCAACTATGTAAAATGATTCATGTGTCTTTACTTTGTGCATTGTTGATGTGAGGTTTCACTGTTATTCTGTGCAGGAGAAGGTGAAGCTAGAGCTTGTCCATGAGAAGCTTAAAGATGAAATAGAAAAACTAATGAAGAATATGAAGGGCTTAGAGGAAACCTTACAGAGTGTGCAACAAGACAAATGGGAGACAGAGCAAAAATCGCTTAACCTTCAACAGCAAATAGAAACCCTGACTCAGGAGAGGGAAGAGCTGAGGATTAGCCAGGAAAACAGAACATCTGAATGGGATCAGGTAAGAGAATTTTTAGTATTTATTGTGAATCTCTTTGATTATCCGCATATTTCCTTTTTTTTTTTTTAATTCTTTATTTATAACAAGGTTGAACACCATCAATACAAACAAAGTCAATATAAACATCGCATATCGGACAAATTCACAGGCTTAGACACGTAAAGCATACATCTTGTAGGATAAAGCCCGCAAATGCGGCTGTATCAATTGCATCGTCTGGAAATCGTCTGTAAAGTGTCCAGATATGTAGATGGTGATCTTCCAATTTTTAATATATATAAAATATCCGCATATTTCTGCTGTAGCGTTAGCTGCAACTATGTAAAATTATTCATGTGTCTTTACTTTGTGCATTGTTGATGTGAGGTTTCACTGTTCTGTGCAGGAGAAGGTGAAGCTAGAGCTTGTCCATGAGAAGCTTAAAGATGAAATAGAACAACTAATGAAGAATATGAAGGGCTTAGAGGAAACCTTACAGAGTGTGCAACAAGACAAATGGGAGACAGAGCAAAAATTGCTTAACCTTCAACAGCAAACGGAAACCCTGACTCAGGAGAGGGAAGAGCTGAAGATTAGCCAGGAAAACCGAACATCTGAATGGGATCAGGTAAATAATTTTTTGTATTTATTGGGAATCTCTTTGATTATCCGCATATTTCTGCTGTAGCATTAGCTGCAACTATGTAAAATGATTCATGTGTCTTTACTTTGTGCATTGTTGATGTGAGGTTTCACTGTTATTCTGTGCAGGAGAAGGTGAAGCTAGGGCATGTCCATGAGAAGCTTAAAGATGAAATAGAACAATTAATGAAGAATATGAAGGGCTTAGAGGAAACCTTACAGAGTGTGCAACAAGACAAATGGGAGACAGAGCAAAAATCGCTTAACCTTCAACAGCAAATGGAAACCCTGACTCAGGAGAGGGAAGAGCTGAGGATTAGCCAGGAAAACGTAACATCTGAGCGGGATCTACTGAAGGGAAACCTGGAAGAACACATAGAAATGGTATAATATTATTGTGGATTTTCCAAAAACTGAAAATATGTTTCTCATTTAAAATATTTGTTTTGTAAACTAAACTAAAATGTATTTATTGCAAAGTAAATTATTTAGGTTTGTATTTCTTGGTTGCTTGTATAGCATTTAACTCATTTTTCAATTTTAATTTAGGTTATGAATCTTCAAAATGAGAAGCAGAAGAAACACACAGACCAGCCAACAATGCATCAGATATCTTTTGAGCAAGTCCAGCAGAGGTGTAAGGAAGAAATGGAAGCACTAATTAAGGACATGAAGCAAACAGAGACAAAATTGCAGTCTGTTCAACAAGACAAACTGGAGACAGAACAAAAATGCACTGATCTCCAACAGCAAATGGAAACACTAGCTCAGGAGAGGGATGAGCTAAAATTAAAACAGGACAACTTAATATCTGAGCGAGATCAACTGAAGGAAGACCTAAAGGAAAATATTGAGATGGTAAGATACCTTTTATGTTACAGAAAAAAATTCTTTAGATTTTTATTATTTTCAAGTCTACTAATGTGGTTAGTCAATTGCCTTTTAAGAAAATGTAAAAAAATAGAAAAGTGGAGAGCTATTTTAAAAACCTTTAGGATAGGAAAATTGTAATAAACTAAACTAAAGAACGAATTGCAGGATGGAATATTGTCCAACAAGAAATTGGTCTTTGTTAGGTTCGTTGAAATTTGTATTGGTTCATTAGGCTTTTGTACGAATAAGCAAAATTCAGACAAAAAACATGTTTGCCTGCAAGAAAAGAAAAACCGAAGACGGATTTATTCATATGGCTGCTAAAACAATTTTCACTAGGCATCGTGCTTTAATATTTTCTCTTGCAAGCACATCGGGAGAAACCTAGTTTATATCAAGTACAAGCAGCCGCTAGACTGCAATTTATAGTGGTATCCCCCACATATGAAAAAGATTGTTAAAGACTGAGTCAGTACTGTTCTCTTCTTTTATGTGGGAGGATGATATCTACCATCATTTTAACATGATGTTATATTATATGTTTTACTCTTTTAAAATATAAACTGAGGAATTTTCTTCTAAAGAAAAAGATTGACTGTGGAAAAGGATTGTTATTTGCTGTATTTTTCCTTCCCTAAGGGTTATTGAAATAGCTCTTCACTTTTCTATATTGAGTTTTTTTGGAAGTGTTTGGTGTTATTTGCAGGAGGTGGGAGACGCATGTATATAGCCGCAAAAAGATGACCCACGATTACAAGAATACGAAAGTGTCTAATGTAGCAAGGAGGGCAGTTCCATAGGGATGGTGCAGCCCTAGAGAAGTCGTGAAAGTCAGAGATGCGATCACGAAAAGAGGATAGACACAGGTCCGAGCATAGGAGCCTGGGTGGGACATACTTGTGTATTATTGAGGATTGGTAGACATGAGCTGTATTATAGGGGCTGTATTATAAAGAGATTTGTAAGCGCAAACCAGAATTTTATATCTTACAGTAAACCAATGTAAGGACTGACAGAAGAGAGTTGCAGGTGGTCAGGAAGTGAGTCTTTTCTGCAGCATTCATTATTGACTGTAGCGGGGCGAGCTGGGTGTACTTAAGACCAATGAGAAGTTGAGTGCAATAGTCAAGGCGTGAGATTATAGTGGCATGGAAGGGAGTTTTAGCTGCATTCAGTGTCTGTAGGGGCGTGTGTGAGCTAGGTTTTTGAGATGGAAGCGACAGGATTTGGTGTTTGACTGGATGTGAGGGGTAAAATGGAGGTGCAAGAGTCAGCAAGTCTGTGAGGTAGATTGTAAGCTGATGTGAGCAGGGCCTTCTTCATCTATTATCTCCCTGGATATATTGAATGTCAATTACCATTTTAGGATTGTAAAGTGCTGCAAAATGTTTTGGCCCTATATTAATAATAGAGTTGATGGTAGTGCCATTGACTTGGGAGATAGACATGGGAATAGTAGTATTTGAAGGAGAAAAATGAGAAGTTCCGTTTTGGAAAGATTGAATTTAAGGAACTGCACTATATCTAGTTAGAAATAGCAGAGCGGCAGTTGGAGACATAATTCAGCATGGACAGAAAAGACCAGGAGAAGGTAAGGGTGTGTTTCTCATCAGCATATAAGTGATAGTGGAACTGATTAGTCTAACCAAAAAAAGGCAGTAAAAAGCGAGAAACGTAGAGGACTGAAGATAGAACCTTGTGGAACACCAACAGAGATGTGTTGCAAAGGAGAGGAATAACCAGAAATGGAGACACATAAAGAGTGCTTGGAAATGTTGGGGTAAAATCCGGAAAGAGCAGAGTCTTTCGTAGGCAAAGGTTGTGATGGATGAGCAGAAGTTATTGATCAGTGTCAAACTAGGCAGAGAGGCCCAGAAGAATTAGACAGAAGTAGTGATCACTGGATTTTGCCACAATGAAGTCATTGGACACTTTGGATTTCGCACTCACCACTCGGACCATGCTAAAGTAGGGGTCAGGAAAGTTGTCCATATCGTGTACGTAACTCTCAAGGATCTTGGGCTTTTTTAGAATCAAGGTTATGGTTGTGTGCAGAAAATACACAAGATAAGAGGAAGTGATTATTGCGAGGCAGAGCAAGCAAAGGGACAGTGTGAATGTGTAAATTACTATAATTGACTGAACTGGTTCTGGCGTGGGAGGAGCAAAGCAGATCAGAAACAGATTGTGCAGTGGGTGTCAAGTAAGTGTAGGGTAGGGGAAGTTGGCATAGACAAAGCGATTTGAAATCTCTTCCCTGTTTGCAGCTTTACTGGAGTGGCAAATAATGTTTTCATTCTCTGCAGAGTTTGGTTATGAGGATATTGAAGTTGTGGAGAAAATCAGATGTAGACTTATTCTTTCTCGATCAGCATTCAGCAGTTCTGAAACATTTTTGGAGGTATAGGGTTTAGTTTAGTATGCCATGGTTTTAACTGGAGTCCCTTTTGATGCTTAAATGTAGGATGTGCCATGTTGTCTAGTTCAGAGGAGCGAGCGGGTGGAGTTGTAGAGAGAGGTTGCAAAGCTAGAGTAGGTTAGGTTTGAGATGGGTAAAAGGAGCGTTCGGAGATTGCTGGAGAATTGCTGTAGGTGAAGACAAGGGAGGTTTCTGCAAGATTCTTTTAAACATTGAGTGTTCTAAGTTGGCTATGGGGTCAACAGATGATGGTCTCCGTCATTTATGGTTATAAGCTCTATATTTTGCACCTGGCAGTCTGCATAGCCCCTTAAGGACCAAACTTCTGGAATAAAAGGGAATCATGACATGTCACACATGTCATGTGTCCTTAAGGGGATAGAGAAAGCATACGGAGAATAAATTTTAGTATTTCTCCTCTTTACTAGCACTGTCTGCTTTGGCTTAGCCTTGTCTGAACTGTATTTCAACATAATTTGCTAAATATTTAATATAAGTTTGATAGAAAACAATGCTGTAAGTCCCAAAGCCTTGACCGTCCAATTTTTAAAGTGAATTTCATATTTTGCACCTGTTAGGGGGACACTGTAGGCATCATAATCATGAAAAACACTGTATTAATCATGGTGCTAAGAGTCCCAGTGTACCATCATATAATCTGTCAAATGCTTAATAAATGTACTGGCAATTACTTTGCTGTTTTGGGCTACAGTTGGTTCCTACTTCTGCATTATCATGGTAGGTTGTCATCTGACGACTTTCGGCAAAGGATTACTGTTTAAATCTGCTATGTGATGTTATATTATGGCAGTAGTATTTTCTTCTTTATCAAACAAGCTTAGACTGGAAAAACTAGGGGGCGCCCAACACAAGGTATGAGTCAGACCATTCGTAACATTTGTTTTACAAATTACCAGCAGATGGCACCCAGGACTCCTGGCACTATAACCTCTACAGCACTTAGCTTAGTGCCCAAAATGTCACTTTAATATTCTGGATTTATATTGTGGATTATTGTTGATAATTTAAACCTCGATATAACATTCTTTAAAATCGGCTTTCTTTAGTTTAAAGAATAAAAAAAAAAAAAAAATGAATTGCAGAAAACTTATGATACAACTAAGATAAGCATTTTTAAATGTGAAACCGGTTTGCACTAAACAAGTTATTGTGGGTGTATCTTTTACAGTCTATTGAAACTCAAGATGACCTTCGGAAAGCTCAAGAAGAATTGCAGCTGCAAAAACACAGGGTGCAACAGTTGACCAGTCAGATGTCTCTATTGGAAGAAAAGGTATTTTTCAAAGATTTTCATGCATGTTCAGGTGAAGAAAAGTGATTACATGTTTTTTCTTATTTTATTTTTCTATTTATAAAGCTTGCATCTGTAGAGAAAGAGTTGATTCAAAAAGAAAATGTGCTGAGTGAAACTTTAAAAGAGATCCATGAAAACACCAAACAAGAAGTTGATTCAAAGGTGAAAGCGCTTAGCCATGCTTTAGAAAGCAGTGAGTTGGCTTTAGAACAAGTAAGACTGGAAAATGATGAAGCTGCCAGGAAAGTCCGAGATCTCACAGTAGAACTTGGAGCCATGTCAGATGAGAGAACTCACCTACAAAAATTGAAAGAAAACTTAAAAGAAGAGGTATTTTATTTTTGTATCATGGTTTGTTAGTTTTTTTTTGTTTTTGCTGATTTGAAATTGCTGCCTGTATCCTATAGGGGGACCACATCTGAGATATTTTGACTAGTTTTGTGTTTGTGTGTAGTTTTGGGTGTTCATAAATTTGGTTGACTAATTTTTTATGAATATTTGTGTTGTCTTCCTCTAAGTATTCTAAAATACAGTGCTGTATTACTTCACCTCTACTGAACGAGAAGACATTCCTAAGAAGTAAAAACTATAAAAGAGAACTTGAACCCTGTTCCTAAAAGGAATACTGTCAGTCTGGCTTTAAAATAAACTAACACGGGGGGCGGAGCCTGACAGCCAAGATGGCCGGTCAAGTCTTTTAGGAGCTCCAGCACCGGTGGGCTAACAAACGCCAATCCTGGACAAACGCCTGATGATACCGACCCACGGTGACTGGACAGCGACTAAGGACACACCGGGGAACAGGATGACACCTGTCCCGGCCCGAAACGAGACGAAATCGCCTGAACCGGCCATGCGGCCTAAACCAGAGCGGAGCCTGCAGCCTGGGGGAGGCGGCCGATCTCCCGGCGGAGGGCACGCTCACACGACTGATACAGCTCTGCTACCCCTCCCCCCCCCCCCCCTCTGGACCAGTGGGGGTCATCCTGGTCCCCACTGGCCGACCCGATCGAAGAGGAAAGTGGACATGTCAGCCATAAAGCAAACGGGGGCACAGGGCCTCCAAAGCAAAGCCAGGACAGACCCCAAAAGAGGAGCACTCAGAGTAAACCCTACACATCGCCACTGGGGACATTGGATCAGCTCTGCATAAGCCTTAAGGACGTACTGCACAGCCGAGGAGTGACCTACTGTCGGGCGGACGTGCTGGTGGCCTCGTGGATCCGACCAGCAACACGCCGCAGCCATTACACGTATACACCGCGGGCCTCCAGGGCGACCGTCCGTCCGTCGGCGCAGGTACCGGCTGTCCTCGAGAAGGGAAAAAGTGCCAAACTTCCCAAGAACAATCTCCCACCCGTGGCAGCACACAACGGAGAACACCACGCCAGCGATTCACGGTGGGACCCCGCCGGACCGGTCTCTCGGCATCCGGCACAGCAGGACACAGCCACTTACAGCCCACACTGTGAAACCAGAGACTGTGCGGCAGCACTCACCTCGGGGCATTTCCGGCGCTTGCCCCAGCCTCAGACACACCGCATTCAGAGGCGTCGAGAGTGAAGGTGGCCACCCACTATGCATCGCTCAATACCCGCCACGACCAGCACCTCGGCACAGACCTGCGGTACCCTCCCAGACTGGGAATAGGCTGAGGATCGGGCCTGCTCTGAGACAGCATGACCACTAAGGGACATACTCACAAGCAGCCACTACACCCTGGACATTATCTGTCTCACCTGACAACTGTGAATAATAGAGACTGAGAGGATGATCCTATCTTGACACAAGCTTGACTTCGAGAGAAACAGCATGGTTTATTTTTATTTCCCTTTTCGTACTCCATTGTACAGATACATGTATGCTGGCAGAGCGCATGCCATTCTTTACTTTAACCTGACTACAGCCAGAATGCCAGGGAGCCTGCTAGAGTAGGAACGTATACAGGGAGTGCAGAATTATTAGGCAAATGAGTATTTTGACCACATCATCCTCTTTATGCATGTTGTCTTACTCAAAGCTGTATAGGCTCGAAAGCCTACTACCAATTAAGCATATTAGGTGATGTGCATCTCTGTAATTAGAAGGGGTGTGGTCTAATGACATCAACACCCTATATCAGGTGTGCATAATTATTAGGCAACTTCCTTTCCTTTGGCAAAATGGGTCAAAAGAAGGACTTGACAGGCTCAGAAAAGTCAAAAATAGTGAGATATCTTGCAGAGGGATGCAGTACTCTTAAAATTGCAAAGCTTCTGAAGCGTGATCATCGAACAATCAAGCGTTTCATTCAAAATAGTCAACAGGGTTGCAAGAAGCGTGTGGAGAAACCAAGGCGCAAAATAACTGCCCATGAACTGAGAAAAGTCAAGCGTGCAGCTGCCAAGATGCCACTTGCCACCAGTTTGGCCATATTTCAGAGCTGCAACATCACTGGAGTGCCCAAAAGCACAAGGTGTGCAATACTCAGAGACATGGCCAAGGTAAGAAAGGCTGAAAGACGACCACCACTGAACAAGACACACAAGCTGAAACGTCAAGACTGGGCCAAGAAATATCTCAAGACTGATTTTTCTAAGGTTTTATGGACTGATGAAATGAGAGTGAGTCTTGATGGGCCAGATGGATGGATTGGTAAAGGGCAGAGAGCTCCAGTCCGACTCAGACGCCAGCAAGGTGGAGGTGGAGTACTGGTTTGGGCTGGTATCATCAAAGATGAGCTTGTGGGGCCTTTTCGGGTTGAGGATGGAGTCAAGCTCAACTCCCAGTCCTACTGCCAGTTTATGGATGACACCTTCTTCAAGCAGTGGTACAGGAAGAAGTCTGCATCCTTCAAGAAAACATGATTTTCATGCAGGACAATGCTCCATCACACGCGTCCAAGTACTCCACAGCGTGGCTGGCAAGAAAGGGTATAAAAGAAGAAAATCTAATGACATGGCCTCCTTGTTCACCTGATCTGAACCCCATTGAGAACCTGTGGTCCATCATCAAATGTGAGATTTACAAGGAGGGAAAACAGTACACCTCTCTGAACAGTGTCTGGGAGGCTGTGGTTGCTGCTGCACGCAATGTTGATGGTGAACAGATCAAAACACTGACAGAATCCATGGATGGCAGGCTTTTGAGTGTCCTTGCAAAGAAACGTGGCTATATTGGTCACTGATTTGTTTTTGTTATGTTTTTGAATGTCAGAAATGTATATTTGTGAATGTTGAGATGTTATATTGGTTTCACTGGTAAAAATAAATAATTGAAATGGGTATATATTTGTTTTTTGTTAAGTTGCCTAATAATTATGCACAGTAATAGTCACCTGCACACACAGATATCCCCCTAAAATAGCTATAACTAAAAACAAACTAAAACTACTTCCAAAAATATTCAGCTTTGATATTAATGAGTTTTTTGAGTTCATTGAGAACATGGTTGTTGTTCAATAATAAAATTAATCCTCAAAAATACAACTTGCCTAATAATTCTGCACTCCCTGTAGTTACAAGATGTTTTATTTATATTGACGCGCTTGCCAGGTGGTTTCACAGATCACCAGATTAACAGCGTAATTCAACATTATAGTCTAACCTGTTCTTAACATTGTAAACTCTATAATAACCATATGAGACAGTTATTTTTGTTTATATTTCTTCCACCAAGCATGACATAATTACAAATCACAGCATAGGCCAGACATACTGCACTAAAGGCATGACTCTGTATAATCAGATACACAGATAAGTGTCCCCTGCTTACAAAAGGCAACACAACTACACGATTGTCACAATGCAGAGGAATACATGTTCAAACGAGATGTGTCTTTATGCTTACGTTCCCCTGTTATTTTAGTTTACCATAAGCAGGCTTACTGAGAGTGATTCAATGAGGCCAGCAAAGCTAGTCTCCTAATTGCCCACATTTACTATATTTGTCTCCCTCCATTTCTGTGCATGGGGCAACGGGGCTCATATCACTCAGAACTCCGCTTCAACCTGTCTCACTAGCACTTGAATATACCCATAATAGATATAAATCGTTAACAAATTAAATCATTTACTGTTTGTTCATATATTTTACCCTTTCTGTTCTATACCTTTGAATCGTTGAGACTGTAGCGTTACTAAACACAATTTGAGTTTTCTAGACGTACCTGACTAGCAAGATATACTTAACTAAAACTAAAATGTGTGCATGTCATATAACTGCAATTCCACTGTTATAACTTGTCTGAAAATGCATGGTTTGCCCCGCTATTGTGGCGATGCAAGCTCATTATGTGTAATCTCTGCGCACCAAAAATAAAGAATTAAAAAAAATAAAAAAACACAACCCAAAAGAAAAGTCAGTTTACTCCACGCTTATTTTTTTATCCCCTGCAATATGTGTAACTTTTTTTTTCCTTTTTTATCAAATTGCATACTTTTTACCTTCTGTTCTTGCTACACATAGTACTGCAAAAGATTGTTAAAGCCATGTTGCTCTGACATGCGATATGGCACAAGAAATATTCTGAGTAAGGGTTCTGGGTTTGAGTGGTACTAAAATGCTCTAACTTGCCTAGTATCAGATTTAGATGAATATTGACCAGGACTGGCACCGATTACTGCTTGAATCAGTGGCATGAAGAACAATTATATTTAAATTCCATGTGAAAAATAAAATTATCCAGTTTACAAAGTATTTACAAGTTCTTCTAAAAAATAGGTATGATTTTGAAAACGTTACATTGTGCTTTAAACCTGTACATGCAATTTAGGTTTAGTTCTCTGAACCTTCATGTGCAATTTGGTTTTGTAAATTCAACAGGTAAACCAACTGAATAACGAACTAGAGAATCTGAAACAGAAACATGCCCTCTTGGAAGCACAGCATGCTGACGAAAACCTGAGGCAGGAAGAGCTAGTTACCGAAATAAAGGCGCTAAAAGATAAACTTGAGGCCACCAATTCTAGAGCTCAGCTTCTTGAAGCTGAAAAGGACAACCTGCAAAAGCAAATCCAAGAACAAGATCTGAAAATATCCAGTCTTTATCTAGAACAGGAACAATTTCAGCAACTGCTGCAAAGAGTGCGAAATGAAAAGGAGAATATATATTCGGAGCTTCAAGGACAGGAGAAAGAGGTGAGCGTATAATAACACACATTATTAGTGTAAGCAGCTGCATAAATACTGCCTTGTTTATTAATTCAATCTCTACATTTCTAGTCTGCCCAGCTAAGGGAGGAACTAAACAAATGCCAGACAGAACTTCAAGTTGTTAAGCAACAAAAGGAGGATATAAATGAACATCTCAATTTAAAAGTGAACACACTTGATGAACTGACCAAGCAGATATCCTCTTTACAAGAACAGATTGAGCAACTACAGCAGGTATTGGTTATGTTTTTGTCTTTTCCTCAGAAAGGTATGACATCAATTCAATCAACAATTATAATTTTACTGTTCCTGTTAAATGTAGGTGCTCTCGGAGCTTAAAAATGGCTTGCTGAGGAACCTTCTGTGTTTCTCAAATCGTTCCTTTATGGTCGAAATAAACCTATCCTGTTCACAATGTGACATTTTGAAATGCATCTTTTCCATACCCGGGATGGTTGAGACTCAAGTGTTGATTGACTTTAAGACCTAGTGTCTTATGTGCACAGTGATTTGAATTTGTGGTCAGGTTTTGACAAATTGCTGTTTTGTGTTATTATTACTGTTTAAGGAGCCTGTAGTTATTTATTTACTCTACGTTTTTTTTTTTTTTTTTTTTTAAACAAATAGAAATTAAAATATTGGAGAATGTTTTATGTTTAATCCCTTTTAAAATTGAGCTAATATTTGAAAACCAGTGGTTGTTTGAAAGACTTATACATCAAGAAAACAATCTTAAAAAATGTGTACCATGTGCTAGTTATATTTAATGAAATGTGCCAACAATCCCCCTTTTAGGATGTGATTCTTATTGTATACTTGCATTTCAGGCCATAAAGGATGAAAGAGAGAAAAATTTTGAGCTCAATGATGAGATTGAGCGTAAAGATAAAGATATTTTACTTTTAAATTTAAAACTGAGCTTACCTCCAGAAGAAGACGAAGAAGATGAGCTTGCAAAGCACATGGATACTTTGAAAGAAAAGACCCAAGAGATAACGGTATTTGATATTCAAGATATTAAAGTCCCAAAACTGCATGTGTATTTAAAGTGTGTTTGACCTAAACGTGTGTGTGTGTGTGTGTGTGTTCCACCTTACTGTTGTTTTTCAAAAGAAAAATAAGGCAATATCTTTATTTATAGTTTTAAATATTCTAACAATTTATACCTGCCTATTCAATGTAAAGCAGCTACACCATAGCATGATGTCCATATTAATATGACCTTAATACCCCAGGTCTGGCTCTGACAAGGACTTTGTTTTATTTATTTTTTCCTTGGGTACTTTTGTTAAGGGTACAATGCAATCTTAAATGTGTACATTTATATATATAACTGTTTTCTGCTTTTGTTTACTAATATACCTTGTTTTCAAACCCATATGTCCAACGTGTATGATGCCACCACCGGTACTATGTTAGAATAGTGAAGGCACATCAGAACTTTGGTGAAATATTTTCTGTGATGTTTTACAAGCTAGATTCATCATTAAGATTAGCACAATTCAGCAGCATCAGTTTGCCAATAATTGCATTGGTGTAGGCTCTTATTATTAAAGGAACACTATAGGGTCAGGAACACAAACATGTATTCCTGACCCTATAGTGTTAAAAGGGTATTCTCTTGCCCCTCTAAATATAGTAAAATCTTACCTTTATTCCAGTCTGCTGATGATGCCTCTGCCCTTGATCTGCCTCCTTGGCTGACATCAGAAGTGATGATCTGAGCCAATTACAATGCTATCCCATAGGAAAGCATTGGCTTGACTGATATTGCCAAGGAGGTGGGGCAGGGGGCGGTGCCAAATGCCACTCTGGCCAATGAGCATTTTCTCATGAAGATGCATTAAATCAATGCATCTCTATGAGGAAACAAGAAACAAAATTGTGTATATATGGCGCTTAAGAGGGTAAGTGTGAACATACCGTTTGCACCTTTGGACTCTGTGTGTTGGGTGGTGAGGTTGATTACCTAAACACTGAGTTTGTTCTTTCTGTACTCTATGAGGAAAGTTCAGTGTCTCCATGCAGAGTGTAGAGTCACTGAATGTCAATGCTACACACTGCCCCAGGAAGCACCTCTAGTATCAATCTGTGGAGTGGCCAGTGGAGTTTCACTAGACTGTAATGGAAACAGTGCGTTTTTACTGCAAAACGCCTACAGGGACTGACAATACTCACCAGAACAACCACTTGTGAACTTTCTTGCATGGATAGTGTTTTTGTATTTCACATTTTGTAGTGCATGCATGCATGCATGGATCTGATAGCTTCCTTAGCTTTCTTTTGCGATGCCATGTGATGGTAGTGTAGAGTTTCAAACACTGGGGACATCAGCAAGAAGAAAATGAATGCCACAAGAAGAAAATAGGGGAAGTATTTCCACCATAACCGAGACAACAACCTTGGTTGCAAAAGTATATGGAAATGTCTTTCTTAAACCTTATTTTTGAAAGCTGTTGAACGGTGTCAGTGCATTCTTTAAAAAAAGTTTAACACTTTATCAATTAAATGTAGAGGTCCAAAGGTGTATTTGCATACTAAATGTTGTGTTTATACTTTCATTGTGCTTTTCCAAATTACGATTCCTAGGAAGTAAATTGAAATTGTATACATGTATGCAATCTGCCATGTTATGTCTAGGATTTAATAGCTGAAGTAATTTTATATATTTTTTTCCCTTTCCTACAGGATCTTTTGGTAAAAATCTCTGGTGTATATTCTGATCAACACAGCCTAATTAACAGTTTCGCTAGTGAAATTCATAATGAAGAAGAGATCTGTAAATCCATTTTGGGTCAGATAAAGGATAAACTCTCACCTACACAGTCCAGGTCATTTAGAAGCTTACAGACTGAGCATGTAAAGATAAATTCTCAGCTGCAAACAGTTATCAGCAAGTTTAAGGTAAATTTCATATTTCTTTAGTAGTATTAGACAATGTAACTCTGGGGATGTTTAGAGGGAGGAGGGGAGTTAATTTATTACTAACTTTTTTTTTCTTGTAGCTTATATGCATGAATGCCATTGTGAAAGAAGAACAATACAGCTTATTAAATGTCTGTGAAGTAGACCTGATCACAGAACAAAAGAAACATGAAGAGCTTGAACTTCAGATTCAATGTCTAGAGCAGCACGGTACAAAATGGACAGATTCTGCAGCGGATGACCTCAAATTTTATGAACTTGAGTTCCTAAACAAACTGATAAATAAGAAGTATGATCTTATAAAGGTAATTGATATCGGGAAAAAACAGGGGAGAAAAGTCATTATGAACTTACAGTAGAAATAGGTGTGGTGTATCACCAAATTAATATATATATATATATTACACAAGGTTCGTCTACATTAAAAGGTATTTATTTAGAAGACAACAACACAATACTATAAATGTATCACAAACACACAGCCCAGACCCACGGAGCAGCAACCCTTTTAAATCTATCTATCTATATAGTAATCCCCTTCCCCACACGTTTGATCTCACCCACGGTTAGGCCTTCACATCTAGTAATGGCTCACTGCTGCAAGTCCAACATCACATCCACCAAGGAAGAAAAGGAAGCAACAGAGTATAACATGGTTCACCAAGATAGCACATGGTGTCTGCACATCTGCTCAGTAGCACAGCCAAGAAGGAACAGAGAGGAATGAGGATAGAGGGGGGGTGGTTATCTCTTTCCTGACTTGTAAAGGTATTGAATTACCATATCAAAGGTTAAGCTTATCCCCCTGTAAGAAAGATCTACATGAACTTGGTCACATGACCCCTGGTCACCATGTTAGTTTGATGACAGAATGTCACCACAATAGGCACAAGATTTAATGTGGCAATATGTATGTATTGTTTCATGTTTGTGGGTGAATTTATCACTGGAGTGGATACCCGCAGGCCTATGCAGCACTGCACTTTATTAAATGTTTTTATCCATTTTGTGCAGTTTACATGTTCGTGTGTGCAAAGCAAATCATTAGGATTATTTAACTGCAAAAGGTTTACATATAATGCATTCCATTAAAACAAATTGTTTTATATGGGAAACCACTGGATTGCATAGGTATATATGCATGCTGTACATTCACTTTTAAATGTTACTCCAAATTAAATGAATATCAAAAAAACATGTAAAAGAAGGTGAGAACACTGTTTTTTTGTTTTGTTTTACCAGCATGCAAAACACAAATCTAGATACTTATTTCAAGGTTCAATACATGTTGTATGCTACTTAAGGAACAATTGTAGAGTTAGGGATATATTTTTGTATTCCTAACACCATAGTGTCTCTCTTGGTCTTTGACCAAGTATAATCTAGTTAAAGGAATAGTATAGTGTCATGAATACAAATGTATCCCTTACACCATAGTGCTAGAATACATGTTTACCTCCCTGGCTCCCTCTCTGTGGAGATATAAGGTATTAAACGTACCTTTTCTCCAAAGCCATGCCGGTCTTGTCACTGCTGGCCACATGTCCATGACTGAGATTATTACTCTTGATGATCTCTGCCAATAAAAATGCTTTTCCATGGAAAAGCATTGGGAGGCCCTTGCGCCAATTGGCATCTCCTCATAGAGATGCATTGAATCAATGCATTCCTATAGGGAATGTTCAACAAATCCATGCAGAGCTTGGAGACGCTGAATGTAGGAGTTTTCCTTGACAGCAAAGTAAACACTGCCTTTGCTAAGACTGCAGAGACATGCTATAGACACTAGTGATCGACCAATTATCGGTCTGGCCGATATTTGGAATTTTCTGCAATCTGCGCGGTACACAGGCAGCGAGATTTAGACAGGGGAGCTGCTGGGAAGGTAAGTAAGTGCTTGCTGGGCCCCCACTGCACAGTCCCTGCCACCGGACCACCAGGAAACGCTATATCCCCCCTCCCTGGCCAAGTAAGAAGCAGGGAGGGGGACTAAAAATATATATATTTCATATTTTTTAAAAAAAAATTAATCCCTCCTTTGCCCCCACCCTCCCATTTTACACAAATTACATACCTACAGAAACACACACACTCTCTGCATTATATGCACATACTACACAAATACACTGCATTCACTATACACACTCTGCATTCATTATATACAAACACTACACAAACGCACTGCATTCACTATACACACACTATACAAACACACACTGCATTCAATCTACACACACTACACAAACACACTGCATTCACTATACACACTACACACACACACACACACACACTCT
The DNA here is from genome assembly GCF_036172605.1 of Pelobates fuscus. NCBI lineage: Eukaryota > Metazoa > Chordata > Amphibia > Anura > Pelobatidae > Pelobates > Pelobates fuscus. The sequence continues at coordinate 146,809,469 of NC_086322.1, forward strand.
GCATTCACTACACACACTCTGCATTCATTATATACTCACACTGCATTCACTATACAAACAGCTCCCCTGTCTAAACACACTGCATCCTCTACATGTGGCATGTATATTTTGTGCATTTGCCTTTAGAAAAAGTTTTGTTTTTTTTCAAAATGGTAAATGTACAGAATATCGGTAAGTTATCGGCTATCTGCCTGAAAGTTCACAGATTATCGATATCTGCTCTAAATCACTAAATTAACCCCTTAAGACCGCAGGACGTTCTATGCTGTCCTTATTTTGGTGGCTCTAATAAAATAAAAAGATGTTAAAAACAGTGTAAAAATAAGATTATATATACTTAGATCATATATATATATATATGTGTGTGTATATATGTATATATATATGATCTAAGTATATATATATATATATATGATCTAAGTATATACCGTATTTATTCGAGTATAACGCGCACACGTGTATAACGCGCACCCCTAATTTTCGATTAAAAATCGGTATAAAATTTTATACCGATTTTTAATCTAAAATTAGGGTGCTTGTTATACTCGAATAAATATTCGAGTGGGTGCTCGATAATACCGACCGCCGGGCTCATTACAAGCCCGGCGGTCCTGGGGGGGCGGGCAGCAAGCGTTTACTCACCTCCGTGCAGCTCCTCCAGCTTCCCAGTGTAAATCTCGCGAGACCCGCGGCCAGCTCTGACGACGTCAGAGCTGGCCGCGGGTCTCGCGACATTTACACTGCACGGAGGTGAGTAAACGCTTGCTGCCCGCCCCCCCAGGACCGCCGGGCTTGTAATGAGCCCGGCGGTCCTGGGAGGTATATTTATTCGAGTTATACTCGAATAAATACGGTATATATACACACATACACATAAATATACATACACTGTCTACGTGTATTTTAATATTATTATATACATAATTATATATATATATATTAATATCAAAATACACGTACAATGAAATTGATTAAATATATATATAATTTTCATTATATATTTATATATAATAATAAATAAATATATAAATACGTTAAAAAATAAAATGAAAAAAATAATAAATAAATAGATAAAAAATATATAAACATGCGTAATTTCGTTCTAACTGTATTTTAAAATTAATATATATATATAGATATCAAAATACATGTAGAACGAAATAATATGTCTATATACATAAGTATATATCACTATATATACCTATTTACAAATAAAAATAATAAAAAAAATTTAATACATATATACACACATACATATATATATATTATATTATTATACGAATATATTTATGTAATAATTTTACATAATTAGGTCATTTTATTAATTACAATTTGCAGGACCTGCCTGACAACCCAGGCCGAAAGTTCAGGGAATTAAATTTTCTCGCACAATATTTAACCCTGTAACTTTCCAAGACACCATAAAACCTGTACATGGGGGGTACTGTTTTAATCGGAAGACTTCGCTGAACACAAATATTAGTGTTTCAAAACAGTAAAATATATTACAACGACGATATCATCAGTGACAGTGACATTTTTTGCATTTTTCACACACAAATGGCACTTACACTGACGATATAATTGTTGTGATACGTTTTACTGTTTTGAAACACTAATATTTGTGTTCAGCGAAGTCTCCTGAGTATAACAGTACCCCTCATGTACAGGTTTTATGGTGTTTTCAAAAGTTACAGAGTCAAATATAAGGTTTGCATTTCAGTTTTTTCACATTAAAATTCGCCAGGTTGCCTTTGAGACCGTATGGTAGCCCAGGAATGAAAATTATCCCCATGATGGCATACCATTTGCAATAGTAGACAACCCATGGTATTCCAAATAGGGTGTGTTCACTTTTATTTTGTAGCCACTTAGTCACAAACACTGGTCAAAATTTGCGTTCAAATTAGTTTTTTGCATTTTCAAATATTAAAACTAACTTTGGCCAGTGTTTGTGACCAAGTGGCTACTAAAAAAGACTGGACATACTCCATTTGCAATACCTTGGGTTGTCTACTTTTGCAAATGGTATGCCATCATGGGAGTAATTTTCATTCCTGGGCTACCATATGGTCTCAAAGGCAACGTAACCAATCTGGCGAATTTCAATGTGAAAAAACTGAAATATGTAACACGCTATATTTGACCCTGTAACTTCCCAAAACACCATAAAACCTAACCTGTACATAGGGGGGAACTGTTTTACACGCGAGACATCGCTGAATACAAATATGTGTATTGTATTGCAGTAAAAGCAAACAGTATTTTGACATTCACAGTTAAAATGTCACGTAGAACTAAAACAATTTAAAAAATTCTTATTTTCTCCCATTTTTTTATATTTTTTTCATATTGAATTATGTTCCATACCTAAATATTTGATGTTAATCGAAAGCCCTGTTTCCCCTGAATAAAATGATATATAATAAGTGAATTACGGTTGGACAGACATATAGCGCAAATGCCAGGTTTTGTTTACGTTTTTTTTGGATCACAACTTGTACATTTGGCTGCGATCTTAAGGGGTTAAGCTGTAGTGGTTCTGGTGACTATAGTGCCTCTTTAAAGAACAATCCAGGTTTGAGTAAAACACTTTCTTTTTTTTAACTATAAATATGCATAAACTATTTGTTATGCAAATATTTATATACCTGCATTGTCTCTGTATCTCACCAGGCTTTGCAGATTCTGTAATAAGTTCTGCCCAGTCCAGAAAGTGGCTCAGCTAGTCACTTTGCTTAATTTTCTGTGGCACTGGTAGTTGTTGCCTAACAACACTTTAAAAGCTTCTAAATTAGCTAGTTTTCTTAATGTTCAGGTTGACCCAGTGGTTTGTTAAATGAACTCTGCAATAAGCATAAACGGTCCTAATTTTAATACTCATTAATTAACTTTTTGGGGGGTTTGGGGTTGCAGCATGTTGAAGGAGATTTTTCAGCGATTCAAGTCATACTGACCAGTATTGAACAAGTTCTTCAAGATGAAGCAAAATGCAAGCAGAGTTTTAACTTGTGGCTGGATGAATTCAAGGATGAGAACATTAATGTCATGAAGCTTAATGAAGGTGTTCAGCAAGAAAATAAAAGAATCATAGGAATGATCCAACTGATGACCAAGAAGCTAAGGGTAGAATATATATATATATTTTTATATTTATTTTCAGTTTTACTTTATTGACCTTTTCTATTGTTGCACTGGGAAGAACACATAGTTAGTTATGTATTTTAAATTGATCAGTAAACACTACTTTTTGTCTTCTGTATTGTGGAAGTAATTAGGTTCCCCTGTTTTAATTCCTTGAGCTTCTATTTCTGATGGGTATACATATACAAATGTCCTTCTAGAGCTGTTACTGTGTGTGTATATGTGTATATATAATTATTTATTTTAGAATCTATTCTAGTTCTATACTTGTATGCAGCACATGGCATCTTATGCTATGGTATACATTTAGAAAATACTTTAATATCAATTGAGATCTTTTCTATGTTTTTAAGAAAAATTGTTTAATACACTTAATATTTTCTTTAAGACTGTTCTTCAATCAAAAATACAGAGTGTGGTCACCGAATATTTAAAAAACATTCAAACAGAGTTGGAAGAGACAAAAGTAAAGAACACTGAGCTAATGAAAAGAGTGCATCAGCTTTCTCCTACAGGAAGTACAGATATCATAGACAATGAGAATGCTAGATTACAAGAAAAACTGAAGAGTCTGCAAGCAGAATTAAAGGTAATGGCAGTTTTGAATTCTGTTTAAGCAAAATTAAAAGTGATGGCTGTTAGACACGTTCGGGATTGTAGCTCTCGCTCTATCTTCTGCAGGTGTACTTTGTTGACGTTCATATTGTTAAAGGTTTGTAGTGACAAGTGGCTGATTGGTTGTTGAGGAATGGCAGAAGGCAGTTATTCCAAAATATCACAGCCCTTCATAACCAATAAATCAATGTAGACCAAAAGGGTTAATAAAGATTTGGTTGAGTTGGAAGGGCCAGATCCTTCTGTATCGATCACTGAAAATCTGTTGTAGCTTAGCATTCGCACAATTAAAATATTTGGACAGGTAATTAGGAAGGGAAAGGGTGCTAGGGGTTTCCCTGTTTTTTGTTATTCTATTCCCAAGATTTATTGATTTATGAAGTAATCCTGCTTTATGATCTAGGTGTGTGCTTTGTATGTTCTTTTTGCTATATTCGGTGTTCCTTGTATGTTGAATTAGTGATTCTTAGGCCCTTTTTTTTTTTTTTTTTTTTTTAACACATGCACATTGTTATATCTGTAGAAAATGCAGTCCAGGATCAAAAATCTAGAAGATGAACTGGATACAGTGAAAGCAGATGCCAAAGTAAAAGAAGAGAGGGCAGTAGCCCTGCAAAACAAGCTGTTGTTGAACACCACAGAAACTGAGCTTGCAAAGATCCAGATTCAGCTTACTGAAAAAGATAATAGACTTCAAACTGCATTGAAAGAGATAGAGAATCTCCAGGTATGTCTGTGTGTGTATATGCTTGCAAACTTTAACAGTTGCATGGCATTTTGTATGGGTGCAAACAATTGTATTTATAATGATGTACACTTGGCACTTCCTAGAGGTGTTAAAGGGCACCTGCATTATAAGCATGCCGTGAGGGCAATGTGTATAACTTAAGATTTGTATATTCATTGTGCTAGCTGCATTTTCCTTTCCAACATAACACAGAAAAGCATGTTCTGTGCTACCTTTCCTTCTTGGCTGTCAGTAAGGGTAGTGAGACTCTGGCTTAATGGATCTAATGGATCTAATATGGTATCACTCATATTCACAATATGGCGTAGGTGGTCCAGCTACGTTTGGGGCGTTTTCTACCTTCGCAATGGTTGCAAGGTCAACCAGTCTATAAGTGCTGTGTAAGCATTATAAAATTGCTACTTACATGTGATGTAGCTTTCCTCTAGCCCATTAATAGTTGCTCCTATTTTCAGCCATGTCTTGGCAATGGATCAACAAAGTAAATGGCAAATATTGTGGATACGTGTCAATTTGCATATTAGAACTATTGTGAAGCTAGCTTTCATATCCTAGCACTGGTGCAGTATAGGTTTACTTTAAAGCCACTTATTTGTTGTTTTTTTGTCCCTATAGAGTACAGTTTCCAAAGGTGCAAAACCATATCAAGAGGAAATAGACCAACTCAAAACTCAAGTTGTGAAAATTGAGATGGAAAGAATGAAGTTGTCCAAATCAATGGACAAAGAGTAAGTATAGTAAGATGGGCTTCTTAAAAAAAAAAAAAAAATTATTTGGGATTGAATATTTTACTAGTGAAGTATACAGTCATGCAGAAATAGATATCCTGCTATTTTAAACTTCTGGCAAGTAAGGGACCCATATTCTAAATTTTTTTTATTTTTTATTTTTTTTTAAATAATTAAATTTATATGCATCTGCAGTATTAAACATGCTATTTAAAATGTTTATAAAAACTGTATATGTGTTATTTAATCATAAAATAGTGAGTCAGCTTTGTTTTTCTTTTTTGTTAAATAGGGACCACATATAATTCATACACAATTTAGACAATAACGCTTTCCCACTTGGAGAGGCAGAGTATTGTTGCAAAGAATGTGTTCTTACTCTTACGTATATTTGGTTGCGTGGTTTCCTCCATATTATACCCTTTTGCTGCATATGTGACTGAAATGACAGCTGGCATAGAGCGATGGTAGCAGTATTTCTGCCTCCTTTTGTCATTTTATGGATCATTTTCAATTTTCCCAAGCCTTGAACTTTTTAAAATGTACCACTAACAACCCAATCTTGTTGCATTGCTAATAGTTCATGATTCAGTTTTGACTGTCTGAGCCCCCTTCAAAACTTCGTCTAAAGTTATGTTCATGCCACCAAGTGAACTAATATCTAATTAAAATACAGCGATCAGTAGTAAACAATAAATACAGTAGTAGTGTTCCCAGGCATGAGACTGACACCTCTCCTCTTGTTTTTGGGATAATGCAGAACCCTTAGCTCAAGCCGTGAATGGGCGGCAACAATGAGCTTTATTCGCGAGTGACTGCCAATCATAGGCTGAGAGCTCACTGCCGCCTCTTCAATAACCTAATGCTTCCACATTAGCCAGAACACAAGATGAGGCAGTAGACAGTGACATTTCTTCAGTGTTAAACAATTTGAAAACTGTTTAACACTAGAAGGTACATCTGCACCAGACACCATAACCATTTAATAGAAAGGAACCATTTAATGGAAATATGGTGCCTAGACTTTTTTTTTTTTTTTTTTAACCTTCTTCTTAGGACATTTCAGTTTTCTTTTGTTTGACATCTTCCTTATCCACAGAAATTAATGTTGCCTAAATCCTTGCCAAAGATTTGTAATTCAGAGCCTGCAATGTATAATAATTTGTATGTGTATTATAGAATTGCATCATTAAAGTCTTGTCTGGAAGATAAGGAGGAATGCTTACGGAAATTAAAAGAACAGTTAAGGCGAGCTCAAAAGGACAGTGACACATCAGGTATAAATAATGCACCATTTTAAGACTCATTGCAGGCTAGTAAGAAAAAACGTGATGGAGATAGATATATATTGTATATATCCAATATGTTGTAAGAAATTAATACTTTCATAGGTTTAGCAAATTGCATCATAATTCAGACATGGTAAAGCCAGGGCAAACATTGCAAATGATTGATGGGGGCTTCCAGTTGCAGAATAAACATGTGGATTTGTGGTTTTATTTTTCATTTGAAATGTGATATTAATTATCCGGATGTAAAACATCAACATTCGTAATAGACAAGCAGGGACTTCTGCTGCAGGGACTCCTGGTTATGTTCAAACTTCTGAACCCGTCCATGGCACCCATAGATTTCTAACACCATGACTACATCCTTTGCATGTGGTGATTATGATGTTTGGGCTGCCATTTTGGGGGACCTAGTTTGGACCTGTGTTTTGAGAGTAAGCGTGTCAAGGAGGAGACGTTTCTTGTCCTGGTTCTCTTTCAGTTTTAAGTGGAAATAATCTTGTTTGAGAAGTGGATAAATTGTTTGTTTAATGCAAACATCATAGTCTCCAGCTCTGCATTTATTGCAGTAAGGTCATTCTCCCCTGTTTTTGTTTATATATGAATACTCTGTGGTGTATTAAAAGGCATTCACATCTAAAAATGTTTACAGTGTTATATAATTTTTGGTTTAATGAAAATTTTGTATGTATCGTTCTTCCAACAGTTTGCTCTGAAAAGGATCATCCCAGTTACTCTCATTATCCACTTACATGTGGTGGTGGAAGTGGTATTGTGCAAAGCACTGCCTTCTTGGTTCTCCAATCAGAAAATGCAAAACTAGAAAGGGAAGCCTCCCACTATAAGAAAAAGTATAATCAACTTTCCAGGTGAGAATGCAATATTGTTGTTTTGTATATTTTTTCCCATACATCTCCTTCCAAAATGTAGAGGTATTCTATATGTTTTTGTGTTTTCTTTATAGAAATATTCATAAACGTGAAGATAAGAAAATGAAAGTGTCTGAAACACCTGCTCCGTTAAATGCTTCTCATGAATCATCTGGGATGTTGCCTTCAAACAAGGCAGTACCAAGTCACGTTTCTCCTACCAAGTCTGAAATTCCTAATCTATATCTAGCATCTCCAGGAAAGACCGGTATGCAAAGAAAGCGGGAAGCACCTCCATACAAGGCAGAGGCCATTAAACGTGTTCCATTATCGCCTAGCAAGGCTGGAAGGCATAGTGTGCCATCAGCTTCTCCAAGCAAACCTGCAATGCTTACAAGGTCGGAAATATCTCCAGAACAGACTCAACTGCCATTGCTCAGCTCTCTGATTTCATCCCCATGCAAAAAACAAACCTTGCTAAAAAATGAGGATTCACCAAAACAAACATTTTTTGATGTTCGATCAAAATCCTTGCCGTACTGTCCAACACAGTTTTTCGACAATTCCAAGTTGGGAACGTTACCAGGTAACTTTTGTGAATAATATTATATTCTGTAATATTTATAGGTTACTTTTGCGGTTATTATAAAAGTACTTGTTAAGACCAACATTTGAAACTTGGCAAATTTCAACTAGTCATCTGACATTAGCAATATTTGTAAAGATACTTTCCTGCATACTGGCCTTGCCTTCCAAGTGCTTTATTCCGCAAACGTTTCCAAACATTTTCTTTTTATAAGTAGTCAAAGCAGCTTAATAACTCCATGAACGTATAGTTTGTGTGCCAGGTCAGTGTTATAGACATCCTTTTTTTTTTTTTTTTTTTTTTTTTTTTTTTTATGAACAATTGCGTGTTGCTAATGATGCATGCAAATTTCTTAATAAGTAGCATTAAAAATACAAAAAGGGCTATGTGCACTAGCCGTGAAACTTGTCTTGCTGTGTTCCTGCATGAATCTTACTTATATTGATGCTGATGCTTCATTGAGCTACGTTTCACTTTATCAGTGATTCAGCTTACCTGGTACAAACTAGGGATCGACCGATATTGATTTTTTTTAGAGCCAATACCGATAATCTGTGAACCTTCGGGCCGTATTCTGTACATATAACATTTTTTTTTTTTTTTTTGGCAAATATTTTTTTATTATTAAAGGACCACTATAGGCACCCAGAACACTTCAGCTTAATGAAGTGGTCTGGGTGCCAGGTCCGGCTAGGTTTAACCCTCTTTTCTATAAACATAGCAGTTTCAGAGAACCTGCTATGTTTATAATAGGGTTAATCCAGCCTCTAGTGGCTGTCTCATTGACAGCTGCTAGAGGTGCTTCCGCGCTTCTCACTGATTTTCAGTGAGAAGATGCCAGCGTCCATAGGAAAGCATTGAGCTTTCCTATGGACTGACTGAATGCGAGCGCGGCTCCAGCCACGCATGCACATTCAGCAGAGGAGGAGGCGAGTCCCCCGCCCGGCGCTGGAGAAAGAGGTAAGTTTAGCCCCTTCCAACCCCTAGAGCCCAGCGGGAGGGGGACCCTGAGGGTGGGGGCACCCTCAGGGCACTATAGTGCCAGGAAATAGAGTGTGTTTTCCTGGCACTATAGTGGTCCTTGAAGTGGTAAAGGCACAAAATATTCATGCCAGTCAAATTTTTATGTTTTCAAGAATATTTGTGTGTGTGTGTGTGTGTGTAGTGGATGCAGTGAGAGTGTTTGATTAGTAAATGCACTGTGTTTGTGTAGTGGATGCAGTGTGGGTAGTGGATGCAGTGTGTTTGTGTGTACATATGTGCAGTAGGAACTCCCCCCACACCCCTTACCTGTCTTAGTGTTCCTTATCACCCTCTCCCCCATAGTATTCCTTACACCATCCTATAGTGCCCCGTCACTTAAGTGCCCCCTCTCACTCCCTCCTTGGTCCGCGCTCATCGGTGTGTCTCCTGGTAACGTGGACGAGCGGAGCGTTGCGCACAGCGGTACAGGAGATTCAATCTCCTGTACCCGGCCGGACTGACAGGAAGTGCTCTCTCAGTGAGCACTTCCTTTCAGTCAGGCAGAGTTCAGGAAACATAAGTTCCGCGGTGCGCACTGCTCCACTTGGCCATGCTACACAGAGTGCCTGGCTGGAGGGAGCGCTGCCCCCCGCCCCCCCCCCCCAGGCCGGTGAGTCCTAAGGCGCCCGCTTGTGCTTGCGCCGGACCACCTCATTATCGGTATTGCCCGTGATTATTCAGAATATCAGCCAATAATATCAGCAAAACCGATAATCAGTCAATCCCTAGTACAAACAATACGTGCATTAATCTATCTCAGGCTGCCAATGCTGGAATTTTAGCAATTCATATTACTCTGCTGATGTTAAAGGGACACTATAGTCACCAGAAAAATTACAGCTTAATGTAGTTCTGGTGAGTACAATCATTGCCTTCAGGCGTTTTTATGCAAACACTGCCTTTTCAGAGAAAAGACAGTGTTTGCATTGCCCCTAGGGACACCTCCAGATGGCCACTGGAGGTGCTTCCTGGCTCAGTTCTGCTCAGTAGGCAGCAGTGCTGTTCAACGTCTTCACGCTCTGCATGGGAAGCGGAATTTTCCTCATAGAGATGCATTGATTCAATGCATCTCTGTGAGGAGGTGCTGATTGGCCAAAACTGTGTTTGGCCCAGCCCTTTGCTGTTTTCAGCCAATCCAATGCTTTCTCCATGGGAAGGCATTGGAATGCTAAAAAATCAGCCATTCCTATGTCACCAAAGGGGCGGAGCTAGCGCCGGCAGACCTGTGTGGTTCGGGAAATAAGGTGAGTTTTAGTTGCTTTTAGGGGGAATATACTATTCTCTTCTCTTTTCAAAAATAGGTGCAGAAATTTCACTTTGTGTACTGAAGGACGAAGGCCTTTTTAAAACTCGACGCATTTTTGACCAAGGTCTTTTTGACACTTTTTAAATGCGTTTATTTAACCACAACTTTCCCCTTTCTGTTTAAGTGCACTTATACATATTATGATATATGATTTAAAGGATAAAAAGGAATTCCTATGCAATATCACTACAAGGGATTGCTATAATCACTATACTCCCTTGGATTCTACGAGCTCTTGTAAGAACTATTCCTGCTTGACTCTCTGGAGAAAGAGGTTCACCCACTGGAGCCTTGTCGTAGGTCCAGGGTGGGTAGGAGACGGCGAACCCCCAACCAAGCTGCTGCGGTTGTGGGGTCTGCAGTGCTTATGGTGTCTGGTGGAGTGCTTGGAGCCCTCGGTGAGCGCTAGGAGCATCTGTCGGTGCAGGTACCCAACCGGGATACAGGAAGCTCCGTTACAACTGTATACAGTGTTTTTTATCTTGCAATATTTTGCACATGGTCTAAAATTTTTCTATGCCAAATAATAATGCTTATCTCATACAGTAGATGTAACAAAATTAGATAAATACAAATGGTAGAATACGATGCTTTATTTATTTTGACAATCTTCATTTTCCTAAATTCTCTGCACTCAACACAACTGAAAATAAACAGGATAATAGCAACAATGCCCGTTGACACGCAAATACATTGCTTATATGTAAGTGTAAGGATACTGAAGGCATTACTAGCAGTTCAACATATTGAAATGTCAACAGAAAATAAAAAGAATGTCTGCATTTAAGCATATGCCCACATCCAGTAAAATTTAAATGTTAAACTTCCTAATCAATATTGTATGCTAGTGTAATGCTGACAGTGAAATGGTGGAGTTAATTCACTCCTCCCCTTCAGTGCTTGTAGGAATAATTAACCCATTGAAACCTCCTGTCCTTTTTGGAAACTGGGAGTGGGTGAACTTACATTTTTTTTAGCAATTTGCAAGCATTATGCCAATGATTAGTGGATTATGGCACTAAAATTAGTTTTTCTGTATGCTGTTAAAGATTCATTGTATTCCTAACACTATAGTGTCCCTCTTGAGGAGACTGGGACAGTGCATCAAAGACCCCTTCAATGAGATGAAATGGTCTGTCCCTGACCCTATAGTGTTAAACATGCTAGCTATCTGCATATATGAAGAACATAAAACATTTAGTTTTTTGACTAGTGATGCCCAACTATTAAATACTCTTATATTGTCTCAGTGCCAAGTTTTGAAAGTGTATAGCCAATTCTTAATTGTTTTATGAAGTTCTGCATGTTAAGAAACACTAATTATTAAAGGATCACTATAGTGTCAGGAAAACAAAGCGTTTTTTCTGATGCTATAGTGCCCTGAGGGTGCCCCCACCCTTAGGGTCCCCCTCCCTTGGCATTGAATGGGTTAAAACCCCTTCAGCAGCTTACCTTATTCCAGCACCAGGCTCCCTCGGCGCTGGTGACCTCTCCTCCTCTTACTCAATGCTTTCCTATGGACACTCTGCTCGATGGAGGCATAATCTACCTCCAGCGTCGCAGATGTGCCTCTAGAGGTTGGCTTAACCTCAAATGTAATGTATGTTTGCATCTGAAGGGTTAAAACCTGAGGGACCTGGCACCCAGACCACTTCATTGAGCTGAAGTGGTCTGGGTGACTATAGTGTCCCTTTAACATAACAAGCAAAAAGTAATACACACATTTGAATTTAAATCAGTATTTGACTAGTCCTAAGCCAATGAGAATACAATCCAGACTCAAATGATCATTTCTAACCAGAAAATGCACAGATCGCTTAAAACTAATAGGCATTTTTTTGTTAACTTGAATCGTCCTTCCTTAACTGTTAAATATCATGTGTGTTTTAGTCACATAACCCTTTTACATACAGTGCATATTTAAAAAAAAAAAATTATATATTTTTTTTAAAACATGATTTCTTCACATTTGTAATGTGTATCAAGTGCGTTGATCTATATTTCATTCTATTTCAGATGTAAAGAATGTTGAATCTACAGCTGAAACAGAAACATGGTGGTATGACCGAAAAAAGGAAACTGCCAATGAATGTAAAACTTCCTAATGTGCATCTCTCATGTGAATATTCCTGCACTTGGTATAGCTGTAATACTTCCCAAAGTTAACATGGTCATTAACATCTTCTTCGCTGAAGGAGTATAACACACATTTTTCTGGATGAATGTAAATCAAAGTCTTATTTGTAAATATTTTGTTTAACATCTTTAGCACAGCAGTCACTCTAATCTTTGGGTAGGGGTTTTAATACAAGAGTTTCAGCAGAACAACACAGCATTCATTAATTTTAAAGAAGTCCTATATGATGGCATCAGTGCAGATTATAAATTTAAAATGTATGTTATGTCTTTACTTTTTGTTTGTCATCTTCCTATATCCACTTTATTTGAATGTTATTTTGTTTGTCATGTTAATAAAGTGCAATATGACCTTTGATGTATAAACTATTTCATGTGTTTATTTTTCACTTATTTGACCATTTGGGTTACTTTTTCATCTAGGTTAAACCTCAACAAGTGTTAATTTGATATTTGCTAAATAACTTGCAATAAACTCTGAGAATGGTATGGCAGGATCATGGATATCTTCTCCTTCCAAAGGGCCAAATTATCAAATGGCATATCATGGTACTAAACTCTGTGACAGCTTTTCAGAAACTCTGCAATCCTGGCCAATGCCTGTTGGCAATTCTGCATTTTAAAGTACAGATGGGGCTTTTTGCCTATCATAATTTCTACACATCTAATGCAACTAAATAGAAATGACTCCAGATATGTTGACTTACTACTCCTTATTGGATAAATGCTTCATATGTCTAGGACAAATGTATGAGGAACAAATTACAGTATTAAGGCTAAATTTCGTATATTGCAATGCTATAACTTTAATAGCAGTAACAGAATCCAAAACCACTGCACAAAATAATATAATTAAAATGTGTTTGAAAAAACAAACTACAATATTTTGTAAATCAGTAGTTGTCACCAACAATAATGTACTATTTTAAATGTACGTGATATATCACCTATAAATGAGTGGGACGCATAAAATATGTACTATATACTCTAATGTATTGTAATTAATACTTTTAAATACCAGTCAATGTGTTTATTGAATATGACCTTCTGTTAATCATATAAGAATCTTTAACCCCTTAAGGACTGAGCCAAATGTACACGTTGTGATCAAAACGTAAACAAAACTTGGAATTTGCGCTATGTCTGTTCAGGCGTAATTCACCTCTTTCATGTTGTGTGCACCCACACTTATTATATATCATTTTATTCAGGGGAAACAGGGCTTTCATTTAACATCAGATATTTAGGTATGAAGCCTAATTTAATCCGAATAAAATATAAAAAAAGTTACGAAAACGCGATTTTCTTTTTTTTAGTTCTACGTGAATTCTTACTGTGAATGTCGAAATACGGTTTGCTTTTACTGCAATAAAATATGCATATTTGTATTCAGCAATGTCTCACGTGTAAAACAGTACCCCCTAAGTACAGGTTTTATGGTGTTTTGGGAAGTTACAGGGTCCAATATAGCATGTTACATTTTTTCACATTGAAATTCGCCAGATTGGTTACATTGCTTTTTAGACCGTATGGTAGCCCAGGAATGAAAATTAGCCCAGGAATGAAAACTACACCCATGATGGCATACCATTTGCAATACTAGACAATCCAAGGTATTGCAAATGGGGTATGTCCAGTCTTTTTTTGTAGCCACTTTGTCACAAACACTGGCCAAATTTAGTGTTAATATTTGTTTGTGTGTGAAAAATGCAAAAAAAACCTAATTTGGCAATTCTGACCAGTGTTTGTGACTAAGTGGCTACTAAAAAAGACTTGCAATACCTTGGGTTGTCTACTATTGCAAATGGTATGCCATCATTGGGGTAATTTTCATTCCTGGGCTACCATACGGTCTCAAAGCCAACGTCACCAATCTGGCGAATTTCCATGTAAAAAAAACTGAAAGGCAAGCCTAATATTTGACTCTGTAAATTTTGAAAACACCATAAAACCTGTACCTCAGACTTTGCTGAACACAAATATTAGTGTTTCAAAACAAGAAAACGCATAACATCAATTATATCGTTTGTGTGTGAAAAATGCAAGAACTTTCACTGACAATATCATCGTTGTAATACATTTTACTGTTTTGAAACTCTAATATTTGTGTTCAGCGAAGTCTTCTGAGTAAAACAGTACCCCAAATGTACAGGTTTTAAGGTGTCTTGGAACGTTACAGGGTTAAATATAGTGCTAGAAAATTAAATTCCCTGGACTTTTGGCCTGGGTTGTCATGCAGGTCCCGCAAATTGTAATTAATAAAATTACCTGATTATGTTAAATTATTACATAAATATATTCGTATAATAATTTTTTATATATATATATATATATATATATATATATATATATATATATATATATATATAAATTAAGGCAATTTGGCCTGTAATTGTGGGAGGTGCTTGTTATCCACTCCTAGCCTACTTAAGGCACACCCCCTTACCTTGCTCCTTACCGTTCGAGGTCAGCGTTGAATGAGGATCCACTTCCAGGTTCTCTCAGACGCCATCTTTGTTTTTCACTGTCCACGATTTTTTCCGCGGCAAGCTGTGTCCAGGAATCCTGTTTACAGGCCTTTCCATCCGTCCAGCCTCTTCTGACTCCGGTCATAGTCGTAGATCGCATCCCAGGGACTCCTAAGTTAGACCTACCTGTCACGCCAGGATCGGTTCCCACGGCGTCCGGTACGGCGCGGGTCCTCGCTTTACGTTTTTTTCCCTGTTATGTGGCGATTGAACAAGCCGTTCACGGTTTTCATTTCGTGCGATATTCGGCTAAATCTCAGTATGTATGTTAAGGTTGTCATTTCGCCTAAAACTGTTCCGTGTTTCAGTGAAACAAGCTATCCTTTCTTTGTTTCACCGTACGGCACTTGTTCATGATATGTTTAAACACGCTTGCCTGTTCGCATAAAATTTCATGCGTATAAACTGTTCGTTTCAGTTTGTTTTCCCTTGCCATAGGGTTTTCGGTTTTCTTGCAAAATGTATTTCGAATAAATCCTTTCGTGGATTACATTCACCTTTCATGTATATACCATTCGGTTAACGATTTGCTTTGCTTAAATAGATATAGATTAATTCTATTACTGTTTAAAGGTATCAGTATTGTATTGGTTTCCATAACAAACCAGCTCACATACCTGTATGGATCGTTTTGACTCCCATGCTTTCAGGGGTTTTCCATACTTATCCATTTTAGTCAAGTTGGTTCAGCCTACAGTTACAGGCCTCATTTCTGTGTTTTTAACTACGACACAACATCATATACATAAGGATACAATTTCCTTTTCCAAGTAATAAATTCTCGGGTTGAATCACACGTACTGATCCAACCAATCATACGTCTTTACATTACCGTAATGTTTTATACAACTTTACATCATTACTTTAGAGAATTGTTTTTATCCCTGCCCCTTTTTTGTTGTTAATTTTTATATCAGCATAGCGCATTTACATATAGGCCACGGCCTCCCCCAACCCCATCCTCTTTTTCACTTGACACCCATCATACTTTCGCCCCTATTTCTAGCCAGAATTTTGGCATTCAAAGACACTGCATCACTTGACCTTTATAGCACATTTATGTTGTCATGGTATTTACTACACTTCGTGCCATTTACCAATTAAAATCCACAATCAAGCCCTTAAAAAACACCGCTGGTACGGGCTACACAGTCTACACCATCCCCAAACAGACCACACTCTATATTACCCTTTTTGTTTTTACCCGTTTCGGGCTGTCCAGGTTTATATATTTCACCACGCGAATTCGCTGCGAGATATTTCATACTACCAGGTACGTACACCTGCTCATATGTTATTTTGACATACATTTAATTTCTCCCCCCTAGCTTAAAGTACTGGCAATAGGGTCATAGGCTCCCCAATAGGTATTTACGCCTTCTTGGCATTTGCCATCAGTTAGTGATCCTGCGAGGCCAACACCCTGCCTCAACAATCGGAGGCAAACACCCATCGGGCCACACGAGAACTAGTTGCCTCGCATGTTGCATAGAGAGGGTCTCGCCTGTCACTCCCTTTCCCTGTTTTCTGTGTTAGTCACCGAGAGGCCTAGAATCCCCTCGCGCCAACGCATAGAGCTTCTCAAGCCACTTGGCAACTAGTAGGGCCTCACCTGTCACCAAATAAGTGTAATGTTTCGCCATCCGGCTTAGCTAGCCTGCCAGTACGATCTTGGTGGTTTTCATACACTAATTAATTGTTTTGTTTTTAGTATGTCTCAGGAAGGGGTAGAGGATTTCTCCCTGCCTAGCACTCCGGCTAGAGCAATCATTCCTACACAAGGAGGAGAGGTAACTAGTCCAGCATCAATTAGATCCTGGAAGATCCCTCGTATAACTACTGAATTGAGTAGACTGCAAATCCCCTACCCCGCTACAGCAAGGAAAGCAGAGCTTTTCAAATTATTACGTACTTCAACTAACAACATGGATGCCGGGGAAGGGCCTAGCCAATCCAACCCAAGAGACATACATTCCATGTTGTCATCACTCATGGCGTCCATGAGCAAGGTCAACTCCAGGCTGGAGAAACTTGAGTCGGTCACCACGGCACCGGGCCACCCGCTGCTGCTTCAGCCGACTTGCTATTAGTTGCTCCAGCCATCACCCAGGATGACCAGGAAGTTAGCCCTGCTCATATGATCCCCGAGCACCTTAAAAGAGAGATCCTGGAAGTAGTGATGTCCCGAACGGTTCGCTGGCGAAATGTTCCTGGCGAACATAGCGTGTTCGGTCCGCCCCCTATTTTTCATCATTGAGTAAACTTTGACCCTGTACCTCAGTCACCAGCAGACACATTCCAGCCAATCAGCAGCAGACCCTCCCACCTCCTAGACAGAATACAATTTAGATTAATTCTGAAGCTGCATTCATTTATTTATTTTTTATTTATTTATTTTTTTGTTTATTGTACATTATCCTACATAGCCAGTAACCTGTGTTTATTATACATTATCCCCCCCATAGCCAGTAACCTGTGTTTATTATACATTATCCCCCCCATAGCCAGTAACCTGTGTTTATTATACATTATCCCCCATAGTCATTTATCGTTGGACCTAGGCAGCATGATGTCTTAGGCCGGCCCAGAGAGTGAGTGAGTGAATAATATACTATATATGTTCAGAAACATATTAGTAATATATGTAAAGAGGGTGAAAAGGTATTAAAAGAAAAACACACTTATTGCATCAAATTTACAAAGCCAAACTTTTAAAAGCGTTCCTCATTTCTTTCTCGGGATGAGGAATAAATCGGTTGTAGACTGAGGATTTCCATCTGCCCAATCTTTTAATAATATGCACTGGAGTGTCAGTGTTGAAGGAGACCAAAGCTGCCTCTATTCTAAATGAAAGACCCGAGACATGGATACAACCCAATCTTAGAAGTAGTGTTCTGATGAAGAAGATGAATTTAGCCGTAGTCAGAGGGATTCAGTGAGAGTAGTGGTGAAATGTGTGTGTGGCATGACTGAGTGTGGGTAAGTAAGAGTCAAGTATTTTAACTGGGCACTAGTTCTAGGTGGGATAAAGTGGTATAGCGGATGGATGAGTAGTTTGGTTTGTTTTAGAGGTTTGTCGAGAAAGTATATAGTGATCATGATTTTTAGCAATATCCAATATTTTTGACTCTAATATAATAGCAGTCAGTTTCCTTCACACGTGTGCGTTTCAGGGCCTGCCAGGGCACAGTGTCACACCAGTGCAATGGACTGTTTGCGGTTGTTTCCGGTGCGTTAAACGGGGAGTTTGGTCTGTCACTGTGAAGCGGGTGTAACCCTTACACTACCTGATCGATACAACATCATACCTGATGTTTTAAAGCAGGTTATTCCAAACAATTTAGGAATGTTAGGTGATTTATGCCCTTTATGGATTAAAACCAGACTCTGCATCAACTATGTAATTTTCCATGGGAGTTTTGCCATGGATCCCCCTCCTGCATGCCACAGTCCAGGTGTTAGTCCCCTTGAAACAACTTTTCCATCACTATTGTGGCCAGAAAGAGTCCCTGTGGGTTTTAAATTTCGCCTGCCTATTGAAGTCTATGGCGGTTCGCCCGTTCGCGGAAGTTCGCGTTTGCCGCGAACGGAAAATGTTATGTTCGCGACATCACTACCTAAAAGGTAAAGGCGTCAACCTGGCTTCTCTGCTGATTGCCTCACAGGATATTGTGGAGAATAAGACTTATGCTTATGATGATGTGTCTATTGTGGTCAGATCTAGGGACGCCTGCCTAAACAGGAAACTGACTATTCCCGAGTTTGTACTGGCCTTTGGTATTTACCGGGATGTCATCTGTGCAGTCTATCCCAATAGACGAGAGGAGTTTTATCTTTATATGCACAAGCTGGTAGACCTGGGCAACAAATATGGTGGATCAGTCTTCTATGACTACCATAGGTCTTTTTCTGCAAAAGTGTCTGGAGCCTTCTCCTAATATGGAACAAGATCCAACTGGGGAAGGATTGATACCGTCATATTTTGCAGACACTTTGCAGGTCTAAGAACACCGGCTTGTGCATACGGCTCCTCTACGGCACATACGACAAATTTCTGTCCCAACACGGTGGACGAACATGCCTCCACACAAGGAGCTAGTTCCTCTGGTGTTCCAGAGAAATTGACCAGAGACAAACTGGGACGCCCGATCAAGTTTCTGGGCAAGTCCCAGATATGTAATAATTTCAATGTTGGGTCTTGTAACTATAGCGGTTGTAGATTAGTGTATATCTGTTTAAAATGTTTTAGAGCACATGCCAAAACCATGTGTCCAAATAAAATGTACTCCAAGCCTTATCTAACGTCCATTAACATTTCAGTATTTACAGCATTTCTGTCACATCACCCGTCTAAACACTTGGTAGACTTTATCTCTGGTTTAACAGAAGGCTTCCATACGGGTATTCTACACATACCGTCCGGGATTCTGGAATGCCCTAATCTACAATCCGCACAACACAACCCCACAGCTGTTGACACCCTCATAGCCCAAGAAGTTGCTTAAGGTTTCTTATTGCGGCCTTTCAAGGCTCCTCCGTTCAAAGAATGGCGCACTAACCCCATTGGTATTGTCACAGGGAAATCTTCCCTTAAACAGAGACTCATCATTGACCTGTCTGCACCACTCTCATCAGCTAACCCCAGTCTCAATTCCCTCATACCCTCCGAGGAATTCTCCCTGCAATACACTACCATAGATCACGCCATTACAGTTATCATACAAGCAGGGGTCGGAGCATGGCTTAGTAAGACCGATATTACTAACGCCTTTAAATTGCTGCCAATCCACCCCACACTGTGGCACCTGCATGGCATCAAGTGGTCCGGGAACTACTATTTTTTCTTCCGTTTAACTTTTGGGTCCAAAAGTAGTCCAGCTATTTTCAACACATTTGCCAAAGCATTGTGCTGGTTACTATTGAACATAGCCAGATGCCCTACTGTATTACATTACCTGGATGATTTCTTACTGGTCGAGGAGAACACTTCCCCTCCCAGTAGCCTCAAAGCTACCACCAAGCTATTCGAGCAACTAGGTGTCACAATCTCCCCTAAGAAAACTGAGGGTCCAGACACGATTATCACATTCCTGGGTATTCAATTAGACTCAACCACAATGCAAGCAAGCCTGCCACACGACAAGATAGGAAACATTCTTACCTACATCAACCACTACCTTCAACTCGGTTCTTGCAACCGCAAAGAGCTACAGTCCCTGCTGGGTTCTCTAAATTTTGACATGCGTATCATACCTCAAGGCTGCTCCTTCATATCACGACTCTTGTATCTTTTTCCACTCTTCCTACACGACACACACAGGTTGTCCTTAGATACTCAAGCTACGGTAGACTTACGCATGTGGAAGAAATTTTAACCACTTGGAATGGTAAAAGTATGTTCCTCCCTCAATTGACTGACTTATCACCTACCATTTGGTCAGATGCGGCATCTTCCACAGGTTTTGCAGCAATTTTTGGGAACGAATGGCTTTGGGGTAGCAGTTCAGGATTTGGAGGGTTTTTCCACTACCTCAGCTCTCTTTGAGATCTATCCCATCGTGGCGGCTACATGTTCCAGGTATATGTAACACAGCTGCTGACCGTTTCTCGTTTTAAATTTCAGGCATTTCATCAAGCACTCCCGTCAGCTGCGCTCACAGCCACAACTATTCCAACATTTCAACAACTAATACTGGACTAGACACCATCATGCATCATAACAGGGCACTGTCCCAATTGGCACTGTCAAAAAATACGCACAAAACATTCGACAGGGCCTTTACCTTTGGTGGTGGAGATAAGAAGTCAAAAAACAATACCTTAGTATAAAAATGCACAATAACTCTTTAAGATTTTCCTTAGTATGTGAATTCACAACAATTCTTTATGGGTTTCCTAGAGGTATAAACAGAAAAACCCAAACATAGTGCAAACTGTAACAAAGAAATAAGTAAAAATAGGAAGTTACAAAATTCCCACTCACACTTTCGGGAGCTATAGGGGTATAGCTCAATATACGCGTTTTCAGAGTCCGTAGAGGCGACTCTTATCCCTTCTTTAAATATCTTCCTCTCTTGTGTTCTGGAATGTATAAGGGAAAGTGCCTCTGGTGCAATAACGTAAGTTGTGTATTTAATAAAGAGTAAGGAAAATAGGGTACTTACAAACCCAGAGCCTTCCACATCGGCTCTGATCAAATCGCATATGTGGATTAAGGACCACACTCCTTATTTACAATTAGCAGGAAAATGCCAATAGTGTATAAAAAATATATAAACTTTATTATACTATGTGCAATAAGAATATAAATATAAAAATATATATCAGTACAATAAAATACACTATATAGGCATAAAAAGTCCAGTGTTCCAAAAGTCTTTTAAGCTCACAATGTTCCCAGAACGCGTTTCGCCTTGGTGGCTTCCTCAACTGGATGTGAAAAAAGTCTCTGTTTCCTCTTGTATTCAGCGTTGAATGACCCTCCCACCACACCACATTATAACATTTATTTTCCTTTTTATTTATTTTTCCTTGGTAAGCCCTCTTCTTTTTCAGGCCTACCTCATCGTTGGTTCCGGCACACCACAACCGACTTGCTATTTTACTATCCTACATTTCATTATGGTATTTTACTCTGTACTATCATGAGCACCTAACACAAATATATAAATATATATATATATATATATATATATATATATATATATATATATTTCGTTCTATGTGTATTTTGATATCAATATATATACATTAATATCAAAATATAGTTACAACGTAATTACAAATATTTTTTTACATATTCTTGAACGTATTTACATATTTATTTTATATTATATATTTAATCAATATTATTTGATGTGTACTTTGATATTAATATATATATATATATATATATATATATATATATATATACACTTAGATTACATATATGATCTAAGTATATATAATTGCATTTTACACTGTATTAATCTCTTATTTTTTTATTTTTTTTTTGGAAGCAGCAAGGGCAGTACCTGCCATTACAGGCACTACCCCTACTGGAATTGCTGTGGACGACTCTGCCATCCATGTGATTGTGAGGTCCTCGCAGAAAAATCTTATGTCCAGGTTGTTGACAAATTTAAGATTTAAAAACAAAGATATAGTAAACTCAAATAAAATGGCAAAACCAATTAAAAAGTTGTAGAACTTCAACACAACAGCCATGGTCCCACTTCAGAAGAAAGGATGCACATCTTATTAATAAGCTTTAAGAAGTTCCTATCACAGAGTTTAGCAACTGCAAAAGATTTTTGAGGCTAACAGGCACCTTTTCATCCATCATTGAACTTATTCGGTGGACTCAGTGGAATATTCATCCACTTCAGAGATACTTCCTTTGATAATGGAGCAGAAGATCTCAGGATTGGGATCAGAGGATTTATATTCCAAGTATTAAAAAGAGCGCTCCATTCTTGGATTCCGTACAACAAACTCTCCAGAGGATTTCCTCTCAGAGAGGTGTAATGGCTTGTGATAACTTCAGATACCAGTCTAACAGTCTGGGTTAGAGATTTCATTCTCCCTTATTTACTAATACCAAGTATTTTTTACTTCGTTTTAGTGAAGAAGGCTGGAAGATAATTTTGTACTTTCTTCCTTATTTACGCTTCCTTTATTGCACATTTTGTATAATTTATCTCCTGCTCTTTCACTAGCTATGAGCCTCCCCGGTGTGATTAAAGTTCATTTTACAGAGCAGGAGAGAAAATCTGTTAAAGTAAGTTACACTGGATTGAAAATAAACTTTTTTTTTTTTTTTTTTATGCAGGCTGTGAGAGTAATAAAGTTTCACTAAACTTCAAATACGCATATCTGCACATTCCAATAGCAGAAGAAAGCAAGACATTTCTAAGATACGCAATAAAATAAAAAAAATCAGATCCTTCATTTTCCGTTCAGAGTTATCCCGTTTGGTCTTTCATCAGTCCCAAGAGTGTTCACAAAAACACTGGTAGTTATTACAGTCTTCGACGTGGAATGAATATTATTCCTTACTTAGACAACTGGCTTTTAATAGCTCCCTCAAAATAACTTTTTCAGACCTAAAGACTGCTTTGAAGTTGTTACCAGACTTACGGTTGGTTAATAATTATCCAAAAAAAATATCCAAAAAAATCAGAATTGGTACCCACAGAAAGTATCTAATTGCTTGGTCTAATTACAGATTCAGTCCAAATGAAGATCTTTCTACCAGAGGAAAAAAGAAAAAAAAATCCCTATCCAAAAACTGAGAAGTCTAAATGCTATTTCAGGATCAAGGAAGGCCCTTAGTCTGCATCCATTCCGAACATCATTAATTTTTTTTTTTTTTTTTAACTGGACTTTGCTAAAGGGTTTTGACCTGCCACTCTCAAGGTTCAAATTTCTGCCATTAGTTTCTTCTCCTTTAGAAACGTGGGTACTAATATTCTAATTTCTAAATTTTTCAGGGATTTGTCTCATTCCAACAATTAGGGGGATTGTTCCACCATGGGATCTTAACCCCTTAAGGACGTCGGGTGTTCTATGCTGTCCTTTTTGGGGTGGTCCTAAACGCCGGCAGGTGGCATAGAACGTCCCCACCGTCCTTTGTACTTACCGGGTCCTCCTCAAGCAGACCCTCCTCTACCCGATCCGTATGCACATACATAATTAATAAAAGTGTATTTTATCATTAATATATTATATATTAATATTAAAATAAATGTAAAATTATGTTAAATATATATATATATATATATATTAGGGGAAAAAACAAATAGAAAAATAAATAGAAAAAAAGTTTCAAAGTTATATCCTTTTAAAATGCATTTTTCACACACAAACGGTACTTCCCCAACGATATAATTGTTGGGATACGTTTTACTATTTTGAAACGCTAATATTTGTGTTCGGCGAAGTATCCCGATTATAACAGTACACCCCACGTACAGTTTTTTATGGTGTTTTCAAAAGTTACTGAGTCAAATATAAGGCTTGTTTCCTTTTTTTCACATTGATATTTGTCCAGTTGGTTATGTTGCTTTTGAGACCGTATGGTAGCCCAGGAATGAGAATTAACCCCATGATTTGTAATACCTTGGGTTGTCTACTTTTGCAAATGGTATGCCATCATGGGGGTAATTCTCATTCCTGGGCTACCATACGGTCTCAAAGGCAACATAACCAATCTACATTTTTCAGTTTATACACATTCAAATTTGCCAATGTACTATATTTAACCCTGTGACTTTCCAAAACACCATAAAACCTGTACATTGGGGGGGGGGTAATGTTTTACCCGTGAGACATCGCTGAATACAAATGTGTACTTTATTGGAGTAACAGCTTAACAGTACTGTGACATTCACAGTTAAAGGGACACTGTAGTCACCAGAACAACTATAGCTTATTGAATTTGTTCTGGTGAGTAGAATCATTACCTTCAGGCTTTTTGCTGTAAACCCCGTCTTTTCAGAGAAAATGCATTGTTTACATTACAGCCTAGTAATAACTTAACTGGCCACTCCTCAGATGGCTGTTAGAGATCCTTCCTGGGTCATTGCTGCTAAAAATGCATCCAAACATACAGTATCTCCTCCCCTGTGCATGCAGACACTGAACTTTCCTCATAGAGATTCATTGATTCAATTAATCTCTATGAGGAGATGCTGATTGGCCAGGACTGTGTTTGAATCATGCTAGCTCTGCCTCTTTGTCAGTCTCAGCCAATCCCATGGGGAAGCATTGTGATTGGATCAGGCTACCACTTCTGCTTATGTCAGCAGGCAGTGGGCAGGTCTAAAGGAAACTGGGACAGAGCCAGCAACTCCAGACTTGAATACAAGTAAGATTTCTATATTTATGGAGGCATGAGGGGCCCAGGGGGGCTAGATGGTGGTTTTAACCCTATAGGGTCAGGAATACATCTTCGTGTTCCTGACCCTATAGTGCTGCTTTAAAATGCCATGCAGCACTAAATAAAATATTAAAATCTTTTTCTCACATTCTTTATATTTTATTTATATTAAATTATGCTTAATATACGAATATTTGATGTGACATGAAAGCAGTGTTTCTCCTGAACAAAATTATATATAATAATTGTGGGTACACATAATATGAAAGCGGTGAAATACGCCTGAACAGACATATAGCGCAAATTCACGGTTTTGTTTACTTTTTTTTTATTTGATCACAACTTGCATAATTGGCCCAGTCCTTACGGGGGTTAATATAGTTTTATCAGCATTATGCGAACCACCGTTTGATAATTTTGGAAAAAGCATCACTCTAAATTATCACTTTTAAAACATTATTTTTAGTGGCAATTACTTCAGCCAAGAATAAGGGTGAACTATAAGCACTGAATTCTGATCCTCCATTCCTGATATTCCATCAAGACAAAGTAGTATTAAAGCTTGATCCATCATTTATTTCTATTTATTAGCTAACATCAATAAGAGACTATTCTGCTAATTTTTGCCAAAATCCTTCTAATTCATTAGAAGAAAAATGTCACTGCCTTGAAGTTAAATGTGCATTACTGCAGTACTTGGAAAGAACAAGTTCCATTAGAATATGAAACAGACTGTCCTGTTCCAAGGTCCAAGAAAAGGTCTAATAGCATCAGAGTCCTCTGGCCAGATGGATAAAGGAATCTATTTGATTATGAAACAAAGAAATAAAGTATATACACTAGGAAAATACACATATACTGAGATGGTTTCAGGTGAACTTCACAACCACCTGTGGAAATATGTAACAAGAGAACAAAAGTGGAAACCACCCAGAGTATGTATAGTGAACAAAATACAAAAGGACAACCTGATATAGGTCAAATATCCTCAAATGGAATCTGTGTAAGAATAGAAAGCACTTTCATAGCGTAAAAAAGTTAATCCAAGTAGTGTTTAAAGTGAGATTAGAAATACACTCACAAACAAACGAATATTCAGGCCTTTCACCCTCTCAGGGGTAGTGTGATGAGCAAAGAAGTCCTCCGACACGATATATGTGGATGTAAAAAATGCAATATAGTGAAGATTGTTTATAAATATATAAATTCACATTTATTCATTGCACTTACAAATTAGCAGCCTAAAACAGGCATCTCTCCATACATATATGGAACTCCTGGTGATGATAATCGAGTATCCACAGTCCAGAGGCAGGGAGAAAATACAGCATTCAAATAAAAATAAATAAAAACAAATATAAGTACATAGAAGTAGAGTTATCCAACGCGTTTCGTCCTATTTGGATGTCGGACTTCTTCAGGGACCCAGGAAGCCTTGAAGTTAAATGTGCATTACTGCAGTACTTGGAAAGAACAAGTTCCATTAGAATATGAAACAGACTGTCCTGTTCCAAGGTCCAAGAAAAGGTCTAATAGCATCAGAGTCCTCTGGCCAGATGGATAAAGGAATCTATTTGATTAGCCTACACCTCCTCTCAGGTTACTCCTCTTTAATCTATTAAAGCTCATTCCACGAGAGCAATGTCCACATCTTGGGCCTTCAAGGATTCTGCTTCTCTTTCACAAGTTAGTTCCATAGCCACTTGATCTTCTCTCCACACGTTTACTAAGCATTTCCGGTTAAATATACTGGCGCAAGGTGGTTAAATAATTCCCGGGATTTAGGGATTGCTTGGTGATCCCTGATGTCATGCATTGCCTCTAATCTTTAGGGAAAAGCATACGTTTACTTACCCTAAATGTATTTTGCCTTTAGATTAGAGGCAGTGCACATATTCTCCCCATGCCCCCTATTTTATCAATTCGTTTTGCAGATATCTGTCTTTTGTAATTTCTGGGGTTTGTTTGGGTTAGAAGGCATTTTATAGTGCTGGGGGAGGATCTGTAAAATATTATCTTGGGTATGCCTGCCTGTATTTCACTCCAGATTAGAGAAAGTCCTATTGTCTGGAGGGAGGAGATATCCCCGACGTCAATTACTGCTATGAATAATAGCCAATAAAAGAGAGTTTATGGTAAGTGTAAACTACATTTTCCTTTAATATTGGGTGCTGGTAGAAAATTATGTATATGTTAAGATAACTTTTTTGTTTGTTTATTGCAATGTACTTTAGTTTGGTAGGAACCACATTTGTTTATTGTAAAACTACTACTTGAAAAGTATCTAAAATTCTCATTGTAAATAACACAGGGCTGCCTCTTTTTAAATATGTGTTTTTATATATACTCTGCTATGGAGTAATTTCACGTGTATGCTGCTTGACATGTGAAGTGGACCCCAATAAATTGTGGAAACTTTTATGCATTTCTCAAACTTAACCCAAGTGCAAGGAGATATGCTGTGGTGTGATGATGTACCAGAATATGATTTATAATATTTTTCTATTCCTATATCAGTCATCATCCTCGAAACCGTCACAATGCAATTTGTTTGTTGTCATTTTTGACGCATTTTAAAACTTTACCCCATAAGCTGGGTGCATGAAAATCATTGAATTGAGGTTTCTTTAGAGACTGTGCAACTGCAATCATCCATCTACTTCATGCCATTCTCCAAGCTTCCCAACACTGTGCCTCACCAAGGCACTGCTGAAGACCCCATCACCAAATCCAACTTTTGTAACAAATCTCTCCTTTTATGGCTCTGGTGGATCCTGTAAAGAATATTAGTGCCGCAACCCCAATCTCAGTGTCTGTGGTGACCTACTTCATTCTGATGTTTTAGATGGACTAATCCCAAATTAAAGTCTTACCACCTTGCTCCAAAAGGTCCGCACTCACTGCCATCCATAATATATAAAAGAGGTAGTTCATTAGTAGTGCATCTTTATTTGTTAAAAATATAACATGACGTTTAAGTAGCAGGCAGAAAAATGGACACAAAATAACGGGAACCCCTAGAGCAGGAGGCCGAAAAAAAATCTCTAGAGGCAATCCCCAAAGTAGAGTAAAGTCATATTATAAGGTAGGTAAAGTAAAAAGAAAACAAAAACCTAACCCTAGAAATACCT
Source organism: Pelobates fuscus (assembly GCF_036172605.1). Taxonomy (NCBI): domain Eukaryota; kingdom Metazoa; phylum Chordata; class Amphibia; order Anura; family Pelobatidae; genus Pelobates; species Pelobates fuscus. Next base: position 146,837,431 of record NC_086322.1, read on the forward strand.
TAGTACCGTGGGAGATTGCACTAGCACCTACCTTGATACTGTCCCTGCCTAACAAAAAGAAACTTATAAAACTAAACAAACAAAAAAAGCATAGTCCAAAGTATAAAAGAAAACTCAGCGTGCCTATACACAAGTGAAATGAGACTTGTCTCATCCTGGTCTTAAATACCCTCTAAATGACAGTAAACCATTACCTACAGCTGAAGAGAAACATTATCCAATCGGAATAATGATACAAGAGGTGTGTGTATGTAGGATGTCATAGTTCACTCCCCCTATAATCAGCTGTGTATTAAGGTGAATGAGGATACACCACCCCATTGGACAGCTAGCATTAACGTACAGAAGTGTCAACCAATTCCGGGATTGACTATGTAAAGCTCAACCTATCGTCTCACAAGGGGAGTGGTGAGTACATCAGCCAACTCCACGGTGTAATATGATTGGTCAAAAGCATGTATGATCACGTCCCATTGGACGTGATCGTATATGCTTTTGACCAAACATATTACACCGTGGAGTTGACTGATGTAATCATATTACACCGTGGAGTTGACTGATGTACTCACCACTCCCTGCACAATAGTGCACAATAACCTGTGGAGTACTGTATTAAAATGTTCTGACAGCATGCTTGCTGGATGGGGGAACAATGCAAAGGCACCTTCCCAGCTCCAGCCACACTGCTCTGTGCAGGATATAAAATAATTTATTATTTTGGTAGACAAGGAGGATATATCAGCCATGCCTTGCAGCCCCAAGCAGTCAGATCTTGCAAACCTAGCCTACCTAACTCATTAACAAGGAACACATTTTTTTTAAATGCGGGACAAAAAGACATTTATTTATATAGCGCAACAAGACACCAAAAACCGGCAGCGTCTGCTGAAAATTGGGACAGTTAGCAAGTATTTGAGGGTGGGAGTAGAGGCTGCACACTGTGGATTAAGATTATAATCAAGGAAAATAAAAGGTAGATTTTCAATTATTTCATAGCACCATCACATTTGCAATAAGCTGTAGATGCCCCTTATGAAGGATACCACACAATAAAAAATAAACTGTCTTGCCACATTAGGCCCAGGCATTGCTTACTGTCTGATACATCACTGTTTTGGGGGCTAAACCATAAAAAAATTACCACTTTTTTTTTTAGTATACAATAGCTTTTTTTTTATTGCCATCACTCTGTACATAAACATTATATACAACTTATTCAACTGCTAACATCCTGTCAGACTTAACGACTCTTGTTTGACAATATAATCAAATGCAAATGGCATTCACATAGGATACTTTAGTTAAGTGACACTTACCCATATTTATATAATTTTAATTTTTTAAGGTTTTTTTTTCTGTACACAATATAGTTTTTGTTATTCTTGCATTTTTACATTTTTTTTAAAGCAAAGGCTGCAGTTTAAATATGTTAAATTCTTAAACAGAAAGTTAATAATGAAATTCTCCTTTCAAAAGACCCTTTATCAAAGATCTATGTTACAGCATGCACAACTAAATTATTTGTATTCATGATAACGCTAATGTAATCGAGGACCATATTTCTCCTAACTTATTTGATGCTCCTTTTGGCATTTAATAGATCCCTTGTGTTCCACAGCTTGTAACAACATTACATTTTTCTTGAAAGTAACACAAGAGCTAGCTTTATTTTTTGACAGATAACACACTTAGAGAAAAGCATAATTATTCAGCTACTGAGTTGTGTTTTTTTTTTTACTGTTGCAGCTAAGATTGTATCCATACACACTGCCACCGAAAGTGTTCTTGTTCTGTAGAGTTTTCATTAAAATAATGCTTATCTTGTATCAAACATGATAAGGAAGACAATGTATAATTGATTTTTTTTCCAGTAAAACTGGAATGGTAATTATTAATTGTAATAGAGAAATATGTCCACTAGAAGGTGCTAGAGGTTCTAAATTATTCACTCACCCACTTTGATTCAAGCAGATTGTTTCACCAAGTTTTTACTTCATGTCTAAATGTTGTTTTACTAGCTACTACCCCATTATATATTAACTATGCTAAAAGGGTTGAGTTTAAGATCTCTTTTTTTGTTTTATATTACACCAAAGGTTCAATCCAAAAAAATATCAAATTACGGTAATAATGGGATTTGAACACATAGTAATATTAGGTTATACAATTAAAATTGTGTTTTTACATTTCTTGCTTTTCTGATGTGTAGAATTTCGATATCGCTGTTTAAAAATGATTGCTGTATCGCACGTGTGTGTATGTGTGTGTATGTATATATATATATATATATATGTAATAGTTAATTTCATTTTTGTTGCAGGTACATATAACTGAGTCTTGAGAGATTCATCACGGGTAATTTCATGAAGGAACAACAAATTAGCCAGAGAAATCAATTATTTTATTAATCAACTCATCATGTTTGACAAAGCTCATTTTCATTTTAATGGCTTCGCCAATAAGCAAAATTGTCATTTCAGGGGTACAGAAAATCCACTGTTAATTTATCAGCGCCAACTGCGCCCTACCCAATGCACCACCACCTGGTGCGGGGGACCTTGCAGGAAGTTATCGGGCAGAAATTTGAGCACTAGAGCCTCAAACATTAACTAATGTTGTGAGCAATCAAAAAAAACAACTTTGTGAGGCTGCAATTGGAGCTCATTTAAAATATGTCATCTTCCATACCTAGTCAAACAAATCTCTATATGTTAAGCATTTATTATATGTAATATCATTGAAATGGGTTCATTATAAAAAAAAAATTGACTCCTCAAACTGAATTTTGGCCTTCCTTGTATGTTTGTATGCAATAAATATATTATATATATATATATATATATATATATATATATATACATATACATACACATTTGAAAAACTATTTTCAGTACAATATAAGTTTCTCAGTATAAGATGTAGACAATTGTATGCCTTATTAAATAAAATACAAAAATTAATGCAGTAAATAAAGCATTATTTATCTGTGAGCAAGGCATTGATATTATTATTATTATTTTTATTTATATAGCGCCAACAAATTTCGTAGCGCTGTACAATAGGAACGTGCATTTTCTGTTTGGCCTACTGTTGAGAAAAGTAACTCTCTTGCTTGCAATCCCCAGGCTCATTCATGACAAGTTGGCTATGAAAATAGTTTTCTTATGTACAATACTCAAAAAAATGAGAAACCCTCAATGTCAAATTATGGCTAATATTTTTTTTACTGTAATCTAAATTTGATAAAATGAAAAATGTATTATTTACAGGAAATTCATTTGGATGATGGAGTTGCTTAGATTACAATAACACCCTGTAATATTTTAATATAGAAGTCATAAAATACTATTTATATTTTCAAAGATAACATTACTAAAAGCTATGTTCAGCATGATACTGTAAACATTTTGATTATATACATATATTGGTATGTACTGATATAAATTAAAGGACCACTTTAGGCACCCAGACCACTTCAGCTCAATGAAGTGGTCTGGGTTCCAGGTCCCCCTAGTTTTAACCCGGCAGCTGTAAACCTAGCAGTTTCAGAGAAACTGCTATGTTTACATTGAGGGTTAATCCAGCCTCTAGTGGCTGCCTCCCTGACAGCCACTAGAGGCTGCTTCCGTGATCCTCAATGCAAAAATCGCATTGAAGACATGCTGATGTCCATAGGAAAGGATTGAGTAATGCTTTCCTATGGGTGGTTTGAATGCGCGCACAGCTCTGGCCGCGCATTCAGAGCGGACGTCGGCAGGGGGAGAAAAGGTCACCAGCGCCGAGGGAGCATGGTGCTGGATTAAGGTAAGTGGTTGAAGGGGTTTAAATCACTTCAGACCAGCGGAGGGGGGGACCTAATAACCCTATAGTGCCAGGAAAACAAGTTTTATTTCCTGGCACTATAATGCTCCTTTAAGTCACAACATGTATAGTGAAAGAAGTTAGATAATATATGGTTCAGGGTGAATCATTTGATCTGAATGTCAACAATGTCTTTTATGGCATACGTCACATTAGAACCTAATACATTTTGCTACAGTTTTGTTCGCTTCAAAGGCCATTAACCATTTTTTGACCTTTGACAATGTTGGACATCATTACTTAAGCAGGTTCAGAACAAGTTTACTAAAGCCAAAAGTGGGCCTATTCTATGCATATGGTTATAATTTAACCACTTAACCAAAAATTTTGGCAATTACAGTACATCAATATCTAGTGTTTGACCGGGATAATGCTGTACAAAGCTAAAGTCTGCTGTTACCTCTTTCAAACTGGCAACTGCATTGGATGCACCCGTGTGCCTTCCTCCTCATGAACTGAATGCCTGTCATGCACTAATTATAGAAGAAATGGGCATGAACATCTTTTTCTGGCAGTAACTCTAGCTGTTACAACAAAGCTGACAGCATACAGGAAGAGGTTAGAAACGTAATATAAGAATACAATTGTATCAATACTTTTGCTAGTAAAGTAACTAACAGCATATAAATTAAAATTTCTTATCTATAATTCAGATAATATATTGATCTGTATTTTTTGTACATGACATATGATTCAATATACCATAGAAATGAAGGTGAAATAATTTGAAAGGGTGCCTTTATAGCCAATGCCATCGAAGTAACACTGATTTGTGGAGTCTTTGTAATTATTTCTAAGTCCCTATACATGGCCTATCTGCTTGTAGGGTGGGGAAGAAATGGAAATGTATTTGCCTGAAATTCTGATTGTTGCCATTTTTTTTGGTGTTCATCTCCCGGCAGATGAAGTGACAAGCGAGAGTGCAAAATTGATCCTCCAAATATTTTTTCGCTCGGGCACAAGGGAAATGTCACTATACAGCAAATATTTTTAATGCTTACATAATACAATTTATTCTCTACATTGTCATATACATTCCATTTGATTGATTTAGTGTATTTTCAAGTTTTATAAAGAGTCTCTAAATATACTCTAAGCATCTTTTTGTATTATTTATGCTGCTAGGGAGATGTCCCTTTTACTCCATTAGCATTTTCTCAATTGCTAATTAAATGGCTAGAGGCTGGCAATCCTGGCATGGCTCTTTAAGGTAATGCCTTGGGTACATAGCTTAGCTGTAGACATTTAGATTAAATGATTGCATGAAAGTAAACGTGCACACTGTCCAATATTGGGAACATATATGTTAACCTAGCTACAAAACAAAACCAAAAAAGAAAAATCACTGGCAAAAAAAAAAAAAAAGAGTAAATAGATTTTGCCGTTTAAAACCCAAATGAAAAGCATTAACAAAGAGGTGTTATTTGTAAAATCTAAATCTACAATGACAGACATAGTAAAAGTAGTGTGTGCTATGCATCTACCAGGCATTTTTATTTCTTCAAGTATCAGATGCTTAAAGTTTTATTGCTGTTAAATCAAATCATCTTCCTCTGTTTTTCACTCGCAGCGTGACATGTTGGGACTGAGCTTTTCACTCAGTTTGTGAATCAAGGCAGACAATTCTTCTGTTGCTTGTGATTTATCTTCCAGCAGTTCATACCGGAGACTGGAGATATCTTGTTTTATTTCTTTCAATTCACCTGTGTTAATAAATTTGTAATTACTATTTTCATAAATTGTATTTTTTTTTTTACTCTTTTCTTATGTGTTGATTTATTTTTCATGACAGCATTTAGTTTAGTTTTTAAAACGAGCAGAATGCACAATAAAGCCTTATTTTTTTTCTGCTTCTGAGTGATCCTCTCTTATGATAACTCTTTTATGTGTGCTGCTGGGTTTTCTCTGTGTTCACAAAAGACTGCTTAAGAGAGAAACCTGTAGGATGCAGTAAGAAAGGAGGCATATAGCTAGAAGGCTGCTGTTTATTATACCCTTCACACCCAGAATATGGTTTGGGAGATGTAAACCTGGGGCTTTTCATTTACCGAGGTCCTGTAAACACCCAGTTAATATTTGTTTTATTCCAATAATTATGTACACCTGACTGCAAATACATGCATAAGGTAATGCTTCTATTAGCATAAGGCCGTGATTTCAAATCTGTGGGTCATGATTTTCCAAAGGGGGGGGGGGTTTAGCAGTTTAGCAGTTCATCTCTGAAAAGTTTGTTTGGACTTGGAATTTTACCCATACTGATTCTATTATCTACAGAAACATTTTAATGTGGGTGCCTTGGTTGGCAAAACCATTATTTATATAAGCTCTATCCTTTTTCGGAATCACTTTACATAAAATGTAGGTCAAATTCCCAGGGCACCATTTTTGTGACGCGCTATGGAGGCCACACTTATACCTCCCAGCATTTTAAATGGACAAAGATGGATGCCTTAATTGTAGGGGTGTGAGTGAAGGGTGGAGCTATACTGAGAAATATTAGATGGCTTACTAATAATTTATTAAACTAAAAAGTCATTTAGAACAAGAACAATGCATCTTATTTACACAGCCTGATTTCTAACATATTTATCGTAGTTTAAAGACACATTGCTACAAGTACTATTGCTATGGAGCTCTGCTACAGACTCAGCAGCTCCAAGAAAATAGGAATAGTGAGGGACAGAAGGATTTGGGTTCAAAATGGGACTGTTCTGCCTAAATAGGGACACTTAGGAGGGCTAAATGCTTATATGTAAGTATGCAACCTCTGATTAATGTGGTTTTGCTAAATGACTTTCTAACATGATGTGACCTTGCTGGGTCCTGCTAGACTCTCTCAGCTTTATGCATAGCAAAACATGTCCTATATTTGAACATGGTAAACGATTTATGCATACTGAATATGATCATGAATATGGGATTATGCTGGTTCAAGATCAACCACGAGGCGAATAGCAGATTGAGGTTGAGGTCAGTCAAATTAGAAACCACGCGTTGCCTTTGTAGACCTGCATGGGCTTTTGTGCACATAGCTTCATACATGTATGCATCACTAGTAATGTTTAAGTGAAGAATAAGGATAAAAATAAAAAATAAAAAAAAGCTTTAAACTTTAATTTGATTCTATTTAAAATTCAAACAAAAATGTATCTTACCTTCATTTACTTCATCATTTTCTCTGTCCACTTGTGCTCTCAATACATATCTCTTTATCAGTCTTTTCATAATTTGCTGTCAGAAAAAGTAAAATATATGGTCGTAAGGAAGAACAGAGTTAAGTTTAGCTCTAGTTATGTGCATGAACTGCTAAATCTCTCTCTTTTTTTTTTTTGCTCAAACATTCTCTAATGGGAATCAGTCTTAAAGAAGAATACGTCCGTGATGCTTGCTAATGTCACTTCTCTTTCAACCAATTTTTGTCTTATCATTTCTGTTCTTACAATCTGTAGACACTTTATTGCATTTTATTAGACAATAGATCATATCGGAAAGGAAAAACAATTACATGCCTCCTGTTTATGATTTGTATAGAATTACGTGCATATTTTGATTTGAGTTACAAAAGAAAAAAAACACTTACCTCGTAGCGAGATGGCTGATGGAGAATACTATTAAAACTACGCGACTCGAAAACCTTTGCATTGGACTGAGAAAAAAGATTTAACTGCAAGAAAAAAAGAAATAAAATTATCATTAAACTATCAGTTAATTAAAATTTGATAAAAATATGATTTAACAAATGCCAAGAATTTAGGGAACTGGTACTGCTGAATCTGTTTAGTGTCACTAGGTTAAATGTACTATTCACTCTCTAAACAACGACATTGTCATAAAGTTGTTTTAGGGAATGGAGCACCTGGACGCCATCTTAGTTTAAAGGGACACTATAGTCACCTGAACAACTTAATTAAGCAGTTTTGGTGTATAGAACATGCCTCTGCAGCCTCACTGCTCAATCCTCTGCCATTTAGGAGTTAAATCCCTTTGTTTATGAACCCTAGTCACACCTCCCTGCATGTAACTTGCACAGCCTTCCATAAACACTTCCTGTAAAGAGAGCCCTATTTAGGCTTTATTTATTGCAAGTTCTGTTTAATTAAGATTTTCTTATCCCCTGCTATGTTAATAGCTTGCTAGACCCTGCAAGAGCCTCCTGTATGTGATTAAAGTTCAATTTAGAGATTGAGATACAATTATTTAAGGTAAATTACATCTGTTTGAAAGTGAAACCAGTTTTTTTTTTCATGCAGGCTCTGTCAATCATAGCCAGGGGAGGTCTGGCTAGAGCTGCATAAACAGAAACAAAGTGATTTAACTCCTAAATGACAGTGAATTGAGCAGTGAAATTGCAGGGGAATGATCTATACACAAAACTGCTTCATTTAGCTAAAGTAATTTAGGTGACTATAGTGTTCCTTTAAACTAATCTAGTTTAAGCTAACCTGCCCATCTGCAACGCTTCCTCTCTCCGCTGCTCTGCCATTCTACACATCATGAATTGTTGCCTTGGACACAGAGTATCAGCTGATGCTTTCAGTCTATCACTGGCAGATAATTGCGAGTAACAATACCTATGTGAACCCACCAGCAAGAATATAAATTAAAACCTAAATAGTACATCTTATTAGATATCAAAAACATGGACAAGAAGACTCCTGGACAGCTGTGAGTCATATTTATGCTCAGGATAAAAAAAATTACCTGGCTTGTGCATATTCCACAGGTGTTGAATAATGAAATATGTGCAGACTAAACCTTTGGACTTTTTCTTACCCAACAGCAAACAGGAACGTTAACTTGAAATCAGGTTGCAGAACTTTGGGTGTGTCCATCAATGTCAATAGGTTTGTATGGGAATATGTCTTGAAAATTTAAATATAACTAAAAGCTTTTGTGGGAGGGGATTTTTTAGACATTTTAATAGGTCTGTAAAATGACATGCAAAAAAATGGGAAAAATAGTTTACAAAATAGGGGGGGCAGAGCCTGACACCGTACCGGAGCAAACATACCTTACTAGAGCTCCTTAATAGCCCATCTTAATCCACCAAAATCGGGGACATCCCACTACAATTCTGGCCACATACCCTGCCATAGCTCAGAGAGCGTCCCGTTGACACTGCCGATGTCGTTCTTTCTGATGCCTGGCTCCAAAAATTGAAGCCAAGGCGGCAAGGCCTACCACACAGAAGGACAGCAGTGAGACACAGCTGGAGGACTCTGTTTTTTTATGTTAAGTTGTCTATTATGTTATACAAAAGTTTTTCATATAATCTAATTTTAGTTAAATTTGATGTTGCAACTACCAAGCAACAGTCTATAAGACGAGAAAGGGGCATACTGAGGCTACACCTCCCTGCTCCGGTGATACCCACTTCCCCCCCCCACCCTCCCTGGGGTAAAAGGGTATTGAAAGCAACGAAGCTCCCTAACTTAGCACTGAGCTTTAAGACATATGTGCCACCATTAGAACTACGCCCTATTGGCGCAGCTCGATCCTCTTACACTCACACCTACCTAGACTCACACAGGGCATAGTTACAAAACCATGTCGCGACTATACATAGTCGTCACCACTATCACATAATAACCTGAGGCACACAGTGCACTACAACTACGAGCAACAGACACTTAGTCACAGTTGGTAGCCACCATTGGTGCAGGCCACATTAAAGCAAGGAGCCCTTCAGAGGAATGCCACACTGCACCACACGCTAAACATAGCTTATAAATAAGGTGCCACGGGGCGACCATAAACCACTAACCTTAAGAGGTAATACCGTGGCGTAACTACCATAGTTAGAGGCCATAGTCTATACCACCCACCCACCATGATAACTGCACTGATCCACATAGTCGGGTGTCTTATACCCCCACAGTTTTACTTGTTAATTCTTTCGTTACAACATATCAGTCCATTATAATTATACAATGTGTGCAAATTGTACCCCTGCCGTGCTGTGTATTTACTGTGTAATGATCTTGAATTGCGTGTATTTGCTGTTGTGGTAATACACATATGACTGTCATATAACCGGACAAAAAATAAAGAATAAAAAAAAACAAAAAACTAAACATAGTTTACAAAATAATGGTCTGAAGTAGCACTAGGCCATATTTGTCTCCTACTCTGGATTAAAGCTCCAGTGTTCCAGATTTGTGTGTACTAAACATGTGCAATTCGTTTCGGTCCGAATATGAATTCAGATGAATTTCGGGCAGTTCGGACATTCGGGTACATCCGAATAGCTGAATTGCCGAGGTCCCGAAGTTCCAAAATTACCGAAGTGCTGAAGTCCTGAAGTTGCCGAAGTTCCTAAGCACAGTATTGCCTAAGTAATAATATACTTACCCAGTGGAAGAATAAGAATGTTACACTGTATACAAGTTTAAATAAAAAGTATACAAACATAGCCAGGATTCAGCTGTAAGCATTTGCAACACTTACAACAATCAAGTAACACACATTCATATAAAATGTAAGTTACTTGGCCAGTCAATGTAATGACAGGAATGAATAAATAGATAACTCCCTAATTCCCACGGTAGTAGGGAGCTATCTACTAAAAGGCTGAAAGACCTGAATTGGTCTTTAAGCCAAATTTACTAATACTAAGTAAAGATTACTTAGTATTCGTAAATTATGCCCCTACTCGCTATACCGCGAGTAGGGGCATGTCTAGTAAACAGTGAGCAGCCTGTCCCCCCTCCCAAGCCCCCACCCGTGCCGCGCGAGTGGGGGCTTCTAACCTGAAGGGGGGACCTATTGCCCCCCCTGTCCCCCACCCCTGAACGGTGGGTGGGGGCCCTAAATTAGAATAAGGAGGGGGACATATTGTCCTCCCCCCGGCCCCCACCCCTGAGCGGTGGGTGGGGGCCCTAAAGTAAAATAATGGGGGGGGGGACCTATTGCTTTCAAGCCAACCAATCAGAGTGCTGTGACAGGTAAATGTAGAGACTTACCTGTCAGTCTCTTCATTTACCTGTCAGAGCACTCTGATTGGATGGCTTAAACCCACCAATCAGAGTGCTCTGAGCCTAATTGCAGGGCGGGGCAAGGCTTATAAGCCTTCCCCCGCCTTGCAGAGCTCAGTCTGTGCGGAGCCCTCCATGGGTGAAGAAGGATTATTTGTTATTGTTATTTTTTTTCTAAGTCGGTTATTATGGCTTTTTATTTGGCCTTTTTGGGGGCTGAAAAAAGAAGATTTTAGAAGAAAACATCAAATGGTATTTTTTTTTTTTTTTTTACAGGTACTTAGCTAATGGTCCCCCTTCATTATTTTTAGGGTGAGGGGAGTAGGTAGGGGTTAATTTTTTTGGGGGAGGGGGGTGACTTGGGGTTTGGGGACCCCTAGTAACCTGGGGAGGGGGGGTTAATTTTTTATTTAGGGCCCCCACCTGCCGCTCAGGGGTGGGGGCCAGGGTGGAGGACATTAGGTCCCCCCTAATTAGTATTTAGGGCCCCCACCCAGGACAATAGGCCCCCCCTTTAGTTTAAAAGGGAGGGGGGACCCTTTTTTTTTTTTTAACAGTGAGCAGCCACAGGATGCTCACTGTTTACTAGACATGCCCCTACTCGCGGTATAGCAAGTAGGGGCATAATTTACTAATACTAAGTAATCTTTACTTAGTATTAGTGATGTCCCGAACGGTTCGCTGGGGAATTGTTCCTGGTGAACATAACTTGTTCGGGTTCGCCACGGATGGCGAACATATGTGATGTTCAGTCCACCCCCTATTCGTCATCATTGAGTAAACTTTGACCCTGTACCTCACAGTCAGCAGGCACATTCCAGCCAATCAGCAGCAGACCCTCCCTCCAGACCCTCCCACCTCCTAGACAGCATACAATTTAGATTAATTCTGAAGCTGCATTCATTTATTTTTTTTATTATTATTTTTTTGTGTTTGTGTTTGTGTTTATTATACATTATCCTCCATAGCCAGTAACCTGTGTTTATTATATATTATCCCCCATAGCCAGTAACCTGTGTTTATTATACATTATCCCCCCCATAGCCAGTAACCTGTGTTTATTATACATCATCCTCCCATAGCCAGTAACCTGTGAATATTATACATTATCCCCCCATAGCCAGTAACCTGTGCTTATCATACATTATCCCCCCCATAGCTAGTAACCTGTGTTTATTATACATTATCCCTCCCATAGCCAGTAACCTGTGTTTATTATACATTATGCCCCCATAGCCAGTAACCTGTGTTTATTATACATTATCCTCCCATAGTCAGTAACCTGTGCTTATTATACATTATCCCCCCACAACCAGTAACCTGTGTTTATTATACATTATCCCCCCACAACCAGTAACCTGTGTTTATTATACATTATCCTCCCCATAGCCAGTAACCTGTGCTTATTATACATTATCCCTCCCATAGCCAGTAACCTGTGTTTATTATACATTATCCCCCCCATAGCCAGTAACCTGTGTTTATTATACATTATCCCCCATAGTCATTTATCGTTGGACCTAGGCAGCATGATGTCTTAGGCCGGCCCAGAGAGTGAGTGAGTGAATAATATAATATATATGTTCAGAAACATATTAGTAATATATGTAAATCGGGTTCATGCAAAGAGGGTGAAAAGGTATTAAAGAAAAACACACTTATTGCATCAAATTTACAAAGCCAAACTTTTAAAAGCTTTCCTCATTTATTTTTCGGGATGAGGAATATATCGGTTGTAGACTGAGGATTTCCATCTGCCCAATCTTTTAATAATATGCACTGGAGTGTCAGTGTTGAAGGAGACCAAAGCTGCCTCTATTCTAAATGAAAGACCCGAGACATGGATACAACCCAATCTTAGGAGTAGTGTTCTGATGTAGAAGATGAATTTAGCCGTAGTCAGAGGGATTCAATGAGAGTAGTGGTGAAATGTGTGCGGCATGACTGAGTGTGGGTAAGAGTCAAGTATTTTAACTGGGCACTAGTTCTAGGTGGGATAAAGTGATATAGCGGATGGATGAGTAGTTTGGTTCTTTTTAGAGGTTTGTAGAGAAAGTATATAGTGATCATGATTTTTAGCGATATCCAATATTTTTAAGGTGGTCCCAGTGCCACCACTCATATCTGGTGTCACAATAGCTTGCATTTAAAAAAAACAAAAAAACTTTTTTGACTGTAATATAATAGCAGTCAGTTTCCTTCACATGTGTGCATTTCAGGGCCTGCCAGGGCACAGTGTCACACCAGTGCAACTCATATCTGGTGTAACAGTAGTGTACATTTAAAAAAAATACAGGGGGCTTGTTGTCACCTTTCGGGGACCCTTGGTGTTGTACGTGGCTGGGTGAAGGAAGAGACCTTCAATGACATCAGTGAGGACAAGGAACGGGACATGGTTAGCTTGGTATCCAACCTTGTGCAAATGGGGAGTTTGCGGTTGTGCAAATGGACTGTTTGCGGTTGTTTGCGGTGCGTTAAATGGGGAGTTTGGTCTGTCACTGTGAAGCGGGTGTAACCCTTACACTACCTGATCGATACAACATCATACCTGATGTTTTAACGCACGTTATTCCAAACAATTTAGGACTGTTAGGTGATTTATGCCCTTTATGGATTAAAACCAGACTCTGCATCAACTATGTAATTTTCCATGTGAGTTTTGCCATGGATCCCCCTCCGGCATGCCACAGTCCAGGTGTTAGTCCCCTTGAAACAACTTTTCCATCACTATTGTGGCCAGAAAGAGTCCCTGTGGGTTTTAAAATTCGCCTGCCTATTGAAGTCTATGGCGGTTCGCCCGGTTCGCCCATTTGCGAACATTTGCGGAAGTTCGCGTTCTCCGTTCGCGAACGGAAAATGTTATGTTCGCGACATCACTACTTAGTATTAGTAAATTTGGCTGAAAGACCAAGTTAGGTCTTTCAGCCTTTTGGTAGATAACTCCCTAATACTGTGGGGAAATAGGGAGTTATCTACCAAGCGGCTGCAAGAGAAGTTCCGAAATTCCAAAGTTCCAAAGTGCCGAATTGCCGAAGTCCCGAATTTTGGAATGCCGAACCGAACCAAAACATTTTCCCCATACACATGCTTAGTGTGGACATTAAATGCATTCAGATTTAATTTTTGGTTTCTTACCAATCCCTGTAATGAGTAGATTATGCAATTTGTTTTTTTAACGGAACCTATAAGTAGACGTTATATTCATAATACGTCTTCTCTGGCAGATGCTGGAACCATATGGATAAAAGTATACATTTGAAGAACCCAGTGGGAATGTAACATTTAGTAAGGAAAGTTTTTTTTGTTGGGAAATGGTTTTCTGGATTTACTTTAAACTCTGCATTTTTATTTAAACTCTGACCTTGTCAATAGACAGAGATAAACAGCACTATCATAAAATCAGAGAGCAAAATAAGCATAATTAATAAATGTATGCAAAAATCGGAAAATCTCTCATTATGAATATATGTATTCATAATTATTACATGTGCTCATTTTTTATTTTCTAGTTTTTGAAAAATATAATAAATATTTCAGAAAGATTTCACTTTCTCATTCGACTGATAAACTAAAGATAGAAAACTAAATAAAGAGATGTATCAATGCAACTAAGGTTTTATAGTCTTCATACTTTGAGCTTTATAGGATTTTGAGCTTTTTACAAGAGAATAATCTTTGACACAGATAGAATGTTGATTCATTATAAGCACTTCTGGTTCTTTTATAAGATACAGATCAAAATCCTGTCCTAAAGTCAATATATCTTTTTAATTACTTAGCCATGATGAGCTACTCTCAGTTCTACCTTCATGACCTGCAGAAAAAAAAATTATACAAGGAAGTATGACTACATGCCAAGATATCTTGTATATGAAAATTATCTAATTAATCTTGCTTGTAGTTTATGTACTGATGTTTTCTTTTTTTTCCCTTCAGACCGTGTTCACAGTAAATTAACAGTATAAATATGTAGCGATTAAATGTTATAAATTTGGGGCGGAGCTAAGCGGCCATGCCGAGCGGTCGCACTGAACATGGGCTCCGTGCGAAATCGCTCTTAAATCGCTATTAAACCGACAAAATCAGCGCAAAACCGGATCAAAACGACGGCTGGGCGACCCGGAGAAGGGAGACCTAGCCCTATAGAGTCAAGAGCCAAGCATCCAGACCGTAAGCGGAGGCTCCTACCCGGGGATGGACCTGAGGCCTATCAGAGGCCTACCCAGATAAAGCAAGGGACTGCAGCCTCTCACCTGGAAGTCTCCCCGGAGTACATCTCCCCCCCCCCCCGCCGGAGAGGGATATCCCGGCACCTAAAGCGACGACTAAAGCACAGAGGTAACTGTCCTCCTGAGCCAGCACGGCACCAGCAATAGCCAGGTCTCTGAGAAGCAGCTAAGATGGCTGCCCAGCAAAGCACACAAGCCCAATCAACCCTAAACCCTCTCGGGGACTTTGACCGTCTTTGTGCGACCTTCTGCTCACTGCTGAGAGATCGCGGAATGGCTTTCAATCTGGCAGTGAAATTAGTGTCCAAATGGATCCGTCCAACGACCAGGCGGCGCCATTACAGGCATCTTCTCCAAGCACCCAGACAGGCAACCAGACCCCGCAAACGCTGTCAAGCCCAAGGGCGGGAAGCAACGCCATACCGCATGGGCACATACAAGGGCCCCCACACTCGAGAGAACACGACGGCTCAAAGCGCGACTTCACCACTTGCACGCAAGACTGGGGTTGTGGTCGGAGGAAAGAGGTGCCCTGTTCCGGGCAGAACGATATACCCCACGCTGACTGCAAACACACGTAGCCCGCCCAGGCTGAGGGCCGCACGGAGAGAGCCTCCGAAGCATCAGCCACCCTGCGGGAAGACTGCCCACCGATGGCGGCGACGGAACACCGGCAGCGACCGCTACACCCACAAAGGGACTGCCTCGAACTCACCGAGCTCTCGAGCCAGTGGCAGGAAGATGCCACCCTCAACACAGGCCTGGGGCTGGAGGGGACCCTCACACCAAGACTGCAGTTCCGACATCTCGATCCCCCACGCGTCTCCTACATCATTTCCCCTGCTGGGAATTGGATAAAGAAGGACTCACATCGCAAGAACGCACAGGGGACACGGTTTGGTACCTCTGCCGCAATAAACCCTTGCTGGTCCATTCTGCAACTCTTTAAACCGTGCTCTACTTCTTGGTATTGCTCAAACGCTTATGATCACTGCATACATCATTGATAACTGCATGTTAATATTAATGCCTTATGAGTTTTTCGTTAGCCTACTACTGGCCAACATTGTGCCAAATAGCCTATATGTCTGAGAGCTTACAGGTTGCCATGACCCCAGAGTTCAACCAAGTCGTATCAGCAAGTTCTTATTTGTTTGTTTTTCTTGTATTTTTGCTTAGTTTAATCGTAGGTAGCCATGCATACCCTATTAACGCTCCACGCTCACTTATCCTGTAACTACAACACACAGGACAGGCATGGAAAGCATGGAAATCAGCAACTTATGCACATGCGGAGTCACAAATCTGTTATCACACAGGCCTCACCTAAACTCACACAACATCTATTTTAGCTAAGCCTAGGCGTTCTCATCCCACAAAAATGACAATTTGTGACTCCATATTAGTGCCTCATATGCTATAACGTTTACCTGGCACATAAGATTAACTCTAAATAAAATTTAACATGTTCATAGATTCACTATAACTCACCTATGTAATTCTTCTTAGATAAGATGTTGATACTGGTGAAACTATTGTTACTCTTAATAATGTTACCCAAGCATAATCTAACTGACGTCGCTCATTTATCAGTAACTTTATCACATGCATGTTTAGCGTAGAATATGTAAAACGACTACTAATGTTACAAAGCTTGTAAGCGTACAGTTAATCGATAAGCTTGTTTTAAACCTTAACGAACTCTCGACATGTACTAGCCTAAAACCTAAACGTTGTTCATTTGTTGTGCTTTTCAAACTCTCCAAGCAAAGTTCATCATTACGGTTTATCTCCTTACTTTTAAAAAAAATTGTGTGCAAGATCTCATGTCTACCCCTATGTTCGAATTGTACCTAACGAGCTAGAGGATTGCCTTTGGGGTACCTCATAAGCAATTGTTATCACTGTGCGCACTTCAAAAATAAAGAATTAAAAAAAAAAAAAAAAAAAAAATGTTATAAATTTGAAGTACACGTGGCTGTTTAAACATAAATATTGTCTAGACAAATTAATTTTCATTTTTGTCTTAATTTGTTATCTCAAAATAGTCAAGAGGGAAAAATGCTCAAAGTCAGCTTTGCTTTCAGTTTTGCTAATCTGGCCTTAATTTTTAAATTCCCTTGGAATTCTCATGTTAGTAAACAGCCTTGCACGCACCAAAATCACAGCATCGCATCTTAATGTAGTAGCTTTGATGCCTAGATGTGGTCCCTTGTTTCTGATAATGTATGACATTGCCATTTTCGAGAAACAGAAATCCTTACATTTCTCTGAAAACATGTCTCTATTTGCTGTCAACCAAACAGCCACAAGGCTGCTTCCACCTACAGATCCTTCAATAATTGAAGGACTTTACATGTGACATTCTCATGCTCAGCATGCTGACACCAAACAAGGCTAATTTTCTCATGGAGATGCACTGGATTGGTGGTTCTTGGCAACTGCCACTTCATATACTGTAAGTCAGTACCACGGGAATCATTGGCCTGGACAAACATCATGCCTGATGATCTCACTGTGGTCAAATCAGGCTGTGGTGAGAAGACTGTCCTAGTGCTGTAATAAAGTTAAAGGAACACTATAGTCACCTAAATTACTTTAGCTTCATGAAGCAGTTATAGTGTATCGATCATTCCCCTGCAATTTCACTGCTCAATTCACTGTCATTTAGGAGTTAAATCACTGTTTCTGTTTATGCAGCCCTAGCCACACCTCCCCTGGCTATGATTGACAGAGCCTGCATGAAAAAAAAAAAACTGGTTTCACTTTCAAACAGATGTATTTTACCTTAAATAATTGTATCTCAATCTCTAAATTGAACTTTAATGACATACAGGAGGCTCTTGCAGGGTCTAGCAAGCTATTAACATAGCAGAGGATAAGAAAATCTTAATTAAACAGAACTTGAATAGGGCTCTCTTTACAGGAAGTGTTTATGGAAGGCTGTGCAAGTTACATGCAGGGAGGTGTGACTAGGGTTCATAAACAAAGGGATTTAACTCCTAAATGGCAGAGGATTGAGCAGTGAGGCTGCAGGGGCATGTTCTATACACCAAAACTACTGCATTAAGCTAAAGTTGTTCAGGTGACTATTGTGTCCCTTTAAGTTAAATTGCTTTATTACAAACTTTTGTTGTTGTTTTGTTTATAGAAGGGAGGATCATAATGTAAGGGCCACATCGGAAGTATAAATAATATAATGAATGTATCTGTTTATCTGGTTATAGGAGCAATGGATGTATTAGCATTAGTCGTTACAGCATATAATAAACTATAAATGAATCAAGCTACAGAAGGGATATACAGTACTTAAGCAAAAAATAAATGAATAATATATATATATTTATATATATATACACACACACAGGAATTTTTTACATGTGGTATAATCTATATATTTTCTTACAGGGTTATTCACTAAAGTCCAAATTGCCCTGTAGGAAATTGGATTTTGCAGTCGTCATGGCTCCCCATGGAGCAGAGTTGGTTTCGTCCCAACATTGTTCACACTATTTAACAATGTCAGACTTTGCAATTCAGGCACCAAACAGGCCTGAATTCGGTTTGAATAGTTTTTGGGGGTATACGCTACTGGATAGCTAAAATCCAGACCTGAATGTTTGAAATCCAAGCCCAGATCCCTAAAACACAGGCCCATATTTTTGATAATCCAAACTATTTTTCTGATTTTTTTTTTTTTTTTTAAATTTAATAGTACATAGTAAATAAAATTATAATAAAATGCTAATAACAAGATTTTCCAACATGCCCCCTCACATCTAATCATCAATAGGAAGGGTGATATATCTTATTAAACCTTTTGCAATATAGAAAAAAAACAGTAAAAATAAAATGTCATACTTATATTAACCAGCGTTATAAAATAAGGCCCTTAGAATCCTCATCTTCTGACAATAGAAATATAACATTATACAGTATAAAGTTTTTTTTAATGTTTTTTTAAAAACATTTTGAAAGGTCTCTTCTTTTTCAATACTAATTAGAAGTGTACATCAATTTTTATTATAGTTGAGAGGTTATTGCACTATTAGGTGACCATCAATTTGGGCCTGTTGTTTGAGTTACCCATTAATGAAGTTGATTATAGTCTTGCCAGTCGGGCATCCAGAAATTATTAAACTGCACCTATAGTGGCAAATCTTACCCTGTACAACTTGCTATATGAGCAATTCATCAGATAGTGTAAAAAAGGGGGTTTATATTGAATACATGAGAACCAGCAAATCTTAATAGGGTTAGATAACACAAATTTTACTTAAACCATAGCTATCGATAGCCTCTACATAATTTGGCTTCCTCTTTTCCTTAGCCAGTTCAGAAGACACCCCTCTCCACCGCCAGTACACTTTATGCATTCCATAAGATATACATGAGCTCACACCTGGCTTCTGATGGTCACTAGTATTGTATGTTTACATGTCAGATGGCTTGACATGCTGCATTTTATGATGACAGGCTGGAAGCCGTAATCTTCCTGACTATTATTCTGCTTCTATTTTTGTTGAATATTGTTAACCTTTTGTATGTCAGAAAAATGTAAATACTGTCAAAAAATAAATAATTAAGACAACAGTTGGTTAAGAATTGGATACAGAAATCTTAGAAAAAAAAACACAAATCCCAGCAAGACACCTTGTATGTACCGTATATCAAGCGTTTACTACTGTTGAATTGTTTGTGCTTTCTGCTAAAAATGTCAAAAGCAAAATATAACCAAATGTGGCCAGTTTAAATATGTGCAAAATCAAACCGATTTGATGAAGGGAAGAAGAAAAAATAATTGTTTCATTTTCATGAGTCTACCATAGCATCTTTTAAGAAAAGATCTATACAACAAGAAAAACGGAAGTTTCATTTAAAATCGCCACACTACACCTAGATGTCATGTTCATCTTATATGTGTGAGTAATATAACTTGATAGATACAGGTTGTGTGAAAACATGCATTGGTTTAGTAAGCTTTTATATTCCTACCCGAGATTTGGAATCACCCATTCCAATTTCAATATCCTTTTGCAACCTTCTAGTTCTGCACTTGGACAAGCTGAAGATTCTCAGGATGAGGTACACAAAGGATTTTGGACTTGGTACAAGGCTGAAGGGAGGAGGCAATGTTTTTCCTTCATCAAAATAAGATAACCAAAGCTTTGATCTTGCAAATTTCCATTCTACGTCACTGTCATCCTGAAAATAAAACACAAACATGTTATTTATGTCCATGCTATTTGTGAAATGTTTATTATATTTATATTAGGACTGGTTATATTCAAACACTTACACATATGTTTGCTTAGCTGTCTATTTCCTTAGAATTCTTTTAGCTAAACCTTTCATTTCAGTCTGTTAGACGTTTTTCTAGCTGTTACTGCAGTGTTGGATTTCATTCCATTAAATAAATGGATGAGAGCAAAAGTGAAGGCAAAAGCCAGAGGTGATGGATGGGGAAAGACATATTTCTCTTTTTGACCCCCAAAAAAGGACATAATATACGCTTTATTCCTGTACTAATTTACTTTTTTTTTTGCCTAGGCAATTCTAATTACAACACGCCGTCAAAGTGACACAGAGGTGAACAAAGCAATGGGGAATTTACCTCCCTTCTTTAGTGGTTAATAAAATAAGGCAAGCAGAATTACCGGTATATCTATTCAAAAAAAGAAAAGAAAAAAGGAATAAAGAAGAGACTGTGGATACATCCTCTTTCATACATTTTGTTTGTTTTGTTATGTCTCCATTCAGACTGTGCAGGGCAGGGCCCTTGATCTCAGGGCAGCATTAGACATACATACAAAAAGTGCAGCTAGAACAAGATATGTGTGTTCACAAACCAAAAAGTGCAATTAGTGCAAATGAGATGTTAGCAGGCAGAACCTTCCCTGTATGGGGTGAATCTGCCAAAGGTACCCTGAAGACTTCCTCCTGTCTTCCACAAAGTATATATACAACACATAGGGGATAATCTGCTGAACCAATAAGAAACAAGAAGACATAGCGTATAACTGTGTGGATAATGTGCCACAAATGTTGTTTCCCCAAATGGCCACTCACACTTTCACTGAAGTATTAATGCATTTAACTTAAATTCCCTCCAAGGGTCCAGTCTTCACAGTGGGTTCAGATCACCATGTGTTGGCTGGAGCACATTTACTCAAAAGAAAAGATAAAATTGTAGTGCACAATCGAGTGTGTAAAAAAATCTCTGATGGAATTCGTCATATTATCTCTTTAGAGTAGCATTGGGAAAGTGATAAAATACAATTTTTTTGGCCTTCATTGTCATTCAAGTTGGTGAAGCAGGGCTGATGGGTAGAAAAGCTCAGAACATAAAAAAAAAAGTTCTAAAATAAGAATACTAAAATAGATTTATCAAATATTATACATTTGGGCTATATTGGATGTGCTATTATTTAACATGTATTGATCTAACTGTCATATTTATCAAACCACAATCACTTTTAACTCTCACCGACCTCAGGAGACTGCTCTTTGATCACTATGTGTTGATTCATTATACTTTGCTTAGAAGAATAGGATATTTATCTGGTTAAAACCATAGAAACACTTTCAGTTATTTTATAAAAAGAGAATGAAAAACAGGTGTGAGGAAGGCTGAACTTGATGGACGCAAGTCTCTTTTCAGCTATCTAACTATGTAACTATGTAACATTAAAATAAAATAACGGTCAAATTTATATATATGTTACCAAGGCCACTATGAACCATCTTACGTATAATTTTGAATGAACATTGAAATAAAATTACTGTCAAATTTGTATATGTTACCAAGGCCACTATGAACCATCTTACGTATAATTTCGCTGATGTGTACAATATTTATACAAAATTTTATATTTATTTGATCGTTCTATAATTACAGTAAATATGGGGCAAATACAATTCAACAATTTGTTTTAAATCCTGTGTACAGTTTGTGAGGGACAGATTATATGTATAATTATGAAATAAAAAAAATAAAAAACATGATAAAATAATAATAATAATTGGCATTGAAGAGCATCCATTTTTAATGCTCCTACATACAGAGAAAATATGTGAAAAATCTGTAAGGGTAATTACATCGATTAAAATTTCAGTAGCTCGCATAGTAAATAAGAAATTTTAATGGGCCTGGGCTAAACTTGAATATAAATAATTCATTTCTATGTTTTCAGTCTATACTAGTATTTAGCAATATTATGTCACTGGTTAATGCTTGAACCTCTGCATCTAGTATGATATCATTTTATAGTGTTCCACAAAATGCATTCACACTAATAGAATGGGAAGGAGAAATGTCACACTATGACTCCCCATCCATGTCATACTGTATTATGATTAATATAAAAGAACATTAATATTCATAATTACACAATAATTTTAACATTAATTTAAACAGTATTGCCTTGTGTGTTCAGTCAGTTAATGTAGTCACTTGCTGGCTTAGTGTTGAAATATAAATTTTAAATGCTTTCAACAACTGACATAATTTAAATTAGCATCGTTCATTCAATGAGAATAGTTTTGTGTTCCAGATAACGTTAAGTGGCAGGCATATAAGATTATTACATAAGTGTGCAAATTACCTCTATTTCCTGATAAGAGCTGTTAATCATGGCAATTAACATATTTAGCAGAACGACAACCATAGTCACATTGTAGATACCATAGAGCACATAGCCGATGTTCTCTATAAACTTGTGATCATATTTCAGAACTACGGATGTAACTTCAGACAGGCCAAATATGGACCAGAATAAGGTTTTGAAACTTTCTTCAACTCTTAAAAATAGAGAAAAACAAGACAGCTGTTACTATATAGACTGTGTTTTCTAAGAAAAGAGAAAGAAGTAGAATAATTCAGAATATTTAACAGTATAGAAAAATACTTTATGATAATTCCCCATATTCAGGTCACATTGTTAGTGACTTTTTGCCATGACTGCCCACATTATATACAGTTACAATTAGATGAAGGGGCAAAATAGTAACTGCATACAACTGGGACATTGGTTGTCCATTCTGACATAGGGACCACTGTGAGACTTGCCCCAAACAAATTAGTACTATTCATAAACTAAGATTTCATAAGGTAAGCTTCTGAGTAGTAGAATCTCAGTTGGAATTAATCCAAAACCCAAAGCCTAAGTTATACCATAAATAAAGGGTATATCCGTCACCCAGTAGTTCACAATTTATTGCTTACCGGTATATTTCCAGCCTCTTAATCAGCATGCCACGATTCTGGCTAGGTTTTAATAGATATTAAAATATATGTTATTGTTATTTAAATGTGACCAGGGCTCATCTTGGTGGGGACGTAGATCACCCATGGCATGATGTGAACTTGATTCCACTTGGGGAGCAGAATTTTTGTTTTGCTGGTTGCAAAGTTCTCTCCCAATTAGACTTTTCTAGTTCAAGCTATTTTAAAGACAGGGATTGACAAAATATTGGCATATTCAAAAGCCATTGCCTAATACCTTAGTTTATCCAAGATAATTTATGTTTACTTTAACAGCTTGACGTTTTGCTTATACCAATTTTGGAAAAGAACAGGGTGCATGAGCGTATGCACTGGTCCAAATTACAGGTCTTATGTTTAAAGAAGAATATTGTTAAATGGTTTATTGCTACAGTGTTGAGTGTTTTGGAAGGATACTGTGGTTCAGAGCTTTAGCTCTGGCAGTAACCATTAGTATGAAATGTTATAACTGTTCAATAAAATACAACTATAATGATAGCATGTCTATTTATGTGTCCTGCTTGGTTTCTTTATATCCCTCTTTTATTTATTGGATAATAAATTGTAAGTTAAGTTAAAAAAATAATAACCATGTCAGTTGATCTAAGATTTAAGATACTTACGTTGTGAATGCAGAATTCACTTTAGCTCCAAGATAATAAGAGTACAGGATAAACATGCCGATCATGAATGCAAGAAACACCATGATAAAGAGAACCATGAATTTAAAAATGTCTTTGACTGTTCTCCCAAGCGATATCTGTAGTGGTCCAAAGCTCTCATTGGCTGGCAGGATATAAGCAATTCGAGAAAAGCTGAGTACTACAGCAATAGCATAGAGCCCCTCGGATATTATCTGTGGATCAGACGGGAGCCATTTATCTCTGGCTGAAAGAAATAAAGCGAATGAAAAACATCTAGTCTCATTATCGCATGACTGTCATCAAATATTGTGAAGATCTTTTTTAGGATACGAAGATGGAGAGATGGCATTCACCCCTTGATCCCTGTGCATTTCTCATTAAGTGCACTCATATATATTATGAATTATTTATTATAGCTTTCTTATGATACATATATGTAAATATAAATACAATTTAAAAAAATAAAATAAAATCTGAATTTTATTTATAATATTTTCTTCTCAAGTAGCTCAAAATGCATACATTAAATAGTTCTTATGTCTAGGATGTCAAGCAATTTTAGCAGTTATAGGTCAAACAATACAAGGAGAGAACTGCTTTTAAAGCTGAAAGTTTAATAGTAGGCAGAATAAAAGTCCAGAATACACATATTTATGCAATCAATGCCAAAATCACAGGTTCGATGCATATATTGTTTGTTATGGTCCAAAAATCACACATGCACCATTGAATTTTCACTATGATTAAAAAAAAAAAAAAACACTTTACACTGACGGTTTTCCCTCTTGTTCTCCCGCTCTACTCAACCCTTGCCTTATTCACCCCCCTTCTTTTAGCCTCGTACTACCCCATTTTCTTTTTTTTCTCTTTTCTTCCTCCCTCTCTTCTCGCTCCTTTTCCCTTTCTAGCTTCTTTGTCCTCTCTTCTTCTCCCTCAAAACCGAGCTCGAAGGCCTGACTGTTACGGTACCACCTTCCGAGCTCCATACACAGTCTTTAGTCACTTGTAATCCCGGTTCCCCCAATAACGAGACCAAGCTCCATTATGAGGGTAAAACATGAACTGAGGACTGGATCAGCCAGACTGCCTTTTATTTGCATTTCACACACACAGGCCACACCCAATCCCTTCAGTGAATAAAAAGTTACTCGAAAGTCCTTTTATGACCGACCGCAGGTACCTTTTCTTGCCCAAAATAGTTCCCTGGATTCGGGCTGTGCGGTCGGTCACTGGCTGGCCTAAAAATGGCTAAGTCCCGTTCGAAGGGGGTCGGTACTTCGACTTTCGTTGAACTGTCGAAGTATCGTCGAGATTACGGGTCGGCGGGTTCGAAGATAAAATGGCCGCCGCCACGTGGTCCTTTGTCCGATGTCGGCCACCTCGAGGACTTTGGTAGTTTTAACGCTTCGTTAGTTGTCCACTGTATTTGCAATGTCATTTGTTCAAAGTCACAACCCTTCGTATGATCTCTCAGGGACCATAAGTACGGGGCAAATCAGACGAACCCACTAGGCTTAGTCCAGACGGATGGGTCTGTCACATGGCTCCCTCCTTGTGGAACACTCCGGCAGACCCGGCTTGACCCTGTGGCGGGTCAACTTGGGGATGACCGGACTTAGGGAGAATAGGGACGTCTGTTTGCCGGGATAACCCATCCGCATTCCCATTCTGCTTACCGGGCCGGTAACTGATGGTGAAATTATAAGGCTGCAATGCCAAACTCCACCTCAGCAGTCTGCCATTGTCCCCGGAGACCCGGTTAAGCCAGACAAGGGGGTTGTGGTCTGTTACGAGAGAAAATTCTTGTCCGTATAAGTAAGGGCTTAGTTTCTTCAGTGCCCAGACCAGGGCTAAACACTCCTTCTCTACTGCCGCATAGCTCACTTCTCGAGGTAGTAACTTTCTGCTGAGATATGCGACAGGGTGCTCTCCTCCATCCTCCCCGACCTGGCTCAGCACAGCCCCCAGTCCATACATGGAAGCGTCTGTGTGGACAAGAAAACGTTTGTTAGGGACTGGGGCAGCCAGGACAGGGGCATTCACCAGAGCCTGCTTCAGGGCCTGAAACGCGGCTTCACAAGCTGGAGACCACAGGACCTGCCTAGGTAGGTTCTTTTTAGTCAGGTCAGTCAGGGGCTTGGCAATCGTGCTGTAGTCAGGGACAAAACGTCGATAATACCCCGCTGTCCCTAGGAAGGCAA
Source organism: Pelobates fuscus (assembly GCF_036172605.1). Lineage (NCBI taxonomy): Eukaryota > Metazoa > Chordata > Amphibia > Anura > Pelobatidae > Pelobates > Pelobates fuscus. Next base: position 146,863,603 of record NC_086322.1, read on the forward strand.
GCACTTGGGTCTTGGTGATAGGTGTGGGCCAGTTAGCTACCGCTTCCACCTTAGCAGGTTCGGGTCTCTGGCTCCCACAACCCACCCTGTGACCCAAGTACTGCACTTCTGCCATGCCTAAATGGCACTTGTCTGGTTTCAGAGTCAGGCCGGCGGCCCGAATCTTGTCCAGCACTACCCCTACGTGTACTAGGTGGTCTTCCCAAGACTCACTGTAGACCGCGATGTCGTCCAGGTATGCACATGCAAATCCCTGGAAGCCATTGAGGAGCCTATCCACCATACGCTGGAAGGTAGCCGGAGCATTCTTCATCCCGAATGGCATAACCCTAAACTGGTATAGGCCAAACGGGGTGACGAAGGCCGACTTGGGGATGGCATCCTCGGCCAGGGGGATCTGCCAGTACCCTTTACATAGGTCAATGGTGGTCAGATAACGCCCCCTGGCAATGCGGTCTAATAGCTCGTCTATCCGGGGCATCGGGTAGGCGTCAGTGGTAGTCCGCTCGTTGAGCCGCCTGTAATCCACACAGAACCGGGTGGTCCCATCTTTCTTGGGTACTAGGACTACGGGCGACGCCCACGGACTATCTGAGTGCTCAATAACCCCCAGCCGGGTCATCTCCTGTATCTCCTTCCGCATTCCTTCTCGGACTGCTTCCGGGATACGGTATGGGGGTTGTCGTAGGGGGTTCTGTCCGGGTGTCTCGACCTTGTGTATGGCTAGGGGGGTGTACCCGGGTTCTTGGGAGAACGTCGCCTGCTTCTCCCACAGAAGCTGTCTTGCCTGGGTTTTCTCGGCCGGGCTTAGTCGGTCACCTAGCTGTACGAGGCTAGTAAGGTCGGTCTGGGGATCCCTTTCTAACAGGTCAGGTAAAGGTAAGTTCTCTGGGTCGTCAGTAGCTGGGGCACAAACTGCTGCAACATCCTCGGGTCGTTCCTGATACTCCTTGAGCATGTTCACATGAAAGGATCGTTGTACCCTTTCATCCGAACAGCTGGCTATGAGATAGGTAGTATCACATACCTGAGCTAATACCTTGTACGGGCCCTGCCAAGATGCTTGCATCTTGTTTGCCTTCACAGGTTTGAGCACTAGAACCTTCTGCCCAACCTGGAAGACCCGCTGTCGAGCACCCCGATCGTACCATCGCTTCTGTCTCCCCTGGGCCGCCCGGAGATTTTCCCTTACCATCAGGGATAGTTTCTCCATGCGGTCCCGGAGTTCCAGAACATATGGCACTATGGGGGTCCCTTCTTGCTCCGTCTCCCCCTCCCAGTGTCCTCTAATGAGATCTAGGGGTCCACGAACCCTTCTCCCATAGAGTAACTCAAAGGGGGAGAACCCAGTCGATTCCTGGGGCACCTCTCTATATGCAAATAGCAGATGAGGCAGGAATCGCTCCCAGTCTCTGCAAGTGTCAGTAAAGGTCCTCAGCATCTGTTTGAGGGTGCCATTAAATCGCTCGCAGAGACCGTTAGTCTGTGGGTGATATGGTGAACTAAGTAGCGGGTTGATGCCGCACACCTTCCACAGCTGCTGGGTGAGCACAGCGGTAAACTGGGTTCCCTGATCAGAGAGGATCTCCTGAGGGAACCCGACCCTAGTAAAGACTTTAACCAGGGCATCAGCAACCGTCTCTGCCTCTATATTAGACAGCGCTACTGCCTCTGGGTAACGGGTGGCGTAGTCTACCACAGTAAGAATATATTTCTTACCGGATGGACTAGCCCTGGCCAGTGGACCCACAATGTCAACGGCTATGCGGGAAAAGGGCTCTCCAATGATAGGCATCGGCTGTAGCCTAGCTTTTGGATGATCTCCCCGCTTACCTACCCGTTGACAAGTGTCGCACGTGCTACAATACATCCGCACATCTCGGTTAAAATTGGGCCAGAAAAAGTTTTGGGTGATTCTATGAGCTGTGCGGTGGGAACCTAGATGACCTGCCAACGGCACGTCATGCCCAATCCGCAGAATCTCCTGCCGATACTTTGCAGGTACTACTAGTTGTCGTTTCTGCGGAGGGGCGTTCGGTTTCGGGGAAGGTTTCGGGATCCTGTACAGCCTATCCCCCACCCACTCGTAGTGTTCCCCACCTGCTCCTTCTTCCCCAGCGTCGGCCCTGGCCCTGTACTTGGCTAACGTCGGGTCCTCCCTAGTTTCCTTCCCGTACATCTCTGGGGTATCCCAGCCTAACGGGGCCTGGTCTAAGGTACAAGTCGGGGTAGAGAGTCTTACCTGGGTCTCAGCAGCAGGTGGGCCGGCCTCAGCGGCACGAGTCTGGGCACGGGTTGTGACAGCGTCCACTGCAGCGGGGCCCATGGGAGCAAAGGCTGAAACAAGGGGAGCCAAGTCGTTGCCAAGGAGAACATCAGCGGGTAAATCCTTAATGACCCCCACATTCACGTGTCTAGCGCCCACTCCCGAATCCAAATGTACCAGGGCCACGGGTAGGCGAAATACTGCACCCCCGGCTACTCGTACTGCCACGGTATCCCCGGTATGTTGAGCTTCGGACACTAGGTGCTTTTGGAGCAAAGTCAGGGTTGCACCAGTGTCTCGTAGCCCACTGACTTCCCTTCCGTTGACCTTTACACTCTGTCTGTGGTGTTGTCGATTGTCTTGGTGGGCAGCCTGAACAGGGTCTGCCTCATGTAAGATGCCCCAGCATTCCTCTTCCTCTACACAGTGGGCTGCTGGAAGAGGTGCTCGGGGAGGGGCCTCCGTGGGTTTCCTCCAGGACTGGTTCCTGTTGGCACGGTTCATCGGGCACTCCTGTCGCCTGTGCCTTAGTTGATTGCACAGGTAGCACCGAAGGGGTTCAGAGTACTCTCGGGCGTTAAACCGGGGTGGACGTTGGTACTGGGCAGACGGAGGGGGTGCGGATGGTCTGTTCATGGGAGGCTGATAAGTGGTAGCGGCTGGTTGGTATTCCGCTCTGGCGGTGGCCTTGGTGATGGAATTGTCCAGTCTGCGAGCGTCGGTGTACTCATCGGCCAAGCGAGCCGCCTCGTGTAGAGTGGAAGGCTTACGGTCCCTTACCCACTCTCTGACCCCTGTTGGCAATTTATCAAAGCAATGTTCCAACAAAAACATCTGCAGCACCTCTTCCCCTGACACCGCCTGGCACCCTGCCATCCAGTGGGCAGCTGTGCGATGTACCTTGCAGGCCCATTCAACGTATGAGTCCCCAGTTGTTTTCGCAGTGTCTCGGAACCTCCTCCGGTATGCCTCGGGTGTGACGGCATACCGGGCCAGTAAAGCTTCCCTGACGGTCACGTAATCCCCGATCTCCTCATCCGGAATGGCCCGAAAAGCGTCGTTGGCCCGGCCGGATAACTTGCCGGACAGTATAGCAACCCAGTCTTCCGGGGGTACCTTGTGTAGGGCACATTGCCGCTCAAAATCCGCAAGGTACCCGTCGATCTCTCCTTCTGTCTCACTGAAGGCTTTGAAGGCCGCAAATGGCACTTTCGGTTTGTCCCCCGGGTTTGCTGTGACTGGGGCTGCTGCAGCACCGTTTTGGCGTAGCAGGCTGGCCTCCACAGCGGCTTGAACCTGGGTGATGATCTCCGCGGAGGGGTTGGGGCCATAATGGGCCAGCCTAATTCTTACCGCCCGGTCAAATCTTGCCTCCTCGGGGGTTCTGTCGTCTAGGCTGGGTCCATTGGTTCCCTCTGCCGCTGGTACTCCATCCATTTCCAGCAATAAAGCAATAATGTCCCTCTTCTTGAGGTTACTGGCCTGTCCGCCCCTTTGTTCCAATAAGTCTTTTAGGGTGGCTCTTCTCAGGTTTTGGTATTGTAGTTCCATTTATTCCTGGTCGTAGCGGTCTCTTTGTGCGTTGAGGATCATCCCGTCGCTTGCCACCAGTTGTTACGGTACCACCTTCCGAGCTCCATACACAGTCTTTAGTCACTTGTAATCCCGGTTCCCCCAATAACGAGACCAAGCTCCATTATGAGGGTAAAACATGAACTGAGGACTGGATCAGCCAGCCTGCCTTTTATTTGCATTTCACACACACAGGCCACACCCAATCCCTTCAGTGAATAAAAAGTTACTCGAAAGTCCTTTTATGACCGACCGCAGGTACCTTTTCTTGCCCAAAATAGTTCCCTGGATTCGGGCTGTGCGGTCGGTCACTGGCTGGCCTAAAAATGGCTAAGTCCCGTTCGAAGTGGGTCGGTACTTCGACTTTCGTTGAACTGTCGAAGTATCGGCGAGATTACGGGTCGGCGGGTTCGAAGATAAAATGGCCGCCGCCACGTGGTCCTTTGTCCGATGTCGGCCACCTCGAGGACTTTGGTAGTTTTAACGCTTCGTTAGTTGTCCACTGTATTTGCAATGTCATTTGTTCAAAGTCACAACCCTTCGTATGATCTCTCAGGGACCATAAGTACGGGGCAAATCAGACGAACCCACTAGGCTTAGTCCAGACGGATGGGTCTGTCACACTGACACCCTCTGCATTGCCGACCAGCAATGACATGTCCATTCTACCTCACCACGTACAGGTGGTCTCTGAGAGCTTTAATGCACTTAGCAACAGGGCCCAATCTCAAAAACTGGCAAAGGTAAATATCCTCCCTGACAAAGTAGAGAAGATGGTCCTTGTAACAGAGATCCCTGTAACCCAGCTGTGTACCTCCGACATGGACCGCTTCCTAGCTGGAACAGGGGAACACCTCAGTGCTTCTGCCCCAGTCGCCGTGGCTTGCCTGGGGTCTTCCTGGAGTCTCTCCATCCTGGAACACAAAGACAAGCACAGGGACTTGCCCTATTCCCTCCCAGAGACTGGATGACACACAGTCCTGGGAGTTCTAGTCCTTAAAAGACTTTCCCAGCTGAATCCTCCATGAGCTGGAACAAGGTGCTGAGCAGTGATTTTCCCTTACCAGCAAGTAGACAACACATAGTTCTGGGAGTACAACTTATTTTAATGAACCTATGAACCTTTTATGCACAGACCCCAGCAGGGGGTCTCCATTGTATTCAGCACAAGCCCCACCCAGGAATCTCTGGGCCTGTGAGATAATTAAATTAAAGCGCTATGGAATCTGTTGGCGCTATATAAATGGCAAAAATAATTGTGTTAAAGACCTGTAAGCTAATTATCTCCCAGGAACAGAGAGCCAAACACAAAAATATAAAAACATGTAGATACCCCAAAACATAATAAAAACATAAAATAACCCAACAAATAATACATCTTTAAATAACCCTTATCTGAGCGCCCAAGTTCTGCAAATAGCGCTCAGATACATGTAGTGTAGGGGAAACGCCACCGTGTTAAAGTCCTGACCAGCCGCACACATGGTCCAATGCCCCAAATAGTTCCAGGGCATTTGGTGCTTTTGCCAGTCAACTTTAGGGAGCTGCTGCAGCCACAATATGAGGTGCTCCGCCTGGCTCTTAGGTGGTGTTTGTTCCCCATAGTCTCAGGGACCTTCCCTCCAAAAAGTGCTCTCCTGGCGAATTTCAAAGGGGTTCAAAACCGCGAACCAAATTGTCCGGGAACCGTATGATCACCTCATGCTGAAAACAGTTCCATAAAATTTGTGGTTAAGTAGCGTTGAGGACTATTCATGGGTTTGGTTCATGCGTACGGCCGCCAGAGAGCCAACATTCCGTTCCATACGCATGGAGGGAAAGTGCCAAACCAGGGGTACCCAGGGCAAGCTATAAATGGCGGCTGGGCAGGGTAGCTCCCAAACTGTGTCCCAGACCTGGACCATGGTCCGTGGGCAGGAGGCCAGCTTCCACAGTCCTCCAGGAGTCCGTGGCAAATGTACATGGGAAAGAGCGTTTGCCACAGTCCTCATAGCTTCACCCCCCCCACACTACCTACCCCATAACACAGGATGTACTTCTACCACTACACTGAGATAATGAACCCCAAACAACTGTCTCCTATGCTGAGGAACCCTCTCACTCGACAAAGATTAATCCTATGTAAGAATGCTGCTTCCACTTGAATGTATTGACAAGTCCTTTACCCTTAATATTTCTTCTTTATTCTGTAGCCTAATTCCTTGATGACATTTTTTTAAAAACATACATAAATAAAGAATTTATTTAAAAAAAACAAAAAACACTTTCAAATTTAACTAAATCCCCCGAGATTAGTTAAAGGGTCAAATAAGAGACTACCAGGATTATTTACTAAAGTTAGAATTCAATTTAAAGTGCATTCAAAGTGAACTTCACATTTGGGGGCGTGGCCTGGAGCTCAACCGTGGCGGTCGCATGTCAGGGTAGCTCCTGCTGCACAGGCCTGAAACCACAGCACAACATACACCCCACTAGCCATCAAATACCCACAGTGATGTCCCAGCAAAAGGGCAGGCGCCAGATGGACAAAGGCGACAAATCAAGCTTTTTCGCGGTCCACGCGACCCAAACAAAGACCGCGGGAGCCCTGGAGGAGGCCCAAGATGGCGCCCACGACGAAATCGGCGAACAACAGAAAGAGACCACGGCAGACGCACCGGTAACCCAGGGCATACTGCAACGCATGCTGGATGTGATGCACACCAAGCTCCAAAACACCCTCCAGACCTCACTAAACGACAACAGATCAGATATAAGGGAGCTGGGAGAGCGCACTTCCATGCTGGAAGACAAAATGGCCGACCAGGCCGAAGCACATAATGGCATAAGCGCCAGTATGGAGGAAATCCAAACCAACATGATGGCATTGGAAGCCAAAATAGCGGATATGGAGGACCGTTCTCGCCGCAACAATCTCAGGCTGAGAGGAGTAGCGGAAACAGTGGGGGCGGCAGACCTGCACACTCATCTGCAAGGCCTATTCAAAGTCCTGGCCCCAGATATGCATCAAGACATGCTGCTGCTGGACCGTTACCACCGTGTCCCAAAAGCGCCCTTCCTAACATCAGAAGCACCGCGAGACGTCTTGGTACGGCTGCACTATTTTCATATTAAAGAAATCATATTGAGAGCGAGCAGACTACGTCCTAACCTACCACCTCCCTACCAGGGAACCACGATATATGCGGACATATCGGCAGCAACGCTGAAGAAAAGAAAAACCTTTGCCGCCATCACGGAACAACTACGGCTGCACAAGAAGCCATACAGATGGGGATTCCCAGTCAAGCTTTTAATTACACACGATGGGAAAACCACCACCATCATGACCCCAGAAGCCGGAGAGCAAGCCCTTAAAGACTGGGGCCTACCACCACCGCTGAACCCAACCAACGCAACAGGCCGGAACAAGCTCCAGCCGTCATGGAACAAAAGTACATAGAAACTGACTGAGTGAACGTTCATGGGCTGCAAGAGGTGGCAAGTACAAAAAAGAATGACTTTGGGGCTAACAAACATAGGGGGGGGGGGGGGGGGGTGAGGTGCACACAGGGTAAGGGACTACAGAGAGCACACCTCCCCGAACCCCAACATACATATAGATAAGCCATACGGTTGACCCAGGCGGCAACCACAAAAAAAATAAGAAACTTGAGTCCAGAAATAACCAAACGATATAGTTTACGGGTGAAAGATAGTACATGACACAACCAGAAAGGTTTCAGGCCTAAAGACCGCACCGCACAGGCATGGAAGCATAACGCTTCCTCCCTCACAGCGCCTTAGCTTTTTTCCAGTTTTTCTATTGTGACCTTCATTTTGAAATTCACCTTGAATTCTCACTTTAGTAAATAACCCTGTAGGCTATTTCAGTTTTCAGATAAGGAACAATCATAAAATAGTACAAAAAGAATAAGGTTTCAACCTTTCTTGGAAAAAAAATACTGGCCATGATAATTTGCATGACATCACAGGGAGCAGCATAAGATAAAAAAATAAAATACATTCAAAAGGAAATATTCCCTACACTAGGTTTTTTTTTTCTATACAGAGGGATTGCAATACAGCGAATCATACACAGCCAGCCACATCACTACTTACAGCTACCCACCACGCACACCAACATCACAGTAACCCACATAACACAAAGACAAAACACAAACATTACAGTCACACATAAGCGTCTTACACACACGGCTGCAGACAGGCATCATACACACAAATGACACACAACCATACCACACACAACCGGTCAAACATAGTGATCACACACATCACAGCACTGACAGCAACCTTGCACACACAAAACACATTCACACAACAGGCACACCATTTCTACACATATAACTCATTGAACAGAACAACAGATGTGAAAATAGACACTCAACATGTACAAATATATATCAAATAAATAAACAGCTGCACAAGAAATTCCCTAAATAGCTGTGTAGCTTTATAAACAGTATAGTAATCAAAATAGAAAAAGACAATAATGCGCTCATTAAAATATAGTGATACTTTTCAATGATATCAAGATCACTCCAAACAATGTAGACTACATGAAAAATAAAACAGACTACGCTATACAGAGCAAATAAAAATATAAAAAAACTAATGTTTACATAAACGTTCTAAATTGGATGCTTAATATAACCATATAAAACAATCAATGTTTGAGAGATAGCAGAACTCTATATGAAAAGAAATATATATATATATATATATATATATATATATATATATATATATATATATATATATATATATATATAAAGAAAAGAAAAATAGTGATTTGGAAAGAGAACTGATCTATAGAGGAGGCTGGAAAAAGGACATGAACCCCCAATGATGGAATAAATAGTATAATAATGAAAAACGATCCAGCCTGATTATATTTAAAATGTAACTTTTATTTTGAGTGTTAAAATATATATCAAACAATTTGTAAACAATTAGATTTACATCCAAAATATATTATACAAAAATAATGACCTTTAGAGTAAAGTTAATAGAACAGCCAAATAGGCTGCCTTGATCCTCAGAAATAGAATTTGTGAAGATTATATTATTCTCAATACAATTTCCATATAGATATATGTATATGAGTTAATATACTGATACAGGCAGGGGGAAGGAGTCATAGGTTGCCTCAATGATAAACAAAAAATAGAATTTAAATGAAATACAAATTTAAAAAAAAAGAAATCAAAATAAAATGAACAATGATAAATAAATAATTAATAGATTGTAAATAAATTTTAAAATGATGAGGGTTACTAACCTGTGTTTTCAATGGCACCTCTGTGCTAGAACTCCCCCCCCAGCTCCCTATGGTAACTGAACTCTAATATTGCTGACCAGCAAAATGAAAAATACAAGTTACAATAGAACAAAAAAGCGGTAATCAAATACTATTTACAGGGTATTAAAAGAAAAATCTCTGTGTGCGATCATTTGTATAAAAATCCTAAATTAATATGTAAACCCCAGAGACACACAGTAACCATATGCATGCAGGGGCAGACTGACCGGTCGGGCACTTCGGACATGGTCCGAGGGCCCGGCCGGGAGGGGGGCCCGCCATCAGGGGGCCCGGCCGCCCCTTTAAATGCTGCAGCCGCCTGAGCGCTCTCTTAAGAGCGCTCAGGCGGCTGCAGCTTCTCACCTCACCTCCCCTGTAGCGTGGCCGAGCTGCTGTGCGGTCCGGTGCCCGGCCGGAGTGATAGGAAGGTGCACACTGAGTGTGCACCTTCCTGTCAGTCCGGCCGGGTACAGGAAACAGAAACTCCTGTTCCGCGCGGAACAGAAGTTTCTGTTTCCTGTACCCGGCCGGTGTGCACCTTCCTATCACTCCGGCCGGGCACCGCGGACCGGAGTGCAGCTCGGCCACGCTACAGGGGAGGGGGTAAAAAGAGAGAGGGAGGGGGGTAAAAAGAGAGAGGGAGGGGGGGGGGGGTGGGGGTAAAAAGAGAGAGGGAGGGGGGGTGGGGGGTAAAAAGAGAGAGGGAGGGGGGGTGGGGGGTAAAAAGAGAGAGGGAGGGGGGTGGGGTTAAAAGAGAGAGGGGGGGTTAAAAGAGAGAGGGACGGGGTTAAAAGAGAGAGGGGGGTTAAAAGAGGGGGGTAAAAGAGAGAGGGGGGTTAAAAGAGAGGGGGGTTAAAAGAGAGGGGGGTTAAAAGAGAGAGGGGGGATAAAAGAGAGAGGGGGGTAAAAGAGAGGGGGTTAAAAGAGAGAAGGGGGGTAAAAGGGGGGGTTAAAAGAGAGAGGGGGGTTAAAAGAGAGGGGGGTTAAAAGAGAGAGGGGGTTAAAAGAGAGAGGGGGTTAAAAGAGAGAGGGGGTTAAAAGAGAGAGGGAGGGGGGTTAAAAGAGAGAGGGAGGGGGGTTCAAAGAGAGAGGGGGTTCAAAGAGAGAGGGGGGTAAAAGAGAGGGGGTTAAAAGAGAGAAGGGGGGTAAAAGGGGGGGTTAAAAGAGAGAGGGGGGTTAAAAGAGAGGGGGGTTAAAAGAGAGAGGGGGTTAAAAGAGAGAGGGGGTTAAAAGAGAGAGGGGGTTAAAAGAGAGGGGGGTTAAAAGAGAGAGGGTAAAAAGAGAGGGGGTAAAAAGAGAGAGGGGGTAAAAAGAGAGAGGGAGGGGGTAAGAGGAGGGAGGGTAAGAAGAGAGGGAGGGGGGTAAGAAGAGAGGGAGGGGGGTAAGAAGAGAGAGGGAGGGGGTAAGAGGAGGGAGGGTAAGAAGAGAGGGAGGGGGAGTAAGAAGGGAGGGGGGAGTAAGAAGGGGGTAAGAAGAGGGGGAGGGGGGAGTAAAAGAGGAAGGGGGGAGTAGGAAGAGGGGGAGGGGGGAGTAAGAAGAGGGGGAGGGGGGAGTAAGAAGAGGGGGAGAGTAAGAAGGGGGGTAAGAAGAGAGTGGGAGTAGGAAGGGGGTAAGAAGAGGGGGAGGGGGTAGTAAGAGGAGGGCAATTGCCCCCTTCCCTGTCCGCAGGCACCGTGCGGGCAGCCGGCAGGGGAGGGAGGAAGAGAGGACCCGGGAGCTCAGCCTGCAGCTCCTCTGGGTCCTTCTTGCGCGAGCACAGATCGTTGCCGCGGTTACCACGGCAACGTTACGGCTCTTGCGATAGTAAACTCTAGCCCTGGAGCTACGGGCCAGAGTTCACTCTCAACACTGTGACCACCAGGTATTCCTGGTGGTCGCAGTGGTGAGAGTGAACTCTAGCCCAATAAACACACTGCCCCCACACACCATACACATTTACACACATTGCCTCACACACACACACACACACATACACTGCCCACCCATACACACACAGCCCCCCATACTAACATTGCCACACACATACACAGCCCCCTCGTACACACATTGCCCCACACACCCTACACATTCACACACTACACCCCCTCACACACACTGAACCTTTCACACACACACTGCACCCCTTACACATTGCACCACTGCTCCTATACCCTACTACAGCCTCATATCCCAGCAGACCCCAGGTAAGTTGTCAAACTGTTCTTAAACGGTTTGACTACTTACTCTAGGAGGGGGGCCCGGCCCTCCTGGCACCATAACGACTACACAGAGCAGTAGTGGTTATTGTGCATGGATTATTTCTTTAAATAATCTACGAGTGCCCCAGTAGCCAGCAAGCCAGCCAGCCCACAGGCCGGCCAGCCAGCCAGCCAGCCCACAGGCTGGCCAGTAGCCAGCCAGCCCACAGGCCACCAGTTAGGCTTAAAGCCAGCAAACCCACAGCCTGCCAACCGCAGCCAGCAAGCCACAGCCTGCCAGCCGCAGCCAGCAAGCCACAGCCTGCCAGCCGCAGCCAGCAAGCCAACAGCCTGCCAGCCGCAGCCAGCAAGCCCACAGCCTGCCGGCAGTAGCCAGCAAGCCCACAGCCTGCCAGCAAGCCCACAGCCTGCCAGCCGCAGCCAGTAAGCCCACAGCCTTCCAGCAAGCCCACAGATTGTCAGCCAGTAACAGTAATTAAGGTAAGAGGAGCCAACTTGGCCTAGGTATCAGCGAGCTATGTTGTGTTGCTATATTGTGAATAGGAACCAGAGTGTTGGAGAGACCCCCCTCCAGGCCCCATTAGACTCCATTGTAGTCTCTAATGGGACCTGGAGGAAATTCTTTCTAACACACTCTCTAAAGGACACTGAGATAGCCTCTGCTAGAATGCTCCCCCCCTCCATGGCCCATTAGCCCTCAATTGTATTCTCTACTGGGGCCTGGAGGCGACTGTTTCCAGCAGGGACACTGAGATGGCCTCTGTTAGAAAGACCCCCTTCCAAGCCTATTAGACTCCATTGTAGTCTCTAATAGGGCCTGGAGGGTATTCTTTCTAACACACTCTCTAAAGGACACTGAGATAGCCTCTGCTAGAAAGACCCCCCTCCATGGCCCATTAGCCCTCAATTGTAGTCTCTACTGGGGCCTTGAAGGGATTATTGCACTTTTGTTCCTTGTGTCTAAAGATTGTGTAGGGTGTGGCTGGAGGCGGTGCATGGAGGCGGGACATGGGTGGCGCTTGCTGCGGAGTATGGGGGCCCTTTATTTATTTTGCCCGGGGGCCCTAAGGGTTCTCAGTCCGCCCCTGTATGCATGTATTTTATACCCTCACAGCTTTTATTTATTTATATTCAAGACCCCCACAGACATATTTTGATTTCAGAATTTGACAGTTTGATATACTGATCCATGTCATGTTTGGGGCCAAATTGACATTTGCCAATACAGATGGTCCTCCTTTTGTGCTTTACGATGGCTCGTACTTACGACCAGCTCTCTCGCGGGGTGGTAATTGCGAGCTGTTGTTAGAGGGTTTCCCTGCTCTGCTGTGTTCTTTTATGTTTGGGGAAATTTACCCAAGCATAGATTAGAGGGATTCCCTACTCTTGTGCGTTCGTCTATGTTCAGGGAAATGTCTCTGAACACAGACATGCGCACCAGAGTAGGGAATCCCTTAAATTTATGTTTTGGGAAATTTCCCCATACATACATTAGAGGGATTCCCTGTTCTGTTGCATTTGTCTATGTTCAGGGACATTTCCCCGAACATAGAAGAATGCAGCAGAGCAGGGAATCCCTTAACTCCCCACTTACCGACCAATTTGTTCTACGACCGGGTCGTAGGAACGCAACATGGTCGGTAAGTGAGGAGTGTCTGTATTGAAGTTAATAAAATCTGCAGAAATGGTTGCTCATAGATGCTTGCATGCTTTTCATAAATTGAAATTCATAGATATGTAGTTTTCTTTTTACAAAACAATTAAAGAGAAATGTATGGACAAGTATATATAATATATAGACATACTTCATGTTCAATGACTGACAAATATGTATATATTGAAGCCAAAAAGCAGTGTGAAGCTAAACTTTACTTTGTTTTTTTTTTGTTTTTTTTAGTATTCTTCACTTATCTTATGATTTATGATATTCTTTGCTTATCTTATGATTGCCTCTTTCACATATTGTTTATGATGTTGGATATTTTTTATTCTTCACACTTATTTAATGCCAAATAATAAAGGTACAGTGCATTAAAAAATGATAATTATATTTAGGAAGATGAACACTACACTGCCAAGAAAGAGCAGTCAGTTTGGCTAAAAAATAGAATGTCATTTTCTTTTTTTACTCAGAAGATATAAATCTTGGTTTGAGTGAATTATTAGGAGGGATTGATAGTCCTGCTATTGAACAGCATTGTATGAAAATCAAGAAAGTAAATCAGAAGACTGTTCTTATCAGATGAAAAATGTAGGAGTCTGCTCAGGGAAATATTATTTAGTGTAAGTATGACACGAGCCTCTGTATATGTGTATGATTTAAAGGGTCACCACTATTAAAGGGTTCTAATGTTTATTTTTCTTTAAACACAGCCTTTACTGTTATAAACATTTTTTTCCACGTCCATCAAGGCTTCCTCATCTATGTAGTTATAGACAGATATAAATATATATATATATATATATATATATATATATATATATATATATATATATATACACACACACACACACAATATCTATGTCTATCTATCTATCTAACTATATATACACACGCACATAAACATATGTATAGGAAGGGATAGGATGGCTAGAAGGTTGGAGGAGATGTTAAACTAGTGTTAGGAGGGGAGGGACATATAAATCTACGTAATGGAGATAGGACAGAAAGGAGATGGACTTTAGCTCAGCATAAGCGAGGTGGAGATGAGGGGTGGGGCAAGACTAGAACAGGGGAGGTATACAAACGTAATAACAATTTGAACAAAGTGACCCATGATGATATTAAATGTATGCTTACTACAAAATGAATAACAAAATGGGGGGATTAGAGGCAATAGCATACACTAAACAATATGATATAATATGCATAACAGAAACATGGTGAGATGAGACATATGACTGGGCAGTTAACTTAAATTTCTGAATAATGGGAAAAACAAGAAGAGTGGTGGGGTATGTTTGTATGTCAACCATGAGTTAAAGTCAAATCTTAAGCATATGGAGTGTGATTAGGAAAACGTGGAAGCTTTATGGGTAGATAGCTGCCTGGGCAAAAGAAGGGAAATCAATTATTGGTGGTTATAAACCACCTAATGTAAATATTAATGAGGAAAAACAGCTGTTAGAGCAAATTAGGAAAGCTGCACATCTGGGTAATACGTTAATTATTGGATATTTGAATTACCTGGACATAGTTTGGGGTAGAGTGACGAGTTGTTCAGCAAGGGGAGTCAGGTTTTTGAATGTGTTAAATGACACCTTCATCTCACAACTGGTACAATAACCAACTAGAAAGAACGCTTGTCTGGATCTGGTTATAACAAACAATGTTGATTTTTTGACCAACATTTAAGTAGGGGAGCATTTGGGAAATAAACTTAAAAAAGCAAAAGCACGTGGGGTATACTAAAGTGTATAATTTTAAAAAAGCCAATTTCAATAAGATCAGGGCAGCTCTACAACATATTGGCTGGTGTAAACTACTTAGTGAAAAAAAAAACACTGAGGAAAAATGGAATATCTTCAAACAATTAGAAAGGTATATACAATTGAGTAACACATATAACATAACAAATATATAAGAAACAAATTTAAACAAATGTGGCTTAGTAGGGCATTTAAGAAATTTAAATCAGACAAAAAAGTGGCATCCTATATAAGATATAAGGAAGCCAATAATGCTTGCAAAAAAGCAATTAAAGTGGCTAAACCAAAAACTGAGAAATTGATAGCCAAAGAAAGCAAAACCAACCCCCACATTTTTTTTAAAGTACATAAAATCTAAAAATAAAATAAAAATGAAAGTGTAGGTACACTGAAAACAGAGTTGGGAATGTTAGTTAATGAAGACCAGGAAAAGGCAGACATTTTGAATAACTATTTTTCTGCATATATATATTAATGAAGATCCTATGGCAAGAGATATGCAAATGATTGCTGCAAAAAAAAAAAAAACTTGCAGATAACTTGTGATTGGATCACTCAAGACAAGGTGCTACAGCAGTTAAAGAAAATGAATGTCAATAAAGCTCTGGGGCCTGACAATATTCACCTATGAGTACTTAAGGAGCTAAGTGTGGAAATAAGGGAACCTCTGTATTTAATCTTTCAAGATTATTTGCTTTCAGGAAATGTACCAGAAGTTTGGAGAAAGGCAGATGTTGTTCCTATATTTAAAAAGAGTTTAAAATCCTTGCCTGGAAATTATAGACATGTGAGCTTAACTTCAGTGACTGGGAAAGTATTTGAAGGGTTATTAAGGGATAATATTCAGAAATTTATTGGGAAGAACTTTGTTATTAGCAACAATTAGCATTGTTTTATGAAACATAGGTCATGTCAAACTAGCTAATTGCATTCTATGAAGAAGTAAGTAGAAGTATTGATGAGGGAGTTGCAGTGGATGTGATCTACTCAGATTTTGCCAAGGCATTTGATACGGTTACTCACAATAGGTTAGTCTTCAAACTAAAAGAAATTGGTCTAGATGAATATACTTGTTCTTGGGTAGAACATTGGCTTAAGTACATTTTCAAGCTGGACAAAAGTGGTAAGTGGTGTCCCTCAGGGTTCTGTTTTGGAACTGCTTCTATTTAACACTTGCCGCTTCAGGGCAACTTACAACCTAAATGGTAGTGAATTAGGGATATCAACACACGAGAAGGATTTGAGAATTGTTATAGACAGCAAATTAGGCAGCAATATGCAATGTCAATCGCCAATTGTTAATGCCATTAAAGTTGTATGTATAAATAGGGGCATAAATTCTCAGGAAGAAAATGTAATTATGCCTCTATATGAATGGCTGGTAATTTTGGGCACCCATTCTAAAAAAATACATGTCAAAAAAGTTATAAATTTATTTGCATGTCAATGAGTGAAATAAGTATTTGACCCCTTTGACTTAGTACTTGGTGGCAAAACCCTTGTTGGCAATCACAGAGGTCAGATGTTTCTTGTAGTTGGCCACCAGGTTTGCACGCATCTCAGGAGGGATTTTGTCCCACTCCTCTTTGCAGATCTTCTCCAAGTCATTAAGGTTTCGAGGCTAACTGTCAGGATCCTGACAAACAAGACTTTATGTTCAGTTTATTGTGTTCCTTTAAAACCAAGTTCCTGCACTAAATATGTTTTACCATTAGTGGTCTCCCTTGCCTCTAGTTCTGAAAACTTACCTTATAATGCTCACCTGCCTGGACTAATTGAGCAACCTACAAAAGGCTACAACCAACTCACCACAGGGCCTTTATAATGAAGTTGATGCTCATCCTGAAACATTTCAGATCCTGGCTCTTTTGAACCAACCTGTGGACTTGCCTTCTTTGCTTCAATCCTGCTTACTTTCAAACCTGCACAATACCAGCCTGAACTACTCCTAAATCCTTCTTACTTCCAACTCTGCTCAATACCAGCCTGAAAGGGACTCTCCAGTGTCAGGAAAACATCAGTTAACCCTTTAGAGCAGGGGAGGTTGAGACCTGAAACTTGACCACCTCATTCCATATATTAACCTAACAGCCTCAAAATTAAGGACATACCCCCAGCCTCAACCCCCGCTGTTTTACGCCTAAAAACAGCGGGAGACCCCACCAAAACCATTCAAGGCCTTTTCCACCACTTCCTGCAGGGCGAGATTAAAGAGGTCGAGCCCGATCTCCGTCAAGTGCATAATAGAAATAGATTGGCAGCACTCAAAAACCCTATGGCGAACTGGAATACCCCACTCAAGGCAAATCTAGAAACCCTCCTGTTCAGTTTCTGATGAAATTACGGGCGATAACCTTGGACCAAACCAGGCATACATCCGGGAATAAAACTAGGGTGCGTGCCATGTCCCGCTTAATGGCAGACACTAATTCCCATATGGGCACTGAACCCAGGTCATTCCCCCCCAGATGGATGACAAGGACACTCGCGAACCCCAGGATAACTGAACCAGGTCGGGGAGGAGCCGCACCCACCTCAGGTGCCGCTGGTGCCAAACCACCGAACCACCGCTTCAGAAGGTGTAAGACCCAACCACTCGCCTCCAGGCTGGACTGCCGCATACCTCCTGGCCTAATAGACATAGGATTGTCCCATGATCCATATTCTGGGGGGGATCTGGACCTGTGGAGAAAAATCAACTTAGGAGACCGGCAGGGCGAACATAAGAATTATTACGCCCTGACTACCACCTCCCAATTCTCTGAACTACCTGAACCGGCACACCAAGCCTAGAGGCCTCTGTAGCCCTGAACTCCCTGCTATCAATTCCCAGGAATTCGAGCTCCAAGCGGAACACCCTAATGAATTGGAAGTGGGAGAGAAAACTGCCATCCTTGTGAACTAAAAGGGTAGGGGCCGAAGAAGCCAGGTGGAAGGAACAATACTCACCGAAGGAAAAAGCGGGACAAATGCCGGAGCCAGGCACCGCACCTAAGCACTTACCCTTCCCAAAGATGTCAGTTTTCAAATCCTGAAGGAAATATGGTCCTCTGTGCATGGAACATCACCAAAAAGCACCCCCCCCACACCCACACGCCGACGACAAGGGCACACCAACTCACCGATCCGCATGGCCCCAAAGAATGCCAGGGAAAATGCCAGCCGAAATAGACAGGCTTCAAAGACAGAATGACAAACCTTTGGTAACGACTTACACAAAATAGCCAAGAGAGCACCCCTGAGACAGAAAACCTTGAGGTCCGAGAGGACACACCCTGCGTCAAGCCCTTAAGGGCCTGGCGAATCATAAATTCCTTGGTAGCATCCTCCCATCCCTGCAACTTGAATAGGAAGCTGAGCACTGCAAAGCGCAAAGAAATCACAGAGGGGGATAACCCAGCAGACTCCCAAGCCCCCAAGAGACGTAATAAACCCTGTAGGTGAGAGGACGAATCTTGGAAACCCCTGAGGGAATGCTCCCACCCGCCTCACTCACTCCACATCTTACTGTAGGATGCAGTCAACTGATTGATCGCCTGCACCACCCCCAGATTGTCGCAATGGAAAACTACCCGCCTATCTGTGAGTTGGGGACCTCACAATAGCGAAGAGCTCTAGGAAAGTTAGATTCCGCGTGAGCCTTGCTGCCTGCCAGCCCACTGGCCATGAGGCAGCACACCATTGAGAGCCCAAAATGGTCCCAAAACCCCCCCAAGTCTGCTGCATCGGTAAACAGGTGGATGTCGGTGTTAAAGACCTCCAGGGCCTGCCAGTATGTTCTACCATTATAGGAGGCCAAGAAGGAATCATAGATCGTTCGGTCATTCCGCAATGGGCGAGTAAGCCGAATAAAGTGCTGAGGGCGGGTTACCCTCGATGTCGCCGCCGCCAGACGCCTGTTAAAGATGCGCCCCATGGGCAAAATCCAACAGCCTACGTTCAGCTTACCTAGGAGAGACTGCAGGCAGCGCAGCTGAATCTTACATCGCCCCAGGGTCAGCGCCACCTTCTGCCTGAGGTCTTGAACCTTAGTCAGGGGCAACCGACATTCCCCAGCCATGGAATCGATCTCGATACACCCAGGAAAATAAGGCACGTAACCGGACCCACGGTCTTGTCATGGGCCAACGGAACACCGAAAAGCTGAAACACGTCCCCAAGAACCCTCAGTAGCAGTGCGCAGACGTGCGACTCTGCCGGCCCCACACACAGGAAGTCATCCAGATAGTGCAAAGGTGAGTTGACCCCCTCTTCCTCTCGCACTGCCCTCTCCAGGAAAGAGCTAAAGCACCCATAGGGGAGGCACATATCCACATAAAACTGATCAACAAAAGTACAGGAGATGATGACAATCCGGGTGCATCGTTAGCAGTCGGAAAGCCGATTCCCCATCTGCTTTCGCCAGCAAGGCCCCAGGGCCTGAAGCCCGGACCATCAGAACCGCCACATCAAAAGACGTGTAAGAAACCTGGCAACGTTCTGCAGAAATGTCATAATTTATCAAACCCCCTGGAGGGTATGACAAATGATGAATCAGGCGATATTTACCCTGCTCCTTCTTGGGCACAACGCCCAGAGGAGAAACCCGCAGATTGGGCATAGGAGGCACACAAAAGGGGCCTGCCAACTGGCCCAATGAAACTTCCTTGTTAAGCTCCTCCTGAACCACCTGAAGGAATTCCCATACAGACTCCGAACTGAAAGTAAGGGAGGGCGAACTGAAAAGGGGATCCAAAAACCCAGCTCAATACTCTCCTATGGGATCGGTGTAGGCCGACAATTCTTATAAAGGTCGTGCCATGGACGCATCACATTACGACTACCGGAGTCATCGCCCTTAGCCCCTATGTCCCCTTTCTTTCCAGTTTTGTCCCTCAGAAAACAGTAGGAGATGGGATGGGCACCACCGCAACCGGAGCACTTGTGCTTGAAACGGCACGAGTATCCCCACTTACAGTGACTGTCGTTGAATTTCCAACAAAAGCCTGGCCTCTAGTTGGGGGCCGATGAGGAGGAGTACGATCCCCTACCGGCCCCCTTTAGAAATGATGAAAAAGCGCCTTGTTGAGGCACCGGGCGAGTCATAATTGAGAACCAGAGGCCTATGGCCATCTGGTTCCAGGACAAAGAGGGTCCCACCACCAGCCGCTGACGAAATAGTTTGTCGTATCTCCACCAACCTAGCCCTCCATAGGTACAACACGTGTTCCAGATAGTGTCCTGAAAGCAGAAGCATTTTTTCAAGGGAAAGACCAGGGAATGGAGGGGGTGAAAGAGACAGAAGGGAGACAGGGGGAAAAGGGAGAGGAGGCTCCCAACCCGCATGAGGTCCTCCCCCCCAGCCCTCAATGGCGGTATCATGGTACCCCGCATGGCCCTGCAGGACCTACTCACCACCAGGGCCCTGGACACAGACCCGCCGTCCTGCCTGCCACAGGAGGATCTTGAAGGCCGCTGGGCGGCCGCACGCTGCCGGGGAGGTACATCCCCACTCCCACTGCTGCCGGCCCGCGTTTCAATGCTGGAGGCCAGGGCAGGCTGTGATGTGGATGCAGGCTGAGTAAGCCACGGGTCCTGCACGGCATTAGTAGGCCACATATCCTGCATAGCAGTAGCAGACCACGTGTCTGGAGCCCCAGACACACGGGCCTGGCAATGCCTCTGGCCTGGGCTCCTACTCCTCAACTGGGCCTGAGGTGCAGTGTCTGGGGACAATCTAACCGGCGGGTGGGAAGCGCCTCCAGTGGTTGTATGTTAGACAGACACTAGAGGTGGAGTTAACACTGCAATACAATTATTGCAGTTTCTCAATAACTGCAATAATTACAATTGCAGGGTTAAACTGACAGGGACCGTGCACCTAGATCACCTCAATGAGCTGCATAAACAAATGCCAGCAAACCTCAATGAACTGAAGCAACGTTGTAAAGTAGAGTGGCCAAAATTTCTCCACAATGATGTAAGAGAAGGATGAAGTCATACAGACAATGCTTATTGCTGCTAAAAGCAGTTCTACAAACTATTAAATCATCAAAGGTGTATTTAGTTTTTCACACACGACTTCTCAATTTTGGCTTTATTTTTGTTAAATAAATAATGACACAGTGTAATATGTCATGTGTGTTGTTCATCTGTGGTTGTATTTACCTAATTTAAAAACCTGCCAAGGAACAAATGATTTTTTCACCCCTCCAGCTGGTATATATTTTTTTTGTGTGGATGTGTGTTCCTCATTCTTGGGTCCTCTACCAAAGGCCTGGGAGTCTGAGGGTTTTGTGCAGTATCTTAGCTGTTCCTAGAACTGCATTCTTCTGGAAAAGCAATCTCAGATGTCCCACCTGGAATCTGCTAAATATTTTACAAAATATAAGTCATTTTAAACGTTTTTATAAAAAAATATTACGTTACATAGCTGAAAAGAGACTTGCGTCCATCAAGTTCAGCCTTCCTCACATATGTTTTTGCTGTTGATCCAAAAGAAGGTAAAAAAAAAAAAACAGTCTGAAACGCTTCCAATTTTGCAACAAAATCTTGACCCCAAAATGGCAGTCAGATATCTCCTTGGATCAAGCAGCTATTATCCCACTAATTAGAAATGATATCCCTGTATGTTGTGTTTTTGGAAGTATTTATTTGGACTCTGATAAAAAACACCTCTTCAGGCAGAGATTTCCACATCCTTATAGTTCTGTAAAAAAAACTTTTCTTTGCCTTAGATGAAATCTCCTTTCTTCCAGCCTAAATGAATGACCTCTTGTCCTATGTATAGTCCTGTTTATGACTAGATTTCCAGACAATGCTTTGTACTGGCCCCGAATATATTTGTATAATGTTATCATATCCCCTTTGAGGTGCTGTTTTTCCAAACTAAAGAAATTTAAATTTTCTAACCTTTCTTCGTAACTAAAATGCTCCATTCCTTTTATCAATTTTGTAGCTTGTCTCTGCACTTTTTCTTGTGCCATGATATCCTTCTTTAGAACAGGTGCCCAAAATTTGCACAGCATATTCAAGGTTTTGTCTTACTAGAGATTTATAAAGAGGCAAAATTAGATTTTCATCACGAGAATTTATGCCCCTATTTATACATGACAAAACCTTACTGGCCTTAGCAACTGCAGATTGACATTGCATATTGCAAGAAGTTAAGCTCACAGGTCTATAATTTCCAGGCACAGATTTTGAACCCTTTTTAAATCTAGGAACAACTTCTGCCTTCCTCCAATCCTCCTGTACAATACCTGAAACAAAAGAATCTTGAAAAATTAAATACAGAGGTTCACTTATTTCCACACTTAACTCCTTAAGTACTCGTGGGTGAATACCGTCAGGTCCCGAAGCTTTATTTACATAAATTTTCTTTAACTGCTGTAGCACCTTGTCTGGAGTCATCTAATCACAAGTTATCTGCAAGTTTTTTTGCAGCAATCATTTGCATATCTCTTGCCGTAGGATCTTCATTAATATATACTGAAGAAAAATAGTTATTTAAAATGTCTGCCTTTTCCTGGTTTTCTTTAACTAACATTCCCAACTCTGTTTTCGGTGTACCCACACTTTCATTTTTAGTTTTTTTAGAATTTCTGTACTTTATAAAAAATGTGGGGGTTGGTTTTGCTTTCTTTGGCTATCAATTTCTCTGTTTTTGGTTTAACCACTTTAATTGCCTTTTTGCAAGCATTATTGGCTTTCTTTTATCGTATATAGGTTGCCTCTGATTTGTCCGATTTAATTGCGTTAAATGCCCTTTTCTTATTTTTAATCTCTTGTTTTACTTCTATACTAAGCTACATTGGTTTCAATTTGTTTCTTTTATATTTATTACCCAATGGCACATACTGAGAAATGTACCATTCTAATATTTGTTTGAAAAGTTTCCATTTATCCTCAGTGTGTTTTTTTCATTAATGAGTTTATGTCAGTCAATATGTTTTAGAGCTGCCCTAAACTTATTGAAATTGGCTTTTTAAAAATGATACGCTTTAGCATACCCCACGTGCTTTTGCTTTTTGAGTTTATTTTAAAAATAGCCATATTGTGATCACTATTTCCCAAATGCTCCCCTACTTGAATGTTGGTCAAAAAAAATCAATATTGTTTGTTATATCGAGATCCAGACAAGCATCCTTTCTGGTTGGTGCTTGTACCAGTTGTGACATGAAGGCAGGGCCGGCCTTAGGGGTGTGCGAGCTGTGCGGCCGCACAGGGCGCCATGGAGCAGGGGGCGCCGTGCGGCCGCACAGCCGATTAAAAAAAAATATATATATATTTTTTTTTTTTTAAATTTGCAGCGGGGGCGGAGCTTACCGTGCGGCGGGGGCGGAGCTAAAAGCGCCGGAAAACGGCTGCAGGGGAAGCAGGAAGGAGTCCCTGCTTCCCCACCAAACAGTCACCAGGAGCTGCACTGCCTCAACAATGAACTCCACAGGTAACTGTGTGATTGTCAGGTGAGTGTGTATGACTGTCTGCCTCTGTGTGTCTGTGTGTATGACTGTCTGCCTCTGTGTGTGTGTGTGTGTGTGTATGACTGTCTGCCTCTGTGTGTGTGTGTGTGTGTGTGTGTATGACTGTCTGCCTCTGTATGTCTGTGTGTATGACTGTCTGCCTGTGTGTGTCTCTGTGTGTGTGTGTGTGTGTGTGTGTGTGTGTGTGTATGTATGACTGTCTGCCTGTGTGTGTGTGTATGACTGTGTGTGTGTGTGTATATGACTGTCTGCCACTGTGTCTGTGTGTATTACTGTCTGCCTCTGTGTGTGTGTCTGTGTGTATGACTGTCTGCCTCTGTGTGTATGACTATCTGCCTGTGTGTGTGTGTGTGTATATGACTGTCTGCCACTGTGTGTATTACTGTCTGCCTCTGTGTGTTCGTCTGTGTGTATTACTGTCTGCCTCTGTGTGTGTGACTGTGTATGACTGCCTCTGTGTGTATGACTGTCTGCCTCTGTGTGTCTGTGTGTATGACTGTCTGCCTGTGTGTGTCTGTGTGTATGACTGTCTGCGTGTGTGTGTGTATGACTGTCTGCCTCTGTGTGTATGACTGTGTGTGTGTCTGTGTGTATTACTGTCTGCCTCTGTGTGTGTCTGTGTGTATTACTGTCTGTGTGTATGACTGACTGTCTGCCTGTGTGTGTCTGTGTGTATGACTGTCTGCGTGTGTGTGTGTGTATGACTGTCTGCCTCTGTGTGTATGACTGTGTGTGTGTCTGTGTGTATTACTGTCTGCCTCTGTGTGTGTCTGTGTGTATTACTGTCTGTGTGTGTCTGTGTGTATGACTGACTGTCTGCCTGTGTGTGTCTGTGTGTGTGTGTGTGTGACTGTCTGCCTGTGTGTGTGTGTATGACTGTCTGCTTGTGTGTGTGGATGTCTTCCTGTGTGTGTATGGCCGTCTGACTGTGTGTGTGTGTGTGTGTGTGTGTGTGTCACATACAACCAATACACGCATATCACACACTGTTAATATACCCATTACAAATATCACACATAGCATACATATCACACACAGTCATCACACGTACTATTACATACACAGACAACACAAACATTACAGCATACATGGATGACGGGGGAGGGGGGGGGGCGCTGTGAAGATTTTTCGCACAGGGCGTCTAAATGCCTAAGGCCGGCCCTGCATGAAGGTGTCATTTAACACATTCAAAAACCGGATTCCCCTTGCTGAAGTACTAGTCACTCTATCCCAATAAATGTCTGGGTAATCAAAATCTCCAATAATAATAATAATAACGTGTTACCCAGCTATGTGCCTGTTCACCAACTGTCTCACCTCCTCCCACTCCACTACCTGCCCCCACTAAACTCTGCTCAGTGAGCAGAAGATTTCTCTCAAGATTGTAAATCTCCCTCAGTGTTGCAATTTGCCTCTCCAGATCTCCAATCTGAGCTTTCAGAAAAGCCACTCGCTCACACCCACCACAGAGGTATGGACCCTGGACAGATTCATCCAGGCATACATACATGCAGCTGAATGTGCACTGAGTAAAACTCGCAATCTTGCTAGCACTCATCCCCAGTTACCAAAAACACAAGCGAGCAAAATAATATTTACCCTTTTGGTTTAAACTTGCTTATAGTTTAAACTCCTGTTGTTTCAACTCCTACTTAAAATAGACTACTTTAAATAGCCTACTTTCAAGCAAACTCCAGTTGTTTGAAAAGTTTACCCTACAATATTAAATTAAGGGCTAAGTATGAATAAAATGGTAAAACAATTAATAACAGATAGTTTTGCCTATAATAATTTCTGCACAACTAAAGCAACAGAAGAAAATGGACTCAAAATAAATTAATTTATCAGTCGTGAATATTTCTAGAATGTCACTTAATTTTGGAAAGTATCAGACAATATGAAGTATGGTTTTAAAGGTTAACATTGGCAAAATTTGGTTTGCTGAGACTTTGGCTAGAATAGTAGTTACAAAATCAAACACCCATACACACAAGTTTATATTTATATACATTAGATCGCCCAGGGCATTTAACTCTATTTTGACATTTTTTATTTAAACATTTTATCATTAGCCTCTGAAAAAAATCTGATGGTTACACAATATATTTTGTGTTTTCCAAATATATTTTTTTGAGTAATTCCCATTGACCTCTGGTACAGTAGTAACCTCCATATAGACCTTCAAGATTTCCAAAACATAATAGAGGTGAATTATACATGTCGATTTCAGTTTTAACATTTTTAGTTTACACTGACTGCTTGACATGGTCCAGGTCATGTTTATAACAAAATAGCAACTCCATCACGATATACCATTTGTACATGACCGAATGCAGTGGTTTAATTTTTCACTCATATGGACCTTAGATGCACTAGCCATGGCTTGGTAAGTGCTTATGTAAACATACATATTCACTCTCCAACTTGAGGGTAATTAACAGAGCAACAAAAGGTCTGGCTCTATTTGAGAGATGGCAGCTATGAACTCTGCACTATCACCACTATCATGAACTGTACTGGTTATACTGTTTGTGTGCCCATTGAAAGGGACACTGTACCATTAGGAATACAACAATACATAAGGGAACAAGGACATTTCAATGATATAAAGTGGTTAGGGTGCCTATAGTGTCCCTTTAAGAATCACTATAAACTGACAAGTCGTTTGAGAAAACAGAAAATTTGTGCATCTCTGTTAAATTGTATACATGTAAAAAAATAAAATAAAAATTCAGTTGACATGTCCAGAATGAAGGACTAAAAATAACAAATATACCACGAAACCAAAATGATGGGATGCAATTTTTCCTGATGCTCTCCTTTATTCATGCAGGTCTTAAAGACAATCTATACAGAACTTATGTACAATACATCAGTTCAAATTGCTCTGTTGGGGAAAAGAAATACAATAGAAAAAGCAATCAGGTCTACAAAGAGCATTTAAAGATGTCCATTTTGCTTCTGATTCCTTCGAAGACATTCACGGAAATATACTGATGTGATCTAAACATAGGGACAATGACTCTTACTGTATATAAACATTAACATGGTATTAAACCTTTCTATGTATTCCTTAAACACTACTGTATATGAATAAACCTATTCAAAAGAAAAACAGCAACATTTAAAGGCATTTAATGGCTATTTTAAACATGCATTTCTGATGCTTTCAATACGCTTTCTTAACACAAAGACAAAAATCAATAACTGGTATGAAAAAGCAATCCAACCTATTCTAATACGCAATTGCTTTTTAATAGTTTTCATTCAATGCTCTTCAAGCTTCTTTAACCCCTTAAGGGCCAAGGCTTTTTTGAGATGCAACACATTTGTAACCGAGGCCTTCTACCAAAATGTTTTCCGAGGACCCATACATATTGTATATACATTTTAAATGACAAATAGGGTTTTCTTTAGATACCCTATTTATATACATAATGCTGTATTAAATATGACAAAATCTTAAAAACAAATGAGAAAAAAACTTAAAAAGCACATTGTTTTCTTAGTTTTACATGCAATCATTTCCACATACCAAGTGCAAGTAAAGAAAACTAACTCAACAGCTCCTGCACATCTGAGCTTAATCTAAGCATTCACACTCGAATCGACCAAAACTCAGAGAGGAGCAGATAGTGGATTGATAATACAGCGAGTGGGTACCCGTGGGTGTCCCTTTTTCTGTCTCAGCACCGAGGAAATCCACCATCCGAACATGCGGCCTAGTGGGAAGGGCAAAAAGGTACCTGGGGGAGACGGCAGATCTCCCGGTGCAGGGCCTGCTGTGATCGATGGTGAGTCTGCTGCCCTGCAACCCTCCCCTCTGGACCGGTGGGGGTTATCCCAGTCCCCCCAGGCTCGCCCCACAGACTCACCTGGCAACCAGGCAACCCACATGGCACCCCAGACAGAAGGGCCCAAGATGGCGGACGAGCTCTCCTTGTGGAGGCGCGAACTGCACAGACAAGAGTCGGTCTAACCGGGCTCGCCAAACTGTACACAACAACTCCTAGACAAAGCGTTCCGAAGATTCTGGCGACGGCTGGAGGATCGGATGTTGGCGTCGCAAGCCCAACCTCAGGAGAGAGAACGCGAGGCTGAGACCCGCAGAGGGCCTGGGCCTCCTCTGAGCAAAATGACTCCTCAATCCACTGGGAACCCCGATCCTGACCCGACAAGTCGGAGGCCCACTTTGAACAAGAAAGTAAATCGACGGAGGAGAATCCGCACCTACATAAGGCGACGACGCGGCACGAGATCTATAAAGCCCCACTTGTCTGCACACACAAGCGGGAGCCAAAGCGACAGACACCTGACCCAGAGCTCAGAGGTGGCCCACATCAAGCAGCAGGGATCATACCAACGCCATTGGAAAAACTCAGTGTATGACCGCTCACCACAGAAACACTCAAATCAGGCTGGGGAACCCAGACTGAGGACCAGCATGCGGCACAGACCAACTGGAGGGCGAAAGGAGACACCAGGCCGAGCTATACAACAGATTACTTATTAAAGCACATCAATGGCATCGAATGAAGATTTGCAGCTGCCTCCATTCGGGCTCCCAGCCTGTTCACAGTGCGGAACTTAATTGGCTGAACGCCCAGAGTAACAACCGTACCTTTTCATTTAATTTGTTCAGTTTACTTAATTTGTTTTATAAGTTGATGAGCAGTTAAACGGACCCATAATCTTGTACCAACACCCTGAGCATATCATGCCATTAACCCTCGCTGCCTTGCTTAGCCTGATACTATAGGTTCCTACCATAATGACTGAGCCTGTTTAACGCACTCTTTAAAAATGTTTAGGCATTTATTTTTTAGCTTGAGCCCTGACGCCAGTTAACCTACCTATTTGCTCTTACATGTTTTACTATTAACAATGAGGGGCGTGGGGGTTCCACGGGTATATGCATGGCAGAAATTAGCGACACATTTTCAGCATGTTTAATTTTCATTGGGGAACAGCAGTTTAGCATGTATCTAAATACCCGAACTAGCTTGTTATAACAACCAACATTTTGCAGCAACGTTTAACGAGACAAGCACGGTTAGCATGTTTACTACTATTACTATATGTTGTTATCTTCGCTACGACTTCAACCTGATTCACAATCTACTTACCTTATGTGTGTCTAAGACCTTGCATAGTCTAGTATTACTCTTAATAGTCTATCTAGACAGGCATTGCTTCTGTTTTTTTTTTACACGACATAAAAACAAAAATGAGGCATCACTATCCAGGAAATGTAATTTATCAATGTTAACAATGTATTAACCCTAAACTGTATACCACTCGTACATCTCCCTCTCTTAATTCTGTATCCCATCTTGCATGCCTTAAAGCGGCACTGTCATGCCGAATCCCGTTTTTTTTTTAATCCCCCTCCCGCCTCCACTATGTCCAATTGACCCCTTAGTCACCCCCAAATGCCCCTAAGCCCCCCAGATTACCTATTTATTAATCTGTATTTTCTGCCCCAATCTATATTCAGGGCGCCGCCATCTTTGTGTGGGTAGGTGAAGTCCCTGTGGGACACATCATCTGCCCACACTAGACAGACTAAGATTCCAGCACATGCCCAGTGAAACACCTGAACATGCGAACGGGAATTTCATCTATTCATTCATTCATCAGACAGACAAATTAATGAATAGAAAAGTCAAATGAACAAACAAACATTGAGTATCACTGTTCGTTTGTTCATTCGGTTTATAACAAGGAGGGAGCTACCGGCTTGCAGCTCCCTCCTTGTAATATGTAAAGATAGAAGCGGCAGGGAGCAGTGCTCCCCGCCACTTCATAAGCCCCCCAGGTCCCCCTCTCACTTTATGGGGTCAATATAACTCCCATAATAGCACAAGGGAGATTAAAATCTCCCGAAGGCCCTTACTCACTTTACCGCCAGTAGGGGCATGTCTACTAAACAGAGAGCAGCCTGTGGCAGCTCACTGTAGAAAAAAAATTACATAAATTACAATAAGGGGGGCGGACCTATTGTCCACCCCTCCACCCCCACCCTGAGCGGCGGGTGGGGGCCATGAAGATAATGAGGGGGTGGGACCTACTGTCATCCCCCCCAGGCCCCCACCCCTGAGCGGCGGGTGGGGGCCATGAAGATAATGAGGGGGGGGACCTACTGTCCCCCCCCGGCCCCCACCCCTGAGTGGTGGGTGGGGGCCCTAGATAAGAATGGTGGGGGGGACCTACTGTCCTCCCCCCGGCCCCCACCCCTGAGCGGTGGGTGGGGGCCCTAAAAAAAACGAGCGCAAAAAAAAAAAACCTGACAAAAAAAAAAAAACCTGACGAAAAAGAAAAAGCCCGAGCGCAAAAAAATAATCCATCTTCACCCATGGAGGGCTCCGCACAGACTGAGCTACGCAGGGCAGGGGAAGGCTTATAAAGCCTTGCCCCGCCCTGCAATTAGGCTAAGAACACTCTAAACACTCAAAATTTTCCCATGCTGTGTAAAATGACACAGAGCACTGTGATTGGATGGTTTTCACAGTGCTCTGTGTCATTTTACACAGCGTGGGGAAATTCCAAAGAACTTTCCCACGCTGTGTTTTTTTGCGCTCGGGTTTTTTCTTTTTCATCTGTTTTTTTTTGCGCTCGGGTTTTTTTATTTTTTTTTAAGTTCGACGGGTATGATGGCTTTTTGTTTGGCCTTTTTTGGGGGCTGAAAAATGAAGATTTTAGAAAAAAGAAGACGTCAAATGGTAAGTTTAATTTTTTTTTACAAGTTAGTTATTTTATTCCCCCCTCACTATTTTTAGGGTGAGGGGGGTAGGTAGGGGATAGTTTGATTTGGGTGGGGGGGGATTTTCATTTAGGGCCCCCACCCGCCGCTCAGGGGTGGGGGCCGGGGGGGACAGTAGGTCCCCCCCTTATTGTTTTTTTAAGGGCCCCCTACCCACCGCTCAGGGCCGGGGCCGGGGGGGAGGACGGTAGGTCCCCCCATTCTTATGTAGGGCCCCCACCCACCGCTCATGGGTGGGGGCCAGGGGGAGGACAGTAGGTCCCCCCTCTCTATATTTAGGGCCCCCACCCACCGCTCAGGGGACAGTAGGTCCCCCCCTTATTTTTTTTAGGGCCCCCACCCACCGCTCAGGGGTGGGGGCCGGGGTGGAGGACGGTAGGTTCCCCCCCATCTTTATTTAGGGCCCCCACCCACTGCTCAGGGGTGGGGGCCAGAGGGAGAGGACAGTAGGTTCCCCCTATCTTTATTTAGGGCCCCCACCCACTGCTCAGGGGTGGGGGCCAAGGGGAGGACAGTAGGTCCCCCCTCTCTATATTTAGGGCCCCCACCCACCGCTCAGGGGACAGTAGGTCCCCCCCTTATTTTTTTTAGGGCCCCTACCCACCGCTCAGGGCCGGGGCCGGGGGGGAGGACGGTAGGTCCCCCCCATTCTTATGTAGGGCCCCCACCCACCGCTCATGGGTGGGGGCCAGGGGGAGGACAGTAGGTCCCCCCTCTCTATATTTAGGGCCCCCACCCACCGCTCAGGGGACAGTAGGTCCCCCCCTTGTTTTTTTTAGGGCCCCCACCCACCGCTCAGGGGTGGGGGCCGGGGTGGAGGACGGTAGGTTCCCCCCATCTTTATTTAGGGCCCCCACCCACTGCTCAGGGGTGGGGGCCAGAGGGAGAGGACAGTAGGTTCCCCCTATCTTTATTTAGGGCCCCCACCCACTGCTCAGGGGTGGGGGCCAAGGGGAGAGGACAGTAGGCCCCCCCTTATTGTTTTTAAGGGCCCCCACCCACCGCTC
This sequence comes from Pelobates fuscus, assembly GCF_036172605.1. NCBI lineage: Eukaryota > Metazoa > Chordata > Amphibia > Anura > Pelobatidae > Pelobates > Pelobates fuscus. The sequence continues at coordinate 146,894,605 of NC_086322.1, forward strand.
AGGGGTGGGGGCTGGGGGGAGGACAGTAGGTCCCCCCCTATCTTTATTTAGGGCCCCCACCCACCGCTCAGGGGTGGGGGCTAGGGGGGGAGGACAGTAGGTCCCCCCCCTATTGTTATTTAGGGGGCCCCCACCAGCCGCGCAAGGGGGGGGGAGGTTATCACTGCTTACTAGACATGCCCATACTCGCGGTATAGCGAGTAGGGGCATATTATTTACTAATACTAAGTAATCTTTACTTAGTATTAGTAAATGTGGCTGAAAGACCAATTTAGGTCTTTCAGCCTTTTAGTAGATAGCTCCCTGATACCGTGGGAATTAGGGAGATATCTACTAAGCGGCTGCAAGATGCAGCCGCGGCAATGAATCGGATCGGAGTTTCATTCATTAGAATGAAATTGCGATCCGAATAAAGTGCCGAATTGCGTTCTAAAAGAAAATAACATACTGTTCTCATTCAGTTAGAACGCAATTCGGCAGTTTCGTCTAAAATGACAGGAAGCATCGCGGGAACACAGAGGAAAGGTAAGAATTATGGGAAAATTGCTCTGACCAGCGTAAATGAAGCACACTTTGCTCCTCCGCTGGTCAGAGCTGGTCAAGCGGAGGAATCCTCCATAAGGCAAAGAGTCCCTACTTTGTCTTATGATTTTAAAGAAAACTAAAAAAGACAGGAAGAAATGGAGAACAGATCCTGAGAGAAGAGGAAGAGATTGAGGAAAGGTAAGTTCAGCATGACAGTGCCGCTTTAATAAAAGAAAGATTGACAAAAGAAGACTAACTAAAAATAGATCCCCATATAATTCCACATGTATACCCTTTCCCTTAATCCTGCCCCTAATCCAACCCATAATCCAAGCATACATCCAAATACTATTCCAACTCATAATCCTAACTATAATCCAAGTCTTAATCCCACCCTGTAATCCCACCTTTCAAGGTATTCCCTCTGCTGATGTCAGTACTGCATCTTGGGGGCACTGTTCCAGGCAGGGGGTCCTAAAATGCACTACTGAGACATTTAATGGGCTATGAACAGAGCTTGTTGCCCTCCTGTCAGTCTGGGCCACAAACATTAATCTTTCCCCTTTTTTACATTGGAGGCTAGGGACAGTGAAAGAAAAAGATCGCTCAGCTGCGGGATTTAAAGGGAAAAATACCTGGGGATCCTCAGTACAAGTAGTGGTATTCACCCCTAATAATACCTTTACGGCCTGACGGTCTATGCTGTCAAGACTATGAACATCATGTGGTTAACCTACGATTTAGTGCACTAAAGTTGAAATATCGATCCTAGATTAAATAATTTGTTTCAAGACTATAAGAATCATTGGTTTGCACAGTCTAGAATAAAATAATCTAAATATTTGGAAATTATTTTAAAGCAAAATGAAATAGAACAGGTGGCAGACTACTACTTTCCCAAGGCTATCACAAATATAATTTAAAAAATTGTAGATTAAAAAAAAAATCAACCCAACTATTATTGCATTTCTAAGTCCACCACTCAGAACTGTAAAAGGGTTAACATTTACAATATAGCAATGCATAAAAGCAGATAACAAATATCCCCACATTTAAATCAAACATCACTTGCAATTTTGTTACCTACATTATTAGGATACTGCTGCTGTAATTCAGTCATTGGGGGCATATATTTACCTGTGCTAGCACTGGTAAAATAACCCCACTAATTTATTTGTGAAAAGAAATTATACCAATTGTCTCTTAAAGTGCCTGTGCTAAAATAATGATAAGAAAATCAACCACAAAATTACAAAATATATTTTCAAAGAACAAGTCAACAGATTCACTATTTCCTGTATGAATTGTACTTTTCTTGATTTATGACTTAGATTACCACTGTGTGTCAGAATAATGTTTTTGCTTGCAAACATTTTGTGTGTCTTGAAAAGCACATATTGGAATTGTGTAACACTTAACGATAATTAAAAAAAAAAAATTCACTCACTAAATGGAAAACATAAAAACTTAAATTATTATTGATATTGTTCACTTAATGAAGTTCCCTGTTTTTTTTTTCTCTTACAATAGATTTTACTGTTTCATGGATGTCTGTGATGAAAAGATGTTACATTGATTAATTTGGCATCCAAAGAATCATGCATGTTTGGACTTGCAGTTTATATAAAATCGCAACCCAGGTTCCAGATGAGAGTTTACACTGGTGTCAGTATGAAGCTTTGTGTGAGAATTTAATGATATAGCCCCAATCTATGAAATGTGGAGCTTATTACACAGATAGTTCAAACCTAAACCTAAAACAACTCTGGAAGATCATAGAACAAGAAGAGGAAGCAGCGCCTTGATATGTTTCTCAGGTAGATGCGTTCTCAGAGGTAGTATGGTATGTGGAGATAGAAAGATACAGCAGAATATAGTGTAGTATGTCCTGCAAACAGTGGCTAAATAAGAAGTTAAGATTAGAAAATTACTCTGTTGGTGAAATGCGTGTGTTTTTTACTGCTTCATACTGCTTTTTATTATTTTATTTAACTTTTATACTAGTTTATCTAATAACATTAACATTTTATAAACTACATTTTTAGGATTGAAAACGAGTTAATAAAAACATTATCTTTCTCAAAGTTACTAAGCAGAAATATGGGGAAAAAAAATCTATTTTATATGAGGAAATATTTCAGTAGGATTGATAAAAATGAAAGCTCTATATAGCTGAAACGTTTTTTTGCTATTGTTAGCAAATATTTGTTCAGTTATGATTCTCGCTCTTTCACACATAGGGGAATACTGAAATGAATTCCAGAAGATATAAATTAATAGACAAATATTAAATATTTAAATGTGTACGTACGTCATTATTACAACTCTTTACATTTACAAAATGCTCTCTCTCTCTGTTGATCTGTCTATTATTATAACCGCTGATGTTTATTTACAACAAAACCAATAAAACACCAAAATCATGCGAGAGGAGATTCTGACAAACAACATGAGATTATTTTGTTTAAGTGAAACACGGTAAAATAGCTATAAAGTCCAATAATGCTATTAATTAATATATTGCTATTAACAGTTTGCCCTTTTTTAGTAGCAATGTTGTAGGATAACAACTGTTGTATTAATAACGTGTTATTGTAAATGACTTCATCTGAGCTGTGACAAAATCCCTATTTTGCTTTCCCCAGAGTCATTCCTCTACCCCGTTCGGGCATTTAGTTACTATTTTGTTTTTTCATCCAAAGAGACTAAGTACCGACCACCCCCCTGGCTCATTAAGTTCAAACAGACCACAGGAATTCAGTGCTCTCTTTGTGTGGCCGCCGTTTGTATAACTGAACGCCACGTGGTGGAGAAAACGACCATCTTGGCGCACGAAAGCAGGCAGCGGGACTTGGTCGTTGAGTGCCTGGAACTCTGAGGCAGCCACTTGATGGCCCGAACACTGGTGAAAATGTAAGAACGCCTGCTTCTGTTAGCGGCAAGCCAGGAGAGCGCTGTTCGACAGATTGTTCCACGGGATCTCCTGAACAAACACCCACTTGGAGCCAGGGGACCCGTTCTCCTTGTTGGATTTGTTCACCTTTTATTTCATATAAAAACGCTCGAACTAGACCGACTGCTATCTCTGGGCAGACATCTCCAGAGCAGTCGATCAATTCTTCACCCCAGTGGCGATTCGACTATGTTCGTGGGATCTGAGCGCTTTTCAGATATGTTGTGCGCTCAGATCCAAGCTATGGGGGTTCGGTTGTACAAAATAGGATTTTATGTATTTTAAAGTGTTTTTGTGAGTTTATGAAAAAATGAATATTTTCTGTACCTGGAGATAATTGAGTTTAAGACAGCAATTTAACCCAATTATCTCACAGGTACAGAGGAGGGATTATACTGTTTATGTGGGAGTGTCCTGGACCTGGGTGTCATTGTCATTGGGTGAATGTTTTGTGTTACTGTCCCCACTCAGGTCCAGGGGAGAGTGCCCCTTGTATGGGGACCTGCATAAAAGGCCATCTGTGGCTTCAATAAAACAGAATGCCCCCCCTTTATGAAGTCTTGGCTCATGTTTGAGGGATTGGGAGTTATAATCACTACAACTTCTTCTATGCTTGGATTCGGGAGATTCTTCACAGATATACTCAACCGGAGTATAGGGGATCCGTTACATGAGCTATTTTAGAAAGAAGTGCATTGAGGGCTTTTCTTTCTTTTGCTATTTCTAGCGGCTTTAATTATATGTATCTTCAAGGGCTTATGGTAGCTTTAAACCCCATGCTGTTCTCTGGTGAAGATTCCTTACAGTTGTATTAAGTAGATGCTCTCTCCTTTCCTTTTGGTATGCTTTGGTTTCCTGTACTCAGAATATATACTTTCCAAGGTATCCTGACTGGAGCCACCTAGTTCTATTTCTGGTTTAATTCTAGTTGACAGATTATGGGCAGATGAAAATTCAGTCAGGCATCTTGGCATGTATCATATTATTTATTCCCATTATTCCCTAACACGATGAGGAGAAGCCCATTCATGGGATCTCGGGACCTATATATTAAAGGGACACTCCAGGCTCCCAGACCACTTCTGCTCATTAGAGTGGTATGGGTGCCAACTCCCACTACCCTTAACCCTGCAACTGTAAATATTGCAGTTTTCATAAACTGCACTATTTACATTGCAGGGTTAACTCCTCCTCTAGTGGCTGTCTACTAGACAGTCACTAGAGGGCACTTCCGGTATTATAGCACACAGTCCGTGTGCTATAGCGTCGCTGAACGTCCTCACGCTATGTGAGGACCTCCAGCGTCGCTGAAATCCCCATAGGAAAGCATTGAAAGCATTTTTCAATGCTTCCCTATGGGGAGGGCTAATGCGCGTGCGCGGCATTGCTGGCCGCGCATGCGCGATAGGTCTCCCCCGCGGATACGCGGCATTGATGGCCGCGCATGCGCGATAGGTCTCCCCCGCGGATGACGACAGCGGAGGAGGAGCATGGGCGGATCCTGAACCAGCGCTGAGGGACATCGGAGCTGGATACAGGTAAGTCACTGAAGGGGTTTTAACTCCTTCAGCAACTTGGGATGGGGGATGGGATGGAGAGGGGACCTGCAGTGCCATGAAAACGGTTTCCTGGCACTGGAGAGTCCCTTTAAATAACAGGATGGAAACACATACAGAATGCAAAAGATTTCATGAGCTCTAAAACTACAATGTATAACTTTGTATTGTTGTTGCTTCCTTTACAGAGGAGGTTTCCCCTGACACTTTTATAACAATACTCCAGCAACATTACTAGTAAAACAACATTTTGAGATTGTTTTATGGAAGAGAATCACGACTATAAGGTAAGACTACATATATAGATTTTCTTAGCACATAACTCAATACATTTTAATGCATGTATCACTTCTTCTACACACTGGGGATTTCTCTCAGCAAGGGGTTTACTAATGACATCAGTGAAGGCAGAGGCGTAACTAGAAACCATGGGGCCCTGGTGCGAAATTGCCCTGGCCCCGCCCCCTGTACAACCACCCCCCCCGCAACTCTCCCCCCATACGTCTACCGTCCCCCTCCCATACGTTTCCTTCCCCCATACATGCAAACACATACACATACAGACACACATAGACATACACACATACAGGCACCCACACACATACATACAAACATATACACACAGACATATATACACAGACACACAGACATACACATACAGAGACAGACATACAGACATACAGACACACAGCCATACACACAGACACATACATACACATAGACAGACACGCACACTGCACACATACACACAGCACACAGACAGACATACACACACATACATACATACCTTTCCCCTGGATCCAGTGGCTCAGCCTGATGGGAGTCAGAGTTCCCACTCTGGCTCCCTCGTCTTCTTTCTCCCACGCGGCTCCCCGTGGTTGCTGGTTGGAGTGACCGGGGCAGTCACTTACTCCCAGCGCAGTCTGACATAATCAGAGGGTGCCTGGTCGAGCTGTTAAAGCGCTGACCGGGCCCCCTGGAAATACGTGGAATCGGGTGGCCCTAACATCATAGGCCCCTTCAATGCGGCCCTAGCGGTTACACCGCGCGGGCCGGGGCCGCATTACTTAGCCATTGGGACCCGACAACAAATTGGGACTTGTTCATATTTAGTGATATTTCACATTGGGGAATATCTATAAATAGTGATTTCTCACACTTTATTGTAACCCTTACCCCAATGGTTAGGGTAAGAATACAGTGTGAGAGAGGTTAAAATAACTTTCCTAACCCTAATTTGAACCCTCACTTAACCCTAAATGTCCCGTGTGCCTAAGCTTAGTGAATGCACTAACTATAATGAAAGTGTAAAACTAGTTTTACTTACCTTCCAGGACCTTGCGGTGGAGGAGTAGCAGGAGTGCTAGCACAGGATCCAGCTGATTCCCCTCACCAGAAGTGACAAGGGTAGGGGATTTTCACGAGGTAGGGGAATATGATAGAACACTGGCATAAACCCAGCATAATATTGGCTAATGTAAGCCACAATCTTGATAAAAGCAGTCCAGTTCAGAACAAGTCATTTACAATAACACGTAATATTAAGAGTTTTTACAAAATGAGTTACGGGCTATTGTAATACAAGTCTTTGTTCCTTTCTGGTTATGAAGCTTCACGATAATGCAGAACAATGACAGGCAGAACAATGACAGGCATAATTTAGTTTATTGGGGAGAAGGGAATATATGAATGCTCAAAAACGGTCTTCAAAAGCAAAAAACATGCTTACCGTAAAAGTACACTGTGACTAATAGTATGTGGAGAAAAATGTTCATTACAAGTATGTGTTTATCACAATGTTTGCTCTAGTCTTCATTTTGTGTATTTTATTATAAAAACAATGTTTTTGTTAAGTGTAAAAAATAAAATTAAAAATATGCTGAACTGAGTGGAGACCTGTGGCTACCCACCTCGTGAAATTCTGGACCGAAAATTCCACACTCCACATATGTGGCCTAACGTGGAAGGCGAAAAACAGAGTTAACCGTCAAATACTATATAGCACGCAGTACCCTAGGTTTATAAGTGTACCCTTATAAACACTCAAGAAACAATTGTGACAAGAAAAAAGAAAAACCAAAGGTACGAACTAATGTGAATCACCAAAGTGATAATATGTAAATAAATATAATACCAACTGTAAATATGTAGAAAAAACTCAGATCCTGTTTTATTCTGCTTTTAAACCGAACTTGTATCTGTATTTTGTTTGGTGCTGCCACTACTGTTCCTGATTCTGTATCCTGATCGGTCCAGTTGCTGCTTTTGAATACCACCCAGTGTGGAGACATGCTGTTTTTACTTTGATACACTGTAAGTGCAATATATGCAATTAAATTGTTATACTTTAATACAATCTGCACTATCTATTGTCTTTTCTCTGTTTGGAGTGCATTAGAAGATTTTGTCATCCACTCATACTGAGAACCATCGCTGGAGGTTTCCTATATTGTCCAGTTCCCTAATTACAGAGGGAGATATGCCTGATTTCATCTTACTTTTGTGAGTTTTCCACCACCCATATCTCTTAGTGGTTCTTTACAATATTACCTTATGTATTGTTCATATTTTTTGCAGATACCATTCTGAGTTTTTTCTACATATTTACAGTTGGTATTATATTTATTTACATAACGTGGAAGGCGGCTGGGAGAGGTGGCCGGGAGAGGTGGCCGAGAGGTGGGGACCACAAGAAGCAGCAACTCTCCTGGCGACCCGCATCCCCTCCCCCCCCCCCCCCCCATCTGGACCGGCGGGGGATATCCCGGTCCCGGCTGGGGAAACCAACATGCTTACGTCCTGAAACTCCTCGGCCGGAACGCAGACTGCATGTCGGGCCCAAGATGGCCACCGAGCAACAACCCCTGCAGTCATGAGAAAGCCCAGAGATACAGGCGTGGAGAGAGTGCTTTGAAGCTCAGTTTGACCGCATCTGCCAGGACTTTTGGAGGCGCATAGAGCATAAAGCCACCCATCCTGTTCTAGCTACCACACAGGGGAAAGAGGCTGAAGCGGCTGCTTATCGATCCAGCGCCCACATGGAGAAGCGTCCATCTCGCCGACAGGCCCACCGGTGGACTCTCCAAGTGCTGAACCACACAGCAGCACGACATCACTGAACACGCACCTTACCACCTCACCGCTGCGTCCCTCCACAGCACTCATGAGGGAGCTTTTATGATTACTAATTGATCCTGCACGTAGAACTGCATCACACCTAGGATTAGAAGGTATTGTCTTAGAATGGCCGGACTTACCAGAGAATAGTAAGAATACTGCTAAGGTCGGGGTCACAGAATGGGACACAATGATAAGGGAAAGCCAAAAGTCAGGGATACCAGAATACAGGGAAGTCAAAACGAAGCCAAAGTCAATTACCAGAAATAAACGCTCAGGAACACACTCTTGGACAACAACTAAGGGAAACCACGACAGGGCAATGAGTAAAAGGAAAAAAGGAGTTTAAATAAGCCTCCTTCAGATCCAATTGGCTGTACCCGGTCTTTGACCCCAGAACGTGCATGCGTGTCCTTTACGTGACGTCACACACACACATCGACATTGTCAGTGGCGTGGGCGGACATGGAGATACATATTGGTGTGGATTCACAGCGGCCGGCGTCTACCAAGATGTCACAGGAGTCAGATATATTACTGCATGAGCGCTGAACGGCACTTCCGCATTTATCAGGAAGGCAAATACCGCAAGGTGAGGCTAAACAGGTTACTGGAGCTAACTCCACACTGGAATGCCGCTCAGTTGGAGAGCTTACATATGGTACCACAAATCAAGGGTACTGAGACGGACTGAAGGCCATTACCCAGTTACTGGACTAAGTGGCTTAGCGGTCGGTGAAGAACAAGACCACACAGGCACTTGGGACCGGCGGTGCCCTCACCTGCAGCAAGGTGGACTCAGTTTCCCAGGTTTGGTAAGCTGCCACTAGTGGGCATTGGTTAAGCAGCCTCAAGCAACAGCTACAGACCACCTAATGCAGTGATACCCACTGAAACTGGCAGTAGGCCTCTAGCCAGCCAAGCTAAATATACATGTTATATACCAGGTTATTGTTTCAGGAGACTGCAAGCTATTAGTGTATAGCAGCCATGTTTTAGAAGATACAGGAAGGAAGTACACAACCCAACAGGAAACTCGTGCAATAGAGAATAAACCATAGAGTTAGTTGCATGTAAACAAAACATAACATCCATTACATCTCCCTCTTTTAGTATTAATAAATCAACATTGTGAAACACTGTCCTTGTAATAACATTCTAGAGGTTAAGTCTCTGAGGTGGTTGCGAATGTCTGCCACTACAATTGACGACTGGTCCAGGTTGTGCAAATAGTCTTTTAGCCCTCTCTGAGGTTACTGGACTCTTCCCACCACTTACTGACATGCTTTGAACTTGACTGCTGTCAGGTCCTGCTTGCTCAGGGCTGTCATTAGTACTAGTCTGTGGTATCACTTCTTCTTCACTGCCGACATGTGAGTGTGTCCTTGGAACTCAGGTGTGTCTGGCTTGTCAACTGGATATTGAGAATTGTGCTTCTCAGCCACTCGCAGATCCACACGATCTAGACACGCAATCAAGAACTAATCTCAAAAACACATTCAAATAGATCTATGCACAAAACCATTCTCAGGCAACTAAATGAGCCATACACACATACAAAACAAAGCTGTCTCTCTAACACACTTACACAAAAATCAAATAAATTGTCTCAGATGTACAAAGCATAAAGGGTATGAATAAAACATTTCAAGAAGGGGGTGTCTTCTTAATCCATTGAATCACAATTAAATAAGGAAGCAGATAAAAATTTGTGATGTAAAATTGTTAGAAATTGGAAACTGTCACATAGCTGATGCACCCTCTCCTGAAATAAGGACCTAGTATAATGATGTTAGTTGGTAGTTTAACAGACTTCCCTCAGTTTCCCATCTATTAAGCCTGAAACATTGCCAACCCTTCCCATGACTTCCTTAATGTTTAAAAATTGTATTCCTACCAAAAGTTATTCCCAAAGTATTTATTATTTTACCTCAGACTACTCTAGCCACAAATATAGTTGTATTTTAGTACATCCAATGTCATCAGTCAAGAACCCCCCCCTAAAAATCAGAGTATGGAAGACATTGTGGTTTAGACATAGGTAAAGAGGAGCACTGAGGGCAGGATAGGTAAATTGCTGGAACACACACACACACTCACAAAAGTAATAATCCTTCTTTAACCCCTCAGCCTAATAATAGGCTGAAACGATCGTCTGGGGTTGCTGTATCTCTCCTGCAGAGAGCAGTTGCTGGAATTTCGGTTCTGGACTGCCCTTATGGGTGGGACCAGTCTAATATGAAACAGAATATGTTCTCTGTAATGGCACAAGTGAGCACAAACTATTTTGTCACATGAAAACATATCTTGTCACATGAAAAGATAATAAAATATTTACAAAATGTGAGCGGTGTACTCACTTTTGTGAAATACTGTATATATACATATCTCAACAAAACCAAAGAATATGAGAACTCTTAGAACGGACAAAAGTTTAGAGAAAACACAGTAGCTTGACCTTTGGTAAGTCTCCACTCAGGTCTCAAAATAGTAGTAAGAGTTCTCATATTCTTTGGTTTTGTTGAGATATGTATATATACAGTATTTCACAAAAGTGAGTACACCGCTCACATTTTGTAAATATTTTATTATATGTTTTCATGTGACAAAATAGTTTGTGCTCACATGTGCCATTACAGAGAGAACATATTCTGAATCATATTAGACTGATCCCACCCATAAGGGCAGTCCAGAAGCAAAATGCCAACAACTTCACGAGAGATACAGCATCCCCAGACGATCGTTTGGCTCGGGATTGGGGACCCATAGCCATCCACGGGTAAGGAGGGTGTCTATGCCACTATTTGGGGGTATGACAATGACATGTCCACACCCCCATTGAATAATTATTTAGAGCCCCCTGTCTGCTATTCATGGGTAGGTGCCGGGGGAGTGGGGGGGGAGGACACTTAGTTAGGGCCCTCACCCACTATCAATATGTGGAACCTGGGTGATGAGTCACTAGGGTCCCCCCTTTATATCACAATAGATTCCATCTGCTTTCTATGGGTGAGGGCAGGGGGGACTTAAGGATTTCATTTTCTTCCAGGGGGCTAGATAGATTTGTATTGTATTTATTTATTTTATTTACATTTTATTTTAAAGTCCCCTACCCAATACCCATGGCTTCCTACACTGATTATTTTATTTATTTTAAAGTCTACCACTTGATGTCCATGGCTGCCTAGTTGCTAGTTTTAAACATGTAGCAAACATGTCACCAATGAGGGCATAGGGAGTTTAAAACTTTTCTTTATAGTGATATGAGGGCCTTATTGATCCATAGGGTTTTTATTTATTAATTTAAGCTTTTTTTAACGTGGCAGCTGGTTAGCAAGTGCTGGTCAGCTGCCACACAATTAACATTTAACATTCACTTCAAAAAAAGCAAGTGAACAATAATTTGTGAATGTGCTGTTTGCCAGACAAATTTGGTTCAGAACTGTATTAATTTCAGAGCTTAGTGAATCTTTTTAATCCTATTCGTTGTATAGGGTTTGGATGCTAAAGCACTGATTTTAATTTGGACACTGAATGCATTCGGGTGATTGCTGCAGATTGCTCATACCAAAAGGTTTCTAACTTTAGTAAAGTTTAGAATTGTCATTGCGGTCAGAATTAGGAGATATGGAAAAAATCTGGTGTTTAGTGAAATACCCTGTTAGTGTTGATTAGGTGTTTAGAAGATGATAACATTCTAGACCTTCTCAAAACTAAACTGAGAAGGAAGACATATTTTAAGGTTCATTCCCACACATAAACTTTACAAACTAAAGCAAAAATGTGTGTAATGCTCAGCAATGTGCTGATAAAGCCCAAAAGGGTTGATAAAGCCCAGATTATCAGAGTTAAAACATTCTCCAGCTCTGCTCAAGTACGTTCACTGCAAGTCATTGTTTAGTAAATAAACACCTGAAATGAAAACCACTACCTGTAGATTTGTGTTTCCAATTAAGAGAGTAAAAGGAGCAGTTTTCAAAATAGGGTATGTATGTAATTGACTGCTTGAAGTCTTGTTCTTGGAGAACAATCATCATATATTGTCATTCAATTAGAATGGTGCTCTCTGCTTATTATATGTCAGAAATCTCTAGTACATACTAAATTACATCTAGCAAAATATGGAAAACAAAGACAGTTCCACTTAAGTGCTTTGATCAATTCTGTGTGGTGCAGAAACCATACCATTGCCGAAAGCATTAAGATTAATGACACACTTTCTATCTATATTTCTTTGGCCCAGCATAGTAATAGCATCTATTTAGACGATGTAACTTGATATAGATTACCAGTGATTTATTAATGTAAGTAGTCTGCCACACTCTGTGACTCACGAAACAGCATCATCGTCATCGCAGAACACAAAACAAAACAATATTGAGTTTAGCTATCAGTCACAAATTGAATTATCCCTTTCATGTAAATTACATCATGTTATTTAATTAAGTAAACTTTAATCGTGGCTAATGCAGGAAACGGAGCTAGTAGTATGCCGTCCTAGATCTAGTTAATGTTAATTACACCGTGCTTCAATACCTATTGCTTGATTATCTTAAAATTATATTAACCATTTAATTCTCGGTGATATTTTAAAAAATACTGCACAATTATCTTTTAAATACATTTTAAGTATTTCAATATCTAAATGTAATGCAACCTGCTTTAATAATACTCATCTAAATTGAATTGTATTAATGAAAGGATATGAAAATATTGACTGGTCAGTATGTGTCAGGGTTCAGCATCTTATTTCTGTACATAGAAAAGGCAGGCGTTTGTTCCAATCATAGACATGCACGGATGGCTTTTTTGAGGATCGGATTGACAATTGCATGTTTGAGGGAACAGGGAAATATGGCAGTAGACAGAGAGAGGTTGAAAATATGCATTATGGGTGGTACCACTCTAGGGAAACTGGATGGTGAGAGCAGAAGAGATCAAAAGGACATATCATACAGTTGTATAAGAGTATGTGAGAAATTTAGATGTCTCTTGCTGAGAGAGAAGGGTAAAAGAGTGGAAGAAGGAACAGAATAGACTAGGAGTATTGAAAGGGAGGAGGAAAAAGGGGAGATTGCATTCCTAATCTAATTAATCTTGTCAGTAAAATGGCATGCAGAATCACTAGCTGTGAGGTTAATTAATAGCTTGGTTGGAGTTAAAGGTATGAAAAAGGTGTTTGGGATCATTGGAGTAGATGGAGATGGCACTACTCCTGAGGAAGTCTGGTGACCCAGACGAAACGCGTAGAGACTTGAGACTTTTATTTGATTGGCATTTTATTATTTTATAACGGTATATCTGTTTTGCCTGCCTGACCTCTTTATAAGGACGTTTTGGCCCCACATTGATGGAAGAAACAGAATTGTTTTGATGAGCCTTTTTACAACTATCATATTGTAAGTGTAACCATTAAAAGCTGTGATTTAACTTTTTAAACAGTGTTGCACTATGATATTTTTTATCTTTTGCATGCTTAATCTACCATCCTAATTTCGAGGAATTTGATGAGCTCGAAAACTACAGAAATTCTGTAAGTGCGATATAAACACAAGGGGATACTTATGGTTTAACGTTAATCCCCTATGAGCGCTTTCTTTTATTTTTCTATAGGTCTAGATATATTCTATTTTGTCTTACATGTACTGTGAGGATTGAGAGGAATCCTTTTGTTATATCTGACCAAAAAAAGGAAGTAATTATTCTTTTTTCTCTAATTTTTATACACTGCACCTGGGTGGTCTAAATCTGTATTTGTGTATTATAATTTTTTCCTCTTGTAAATAGACCACAAACTCAAACATGTTTTCTGAACTAAAACAGAGAAGGGCGGATAAATTCCAATCCCTATTTACAGATAAGTGTGTTGATCCCCAAGATAATAAACAGGGAATCGATATGTTTTTTAAAAATCTAGAGAGATTATCTATCAAAGAGACTAAAAAGTGGTGGGAGATCTCCTTTCTGGAGGGTTACATTAAAGAAGGCCTAATACCAAGGGGCCTGAGGTTATCAAAAAATCCCGCGAACGGATTGGAGAACTCACGCCACGCTGATAGGTGGGACAAAGCCTTAGAAACATGCGCGACAGTTTTGATGGAAATTATAGTGGACTTCGAAAAGGAGAATTTAAATAATGTTATATAGGAGTTGGGTAACTTAGAAAAAAGCAATACTTTTGACAAAAAAAGTCCTGAGTTCATACAAAAAGAAAAAGTAGTATATGACAGGGTCCAAAAAATGGACGAGAGAATTGCAGAGACTAAGAATAATAAATATAGGAGAGATATAAAGGATAAGGAGATCCAACTTTTTTCCATAAAAAACAAAAAAGACAGACGCAGTATGCAAAATTTCCATTTTAACTATAATAAAAGAAAGCCAATTAGCACAATAAGAAATGATACTCATTTGCCAAGAGAAACTAATGAGAATTACAGACAGCATTCCCGGAAAAGAAATGTCACCCATTTGTCAAGGAAAACCAATGAGAATTATAGACAGCACTCCCCGATAAGAGACAGATATGTCCCTACTTACAACCAGCAATCTAAATGGAGTTTAAGAACACAAACGCAAAATGAAAATAGACCCAATAGAGTCGAGACACATCTGGAGAGAGAAACATCCCAAGATAGAGATTTTTTAGAGAGGGGACGAGACCAAAAGGTCAAGAAAAAGGGCATAACACAATATTTCGCTCCAAAGCCCAACAGAATGGATCTAACCAACCGATTCACTCCATTAGTGGATCAGGATTCCCCAGGAAAAAGAAGGAGAATAAGTCTAGAGAGGGAAACTTAAATATGGACCAACGTGTGAAAGAGGAATCGATGGGCATCTGTCAGGGTACCTGTTGTCTCTACCTCAGAGGAGGTGAGACACTTAGAATTCCGCCCTCTCAGAGGGGCTGACTCACTCGTTCCTCGCAGTCCTCTCGGCCGTTTACACGCCGGACGCCTCTGTTCCGCCTCCTTTTATGACGCGGCTCTAGTAGCCGACGTCATGACGACTATCCGTTCCGACCTGTCAATCAAGTCCTGAGCACGAATCAGGACTCGTCGGGGCGTGATCATCTATTTAGAACCAGGGTATAAAATAAGGTTTTGTGTATTGGTTCATTGCCCTGTCGTGGTTCTAGCTAGTCTAGTCACTCAGCGCTCTTATTTCTATTTGTCTCTTTGGTTCTGACCCGGCTTGTATTATTCTACCCTGCTTACCTCTATTACCATTTTGACCCGGCTTGTCTCTCGTTTACCTGCTCTCTCGTTCCCTCGACCTCGGCTTGTCTCTAGACCATTCTTTGCTTACTCCTTACGTTAGTCCGGCCATTCTAAGGTCCGGTATACGTAACTTCTCCTGTTTGTACTCTACGTGTTGGATCCCTGTCCCGATCCTGACATTACGACAGGGCCATGGATCCTGCAGGTACAAACACTCAGGTCGGTTCTCCTGACTCTAGATTTGAGGCCATGGATCATAGAATGGACCAGATGGCTCTAGCGTTGCAAGCCTTACTATCTCGTTCTAGTAACCAATCAGAAGAGATGCGTACTGCATCCATCTCTCCTGTAAGTTCAGGCCTAGAGGTAGCCACAGTAGGTGCTTCATCCCGTATAACTCCCCCTGTACGTTATGGTGGCTCTCCGGATACGTGCCGAGGTTTTTTAAACCAGATAGGTATTCATTTCGAATTACAACCCCGCTCCTACCCTACAGATAGGGCGAAGGTTGGATTCATAATCACACTACTCATTGATAAAGCTTTGAGATGGGCTAATCCTTTGTGGGAGAATGATAATCCGTTAGTCTATAATTATAACGCCTTTGTCACTGCTTTTAGAAGGACTTTTGATCCTCCAGGTAGAAAGGTTAATGCTGCTAGACTACTGTTACGTCTTAGACAACATAACCAAACCCTTGTTGATTATGCCTTAGAGTTCAGATCCTTGGCAGCAGAAGTCAAGTGGAATGAACAGGCTTATATGGACGTATTTCTAAACGGACTATCAGACGAAATTCTAGATGAGGTTGCCACAAGAGAGCTTCCTGAAAATTTGGAGGATTTAATTTCTTTTATTTCTCGAATTGATGAACGTTTAAGACAGAGACAGAACACTCGAGATAGAACCCGTAGACCTTCCTTTAGACTAGCTCCCTCATTCCAAAGTCCTGAATCTACAACTTTAGCGCTTCCAGAACCTATGCAGATAGGCAATACTCGTCTCTCAGAAGAGGAGAGACAGTACAGGAGAAAGGAGGGGTTGTGCATGTATTGTGGAGCAAGAGGTCACCTACGCCTAAACTGTCCTAACCGCCCGGGAAACGCTCGCACCTAAGTTCCTCTAGAGGACAGGCCTTGGGTGTTTCTATCTTGTCCTCTATACATGACTATAAAGATCATAGGCTTCTACTACCTGTTTCTTTAGCTTGGGAGAAGGGAGTATTAAATACTATGGCGTTGATAGATTCCGGAGCTGCTGAAAGCTTTATTGACCAAGTCTTCGTCACTAAACACTCTATCCCATCCCAGCTAAGGGATACACCCTTGGCCGTTGAGGCCATAGATGGTAGACCATTATCTGAACCTGTTATTTTTCATGAGACCATACCTGTTAACTTAACTGTTGGTATCTTACACGAGGAAGGTATATCTTTTATGCTTATTTCATCTCCTTCTGTTCCAATAGTCTTGGGGTATCCTTGGCTTAAGAAACATAACCCCATTATCGATTGGGAATTGGGTGAAATAGTCTCTTGGGGTCAAGGTTGCCAAAGCAGGTGCTTACAGAAGGTCTCACCGGTTTGCGTAGCTGACACACTGGTTAATTCTACCCAATCTACAGACTTACAAATACCACCCCTATACCTGGATTTAAAGGCAGTCTTTGACAAGAAGAATGCTGACACTCTACCTTCACACAGGTCCTTTGACTGCAAGATCAGACTCTTGCCCGGTACCATGCCTCCGAGGGGCACGGTATATCCTTTATCTACTAAGGAGAACCTAGTCTTAGAGGAGTATATTCGTGAGAACCTGGACAAGGGATTCATTAGGAGATCCTCCTCCCCTGCCGGGGCCGGGTTCTTTTTTGTGAATAAGAAAGATGGTACATTAAGGCCTTGTATTGATTATCGGGGATTGAATAAAATAACTATTAGAAATGCCTACCCGATTCCTTTGATTACTGAGCTCTTTGATCGTTTAAAAGGCTCCAAAATTTTCACCAAGTTAGATCTCAGAGGGGCGTATAACTTGGTGAGAATTCAACAGGGAGACGAATGGAAAACAGCTTTCAATACCCGTTACGGGCACTATGAGTACACGGTAATGCCTTTTGGTCTCTGTAATGCACCAGCAGTATTTCAGGACCTGATTAATGAAGTTCTTAGGGAATTTCAACATGATTGCGTTATTGTATATCTGGATGATATACTTATACACTCTAGTGAGATTGAGACTCACCACAGACAAGTCAGAAGGGTATTGCGCAAACTTCTACAACATGGATTGTACTGCAAATTGGAGAAATGTAGTTTTGACCAGTCTCAGATAAACTTTCTTGGGTACGTTATTTCTGGGGACGGGTTTAAGATGGATCCGGTTAAACTCCAGTCTATTTTAGATTGGCCATTGCCCAGGGGACTCAAGGCCATTCAGAGGTTTATTGGATTCTCCAATTATTATAGGCGCTTCATTAAAGGATACTCGTCTATTATTGCGCCTATTACCAATATGACTAGACAGGGGGCTGACACTAAGACTTGGTCTACTGAAGCTCTCGTTGCTTTCAAAACACTCAAGGATCTTTTTGCTTCAGCACCGATTTTAGTTCATCCTGATACGTCTTTGCCTTTTCTACTCGAGGTAGACGCCTCGGAGACAGGTATAGGTGCTATCTTGTCTCAAAGATTAGGTGTGGATAAACCGTTACATCCATGTGGTTTTTTTTCCAAGAAATTGTCTGGGCCTGAAAGCAGATATGACATTGGTGACAGGGAACTATTAGCGGTTATTATGGCTTTAAAGGAGTGGAGACATTTATTGGAAGGGACCTTGCACCCTGTTACTATTTTGACAGATCACAAGAACTTGTCCTATATTGGGGAAGCCAAGCGCTTGTCCGCCAGGCAAGCTCGTTGGTCCTTATTCCTCACTCATTTCAACTATGTGCTCACTTATAGACCTGGTTCTAAGAACTCTAAGGCCGATGCTTTGTCTCGCCAACATGAACCCTCTACTATATCTGATGCGGTTTTGTCCTCTGTAGTTCCCAAGTGCAATATTATCGCCAACACGAATCTCAGGATACACTCCCCGTTGCTTGCCGAGATCATGAAGGTACAGCATCTGGCTCCCAGACAGGCTCCCGGGGCACGGCACTTCGTTCCTCCTGAACTCCAACTGGAACTGTTGCAGTGCTTTCACAACAGCAAGGTGGCTGGGCATCCTGGCATACGCAAGACGTGTTCCTTGATTTCTAAAGATTTCTGGTGGCCTTCATTACGTAAGGATATTAAGGATTTCGTTGGGGCATGTGAGGTCTGTATGAAGACTAAGCAACCTCATACGCTTCCTTGTGGGCTCTTGCACCCCTTAGAAATTCCCGAGAGACCATGGTCCTGTTTGGCTATGGATTTCATTGTCGATTTGCCTATTTCTAAAAGACAGACTGTTATTCTCACGGTGGTTGACAGGTTTACTAAGATGGCTCATTTCGTGCCCTTACCTAAACTTCCGTCTTCTCCCGAATTGGCTGAGATATTCGCGAGAGAGATTTTTCGTTTACATGGTATACCCTCCGAAATTGTCTCTGATAGAGGTTCCCAATTTGTTTCCCATTTTTGGAAATCCTTTTGTTCTCAATTGGGTATCAAATTGAATTTCTCTTCTGCATATCATCCCCAGTCTAACGGAGCTGCTGAACGCACCAACCAAAAGATTGAACAATATTTGCGTTGTTTTGTTTCCGAACACCAGGACGATTGGGTCGGTCTGATTCCTTGGGCGGAGTTTGCACACAACAATCTCGTTTGCGATTCGACTCGTTCTAGCCCCTTTTTCATGAATTATGGCTTTCATCCTCCTATTCTTCCCTCGGTTTCCCCTTCCCAAGGGGTACCGTCGGTTGATGTCCATGTTGCCAATTTGAGGAAGTTGTGGGATCAGACTCGACAAATTCTCCTTCATAATTCCACGTTGTTCAAACAACACGCAGACAAGCGTAGAAGGGCGGCTCCGATTTTTGTTCCAGGGGATAGGGTATGGTTGAGTACCAGAAACATTCGCTTGAAGGTTCCCTCTATGAAATTTGCGCCTCGTTACATTGGTCCTTACAAGGTTCTGACTCAAATTAATCCTGTTGCGTATCGCCTTGCCCTTCCACCTGGCTTGCGCATTCCTAACTCCTTTCATGTTTCCTTGTTGAAGCCTCTAGTTTGTAACAGGTTTTCCTCCGCTGCACCCTCCCCTCGCTCTGTTCAGATAAAAGATACAAAACATCTATTACAAGAACTGGATTCGATCGAATGGTGTAAAGACTACATCTGGATAACGCTGGACGTTAGCTCTTTATATTCCGTAATAGATCACAGACAAGGGCTGCAGGCTGTGAGGGAAAATCTCGAGGGAGATTAAACATTGGATCCCAAATTCAGGTCATTCCTACTTGAATCAATAGAGTTTATTTTGACACATAATTTTTTTATGTTCAATGATGATTTCTTTCTGCAAGTCAAGGGTACTGCTATGGGCACCAGGTTTGCCCCCAGTTATGCAAACATCTTCATGGACAGTTGGGAACGTTCATTCATTTGGACCGATAGTCCATTTGGGGCAAACCTGGTGCTCTGGCGTCGGTACATTGATGATATTCTTGTAATCTGGAAAGGGTCTGATGAACAACTCGATGATTTTTTCTCTTATCTGAACAACAATACGTTGTCCCTAGTGTTTACACCAATTTTCAATCCAATGAGCATAGATTTTCTGGACCTGACCATTTTTATTGAAGATTCAGTAATAAAAACAAAGACCTTCTTTAAGCCCACAGATGTAAATAGTTTCATTCAATCAAATAGTGGACATCACCCTAAATGGCTCTCAGGAGTCCCCAAAAGCCAATTCACTAGGCTGAGACGGAACTGTACGAATGAAAAATTATATGAAGAGCAAGCAGACCTTTTGATTAAAAAGTTTGTAGAAAAAGGGTATAGAAAAGAGCAATTAAAGGCAGAGGCAAAAAGAATCAGGAATACCAATAGGGGGGACCTTTTGGTCAATAGATCCAAACCACCAATTAATACAAGAAATCCTTTTGAGTATTCTTTTAACACGCAGTTCAACTCAAAAGCGTTTCATATCAATAAAATCTTTAGAAAACATTGGTCCATCCTTCAGCTTGATGAATTTTTGGGACGTAAACTACCAGACATTCCCAAAGTTATATATAGGAAAGGGAGAAACCTTTCGACACATCTTACACCTAGTTTCTTTAAATTACCCAATACAACTGGAGGTAAAAGCAGTAGAAAGGGTTTTTATACCTGTGGGCAATGTAAAGCCTGCAAATTGAGACCAAGCCATATTGAAACCTTTAAAAGTACAACCACTGGAGAAGAATTTAAAATCAAAGGAAATGTAACATGCTTATCCACTCATGTAGTATATTTACTCATGTGTGGTTGTGGGGCACAGTATGTGGGGAGAACTGGACGGAAAGCCAAAATACGCTTTTTGGAGCATTTGAACAACATAAGGAAGGGGGTCCAGAACCATTCAGTCCCCACACACTGTAATCAGTGTCCCAGTTTCAGAACACATAGTTTGTCTTGGATTATCATTGAACACGTTGTTTTGGATGCAAGGGGAGGGGACATCATCACCAAACTTAGACAGTGGGAGGGATTCTGGATCCATAGGCTTAAAACCCTACAACCACTAGGACTAAATGTGGATTTTGATTTGATTTGTTTTTTATAATTTATAATTTATAATTAATGTTTTAACATATCTATTTTTATTTTTATTTTTATTCATATTTTTATTTTTATTTCTATTTTTATTTTTATTTCTATTTTTATTTTTATTTTTCAAATGTATATTTCATATGTATATTTTTGGCCAGTGGCTCCAGAATCTTTCCCTTTGCTACCATCACCTCTTGCATATACCCTTTTTCTGTTGCCCTCTCAATAAGTTTTGTTTTTCTTATATATTTAGACAACACTATATATTTTTAATATGTAAATAAGACAAGTGTAATTACAATACACAACCTTATCTATGGTACGAATTGCTCAGTAATGTTATAGAGCAGGAGATCTTAATATGCTAATGGACAGTATCTAGGTCCTGAAAGACCAATATTAATTGTGGGAATACAAAAATCCTGATCCTATTATGCCTTAGACTTAACCATACATTTGGGCTATAACAATACTTCATGTATAAAGAAAGAAACACGCTAAATTAACAATGACCGTGTATTAAAACTAACACGATTAAATTTTATTTTTTGTTTCCACTATGGGGACCTTTTGATGTTGATACGAAAATCGGATGAAGTGGAACGCACGTGCGTTCCAGTGACGTACGTCCGCTCAGATGGGGAGGAAGTGGATGCTTCCGGGTCTATGGAACGCACGTGTGTTCCACAAGCAGGATCCGGAACTCCATATATGGAGTGAATTAACAAACTAACACCCAGCTGATCGGAATTTGAAAATTGGATTAAAATACCGGCGGGGAGACCTATAAAAGGGAGTTGAAGCCCCCAGAAGGATTGAAGCACTACTCCTGAGGAAGTCTGGTAACCCAGACGAAACGCGTAGAGACTTGAGACTTTTATTTGATTGGCATTTTATTATTTTATAACTGTATATCTGTTTTGCCTGCCTGACCTCTTTATAAGGACGTTTTGGCCCAACATTGATGGAAGAAACAGAATTGTTTTGATGAGCCTTTTTACAACCATCATATTGTAAGTGTAACCATTAAAAGCTGTGATTTAACTTTTTAAACAGTGTTGCACTATGATATTTTTTATCTTTTGCATGCTTAATCTACCATCCTAATTTCGAGGAATCTGGGGATATCCATCAATTTGATGAGCTTGAAAACTACAGAAATTCTGTAAGTGCGATATAAACACAAGGGGATACTTATGGTTTAACGTTAATCCCCTATGAGCGCTTTCTTTTATTTTTCTATAGGTCTAGATATATTCTATTTTGTCTTAGTTGTATAAGAGTATGTGAGAAATTTAGATGTCTCTTGCTGAGAGAGAAGGGTAAAAGAGTGGAAGAAGGAACAGAATAGACGAGGAGTATTGAAAGGGAGGAGGAAAAAGGGGAGATTGCATTCCTAATTTAATTAATCTTGTCAGTAAAATGGCATGCAGAATCACTAGCTGTGAGGTTAATTAATAGCTTGGTTGGAGTTAAAGGTATGAAAAAGGTGTTTGGGATCATTGGAGTAGATGGAGATGGCAAGGGTGAGGGTGGAAGTATGGAATCTTAATATGAATTTGTAATGTAGGAAGCCAGGTGTGGTGCTTGTCTGGGGTGACTGTTCTTTAAATGTAGGGTAACTGTAAATGCTATAGCTCTAAGTGATGTGTGTTGCTGTGTAAGTAGCAGTAAGCAATGTGTGTGAGTAGCTGTGAATGGTATGTGCAGCTGTAATAGGTAGCTATGAGTGATGTGAATATCTATATGTGGGCACCTGGTTTGTGTCGCTATGTGTAGGTAGCTGCTGTCTGTTACTGTGTGTAGGTAACTGTCAGTGATGTGAATAGGTAGTTGTGGCTGTGTGTTGTTGTGTGTGGAAAGTTCTGAGTGATGTATGTTGTTGTGTGTAGGCAGTTTTCAGTGATGTGGTTGTGTTTGGCTATATTTGAGTGATGTGTGTGGCTGTGTGGCTTTGTTTGTTCCAGCCTCCCCACAATTTACTAGGTAATAAATGTAAAAACACCTTAGTCAGAGTAGATATGATCCTGCACCCTGGTGGTCCAATGGTGTAATTTTCCTGATCCATGGTGGTCTGGTGGGAGGAGCTAGTGGTCTGCAGCTCTGGCTGGTGCAGACCACTGTAAATGCTCCTTCCAGTCCAGGCCATAACGGAGTAATTCACATGATCTGCAGTCCAGGAGTTTCTCATTAAACAGGAGATCTCAGGGCCAGTCAGATCTTTTGAGCTCCCTGTCAATGCTTGCAGCTGCTGCAACGCCATCTAACAGCCGGTGCTAAGCTGTTTTAGGTTGTGCCTGAGCATATCAGGCACACCCTGTGCACATGCATATGGTCCCAATATACAGTAAATCATAAAGTGTTTGTGAATTGTTCAATGCTTGCTTATTAATTCAATCATATGTACTTTTGTATTGGCTGTGATGTCATAGTAATACTGACAAATAGATGCAATTATGTTTTAGACAACGTTTACATTCCTTTAAATAACTGTTTAGTAATATATTGATCTTACCATATGTAAAATATTCAATTTCAGGTGGTAGTGTGACAAGTGAAAGATCACTTTCTTGGATGTGTTTGTCCACATACTGTTGAGCTTTTGTGGCTTGCAGGAAAGCAAGGAGTCTAGCAGTAAATGCTGCAATGAAGATGGACAGCATTCCAAAGTCCAGCACATTCCATAGCTGCAGTATATATTCTCTGGGTCCTTCCAACCAGAGCTCCTTACACTCAGACCACATCATTCCTGTAAATGAAAACAGCATCTATGTGTCACTTGTACAACATAAAAATCGTAAGGTGCAGTATGTTTCCTATTCTAATTATAAAACACACTTGATGTAGTGGACTATGCCAATTTCACAGACCTACATAATGTGCAGCTGAAACTGATTTTTGTAAAACTGACATTTTGTATTCCCTGTCCTGTAGTGCTTGCTGCATTGGTTAGGGTGCCAGGTGTGCTCTGGCACGCTCCACCTCCTGAGGAACTTCCAGCAGAGTGAAGGTAGGGTGATATGCCCAACGTTCCTCAGGTAAGAAGAATAACTATTCAAAAACCTTTCTCATTTAAACATATTGCATTGGGGAGTCTGTTGCTTGTGACTTCTCTCTGTTGTCTCCATAAGTGGGATAGAGACCAAAATGACCAAGAGAGTATTATTGTCTCTGTAGAGAGTGAGCGTGAATAGGTGCTGTAAGGTGTGTGTATAGGGGGCATAGTGTGTGTATAGTGGATGTAGGTGCCATAAGGTATGTGTATAGGTGATGTAGTGTATTTAGGGGCTGTAGAGAGTGTGTATTTAATGACTGTACTGTAGTGTGTTTGCATACAGATGATCTAGTGTGTGTATTAGAGATCCCGAGTGTGTATATCAGGCATGTTGTATGTAGTTGGGGCAGAACGTGAATATAGAGGATGTATTGATTGTGCAGAGGATCCTGACTGTTTAGGAGATCTAGTGTAGTGGATCCACAGTGTGTATAATAGATCTAGTGTGTGTAGAGGATCAAGAGTGAGTATAACTAACGTAGTGTGTGTGTCTGGAATTGAGTAAGTGGTGCAGTGTTTGTATAGGGGATCTAGTTTGTGGAGGGGTGCAGGATGAGTAGGGGTGAAGTGAATGTGTAAGGCACAGTGCGTGTAGGGCACAGTGTGTGTGAGGAGTGCAGTGAGTGAGTAGGGAACAGATTGTGTAAGGTGCACCAGTGTGTATGACCTGTGCAGTGTGTGTGGGGGGTGCAGTGTGTGCATGAGGGGTGCAGTGTGTGAATGTGTTGAGAGGTATAAGCCTATATTGTGCTTTAGGGGGGCAGGTGGTATATTTAATAACCACAGCGATGTTCTGAGCTTGCAAGAGAAACACTCAAAACCCCTATATCCTCTTTCCACCTCCTTTCCGTTGCTGGTATGAATCACCATTGGCTTGTGAAGGCATACAGCAAGATCAGCACTTAGATAGCACCAACTTTGCCTGCGCTGGCAGGAGAGATCCTCTGCCCCACCGGGCATTTGCCTAGTTTGTACGATGGCCAGTCGGGCCTGTTTTCACTGAACAGTAGGTGAACTGTTAATGGTAAGTATTGGGAATTCTTAGAAACCTCTAAAAACCCAAAGGGGTACTGCACTCATTCTTATTACTTTAACCCCAATTGCCATAGAATTAAGCATTACTATAACAGATTAGGCATGGGTGCCTACCTACTATGTTTAAAGAATGGCCCAAAAGTCCAAAATCTCATGGACAATACATTTGTCCTAAATTCAAACTATAATCTCAGAGCTAGTGCTCTGCCCAGTGTGAAGTTATATTTGTAATTAACTCCTGGATTTCTCAGTAATTTAAACCTATTTCATAAATATACATTGTTTATTTTTATTTAAGTACCAATATGCATTATATTTTCTGGACGATTTAACTTATTGTTGGTGGTGCATTTTGTCATTTATTGATGACACCTGGTGCTTACTATGACAGAATGGCTCCCCCAAGATCTTAGCCAAAAGCATATTCTAGTCCTTTGATACCAACAGGGCTATCTCATCCCCCAAGAAAGTTACCAGTGGGCATTTAAGACCACACGTTCCTAGATGAACTAATTCCATTAGTTCCATGACCTTTCCCTATTATGTTAAATAACCTGCAATATAAAATATGTTAATTCTTAAATCCAGCATAGTCTTCAGATACCCATTTATCCTTATCTACTGCAAAACGAAAAAGACATCCATAATCATGCAGTAAATATCATACACACTCTAAATGCCAGCACAACCTTAAAATAATATTCAAAATACTTCAAAGTTGATGACAGAAAGATTAAATCTGATTGGAAGCGTCATCAGAACCATATGTCTTTGTAAAATATGTGGGTTGGTTCACCTCTAAAGCAAGGGATTGATTTCCACTATGGATCTAAAGAAGGGCAGATGCTATTGGTCATTTTATTAAATCAGTCACAAAGTTCCATTCATTTCTCATCCTAAATACCACAGGGGAAATAAATGGGGCAAAGTGATTGACTGGATGAATCTTGCAAATCATAATTGCCTCTTTGGCAAAGATACACTGATTGTCAGAGCCCTATGTCAAATCTGAAATAGCTATTTTAATGTAGCTGTGAGGCTGAGAATGTAGCTGTGAGGCTGCAGTTCTTTATTTTTATTGAACGTGGAGTTGAGGACTGAAGCTTTTGTATAGTATATTAGGTAGGAGAGAAGAAATCTTTCCAGGCTCCCTGGTGCACTTCAACGTTTTCAAAATTGTAGCCACTCAAACCTCATACACAGTGTGAAGGAATGGAGAAATGCAAATAAGGGATTAAAAAACATGGGGTCTATTGGGTTATTATTTTTTTTCTTGGACACATTTATTGTGGCTGAATAAAATAATTAGATTTTCATTCAAGATAATCTCAGGTAAGAATTAAACAAATTATTTTACATGTTTTGTTTTTTAAATTTGGCCAGTGTGGAGGAAGGGTTAGCGGCCACATCTAAGGCCTCATTGGTATTTATGGTGAGTGTGGAGGAAGGGTTAGCGGCTAGAAGACTATAATACAATGCAGTAAATGGGGGACAGAGTGACTGTTTTTATTCTTCGCCAGCAAGTGTTCTCTCTCTGGGTATACATTTCATTTGTTTTCTAGTGACACTGTTTGTTTCCACCTTCTAATGAATCTTATCTTGGTGCAAACATGCAGCATCAATAGATTAAACAGCAATGTTGTTTAGTAAATTATCTCCTTTGACTGAGGTTATATTCATTTATTTCATGGCTACTGCACAAACATACAGCTCCAATTTGTCTATATATTTGGTAAATTCAGTATAAATTGAAAGAAAACAAACTATGTAGATATTAACCAAGTTTTAAATTACTTTAGAAATGGTTACCTGTGTATAATTCATTGTTTTAAATGCATTCATATACCCAGAGCTATGGATAAATCTTAAGCCAACTAAATATGACTCTGTATTCAATTATTACTAACAATTCATATACAGTGAGGTAAAAAAAAAAAAAATTTGATCCCCTGCTGATTTTTTATGTTTTCCCACTGACAAAGAAATGATCAGTCTTTAATTTTAATGGTAGGTGTATTTTAACAGTGAGAGACAGAACAACAAATAAAAAACATCCAGAAAAACACATGTCAAAAAAGTTATAAATTGATTTGCATGTCAATGAGTGAAATACGTATTTGATCCCCTATCAATCAGTACGATTTCTGTCTCCCAGGTGTCTTTTATACAGGTAATGAGCTGAAATTAGGAGCACTCTCTGAAAGGTAGTGCTCCTAATCTCAGCTTGCTATCTGTATAAAAGACACCTGTCCACAGAAGCAATCAATCAGATTCCAAACTCTCCACTATGGCCAAGACCAAAGCTGTCCAAGGATGTCAGGGACACGATTGTAGATGTACACAAAGCTGGAATGGGCTACAAGACCATCGCCAAGCAGCTGGGTGAGAAAGTGACAACAGTTGGTGCGATTATTTGCACCACTCTCCTTCGGTCTGGTGCTCATGAAACATCTTACCTCGTGGAGTTTCAATGAGAACAGTGAGGAATCAACCCAGGTCAAAGTGTTGTGGTCAGATAAGACCAAAATCAAGCTCTTTGGCATCAACTCAACTCGCCATGTTTGGAGGAGGAGAAATGCTGCCTATGACCCCAAGAACACTATCCCCACCGTCAAACATGGAGGTAGAAATATTATGCTTTGGGGGGGAGGGGGTTTTCTGCTGCACCGCATCAAAGGGACGATGGATGGGGCCATGTACCGTCAAATCTTGGGTGACAACCTCCTTCCCTCAGCCAGGGCATTGAAAATGGGTTCCAGCATGACAATGACCCAAAACACACAGCCAAGGCAACAAATGAGTGGCTAAAGAAGAAGCACATTAAGGTCCTGTAGTGGCCTAGCCAGTTTCCAGACCTTAATCACATAGAAAATTACCAAACTTCAGCCTTGAAACCTTAATGACTTGGAGAGGATCTGCAAAGAGGAGTGGGACAAAATCCCTCTTGAGATGTGTGCAAACCTGGTGGCCAACTACAAGAAACGTCTGACCTCTGTGATTGACAAAAAGGGTTTTGCCACCAAGAACTAAATTGAAGGGGTCAAATACTTATTTCACTCATTGACATGCAAATCAATTTATAACTTTTTTGACATGCATTTTTCCTGGATTTCTTTTTTTTTTGTTATTCTGTTTCTCACTGTTAAAATACACCTACCATTAAAATTATAGACTGATCATTTCTTTGTCAGTGGGTAAACGTTCAAAATCAGCAGGGGAACAAATACTTTTTCCCCACGCTGTATAAAGCATCAACTTGTTCTAGAGTGCAGAAAATAGCTGTGAATTTTAAAAATGTAGACAATAGAGTAAACAAAAATGAGAATGCTATTACAAAGATAATGATTCTAAAAGAGATCAAGATAAAGAAAATTAACATCCAAACTTTATAGAATGTATAGTTTTCATGTTTTTTTAAATATAGAAAATATTTGCACAATCTACAAACCAAGACATACCTAGAACCCACACCATAATGAGCATCTCAGTCCATGTAAACCGTGTTGTTTTCACTCTGAAGATTTGCTTTGGATATTCAATAACAGTGATGTTCGGTAATGTTTTGATGCCTTCAAACCTGTCAGATGCATTGAACACTAACAGGCACAGGAAGATGATAAATGATGCAGCATGAGCCACAAACTTCATGAACGGACTACGGAGAACTTTGCCAAGCTGGAATGAAAGGGTGAAGATCTTTATAATGTGTATGGTTTGAACATTATCCAGAACATATTGTTTAGAAAAATCAAAAAGACCTTAGCATATATTTGAATTTATTTTAAATTTGTTTCTTGAAACTGAGCTTTTGTTGCATAATCAATGAGTAAGTGTAATAGATATTAAATCAAATGCATCTACTCTAAAATATAAAGGTCAATGTCGATGTCTTTCGCTCAACTTTAAACACTTTGTATGGATCCAGATATGCTATTACTTTTTATTTTCAGTCTATATGATACATCTGCAGTCTCTGACAGTTTTGTGACCTACCTGTATATGTTCACCAAATTCAAGCAGAATGGAAAAAAACTGCATACAATATATCATTGGTTCTATGTATGGCAAATGTGTTGAAATTAAACTATGACATTTTAATGACGTTCAACATAAATAGATTGCATGCTGTTCCTTATTCACATGTAAGAAATATAAAGAGTACTTTTTATATATAAGTTCTCCATTATAAAACTTTATGATCTTGTATAGTATAGATTGAAGCTACATAACTCATCGTAAGATTTCCATGATTTCATTCAGCAAAATCTCTCTCCTTATCTACCTCCCAATGCAGCAATAACCAAATTTCTAGAAGAAAGCAACTGCTCATATTTTGTTGATTGGATGTCTACGGTAGAAAATGTTGATTAATTATAAAAACCGAATTATGCTGTGTAAAATTGAAACCGAGAATAAGAACATGCTACTCTTGTATAATGTCAGTGTATGCATTTTAAAGGGTGATCCATTGCCTATTGTCTGCATGGCTGGGTGGAGACAGGTTGAGGGGAAGTGGCAGTTTTGCTTTAATGATTTCTGTTGCTATGGACACAGGAGAAAAAAGTTAAGAGACTTTAGAGAGAAAGATAATACAAGTGTGTGTGTGTGTGTGTGTGTGTGTGTGTGTGTGTGTGTGTGTGTGTCTGTCTATATACTTTTGCAATAGAAAATATTAGGTAATAACCACAAATGGCAAATCTTGAACTTAATTCTAATGTATAACACTGTTACAGTAATTTTGTTAAGGGGTGAAAAACATCACACAGATCTAGTCACTAGTCATACAAAGACATGAGGAAGATTTGCAATGTTTTCATGAACTCAAACAGTATTGCTTGTCTATTGAACTTTAGATAGCATTATATTCACTGGTAAAATAGTAGTGTTAGTCTGTATAAATGTTTTTAAGCTGAAGCTGTAAGTTGCTTTGGTAAAGGTCAAATTCTTATAGTTTATGGGCAAATATATATACCGTATTTTTCGCTCCATAAGACGCACTTTTTTCCCCCTCAAAAGTGAGGGGAAATGTCTGTGCGTCTTATGGAGCGAATATGAAGCTTTACTTACCTGTCTTGCAGCGTTGGCCAGCAGCACAGGGCGCACCGCGGTAGTGGAACTTGAATTTCATGTTCCGGTTTCCGGCGGGACTGAAAGGAAGTGTGCACAAGCTGAGTGCGCACTTCCTTTCAGTCCCGCCGGAAACCGGAACATGAAATTCAAGTTCCACTACCGCGGTGCGCCCTGTGCTGCCGGCCAACGCTGCAAGACAGGTAAGTAATTATGGGACAAGGGGAGGGGGACAGTATGGGAGAGAAGAATATGGGGAGGGAGGGGGATGAAGTCTATGGGGAGGGAGGGGGATGAAGTCTATGGGGAGGGAGGGGGATGAAGTCTATGGGGAGGGAGGGGGATGAAGTCTATGGGGAGGGAGGGGGATGAAGTCTATGGGGAGGGAGGGGGATGAAGTCTATGGGGAGGGAGGGGGATGAAGTCTATGGGGAGGGAGGGGGATGAAGTCTATGGGGAGGGAGGGGGATGAAGTCTATGGGGAGGGAGGGGGATGAAGTCTATGGGGAGGGAGGGGGATGAAGTCTATGGGGAGGGAGGGGGATGAAGTCTATGGGGAGGGAGGGGGATGAAGTCTATGGGGAGGGAGGGGGATGAAGTCTATGGGGAGGGAGGGGGATGAAGTCTATGGGGAGGGAGGGGGATGAAGTCTATGGGGAGGGGGGGAGATGAAGTCTATGGGGAGGGGGGGAGATGAAGTCTATGGGGAGGGGGGGAGATGAAGTCTATGGGGAGGGGGGGAGATGAAGTCTATGGGGAGGGGGGGAGATGAAGTCTATGGGGAGGGGGGGAGATGAAGTCTATGGTGAGGGGGGGAGATGAAGTCTATGGTGAGGGGGGGAGATGAAGTCTATGGTGAGGGGGGGAGATGAAGTCTATGGTGAGGGGGGGAGATGAAGTCTATGGTGAGGGGGGGAGATGAAGTCTATGGGGAGGGGGGAGATGAAGTCTATGGGGAGGGGGGAGATGAAGTCTATGGGGAGGGGGGGAGATGAAGTCTATGGGGAGGGGGGGGAGATGAAGTCTATGGGGAGGGGGGAGATGAAGTCTATGGGGAGGGGGGGAGATGAAGTCTATGGGGAGGGGGGGGAGATGAAGTCTATGGGGAGGGGGGGGAGATGAAGTCTATGGGGAGGGGGGGGAGATGAAGTCTATGGGGAGGGGGGAGATGAAGTCTATGGGGAGGGGGGGAGATGAAGTCTATGGGGAGGGGGTGGATGAAGTCTATGGGGAGGGGGTGGATGAAGTCTATGGGGAGGGGGTGGATGAAGTCTATGGGGAGGGGGTGGATGAAGTCTATGGGGAGGGGGTGGATGAAGTCTATGGGGAGGGGGTGGATGAAGTCTATGGGGAGGGGGTGGATGAAGTCTATGGGGAGGGGGTGGATGAAGTCTATGGGGAGGGGGTGGATGAAGTCTATGGGGAGGGGGTGGATGAAGTCTATGGGGAGGGGGTGGATGAAGTCTATGGGGAGGGGGTGGATGAAGTCTATGGGGAGGGGGTGGATGAAGTCTATGGGGAGGGGGTGGATGAAGTCTATGGGGAGGGGGTGGATGAAGTCTATGGGGAGGGGGTGGATGAAGTCTATGGGGAGGGGGTGGATGAAGTCTATGGGGAGGGGGTGGATGAAGTCTATGGGGAGGGGGTGGATGAAGTCTATGGGGAGGGGGTGGATGAAGTCTATGGGGAGGGGGTGGATGAAGTCTATGGGGAGGGGGTGGATGAAGACTATGGGGAGGGGGTGGATGAAGACTATGGGGAGGGGGTGGATGAAGACTATGGGGAGGGGGTGGATGAAGTCTATGGGGATGGGGTGGATGAAGACTATGGGGATGGGGTGGATGAAGACTATGGGGATGGGGGGATGAAGACTATAGGGGTGGGGGGATGAAGACTATGGGGATGGGGGGATGGGGGGATGAAGACTATGGGGAGGGGGTGGGTGAAGACTATGGGTAGGGGGTGAGTGAAGACTATGGGAGGGGGGGACACTATGGGACAGGGGAGAAAAAGGTTTGCTGTTGATATCCACTTACATGCTCGTTACTTTTCAACAATGAACACAACCTGATGTATTTGTGTAAATAAAATATATATAAAAAAAATCTATCTACATTGTGTTAAGACTACCAGGAGGCTTGTGAAAATGAACAAACTGATTTGGAAAAAAATATATACTAATATGTCAGAAACAAAAACAGATAACAGTGAAGATGAATAAGCACTTAAATTAACCTATTCAGTGCTGGAGTTACCTGCACCTGTCAGTGAAGATCTTATAAGATATCATTATAACATGTGGAATTCAATACCCGGCTACATGGTGCAATCCAATAACCCACAGCCAGAAGGGGGAGACCTAGCGCCACGACCAGTACAACGAAACACTTGATTGCGATGGGCTGTTCTCGTAATCCTGAGAGATTTTCATACCAGATTGTTAACAGTTGCTGCTGGCAATTGGGATGTGCCACAAACTGCAAAAATACAAAGTACAAATTTAAAACATTTCAACATATAATAAGAAACTGTATTCCATATATTCCACAATTATTATTGTTATTATTATTTATAAAGCCTCAATAAATTCTGCAGCGCTGTACAATGGGTGGGATGGACTAACAGACACATATTTGTAACCAGATGAGTTGGGCACACAGGAACACAGGGGGTTGAGGGCCCTGCTCAATGATCTTACATGCTAGAGGGAGTGGGGTATAGTGACACAAAAGGGTAGGGTATACATGTAGTTTGCTAAAATAGTATTCACCGAGGGCTTACTTTTTATTGAGGGGGGAGGAGGGACCTGGGGGCTTTTTTTTAATGACATTTGCAGAAGAGGAATCAGGGTGCAGGGAAGGAAAGCTTTTAACATTGTAAACATTTAAATACATATAGGGAATCAACACAGTAAAGGAGGAGACTATATTTAAAAGAAGAAAAACCACCACAACAAGAGGACATAGTCTTAGAGGGACAAAGGTTTAAAAATAATATCAGGAAGTATTACTTTACTGAGAGGGTAGTGGATGCATGGAATAGCCTTCCAGCTGAAGTGGTAGAGGTTAACACAGTAAAGGAGTTTAAGCATGCGTGGGATAGGCATAAGGCTATCCTAACTATAAGATAAGGCTAGGGACTAATGAAAGTATTTAGAAAATTGGGCAGACTAGATGGGCCGAATGGTTCTTATCTGCCGTCACATTCTATGTTTCTATGTTATAATTTGGCAATCGGAAGTTACAAAAAAAATCTATATTAATATAGCATATCATGAAATTACATTTAATATAAAAAGTGTTTTCCATAAATGTATGATCAAAATACTTTGGAAAACATTACAATGTAACTCAAATTTACCTTGAACTTTTTAACAGGAACTCAAATTACATATATGACATTTGCTTGGTGACCCATTGTTCAGTTGTATAGTTAGCACAGTGGCCTATTATTAGATTGTTATACAATATGTACTAACATATGTTCTTATATTCTTCGAACCATCTTTAGTAGATTCTACACAACATCAAAGGGTCTCCACTGCCCTAGGAACAGCAGTGCCTACAGAGTAAACAATACCTCGTCAACTGTTCCAACCAGTGTGGGAGACCACTAAGATAGCATAAAGAACCAATTTTAAACAAAATGATATATAATAAGTGTGGGTGCATTTAATATGAAATATGTAAATTATGATTGAACAGACATATAACTCAAATTCTAAGTTTTTGTTTGGTCAGAACTTGTACAATTGTCTCTGTTCTTAAGGGGTTAAAGCCGAACACAATAGCGTTAAAGAAGTTAATCCACCAAGCACCAACCCGCTTTGCAACAGAAGCATTATTTTTGCTGAGTAAAATTGTGTCACTGTCAGGATTTCTGTAGATGCCCAACACGCAGAACTTAAGTAGAAAACAAGAAAATACCTAAGATGTATTACCGGGCCTTAAAATGGCCGGATTTAACGTAAAAAGGCAAAAAGATATAAGATAGGGAAAAGCCAAGAGAAAGGTATAACGCAAACGATAAACAAGCCAAAGGTCAAGGAATGGAGAATTCAGAATAGTCAGGAGCCAAGCCAAAAGTCAAGGAATACAGAGATCGGATAGTCAATAAGGAAAGCCAAGGTCAGATACACAAGAAAAAAACAATAGGGGTGCGCACTCTCAGATAACCAACTGGAAACCACAACAGGGCACAGAGAAATGAACAAACAAGGTTTAAATAGCTAAAGGTGTTTCCTGATAGGCTGTAGGGAAACATGTGATCAAGCTTGTGTGTAACACACCCAAATTAAAGTTATTGATCTGGCCCTTTAAGGGTTAAACAGGAAACCCTTTATTATTCACAGCAGCAGCGGGCGGCGCCCTTAATGATACAGAGCCGGCTACTGAGAGAGGAGAGGTCACCTCTGGTGAGTGTTTGACAGTATTACCCTTAGTTTGTGGGAATACCGCTGTAGCGATACGTGCAGCGCCGGCGGGCGGCGTGACAGTCACATTGCATATTTTACTAAGAAAAACAAACCCACCATAATCAATTTCATGTACTAATCCTTAAGAAATGGTTGTGTCCTAATCCCAAAATTTGTTTCCCAATCCACCCTCAGCTTTAGTACCATATAACCTCTGAGAGTTTAAACACCTCATCCTTTGCCATGATGACTTCTACATCACTGCAGCCTCCACTCCAACCACCACAGCCACCACCACTAATAGTAGTATTCAGCCTCAGTATAGTGGGATTAGCAGCATGTCTGTTATGTCTAATTCACCACTTACTGTGGCAATTTTTCTTATCCGGTTCATGCTGCAATAACTTGTGCTGCCATTTCCCCCTGATACATTCGGCCACAGCTAGTTTAAGCTTTATACCTTTTTGGAGCCCACCCCAAGAAGCAACTAAGGGGCAAAGCAGGCAGAGTCTACTTTGTGGGGATCATCAGAGTTACTCTTTAGTGAAGAGTAGAGTACCAAAGTGACCTGATGTCTTGTCTTGGTGGTGGTGAAAGAGATGAATCTGGTGATGATATTTTCCCCCCACCTCTTCAGACATAGAACCTTTACCTTTGGCGCAGGACCTATATGACTATGATGAGCCAGTGGAATTATAAAAGGAGAGTGAGAAGATGATAGGCAGCACTCCAGCATTTTCTCTGGCAGCCAGTATCAACTTGCCTTCTACATCTTGTGCAGTATCTCTTAATCAATCTGTGTCTGCTTTGGAAACATCTTATTCATTAGAGACATGTCAAATTATCTGTCCCTGCTACCAGTGGCACAAGCAGCTCATCCACTGTCTTTATCACCACCATCAACATTTCCATTCACATTAACCAAGTGTGAGAGCTTCTACTGCCATCAATGCAAATCCACCTGCATTTTCCGCAGACAGAAGGAATAAGGTTGAGGGTACTGTATTGCACTAATGAAATAAGCTTTGTGATCACTTTGACTGCCTCCAAAAGGTCAACGTGCAAAGTGGAAATAGTGATGCAAGAAAGTAAATATTAGGCAATGAAAGGTTTTTTTAATAGTGCCAATATGTAGCAACATCTGCAAAGGCATCACTATGTTGTTTTATTGAGTGATGAGGCAGAACAGGAAAGCACTCAGTCAGGCAGCAGGCCCCCTGATGCTGTTTGTGATTCTACGGAATTGTCAACACCAGCGGCACCCTTCTCCACTACTACTACCATCACTCTTAGGCAGAGGAAGAGAGATGGTGAGGATGGTGCAACAGAAACAGGTTGGAGATTAAGTGTCAGACCCCTCATCGTCTGGTGAATTAAAAAAGAAAAAAGGAAAAAAAAAACATTTTCCTCTTGCCTATGCCAGTGCCACTTGCAGCCGCATTGGTTTACACATTTAAAATAGATTTATTAAATTGTGAATTATTTTTTTATTTTATTTCTAGTGAGAGACAGAATATTTGATTTGCTCTGTGCCTCTGTGCCACTGCTTGTGCTTTGAAAATTGCAAGCTTCTTCCCTCAACAGCATATTACACGGTATAGTTTACTGCACATGTGAACCCTGCCTGCACTGAGTGTACCAGGTAATTTATTTGTAGAGAAAAAGTATTCTAAAATGTGGTGGTAGTACTGGTGGTTTCAATGTTTTCAAATGCATTTCACTGTACAGGTTTTGTCCTGCCTGGCTGAGTCTTGTGTTTTTTGTGTGTCTATTTAACAATTTGCCTGCTTTCTGTTAGCGCTGCAGTAGTCAAGCATTTAGGCAATATTGTAGATGTATTTGCGATGCAGCAAACTAGTAGTCACAATTTTTCTTGCTTTCTTGGCTGCTCGAATTTCTTCCCCAAATTTGTTCCAGTAATTAAATTCTTACTAGCTGAATTGCAGAATGGAAGGAATTCTTCCATCCCAATTTTTTTGTTTATTTCGGACAAAGTGGCTGATTTTTACACCTTGCACAAAGTCTAATTAACACATTCCCAGCAATTACCAACACCAAACTGAAAATGATGGAGGCTGCAAAATTGATTGTACTTGTGGCACAACCAGCCTTACAATTACACAAAGGATCCAGGAAGGAGTAATACACACCTGTATCTTATAGGCTAAACCTAAGGTAGTGCTTCTGAAAGATAGATAAGGATATTGCTATTTTTATACACCAAATTATATCCACAAAGTGTACCCATGAATCATAATACTTTTTATATATATTTTAGTTGTAACTCCAAAGGTCAAAATGCAAAACACTGTATTACTGTAGAGATAAAAACAATTCTTAAAATAAACTTATTATTTTATTTTAATATACATATACATTAGGAATGTGAAATTTGATGGAAGCCAAATCCCAGGCATCCTAATTTAATAAAGCAGATTAAATGTTTATGAATGGAGTTCAGCAAGAGCTGCATAAACCACATAATAATAATAAGAAACAACATGTAAATTAAGGCAATTCTTTCTGAATCAATTCAAATGGACAACATTTGCAATTCCTTTCCATCTATTCTCTCGGTTCTTTCTGTCTGTTAGATGGCTTGATCATTTGCTTAATTCCATGATTCCTGTGTTCATACTTGGAGATGTTGACATATATACTGACAAGCCTTTACCATCTTCTGCCTCAAAAATATATTTCCTTATCCCTACCACTTCTGGACTCTACAGTGGAATACCTCTTCAAAACACTGTGGTGGTCACTCTATTGACCTTGTTGTATCCATCTGAATATGCTGCTAAGAATCTAGATATAATAAGACTCTTGAGCTGCCTGCCCTTATTTCTGGATACCTCCTCATCTTGACAATACTAATTTCAAACCAGTTCAACTCTCTTGCCACCAGCAAGTTCCCGACTTCCTACAACTTACTACAACCATACACTTATGTCTATTCTAAAGATGCTTCCTCTTTCTTCTGTAACTCAGTCCACCACTCGACTGTTGTAAATACGGGAAACACCATATACTACATATCAAATACTACAAATACATCCATACATGTTGTTCTGGTTGCCAAAATGGCTTTTCCAAATATTTTTTGGTACTGAAACTTCGCCAAGCTGAACATCAGCATGAACTTAATACATGTGTTGTTACACAATTTACAAACTACACATAAAAATATATACTTCCACGTGTCTTTTTCTCTCATTTTTATTAAAGTGCATATTTCTTTATTGTCTCTTTGATTGAGATTTAGGAGAGTTCCTGTAAATACACATATATCAGCTAAGGTCTTTGAGGTGAAAATATTAATGTAATCTCATGGTAAATGTATTAAACTGAAAGTCTTAAAACGTGAATTTTACGAGTGTCATTTGTATTAAATAACAAATGACATTATGAGCTATGGCATAGTTCCTTAATGCACAGTGGCTGATGGATGTAAGCTACAAAAACTGTTATTCATCAAAGTCACATTCTGTTTAGAAAAGCAAGTGAGTTTCTCTTGGCCATTGCATCTACTAGATCTTGAAGAAAATGTTATTATTCCAATCTAAAAAAAATGCACAATTTACATTAGGCTCCTTAAGTTGTATAAAGTCAAAACCAGAATAGCTGTCTTTTTGATGTCGACACAGATATTCTACTGAGATTTGGAGCTCTTGTATTAGTATATAGGTGCACACATGTGAAAAAGACCAGACTATAGGTATGGACTAATGTACTGTGCCCAGATCATGATAAGGTCGGCCCCTCCAATAACAAAGGTAGAACTATACATATATAACCACAGCAGCGCTCCAAATACAATTTATTTATTATAATTTGTAATAAAAATCATTCACAAAACGTTTAATCGTATATTGACAAAATATCTTAATACACACCCTGACATCATTCACACTTAAAGGGAATAAAGCAAAACCACCAACACAAATCTCACAATAAATGACATGAAGCTGGTCAAAGTAATAAAGTGTTACCTTCTAAAGTAATGACGGGAGCAGAGTATTCCACCATTTTGTCTAAAAAGCCTTTCTCAAGGGAGTTCTTAACAAATAAACAGTAGGTGCCCCTATATGTCTGGATCTTAAAAATGATCATAAGCTGCCCCAATATGTCTGCTGTTAGAGCAGAGAAAACAACTTGCTCTGTCCCTAGAGGAACTCTAGTTTAATGCTGCTAGGCCAGTTACGGGATTTGTAAGGCCAAATTCACACTAATATGATGGTTACTGTTTATCAAAACAATTAAAAATCTTCTTTTTGCAAATTTCCAACACTGCAAGACTCCCAAATGTTCCGTCACAGTACCGCCCCTTTGAAGGCCTGCCTCTTAATGTTGGGAGGCATGCCATTGCCATGACACTGTGTAAAGCAAATAAAAAAACTATATAGAGGAGAAAAGGAGCACAGCAAAATTAATTATTTATTAAAATGGACAGCATTGTAAACCAAAGTATTGCAAATAGAGATGTCCCGAACGGTTCGCTGGCGAATAGTTCCTGGCGAACATAGCTTGTTCGCGTTCGCCACGGAAGGCGAACATATGCGATGTTCGGTCCGCCCCCTATTCGTCATCATTGAGTAAACTTTGACCCTGTACCTCACAGTCAGCAGACACATTCCAGCCAATCAGCAGCAGACCCTCCCTCCCAGACCCTCCCACCTCCTGGACAGCATCCATTTTAGATTTATTCTGAAGCTGCATTCTTAGTGCTTAGTGCTGCTGCTGATTTAATAGGGAAATTGATAGCTAGGCTAGTGTATTCAGTGTCCACTACAGTCCTGAAGGACTCATCTGATCTCTGCTGTAAGGACAGCACCCCAAAAAGCCCTTTTTAGGGCTACAACATCAGTCTGCTTTTTTTATTTTTTTCCTTTGTAATCTAATTGCAGTTGCCTGCCTGCCAGCGTGTGTGTCAGGCTCACAGCGTATACTGTGCCCACTCATATCTGGTGTAACAGTAGTGTACATTTAAAAAAACAACACTTTTTTGACTGTGAAATAATAGCAGTCAGTTTCCTTCACGCGTGTGCGTTTCAGAGCCTGCCAGGGCACAGTGTCACACCAGTGCAACTCATATCTGGTGTAACAGTAGTGTACATTTAAAAAAAAAAAATACAGGGGGTTTGTTGTAACCTTTCAGGGACCCTTGGTGTTGTACGTGGCTGGGTAGAGGAAGAGACCTTCAATGACATCAGTGACAAGGAACAGGACATGGCTAGCTTGGTATCCAACCTTGGGGAGTTTGCGGTTGTGCAAATGGACTGTTTGCGGTTGTTTGCGGTGCGTTAAACGGGGAGTTTGGTCAGTCACTGTGAAGCGGGCGTAACCCTTACACTACCTGATCGATACAACATCATACCTAATGTTTTAAAGCACGTTATTCCAAACAATTTAGGAATGTTAGGTGATTTATGCCCTTTATGGATTAAAACCAGACTCTGCACCAACTATGTAATTTTCCATGGGAGTTTTCCCATGGATCCCCCTCCGGCATGCCACAGTCCAGGTGTTAGTCCCCTTGAAACAACTTTTCCATCACTATTGTGGCCAGAAAGAGTCCCTGTGGGTTTTAAAATTCGCCTGCCTATTGAAGTCTATGGCGGTTCGCCCGGTTCCCCGTTCGCGAACATTTGCGGAAGTTTGCGTTCGCCGTTTACGAACGGAAAATTTTATTTTCGTGAGATCTCTAATTGCAAACAAACTTACAATTAATCCAATACTATCACCCTAAACTTAAGTAACTACAACACCAACTGTTGTTATACACTGATCTGCACTGATATAAAAAAAATTGTTTATGAATAGCAGATTGTGATAAACTGACAAGGAATTTTTTTTAAAAAAAATGATGAAATATTGAAGTATGTTTGAGATTTTTCAAATTTTTCAAAAAAAATTCACGATTTTGGATATTTTGGTATATATTTTACAAATTGTTTGTCACCTAATATAACATAATTCATAGTTTCTTCATAAATCATAACACACAGCCAACATGTTTATTTGCCAACCATAGACATAATTATGGGACACGTAATACAAATACACGTAATTTTGTTGTAGCATATGCAGTTTGATATTCTTTATATAAAGTGTTATAAAAATATTTCAACCTACCTGCTGTGAGACCCTATTAACCATGTCATGTCCCCAGCAATCTAATTGCCACTCTTATCTATCTTATCTTATCTATCTCCCCTGGTCATCCATTGCATTACCACTACCTTGCAATGCCATAGCAGTGAAAAGATTGTACATTTTTTTTACCCCTGTGATGTGCAAGATCAAGGATTTCTCAAATCAAAGATCTCTCTGCACCTTACAAGCCAATGGCGAGGACTTTAGGAAATGTTATTTATCAGACGGTTTCTGTTTTGGAGTGTGCAAGCTATTAAACAGAGCATGGTCATATGGTGGCACGGTGAAGAATGTGAGACAGGAAAAGACATGAAATTAGAATCGGGACGAGGGAAACAGACTGCTGGGAAGGTAAAAAGGTGAAGAGAAAAATAGTCACATGACTATTGACTACACATACAACATGACATTTTGTAGTAAGTGCATCACTTGTATAGGGTTCCAAGTCCATCACTGTTTATACATTTTTTCTGGTAATAAATGTGTAAAAACTACCGAGTATAGTTATAAATCAATTATTCAACTGTTTGATAATCCACCATAAATCTATTATATTTGGGGCAGTTCCTAGGAAGGTAGGCCGTAAAGTATCCTAGGCAGAAGACATCTCTGGTTTATACCGCTAACTCTACATATCATCACTGCCTCCATGTCTTGGCAACTGGTCTCAAGCAGGATTCTTCACCAATATATAACTTCTAATGTAAATTTAAAAAAAAATTGAAAAAGAGATTTTACAATTCTCTTCAGAAGCCCAAGGCTGGTGCCTGGCCCACTATCCCTGGCTAGTTATAGTCATAACAAAATATCTGTTGATGTATTTGATTGTTATACAGATAGTCCTATATTAGTTCCTGAGGAACTCTCAATATCCCAACAAAACAATGAAGCAACATATTTCATTACCTTCTTTACTTCATATTTAATGGCCAGTTTGACTCGGCTAAGAGAAGGTCTATGAGAATCCACAGGTTCAGCATCCACATCTCCATTCAAAATTGCCTCTACTTCTTCTGAGTCTCGGCACAAATCAAGGACGCCTACCACAAAATCCTTGCATTGCATAGAGAGTTTACGGTAGTCATTCTAAAAAAGACAATAGGATTAATATGTATGTTTTCGGTTATAAACTTCAGCCAGTGCTAGTAATTACACAGCGCACATAAAAAACACATTGAGCATTATTTAAGAAATCGAATCAGCAAATATATCAGTCAAACAAATATTTTTCATTTATAATGTTCTAACAATTCAATGGAGCAGGAAAGAAAGAGTCAAGTCAATCATGTAGTGATTCAGCATGAAATAATTATGGTGACATAAAGTTCTTGAAGTTCATAAAATATAGTCTAACCTAGGCAAGTCATCTGTACTCACACATCACATTCTGTCTGAAATTGTGGCAGAAATACAATAGAACCAGGCTGGTTATTTTATAGCTGTTTAAGTTAACGTGTGTCATGTCCAGGCAATTTTAAGGAAATTAAAGAGGTTTGCAAGTCAGAGACAGCATCATCCAAGTGATACTACATTTAAGAATCATAGCCACAACTCTGGTTGTGACTTGCACAGCCTGCATGAAAACAAAATGGCTTAATTTTCAATCAGATGTTAATATAAGTTTTTATCTCCTTCTCTGTAAATTGAGCTTTGAGCTATTGAGCTATTAACAGTGCAGGAGATAAAACATTTTTATAAATTAAACTGACTGTGCAATAAGGGAAGTGTAAACATTACATCTCACTTAACAGGAAGTGTTTATGAAGTCTGTGCACTATACTCGAAGAGAGGTGTGACTGAGGCTACATAAACAAAATGATTTACCTCCTAAATGGCAGATAATTGAGCAGTGAGACTGCAGGGGCATGGTCTTCATTAAGCTAAAGTTGTTTTGGTGACTAGAGTGTCCTTTTAATTTTAATTTATACAAAGACTATTTATACACCAGACATCTGCTATGTTATAGGAGATTCAATACTACCCTACAAAGTGTGTAATGGCTATAGGTTTTGCTGTAGGGGGACAAGTGCCCCTCCCTCAAACCATACATTGCCCCCCTAAGTGCCCACCCCCCCATGAACCTCTAGGACTTTAAGACAGCTGTCTTTTCCTCATGTAGATCAGAACCTGTCAGCTTGTGTTGTCTCTGCAAGGTCTCTTTCTCAGTTTCCCAGAGGAGGTGCTATGTGTTGAATGAGAGAGGGGAATGAAATTACATCCCTTCCTCTCTATACACACATACAGAAGGCTCTTACCGCATGTGTCAGATGTGGGGAGGAGAGGAAAACAGCTCTGTGATGGCATGCTGCTGGAGAGGATTGAAAGTGAAAAGACACAAGGGGGTGATAAGAATTGTACTCACTATAGCCCCTATTACCCCTATATTAAGTACAACCCAGATTAGCCCCTGCATTCACTAGAACCTATATTACACCCTATAGTCTCTATTTTCCCTGCACCCACTACAGCTCATATCCCTGTGCATCCTTTACAGCCCCTATCCCTCCTTTATATCCACTATAGCTTTGCGGCCATTACTAATATGATTTAGTGGTGGGTTTTGCTTGCATCTTCCCAAAATCACGAAGTTCCGAAGTGCCGAAGTCCCGAATTTCCGAAGTGCTGAGCCAAATCGAAGTGCCGAAGTGCAAATAGATGAAGGAAAAGGAGAATTATTATTTTACACACCTTTGTTTTTTTTAGCTAAAAAATATATTGTATACTCTTGAGCTAAAGACTTAGTCACTTTTAAAATGCTGTCATGCGCTGTACGCCTACTATATATAGCAAAAAATAGCTTTTTTATCATACAATTATCTACTAGCTATGCACCCCATGTTTCAAATAACTCATATACTGATATTTGTTTAACAAAAGTTTTTGGTAGTGAAAGGTTTAACCACATGTCATTACGTCCTAACTCTATTGGGCTTTATGCCGTTAGAACATATTAACTAATGTTTAGGTGTAAACACGGTTAAATCCCTGTTGTCAGGCTGACTGATGAGAACTCAATGTGAGTATTACATATAGCCCTTTGTGGCGAAATTAACATCGCCACTTGTGCCTGGAGAGGATTACTTGCCAGCCTCTTGCCAAGCGATTTATGTGAATGTGATGCATACCTTTAAAGTTATGAATAATGTAGAAAAACTGTATTTCTCTGCCTGTGATAATTACATTACCCATTGTGTAAGGTAATTGTATCACATGC
This sequence comes from Pelobates fuscus, assembly GCF_036172605.1. Classification (NCBI taxonomy): domain Eukaryota; kingdom Metazoa; phylum Chordata; class Amphibia; order Anura; family Pelobatidae; genus Pelobates; species Pelobates fuscus. The sequence continues at coordinate 146,938,663 of NC_086322.1, forward strand.
AGAGGAGAGGATTTTGTGTGGGAGTGTCTGAGTGTATTGTACCTGTTTATTGGTTGTTTTCCAAAACCCTGTGGGTGGTACTAATGTGTATATAAGAACAATAAACCCACAGCTCTGTCTGTTCCTGCTTGACCCTCAAAACGGAGCCTTGTCTCGTTCTTGTGGGGATTTATTGTATGCTGTTCCAGTTTGACTGCTAGGAGTGTAAACCTATTCATATGGTTTTTCCTATTCGGCTGTTTACAGCATTCGTATGTTTGAGAGCATTTATACGCTTCTCCGGTTCGGTGGATTGGTGTCTACACTAGCTGTGCATGTGTCTCTGGAAGGGGAAGATCTACTAAACGGCTGTTAACCCCTTTTATGCCTGTGGCGAATTTAAAATCGCCACTTGTGCCTGGAGAGGACTACTTGCCAGCCTCTTGCCATGTGATTATGGTCCCTGGGAGGTTTGGCCCTTTAAATACAAGATTTGGGCATAATGGATTTGTGTTGTGCTGCTGCTGGCCCTTTAAGAACCATCTGGAGACATACTGTGACTTTTGGGAACAATGCCCCTTTAAGATTATGGCCCCTGGAAGATATTGCCTGTTAAAGACTATTTTAGCAGATTGGATTTTAAAAGACTTGCTGCCCCTTTAAATTGTATTGGAGCAGTTCTGCAGCTTTAAATTGGCACTTCGGATGCAGCCGAAGTGCCGAAGTAGTCCAAGTGGCCGCCATTCGACAAATGAACACATGGCGGCAGTCATCTTTGTTCATTTGAACGAGGTCGGCGGTATGTGTAGCCAAATCCATGGAACTGAAATTGGCTACACATTTCAACGAACACCGCTGACCCTTACCTTCTCCTACACTCCGTTTTCAGCTGCAGAGACTAAGTCTGGTTTGGAAGTTTGAACTCACTGCTATACTAAGCTAAATGCACGAACAGCCCCGTTCGTGCATTCGAATGGGACTTAGTCATTTTTCTGTGTAAAATAGATCGACCGCACAGCCCAAATCTATGGAACTGTTTTGGGCAGGAAAATGTGCTTGCGGTCGGTCATAAAGGACTCCCAGCTAACTTTTTATCTACTGGGGGGATTTGTATGATTTTTTGTAATGTTTATATTTAAAGTATGCTGATTCTGAATATGTATGTTTTATGTGAATATGACGCATATAGCTTCTCTCTCACTCAAACTACTCTACACGCTTGCATACTCATTTTTGCACTGGTACTTTTTGTTTTGTTTCATGAATGTGATCGGTGCTGGGCTTTGTAATCAGCATGCTGGAGTTTCATCATTACCAGGAAATCCTGGCAGCAGCATATCATTCTCTTCTGTTTTAACTGTGAACCCCATCTGCTGATATCAGTACTGATTTAAGGTTGGAGTTAAGGTTAGAGATTGTATTAGAGTTAGTGTGAGGGGTAGGGTTATAGTTAGGAATAGGTTTATGGTAGGGCTAGTGTTAGAATGGGGTTCGTTTTAGGATTAGAGCTTATGTAGGGTTAGTGTTACTGTAAATATAGTATTAGGGTGGTTGGTATTTGGTAAGTGTTAACTACCAAAAACTATCAAAAGACATATGAGTCATTTAACAATCAGGACTAATACATGAATCTATTTTGAGCTCGTATTATTTAGTTATACTAAATGCATAAAAATTATTATAAGCAAAAATGTGACGAAAAGCAATTTCCCTATTTTTAATGTTTTCTGCACACTTAATGTTGTGTTACATTTACATATAGGTTATTAAAAGTCAACCTACTTCTGTCCTTTAAAAATCAATAGATGATATGTATGGGGACATTTAAAGAGAAAAACTTAAATTACGGTTGACTAAACTCATTATGCAAATTTTACTACGGTTCTGAACTTGGACAATCGCCTTTGTCCTTAGGAGTAAGAGATATGTTATGAGAGTGGTGCATTTAAAAAATATATATTTATTTGTGTACAGGTACATATGAAGACATACAGTTGCAAGAAAAAGTATGTGAACCCTTTGGAATGTTATGGATTTCTGCACAAATTGGTCATAAAATGTTATCTGATCATCATCTAAGTCACAGCAATAGACAACCACAGTCTGCTTAAACTAATAACACACAAAGAATGAAATGTTGCCATGTTTTTATTTAACACACCATGTAAACATTCACAGTGCAGGTGGAAAAAGTATGTGAACCCTTGGATTTAATAACTGGTTGAACCTCCTTTGGCAGCAATAACTTCAGCCAAACGTTTCCTGTAGTTGCAGATCAGACGTGAGTAATTCTTGACCATTCCTCTTTACAGAACTGTTTCAGTTCAGCAATATTCTTGGTCTGGTGTGAATCGCTTTCTTGAGGTCATACCACAGCATCTCAATCGGGTTGAGGTCAGGACTCTGACTGGGCCACTTCAGAAGGCGTATTTTCTTCTGTTTAAGCCATTCTGTTGTTGATTTACTTCTATGCTTTGGGTCATTGTCCTGTTGCAACACACATCTTCTGTTGAGCTTCAGCTGGTAGACAGATGGCCTTAAGTTCTCCTGCAAAATGTCTTGATAGACTTGGGAATTCATTTTTCCTTCGATGATAGCAATCCGTCCAGGCCCTGACGCAGCAAAGCAGCCCCAAACCATGATGCCCCCACCACCATACTTCACAGTTGGGATGAGGTTTTGATGTTGGTGTGCTGTGCCTCTTTTTCCCCACACACAGTGTTGTGTGTTTCTTCCAAACAACTCAACTTTGGTTTCATCTGTCCACAGAATATTTTGCCAGTACTGCTGTGGAACATCCAGGTGCTCTTGTGCAAACTGTAAACGTGCAGCAATGTTTTGTTTGGACAGCAGTGGCTTCCTCTGTGGTATCCTCCCATAAAATCCATTTTTGTATAGTGTTTTACGTATTGTAGATTCGCTAACAGGGATGTTAGCATTTTCCAGTGACTTTTGTAAGTCTTTAGCTGACACTCTAGGATTCTTCTTCACCTCACTGAGCAGTCTGCGCTGTGCTCTTGCAGTCATCTTTACAGGATGGCCACTCCTAGGGAGAGTAGCAGCAGTGCTGAACTTTCTCCATTTATAGACAATTTGTCTTACCGTGGACTGATGAACAGCAAGGCTTTATTTGGAGATACTTTTATAACTCTTTCCAGCTTTATGCAAGTCAACAATTCTTAATCGTAGGTCTTCTGAGAGCTCTTTTGTGCGAGGCATCATTACCATCAGGCAATGCTTCTTGTGAAAAGCAAACCCAGAACTGGTGTGTATTTTTTATAGGGCAGGGCAGCTGTAACCAACACCTCCAATCTCATCTCATTGATTGCACTCCAGTTGGCTGACATCTCACTCCAATGAGCTCTTGGGCTCTGAGATGTCATTAGTCTAGGGGTTCAGATACTTTTTCCACCTGCACTGTGAATGTTTACATGGTGTGTTCAATAAAAACATGGCAACATTTCATTCTTTGTGTGTTATTAGTTTAAGCAGACTGTGATTGTCTATTGTTGTGACTTAGATGATGATCAGATCACATTTTATGACCAATTTGTGCAGAAATCCATATCATTCCAAAGGGTTCACATACTTTGTCTTGCAACTGTAGATTGACACATTGTGTACCCAATTTTCAGTTTCACAACTTTATATTACCAGCGTCAGTGACAAAATATGTTTTAAGTGTTGTCCAAGTAATGCTTTGTATGGTCTTATAAGTTCGATATTTGGTACGCGTAGTTCCAGTACACTGAAGCTTGAAAATTGCTGTTTAGCCTATTCTATTCATATGATCATCAAGAATACCAACAAAAAATATAAAACTAACAAAGAAACAAATAAAATACCATACCCATAACACAGTACCCTCTGCAAGACCAGAGCAAGCTCTATGAATACGAAGTCCCACTCCCTTAGCCACAAGACCTTTTTTTTTAAAATTTATTATGGCCGTCAATTTATCCACAAGGTAGTTATCGGTTATTTCGTCTTTTACCTATTCTATAGTGGGCAGCGTCGCCCATAACCAATGCTGTAAGTAGCACATTTTTATGCAAAGATATTATTTCATAACTGTAATTAATGCTGAGATTTAGAACTTGCCTTTTTGCAAACTATATTTTAAATGTATATAACTTTTTTTAGTAGTGTCCAGTCAACTTGAATACAAAGCATTTTGCATACCAAATCTAAAAAGAAAAAAAAGAAAGAAATAACAAGATGAATTATAGCAAATGTTTCCTCTCCTAAGAAAACTTTCAATAACTATTGTCCTTATGCAACGCTTGCCACAGATTTGCAACCTTAACCCATTAACCACTCACCAAATGACCTGTCTTTATATGTTTGTTGCATTGGGCAAACACAAATATCACAAATTCATCTTCTAATACATTTTCTTGTCCACTTTTGGCTAATTAGGTTGCTCTTAAATAGCAACATTTTCATAAAAAATGTAGTTTAGAAAGCGTCCCAACATACACATCAATAGTGCCATCTGTTTTATTCTTGCATAAACTACAAAATACTGTAAACAACATGTGTATACGTAATGCAAAGTATTGTTTACATCTGGACACTATACTGAACTCTACACAAAATAACTGGCATAGTGAGGTTCTTTCAGAAATTCATACAAAGTTGCCCCATGACTGTGTCCAATGCTGCCAACAATTATTGTATTATATGAGTCCTGTTTTACAGAGAATACGTAAATATAGAGTGTCAATTATTTATCTATTGTGTTCTCCTATGTTCACATTTATTGACTTGAACAATGCATATGTTACCGCATTTTGTTAACTGCAGTTTATCTATTTGATCTGCAATAAACATGACAATTTTCTTCCGCTTGTTGACATGTTTTGGCTACCACAAACTAATAATACTGCGCTGAGATTGACATGGTGTCCATATAGGACGTATACTTACTTTTGGGATAAAGGATGCTTTTGTATATATTATTCTTGTGTTTGAGCTATCTGTATATTTTTTAATGGAATATAAGTAAATATATTAAAAATGTGGGATATATTTTCAGCCTATCGAGGTTAGAAATTATTTCCATTATTTTATATCCCAAACACTAAACTTGAACACACAGACAATTTACTGTCTTTCTGCAGAACTCTGAGTTTGCTTGTGCGTGCATATGCATGATTGAAGATTAGTTGAAAGGAGTAACAGAGTTCAAAAAATTCTTAGAGCTAGAGAAGCAAATATTGAAGAGCATAGGGAAGCAATACTATGTTCAAAGTCATGAAGATAGCAAACTCTAATTACTTGCCAGCCCTGGAGGAAAACTGGTTATTTTCCAAAAAGTTAAATTACTAGTAATACAAAGAGTTTTATGCAGGTATCACAATTTGAATTTTATAACAAGACACAGAGGCTCATATTGCAAAACCCTTTCTTTACTGTCCACCAATAGCAGAAAAGAACACAAAACAGTAAGAAAAAATATGATATACATAGTGATATAAGCCACTCCCATACCAAGTCCCAGTATAATGGACAGCATCTCCCTTAACACTTCCTCTTTCTTTGCTGCTCCACATTCAGTTAAGTAAAATGTTTCTGTCTCTTTAGATTTGAGTTGTACTATTTTGGTAGATTTCTAATTGTATGTCTGGGGACTTTGGTTTAACTTATACTTTAGCTTAATGTATACTTTAGTTTCACTTATACTTTGGTTTAAATCATAGAACTGTTTTTTGTACCCGTTATTGTGTACTTGCTTGTTCTGTGCTTGGGGTCCCAGAACAGCTGTTTTTTTTCACTTGGGGTTGTGTCTCCTCATTTGCTTCCTTCCCTCCTTTTTCTGTGATTTTTTTCTGCTTTCCCATCGTGAACACTTGTTTTCTCTTTTTTCTGTCTTTCGCTGCCTTTTGTACCGGGTCCCTTGTTCGATTTGGCGCCCTTTTGGTTTTTTTTCTCACCTCCGTTCGGCACTTTTCTCGTGCCGTTTTAAAAACTGACGTTCGGACGTTCGCATGCAAATCATGGACCACGGATCCATTCATGCACGCTCCGCATCCTGAGTTGGATTCCATTGGGAACGCACCTAAAAAGGCTAGCCATAAAACTAGGCATGTCTCCCCCTCTGCCTCCAGAAACATTATGATTGGCGTACCAAGCCCCTGAAAGTGTGTCCAATTCACGCAAAAGAGCCTTTCCGCGCCAGGCATAATGAGCGCAGAGATAGAAATGTGCGAGAGCACAGAATGAGAATGACTCCGACTCAGAAATCGGGTCTAGCGGGGAGGCTGGAATTGAGTCCGATAATGGCTCGGAGAATGTTAATGGGGACTTGGGTCTTGACCTCTTTGACGTCCGCCAGAGCGGGGATGATGAGAGGCAACCCTGGGGCTGATCCTTCCGAGGGCATGGGGACTGCCCTCATGGACCCGCTGGGCAAGCCCTTGTTCGACTCGGATGTAATAAGCTCAGGCTGAGTGCCCTAGACCGTTGGTACCTAACAAGGTGTGTGACACCCCGGAAGTTGACCTCAAGATGACACAATTCTTGCCTAAGCTGAACTGGAACCCACGTAAGGGCCTAGATTCAGCAGTCAGGTCATGCCAAGACAAGCATCTGGATATTTTTGGGCCCCTGGCCAAACTTTTTGATCTGGCAGAGGATGCCAGGGCTGATAACAGGCAGGTTGACCCAGAGGAACTCGATGGAGCGAAGTAAAGCCATCTTATTATTATTATTCGAACCGAAACTGCCCAACATTGCACTCTCTGAGGCTGGTAAAGATTCCCAGGGCCTCCTATTTTGGGATTCATTTATTAAGGACCTAGCCCGTTTTGTTGGGGCATTTACTGCCCTAGATAAAGCCCAGTCCTCCATGAGGACGGTGTTCCAGGGGCGGGTCTCTACCATGGCCGGCAGATCCAGGGGCTGTCTGGCTGGCCGCAGCTACTTCTATTCCCATGGCTCGGGAAGAGGCTCCTTTAACAGCGGACCAACTACCGGGAGGCGAAGACACGAACTCCCTTCTTCCCTTCCCATGGTCGACCATGTTGGTCAAGGGGATTCAGAGAAAATTCAGAAATTCCGATGGCAGATGACCGATCTCTTTTTCACTTCAGGATCGCAGGTTGATCAACAAGGAATTGTCAGCCTTACTTTCCAAAGAGGCCATAGAGTTGGCTCCACTGCACCCATCGGGGGTCATCAGCAATATCTTCCTGGTAGAGAAAAAAGGTGTCCAGATGCGGCTGGTGATCAATTTATGCCCGCTCAATTCCAGGGTACGCTACTGGCGTTTCAAGATGGAGGGCATCCACCTCCTCAGAGATTTGCTCCTACATGGGGATTGGTTGACAAAGCTAGATTTCAAGGACGCATAAATGACGGTGTCGGTGAACGAGGTTTCGAGGGACCTCCTGCGCTTCCTTTGAAGGAATTGAATATGGCACTTCACCTGTCTTTCATTTGGTCTCTCTTCGGCGCCTTGGTGCTTCATCAACTGCTACGTCCTGCGATGGCCAGGCTCCGCAGTCGAGGAGTGCCTTATTGTGCATCTGGACGAAATTCTGATCATGGCTCAGGACCGCTCCGTCCTCCTTCGACATCTGCGATGGACTGTGGATCTGTTGACCCGACTGGGTTTCCTCATCAATTGGGAAAAATCCTGTCTGACGCCATCTAGACGCATGGAGTTCTTGGGTTTCCTTGTGAACTCGGAAGAAGACTCCTTGGGCCTGCCTATGTCCAAGATTCAAACATTCCACAAGGAACTCTGCAGGGCACTCACCCGACAACATCTCTACCTGCAACACTTGGCGAGAATTATCGGACCGTTGGCATCATCGATACAAGCGGTGTTATGGGCTCGTCTTCACTATCGAGCTCTCCAAAGGTTAAAGATTGCACATCTCCGCGAGGGGGCGTCATATGCGGACCTGGTCTCATTGGACAGCTGGAATTCACATAGACTCGGACGCAAGCCTCCATGTGTCTACAGGAGGGCGCTGGTCGGAGAGCAAATCCAGGATGCACATCAATGCCTTGAAACTTCTAGCGGGATCATTTGTGATTCAGAGTTTCGCGAAGGGGACTGCCAATGCCTGCATCGCCTACGTATGGGCAACATATCAGTAGTTTGGTATGTCAACCACATGGGTGGAACTCAATTGGCATTTCTGGCTCACCTGGCAATGGATTTCTGGGAGTGTTTGTCTGAAGCAGAATTTAGTGGTCCAAGCGGAATACCTACCGGGCCTGCAAAATATTCAAGCGGATTGGAATTCACGTTATCTCTCAGATAGCAGAGATTGGAGATTGGCTGTAGAGGTATATCTCATGCCTATGTGGTCCTTTTGCCATCAACACCCAACTACCTAATTTCTTCAGGTGGCGTCCAGACCCGTCCGCAAAGGCGGCAGATGCTTTTCTGCAAGATTGGCATGGCCATCTCTTCTACGCCTTCCCTCCATTTGCCATGATTACCAGGGTACTGCTTCAGGTTCGCCGCCAAGGGGAGGGCTGGTTCTTTTAACCCTATTCTGAGGGACTCAGTCGTGGTTTTCTCAACTTCTGGAGATAGCAGTGGAGATGGCAGTTTTCCCAGGTTGTTGCCGACCCATCCGGACTTGCTTCGGGATCCAACAGAACGTCACAATCCTCTCCTCCTAGAAGGCTCCCTACTGTTGATAGCTTGGCGGATTTCGGGGGACCCTGGCAGGTCTTGGGAGTTTCGGACGTAACTCAACCACTCCTGGCTGACGGAACTTGACGATCATATGCAGTGGCATACATACCGCGGTCGCAGGGGTCGCAGCTGCGACCAGGCCCGGCACTCCAGGGGTCCCGTACATTTTGCGGCCCCGGCCCGCACGGCAAACCGCCGGGGCTGCATATGGAGGGGTCCATGCTGTCAGGGCCACCCGATGGATATGGATTTTCAGGGGGCCACCCAATGGATATGGATTTTCACAGGTAGGAAACATTTTGTATATGTATGTCTCTGTGTGTGTCTGTGTCTCTCTGTATGTATGTGTGTGTGTCTCTCTCTGTATGTGTGTGTATCTCTGTATGTATGTGTGTGTGTCTGTCTCTCTGTATGTGTGTCTGTGTCTCTCTGTATGTATGTGTGTGTGTATCTCTGTGTGTGTGTTTCTGTATGTATGTGTGTGTGTCTGTGTCTCTGTATGTGTGTGTGTCTGTGTCTTTTTATGTATGTGTGTGTGTGTTTGTCTCTCTGTATGTGTGTGTCTCTATGCATGTGTGTGTGTCTGTGTCTCTGTATGTTTGTGTGTGTGTCTGTGTCTCTATATGTGTGTGTCTGTCTCTCTGTATGTGTGTGTGTCTGTGTCTCTGTATGTGTGTGTGTGTGTCTCTGTATGTGTGTGTGTTTGTTTGTCTGTGTCTCTGTATGTGTGTGTATGTATGTGTCTCTGTGTGTGTTTGTCTGTGTATATATGTATGTGTCTGTCGGGGGTGTATGTGTGTGTGTGTCTGTCTGTGTGTATGTTTGTGTGTGTGTGTCTATGTATGTGTCAGGGGGAGAGAGGTGTGGGGGGGCCCACGGATCAGTTTTGCACCGGGGCCCCATGGATTGTGTGTACACCACTGATCATATGGGTCAGCTTGGAGATATTGGGCTAGCTGGTGCCTGGCTAGGGACATGGATTCCATTTCAGCCCCATTAACAGCAATTCTCCAATTCCTCACATCTCTTTTTGAAGCTGGCTGGGCTTACCGAGCAATAAATGTATATAGATCAGCCATTTCTTCAACCCATCAAGGTTTCGAGGGTTATCCAGTAGGACAACACCCCTTAGTATGCCGTTTTCTACGTGGCTACCGCCTCTCTCGTCTGCCCAGACCGAGGTATTCCTCCACCTGGGATGTCTCAATCGTATTATCGCTATTTGTCTCGTGGTCATCTAATGCAGGCCTTTCCTTATGCCAATTGTCTGTGAAATTGGTCATTCTTTTTTGCCTGGTGTCCTGTAAGAGGGTTCTGGATGTGCGTGCCTTGGATTTCAACGCACATTTCTTCACTCCAAATGGGGTGACTTTTAATATATTCAGACGCATAAAAACTTTGATTAGATCGGTATCTTATCCGGCTTTTCCTTCGACGCCAGTGTTGTGTCTGGTGGCCTGTACGAGTATGAGGTTCGCACCGGGCCGCATCGGTCGTCATCTACTCTTCATCTTTTTCTTCCCATTCGGCCTCCATTTTCCCCAGTGACGAGTACTACCCTGGCGCATTGGTTGAAATGGGTATTACAGCAGGCGGGCGTAGACACTTTGGTGTTTGGAGCCCACTCTGCCCGGGGTGCTTCGGCTTCGTCAATGATTACCTCGAGGGCACAGCTAGAGGACCTGATGAGGACAGCCGACTGGTCTCAGGAATCTGTGTGTTTTTTTTTCTATGTTTTTTCTATGGTTGTCAGTCAGCTTTAAACTGACTGAGCCTCTGTGTCTTGTTATAAAATTACATGATTTTGCTATTACATGACGAAAAGTCATGATTTTATTAAAGACATGGAGGCGAGTATTGTCCAATCCTAGCTATACTTCTGAACTGGTTAACGTCTTCCCTCCCTGATATACTTCTGGTTGGATAAGGTTGATATTACGGTAAGGGGGTGTATTATTACACTATGCTTTGGTGGTCAGTATATTTTTTGTATGTAAGATTGTTCAAGGTTTTCACGTTTGTTTGATATGTTCGGTCTATTTATGCTTTACCTTTGCACTAAGTTGCAATGGTCGAAGTAACCAGGTGGCTCCTGTTCATTTATGTTTTCACAGCCCGATTCAGATTTATTCTGTGGATTCCTGCTGATCATCGAATTCTTGTTCCTGTTATGGATTTTTTCCTGGCTCGTTGGCTTGTTGCCTGGTTGGACTTCAACTGGATTTAACTGCAGAGTTATTGTGCGGTTAGATTGATTCATCGGTTCCTGTTTATTGTTTGTTTATCGTGTTCGCATCTCCAACGAAAGAGGATGTGTTAAGGGAGGTGCTGTCTATTATACTGGGACTTGGTATCCGAGTGGCTTATATCACTATGTATACCATATTTTTACACTGTTTTGTGTTCTTTGCTGCTATTGGTGGACAGTAAATAAAGGGATATATATGCAATACCCGCCTCTGTGTCTTTAATAAAATCATGACTTTTCGTCATGTAATAGCAAAATCATGTAATTATATAAAATTATAGCATTGTCACTGAAAAATAAAAAACTGAGGTTTATCACTCATTCTGTCAATACTTGCACAATTATAATAATGATCAGAAAGTAGATAAAGCAAACAGGCTTGTACTGCACTCATGTAGTATTCAATACAATTTCACAAGAAAATCCTATGGAGAGTGATGATTAAATGGTTATACAAAGCAAAGATCAGACCACATAGGTGCAGAAGAATATAGTGACTAAAAAAGAAAGGTACACACATCTGAACATATAGGAAACGGAGAACAGCAATGCTAAAGAAAAATGGGACGCATTTCGCTTCGACTAACACTTTCTCAGCAGTTAGGTGACTAAAAAAAAGGCTAGAGGAAGGGATGATACACTTTACCCACCTAATTATCTGAATTGTTAAAATACCCTTTGTGCACAGATACTTATGTGAAAAGAGGAGTGTAATACATGATTGGAACTATAGATTGCCTTATCACAAAATTTAAACCAGGGAGATAGTAGCCCCAAATTAAAATCTGAGCTACATAAAACACCAACTACATTGCAAAGGTAGGTTAGTCACCTTTTGCAAAATAGCACACAGAACAATTCTAATCAGAGAGTCGGAAGAAATTAAACTTTTATTGTTTGTTATTATTAAATTGTCTGGGTCTACTACCACCTTATCAAAAAGATTCTGTAAACACAGACTAAAGTTAAAGTAACAATATGCATTCAAAACATAGTGGATACAGAATCCACTAAAGTGGAATTACTATTCATATCAGTATATGTTAAAAGTAGATGATAAAACTAAACTTCATGTGAAATTAGTAACCTAATCTAATAGGTCATTATCCTATAGTGAAAGCATTTTAACTGCATGAACCTAAATTTGTATCTGGGAACTATCTGTATTAGGCAGAAGTAATCAATGCATGATTCCAGAACTAACTCTATTAGTAATGCCTCCTGCGTGTGCACAAGCCTTCAAATCAATATCAATGATCTCGGCCAAGTAGGTGAGGCCAGCCACGGAGACTGGTGCTGTGAAGGAGAAAAGCAAAATTAAAAACTTTTTTTTGTCCTGCAGTTGGGGGACGGTCACTTAAATGGCAACTGGGGCGCTATAGCGTTTGGAATACACATTTGTATTCCCAACACAATAGTGTTACTTTAAGTATATTTTGTTTACTTAATAGATCACTAGCCAATACTCAAAAAACAAGTTTGAAACGTTTCTACATACCGGTACATTTCTTATGATAAAATGGAAAGGGACAAGTAAATTCACATACGAAGCAGAAGAAATTGTAATGGTCTGTTTATTTAATTAATTTTGAAGCCACAGATTGGAGAATTTGCTAAATTTATGTCAATACTGTTTGGTTGTACAATATCTTGATCTTCCAATACAGGTATTGAATCATATTATATTTTCTTCTATAGTCTTGGTTATTATGTGCGGCTATTAATTTAAGTTTTCATCTATGAATGCTTTTTTATACAATTTTACTTATAGATTTTAAGGTACGCTAAAGTGTTCATTAAATTACCCACAAGAACCTTATGATTTCCTGTTTAACATTATAATTCTGTAATATATTTTGTTAAGCCATCCTCTCATTTCAAATGTTCTAAACATTTTTAATTAACTGTGTGTATTACCATTTAGATAAGCAATTTATCATTTCTTTAGTTTTTCTAGTTAGTTAGAAATATATTTATATTGGTCATTAACGTTTAATTTTCACAGGAGAATAGAGGCAGGGAGTGAGTACATAAAGGATGGGTATCTGATGGGTGCAAAGTATGGGTTATTCTGTTAAGTGGAAAGAGAGCTAAGGTTGAAAATGTTTGAGTGTATAGTCATTTAATGACGCAGGACTCATCTACTGGAAGTAAAACGCAGAGAAATTGCTGAAGCTATAACAGGGTTGATGCCTTGTTCAATCCTGTGGGAAATATAAAGGGAAAGGCTTAAGATAAAATGAAAAGTCTCTTGGCTTGCACAAGGGATAATTAACACAATAAAATAGGCAATTACATCTTCCAGGTCAATCTGAAGAAAACTTAACTGATTGCCCCCTGCGCTTTTTAAAAGACAGAGGAAACATGGCTACCCTGTTTCCCCTTTAATAAAGAACACTTATAAAAATGTATAAATCACTAAACGAGGTGCTTGCTAAGTATTACAAATGCAGTTTCTTTAAAGGGGGGATTACAGCAGTTCGTCCAGCCCAGCGTAAATATATACAGAAGATAGAACAAAATGACAGAAAAAAAAACATAATTTACCTAAAGGTTATTTAAACAGCATTGTATGTCCCCAGTTGGCCTCTTCTGAAAATAATCATACCTTACTTGCATTAGCAAGATGTTCCCAAGAAATGCCAACACTTAAATGTACTTTTCTAGCATGTTGGAAATTCAACTGCGTATTTAGTGGAAGTTGAGAATTGCTTGATATGTTCAGTATATACACACAGACACATACATACACACACTGGCACATACATATACACACAGAGGCATACACAGAGATACACGCTGACACTAACAGATACACACACAGACACACATAGATACACATACCTACACATACACACTGGAACACACAAACAAAAACCAAAACATACACACTGGCACACAAACAATTTGCAGTTTACATATTGTTAACTACCATATTGTTAACTACCCTGCTTCCATACCATTTGGTTGCATGGAGGTGACTTTCCAGGGCGGGCTGCCGCTGATAGAAGTCTTAGATTGACTGCCTGCAGTACTCTCCTTCCTCCTTCTCAGTGCCTCCTGTGTATCCTAAGCCTGTGCGGTCTCTAAGCGGGGAAGAAGTGACAGATAGTCACTTCCTCCCAGCATTCTCTGCAAACATTAAAGGGGCAGCACCCGACAGGTCCTTGGGGGGGATCTGCTTGGATTCCTTCTGGCATTACTGACATTACAGGGAACCAGTCAGGTTTTTAAAGGGTCACGGCACCCAACCAGGCCTCTGTTTAGCAATAAATACCCATCTGGTGGCCTTTAGTGCATGGGCCACCCAATGGGCCACCAAGGTGTGCGGGACTTGATACAGCCTTACCGGCTGTAGTTCAGCCACTGATCACATTCATGGGAGTCCTAATTCTTTTGCAATCATTTTTCACACATGATCTTTTTTTTTTCTATAAACAATGTATTTTATGAAAATTAGGTTTAGCATACCAATTTTTGTACACGGGAAGGTGCTGGTTGGGATTTGGCAGCAAGAGAGTGAAATTAAATACAGTGTAAGATCTTTGGAAGAAAAGGGCAAACGTATGAGTACAGTATGTCCTGATAGATGACGAAGCAATTTTCACTGAGTGATAATCAAAAGGATAACTGTGTGTACTGGATAATAAGGCTAGCAGCAGAATATCAGGCGAACCTTAAATCTATGAACAAAAAAGTCAGAGACAAATTGGGTAAATAGGTTGTATCTTGAGAGTTTAAAGGGACTCTTTCAGCATCCACACCACTTCCTCTGAATAAGGTGGTCTGGGTGCCATGTCTCTTGTCTTTTTAATCTTGCAACTAAAACACTGCCGTTTTGTAGGAACGGCAACGGTTTAATTGCAGGATTAACATGTCTGTAGTGGTAGACAGTCACTCGAGGCGCTTCTACACCAATAACCAAAATAGAGCATTGCGGCATTTTGGGGTGCATGGGCACTATCCTGCCAATACTTCCCTTATGAGAAGCATTCGATTGGTTGAGATTGACACTGATGACCTCTGCCAGGATGGGAGAGTGACAGCATAGAGACTTGCGTCTGCAATATATAAGATAAATAAATCTTGCCCGGGGTGGGGGGAACCTATATAGAGGACACTTACATAAGTAGAGCAACACTATCGTGTTAGGAATACATCTTTATATTCCGAAAGCTATAGTGTTTTCTTAAACTAGCCATGATACGAATTAGGCAATCTTGGAAAGATTGAAAAATACAAACACTATAGACGTTAACGGTGATGTAGCTATGACACCCACTGAAAATGATTTCCTTTTGTTGAATGTCATTGATCCAGCACATTAAAATAAAGACACAGCAACGAAACATCGATTTGACAAGTTTTGTACAAAAGCACTTAATCAAATGAGAAATGCAATGCTGTGAGAACTGTAAAAACAGCAATGCTTTGACAACAATGGATGTTCTGAAATGGTGGTTTTATGACGACATAGTTGCAAATTATGGATTTATATTCTGGTGACCATGGAGTGAGCAGGAAGGAGATCTTTTTTTGTCACCTTTAGCTCTCCTGCTCTCTAGTTATACAACAGAAGACCTCTTCTCTATATCTCCTTATCCATAATTGAAGGTCAGAGAAATTTTTCATCCACTACACGAGTGCCACACCTTAGATACAAAGTAAATACAATTACAATTTAGGCCTCAGTGGTATTCTTGGATATGCTTTCTAAATTATTTAATATTTTTGGATAATTTTTTAATGATTTTTCAAATATATGATATATAATGTATTAATAAATCAAAAATATCAAATAATTACAAAATTTAAATCTGTTTCATAATATTCCACTATACAAAAAATGTATCCAAAAATATGAAATAATTTGGAAAGCTTACCCGACAATATTAAATAGAGGCCTTAATGACATAACAGAAGTGATCCAGTCCTGGAATTTGAAGGAACGTTTTCCTCCTGTTCCCTCCCCAGCCACACTGTAAAAGTAAAAGTTTTTTCTTTTCATTTTTTAATGAAATGAGAAGCCATCTTATGATACAGAGACCTCTCTATTTTCTCACAAAGAATCACACAGACAGCCTTAGTTTGCCATGCAAAATTGTTTTGCCCATGCACTGACCTCCGAAACCCCTGGTTTGGAGTACTACCCCACCAACTTCAGTCATTTACTGATCCAATAAAAAAATATAATTATAGATGTTTAGCAATAAACTCATCCATGCTACTATATGCATATTCAGTATATTTTGTGTTTCCCATTTTAAGATCTATTTGAATTACTTTCTGAATGATAATCAGTCTTAATGTTTTCCAGCCTTACTTTGCCATTGCATTTAATTGTAATTCAATAATACTTAATCTTGATTTGCATTTAAAAGTTCCCTTTAGCAAGATTGTAAGTGTGAAAAATGGGCTGTAGTTAATGAAATCAGCAGCAATAATTTTAAATGCACAACTGATTTTCAAATTTGTTTTTTATTACTGTGTTTTAGTTGCTATAAACATTTTTAGTATCTTTTTTTTAGCATGCAATGTTTGCAACATAGGCATAACTTCAATATCATAAAAATTGTAAGTACTGTTTCTTTCTAAGGGCTTGGTAGAAAGATAGGATTACAAAGTGAACACATACAAGGCAGCATTTAGGATGGAAATTGGGCACGCAATCGAAATGGCAAAAAAGAGACTTTGCTTTAGAGGTTGTGGCTTGAGGTGTGGGCAGGCTTATTTCAGAACATTTTAAGTGACTTAATAGACTTAATGACCAAAAGTAATTTGTTTCCAAAAAACAAACCCCAAAAACATTTTAAACAACATTACATTACATTACAGTATATTATTTCATTAAGTGATTTTAACAAACTATTTATTGCAGTTTATAGTTTTATTTACTTTTAGATTTCTTGCTTTCACTGTTTTTACAGAAAAGTTAATCATCGAAATGCTAAACTTATGGAAAAGCTGGAAATTAGGAAAGAAAAGAAAACAAAATTGGACTTGGATCATAAAGCGGGACTGTTAAGAGGCACGATTTAGTCCCTGACTACCTGGTGTGGGCATAAAATGGTTACTATCAGACTGGATGTTTGCTGACCACTGGACCTTCTGTGGCTATGGGTGGGATGGTTATAATTCTACACATTATATTATTGTATTTCTTCCACTCCTGCACGTAATTACATTGTAAAAAATTTAGATTAGGATGCACTATACTAAAACATTACAAAAAACAATAAGGAGCCACACCACCAAAATAAATGACAAAGAGATGGACTCCGCCTGTGTGGAACTGGCTTTGTGGCCACAACAGCAAGAACAAGCCAATGCAAGCATTTCAAAGTAAAAAAAATACATCATGGCAAAACTGCAAAATCTTTTGGTAAAGGAAATGAAAACTACATACATTGAGATTTCCACTGAGAATATAAACAATGCTATAATGCCATGCCACTCAAAATACAAAAAACAATTAACCATAGCAAAAAGAAGAAAGGCAGACTGGAGTAGAGTAATATTAGCAAGTGGTGTAACAAACGTTTGCATCCACATTTTGAGCGGAGTGCTAGCCCTCCCTATCTGCTTTGTACTAATCTAAAACATTAGCTTACAGAAAGTAAAATACATGCATAACCTCCAACCCAAACTTTCGGGATTGACAAATGCTTTTCTCAAGGGACAAGAACCGTAATTTACTATGAAAATATGGAAGCCTTATTACTATTTTGTATGTCTGTGGATGGTGTATATAGTTACAATTATTTTATAGCATATTTAAACACACACATTTAACCCCAAATAACCACATTACACACACACTATAAACACCCTGCACCTATAATGGGCACAGTGACATAGACATAGGAGCCATTTAGGAACCACTGTAAACTGTCCTTCTGCTCCCAGTGATGGTGACCATCACAATGTGCATCCTCATATTAATTACTACTGAAAGATTAACATCTGCAATCGGTGCTTATAGAACCCATATTCTGAAGTAGGTCAGAGTTTCTTTCTGGTTTAGTGCAAGAGCAAGAGGCTACCTTAACACTGCTGTCCAGTACCGTAACTCTCACAGAGTTAGGAAGGGTTCAACAAAAACAAGTGAATTCTAATCATTTTGCTTTCATATCCAAAATTCATTGTTTAGAAAATCAAATGCTCCATGATTACATTGTTCCCTTTGAAAAAATGTGATTCTAGAATTTTAAAAACCATGTATATGAATTTTCCAAATTCAACGTTCATGTTTAAAAGATTATGCATGGCACCCTAGGTAGCGAGCTAATGTAGGCTCACTAAAGCAATGCAAGATCCTCTTACTACAATAATTTATACTGCATGAGAATGAATGGAAAATATTACATGACGTAATGTGATTGCTGCAGGTGATAACCTGTACCTAAAATTAGCATGATTTATGCCAATCTTATTATTTTTTTTTAAATCAGCTGAATAGCTTAATGACATTATGTATTTCGTGTTATACAATTTGCATTACTGCTGTAATGTTTAAATCCTGCAAAAACAGAGAAATGATAAATAATCATCATGCCAATCAAAATTATGAATTGGATCCTGTAACCAGCTAATTTTCCCTCTGCCGCTATTACTTTCTCTATTTGTGATTATTCTGCACATCTGGTAGTGTATTTCTTCCAGATCTGCACATCATTAACCTGTTCATATCGCCTATCCCTTGCCTGCAGCCACAACCAATCTGCCAGCCTTTCTACTATCCATCTGTCTCATCAAAGTGGAGGTTGCACACAGCTGTGGAAAGTATGTGAGTGTTTAATGTACTTTCAATATAATGTCAATCGTAAGACAAATGCCAGTTAACTAGACTATACTAGACGGGGCTTTGAAACTTTGTTCATATAGCAGTCAAAGCATATATTTGCTGTATTCATTAAGATGAGATCTTTTTGTGCCAGGAATTTGTCCAGGCATGGTATGGCAGACTTTCTATTGTACAAAAGAAAACAGTATATATATTTTAAAACAGTTATGACTGCAGATATCAATTTGAAATGTTTACAGGATTGAACAGAATTAAACACAAGCCGCACAACTGCAGCAATACTATTACCAGACTTACATAAAATGATGCTCACATAATATGTCGAAAAAAAGAAACACCCCCTTACGGGGATAGATTCAGTGTGCCGAGATCTTGTCTCGATAGGGGATAACCCTAATAATATATAGAAACACGAACAAAAGAAAGTGTAGACCTAGGACCAAAGGTCCAGGAAACACTAGGTGAGATATAGATCTCAGTTGTCTGTTAAAAATATCATTTTAATCGGTATACATAATCATGAACACACAAAAAGAGATAATGAAAAAAATAATAATAATAATAAAAGTGAATATAGATCACCCACTCTGGAAGGGAGATCTAAGGAGCTCCGGGAGCTATAGGAGGAGTTTGTATAGGAGTATACAGCTGTAATCACCAAATCACTCTGTCAGCCGAGAATATACCGTGCTACCTCTAAATAGAGGGCTGGTAGTGGTGATGGTGCCTACAATTTATTGAAAGGGACACCTAACTCCTAGTAAAGACATAGAGCCTACCCCTAGCACACACTGACTAGTAATTGCAGATAAATCCTCGATGCACGCTCCCTACTAAAGGGGTAGAGACAATCAGGTCTCAGTGGTGACTGTGAGAATACTGCTTAAAACAGTGTTACAAAGTAGCTCATGTGAAATACTAGGTATAGTTCAGCATACTATCGACACTTTGGAATCACACTAGGTTCATGACCGCAGAGCAAACATCAGTATAATATTACCAACATTAAAGTGGGAACAAACGTGCCTTTCATAGAGGCTATACTGAGGAATACTTAGATAGAGCGGTGTTCTTAGGTAACCAAGGACAACAGGTGGGTATGATTTCTCAGACTCCCAGTACTAGGTGGACAGGAGAAGTAATCAATTAAGAGTTAAGGAGACATTCCGGTATTTGACAGTTCATACCGATTAGGCCTTCGAGTCACTATGATCTGGATCTAGATCAGTATAATGAGTGGATAAATACTGATAAGTAACTTGAAAGAGCTCTTAAATAGTAGAGATATAGCTCGTACAATAACCCCATCCAGCCCAGTGCTGGCTAAACTGCATACCCAGATAGCAACCAGAGTGTCAATGGTCTCACACTGTCTACCTGTCAGACAGTCGGTGAAAATTCAATCAGGATTATCGATAGCACGTCCCCTATGAATCACTCCATACAGGCTCCAACTCTTACTTCCCTAACTAAACACCTCAAACATCGTGAAGAAAAGAATTAAATTAAAGTGCTGTGGTTATAAAAACATTATCTGCCTGCCTAACGCGTTTCGGCGCTACAGAAAGCGCCTTTCTCAAAGGCTGTAAACGGGCAACTGCTCGTACTTGGATTTAAATATGTATCGCGGTTTCTATTTGGCCAATCAGTGATGGACGTAGGAGGCGCTTAGTTTGTGTGTGCCCCTAGTTCATTGGTGCGTGTGTGAGCCGTCAATCATAAAGGCTCACGCCAATCAGAGCGGGTCGAGGGCGGTGCTAAATGCCGATTCTGAGACGCATGCGTATTGTGTTCTCAGGGCATCAGCTGAAATCCTCAGAGGACTCCGGTGATTAGCTCGCATTGTTAGTGCCAACTCAAATAATATTAGTGTAGTACAGTGTTTAACCCCTTATTCAGAGTAGTCATCAAATATCACTAGGACTAACTAAAAAATAGTCGGTCCCACATATTTAAAGGATTCTATATATTTTGTAGGCTTTGGTACCCCACAAAGTATGAACAGTTCCTAGTGAAAGAACTAGTTGCTGAGTACTCTGTAATTAGAGAGGTGTAATGTCCCTAACAACATTCAAGTGGTTGCTGAGTGGCTAAATTCTGGTTTTTGACCGCTTTTATTTGGTTCATGAGATGACATATTGGCATTATGATAAATACAGATTCACTGTATATTAACAGACAAGAAATGTAAGTCCATTGGAGGAATGGAATTCTAAAAAAATATATATATATAAAGAATTTTTTAATACTCTTCTTTATATTTAGTTATTATTTATCAAGTTATGAAATGAAGGGGGTGAAGGTGAAACCTTCATTGAGGCCATTAGGGGACAAGGTATTAAGTGTCTCAATCCAGAAGCATTCTCTCCTCTTGAGGATTAAGTCAAGGTCCCCCCCTCTTTTGCCCACATTGACCTTTTCAACCCCTGCAAATTTGAAACATCTGGAGGTATCACTATGGTGTGTTCTAACATGTCTGGCTACGGGAGTGTCTCTCTCTGATGAAACCGAGTGGACATGTTCCATCATGCGCCTCTTGAAAGGGCGTATAGTTTTCCCTACATATTTTTTACCACATTTACATGTTAGGAGATACACTAGACCCATGGAGTTGCAGTTGAAAAATTGTTTGATTGGGGTTTTATGTAGGCCGGAGGAATCAGTAATGAATTTGGAGTCTCTATCTATGTAGCAACAGGCTACGCAGCGTCCGCATTGATATGAGCCATAAACATTCAGCCAATTCTTCTTTTTCTCAATTTGTTTCGAAAAATGGCTGGGTACCAGCATATCCTTCAGATTTTTGCCCCTTTTTGCAGTTATTGAAACCCGTGACGGAATCACCTCCTTAAGGTGACGGTCTTGGGTGAGTAGTGGCCAGAATCTAGCTAGGATGTTTTTGGATGCCTCCCAACCTGCATCAAAGTTCGCTATACAGCGAATTGTTTTAGGGGGGGAAGGTTTTGGTGTGTTATCAAGCAGGACCTCGCGATCACTTAGGAGTGCCCTTTGATATGCCTGTTTCAGACACCTATTTGGGTAGCCTTTGGCTTTAAATCTAGCTCTTAGTAGTGCTGCTTTTGCTACAAAATCTTCCATAGAGGAACAGTTCCTTTTCAGTCGCAGATACTGTCCCACTGGGATCCCCCTCTTCTGTGGGTTGGGATGATAACTGTTCCAGTTGAGCATGTTATTGGTTGACGTCGGTTTACGGTATAGAGAAGTTTGTATCCTGAAATCGTCACTGATAGTAAATGTACAGTCAAGGAAATTCAGAGAGGATATACCGATTTCCATCGTCAAACGTAGGTTGAGATCGTTTTTATTTAACTCTCCCACGAATTCAATAAACAGCTCCTTTGTACCTGTCCATATGACCAAAATGTCGTCTATATAGCGTTTCCAAACGTGAACGAAGTCCATATAATATTTCATATGCTCCGAGTAGACGATATATTTTTCCCACCACCCCAGGTGCAGGTTCGCATAGGAGGGGGCACAAGACGTCCCCATCGCAGTCCCCTGCACCTGGTGGTAAAATTTGTTATTAAAAAGGAAAAAATTGTGGGTCAAAATGAACTTTAGGAGGTCAAGAACGAATGTGGTATGGCGTGAGTGACTGGGACCCCTTGTTTCAAGAAACGAACTTACGTGTTGTAAACCACCCAAGTGGGGTATCGAAGAATACAATGACTCCACATCGAGGCTACATAAAATAGCTCCCTGTGGTACTGCAATTGTCGTGATGCATCTAAGAGTGTCTTTGGTGTCTCTAAGGTAAGACGGTAAATTCTCTACGTATGGACGAAGAATTTGGTCAACATATGTACTGCCTTTGCATGTCATGTTGTTAGTGCCTGACACGATTGGTCTAGCTGACAGTGGCTCATAGCCCTTATGCACTTTAGGAAGACAGTAAAATGTAGATATTACAGGGTTTTTAACAAAGATACTTGCATATTCATCTTTTGTGAGTACACCATGGTCAAATGCTTGGTCAAGAAGAGTTTTGAATTCAGAAAGGAATTTGATAGTGGGGTTAGACGGTAAGACCTTATATGTTTTTACATCACTAAGGATCCCTTCGGCCAGCTGGATGTAATGGGGTCTATTCAAAATGACAATGTTTCCCCCCTTGTCCGCAGGTTTAATAATGACATGTTCGTTTTCCCGTAACTCGGTCAATGCTTTCCATTCATTTCTAGTAAGGTTATTTCTAGGTTTGACCTTCAGAGTATCTATCTTAAGATCTCTGATCATATGGGTAGTGGATTCCACAAACATATCGATGTTTTTAAACTCCCGGATGTTAGGGGTGAACTTACTTTTTGGATGCAGATCTGTGTAGGGTGGGGGGGAAGCATTGTCATTTGTCTCTAGTAGTGACACCAGGTCTAGGAGGCATTGATATTCTTTATCATTAAAGCCTAGTTCTTTGGCTTTTTTCTCCTCCTTTACTTTAAAGAATTTATGAAGGGCAAGTTTTCTCCCAAATAAGTTTATATCTTTGATCCATTCGAATTTGTTGAATGGTGGAGTTGGGACGAAAGATAAGCCCTTCATAATTACTTGTTTCTGTAAGGTTGTGAGTGGAGTGTCTGAGATGTTAATTATTCTAGTGTCCCCTTCTAGTGACGTCTGCGGTATCTCCCCCTGTTGCGGGTCTGTCTGTACTGCATCTGTTGTTCCCCCTCTCGGGGGAATTGTCCTAAAAAAGTTACTCCTTTTTTAAGAATACCTTTGCCCCTCTGTGTATTTTGTCTAGTTTGGGGCACTGATGTCGCCTCACTGTCTGTATCTGAGGTCTCGTACTCGGATGTCGTGCAATAGTCAGAGTCAACCCTTGAGATTTTTTTGAAATGTCTATAGATTTTACCTGATTTGTAGTCATCATTATCTCTAATAAACTTTTTATGTTTACGAGATTTAATGATATTCTGATATTTATTTAGATTTTCTTGTAATCTCTGTTCTTGACTCTGAAATGAGGGGTCGCTAGAACATTTTTGAATCTCTTCCACCGCAGTATTGACTTTATCGTCAATCAATTTTAACCTTTCTGTTTCAAATTTGACCAAGATTTCCATATATTTTTTTGAGCACACATTAGATGCATCCTCCCATTCTTTCAATAGGCCTGGATCATCCATTTGGGTATTGGGTGTAGTTTGTATCCTCAGCCCTCTTGGAATCATAGATTTACCCAGATAGTTCTTCAGGGAAGTGATTTCCCATCCTATCCTGATTTGCTGTTTGCATAAATTACTTAGCGTCCTAAAGGGGACACTAGAATAATTAACATCTCAGACACTCCACTCACAACCTTACAGAAACAAGTAATTATGAAGGGCTTATCTTTCGTCCCAACTCCACCATTCAACAAATTCGAATGGATCAAAGATATAAACTTATTTGGGAGAAAACTTGCCCTTCATAAATTCTTTAAAGTAAAGGAGGAGAAAAAAGCCAAAGAACTAGGCTTTAATGATAAAGAATATCAATGCCTCCTAGACCTGGTGTCACTACTAGAGACAAATGACAATGCTTCCCCCCCACCCTACACAGATCTGCATCCAAAAAGTAAGTTCACCCCTAACATCCGGGAGTTTAAAAACATCGATATGTTTGTGGAATCCACTACCCATATGATCAGAGATCTTAAGATAGATACTCTGAAGGTCAAACCTAGAAATAACCTTACTAGAAATGAATGGAAAGCATTGACCGAGTTACGGGAAAACGAACATGTCATTATTAAACCTGCGGACAAGGGGGGAAACATTGTCATTTTGAATAGACCCCATTACATCCAGCTGGCCGAAGGGATCCTTAGTGATGTAAAAACATATAAGGTCTTACCGTCTAACCCCACTATCAAATTCCTTTCTGAATTCAAAACTCTTCTTGACCAAGCATTTGACCATGGTGTACTCACAAAAGATGAATATGCAAGTATCTTTGTTAAAAACCCTGTAATATCTACATTTTACTGTCTTCCTAAAGTGCATAAGGGCTATGAGCCACTGTCAGCTAGACCAATCGTGTCAGGCACTAACAACATGACATGCAAAGGCAGTACATATGTTGACCAAATTCTTCGTCCATACGTAGAGAATTTACCGTCTTACCTTAGAGACACCAAAGACACTCTTAGATGCATCACGACAATTGCAGTACCACAGGGAGCTATTTTATGTAGCCTCGATGTGGAGTCATTGTATTCTTCGATACCCCACTTGGGTGGTTTACAACACGTAAGTTCGTTTCTTGAAACAAGGGGTCCCAGTCACTCACGCCATACCACATTCGTTCTTGACCTCCTAAAGTTCATTTTGACCCACAATTTTTTCCTTTTTAATAACAAATTTTACCACCAGGTGCAGGGGACTGCGATGGGGACGTCTTGTGCCCCCTCCTATGCGAACCTGCACCTGGGGTGGTGGGAAAAATATATCGTCTACTCGGAGCATATGAAATATTATATGGACTTCGTTCACGTTTGGAAACGCTATATAGACGACATTTTGGTCATATGGACAGGTACAAAGGAGCTGTTTATTGAATTCGTGGGAGAGTTAAATAAAAACGATCTCAACCTACGTTTGACGATGGAAATCGGTATATCCTCTCTGAATTTCCTTGACTGTACATTTACTATCAGTGACGATTTCAGGATACAAACTTCTCTATACCGTAAACCGACGTCAACCAATAACATGCTCAACTGGAACAGTTATCATCCCAACCCACAGAAGAGGGGGATCCCAGTGGGACAGTATCTGCGACTGAAAAGGAACTGTTCCTCTATGGAAGATTTTGTAGCAAAAGCAGCACTACTAAGAGCTAGATTTAAAGCCAAAGGCTACCCAAATAGGTGTCTGAAACAGGCATATCAAAGGGCACTCCTAAGTGATCGCGAGGTCCTGCTTGATAACACACCAAAACCTTCCCCCCCTAAAACAATTCGCTGTATAGCGAACTTTGATGCAGGTTGGGAGGCATCCAAAAACATCCTAGCTAGATTCTGGCCACTACTCACCCAAGACCGTCACCTTAAGGAGGTGATTCCGTCACGGGTTTCAATAACTGCAAAAAGGGGCAAAAATCTGAAGGATATGCTGGTACCCAGCCATTTTTCGAAACAAATTGAGAAAAAGAAGAATTGGCTGAATGTTTATGGCTCATATCAATGCGGACGCTGCGTAGCCTGTTGCTACATAGATAGAGACTCCAAATTCATTACTGATTCCTCCGGCCTACATAAAACCCCAATCAAACAATTTTTCAACTGCAACTCCATGGGTCTAGTGTATCTCCTAACATGTAAATGTGGTAAAAAATATGTAGGGAAAACTATACGCCCTTTCAAGAGGCGCATGATGGAACATGTCCACTCGGTTTCATCAGAGAGAGACACTCCCGTAGCCAGACATGTTAGAACACACCATAGTGATACCTCCAGATGTTTCAAATTTGCAGGGGTTGAAAAGGTCAATGTGGGCAAAAGAGGGGGGGACCTTGACTTAATCCTCAAGAGGAGAGAATGCTTCTGGATTGAGACACTTAATACCTTGTCCCCTAATGGCCTCAATGAAGGTTTCACCTTCACCCCCTTCATTTCATAACTTGATAAATAATAACTAAATATAAAGAAGAGTATTAAAAAATTCTTTATATATATATATTTTTTTAGAATTCCATTCCTCCAATGGACTTACATTTCTTGTCTGTTAATATACAGTGAATCTGTATTTATCATAATGCCAATATGTCATCTCATGAACCAAATAAAAGCGGTCAAAAACCAGAATTTAGCCACTCAGCAACCACTTGAATGTTGTTAGGGACATTACACCTCTCTAATTACAGAGTACTCAGCAACTAGTTCTTTCACTAGGAACTGTTCATACTTTGTGGGGTACCAAAGCCTACAAAATATATAGAATCCTTTAAATATGTGGGACCGACTATTTTTTAGTTAGTCCTAGTGATATTTGATGACTACTCTGAATAAGGGGTTAAACACTGTACTACACTAATATTATTTGAGTTGGCACTAACAATGCGAGCTAATCACCGGAGTCCTCTGAGGATTTCAGCTGATGCCCTGAGAACACAATACGCATGCGTCTCAGAATCGGCATTTAGCACCGCCCTCGACCCGCTCTGATTGGCGTGAGCCTTTATGATTGACGGCTCACACACGCACCAATGAACTAGGGGCACACACAAACTAAGCGCCTCCTACGTCCATCACTGATTGGCCAAATAGAAACCGCGATACATATTTAAATCCAAGTACGAGCAGTTGCCCGTTTACAGCCTTTGAGAAAGGCGCTTTCTGTAGCGCCGAAACGCGTTAGGCAGGCAGATAATGTTTTTATAACCACAGCACTTTAATTTAATTCTTTTCTTCACGATGTTTGAGGTGTTTAGTTAGGGAAGTAAGAGTTGGAGCCTGTATGGAGTGATTCATAGGGGACGTGCTATCGATAATCCTGATTGAATTTTCACCGACTGTCTGACAGGTAGACAGTGTGAGACCATTGACACTCTGGTTGCTATCTGGGTATGCAGTTTAGCCAGCACTGGGCTGGATGGGGTTATTGTACGAGCTATATCTCTACTATTTAAGAGCTCTTTCAAGTTACTTATCAGTATTTATCCACTCATTATACTGATCTAGATCCAGATCATAGTGACTCGAAGGCCTAATCGGTATGAACTGTCAAATACCGGAATGTCTCCTTAACTCTTAATTGATTACTTCTCCTGTCCACCTAGTACTGGGAGTCTGAGAAATCATACCCACCTGTTGTCCTTGGTTACCTAAGAACACCGCTCTATCTAAGTATTCCTCAGTATAGCCTCTATGAAAGGCACGTTTGTTCCCACTTTAATGTTGGTAATATTATACTGATGTTTGCTCTGCGGTCATGAACCTAGTGTGATTCCAAAGTGTCGATAGTATGCTGAACTATACCTAGTATTTCACATGAGCTACTTTGTAACACTGTTTTAAGCAGTATTCTCACAGTCACCACTGAGACCTGATTGTCTCTACCCCTTTAGTAGGGAGCGTGCATCGAGGATTTATCTGCAATTACTAGTCAGTGTGTGCTAGGGGTAGGCTCTATGTCTTTACTAGGAGTTAGGTGTCCCTTTCAATAAATTGTAGGCACCATCACCACTACCAGCCCTCTATTTAGAGGTAGCACGGTATATTCTCGGCTGACAGAGTGATTTGGTGATTACAGCTGTATACTCCTATACAAACTCCTCCTATAGCTCCCGGAGCTCCTTAGATCTCCCTTCCAGAGTGGGTGATCTATATTCACTTTTATTATTATTATTATTTTTTTCATTATCTCTTTTTGTGTGTTCATGATTATGTATACCGATTAAAATGATATTTTTAACAGACAACTGAGATCTATATCTCACCTAGTGTTTCCTGGACCTTTGGTCCTAGGTCTACACTTTCTTTTGTTCGTGTTTCACATAATATGTCAGCTAGAATAAATTTTGTGTTGGGATTGTAGTGTACGGCTATGGTCTATCCATTCTTATTTATGATTAAGGTATTGTGACTGTATTTTATTTGCTCCTGTGGGTACATTAGTTATCACAAATTTCTTTACTGGCAAATCTAGACAAAAGGAACCCACAATTATTATTTATGAATAGCTCAAAGGCATTACAATAGGTTATTTCTGGTCCAGGTTTCATTTAAAATACTTACTTATATATAGGGGCAAGATGATATATTTTTGCAGTGTGGCAGGGTGCATTATCCACACCACTGCCATCGGGGAACACCACAGTCATGAATGTGGTGTATGTGAGCTGCAACAATCTCTAGGTAGGTCATACGTGTCAAAGTACCAGGTTTCCCAGCAGAACATTGCCCAGAGCATAATACTGCATCTGCTGGCTGGCCTGCCTCTTTCCATAGTGAATCCTGCTACCATCTCTTCCCCAGGTAAACCACACATATGCATGCACGCATGCACGCACACACGCAGACATTAACCTGATCTGAATGAAAACATAAGACCAGGCAACTTTCTTCAATTGCTCCATGGTCCAGTACTGATGCTCATGTCCCCAGTGAAAGCGCTTTTGGCAGTGGACAGGGGTCATCATGGGCTGTGGCTACACGCCCCCATAAGCAGCAAACTGTGATGCATTGTACGTATGACACCTTTCTATCATGGCCAGCATTATGTTTTTCAGCTATTTGAGCTACAATAGCTTTTCTGCGTGAATAGTCTAGTCGGGCTAGCCCTTGCTATCCACGTGCATCAATGAGCCTTGTGAGCCAACGACCCTGAAACCGATTTACCGGTTGTCCTTCCTTGCACCAATTTTGTTAGGTACTATCCATTGTATACTGGGAACACCCCACAAGACTTGCAGTTTTGGAGATGCATCACGATTTGGCCCTTGTCACTCATATTTTTCCTGCTTCCAGCAAATTAAATTGAAAAACTGACTGTTCACGTAATGCTAAATATATCTCAGCTCTTGATAGGTCCCATTGTAACAATATAATTAATGTTATTCACCTTACCTGTCATTTGTTTTAATGTTGTGACTGATCAGTGTATTAGACATTTTTACTTGCTTAGAAAAAAAAAGTCAAATATACTAAAAAGGAAAATATAAGAAGAAAATTAAATGAATCATCAATTTGAGCAAATAATACAAAAGTTAATGAAATATGCATTATCCAGTTCCCAAATTTGTATGTGTATAAACCCCACAAACTATGCACTTGCTATTAACTATATATATATATATATTTCAGATCTTGGTGCTTAGATCATTATGTTGTAGTAGGGGTTGCTGAACCAAAACTAAGCACTAAGCACATCCAAAACCCGAAACCAAGGTCTTGCTGATCTACTAAGTACTAAGTAAAAATTAACAAAAAGTGATCATTTTTTTGTAAATGTTCTGTAGCCTATAAAAACTGTGGCAAAAAAATAAAAAAATATATTGAGTGTTTTCATTTAAGAGATCCCTTCCTACTTTCTTTCTGGCTAAACAATTGACAATTGTCTGCTTTCTCTGTTCTAAACCAATAACTTTGATCATATTGCATTGCAGAGTTTCAGAGGCCAACTTTTAGCAGAAGGCATAGATACACAGCAGGGTTTATTTCCTAAACAGGGAATGTAATTAATTATAAAATAGCAGAGTTGGTGAAATTCTTCTTTTGTTACTGGACTATTTTGGCCTATTCACTCAGAACGTCCCCATACAGATTCACTGACTGGTTTCTATTCTCAGAGTATTAAAATTTGAAACATTTCATCATGCTAAGAAAACAAGTGAAATATTATCTGAGATCTGAGCCAATGTGCCCAGATTTCTCAATTAAGGTGTCATGCAGATAAAATGCATACTTATTTATTTTTTTTCTGATATAGTATATTTACCTTTAAATAAGGCATTTCAACAACATAATCCTCATCCAACAAGAATTTGGAACTGAATGCACAAGAATATGAATTAATTTTTGGTTTATTTTCTTTTGCTTAAACCATTTCTCTGTGATTTCTATACTGTTGTTTCTATACTGTCTATTGACTGTTTAGAACTCTTTGTGAATAGCTCCCAGAACAATGCTGAGAAAAGATCTTTAACCCCTTAAGGACACATGACGTGTGTGACATGTCATGATTCCCTTTTATTCCAGAAGTTTGGTCCTTAAGGGGTTAAATGGGCATAAAAATGCTTAAATGTGTATACCATTGCATTAATTAATATTTATTCTGCTTCTGTTAGCTATTCTTTATAACACTGACCCCATAATATAATATATTAATATAAATGGCTTCACAAATGTGTCTGTTGTTGACTAGAAAACTAATGGTAACATAAAAACCCATTTAATTAATGCTAAATTAATAGAGCTGGTTAATGGAAGTTTTAAACATAATTTCAATTGAAAGTAAAAGCAAAAGCAAAATAAAAATGAGTAGGACTGGGCTATGATTTTCTCTGGCCTAGTTCAGAGACTCAGCATTACATAAACCCTAGACAGAAGCCTCCTCTACAGTGCACATGCCTGATTACTTAGACAAAGTCTGTACCACATTTCTATTGATTTATTTTTTGGAGATTACGTTCAAAGACTTGAAATAACCATTTTTTTCTGTTATACAAATCCAACTATTTTGACTGAAGAAAAATATTTTTTTCTTTGGCCCAAATCATAGAGAAAACCAGATTTAGTATATTTAATTAAACACTAATTTAATTTGATCAACTATAAGTGCTTTCAATGAGAAGATATTTAGAAGTCTAACGTATAATTGAAATAATGTACCGTAGGTTATTCAATGAACACAATGCTTTTGAATTTCTGTTGTTACAAATGTAGCATTGCTCTTTAGAAAATAAAATTGTAGTAAATCTAATTATGCATACATGAGTGATTGAACTAAATATTTTGCAGTGGAACCAGCAGCTCAGATGTTTTATGAAAATAACATTTCTACTGTTAGAATAACAGTTCTTTATGTCTTAATATTACTGACCAGCAATGCAATTATAGATAACTGAAGAGGATACGTTTCTTATATACATTTAGTAATTTATAAAAATAGAGGAAGGTAGTGCCAATATATTTTTTTTTACCGCTAACAGGTAAAATATGTAAAATATGTAAAAAAAAAAATTGTATTGTACAAGTGAAAAGATTCTTATTTCTTAAAAAAAATTAGACAGTAATTGTATAGAAATGATAAGCATTGCTAATGACAACAAACTGTCTACTGTTTACTTACCCAAACTTACCGATAATTTGGCTAGTGTTGACATATTTACCAAGCGTGAATTTAATGTGAACTTAAGTTGCAATAAATGTAAAATAACTAAACAAAATTAAGTATATAGCAAGGTTTTAAAATAGGCATGTGCATGGGGAAAATTTTCGGTTCGGTTCGGTATTCCGAAATTCGGGATTTTCGCAATTCGGGACTTCGGCAATCGGCACGTCAAGACTTCGGAACTTCGGCAACTTCGGAACTTCGGCAACTTCGGAACTTCGGCAACTTCGGAACTTCGGCACTTCAGCACTTCAGCACTTCGGAACTTCGACACTTCAGCACTTCGGAACTTTGGAAATTCGGCAACTTTGGCACTTCAACACTTCGGCACTTCGCTCAGGGGGGAGGATATTAGGTCCCCCTTATTATAATTTAGGTCCCCCCTTATTAGTATTTAGGGCCCCCACCCACCGCTCAGGGGTGGGGGCCAGGGGGAGGACATTAGGTCCCACCCCTTATTTTACTGTAGGGCCCCCACACCCGCTCAGGGGTGGGGGCCTGGGGGGAGGACAATAGGTCCCCCCCCATTATTTTACATTAGGGCCCCCACCCGCTGCTCAAGGGTGGGGGGCGGTGGGGGCAATAGGTCCCCCCTTTAGTTTGACCTTATTTTTTATTTTATTAATCTTTACTTAGTATTAGTAAATTTGGCTGAAAGACCAATTTAGGTATTTCAGCCTTTTAGTAGATAGCTCCCTAATACCATGGGAATTAGGGAGTTATCTACTTATTCATTCCTGTCATTACACTGACTGGCCAAGTAACTTACATTTTATATGAATGTATGTTACTTGATTGTTGTAAGTGTTGCAAATGCTTACAGCTGAATCCTGGCTATGTTTGTATACTTTTTATTTAAAATTGTTTAAAATGTAACATTCTTCTTCTTTCACTGGGTAAGTATATTAGTACTTAGGCAATACTGTGCTTCAGAACTTCGGCACTTCGGCACTTCAACACTTCGGAACTTCGGCAACTTCAGAACTTCGGCAACTTCGGCACTTTGGTACTTTGGCACTTTGGAACTTCGGAACTTCGGATATTCGGTAATTTCGGAACTTCGGGACCTTGGCAATTCGGCACTTCGGCAATATGGACATTCGGAAGTACCCGAATGTCCGAATTGTCCGAAATTCGTCTGAATTCATATTCGGACCGAAACGATTTGCACTATTTTAAAAGTAATGGAATATTTGCATCAAACATACAAGAATAAAAAGCCAAGAATTGCTCAGATTGCATCTATCTGTGACATAAAAGACTTGGTCACAGAGACTTCAAGGCAATTCTCATCTATAGAGTAAAGGTTTGACAAGAGAAAGAGACATAAAAACTTGCTAGTAGGATCTCAACAGATAGCATGTGAATGTTCTCTTAGAAGACCCCTTGTTCATAAACAAAGTCAAGTGAACTCAACAAAGCCTCTGCAATTAATTTCCTCAGATACATGTTATCGAAAACAGACAATTTTTTGTGGGTATTATAAGTATAGATTAGCATTTATTGATTGGTATTCCAGAAAGTCCATGCCATATCTCATGAAAGACAAAGCAGAAATTGCAGAAAGTGTCAAGAAACAGTTTGGGCTAAAGTCTAAAGCAGCCAACCGATAACAATGGTAAGTACATGTCACATCATATTACATCATATTACAAGAGAAGGGCAGATAATTATTTTTTCTAATGCATGCATTATCTCTAAGCTCCACAACACTCCACGTCCTCTCTCAGATCACAAACTCTTATCATTTGTTCTTGAAAGACCCCTCACCCAACAGCCTCACCCTAACCCCCTCAAATCATAAGATTGTTATGACAGGCAACTCTCAGTTCTCTCTTTTGAGTAGATTCAGTCTAGCTAGGATAAAAAGTATGCCAAATATTGCAAAAAAAAAACTCTCCACAATATGCTTTTATTAGAATATCCCAATTGTTTTCACAATTGTTATATGAACTTAGCAATATGGGTTAAAATCTATTTCATGGGGACTCATCCTGGAAGTTTGCACAGAGATATAATGTGAGAGTGTCCATATTTAACCCCTTAAGGACCAAACGTCTGGAATAAAAGGGAATCATGACATGTCACACATGTCATGTGTCCTTAAGGGGTTAAATAAGCAGAGTCTCATTTTGAGAACTTGTTAAAGGGAGATAAGATTCATTAAGAATATAAGTTGCTTTCCATTAAAGGTCTAAGCTGTGCAAGGTGTGCATATTCAGGCTGATAATGCTCCAAAATGTATATAAAAGAAAATACATTTTCACAATAAGGCCATTATAACACAGATCAAATGGTCACATCAAAATCATAAATTGCAAAAAAAACATCATCTATCTGTCTTAGATGATTAATACACCAATCCCATTGTATTCCTTACTAAAATGTACCCATGACTACCTTTACAGTCACACATACATTATTCACACTCCAGAGACCCTTATTCACATGACAAAGTAAATCTGCATAACTGTTCACTTACTAAACTATTAGTTAAAAATCTATATCTACACAAAAATAATTCCATACACACACTACACACTTACTAACCATCACTAACATTTATGTAATTCGGTTATTGCAACAAGAACAGAAGATATGTTATCACGAACTGACATAAAATATTCTTTAAATCTGTACAAACCATCTAGATTACCATGCTTCAATTAGAACGTGGAGAGCTTGACAGTGATGCAGGGTATGAGTGGACAGTCCAAGCAGAGCAGTGTTATCTCATACACTTGTTGTGTAATGTTAGATGAATGTTGACCACAGTTGGTTTTTCCCACAAGCAACTTGAAAAAAAAATTTAATAGCTTGCCTGTGGGAATACTCTTTGGATTTTTGACTGGTTAAAAATAGGTGCTATTTTATTTATCAATATACTTATTTATGAAAATTACCTACTGTACTTCCTCTACTTGTTTAATTATAAAAGTAACCTATTAAAGGTTCTCTTCTCGCTGACCATTATTCATTGTCTTCTTAACCTTTGAGCTTTTACCAGTAATGTGTCTGTGGTCCTGACCTCTGCCTGCAATCATTATTTATCCATTTGTTAACAGCATTGACCCGTACTATTATCTCTTTTGTTTATGTGACAGCACTGTCTTGGTTCATTCCGTGTTACACCTTCATTCGGTACTTCACACTAAATTAAAACTCCACTCAGCTGTGATCTGTCACTATAATAAATCACATTCAATCATTTAAGTATTCTGAATGTGACTCTAAATATTTTATAGTTACAGCTTAGGTACAGAAGAATAGAAACAGTCATGCTATTGAAGATGGAATAAGGGACATGCCAGCTTGTTCTAAGTTGGGTTTGTATCATTTGATTCTGGGTATTACACTAAAGTTTGTCTTGTAAGTCTTGAGTTCCTCTTGGGGGAGCTGATGATGATGGACTGGACTGGTAATATTAAATTGCTGGTATCTACTATCTTCCATACACAGACTATAAAGTGTTACTCAGCTCCTTTTTGATCTTATCCAGCCATGATTCAGCTTAAATCATGCCTCTCCTCCAATTAAATGTTCCTTAAGTCATCGTATTCTTCTCTATTATTGTACTGCAAGGGTTACCTTTATTGCCGTCATACAGAGTTATGCACAAAAGACTGGATTTTGTCTAGATGGACCAAACCAGTGGCAAAACCATCCTTTTGCGCCCCAGACGTACTAATTGCCTATTGGCTGCTAGTGCTGCCACTGGGCAAATAGTTCAGATTTTTTTTTTAAATTCTGTCCCAGATTTTAAGTATTCAGTCTGGATATCAGCCTTTTGGCAGTGTTTGGTCTGGCTTAAATCTGGACCAAATTTAAACCTTAATGGTCCCATATGCTGCCAGATGGTTTTGCCTCATTCGTTAAGAGGCCATTCAGAGATTAGCATATAACATCCATAGTGCAGGTCAGCACTGGATAGACTATATTAATAGTAGTAGAATTTATAAAGTAGTCATTTTCTGTAGCTCTGTAAATTCATTAACACAGGTTTGACTTACATGAACAAAATGTAGTACGAGTCCTGCTCATAAAAACTCACAATCTAAACAACATGGACTTGCTTTGGCCCATCAGCACCTATTCCATGTGGTAACAATCTGCATCCTTGGTCTTCTCCTCATTCATTAATTTTAATAGGAACTAAGCTCACATATTAACGTTATAACATTTAACAAATACTTTCAAGTAGACAAGAGTTACTGGTCTGCAAAGTCTGTGTCACGGCACAGCCCAAGCCCTGCAGACAGCAAGGCATGGCTGACCCCTTTAAGAGACCTGGCTGGGTTTGAACTCACAGCTCCAGCATCCCAGTCAGGTTTGCTGCGGTGCTGTCCACCAGGGGGCTTCAGTTTCTGTTTGCATTATTCTGCTTCCTGACTCCTGGCCTGGATTAAGCAGTGCTGATCCAACTGTAGCCCTTTTCCAATAAGGGTCAGCTGCATCTAATTAGCAGGCTGTAAAAGCCAGCTCTGCCTGAAACCTAGCATCTGGTCATTTTGCCTGTTTGGTGTTTCCTGCCGTATCTTTGCTACACTACAGACTGATTTCCTGGACTCTGACCTCTGCCTGCTTTACCAACTTCGTTACTCCGCTGCCAGCCCTGACTTCTGCTTCTCGTCTGACCCTGCCTTTGGATTTCCCCTTGATCTGTACTGAGCTTCTGGTTTTTGCCTCCTTCCTGTGCCATCTCCTGCAACTGGGCTCCAACTCCTGGTAAACTGTTACATAAGTCCCCAGGTGACTGTTACAGTCTGCAGCTAAAGTGAACTATGCATTTAATATTGGCAAGAGAAATGTGAAACTTTCAGATAAACTCCAATAAATTGTTAGATTATTTGGTCTAAGAGTAATTCAGTGTCCCATCTTGGGTCAACTCAAGCCAAAAGCCAAGTGAGTAAAATACGCTTGAAATAAATGTGGTAGAATTGATTATATTGTTTAAAGTTATGGGTGAATAACAGTTTTTATGTTTTTTCATTAAACTCATTTGTACTGACTCTAACTCCACAACTGAGGTTAAATTGCCTTTTCCGATAAATGTTCAAAGCAGTACAGTTCTTGACCAGACATCAATGACTATGTTTCTCAGGATTCTTGTAATTACAGTTTGGAATGCTTCAGGAAATTTGTTCTCAACGATATGAGATCCTTATATTTGGACACAAACAGAATAATAAATCAGAAAAAAAGACATAGAGATTTATACTTTTACAAAATATATATTTATATATTTTCACTTGTAATCCTTGCCTGTGTGAGAAGGGTTACTCTCTAGACATGTGTGAATTTTTATATAACCACAAATTCACTTTGTGGTCTGAAACCTCAACTACTTTCTGCAGTTTTAGAAAAATACAATTAAATATTTAGAAAAAGGGTGGAATTGTGGATTAGAGAACATATCATGACATGATAATATTGGAATAAACGAGTACTTTAAAACTCTTTGAAGCTGAAAGAATTTTCTCATCTTGTATTATTAGGAGATAGTTGGGGTGTGCTGCACAGTGTTATCATACCCAAGTGACACTAAAATAAACATTCATACATATTAGAAAGAAAAGTTTTGCCTCTGCACACATTTTATTAGCTGGCATTGTGCAGGGAAAGTGCATGTCAGAAAGATGAAAGGAAGCCATAAAACTCAAATATAAAAAAAAAAGAAAAAGCTATCTGACTGGTGCTTGGAGCTCACTGCTATAATGATGCTTCTATGACTACATTTAGCTAACTTGTGGCTGCTATGTAGGTTAGATCAGTGTGAAATCTGTACTTAGATGACACCTGTCAATCTCAGAAAGCAGCGTGCCAGACATGATTATAGTCCTGCTAGTGCAATGCTTGAAAAGTAATTTTACGTTGTCTTTTTTTTCATTTCTTACTTGTTTGCGAGGAAATTACTAACCTAGATAATGTATAACATCATGGATCACTTTAGACCGTAGACTTGCAAATTTCACACACATCTTTTTTAGAATAGAAAATGGGGGATAAAATATAATTTCATTCATGGATGTTGAGAACCCAAGAGTCATGACTTATGATATCAGTACATCTCAACCAGAAAAGGTAGAAACATCCATAATGCAATGCTTCAGCATGCTTGCCCCTCTCTTTCTCCAGCCCCTCCTCTAGAATCCTCAGGTCTGTTTCTGCCTCCCAGGAGGAAGGTGGATTTGAAGAAGCTCTGACAGAAGTAAGTAGATTTTTTTTGTATTTGTTTTTATTTGTTAGAGGTGCTCCTCAGTAGCAGCTGGTAAAGTTTAAAAATGGTGGGCATCAGACTCCTTCCTCAAAATTGTGCTCCTCCCTATACAGTACAGAGATACTTATACAATACAGAGAGCTGGGCATATTCCAGAGATGTTCATACAATAAAACAAGGTGTGCGCAACATAAATACCGTATATCTATAAAATACATAGAGTTGAGTACAATACAGACATAACCATAGCACAAACAGAGCAGAGAAAAAATGTAGATATAATACACAGAGCTGGGCACAACACATCTTTACATGTACAACATACAGAGATATCCATACAACAGGTAGATCTGAGTAAAATACAGAGAAATAACAGAGTTGGACCCAATATAGAGATGACATACTCCCACACAGCCAGGATCACTGCACTTGATTACACAGAGCTGCTATAAAGTACTTGTCTCTGTAAAATACTTTAGCTCTATCTCTATCTTCCTAGCCCTCTCTTAGCTATCCCTTTCATGATCTCATCTTCAGTAATGCTCCTGCTATGATAACTTTAGCTTTCTATTAAATATTACTGATGTTATGAAATATGACAGCTACTCCAATAACTCTTATCACACAGTGGTTAAAGCAGCAGGATAGTGATATACTCTGAATTACCTTTGCAGCTAGCATAATAGTCAGTAATCTCCAGTGATAATATGGAGCCAAGAATCAACAATCATTACAGATGAAAACAGACTAAAATCACAATCAGCTCAGTCCTCAGAGTGACAGCCCAAGTCCTGCAGTTTGAAACTTCAAAACATTTTAACTAGCCACTGCATGAGTGTCTCAGCTGTAGAGTGACTAAGCACTTTAAATAATATGGTGGGTATGTGTAGTTATTAAAACTATTACTGATAGGCAGCACAGTGCTCTGTGTCAAACATGCCCCTTCCCCTTGTCATTCCTGGGCTTTGCTGGCATTTTTCATAGTAAATATATATTTGAGTAAATCCCTTTTCTTGAACAGCCCCTAGGCAGTTACTAGGGCAAGGGGAGGCGGGAGATAATATTATGCACTTAAAATTGGCAGTTGCCAGGAGCTGCTGCAGCTGTGCTCTTCTTATGCTGCTTCCAAGATGGCTGCTTGCTTCTCTTTCATGTGGGCACTGTAACCCCACCACATGGTGCTATCAGCCAATGATAGCCCTTGATAAGAGAGAGCAATAGCATGCCTCCACTCATGGGAAGCTGGCTCTGCTGCCCAAATGACAACTTAATGAAAATACCTAATATTCCTTTTCAAAGGACACTAAGCATGTGCAAAACCTTCTGAAACAGGGCAGATTTCAAGCCAGCCTCAAGCTCAGAGTGATTTACCTAGATCTCCTCCCTTGGCTGGAATTTCTTTTTGAGCATTTAACATCACAAAACGCAACTGCCTTGATAGAATTTCCAAAGATAATCTGGTGGGTGGAAGCTTGTAATGTGATACTGTCATGGATTCATATTCCTGGTATAGACAATTCGGAGGCAGACTAACTCCAGTGTCAGGCCTTTTACCCGAGGGAATGGAATTTCTAGCTACATATCTCCTTTTGGCTTGTTCAGCACGGATGTTTCTCTAAGATAAACCCAATGGTCTCACATTTCAATGTTCAGCTTCTGGTGTATTGGACCAGGAGAAGGGTCTCTGGTTCAGTCTGTAAGGCCACCCTTTGATTCTGACATTCCTGTGTCAATGATTACCATCCTCATCCCTCCAAATGCTAGTGTTATATTGTGAAAGCACTTAATATTTATGCACCACTCTCATCTTTACATATTTTTTTAAGGGTCAGATTGAGTGGTCTTTCATTGATATTGATGCACCCACATCAATTTCTTGCCAATCTGTTCCATTTAGGCGCAGCATCATTTTCAACAGGTCATGCTCACGTCATTCAGCCCTCAAGCTATCCTAAGATGCAAGCAGGAAACTTTTGCGGCTTTTATCAATATTGGTTGACGCACTGCACCTGTGCAAGACCAACACCATTTTTACAAAAGGGACTAGGTCCTTTTAAAACTCCTCTAGGTTTGGGACCAGTGCCCTTACATGGTCTCACAGCCGTTAAGTGCATTTAGTGGTTATTCTTGTCCTTTTGTTCCTGTTCTGGCTTGTCCTTGACTCCTGAATCTTTTATGTTAGAGCTGTTTACCAAAACCACACAAAAAACAACTCTTTGCCGAGATAGTGAGTGATACTCTAAAGTGCCTAAAAAGAAGAAGCAGCTCAACACAAAAAGTGGAACACCCTTATCCACAGTAAAGTACAAATATTACAGAAAAATGTCTATACCTTTTTCTGTAATATGTTTACCAAAACCAATCTGGACCAGATTATGAGATTGTCCAGTTCTGTATTCCACTGTTCCAGACCCAGCTACACCCCTGACAGTGCTTTTTACTTTAGTCTTGTGTTACAGTATACCAGACCCAGCTTGTCGTGATTTTACTTTTTCTTATTCTGGCCTGTATTTTGTTAGGGTTTAGCACTGATACTATATATTTCTGTATAGCATTAAGCTTGGCCACTCTAAGAACCAGTAATACACCTGCCAATCTTTTCCCACTGTGTCTTTGGTAGGTTGCTAACTTATCTTATATTGCTGAAGATCCTTCTGTATCCAGACACAGACTTCATAGATATACTGATCAGCCACATCATTAAAACCACTGACAGGTGAAGTGAATAACATTAACTATATGTTTTCAATGGCACCTGTCAAGGAGTGGGATATATACTGATCAGCCACAGCATTAAAACCACCTGCCTAATATCATGAAGGGCCCCACGTGCTATTAAAACAGTTCTGATGCATCAAGGCATGGACTCCACAAGACCTCTGATCATGTCCTGTGGTATCTGACACCAAGACATTAGCAGCAGATACTTTTAGTCCTGCAAGTTGTGAGGTAGGGCCTCCATGGATTGGACTTGCTGTTTTAGCATATCCCACAGATGCTCAATTAGATAGAGTCTTGGGAATCTGGATGCGAAGGCAACACCTTAAACTATTTGTCATGCTCTTTAAACCACCTCTGAACATTTTTTGCAGTATGAAAGGGTGCATTATCCTGCTAAAAGAGGTCACTGCCTGTAGGAAAACCATTGCCATGAAGTGGTACATGTCAAAGTAACATCAAGAATATATGCCAGGATCTAAGGTCTCCTAGCAGAACACTGCTTCCACCGGCTTGCCTTCTTCCTAATGTGCATCTTGCTGACATCTCTTCCCCAGGTAAAAGACGCGCACGCACAAGGCCTCTACCTGAACTAAAAGAAAACATGATTCATCAGATCAGGTAACCTTCTTCCATTGCTCCATGCTCCAGTTCTGATGCTCATGTCCCTATTGAAGGTGCTTTTGGAGGTGCCAGGGGTCATCATGGGCACTTCGACCGGTCTGCAGCTAGGCAGTCCCATACGCAGCAAACTGCAATGCACTGCAAACTGCAATGCACTAGGCAGTCCCATACGCAGCAAACTGGCCATTATTACATTTTTTCAGCAGATTGAGCTACATGGACTCCACAAGACCTCTGAACATGTCCTGTGGTATCTGACACCAAGACATTAGCAGCAGATACCTTTCTATCATGGCCATTATTACATTTTTAGCAGATTGGGCTACACTAGCTCTACTGTATCCAAGTGTCAAAAGCACTAGCTTTACTGTGTGATCAGACCAGATGCTCCCCATGTTTCCCAATGAGCCTTTGGTGCTCAACCCTGATGCCAGTTCACTGGTTGTCCTTCCTTGCAGCACTTTTCTTAGTTAATAACCAATGCATACTGGGAACACCAGACAGGACTTGGCGTTTTGGAGATGCTTTGACCCTAGTTGTGTATTTGTCCCTTGTCATAGTCATCAGATCTTTTTGCTTGCCCAATGATGTTACATACAATGAATGTCTAACGTATGGAGATTTGTTTGACTAAACATAGAAGACATCTTTTAAATAAGCTCTATTTGCAACCTTGTAAAGTCAAGCTCTTTTGATTGCATTGTTCATAATATTAATGTTTGAGGCTCTAGAGCTTGGATTTCTGCATGGATATTTTCTTTGAGCTGCTCAAGTGTAGGCGGTTTGTTCATGTGCATCCGCTCCTTCAGATATCCCCACAGGGAGCTTAAAGGCTAGGTGAATGTGGTGACCAATTAATCTGGGAATTTTTTTAAATCATCCACTCACCTAACAGTTGTCTCAAGAGGTCCATTGTGGTCCTGGAAAACCACATTCCACTACAGGACAGACTTTTTTTTAATCATATCCCAATAAGTAAAATTCCACTTTTTTTTTACTCTTTGTTCTTTTTTGAACTTACCATGATGAATCTACCAAGACCATAATATGTACCTAAAACAACAAAAAATGGAACTACTAATAAAAAAGTTATTTACCTATCAAATCATATTCAGAATTTTGGCCTGCATTTGTTTTTATGTCTGCAAAGCCCAGTTAATACATTTAATAAAATCACGTTATCTTGTCTTTTTGGATGGGGAAGCAGTGGACACTTTATGATATGTGGTCTGCAATGTAATTTCCTAAATCCTTAATATAAATCTAAAGAAAACAGATTATCACATGAAAAAAAGAAAGTTATAGGTCATTTTTACTGTTTCACTGACTGACATAATTTCCCTAGAAGTGACAGTTCTCCTTGAAAAGAAAGTTTATTTAAAAAAAAAAAAAAAATATATATATATATAGGGTCATCTCAGGTGCTTGAACCAAGACCATGAAGCTATCAAAAACAATTGAATATTTGGAAAAAAAAGAGTTTTTCAACCTTAAGAAAAAAAATCAATGAAGCTGTCTTAAACCAACCTTAAAGTTCGCTTGATGCTGATTATCTGAAGTATTTCTCTTTGGCTTCCTATATGAGTTGACATGTTCAGTGATACGTAGTGTCAAAAAAAAAAAATGAGCAGCGTTCCCAGAACCACTGCTATCAAGGGGGATAGGCTAGGTTGTTCTCAATCTGATTATTCTTTACCAGTTAAGCCAAATAACTAATGTTTCACAGTGACACCAGTCAATGCAATTTTCTTTTCAGTATGACAGTTTTATTTTTCCCATTTGCTTAAGATTTCAATAATTTTTTTAAAGGATGACTTTTTTGTCAGAAGATGATAATGGCATTTGAATTGAGCATGGCCAATAAGATTTAAAAAATATATATTTTTTTTTTTTGCAATAAAACATATATTTTAATACTGGCTAAATTTATACTTCATACCTGTATAGTTAGGTCCTT
The DNA here is from genome assembly GCF_036172605.1 of Pelobates fuscus. Taxonomy (NCBI): domain Eukaryota; kingdom Metazoa; phylum Chordata; class Amphibia; order Anura; family Pelobatidae; genus Pelobates; species Pelobates fuscus. Next base: position 146,981,708 of record NC_086322.1, read on the forward strand.
GAATATGAGAGGCATTATGTGAAGTATAGTTTCAGATAAGATCTACATTTACTGGTCCCTAAGTGCAATAAATAAATAATTGCATGACTATGTAAGAGCTTGCTTAACTTTCAACTTAAAAACTATATGATTTTTAGTTCCCCAATGCTCCTTTCATCTACTCTGTGTCTTCTGAAAGAAATTAGTTCATTGGTAATTTACTAACATGGAAATTTCGATTATTCAAGTTACATATCAAATTTTAGGCTAAACTGAAAATATAGCTGACTTTTAATTTTGTGAAATTAGAATTTTGCTTAAAATTCATTTTAAATTCCTGACAATTCACATGTAAGTGAATAATTCTGTGTTGTCCGTGCAGAACAGCTACCATTTTAGTGATCAAAAGTACAGAAAACAGCTAGTGTGGTATAAACAGGACATATAAATAGGGAAGAAGAATATTTATCGACTACAGAGGCATCATATATAACAGACAGTATAACATTCAGTGCACTGCAGTATATATGCATAATATAATATTGTGTATACATTTTGCTATACACTGATAGGAGCATTGTATTGCCATTTAGTTCACAGATTAATTGAGAAAAAAAAGTAACCAGGAGGTTGGGCCTGACTGCCATGGTGGTAGGACACATCTTGCATGAGGTCCTCCGCTATTCTACTAACCAACACATTCTGCACTCTCATCACAAATTCAGAGAAGTTTTGGCTTCTAATACTTACCTGCTACACTGAGCAGTGGTCAGCAACTTGTATGAGATCTTGGTTACTCACCTTTTCTCATTCAGCATAAATATTGTGAATGAGCTGTAGGGCTAATTTCTTCCATATGTTGCTAATTTTGACACTTTCTCTGCTGTTTATTGATTTTTTTTCTCTCACTATTTTGCCTTAGTTCTTATTTTGCCCTTTTATCAACTTGACACCAGGGGGTCCTCCTTGGGGAATTATCCCTGTACCCACCTGAACTCCTCAGGTTTAGCTTGTTGTATAGTTTTACTTGTTTAGCCCCCTTTTCCCGTTATGACATGTAAACAAAGCCTGTTTCTGTTTCACATTTATTTTTATTTTTTAAAATGAGGTAATACCAAAAAAGTAACCAATAGAGCAGTGGTAGGCAACCTTTCGGCATTCCAAATGTTGTGGACTAAATCTCCCGTAATTCTTTTTCTGCTATTATACACCTGGAGTGTCAGAATTTGCCTACCCTTGCAGTAGAGAACAAAACATTCAGAATCATGAATCAGAACAAACATGTCTGACACAGCGTCGCTCGACTGATTGTGATTCGGTTTTGAAGTCACCTGATCGGCCCAAATTCTGATTTGCAGTTCACCAAAACTAATCTCCAAGTCTACTGTTTTCCTTGTGATAATTTCTCAAATACACAGAGTACTGAATGTAATCATTTTACTGCATTTTCAGTTTTGATTTCGTAAAGTAAAAATGTCAGCAGAACAAAACACATTTAAAAAATAATCTATATATGTGCAATGAAGAATATTATATGAATTGTACATTGAAACATATTTGCATAAATCAGTCAGTCAATAAAAAATAAAAAGTATGGCAAATACATGTATGGGTGAAGGGGGATAAATGCATGTACACTGGTACTGAAATTGAGGTGGAACTTGTATTGTGTGAACATAAAGTCGGATTTATAGAACGTTTGAGATGATAGAAAATTAAGAGTTTTATATTTGTATTTTTAGAGGCCCAGGATTTGCAGTTCACCACATCTTTCAGACAGGCATTCTCCAATCCTAAATTACCCTTCACCCTATGTCCTAGTAGTCATAAAACCCCAATAGCTTTAATCTTTAGCCCCAAACTGTAATTAACCCATATGCATAACATTTCCATTATTAACTTATCAATTGTCTGCTGTGCTGTAATGTTGCTATTTTTATATACATTGACATTTTGTTGTTACTGTAACTACGGTTCTAGCATATAAAATAGTATTTAAAATGAAGACCGTGATTGGGAGAGGAAACTTGTGCTTGGTCAAGTCTCTTGCAGATCAGAATAAATCACTCTTTAGACTTTAAGGGTTATTCAGAAAAGTGAGAATTGTTGGAAACTCAAAATTAAAATTAAAGTGCATTTCAAATGTAAGGTTAAAACAGTCCCAGTCAACTATGCTTCCAGTTTGGCTTTACATTTGAAATTCACTCTAAATTCACTTTGAATTCCAAACAATTCTCCCTTTAGCAAATAACCTTGATTCCAGCAAAGGTTTTCTCCAAGACTACTAAGGAAACAGTTAGATGAGTCAGTGAAAAGAGGATTTTCAGGCCATTAAATGAAAATATTTTTTTTTTAAATGCAACCAGAGTGATCGCCTGCAGATACAATACAAATTACTTCTTCACAGTAGAGGTTTGGTAAGATTGAGAAATACACAAACGATAGTTTCTATACAGGTAATTACATTGCTCTGGTGCAGAAACAGAACAAAGAAAATATATGTTGTATTGCCAACTACTTGCTATATTTTATTATAATTAATTTCTCTTTCATGTAGAAGCAACTTGTCATCAGGAACAGATTCCCAATTTTCAGTCAGCGGTGGATAGAATATGGAGGTTTGAACAAATGAAGTACAGTTTCCTGACAACATTTAGTGAAATAAATTATTATAACAGTGGTATAAATTATACAATATTTCTGTGCCTCTTAGCAGCAAACATGTTAACATATGATCTTACTAGGGACATAATTAGAATAAATGAAGGTACATTACATTTACGGATCCTGCGTGATTTCCTGTTGCTCAAGTTTCATCAACATTATTAATTTAAATTAATTTGCAACAAATTCTCCTTATCCTGGGTCAGAATCAGTTTCAGGTTTCTTTTCAAAGACACAATCATGATTTTCCATTAATATTATTTTGCAGTTGAGTACTAAAGATAATCCCCTAAATATCAATGTTCTTACCTTGAATTCTTTCTCGATGTTTGCTAGCTTAGCAAGCTCATTACTCAGCTCCAGTGCTGTATGAACCGGATCCTCACTAGATAGTGACAGGTAGGCTGGGCTCGCCAGTCCCTTGTAGGCATTTATCCTTGACCTTGAGTGACTGAAGGAGTCATGCTTCTGTTTTTCTGTACAATCACTGCACTTGCAGAAATAATCATGAGGTCTTTCTATCTTCGCTCCTTTTATCAACAGCATGTGGACAACTTCATATTTCTGGCAGTGAGCAGCAAGTATGATTGGGGTAATATCTGGTGAAAACCGGGTACCATCTTCATCATAGGAAAAAAAATCATCATCCTGAAGCTCCTGCTCACAAGGGCTAAGGGTGAGTCTTTTACTTGCCACAAAAGCTGAATGATTCAAAATGGCCTCCACTATCCTCACGTATCCTTTGCTGATTGCAAGAAGAAGAGCATCTCCTATACGCGCCAAGTTCTCCTTCTTGAGCAACAGCTCTGTCACCTCTAAATGTTCATTCCCTACAGCCAGCTGTAGGGCATTTTGACCCATGTAGTCGACACAGTTCACATTCAAGGTCTTTGACTCTTCCAGCATCTTTCTGACCACAGGAATGTTTCCATATTCTGCAGCATCCAGAAAGCGCTCCTCCTCTGCGGTCAGATTTGGACCCCTGTTGTTGAACATAAATGCTGGGCCTCTAACAGCCTGCCTCCGTCCCTTCTCCCTCATCATGGTAACACGCCTCATGGATGGGCTCCCATCACCTGCTCTAAAATAGAAGCAAGAGAAAATTAATCAGATGGAATTTCCAGTGTCCTATCTTTTATGTATCTACAAACCAGCTAATGTCAAATGTGTAAATATAGCAATGGTGATAAATATCTCATTTGATACAATAGTAAAACTACTTCGTTTTTTTTTTTTAATTTTTGCTTGATGGACTCGAATGGGATCAAATGTATTATGCAAATTCAGGGACAATATCTGAATTTGTCAATTTAATGAACAGCCTAATTGGAGTTTTATAGCCAATTCGACTTTTGTAACTGAATTTTAGGCAACTTCACAATTGTAAATAAGTGACGAATATCATAAAGAAACACTTATTTTAGCAGTGTTTATATACCTATAAATAAAATCTAAAAGCATTATACGTACAATATGACTAAGTGGCACTTAAAGTAAAAACAGTATATGTGGTAATACAGGCATGGTGATATTAATTACAGTGCCTCTGCTCGATGGACAGAGACTGATCAATGCAGCCAATGAGGTGTTGTGCTGTTTTCAGCAGAGATCACACACAATTAACAAAGAAATACGTCAAGTGCAGCCAGATGGGAGTGGGAGTCCCAAATACCACAAAAATGAAATCAAATTCCCAAGCACACTGATCAATTAAAGTGAGCAGACTTTATTACTTGATAAAGACTCTATAGCCAAGCCAAACCACCGCTCCAATAAAGTCAGCTCACAATAAATGATCAGTGCGCTCTGGAATTTGAGTAATACATATGTGCAGAATGGGACTGTCAAGGAAGGAGAAGACAGCTTTAATTTGTTTTGATCTTTAAAACAAAATCAGCGCAGTGAGTGCATGACGTTACAGGGGGTTTCTCTCTCATGTGTATACTGTACAAGGGGTTGGTTACGACAGGAAAAAGACAGTGATACAATTTAGATCACATAGCTTTTAATAAAAAAATATTTACATATGTTTAAAAGAATGTGATAATGGAAAAAAATTTAATGACTAGAGCACATTGGGAAGAAAAAGTTTGCGCTATCAATCATAACATGCTTACATCAGAGTTATTTTGTTAGCCATACAAATCATAGGAGGAAACAGCCAGCCTTTTATCTAAACTCCAAGAATAGACCCAGAGCAAAGTATTTATTTTAATGCCAAGAAACAGTTCCTACTACCCAGCAGTGAAAGCGGATCATTCATTTCTACGTCTAGTGGGTTGTAGGTGGAGGAATGAAAGAGGAAGTATGTATGTGCATGCTGATTCTAATTGTTAGAAATCAGAAGAATGTGTTTAGCACACAGTGTATTACAGGAGAAGCAGGACAAATACAATAGAAATTCAAGGCACACAAAATAACATCTCTCTTTGGTGCTCCTTATGCGGTCAGCCACAGACTGAAGAAATCAATCATAACAATGAGAACTATGTTTTGATCAGAAAAATGAGAGCTATGTAACGATAAATACCTGGTCACTTTTCAATGCCTTCTTTGTGAGCGAACAGCAAAATGTCAAAGTATTGAATCTCCTGCATACCCTTTACCCTATTTAGACATATTAAGCAGTAGGCACTGCAATTAACCCACTAAGTGCATACAAAGGCGATGAGCAATATGAAACTGAATGTTAATGACTTAAAATGTATCATTTCAAATGTGCCGTATTACTGTCAGTCACTTCAGAATTGCCTTAGCAATAGGGGACCATTAAATAAAAGCTAAAGGCATTAATTGATCTTGTATTTAATCAGTGCATCCAACCCCCTGTGCAATTAGCAGCAGTTTATTCATCCATATGCATCTGTTACCAGTAGTGATTGCCAGAAAAAAATTTAGATGGATACAGTATTATACTTGTCTGACCTTTACTGATTGATTGGCATTTTGTGCATTGGTAAAAACATGGCGCTGCTAGGGAATCTCACAAGGGGATACGTATGAAAGAAATAATTTGGGAGTATTTCAATGTAATGCTTTTATTTTGTTCAAAATGTTTGCTTTTGGCACAAAGCAGTACAAAACAGTTTGTAACACTCAGTCTAGGTTAAATGGTGGTTGCAAAAACCACTTATAGAAAGATAATGTATTGTGTCAAAACAATTGATCACTTGGGAATGACATCTTAAGATATATTACTGAACAGACTTCACAGAAATTGGGTACACTGGAGAATTGCTGACACATATAATCCAACATTAGATATTAAAAGGAATGCAAAATGACTAGAAAACATAGTAACATTCTGGAAAAAAGTCGGATAATGCAATTTAAAGAGCTAAATTTAATTATTTTAATCTCCACAAAGGAAATTATATGTATACAAGGGTCATTCATTAAAAAGTGAAGTGTCAAGAATTTAAAGTTAATTTTAGGTCACAATTGCTGAGTTGGAAACATTCCTCATTTCAGTTATGATATCAGGTTGGTTATTTTTCCTTTAAATTGTAATCCCTTTCTAACAAGTCACACTTTTGTCTGGAAAATTGCGAATCGGCTTGTTCATTTTGGGAAATTATGAATTTTATAAACATATCTCCAAGCAGTCATCGTAGATAAAGATATATTTTAAAAATGACTTTTATTTCTTCATTCACCACAACTTGCTGTTGCAGCACTGTACAAAGACAAAAACAAGACAATCAATTCATTCTAACAAAACCACATTTTCTATATGAAAACAGTGCACTTACAACCTAAAACTAAAGGTTGATTGTAGTGACTTGAAAACTAAGTTGGAACATTTACAGGTGTTACTAAAGGGAGAAATGTCCGGAATTCAAAGTGAATTTAAAATTTGGGACCAAAAAAGATTAAAAATTATCCAAGTCTGCTATGCTTGCATTTCAGCTATTTAGGTTAAGCCTTTCAACAATTCTCACTTTAGTAATTGGCCCTCTGTAAAGTTACTCACAAAAAATGGCGCACTAGCATCAACCTAGCCGAGGTTGCGGGGGGGCGGAGCTTGCCAGCCAAGCGGAGCAGACGTGCCTGGCTGGAGCTCCTGCGACTGGCAGCAGATTTCGGGACAAAAACCCCTACTACCCGCATTACCCAAGCGACACACAGCAATATTCGAGACGGGGGGTCGATGCACTACCTGGTGATACCCTACATAAGCACCCCGGAACCTGAACAGGCCAGCCCGAGGCCTGCGGCCTACGCTTAAACGAGCCGAGGTGAGACGGCCGCTCACCCGGCTCCGTGCCAGCAGCGGCAACAACCAGCCCGAGCCTCTCCCCCCCCCCCTCTGGACCGGCGGGGGTTATCCCGGTCTCCACTGATCGGCTCCACGCATCCCGCCTGCCTACCTAACGCGACAACCACGCGGTTCCTCTCAAAATGGCGGACGTGCCTCCTAGCTTTGAGATCAGGAGGCAGCATGAAGCGCCAGATAGATGGACGGCACATGAGCAAACAAAGCTCCGACTAGACGCAATATTCGCCCGTTTCTGGGCGCAACTAGAGGCACGAAACAAAGCAGCAACCCGACAAAGCAAAAGTGGAAGGGGGGAAAACGGAGAGTCACCCTCGGGCCCAAACGCCCGTCAAGCGGAAACATACCCAGCACTGAGCCCGCCTGGGCCAAGAGCCGACGGGGTTGATCTCCCCAAGCATCACCCACGGAGGTGGAAGATTCGCCGCAAGCAGCGACAAACCTGGCGACACAGCCAAATCCCGCCGGAGAAGGACCTGGCCCCAGGTATGCATAAAATTATTGGTTGGCGCAAGGCCTGTACCATGCGGAGGCCAGCCCGACGCCCTCAAGCCCAGAGAAGCCCCCGGCTAACCAGAGCCCGACCCCACCGACACTCAGGGGCATCTCTCTGAACGCCAAAGCCCAACCCAGCCCCACAGCAAATGCGGGAATCTCCCCAGCCACACTTCTCTCGAAGACCAAACCCAGCTGGAAACCGGGAGCGATCGGTGCCACGGCTCAAGAGGGATCATCCACACTCCCATGCCTCTCACCCGCGACAGAACTTACCTCTAGGGGCACCAGGGCAACCGCATGACCAAGCTCACAAGAAGCTCCACATTCGGACCGACGACACCCCCGGGCAGGCAGCCTCTCACTACCTAAGCAAGCGGACATGGGGGTCCCCGAAACACCCAGACCCGACAGCCGAGATAGGTGAGCCCCTAAGTGGAAAATACAGCACGGCAGATATTCTCAAAGGCATAGGATAAAGGGGACACTCTGGGACATGAGGCACGAAGCATGGGATGCGCAGCCTCTCGCGGTGGCATACAATAGTTCCCGCTTTAAGAACCTACCGACACACTTTTCCACAGCTGACTCTCGTATTTCACCTACCTAGCCCATCCAAGCCTATGCAGGACTTCCTAACCTGTGAAACTCGGATACTGGCAAGCTTATATTCATATGTTCTGTATACCTAGCCAGATAATTATAGTGACTAGCTTTATATTGTATGTATGATATTCCTGTCACTTGCATTGTTTTGTCACCTATCATACGGTTAAGAATGACATGCTACCGCTCATGGGCATAATTCCCTCAAGCTTCTTGTTAAGTTTTCTCCCCTTGTTACTCATGCTCAAGATATGCCCGGTTTAACTGCATACATCCTCTTAGCCTGTCACAAATTGAGAGCTCTCTCTGATGTTAGCTATAGCATAGTCAGATATTCTATAAGCCTGATTTGCTAGCCTGATTTACTAGCCTGATTTACTAGCCTGATTTACTAGCCTGATTTATATGCCTGTCGTCTAAGCCTGTTTTATACACCTGTTATTCATGCATATTTCATCTTTACAAATAACAAAAAAAAAGTGCATTGTCTATTTACCCCCTACTGTAACTAATGTCTTGAAACCTGCATATGGAATGCCGTTGGGGTACCATATGTATGCCTGTGACTACTATACGCACTACAAAAATAAAGAATTAAAAAAAAAAAAAAACCTAGCCGAGGTTGCAAACAGCTAAGTCCGAAATTGAGGCAGCTGCATCAATCTAACAACAATCACAGCAAGTTCAATAAAGCAATATCAGTACTAGGTCGCGTCAAACCAACCAAAAATGCCAAGCTGTGGCCTTCATGACTTACTAGTTTTTCTCAGTGTCTCTATTAACACAAAGTGCATGCAAATATGATATATGTGTTGATGCATATATGATGCTAGAGGCATTATGCATTTTGTTTCTTTGGGCTATATCTAAAAACAGCTCGCAAAACCTGCAGTTCTCCAGTTCTCTTGCATGCTGCCTTTGCAAGCCCTCACCTTCTTCCTCAGGCCATATATTATGTGGCTGTCCAATCACTGACTTCCCAATGTAGATCAATGAAAAATCTTTGCAAGGTAAGTGCTCTGGGCAATTGCTGCCTCTTAAGCTTAGCTCAACTGAGTTAACCAAACCAGGAAGTAACACGACTGGTTGTCTGATTGACAGACAGGGGGTGTAACCAGGTTAGTTTATAAAAGTGTCAATTTCTATTGAAATTTATTTAGTAAAATAAAATGTAAAAAATACTCTTCACACATAAAGCATTTCAGCAATTTAAAGCTCTTAAGAGATCAATTTCAAGATCTTTTCACAAAATAATCAATGGCGTTCCCTTGAAAATCAACTTGTAAAAAATACTTAACTTGTCTGAGTTGGAGGTTTTATCCTACTCGGCTAATTATCCTCATTCTTCTAAATCACTAGAACTTGCTGTTATCCTTACTTAGCTCGTGAAGAAATTCCATAAATACTAATAAATTGTGCATGTGCATATTGTTTTATACATGGGACTCCTTGAATGCATTTAATTTCACGTATGCGGTTGTTAACTAATGTTTGTTCACTGAACTGGAAATATGGAGAACTGACAAGTAAAAAGCAAATTTCAAGTTAAAATAAATATATATTTGTTTAAATGTTCCAATACAGCTATTTTGGCTTAAAATGTGTGATTTCCCTTCCCAATTCCATTTAACAGTCTCTTTAATAAATAACCATTTAAAGCAAGGAGAAATGACAAGCAGATTTTTTTATTCTGCTATTTTGGCCAAAAATCTGGAAATCAATTATCAATTTTCTACATTATCTGTGTTATTCACTAAAATTATGTCTTTTTTGAAAACATGAATTTGTTCATTTTAGACATTCCTTTTTGTAATTTTTAACAAAAAAACACGGTGGACTTGTTTCAACAGACTGGACTACTCAATTTATTGAGTAAGGTTACTAGCCAACCACAGTTATAAATTAGCCTAATTCCTGTTAATTTAACGAATTTGTTACTATTTATCGATTTCTCTTAGTGGTCCTTGACTACTTGCGTTGAAGAACTATGAAACAGATTAACGATCGAGATACTCTGCTGACCCCATTGTCCACTAGTTTAATGAGTTTATATATTAGCAATTACTCGTTTTGAAAGATAAACGGCTTTGTAATGGTAAATTTGTAATGTCAATGAAAGGGCAGCTAATGCTAATTGTAGCAATGAGGGAACTTGATGTAATGATTACTTCACAGATTTTGCATCTCTAATGAAGAAATGTAATGTCAGTTGCTAAATACCATACAATTATCATTTATGATTGTTACTTTTGAAAGGGCTCTTATTTGTGATTTGTGTATTTGTTATTATGTTGTCAAATGTACACATGTGATATTATATTTGTGATATGTATGTATGTTTGTTTTGTTATGTCAATATGTACCTGTTCTGTCTTACTTACAGTTACAAGGATACTAGGGCATCTGGGCATATATTTTTTTTATTTTGCAAATGATTAATTTTAGCACCAGTGCTTGATAAGCAGATTCTAAGTAAACCCCATTTACAATGTTGCAGCCAAATGCATTCAGTTTCATGACTATGGACGGATAAATGCAAAGGCTTGGCCTGCAGTTGTGGGAGGGGCATGTTACCCTACTTAAACCCCCTACTCAACTTCCTCCGTTCCATACGTGCTTTTAGCGATCCGCATGTCGCTATTTCCGGTCGCCATCTGCTTCCCTTGTGGTTCTCCTAGCCTGGCCGTTTCGTCCACGCTCATTTCTGGGGCTTTGCTCTGGTCGGCTGTCTGTCCTGTCATCTCGTTTCTGTTGTCGTGAGTTACTTACCTCCATTCAGGAGTTTTTCCTTTCCCCTTGTTTCCTGCTGCTCGCTTGGTTTCGCATGGGTTCGTGGCTATCGGGCGTTCGCCTGTTTTCCCTGACTGGTCCCGCCATTTCTCCTGTCTTGCTTGGTTTCTGCACTATTTGCTCAAACATTCAGGGAGCCCATTATGCTTCATGTGTGCACACGGTCACGCATCGGTTAGGGGACTTTCACTCACAGTGCGCTCAGTCTGCCTTACATCCGAGCTACATAAGGCAGAGCGGGTGGTAGCAGGGTTTTTGTTACAAGGCATCCACCTATTGATACAATGTTGCAAGGCTCCCCAGGCTTTTCAGGGTGCGTTAATACATTGTGCAGCGCGGTAGCGCCGCTTGAGCCATAGCCTATACTAGGGTTTCACACTGCTTGTTTCTGACTGGGAGTGAGGTAGAGTTGCCCTCGCTTTGCATTAGAGGCCACTGCTCCTGGCTACGTTTTCACACTTTATACACTTGCCCCGTTTTTTTTACTTATTTCACGTATCTTGAGCGTGCATGTCAGCCATTGGTTTCTCACACGTGTTCTGGAGTTGGTGGGTTTGACTGGATGTATTGCCTGCATACGTGGAGGAACTACCCACTGAGCTGTTTAGGCCTACTGATTGTTATTAGTCGATTTTGGGCTTGCTTGTCTGCCTTTCCCATCCCACTGTTAAATCCTCTCCTCATATTTGGGGTCATTTACTATTTATTTTGTTACAAGTCGGTTTTGCACGTTTACAGACTTTTTAGGGATTCCATTTGTATATGTTGGTTTTGTGCATGCTCCAATTTATCTCAATTATTTTTCATGTTCCCTTAGTTTTTCTCTGTCCTGGGTAAAAGGGAAATACGGCCTAGTCGCAGGGTCCGACCCACGTTCTTCTTTCAAGTTTTTTCTTGTTTCTCTGCTTGGCCGGGCCAAGTTTGCCCGTCTTTACTCCTCGTGCTACGTTATTTTCCTGAACCCCCCACGTTTTCGCTCCGCGTTCCTCAGGTACGTACTCTCTCACACTCCCTTCCCTCCCCTCTTAGTTAGCTGTTGCTGGCTGTCAGGATCCTAGGTGTCCACTAGTTGTAATTCCCCTGGCTTCTTCACCTTAGGTTAGTGGTCCCGCGAGGCCAACACCCATCCTCATACTCGGAGGTACTACGCCCCTCAGGCCAACTCATAGTTAGTCGCCTCGCATTGTGGCATAGAGAGGGCCTCACCTGTCACTCCCATTCTATCTTATGTTTACCTGTCACCGAGAGGCCAACACCCCGCCAACGCATAGATAGAGCCTCTCACGCCGCTTGGCATCTAGCAGGGCCTCACCTGTCACCAAAACCTAGTTTTAATTGTTTCGCCTTTTTGGCATTAGCTAGTATGCCAGCCCACACACAGACACAGACACACACACAGACACACACACAGACACACACACAGACACACGCATGCTTTGGGTCGCTTATACGCTGTCTATTTGTTTCTTTTTTAGCGGGTCTCCACTGCCAGGAGCTGGCATACTATTTTTCCCCCCCGGCTCTCTGGCTAGGTCTGGTACTCATCACGCTGTGGAGTTTCGGCTACTTCTACCTTTTTTTTTTTTTCGTGTCAGGGTCTTTTTCTTGCTTCGCTGCGGTTCTCACGAATCAACCTATTCCCTCCCCGGCAGCCTTTCGGACAGCTGAACTCTCAGTGTCTGTCCACCTCCGTGGGTAATGCTGTTGCTGGAGGGCACCCTGAGAACACTCTTACTTCTCCGTTGTTTGCCCCCCTGTTTTGTCTTCACTACTGTCATCTATGGGGGTAGATTCGGATGGCAGTTTGGGTAATTGGCATCTGCCGCTCTGGCTGGATGCGAGCCAGATTTCCTGCACATTTTTCGTACGATCTGTCCTGTGCCTCATCTACGCATTTCACATGGCTCTGCCTACGGCCTCTCCCGTAGCCACTGCGTTTTCGGGGTTTTTACTCGCTTACTTCCAGCATGGTCGGCTCGTGGTAATTTTTCTTTCACGTCTGGCTCTTTCTACTAATGCTCGCGGTACATGTGTTAGGTACATGTCTTCTCCTTTGAGGCCCCTTTTTTCATGTAAACTGTTACTGTCTCTGTTGCTATGTTGTCTGCAATTGGTTTTCGCTTCTTTTGCCACCTCTACCTTGCATCAACTCTACCTATCTGGTTTACAACTGCACATGAATATGCAGGTTTTACCATTCATACGCAGCTTCATGTCCTCATACCAGATTAGTACCATACTCAGGACGTTTCAGGTTCCCGGGTAAATTTCACATTTTACAGATTTCCCATCAGCATCCAATTAGTTCAATCAATATTTGACCTATTAGATGCCCTATAAACCAGGCACCACCCTTCAATGTAGGGTTATAGCTGCTTGATCCAAGGATAAATCTGACTGCCATTCTGGGGTCAAGAAGGAATTTTTCCCTAGCTTGTTGCAAATTGGAAGCGCTTCATGCTGGTTTTTTTCGCCTTCTTTTGGATCAACTGCAAAGAACAAATGTGAGGAAGGCTGAACTCGATGGACGCAAGTCATTTTTTCGGCTATGTAACTACGTAACCTAGTTGAGCCGTTATACCTGCTTTCATGGTTTCTTGGGTCCCACATATTTACCACAACCACCACATCTATTCCCCATATGTACCACGTACCGTCAAGTTTTTTCAACAGGCATTTTCTATATAGCTAGGCAATGTAAGGTCTTTTGTTTTATCAGTTGTTGATTGTTCCACGCTTCTGGCATGTATCTATTTTTTGCCCTCTTTTATTACAGGCCTACCACAACGTTGGTTCCGGCACACCTCAACCGACTTATTTCCCCCTTTACTATAATACTCTTTGTATACTTCCTATACGGCCTTATTTGCCCCTCACACAAATGCAAAGGCTTGGCCTGCAGTTGTGGGAGGGGCATGTTACCCTACTTAAACCCCCTACTCACCTTCCTCCGTTCCATACGTGCTTTTAGCGATCCGCATGTCCCCACCCCCCACTCCCTCTATCTATACTTTTTATTACACCTCATGGGTGGGCCCTCTTTTATTACAGGCCTACCGCAACGTTGGTTCCGGCACACCTCAACCGACTTATTTCCCCCTTTACTATGCTACTCTTTGTACATTCCTATACGGCCTTATTTGCCCCTCACACAAATATATTTACTGTGTGTGTTCTAAATTATTTTTAAAACTGTCCTGCATTTAGGGCAATATTAATCAAAACTCAAACAGCCAGTATTTCTGTGCATTATTTAAGATAAGGGATAGTCACCACTGTAACCAGTAGAGTTCCATGCATCTAAGAATTTAGCACTGTCACTGAAAATAACTTTATCTTGAGTAATGTGGCCTGTAGCAAGCAAATTAATATCAGCAATTTGAAAATATAATATATTAGGCAGGTGGTTTTAATGTTGTGGCTGATCAGTGTATAGCATAGAAATACAAAAAAATAAGGAAGGTAAATAGAGAAGTAAGAAACTGAAATAATAAAATTTACTATTTTGAGGCAAGGCACCTACTTTGCCTTGTTAAAACCCCCCCTCCCATACATCCATATATGTTCCATAAAAATTAAATATGAAACACAATAGTTCTCTCTGAAAATGAAATTTTAGCTAGCTCTAAGAGGGATTATTGACACCAATGCATTTATTTTACAGAGAGGACCATAATGTTTTATATTTTATTTATTAGAGAACATTTATCAAAAGAAAATAGAGTATAACAATTAGGAAATATCACGTTCTTATTTCTTTATCCTCCTTACTTGTTTTTGTACATTTCTGCTGCTGTCCAGGAATATCTGCCTCCGGGACATATGAGAGCAGATTGGAGGGGATGCCATGCTACCATTTCTAGAGCGCCTCCTAGCCTCAATGAGCATCAGAGGCAGCGCAGATCTAGGGATATTAACTCAGCATTCAGAATCTGCAAAGTTGCTTCTGCTCCTGCGGGCGCACCAAGAAACATAATTGCAGTGACTAAAGACATAGAATAGCAGTACGGTCTGCAGTCATGTCCAAATCCAGAGAGCTTGAAAATTCCCAATTTGAAGGCTGTGACACAGCCATATACGGAGACCTCCCGTTCGCAGTACTGACAGAGAAGAGGCAACTGCCACCGGTGGCTAGACAGCTGAGGGATGCGGCAATCAGATAATGTTGGGGGTGGATGACTCCCTACTATTCCCGCAGGGAGATGACACACTCACCCAGAGACTTTCCTCCAGAGACTAAACTTGCCAGTACTAAACCTAGTGAGTGCTCAGAAGGCTGGGGCCAGTGCACAGCGCCAACTCAAAGTTTACCCTCTATACTCACAGTCCCAATTTTAGGTCACAACCGTACTTCCCTTGAAAATGCTGCCACCATAGTAAATCACTGTTCCTGCCCTCCATTAGTTTTCCAACTCAGTGCTCAGTGTCACAGAGCATGCATCCCCTGACATATTTTGTTATCTCTGCTTAGGTTTTAATTTCAGTATTGTTTTGTTTTACAATCCCAGACCAGATCAGGTTGAGACAAGTTAAAAATAATTGACATCACCTGTCTCAATAGCTAGAATGTCCTGTATAGCGTGTTACCAAAGTTATGTTATAGGTTACACATACTGCCTCTAGTACGAAGATATCTTAACAATGTATTTTTTTCATTGTTCATACCATGAACAAGCTGTATTTTGAGTATAAAAACTCCAATAAAATACAAATTGAAAAAAAAAAAATATGTAGACAAATATCCCCTGAAAAACTGGTCAATACTGGAATTGTGATATAAGGTCGCTATAATCTGCATAATGCATAGGAAATTTAAATGCTACCTTGCCTCTCCACTCGCTGTAAAGGAGCCTCTTTGGCTAAGTGTACATTGGCTGTACATTGCATTCTGGCAGTGAGTTCAGTACTTATAAGGTGGGCATTGGACACATTACAGAGCTTCTTAGCAGACTGAAATAGTAGTTTGCCGTGCCTTGTATATTACAAATGCCTGATTTTAGACAAGCAGTAGCTACCCTAATAACATTCAAACCAAGCAAAAATAATGCTGATAAATAAGAAAACAATTATTAGTAAGTAGATATAATTAAACATATTCAATACATTATAAAAATATGATAAAACAAAGTAAAAAAGGTGAGAAGTAAATGCACACCTTTAAGGAGTATAGAACCAAGAAAAATATTATTATCCATCTTCCAATTGCTGTCACAGAGATCACAAGTATGCCCATGGGTGTAGGAACCCCAAAATATCTGTGGGGGATAGCGTTTTTACTCGCTGGGTGTATTCTTATTCCGTAAACTAGGAGTTGTTCATCCCATTGTACAGCGCTACGGAATTTGCAGTCGCTATATAAATGATTAAATAATAACATTAAAGGGTTACTACAGGGAAGGGGTTTTACTTACCCGGATACAGCACCGGGATCCTCCTGATTAGATCCACCCCTACCCCTCCCATGAATATTAGAACCCCACCTACCCCTTCCACGCATATTAACCCCCCTACCCCTTCAATGCATATTAGTACTCCCCTAACCCCTTCCAATAATTTTTCTACCTCCCCCCTCCTCCTATCCATATTAGTAGCCCCCCTAAACCCTTCCAATTATTTTTCTACCTACCCCTCTCCCCCTATCCTTATTATTAGCCCCCCTAACCCTTTCCAATAATTTTTCTGCCATGTTAACTAACGCCAGTGCTGGAGTGCCGCCGTGTTTACATTAAAAGGCCTGGAGGGACAGGCTATAGACACCAGAACCACTACATTAAGCTGCAGTGGTTCTGGGGACTATAGTGTTTCTTTAATGTGAGGTAAATTAGAGATTAGTTCCAAGAATAATATGCTAGATTGCCTACTTACAAACAGATGAGGATGATGATGGGCTCTAGCTGCAGTCTGGCTCCACTGGTCTGGTGTAGAACAGACTCTCTGGAGGCTGTTTGTAACTGTGGTCACAAAAATCAATGTTCTGGGAGAACAGGAAGCAGCTCCATTTTTAGGGGGCCCTTTACACAGCTCAAAATCTGGGTCCCAGGGTCGACCTTCATGTTCCACCAATGAGTTTGTTCACAGGGGGTGGAGTGTGTAGGGGATGTCCTGATATGTGTGTAAGGAATGTATTGTGTGAATCTGTGTTTGTATGTGTAAGGGCTGCAAGGTGTGTTTCTGTGTATGTACGGGATGCAGTGTGTGCGTCTGTAAGGGGTGCATTGAGTGTGTGTACAGGGTGCATTGAGTGTGTGTAAGGAATGCATTGTGTGTTTCTGTGTGTGTAAGGGTTGCATGATTGTGTGATTGTGTGTGTGTGTGTGTGATGGATGTCAATCTCTCTCCCTCCCTTGTCACTCTCTTTATCTCCCTCCCTCCCTCCCTTGTCACTCTCTTTCTCCCCCTCCCTCCCTCCCTTGTCACTCTCTTTCTCCCCCTCCCTTGTCACTCTCTTTCTTCCCCTCCCTCCCTTGTCACTCTTTCTCCCCTCCCTCCCTTGTCACTCTTTCCCCCTCCCTCCCTCCCTTGTCACTCTCTTTCTCCCCCTCCCTCCCTTGTCACTCTTTTTCTCCCCCTCCCTCCCTTGTCACTCTTTTTCTCCCCCTCCCTCCCTTGTCACTCTCTTTTTTCTCCCCCTCCCTCCCTCGTCATTCTCTTCCTCCCCTCTCCCCTACATCTATAGTAGCATGGCCAAGCTCTGTATGATCCGCGGGTACAGGGAGATTTTGTTTCCTGTACCCGGCCGGACTAAAAGGAAGTGCACACTCTCTCAGTGCGCACTTCCTGTTAGTCCGGCCGGGTACAGGAGACAGATGCTCCCTGTACCCGCGGACCATACAGGGCTTGGCCACGCTACAGTGAGGGAGTGACAGGAGGGAGCGCTGAGTGCTTCCCTCCTGTCAGACCCTCTCCTCACGCTGCGCAAAATCTGCTCAAAATCTGGGTCCCAGGGTCCACCTTCATGTTCCACCAATGAGTTTGTTCACAGGGGGTGGAGTGTGTAGGGGATGTCCTGATATGTGTGTAAGGAATGCATTGTGTGAATCTGTGTTTGTATGTGTAAGGTCTGCAAGGTGTGTTTCTGTGTATGTACGGGATGCAGTGTGTGCGTCTGTAAGGGGTGCATTGAGTGTGTGTACGGGGTGCATTGAGTGTGTGTAAGGAATGCATTGTGTGTTTCTGTGTGTGTAAGGTTTGCATGATTGTGTGATTGTGTGTGTGTGTGTGTGTGTGTACGGGGTGCATTGAGTGTGTGTAAAGAATGCATTGTGTGTTTCTGTGTGTGTAAGGGTTGCATGATTGTGTGATTGTGTGTGTGTGTGTGTGTGAGGGATGTCAATCTCTCTCCCTCCCTTGTCACTCTCTTTCTCACCCTCCCTCTCTCCCTTGTCACTCTCTTTCTCCCCCTCCCTCCCTTGTCACTTTCTTTCTCCCCCTCCCTCCCTTGTCACTCTTTCTCCCCCTCCCTCCCCTGTCACTCTTTCTCCCCCTCACTCCCCTGTCACTCTTTCTCCCCCTCCCTCCCTCCCTTGTCACTCTCTTCCTCCTCTCCCTCCCTTGTCACTTTCTTTCTCCCCCTCCCTCCCTTGTCACTCTTTCTCCCCCTCCCTCCCCTGTCACTCTTTCTCCCCCTCATTCCCCTGTCACTCTTTCTCCCCCTCCCTCCATTGTCACTCTCTCTTTCTCCCCCTCCCTCCATTGTCACGCTCTCTTTCTCCTCCCTCCCTCCCTCCCTTGTCACTTTCTTTCTCCCCCTCCCTCCCTCCCTTGTCACTTTCTTTCTCCCCCTCCCTCCCTCCCTTGTCACTTTCTTTCTCCCCCTCCCTCCCTCCCTCCCTCCCTTGTCACTCTCTTTCTCCCCCCCTCCCTTGTCACTCTCTTTCTCCCCCTCCCTCCCTCCCTTGTCACTCTCTTTCTCCCCCTCCCTCCCTTGTCACTCTCTTTCTCCCCCTCCCTCCCTTGTCACTCTCTTTCTCCCCCTCCCTCCCTTGTCACTCTTTCTCCCCCTCCCTCCCTCCCTTGTCACTCTCTTTCTCCCCCTCCCTCCCTCCCTTGTTACTCTCTTTCTCCCCCTCCCTCCTTCCCTTGTCACTCTCTTTCTCCCCTCCCTCCCTCCCTTGTCACTCTCTTTATCCCCCTCCCTCCCTCCCTTGTCACTCTCTTTCTCCCCCTCCCTCCCTTGTCACTCTCTTTCTCCCCCTCCCTCCCTTGTCACTCTCTTTCTCCCCCTCCCTCCCTTGTCACTCTTTCTCCCCCTCCCTCCCTCCCTTGTCACTCTCTTTCTCCCCCTCCCTCCCTCCCTTGTTACTCTCTTTCTCCCCCTCCCTCCTTCCCTTGTCACTCTCTTTTTTCTCCCCCTCCCTCTCTCGTCATTCTCTTCCTCCCCTCTCCCCTACATCTATAGTAGCGTGGCCGAGCTCTGTATGATCCGCAGGTACAGGGAGATTTTGTTTCCTGTACCCGGCCGGACTAAAAGGAAGTGCACACTCAGTGTGCACTTCCTGTTAGTCCGGTCGGGTACAGGAGACAGATGCTCCCTGTACCCGCAGACCATACAGGGCTCGGCCACGCTACAGTGAGGGAGTGACAGGAGGGAGCGCTGAGTGTTTCCCTCCTGTCAGCCCCTCTCCTCATGCTGCGCCCGGGCGGTGCGCCCTCATGGACGCACCAGCCTGGGCAAAGCTGCAGCCGCCTGAGGCTCTCTGCAGAGCGCTTGGGCGGCTGCAGCATGAGGGGGGCCAGCGGAGCTGGGGGGGGTTTCTCCAGAACCTGTCCCCCCCCGCCTGATTTGCTAGGGTGGATGCGTCCTCCCCACCCCTCCCCCCGGTTCCTACGCCCATGAGTATGCCTATAATATACATAATAGATAGTTCATTTAGCAAGTGGTAATTTGCCCAAAATGTGTTTTTCAATCCTGCTTTCAAATAAATGTTATACTAAGTATTAAAAAAGAATGGATCAAAAAAGAGTCAGAGTGCTGATGGCTTGCTAAATATGGATCATGGTTTTTACAAATACACAAGTGACTATGTATATGCGTATATGCTTGATGCAAGTACTGAATTAGTTTATACTGTTGCCCAGGAAATTGCTTCACACAGCCATTCCAGGTATGCAAGATGCCTGTTTTATTGTTTAACAATGTAAATATTAAGCAAACAAAACACAAATCCTATCTCAGCAGAGTGCTAATTAATAGAGAAGTAGCTCTATTGATGTATGGTTCTCCTGATTGCCAACAAAACACATCATTAAATAATATAAGACAAATCCCTCTAACTTTAACTCTTTTAGCCATCACCTCCAAATTTCCCCTACTACATCTTGTCTCAAATCCCCATTTTATCCTTTAGATTGTAAGCTCACGGGCTATGGAGCTAAGCACTTTGTATAAAAGAGCTCCAATGGCTAGTTATCAGCTTACGGGCAGGGCTCTCTCTACCTCTTGTATTTTTCTGTGTATATTGTATGTTCTCCACTAACTGTACAGTGCTACGGAATCTGTTGGCGCTTTATAAATAGCAGTAATAAATAAATAAATAAATACTAACTTCTTAGCAGCCTTCCCAGTGACACAACTCTCTTTCATCTGGGAATGGAATCCAAGTCTATCCTCGGGTCAGGGAAAGCGGCTGCCTGATTACTTAGCTTGTCAGGTGAATGAAATTACTTATTTGAAATGCTGGTTCAATGAGCAGGCACATCTTTCACCATTTGCTTTTTTATGAGTTATGTAGGACTTAAATTTTTATTATTTTTATAGCCCTTTATATAGCGCCAACATAGCACTTTACAGCTTTACAATAAATGACCAATAATGCTATATTAGGAATGGTGTTAATATGATATTAGACAGTTTGTATGAGAAAACATTAAATGGGCACTCTGTGTAACATAACCACTACCGCTGACATTTTGTTGCCTATAGTTTCTATAGTTCCAATGTGCCATTCACCACTTCTTTATAAAGCTGTTTCGGAGCAGTCTGTCAAGAGTCCAGGTCTCCCCAGCACTAAGCAGTGTCTAGAGGTTGGTTAGTGTCCTTTTAACCCCTTAAGGACACATGACGTGTGTGACATGTCATGATTCCCTTTTATTCCAGAAGTTTGGTCCTTAAGGGGTTAAAGTATTATCTATCATGCATTTTATTTAAAGGTGGTATGAAGGGGTAGAACTCACAAAACTAAACTGACACATTTAAAATACATGCCATCAACTGTCTGTTCCCACATAAAGTATCAGGGCTGCAGACACCGAGAGTGGGTCGATACACTAGAGCTGACATACTTGCTCGGATTCCGATGTGAGGACCTAGGTCTGTTAGCCCTTATTGTCGACTACACAATGAGAGGCCTGAGAGATCGAAACAGTGGTTAACTCCTCATGGTACGAGACCTACGTGTCTCATGAGCAGAGAGATGTTTATTATGGTTTTTACAGTATGATACACACCTGTTAATGTTTATTCCGCAATGCAAGTCCTGTAAATAGGGACCTGCGCGTCCCACTGTGTATATGTTTTGATATAACTCACTTGACACTACCATGAAAAATGAAAAATACTAATAAAAATATATTAAAAAAAAAAAATACAAGCCGTGTTTTAAGTGGCTGTTGGCTTTCACCAATCAGAAAACAATAGGAATTCATATCATACTCAAATCTATAGAGAATGTTAAATGAATAGTTTGCTGTAAAAACTGCTGTAAGATGCACATTGTCTGTTATATGTAGAAACAGCAGGGTGGATTTGATTTAAATCAAGTTCACAAAGCCTAGGCTGGACCTAGAGCAGCCAAAAAACTAAATGTATTAAAAATATATATAATAAAATGGCTTCTGAGTTTTAAATCACATTACCTTGTACCAGGTAATACATCCAATGCACTTAGTGCATAACCAGCAACCAGGGGCAATGCTAAGAGACAAAGCAACATTAGAGCTTCAACAATTAACTATATTAGGCACACACTTACTGCAGTGGGGCCTGTTTTTTAAAAGTGTTTAGGAGATGAGTTGTGGACATGTGTATTCTTTATTGTTAATGTCAATTATGCACCTGAAACAGACAGCAGTCTCTTTTCTTACCATTATCCAATATGATTTCTCTCCTGCACTAAAACAGTCATTACGATGTGAACTCACAAGTATGACAATACTTGCTATATCAAAAAAAAATCAGCCGCTGTTTTCTGTGTATGTCATATAGACGATACGTGCATGCTCACCCTAAAGCTCAGATCCTACATTTCTTTGTTTTATTAGATTCTTATAATACACATTCCACATCTGTTAATAACTGTATTATTTCCTAGCTTCAATGTGGCAAATGAGTCTCCTTATTCAGTAACGAATGTGTGGCCTAGCTCTGAAGGTTAATCCTTATTTATTCACAGATTCCGAACCCAGGTTATTTGCTATTAGATGATTAGAGGTATTTTTTTTATTTTTTTTTAACACAGGGCCATCTGCTCCTCTGCTTCCATTAAAAATATCAGTTATATTTCCCAAGGTGTTAGTCTCATATCACATGTAGGTGAATTACAGCTGCAGCTATCAAATAACATTAAAAATATAGATATATATTCCATTCTGACACAATGTGGAAACCTGCATTGAGTGTTTTAAAATGTATACTGTTGCTTATATAAATATACAATTAAAAAGTGCAATAAATATTTGTGTTAACAACACTGCATATCTATTGAGTTAAAAAATATTGGACAACATTTACACAAACAAAATGTTTAATTTATAATTGGTTTTACTCCATAAGTTCTCAGTAAAAAAAACCAATAATATATTTGGCCAGCCCCCATTTAAGATATACTACCCAGTTAAGAAAATATTTTTGTATATGCCTATGGACATTACTGAAACTCCAGTTTCTATTTTTTACTATATCACCATTATTATATATTTTTTAGATAAGTTTTATTTACCAATATTTGTTTTTTTATATGTGAAATTCTATATATTGCTTAGTTTACCAGGAATTTATATTATTTTAAAGCAAGCTGGGAATCATTACGTTTGGGTAATGATTCCCAGCTTGCTTTAGACCAGGGGTGTCCAAAAGCTAGATCACTAAATGTTGTAGAACAACGACTCACATGATGCTTTGCATGCCTTTAGAATGACAAAGTATCATGGAAACTGTAGTTTTAAAACATCGGGGGATCTACCTTTTGGATACCCCTGCTTTAGACAGTAAGCACATTTCGATTGTCCCTCAACATTTGTTCCTAATTAAAGAAGTATACTTTCACCACGTACGTCCTCTCACAATTAGGTGCAATGGGTAGCCTGGAGTGTCCATAACAAATATACCCATATTCAATAATGCAAAAATGGATTAAAAGACTTTGCATATGGGGGGCGGAGCTTAGCGCCGGAGCCGACCACACGCGTTTTCCCGCGGCTCAGTGGAAAACTACAAGAAATCGGCAAAATTTTGGGGTAACACGCGACAAGCGGACCCGCACACGACACCCCACCGACTCCGGAGAGGGGTAGCAACAGCCCCATGCCTTTTTTATACCCGAAAACGGGTCAGAAAGCCAGACGCACATCTCGGGCCTACCTGAGCTACACAGCCACACGGACCGCCGCAAGGGAACTAGAGGCTGAGCTGGCTGAAATATATTACACTGATTGGCCACCCGATCACCTCCCAAAGCCCACAACAGACATGGGCCGCAAAACCCAGAAATCACAGCCGGGCACCAGCAAAGAATCCCACGATATAGGGGAGATGCTGCAGCGTCCGAACTCCAAGATGGCGACCAGGCCAGAAGCTGGTGAACACAGAACAGTCCCCCAAACAGGTACAACCACCCCTGGGGACTCACCCAGCACGTCACCTGCCATGACTCCCCTAGAGGCAATGGCAGACCAAGACCCACAAGCTCCGGCCACCAAGCAGGATATAGCCAACCTCCTGCGGGAACTCAGACAAAAGACAGCAGCAGACCTGGACGCAGTCCGCACCGAGATACAGGCGGTTAGTGCACGCACGCAGACTACAGAAACCGAGGTCCAAGACCTCAAGCGAGATGTGCAAGAGGTGAAAGACCAAATGCACACCCTGCTGCATTCCCACACTTCCCTGACACTAAGAATGGATATAGCGGAGGACCGCAAGCGACGTGCCAACATTAAACTCCGAGGGGTGCCAGACACCATAGATCAGGCAAAACTGCCACACTACCTAAGACGGCTTATGGACTCACTCCTACCACATTCGCAAGCCAAGAAAATCCAGATGGAAGGGTGCTATAGGATAAACATGTCACAACAGGCCCCCTCCAAAGCTAGCCGAGACATAATTATACGCTACCAGTCTGTGGCGGACAGGAATCGCATCCTAGCAGCAGTAAGGGGCAAAACTCCCCTGGACTTTGAAAATTCCAAACTGACGTTTTTTCAAGATCTCACCAGGAACACACTGCACTGGCGGAGGTCCTTGGGTTCGATCAAGAGCAGACTACGGGAACACCGAGTCGAATACCGATGGACCTTACCGCGAGCACTCACAGCCAAAACGGCCGACGGCAGGGAGCTGAGACTCACCACTATAACTGATGTGGCAGCATTCCTACAAACTCTGGGACTAAACCCACACTCAGAGGAACCCACCACCTCCTCCGACACCCGATTCGGGGACCTGAGCCAAGCGAGATCTTCCACGCCAGGAGGAAAAGAAAATACGAGAGCAGTGAACGCAACCTAGCCACCAGCCAAGCACATTACTGCAACTGTTTACTTTGCTCCCTTTTCATAATTGTTAAGAGAATGTTCTTACTCATGCCTCTACACAACACAAACCCACAGTAGCCACGCTTACCCTGACAGTCACGACACAAGGCGGCCGCAAAAGAGACCGGACCACCGAGCAGACCCCGCAATCTCCCCCCCCCCGCAGTCCCCCAAGGTTAGGGGACACCATCGTACAAATAGCAACGCAGGTACCTACCCCTATGCCGACCCTCCTGACTCACACACACGACCTAAATGCGCAATATATTCCCGAGTCGAGACACTTACTGACTGGACCGGACTTCACACGGGCCAAAACCAACACCTGACCCTGAGGTACCACTTTCAAACGCCACCAACATACAAGTCACACGACGCCTACTTCAACTGGACACACACACGAGAAAAAAAAAAGTAAGAGGCCTGAAAATGTTGTATGATTGTACAAGTTCATGTTATATGGTTTTCGCCTTATCACAACGTATTGAGTGAAAATGATGACCTTGTAAACTTCCCTCAATAAAACAAAGATTGACAAAAAAAAAAAAGACTTTGCATATGAACAACATCTGATCAACAGAATCTTTTTTTTGTCTGTTAATTGATAACACACAGTGTAGTTTTGTCCAATTAATATTTTTTGTTTATATTTGCCTCCTTAGTTTTGTCATCATTCAACTAGAATGGAGCAGGGCATAATCCCTATCTAGGCTTGCAGCAATCCTCTGTTGTTCTATTAGATTGATAAATTATATGTTTATAAGAATCCAGGCAAAAGCCTAGTGCTGTACTATAGCTAATTTATAGGTGCAAATTAAATCCTATTATCAGGGACGATTCTAGGGTCACAGGCGCCTGTGGTCATCTTTCTAACCCCTCGCCTTTGCAATGACTCCACCTCTCTATCTAGACACACACTCACTGAAAGTCACACACAATCACAGAGAGACACACACACTCACTGATTTGACACACAAGGACAGAAACATTTTCATACAGAAACATTGACACACACTCTCAATGACATACACAATCTCACTGATTTGAAACACTTAATGACAGACACAAATGCTGAGAGACACATTGTGGTACACAAAACAAGGAAGTCCACCACTCAGCTTTTTAAATCACAACATGCATAATCACACAATTACACACACACTGCCCTATGCATGCCTAGACAGTCACACACACATTCATACTGTCATATGGACACTGTATCAGTCACACACAGACACACACACTTACAGTCAGACTGACAGACACACACACACTGACAGATACACACACTCACTTACAGATACATTTACTGACAAACACACACACTCACTGACAGATACATTTACTGACAAACACACACACACACTCACTGACAGATATATTTACTGACAAACACACACACACACACACACATTCACTGACAGACACACTAGCTGACACACACAAACACTGACATACACATACTCACACACACACTTACTGACAGATACACTTACTAAAAGACACACACTGACAGACACACATTCACTGACAGATACATTTACTGACAAACACACACACACACACACACACACTCACTGACAGATACATTTACTGACAGACATACTTGCTGACACATGCAAACACTGACATACACATACACTCACACACATTTACTGATATATATACACACACACAGACAGACACACTCGCTGACACACACACACTTACTGACAGACACACACACACAGACACACTTACTGACAGACATACACACTCACTGACAGATACATTTACTGACAAAAACACACACATACTCACTGACAGACACACACTTACTGACAGACACACTCGCTGACACACACACGCACTTACTGACAGACATACACACACAGACACACACATTCACTGACAGACACACACACACTCACTCACAGACACTTACTGATAGACACAAACACACTCACAGAAACTTACTGATAGACACAGAAACACTTACTGATAGACTGTCAAGGTTTCTTTGCTGTTTTAAACAGCAACCGTTCCTTTTTTCAGTGACTGAGTTTTCAGCTGTAATTACGATCAGCTCCTTCAGTATGTTGCCACGGTTACTCACCTGAGAGTAGTAATCAACCCTGCTGCTAATCAGTTCAGCCTATTTAACAGCAAATCCCAGAACCTCCTTGCCCTTGCATGGTTTCCTGTTCCCCAAAAGTCTCCTTGTTCCTGTGTTTCCTGTTTGTTCCTGGTTCCTGACTCCGGCCTTGTTCCTGACTCCACTGCTCTCCGTGTTCCTGATCCTGGCTTGTCTGACTACCCGCTCTGTTGACTGACCCCTGCTTGATTCCTGGACTTTGCTTTTGGTTATTTATTTGTTATTTATTAATAAAGGTGTTTTTGCATCTAGTTCTCTCTCTGTCTGGTTCCTGGTTCCTGGTCCCTGACATAGACACATACACACTTACACAGTCTTGCACACATGCTCACATATTAATTGTATTGCTTGTTGCTTCTGGGTCCTCTCTCCGTGGTTCAGTGGCTTTCATGCTCTTCCTGCGCCTCTCTCCTCCCTCGCACTGTTTAGTGATGCGGGGCCGGAATTACTTCATATTCCAGCTCCTGGCATCACCCAGTCAGCAGCAGCCCCACTGGACCCCAGGAAAGAATCCACTCTAGCACTCCAAAAGGTAGGGAGGCTGGGTGGATTGAACTTTAATTTTTTTTTTTTAATTATGAGTGTCTGTTAGTGAGTGTGTTAGTGTGTGTGTGTCTGTTATTGTGTTTGTCTGTTAGTGTGTGTGTCTGTTAGTGTGTTAGTGTGTGTCTGTGTGTGTGTGTGTGTCTGTTAGTGAGTGTTAGTGTGTCTGTTAGTGAGTGTTTTAGTGTGTGTCTGTTAGTGAGAGTTAGTGTGGGTCTGTCAGTGAGTGTCTGTGTGTTAGTAAGTGTGTGTCTGTCATTGAGATTGTATATGTGTTGGTCAGTGAGTGTGTATGTGTGCTCGTCGGGGAGAGTGTATACGTGTCTATCAGTGTGTGTGTATCTGTTACTGAGAGTATTTGTCTGCCAGTGTGTGTATGCATCTGTCAGTGTGTGTATGCGTGTCTGTCAGTGTATGCATGCATGTCTGTCAGTGTGTGTATGTGTGTCTGTCACTGAGAGTGTGTGTCTTTCAGTGAATGTGTATGTATGTTAGTGTGTGTCTGTTATCTAGTGTATGTGTGTCTGTCAATCAATGTGTGTCTGACATTGAGTGTATGTGTCTGTCAGTGAGTGTTATATATATGTGTTTGTCAGTGTGTATCTGTCAGTGTGTGTGTGTGTGTGTGTCTGACACTGAGTGAGTGTACGTCTGTCAGTGAGTGTGTATGCATTTCTGTCAGCGAGTGTGCATGTGTGTCATGTCAGTGAGTGTGTATGTGTCGGTTGGTGAATGCGTGTCTGTCAGTTAGTGTATATGTTTGTCTATCGGTGGATGTGAGTGTGTGTGTAACTGTGAGTGAGTGTAACTGTGAATGAGTTAGTGTGTATGTCTGTGAATGTGTATGTTTCAGTGAAAGTGTGTGTTGGTTAAAC
Source organism: Pelobates fuscus (assembly GCF_036172605.1). NCBI lineage: Eukaryota > Metazoa > Chordata > Amphibia > Anura > Pelobatidae > Pelobates > Pelobates fuscus. The sequence goes on from NC_086322.1 coordinate 147,009,822, forward strand.
AGTGTGTGTGACAATGACTGTATATCTGTAAGTGAGTGCATGCATCAGGGAGAGTGTGTGTCAGGGAGATAAATTTGGAATGAGGGAGTGGAGGTGGGATGAAGGGGGTGGGGGTGCCAAGTTTTGTCATGCCTAGGGCAGCACGAAACCAGAATACACCACTGCCCTGGATTGAACATCATACATTTTGAATTATTGCACGGATGAATAGAGAGAGAGAGAGAGAGAGAGAGAGAGAGAGAGAGATGGATAGAGATATAGATTTATGGAGAGAGAGGGAGAGAGGGAGGAATAAATGGATAGAGAGAGAACGGGAGAAAAACTTGTTCCATCAAGGGGGCATATCCTGACCGAGCAAGCAATCGCACGCATGTAAAGACAGCATTTATTACTACCTCAACCAACGCAAATCAGGCTACAAATATCTTAAATACCTGTCTGATTTCCCCTACTGACACACTAAAGCCTCCATACCACCCAGACTAACCGGTCACCGGAAACAGGATCTCCACTTACAGACCCAAAATCCTGACTATGCAAATGTGCCCTCACCCACAAATCATTCACAGCGTCGGAGTCTGAGATTTTGGCACAGCTATGTCCTGCCTCTGAATTGAAGATCCACTCCAAGCTACAAGACCTCAGACCTCAGAGCCACACTGCAAGAGGATTTCTGATCCATAACCTCTGACACACAAAGACCTACAGACCCTGGGAAGGGCACTGATCATTTAGAGGCAAAAATGGATGAATTGTGCAATGCACATAATGAAGTTGTCAATAAAGTAACACCACTGGAATCCACACAGACCCTCATCCTCCAAAAAATTACTGAGCAGACTGCTCCAGGCAGAATAACGTAAGGTTTAGAGGCATACCTGAGAATATTACCACAGAGATGCTGAGATCATACCTGGTGAAGTTTGCTTGGGCTGTCCTGCCATCACTGCCTCACATTGATTGTCGCCTAGATAGAGTACATAGGCTGCACACAGCAAGAAACCTCCCTACCGAGATACCAAGGTTTACCATTTTCCATTCCCACTATTACAGGCCTAAAGAAGCCCTGATAATAGCTGCACACAAACAGTGCTCCTATCCTGACCCATATGGAGTGCTTTTGCTATACGCAAATCTTTCTGCTGCCACAATGCTAAAGCAAAAATAATTTGCATCTCTCACCAAAATATTCAGCAATAATGCAGCCAACTATAATTGCCTGAGAGACCCAAGGAACCAACTATGCAGTGTATCAGAGGATATTACAGGCCCAGACACAGGGAAAAAAGACTCCTCCAAAGACCGACACAGACCTGCTTTCCAGAAATGAGGATTGATATGGTTCGTTTCCATACTAAGCAAGGTCAACGTTTGTAAGGTACTTGCACAGAAAGTTATAGACATGCAAAAAAATAAAACAGCAAATAACATAAAATGAACAAAAAAAACCTCTCAAACCTTTTGCTAACTAGAAATTTATTATCCGTGTCTATCATAAATGATGTGTGTTTCTCAGCACTGTTGTTAAATGGTTACGTTTACCTGTGTTAATCGCAATACTATTATCTAGTACTATATAGTAAAGGCATGGACCTTGCATCTAACATATAAACTTACCTCACTAGTTGAGTACCCACAAAACTATTCCTTGGGACATACAACATAGACTTAGACAAACAATCCCAATGTATTCACCTAGTATGCGTAACTCTGTTTAGAACAAGAACAACACATAAAAAAAAATCTGGCTTGCGGTCACACCTACACAAGTCACCTCCCCCTTTCTACACAGTCTTACAGAAGACTCACAACCTGCTCAAAGTAGAGAGGAAAAGCCACCACCAACTAGGGGAGTGTTCAGATGTCTGCATTGGAAAACAAACTGCAAGCTTCTATTCAGATGATACAAAGTAGACAAGCTCATATATACCTAAACTTATCTCCTAACTGCTGGAGGTGCAGCATAGCTCCAGGGAATCTCTCACACACCTTCTGGTATGGCAAAACATTACAGCCATACTGGAGTAGAATACACCAACTGATAAGGGACATAATATTCCAAAGCCCCCAAGTATTTATTTTAGATATGCTTCCACCACATGTCCACAAGGCTGATAAGGCCCTAATTCTGCATAGATTAGAAGCAGCTAAGAATAACCTAACAGGTCACTGTAAAACCATTACCGCACTACCAATTGAGTTACTGATGACCTCCTTACAAAATACGAGAAACTTTAAAGTAACATCTCACAGGATAACACAGACAACACATACATTTGCAGCAGTCTGGAATACATTTAAAGCATTAATCAATGCTTATAATAATGCTCAACTTAACGCATGTCAAATTCTCAAAATGAAATAGCCCAATATTTTACTGACTGGCTGTTTTACATGAAAACTATCAATAAACACTAACTTTGAAAATACGTGTTCCATCAAGGATTCTCCCTACTGATCCAGATAAAAGAAAACAACTTTATCTCAAAATACATAAACTTGCTGTAATTATTGTTGAACCGAACATTTCTGATAAAATATGCTGCTTCAACACTTTTGATAAAACTGTATAAAACGTTATCAACAGTATTTTTCCAGAAATAAATAAATAAATTGTAATTTCCATTCAACTACAAAATAATAAGAGAATATTCAACGTATAGCAGCCTGTTGTCTTATCTGTTAATCAGTTTCCTAAGTAAAAAGTGCTTCCCTTAGGCCTAGATGTACTTTTTGTGGAAAAACATGCTGTATGGCCGATGAATGAAAATCATGTGGAGAATCTAAATAGCCATCATAATTTGTACTGCTTCAGTCTACGTTACTATTCATTAAATTATATGAGCCCATTAGGTTAATTTGGCAAGAGCTATGCTTTATAACCATGTTAATTGTGTTTGTTTTCCAAAACAAATTATCTCAGCATAACATTTTGCATTATTCTGTATACATTTTAAATAAATTTCCCCTCTGCTAACGGCACATTAACTGTATTTCAAATCTTCCAAAATATTAACAGCCATTGAATTTTTTTTTTTATTGGACTATAAAACACATTTTGATGACTTTATTACTTATTTAACTTTGTCTTTTATGTCATCGGTAACAACCATCAGAATTATCATACTTATCTGAGTGGTGCACCTTACCCTCTACACCTTTGGGTATTTACCAAAATGTAAAACTTTTTGGTCTTTGTACAAAACACCATGTCTGGCATAAAGCCGGACATGGTGCCAATTTTTTTTAAGTATTACCACATACATGGTGAGACATAAAAAAACTGTTTCAGTCTGACATCTGAGACTTTACATAGGTTCCCTTTCCAAAAGGATAAAGACCTTAAACAGGCAAAGCTACAGTGGAGTGAATTAAAACATATTAACCTAGTAATATAGTTACATATCTATGTTGACTCAAAATAGACGTACGTTCATCAAGTTCAAAATTTTACTGTTGATCTAAACTAAGGCAAAAAAACCCTGTTTGAAACACTTTACAATTTAGCAACAAATTGGGAAAATAGTTCCTTGTCGACAGCAGAACGGCTTTTGGATCTCATCTTGGATCAAGATGCTGTTAAACCACATATTAAAAATTATATCTTTGAATATTATGTTTTTGCAATAACTCATCCAGATGCTGTTTAAACATCTGTACATAGTCTGCTAAAACGACTTCTTTAGGCAGAGAATTCGAGATCGTTTTTCATTATTGTTCTTGGTGTAAAGACTTTCTTCTAGTTGAAATGGGTGACCATGTGTCCTAAGTATATTCCTGTTTATGAACACATTTCCATACAGTGGTTTGTATTGGACCTGAATATATTTGTAAAATGTTATAATATCCCATCTGACGTTTTTTTAAACTAAACAGATTTAAATTTGTTAGCCTTTCTTCATAACTAACATCTGCCATTCCTTTTAATAATTTTGTAGCCCGTCTTTGCACGTTCGTAACCCAAAACTGGGTAAAATTCAATGTGTGGTGTTACTATTGCTTTATAAGTATGCAAAATTATATTTCCATCCCAAGAATTAATGCACCTTTTAATGCATGACAATACCCTACTGGCCTTAGCAACTGCCTAGTTTGTTGTCTACAATTCCCAAATCCTTCTCATGTGTGGTTATCTCTAGTTGACTACCATTTGGGGTTTAAATTATTTATGCATTCTTCACCCTAAAGTGCATAACTTTGCATTTATTTATATTACATTTCTTCTGGCATTTGAGTGCCCAGCCCTCTAATTTATCTAAATCCCTTTGCAGCAAAGTAATATCCTGCTCACATTGCATTGCCTTACCACGTTTTGTGTCATCTGCAAACATTGAAAATGACTTTAAATGCTTGAAAGCCCTGAAAGAACCTGATTGTCATCAAATGGCTCAGTCAAAGCCCAGAACTTAACATGATTGAAAAGCTGTTAAAAATTAGTCTTAACTAATATTTGCCTTTGAACCTGACAGAGGTTGAGGAACTGTGCCAAGAGCTGTGGTTAAAGAATGCAGGATCCAGGCACGCAAAGCTGGTAGACACAAACCTCAAAAGACTCACAGCTCTAATTGCAAAAAGTGACATAGGGAAGTTGAACTATGCAAATAACAAATGTGTTTCCTGGTTTATGTTTACTTGCAATAAATATTTTACTTATTAAAAGTGCTAGGTATTTTATGTAAAACAAAAAGTGAAAAATCCAATAAAGATTCAAAATGAATTCGAAGTTATTTTCAAATTTAAGAACAAAAAATGTCAAACTGGAAAAATTCTCCAAGTCAGTTAGTCAATGTAACAGATCCCCTATACTCTGGCTGAGTATATTCGTTATGAAGCACACAGGTCCCAAGCAAAATAATGATTATAGCCCAAGTTCCCACAGTCATCAGCCTAGACTTGATGAAAGGGTAAAACATATCTGTTTAATCCAGGCTCAGTGGCATGCTTTTATACAGTACAAGGAAAACTAACCCATGACACTCCCACAAACACACCCACAAAATGTCCCAAAAATGCCATGTCACCATGGCTAAGTAAAAATGACAATTTGCAGAAAATACACAAAATCGCATATTTCCCACCCATGAACCCCCATAGTTTATACATCCCTGGATAGCCTGGATCTGAGCGCCCAACATGCGCTCAGATCCCATGAACAGAGCCACCAGGGTCAAGTTCTGACTGGCCGCACACATGGTCCTTTGCCCAAAACAGTTTTAGGGTGTTTTGTGCTTTTGCCGGTCAAGTTCGAGAGTTCCATACTGAAGAAATACCGAACACACACTCTGGCTATTTAGTAGCATTTGTTTGTATGGTTCATACGAACAAACCTACTGAACGGTGCTCTCCTGATCTGTGTGGGAAGGAACCAGGCGTTCATCAAAGTTTAGCAGTGTTCGGGAGTTTCCGTGTCCGATTGCCTGCATTCCCGCGAACAAGATGGCCACCAACCCAGTTCCCACGTGTTCGTGCATACGAACGGCGGCCACCCAGCTGCACAATGCTTGAGAAAGCCCCGAGAGGCGGGGCGAAACATATAGCACGCCAAACCCAGAAGTCACTACATGTGGATGGAGAGTCTGTTATCGCTGGAATACACAGTGTAATAGGACTTGTATGGTTTATTCACTGATACCCAGGACTATATTTGATCTACTCCTACACCACTTTTCTAACTATTTTTACCATTGATATATTTGTTTATTTGATAATTAAATAAATATTTTCGTATACTTCAACTATTCGGCTGAGAGTGAGTTCATCAAGCACACTGCACCTGGATCCTACGTTCTCCAGGGGCTGATCCTCTCAGAGCCTGATAGTTTGGAGTGGTACTTCAACCACTCCACAATTGTGAGTTTTAAATTTTTACATATACCCTGCAAAAGACTGTTTTACAATATTGCACTAGGTTCTTGTTTTTATGTATTTTAGATTAAGCTGTTCCTGTGTACAAGTACAAGTGCAAGTATAAATTTGCTGTTTACATTACATTGAGTCTCACATCCAGTTTGTTGCCAAGTCCTGTAGGTTCCAACTCAAAAACATAGCCCGCATCCGCCCCTTTCTTACGCAAGATGCTACCAAGGAGCTTGTCCATGCTCTAGTAATTTCCCGCATGGATTACTGTAACCCTCTCCTGATTGGTCTCCCCAAAAGCCGTACTGCCCCGCTACAGTCTGTAATGAATGCTGCAGCTAGACTGATTTTCCTATCCAGTCGGTCCTCTCACACCTCGCCCCTCTGCCAGTCCTTACGTTGGCTCCCTGTATCCTATAGGAGTCAATTCAAAGTGCTAACCCATACATTTAAAGCACTGAACAATTCCAGCCCCTCTTATATCTCTTCACTGATCCAGAGGTATGCCCCTCCTCGTACCCTCCGCTCTGCCCGCGACCACCTCCTGACCGCTGCTCGCACCCGTACGGCCAACTCACGCTTGCAGGACTTCTCACGGGCGGCTCCTCTCCTATGGAATAACTTGCCTACTGCCATCAGACTCTCCCCTAGTCTTCAATCATTTAAGAAGGGCCTTAAATCCCATCTCTTCAGGAAAGCGTATGGCCTCCCAGAGTAATCTCTCCCTTACATACCTGTCCCTATGGGATAGTGCTTTGCTCTCTCCTCCAGCTCTGCTTCACTCCTACTTGATATTTCCTATCCTAATGTTTCTAATACCCCACTTCCTATAGACTGTAAGCTCATTTGAGCAGGGTCCTCTTCAACCTATTATTCCTGTAAGTTTTCTTGTAATTGTCTTATTTATTGTTACATCCACCCCCTCTCAAAATATTGTAAAGCGCTATGGAATCTGTTGGCGCTATATAAATGGCAATAATAATAATAATAATATTGTATATATTTTGCCTGACCACTTGGTGTTTTATGCATGCTTCAGCTGCTCACTGATCTTGTTTTTATTTCTGTATATACGTGTATGTATATATTGGTATATTTCTCATACTATCTGTTCAAGTATATTTCTCTGGTTGCTATTTTTCCAAATAACATTGCGCACCTGCACCTTTTGGATTTTTATTCTTGATCCAATGACAGTGCTGTGGCGAAACCGACCTCGCCACGTGTCCTTGGAGGGGGCTGCTTGCCCGCCTCTTGCCTTTGGACTATGGACCAGACTTTATGTGAATGTGTTAACCCAGATAGCTATACCATGGAGCCTATTCATATAATGAAAGACTATGGGAAAGACTTTGGCTCCATGGCGATTAAACTGTATTCGGTTGGTCTGAGTGCCATTCACCTAATAATGTGCACTCAGACCTGAGCTATCTGGGGATATGTGAAATGTCTGTGTGTTATGTGTAAAATGTGACTTTATGTATTTTAAAGTGTTTTAATTCGTTTTGCAACCATGTGGTTAATGGAGTCTGCCTCTAGTCCTGGATAATTAGATTACTTCCCCCCATTGTCTCCAGGATAGAGGGGAGGGCTATGTGTGGGATGTAACTATTGTGTGATTGGTTAATGTACGTTACTGTGTGTGTCCCTCCCCTTCATGGGAGCACCTAATAAAAAGGGCTGCAAGCTAGCAGCCAGAGAGTTCCTGTTTTAACCTCAAAGTGATGTGTCGTCTCATTATTGGGGGAAGGATTTATTGTATGCTGTTCCAGTTGACTGCTAGGGGTACAAGCCTATTTGTATGGTTCCTATTCAATGGTCTACAGCATTCATACGCTTGGGAGAATTTAAAGGTTTCTTGGATTCGGTGATTATGGTGTCTGCCAGAGTGCTTGGAGCCCTCAGGAAGCACTAGGAGCATCCATTAACGGAGGTACCAAGTCGGGGTGCCAGGTGATCCGTTACAAGTGCTTCCCCATAGGATTGGCTGAGACTGACAAGGAGGCAGATCAGGGGCAGAGCCAGCATGATTCAAACACAACCCTGGCCAATCAGCATCTCCTCATAGAGATGCCTTGAATCAATGAATCTCTATGAGGAAAGTTCAGTGTCTTCATGCTGAGGGTGGAGACACTGAATGTTTGGATGCTTTTTAGGCAGCCATGACCCAGGAAGGATCTCTAACAGCTATCTGAGGAGTGGCCAGTGAAGTTATCACTAGGCTGTAATGTAAACACTGCATTTTCTCTGAAAAGACATTGTTTACAGCAAAAAGCTTGAAGGTAATGATTCTACTCACCAGAACAAATTCAATAAGCTGTAGTTGTTCTGGTGACTATAGTGTCCCTTTAAAGTTTGCTATGAGTTGTACTTTTTGAAATTCTCAGTAGTTTAAATTTTTTGCAATTTACATACCCTGCCTGAATTTTGGGCATGGCATATAAATTCAGCTAAGGAACAACCAAGTTTGCATGTAGCTATTACACTAATTGTAATAGCTTAGCATGTTTGCTGTCAGAATCTGAAATCTATATAAACCTTAATATAAAATACTTACTAAATTATTAGTTTACATTTGTGCCACAAATGCAGTTATTTTTTTTTCCCTAAGCCCTGATCAGTTTACCAAGAACACGAGAAAAAACTAATAGAAATTCTGAAAGCTGATTCTTCTAAGTTTACTATTAATCACACTTGGCAGTACGTCAGTTTGGATCAATAATGAAAGGGATTGGAAGGTTGGAAAGAAAATACCTATGTTTGTTTAACTGCATTGAAAAAAAGACCTGTTTTAATTTTGACTGTTTTATATCTTCTGAATGTATTTTGTTTGGTGGTTTAACCCCTTAAGGACCAAACCTCTGGAATAAAAGGGAATCGTGACATGTCACACATGTCATGTGTCCTTAAGGGGTTAAAAGAAGTTTAACTATCCTTTTCTACCTTTACTCAAAACTGTCAGAATGTCAATGTTTAGAATAAGGATCATGTTCAGATAACATTGTAAGATTCCTTTCCCTCCTGTCTATGCTGAATAACATGATTATGTACACACTTGAACTGTGTATTATAGTTAAAATGTGTTTTATTGAGACAATCTAAAACTCACTTTCTGGTGTCAAGATTGATATTCTTCATCTGTTTGGTAGTTTCCCTTAATGGGACATTCCAGACCCTTTAAGCTTTTTGGATTTCGAAAGTGCTTTATGTGTAAACACTGTGTCTTTTATATTTTAATAAAAGTGCAGTTTTCAAAAGATATTGGCACTTTTATAAATGAAACTTGCTATACCCTCTGGTTGTCAAACAGAAAACAGGTCCTGTTACTGGTTGTTTAGCTTAGTGGAGCTAAACTCAAGAGACAGACAATTGCCGAATAACCTGCCTTGCAAAATACTTCTCAATGAGGTGGTCTGGAGAAAAATGGGAGGGCTGGCAAGACATCTGCAGCTTTTGCAAGCTGTTTAGATATACCCCAATAAAAATGCATAATGATATGCATGCACGTTTTTGTTAGGATACTAAAGAGTGGAATTTATTTTTTTAACCCATTTACTTTTGGACTTGGGCAGAGGAATGTCCCTTAAACCCATTCACTAGCATGTTTTCTTTACAAAAGAAAAACAAATTGTGTTGTTTTGTCCTTAATTTTTTGTCAACACAACTCATTGCTTTGTAAATAGACCTTTTAGGTTACCCCACTCACATACTCACATACTAATCATGATATTTAAGTGCCATATTAGTCCAGTAATGTAAATGCAAAATAGTAAAGTATTGCCGTTTTCTTTTATTTAAAAAGGTATTACAAGAAGCTGCAATAATTCATTGTTTTGTATCTATCACTCACATACAAAAGAGCAATGTACATGTTCTGTATAAATCTGTCTAACCTATGGAGCTCTAAAATTAATAATACAAAGGGAATCCATTATGCCAAAAAACACAGATGAACACAGCAACAAAAAAACTAAATACTTACATTAAATGTCATCTATCGCCTACAATATCCTTCAGCACTTTAGCATGCATGACAGCCATGCCATTAAAAAAATGTTGATAAAGCTCACTGAAAAACCAAGTAAGGATGATGACTTTGTTGGCATGGTATGCCAATAAATATGAGACATCTCATTTATATGGACTTACACATTACTAGATTTACAGCAGATTAATTAGGCACAGAAAGAACCAGGCTCTGCTTAGAAAATATGTCAGATACAATGATTACACATCATTTGATAAATATCACCAGAGGGGACCATTTATGTTATAGTTTAATGACATAGAAAAGGGGCTTCATTGCTGGAGTGGAGAAATTCAAAGGCATTGCTAGGGGGCTTTGAGTGCTGGGAGCTCTTTAACCTTGGATCTTTATGGTTGGTGTAGAGCACAGGAGGATATTAGTGTTTTGGAGGACTTTCAGGGCTATTTAGCCTCAGATATCTATCGTTGGTATAAGTGACAGGAGGATATTAATGTTTTAGGGCTATGTAGCATCAGGTATCTAAGGTTGGAGTAAGGGATAGGAAGATATCAGTATTTTGGGGGACTTTCAGGGCAATTTAGCCTCAGGTATCTATGATTGGTGTAAGGGACAGGAGGATTTTATTGTTTTAGGGCTATGTAGCATCAGATATCTAAGGTTGGAGTAAGGGATAGGAGGATATTAGTGTTCTGGAGGACTTTCAGGGCTATTTAACCGCAGGTATCTAAAGTTGGAGTAAGGGATAGGAGGATATTAGTGTTTTGGAGGACTTTCGGGGCTATTTAGCTGACACTATAGAATCCTACAGTGCCTCCTCCCCATCCCCCTCTCGCTCTCTCGCTCCCCCCTCCCACGGAGGGGCTTTGTTTTCCTAGCACTATAGAATCCATTTAACAGAGTAAAACTCCTCTGGGGACTCAGACGTACCTATAGTGGCTGTCTAGAAGATAGCCACTAGTATTGGAGTTAACCCTACAGTGTTATCATCACAGTTTCTCAGAAACAGCAATGTTTAAAATTGCAGGGTTAAAAAGACAGGGACACTGCACCCAGACCACTTCAATGAGATAAAGATGAAGTACCTGGGTGCCTATAGTGTACCTTTAATGTCAAATTGGCGATTGGAAAAGTTCTAAAACAAATATATTGTTAGCTAGCTTTCCTATAAATTTTGAAATATGTTTGTCAAGTAGCCATAACGTAATATTATTTCTTACTAAATAATAACTTTAGTGCTGATCAATGGTTTCTTGTTGTAGGCCTTCCTATAAATTCTGCATTTTTTTTTTAGTTATTGGTTGATTAGCCTGCATTTGCCAAATACCTAATTATAAGATTCATATCATGAACTATACAGTGTTTGTAAGACACAAAAATGACAAATATTACTCCTAAATTATAGTCTTGTTTTCCCTTTTTTGATGTTCTAGAAAACAGAAGGGAGCTAAGTTCATTTTGGGTAGTGCATGTATTATATGTGCTTTAGTGCTCTTAATTATGGATTCTAAAGATGAATTTTTAGCATTGCAATATATAAAGGGGCTGCCATCAGAATTCTCTAGGACCTTTAAAAAAAAATAAAATAAAAGTATGGGCCATCCGCCAAGATACACACTCCTTGCCATACACACAGATAAACGTGTAAGTTGTCACACACACACACTCTTCTAAAAAACACAATGTATGCACACATACACAATTAGACAATATTAGACATACACACTCTATAAGACACACATGCACAGATTTCCACTATTAGACGCACACACTCAAATGAACAATGTCAGGCACACATGTCAGACACATGTGTACACACACACACCGCTAAGATACACAGTCAAAAATACACACTAACACACAGACAAATACCTTGATTTAATAAACTTTCTAAGTTATTCAATACTTTTAGAAAAACTTTCCAAATGATTTATCTACAAAAATTTCCATAGACTTGAATGGCAACATTTGTAGATAAATCATTGGAAAGTTTTTCTAATAGTACTTGTGACGAAGTGCCCTTCGCCACTTTGTCCTGGAGAGGCCTGCTTGCCTGCCTCCTCCCCTGCGACTATGGCCCCGGGACATATTGCATTTTAAACACTATATTTGGGCATATGGATTTGTATTAGGCTGGGTGTCCCAGTCCTCAGTTCTTCTTGACCCTTCAAAACGTAGCCTTGTCTCGTTATTGGAGGGAATTGCTGTATCACACTGGGGATTGCTATGCTCTGCATATTCCCCTGAGCTTAATCACTTAGCTCTTTTAAGAGCTTGTTCTGGATATGCTCTCCTGGAGGAGAGGTCTTCCCCACACGGTCCTGGAGGACAGAAGCCGATCCAGGGTGGAAGGAAGACGGCGCGGCTCCAGTTAAGCTATGGCGGTTGTGGAGTCTGCGGTGGTTGTGGTGTCGTCTGCAGTGCTTGGAGTCCTCTGTAAGCGCTAGGAGCATCCATCAACGGAGGGTACTCGGTCGGAGTACACGGAGCTCCGTTACAGTACTACACACACACACACACACACACATACCCATTCTCTACTCTCCTTAGTATGCATCCAAAAATATCTCCTGCCCCTACCATTTTCTTCCATTTCTCCAGGTAGTCCTACCTCAAACGCCAACCCTGACAACAAGTTAAACTAATTGGTCAGCAAATTATCCAACAAAGCATTGGGTAGCCACATCCCCATTTGTGTATGAGAGTGTTTAACTAACTGTATGCCTGGAACTGGCAGTGTTCATTGGGGTGTTGCATGTTGGGGCAGTGTGTATTCTATAAATGTGTATCCTATAAATGTTTATCCTATAAATGTATCTGGATTGAGTAACAGAGTGTGCTTGACTGTCTCTGTCTGGAACATGTGACCTACAAGTACTAGGATTGGAGATTCATTTTGGACCTAATTACAATAAAAACAAAATCATGCCAATTTGTTTGCAGGAGATTGGATTTCTGAGTCACCACATACCCAGATTCTCGTGGGGTGGACTTGCACAAGTCTGAAAATGCTTGTTTTAGTTCTCGATTGGAAGTGCTGTAGCAAAAAAACTAAACAAAACAGATGATTGATGATTAGGGGACAGTCACAAAATGTGGATTTTACTCATTTATCAAGTGACAACTCACTTGTAAAGAGAACAAAAAGTAGGCATTGAAAAACAAACCATACTTCCAAGCAGAATTTTTCCAGACACTTTGACTGCCGCTACTGAGGGAGACAGACCAGCAGTGATACGTGTTTTACCCTTGCTGTGCCTGTGTGGGAGTGAGAGGAAGCCTGGACCATTGATTCTAGTGTAGGACTAGGTTTAGCTTGCTGTTGTTTCTAGCTAGATAGCCAATATTGCCAGGAGCACGTGAAACAACTTTGAATAGCAGATAGGAGATTGACATTATTTCATTGATCCTACAGTGAGACTAGGTTACCAATATACAATTTTTAAAGGATCACTACAGTGTCAGGAAAAGAAACTAATTTTCATGACACTATAGCATCCTTAGGAACCCCCACCCTCAGGGTCCCCCTCCCTTGGCGCTGAAGGGGTTAAGACCCCTTCAGCCACTTACCTTTATCCAGCGCCGGGCTCCCTCGGTGCTGATGACCTGTCAGTATATTTATATCAGCAGACATTTTGTGTCAAGATAGAAATTAAAAGTGTATACTGCCAGTCACCCTCAGAACAGACACAAGATTTCTCTCTCTATCGCTGTATTCATTCAAGTCTGAGCTAAGGAACGCGACTTATGTAAACACAGATTCACACAAAAAAAAACAGACAGACACCAGATAACACTAAGTAATTAATTTTACTTTCTAAAAAAAAAAAAAAATTTACGGAACATTACTAGTTCCATTGTAAGAGAAAAGGTGAAATTAAGGTTAGGAGGTGTCAAATCTAATTTTACAACCGAAATTGCAGACATCCAGAGTGGGAAAACGCTTTGACGTTGAAAGGTTTTTCTGATATATAGTAGCTATAAGAGATAAAAAAAATTACGTCAAGCGCATCACAAAATTCAGTTAACTCATTATACAAAAAGGTAAATGGACCCCCTGACAAGAATTTTCTGTGATGTAATTGCGCCATCTACAGACCAAAAACTAGATGATAGTCTGTAGGGAAGACACACTTACAGTTCCCTATTGCTCCTATTAACTAGTGACGTGCAGAGAGTTTTCCCCTTTAAAAGTAAGGACAAAGGGAAGAGATGGACATTCGCCTCATTAGATACTCTAAACACTCTCTTTGACTCGCATCTAACAGCTAAGATCTGACACCTGAATCAAAAGCTGGACACACCTAATTCTTCCTATTACCTTTTTCAACTAACACAACTTCAGAACTCTGAAAACTTTTCTATTTTCCACAATTCTCATCATACCTGCAATCGAAATTCCTGGGATATATCTACACATCTGATAGAAAATCTGCAACCTAACTGGTAATTATGCTGGTTGTATTTAATTAAATTAAATCAATTCATTTTACTTATAGCAGGAATATATAGCAGACATATATATCTGGATAAATTCAATTATTAGAAATAATAATTAGCTAAGGAATATATGGTTATAAAAATTCCATTCCTGCAGGTGGAATAAAGATAACAATATATTAACGATAACTTTGCCAAATGTCAGCATACCACATTTTTATCCAGAGGTATTGACTTGTTCTGATATAAGATAGTAAATCTTAATTAGGTAAGTTAGAATTCGGCAAACGTAAAATCTGGTAGAATTATTCTTATTGGATGGTCCAAGGAATGGTCAAATTATCTGGTATAAGAAATATTGTATTTTTAAAATTGCAACATAATAGGATATCTTGCCTATGAGGATTGTAGTCAGCAGTGGAAGAGTTAATTCAGTGTGATTTGATTATCAGCCAAAGTTTTTATTGCTTAACGCTGCACTGCTATGTTCTGTGAAGTTTTGTCTTCTCTGTGAATTTGGTTTCTAAACAGTGTCCTATTATAAATCTTGTTGACAACTGGTTGCTTTTCACTGTCTATATTGTGTTGAAACCATTGCTATATTATATACTTATGTTATACCTAAATATTCACTGATTATTGTCACGCATGTTACATATTATTATTATTATTATTATTATTGTCACAATAAATTATATTTTTATAATTAATTTGTGATTACTGTGTGGAGTTAAATCCTCTAGTGTAACTTCCTCTAGGATCTAAGAGAATTAAAATCGTAGGTAATTCTCAGCTTTATATCATTATTCGGGGAACAGTGCCAAGATATAAATTTTTTATATAATAAAAATTATTAAATTAATTTTTGATAATTTTAATGAAAATATTATTTTTTATATTTATCACCCAATAAATATCCTCACAGACCTCTCCTCCCCCGCCGACATCAGCTCCCGAGTAGAGCGGAATGCGCATGCGCGGCAAGAGCCACGCGCGCATTCAAACAGTCCATAGGAAAGCATTTCGCAATGCTTTCCTATGGACGTTCTGCGTACTGGATGCGAATTTTGGGTCCAGCATCGCAGAAGCTCCTCTACCGGCTGTCAGGAAGACAGCCACTAGAGGCTGGATTAACCCTGCAATGCAAACATAGAAAAAAGAAAAAGGAGGCCTCCCACATACAATCTACAACAGCATGTGATCATACAGTGGAATGCTTCCCACCACTCCATTATCATTGACTCCCCACTGGGTGTGAGCATTGGAGAATAATAGGGCAGGTAGTGTCAGTTCCTATTCCATTTTGGATTTTACATATAGTAAATAGCTGTTTGATAAGTCTCCTGTTAAATATCTCAAGTGATGTGGAAACTCAATCATTTTGCCTTTATGTCGTTTAATACCTTTAAACGCGAATGATACCCATCTCTCAATTATTGAAACTTTGGGCTGTCCTTCCACTTGAATAGAAACATAGAATGTGATGGCAAATAAGAACCATTAAGCCCTTCTAGTCTGCCCAATTTTCTAAATACTTTCATTAGTCCCTGGCCTTATCTTATAGTTAGGATAGCCTTATGCCTATCTCACACATACTTAAACTCCTTTACTGTGTTAACCTCTACCACTTCAGCTGGAAGGCTATTCCATGCATCCACTACCCTCTCAGTAAAGTAATACTTCCTGATATTATTTTTAAACCTTTGCCCCTCTAATTTAAGACTATGTCCTCTTGTTGTGGTAGTTCTCCTTCTTTTACATATAGTCCCTTCCTTTACTGTGTTGATTCCCTTTATGTATTTAAATGTTCCTTTCATATACCCCCTGCTGCATCTTTCCTCCAAGCTATACATATAAATAGTAAACTTAATCTTTAAAATGTTCCATTTTACTAATTTATTCCCCATGTATGGATTAAAATCAATATGGCAACATACAACACAAAAGGCTTGAGATACACCAAATTTACATAAGTTAATGTGTTTCGTACTTCAGACCTAGACTCAATTTAAAACCCAGCTCTCTTATAAACCCACGAGACACTCAGTCTTATAATCACCAATCAAGATATACCCTGGTATTTCAGTTGAACTTGCTACAAAAGTCTTGTTTTGTATTTTTTCCAGGAGGAAGATGTTCTTGGTCTTTTACCTGGGGACTAGGGCTACATGGGGATCAAATATGGAATGGGACATCTCCTTCCAATAAAAAACTGTAAAAAAGATTACAAGCAATCACTATAATACTAGGTGTGCTCAATTCCTATTAATTTTAATCCATCCAGATATACACCGATCAGCCACAACATTAAAACCACCTGCCTAATATAGTGAAGTTCCCCCTCATGCTGCCAAAACAGCTCTGATCCATTGAGGCATGGACTTCACAAGACCACAGAATATGTCCTGTGGTATCTGGCACCAAGACATTAGCAGCAGATCCTTTAAGTCCAGCAAGTTGGAGGTGGGGACTTCATGGACGAAACACATCCCAAAGATGTTTAGCCAAATTGAGATCTGGAAAATTTGGAGGCCAATGCAACACCTTGAACTTTTTGTTATGTTCCTCAAACTATTCCTGAACATTTTTTTGCAGTGTGTCACATTGCATTATCCTGCGGAAAGAGGCCACATCCATCAGGGAACACTACTGTCATAAAATGCTGTACGTGTTCTGCAACAATCTCTAGGTAGTTTGTACGTGTTAATGTAACATTCAAAGCAGAGCACTTCCCAAAAAATAACAATGCCTCTGCCAGCCTGCCTTCTTCCCAAACTGCAACCTCCTACCATGTCTTCCCCAGATAAATTATGCAAATGCACCTAAAAGAAAATGCGATTGATTCATCACACCAAACAACCTTCTTTCATTACTTCATGGTCAAGTTCTGATGCTCATGTCCATATAAAAGGCACTATTGGTGGTGGACAGGGGTCATCAAATCCCAGAAGACATGACATTTCAAAGATGCTCAGTTCCACTGGCCCTTGTCAAAGTCATTCAGATCTTTTAGCCTTCCAATTTTGCCTGCTTCTAACACATGAAAACCAAGAACTGGCTGTCACGTGATGCCTCATATATCCCACCCATTGACAGGTGTCATTGTGACGATATAATAAATGTTATTCTCTTCACCTGTCATTGGTTTTAATGCTGTGGCTGATCAGAGTATCATAATATAATTTTGGCAACTCAAAAAGTGCTGCTAAAAGGTTGCTGCCCTGCTCTAGGACCTATTAATTGTTAAATTCAAATTGTGTATGAAAAATGGACCATTAGTGGATTAGGAAATGCTCATAGAGACAACATTGATAAAGTGTTAAACCCCCCCAAAAAACCTCACAAATATATCCATAGCATGTTGTCGCTCATACATCCACTGGGTCTACTGATTTACCAGGGTGCACGGTATCTGCTTATTGCAGTGAGCGTACTGGCCAATATGCTAAGACAGACTTGCTACTTCAAAAGTTGTTTTGTGAACTGAGTGGTACAATGTCATGCTTTGTAAAGTCTTTCAACCTCTAGATCAGGCTTCCCCAAACTCCAGCCCTCCAGATGTTGCTGAACTACAACTCCCATGATTCTCAGCCTATCTATTTAATTCATAGAATCATGGGAGTTGTAGTACAGCAACATCTGGAGTGCCAGAGTTTGGGGAAGCCTGCTCTAGATGTTAAAGTGATCACATTAATTCTGCTGTAAAAATCCCTTTTTGATTATCTCTGTTATATTTAAATAATTTTACTTACTAAAAAACCTCCTTGTCTTGCATCACTAAACAGTTGGAACATCTCAATTTGTCTCAACATCTAAACATGGAGCTACATTTTTCAACTAATTTGAAGTAATGGACAGGCTCACAAATTAACTTTTTACAATCTATAATTCTTGCCTGTTATGAATTTTAGCCTCATCTTTATACCTAACGTTATGATCTTGTGATATGGATGTTCTCTGGCTTAAAATGGCAACTCAACAAAGAAAATATATTGATTGTTAAATAAAAAAAAATCAATTACTCATATCTAGAACTCATTTATAAGCATTAGCCATTCTGAATAAATCCCATTAGCGCTCTGTGGATGTTTATAAAGATCTTAACTATTTCTCTTATATACAAAATAGTATTATTAGCATTTCACTTATAAATGTCTTGCATTGGAGTTTCTATTTTAGTGCAGGTTAAAAACATATTTAATTGACTATAATCGAAACCAAGCCAGAAGGTAGCATAGATACAAATATCAATGCTTTTTGGAAGAAGTTTTTAAATTAGATTTCTTTCCCTGAAGCTCCAAGTCCACGAAGAATTACATTGCAGTTTGCTCCTACTAACAGTGAAATTCACATTCATGGTTCAGAATACTATGATCGTTTTAGTAATCCCTAAAAAACGGGATGATTATATAAAGTCTGCTACAAACGAATGGAAAAAGAGCTTCAAATATGGTTAAATAAAGTTTGAGGTGGGTGTGTGATTAACTTCAAAGCTCTCAAGGTTTCCATGCATATAGTTTAAACCCGTCAAAACTGGGTTTTATTTGATTAAAAATAAATAAATAAACTGTATATTTATTTAAGGCATGGGTTGTATACATGGAGGCGTACTCACACCCTGTTAGAATCATTCATATAGCGCTGACATCATCTCACCTTCTCAAATTGTGTAAAGCACAAAAAGTACACTCCTTCACTTTCTTATCCCTGTTCTGCCCTTCTTCCTTCCCACCCTTACTCCCTGGAGTGCGCATCCAGCGCACTAGCCTCTACTTTTCCTTTGTCATCGAACCTCTTTTTATTCCTACCCCTTCCTAACCCCATATCCAAACCAATGGTATTTGTAAATAGTTCTTATTCCCCCTTTTTCCTTAAAGTCATCCCTATACCCCCCTGGCCATCATTCATGACTCCTTCCTTCCCCAAACCAGGCACTGTGGAACCGTAGTTATTGTCACATGATAGCTAACTCTCAAGATCAAAACCAAATGAAACCACAAATTTCACATGGGGGGGTGTGAAGCTCCCTATTACCAGTCACTCCCCATCACCAGTGACATTGAACACAGGCTTTAATTTTATGTGAGACAAGTGATAACCTAACTATAATTGTCAATAGTGAATCATTTTGGTGTGGTGTCCACCCTTTTACTGTACTGTAATACTTTATATGTTTCCCTCTTTTTTTTTGGTCTCTCTGTGAACTTTTTTATTTGCTTGTATATTACTTATGATTACAAAAAAATTAAAATAAAGAATACATTAAAAAAATGGGGTGTATAGTGACTCATAGATTTAGGGCAAAGTCATAATTTCAACTATGAAGTTCACGGTTATTTTTAAAACAAATATTACCCTTTTCATGTATTCATTTATCTTTTTCATTTTTATTTATTTATTCACCCATGAACCGAGGAGTATAGATTACACAGTATCTTCATAGTAAAGACTATCAAGTTAAACACTTTTTGCATATTAAATTAATTTTTAATTATGCTTCACAAAGGGGATTCCACATATGAGAGGTCTTGCCAATTATTTCTAAAGAGGTAAAATTACATTTTCAATAAATGCTTCAATACCCCAATACAAACATCATACTATTATACTGGACCTTAAAGCTTTTGACTGCAATTGCACATTTTTTTAAATTATGATGGTTACCACCATTTTCAAGTTTTAACTGCAGCTATTTGCACTAGATCTTTAGTCCAGTTTTCTACTCATGTACAAAAATGTCTCTGTAATCTTCTACCTATTTATCCCCCATTCATTTATATATATCAAATTATTTAACAAAAGGTAAATAGATGCACTGCTGACTCCAGAAATGGCAACAAACTCTGGTACTTGGATACCCTAACAATCCAAAGACATATAGTGAAAATAAAGGAAAACAGGTTGTGCCAAATAACTACACTGTACTAGTATTGCTAAGGAATACTGTTGTATGCAAGTAGTAGTAACTGGAATCTATAGTTTCAAAGAATGTCCTTGTAAAACAATAAGAAAGTCTTTGATAACGGTGGTAGTTGTAGTAGGTAGTTCAATGTATTTTACCGATTAAGATAGGTTCCAAGATATGAAACGACAATAAATAACAGACAGCATGAACAATAGTGGGATATTGTTTGTAACCAGTGCAGAAGCAATCATTTTTATAAAAATACACTCACAAACAATGAGCCGTCTGTTGGCTCGATTGTATCTGCTTCTGACAATATAATCCTTGTCACAGAATATTAGGTGAAGAATCACAATAGGGTTTTTGTAGGGATACTTATACGTCTTATGTTATCTTTACAGCATACGCAATCTCACATGAAATACATAAAAAGGGGATCCAAAAGTGTAACTCAATAGAACAAACCCAGTGTGTAAATAAAAAGAGAATACAATGTACTCACAAACAAAGAGCTTCCAATTCAGCTCTAAGTAAGATCTTAAAGCGGTATAATCCCCGCTCATTGATATAGCTTGTAAAGGATGTTCATCTGTATTTTTCAATATGTATATAGTAAAATATAGAAATAAGGAGAATAGTGCTCTCTCTTTGTATTGGAAAATACAATTTGTAAGTTAAAGTAAATTGTACTCACATTTAAAGGAGCACATACATGCTCGTTGGAATCAGAATGAGTGGTACAATCCCTACCTAGGATATGTAAGTAGATCAAATGCAGTGCTGTTAGCAGGTATTTTCCAAAAATGATAAAATAATCAAGGATAAAATGAAATAAAAAGCGGGACCAAATAAAATTAAATATATTGAATGGTAAAATCCGCTTTAATTAAAATTAAAAATTATTATTTATTTATTTTAATTAAAAAAATTTACCAAACAAATAATAAAAGATAAATGCATAAAATACTTAACAATCTGTTAAAATCACAAAGCATTTCGTCCAGATAGCCAGAAGACTTTTTCAAATGACTCCTCTGTATAAGTAACAAATGATCACAAACAGGGAGTGTATTAGCCATTCCACTAATATGTAATAGTGTTTGATAACATTTTCAACAGATTTTTAAAACTTAATTTTATATTAATATATGTTGGTCATGTGTGTTTTAAAATAATGTATCATAATCTAAAAACAGCCATTTCTAATTATGGTAATCAAACATATATAGTTTGCTGGTTGGAATTACAGTATGGTTTAAAATAGAAATAGATGTCTAACAGTCCTTTTGATTTTTAAGCTATTTCTGTTATCTGCAGAAACACAGGTTTGCCAAGTCGTGGTTGAATTATGAAAAACGCTCATTGTATTACAACTGCTCACACAAAAGGTATGCACCTCTGGAAAATATTGCTATTCATAACTCTGAGAGGTTTATAATCCCCTGCTGTCTAAATGAGAGCGTTATGGAATATTTGAAAAATAACAATATATGTGATCACTGTGTCTTTTTTCTCCATCTGAGCACTGCACAGTTCACAATACATTAACCTACTTTTTCCATCTAATGGATTTGCATGCACAAATCCTTAAAAAAAATCAATGCTTAAATGTGTTGTATACAAGGGGTCACCTAAAACAGGAAAACAGGAGCAAAGTTACAATTGTCTAAATAATTTGTATTACTAGGTTAACACTTTCCCTTTCAAGTACTTTTCAGTTAAAAACAGATGTACCATAATTTTTTTTTGAAGCATAGTTACCACATAACAGTCAAATAAAACAGCAAATTTGGGTACATATTTTGGGTAACAGGAAATGTGGTGGAATCTCGGTAAAAATAAATTTAGTAGGCCGAGATTACCACGTGGCATGTGTACGTGCATATGCTGACGTATCGATCAGTTGGTTGCACGAGGCAAGATACGATCAGTAGTGTACGGAGCATGTGCAAGAATACAGGATGTAGTATTCCCCCTCCTCCATTGTGCTGGACAAGCCATGCGGTCAAACAGGAAGTTAATTCTTATTTGTGTTGATTGGTTAAGAGAATGTGCGGGTGGAGCTTAATATGGGAGGAGTTATGTGCCTATATAAGGAGCCTGCACTATTGTCCGGGGCTCAGAACTTGCTGTATTTTGGTGACGTTAGTCCCTCTGAGTCCCGATCGGTGATCCAATAAAGAATCTCTTCCTTCCTGAAGAAACCTGTGTCCATCTCTCTGTGCTTCGCTTCCGTCAGTTTCTCCGGTATCATTTGGTGCATTGGCCGGGAAGCTCATCGTTCAACGGTAGCTGAGAGGCAGAGGCGTGAGACGGTCTATCTTTGCCCACGTTCTCTACGGCTGCACCCCTGAACTTCTGCGTGGACCTCCCTTCGTCTCGGCGCCACTGGTCTGTTGTCCAGGAGATCATCGGCCTCTACGTAAGAAGTGCTGGGGTGTCCCCGTCGATGAGTGTGAACTCAGGTTCAGGAACGAGGAGGTAAGACAACTGCTGTTTTAGACGGCAGGACCCACTAGGGGTATACCGATTGTGCGGTAGGCCCAAAGGGTTTTGAATCTGTGTATCTGCCCCCTCTGTCGGAGGGAAGGAGCGAAGGCGCACCGCTCGATCGAACGCTCTTTAGTCAGACCGTTTGATTTTGTTAGTCAGGCGGGGTCCTGGTGTAAATAGCCCTAGCCGGACACCGGTGTCTTGTCTAGACTAGCGTTCTAGGGTGTATATTACGTTCGCTAGGTCGGAGGGATCGGGAGACTAAGCGGCGCCTGTGTAAATTCGGTTCGCTAGCTCTCAACCTATCTGGGCTAAGTGGGAAGGCGTGTAAATTTGGAACCCACTAGACTTTTGATAGTGCGACTAAGAGGCGCCTGTGTAAATTCGGTTCTCTAGCTCGCTATATGTGGTGATTGGGCAGTGTGGCTAACCAAAACGGGTGTATATAGTTTTAGGTAGTCCATTCAAGGTACTGGCCAATAGTTTAGTTGGGAATTGTAAATGTGTTAACGATTGTTTAGTAAAGTGTATATCTTGTTAGATAGCGCGAGCTCAGCCGTCTAGCGAGAGTGTTAATAGTGTGTTGCTGTATTATAGTGCACGGTACCATAACCCTGTATATTTACTGACACTGTATATAAGTACTAATCATTGTCGTCCATTGCATGTTTAACACCATAACCACTAATAATTGTATTGTGACCTTAACTTGTGCTTTGACCTATGCTAACCGTACTGTAACCGCTATTTGTAAAAGACGATGTTACTGGGGTGTGTTATAGACGGGTAATTCGTATATAGAGAATTATAGCGTGGGTGACTGTATAGTTACGCCAAAGGGCATAATATTGATTATATAGTGACTGGTGTAGCAGCTGTGTGTGTACGGGAATTCCCTGAGTGTTTATTGTTATTGTGTACGTTTCACTTGGTAACCGTACCACGTGGTGCTGTTGCCAGAGGAAACGGGTGTGACTGTTGAATAGTACGCGTGCATAGTATTCGTTGTCGACGACGTTCCATTGTTAAGTATGGGTGCGTCGCAGTCAACGATTCCGGATCCCTTAGGTTGTATGGTGAAGAATTTTAAAAAGGGATTCAAAACTTGTGATTTTGGGGTTAAAATGTCTCCTGTACGTTTGGTCACTTTGTGTACTAGGGAGTGGCCTACTTTGGTTGCGGCATGGCCGCCACGTGGCAGTTTGGATCCAACTCTGGTACAGCGCTTACACGTGGCTGTATCAGGTAGGCCTGAACTTTACGGCCAGTTTCCTTATATTGATTGTTGGAGACAGGCCGTAAATGACTCGCCAAAATGGCTCCGGACATGCCACGAGGAGCAGTGTCGCCTCATGGTAGCTAGGACTTGTTCGTCCACTAGGACTGGTGTTAGGCCCATTTTGGACACGCCCCCTGAGTCCGAGATCCCTTTGCCGCCCCCTTACTTTCCGTTAAGAGGAAGTGACGCAAACGCAGGAAGTCCTGCAACCCTCCCCTCATTACCCTCATCCACTTCCGCTTCCTCCTCCAGTACAGGATCCACCCCCCCTCGTACTAAATCTCCCCTTCCGGAATCAGAACCAACCCCCATTAAAAACGAATATCCTGAGTTGGCGCCACTTCAGACTTCCGGTCAAGCTTCATCTAGCTCGGCTCGAAGTGTTTTATTTACAACCTTTTCCCAAAACCAAGCTCCCATATCCCCATACCCTATTTCTCCCCGACTGGAACCTATGACTGACGCCCCTCCACGTAGCCCCATACAGACCCGACAGTTGACCGGTGCCCAACAATTAAGACACTATCAGATGCCTCTTCGTCTGAATCCTGGGTCAGCCTATATCGATGCCGCAGGCCAAATGGCACATGCTGACCCAGTCTTTGTATATGTCCCATTCACGACAACCGATCTTTTAAATTGGAAGACCCACAATTCCTCGTATACTGAGAAACCACAAGCTATGACTGATCTGTTCACCTCAATAGTACAGACACATAACCCGACATGGGCTGATTGCCAGCAGTTATTAATGACTTTGTTTAACAATGAGGAAAGGACAAGAATTAACCAAGCAGCCATTAAAGCACTAGAGGATAGAGCCCGTGCTTTGAACCAAGCTAATCCAGCAGCATGGGCCGCAACACATTATCCCAACACCGATCCCGATTGGAACGTAAATGGTGCTGATATGGTCCAACTCAGAGCCTATAGAGACGCTATAATTGCTGGCATGAAAGCCGGAGGAAAGAAAGCTATTAACATGTCGAAGACAGTTGAGGTGATTCAGAAAAGCGATGAAGCGCCCAGTGTCTTTTATGACCGATTATTGGAGGCATACCGCTTGTATACCCCCTTTAATCCGGAAGACGCAGATAATTCCCGAATGGTGAACTCCGCCTTTGTCAGCCAAGCTTACGGAGATATTAAGCGCAAGCTACAAAAGTTAGAAGGGTTTGCAGGTATGTCAATCACCCAACTAATGGAGGTAGCGAATAAAGTTTATATGAATAGGGAAACAGAAAGTAAGAAAGAGGAAGAGCGCAAGATGCGTAAAAAGGCTGATATGCTAGCGGTAGCGATCGCAGGCGTAGATAGACGGGGCCCAGATAGAGGCGATAGTAGATGGAGTAGGGAGCCTTTGAGTAGGAATCAGTGCGCGTATTGCAAGGAAGAAGGGCATTGGAGGAACGAATGTCCGCAAAGAGAGCAGTACGAGAGAGACCTACCCAGGGCAGGCTACGGAAACTTTAGAGGCAGAGCGAGAGGTAGAGGAGGCCCCGGAGGGAGTAATGGTAATAGAGGGAGTAATGGGAACAGAGGAAGTGTTAGGGAAGACAGGTATATTCCAGCAGCGCAAAGGTCCCGCGATAGAGAAGGTAGGGACTTCGTAGGATTGGCTGACACGGTCATGGAGGACTATTGATACCTACCGGGCTCCATCCCCCTTGGTCGAGCGGAGCCTATGGTCGATGTATCAATAGGGGGAAAAAGGAGTGCGTTCATGATCGACACTGGTGCTGAACATTCAGTGGTGACTAATCTAGTTGCTCCTCCATCTGGAAGGACTATTACTGTGATAGGAGCAACTGGAAGAAGTGCTGAAAAACCGGTTCTTAAAAGTCGACTCTGTACATTGGGAGGCCACGTAGTAAAACATCAATTCCTCTATATGCCTGAATGTCCAGTCCAATTGCTGGGACGTGATATGCTATCAAAATTACAAGCGCAGATTACGTTCCTACCAAATGGAACAACATCTTTAAAGTTTAATGGACCTTCAGGTATCATGACATTATCCGTACCAAAGGAAGAAGAGTGGCGACTTTATACAGTGTTGACTAGCCAAAACCCTAGGAGTGATGAGACATTATTTAACATACCAGGAGTTTGGGCAGAGAACAACCCACCAGGACTGGCCCGCAATATTCCACCTATAAAAATTGAACTAAAACTTGGGGTTTATCCAGTGAGCCTAAGACAATACCACATCCCGCAGAAGGCTAAGAAGAACATCCAATCCTATCTGGATAAGTTCATACGGTATGGTATCCTAAAATTCTGTACTTCCCCCTGGAACACCCCATTGCTGCCTGTTCAAAAGCCCGGTACAGATGAGTATCGACCTGTGCAGGACTTGAGAGCAGTCAATGATGCGGTTGTTAGTATACATCCAGTTGTACCCAATCCATATAACCTGCTTGCTTTAATTCCGGGCGGGGCTACTTACTTCACAGTCTTAGATCTCAAAGATGCCTTCTTTTGCCTCCGAATTGCCGCAGAAAGTCAATGTATTTTCGCTTTCCAATGGGAGAACGCTGTAACGGGCTCAAAACGCCAGATGACTTGGACAAGACTGCCCCAAGGGTTTAAAAATTCACCTACCCTATTTGGTTCAGCCCTAAGTCAAGATCTACTGGATTTCGAGTCCATCCCAGGAGAGTGTGTATTGTTACAATATGTAGATGACTTGTTGATAGCAGCAGTTACAAAAGAGATCTGTCAGCAAGCAACGCACGATCTACTACACATTCTCTGGAAGGCAGGATACAAGGTGTCTAGAAAGAAGGCTCAGTTGTGTTTGCCAACTGTCAAATATCTGGGATTCCATATCTCTGAAGGTCAAAGAATTATGGGGCCAGAGAGAAAAGAAGCTGTCTGCCAAATACCAATACCCAAGAATAGAAGACAAGTGCGAGAATTCTTGGGGGCAGCAGGCTTCTGTAGGATATGGATTCCCAGCTATGCGATACTGGCAAAACCTCTGTACGCAGCTATCAAAGGTACAGAGCACGACCCCTTCTTATGGACCCAAGAACAGCAAACGGCATTTGAAGATGTGAAGAAGGCTTTGATGAGTGCCCCAGCATTAGGTCTACCTGATCACACACGACCATTCTACTTATATGTACATGAGCAAAGAAGAATGGCTGTGGGAGTATTGACACAGTACTTGGGATCATGGCAAAGACCTGTTGCCTATATGTCTAAGCAATTGGATGCAGTGGCCAGCGGACTTCCACCTTGTCTAAGAGCCGTAGCTGCAGCCGCCCTGCTAGTAGCTGAAGCCGATAAACTCACTCTGGGTCAAGAACTTTATGTACGAGTCCCACATGCAGTACAGACGTTGTTGGATTACAAAGGAAATCATTGGTTTAGTAACAGCCGTATGACCAAGTATCAAGCAATGTTGTGTGAAAACCCAAGAGTGGTTAAAGACTGAACCAGGAAAGTATTTGGAGAACAAGTGGTATCAGCTAGAAGATGGAAGAATAGTCATACCAGCATCACTAGCGGTAGAAATTGTCCAAAATTATCATAACGGGACACATTCTGGGAGAGACAGCACTGAAGAATCTCTTAGAAAACATTTCTACATACCAAGATTGTCCAACTTGACTCAGGCCATTGTACGAAGATGTGTAACGTGTGCTAAAAATAATGCAAGACAAGGACCAGTAAAGCCACCAGGAGTCCAGTTTATGGGGGGACTCCCCATGTCCGATCTACAAATAGACTTTACAGTGATGCCTAAATCGGGTGGACATCGTTACCTGTTGGTAATTGTGTGCACCTATTCAGGCTGGGTAGAAGCATGTCCTACTCGTACAGAGAAAGCAGGAGAAGTTGTAAGATTCCTGCTACGAGAAATAATACCCCGATATGGACTACCCTGTTCTATAGGATCGGACAATGGTCCAGCTTTTGTTCATCAGTGCCTACAACAACTGACTCATATGCTTGGTATAAAGTGGAGGCTTCATACTGCATATAGACCCCAGAGTTCTGGTAAGGTAGAGAGAATGAATAGAACTATTAAGAATCAGTTGGCTAAAATGTGTCAGGAAACCCAACTTAAGTGGAACGTTCTCTTACCCATAGCTCTATTGCGAATCCGCAGTACCCCTACCAGAAGGATGGGCCTCTCTCCTTTTGAAATCATGTATGGACGACCACCTCCCGTACTTGGTAACTTAAGGGGGGACTTGAGTCAGTTGGGAGAAGGAATTACCCGGCAGCAGGTTGTAGAGTTGGGTAAGACTATGGAGGAGGTACAGAAATGGGTACAAGATAGATTACCTGTGAATATTTATCCCCCTGTTCATAGTTATCATCCAGGAGATCAAGTGTGGATTAAAGAGTGGAATAATGTACCGTTAGGGCCCAAGTGGAGAGGTCCTTATGTTGTTCTTTTGTCTACCCCTACAGCGATAAAAGTAGCCGAAGTGACTCCGTGGATACATCACTCCAGGGTTAAACCAGCAGCAGTCGATTCTTGGCAAGTTACAGCAGATCCAGAGAATCCCTGCAAGATCCGGTTAAAACGCACTACTCAGTCGGAGTAACGAGGAATCGTGTGGATTACAAATTGTATTGTTACAGGGATTTGGTGCGTGAGTGAGAAGGCCATAATAAAGCCTGTCCGCTTACCAACACATAGTATATAAGCCAGGAAAGTCTCGAAGGGACACCTGTGAAGACGAGCAGGACTCCATTCCCTGCAGCCCTCACATCCTGGAAGCTGAGGCGCCTTCGCACGGACGAAGACTGAGGATGACGGCGAAAGATGTGCTTTTGATAGTGTTTATTTATATGTGTTTTTATATTCAGGAAGGTAGAGGTACCGACACTCCTAGCTGTGAGGTATGCATTAAGACTACGAGAACAGGTAACCATATTTCCCAAACCCTAATTTGGCATTCACAATACGAGTGTAAAGGAGATGTATCGAGATGTAGATACTTAAATATAGACTATAGTGTGTGCCATTTAGGAGTAGGAGAACCTAAGTGCTTCAGTCCAGAGTATCAACCTCGTACAATTTGGTTGACTCTCAGGAATGGAGATCCTCAGGGGACCCTAATTAACAAGACGGTGTTAGAATCCGTACATTCTTCGGGTGTTCTGCTATTTGATGCGTGTAAAGCGATATCGAGTGGTAGAAAGCCGTGGAATGTATGTGGGGATCTTAGATGGGAGAGGACGTATGGGTCTAATGATAAATATATTTGTCCCAGTAGTAAAAATAAATATGTGAGTCCTAGATGCCCAAATAAAGATTATAACTTTTGCCCATATTGGTCTTGTGTGGGGTGGGCGACTTGGGGACAGACAGTAGACAAAGACATGATAGTGACTAAGTTGCCGACTAGCCCATATTGTAAGTCTATGGAATGTAATCCCATCCATATACTTATAAATAACCCCGATAAGTTCTTAGACAAATATGGCAATTTATTTGGGTTTCAGATATACGGGACGGGTTTAGATCCTGGGACATTATTGTTTATAGGGATAGAGACTGATACGGTATCCTCCCAAACTCATCAAGTATACCATTCCTTTTATGAAGAGATGAGTATAGATAATAAGATCCCCCATAATGCTAAAAACCTGTTCATCGATTTAGCCGAAAGTATTGCCGGTAGTCTTAATGTTACCAACTGCTATGTGTGTGGAGGTACTAACATGGGAGACCAATGGCCTTGGGAAGCAAAGGAGGTAATGTCCGGTTCTGAGGCAGTTGACCAACTGATATCTACACAAGCCGATTATCATATGAGTGTTAGAGGTAAATCTGAGTGGAGATTAAAGACCTCCATCATAGGTTATGTTTGCATAGCAAGGAAAGGAATAATGTATAATACTTCTGTAGGAGAATTAACTTGTCTAGGGCAAAAAGCTTATGATGATGATACAAAGAATACAACTTGGTGGTCGGCTTCAAATGTCTCGGAACCATCTAACCCGTTTGCTAGATACGCCAATTTAAAGGATGTGTGGTTTGATTTATCCATCACATCTACCTGGAGAGCCCCAGCAAATTTGTACTGGATCTGTGGTAAGAAAGCCTATTCGGAGTTGCCACAGGACTGGGAAGGGGCATGTGTGTTGGGTATGCTCAAACCATCCTTCTTCTTGTTACCGATTGAAACAGGTGAGACTTTAGGTGTTAAAGTGTATGATGTGAATCATAGGAAGAAAAGGGGACCCATAGAGATAGGCGCCTGGGAAGATAATGAATGGCCTCCCCAGCGTATCATAGATTATTATGGGCCAGCCACGTGGGCTGAGGATGGTACCTTTGGTTACAGAACCCCTATTTATATGCTCAACCGTATTATAAGATTACAGGCGGTGGTTGAGATTATTACTAACGAGACATCACAAGCGCTCAATCTTCTAGCAAAGCATAACACCAGGATGAGGACAGCAGTCTACCAAAATAGATTAGCCTTGGATTACCTTTTGGCAGTAGAGGGAGGTGTATGTGGGAAGTTTAACCTGAGCAATTGCTGTCTTCAAATAGATGACGAAGGGCAAGCAATAGCTGAGCTTACTAGCCATATGGTTAAACTAGCGCATGTGCCTACTCAGGTATGGAAAGGGTATAATCCAAGTAGTTGGTTTGGTAGCTGGTATGAGTGGTTTGGAGGGCTTAAGGCAGTGGTAGGTGGAGTCCTACTGATTTTAATGTTGTGTCTACTCCTGCCGTGTCTTATACCCTTAGTAGTTAGGTCTGTGCAAAGCCTGATAGAAAATATAGCAGAGAGGAAGGCTGCTGCACAGATAATGGCGATTTATAAGTATAAGGCTCTAAATCAGGGAGAACCAATGCAAGAAGATGAGTGTTGAAGATTCACATCATAAGATAAGTCTGGTCTGGTTCAAGGTAACTTGCGGTGTATGCAAACCAAGGTTAAGTGATGCCTCAAGTAATTGTGAAATATCAAGAGGCATCAAAGGGGGGAATGTGGTGGAATCTCTGTAAAAATAAATTTAGTAGGCCGAGATTACCACGTGGCATGTGTACGTGCATATGCTGACGTATCGATCAGTTGGTTGCACGAGGCAAGATACGATCAGTAGTGTACGGAGCATGTGCAAGAATACAGGATGTAGTATTCCCCCTCCTCCATTGTGCTGGACAAGCCATGCGGTCAAACAGGAAGTTAATTCTTATTTGTGTTGATTGGTTAAGAGAATGTGCGGGTGGAGCTTAATATGGGAGGAGTTATGTGCCTATATAAGGAGCCTGCACTATTGTCCGGGGCTCAGAACTTGCTGTATTTTGGTGACGTTAGTCCCTCTGAGTCCCGATCGGTGATCCAATAAAGAATCTCTTCCTTCCTGAAGAAACCTGTGTCCATCTCTCTGTGCTTCGCTTCCGTCAGTTTCTCCGGTATCAGAAAGACCCAAGGTGCAGATTGTGGCCTCTGAGACAATCCAGTACATAGTAGCAGGTTGCAAAATGTAAGCAGGAACAGCCTACACTGAGAGGCACAACCAAGTTGCTAGGATTGTGTACCGAAACATCTGCACAGAATATGGGCAGGACGTACCTAAGTCCAGATGATAGATATAACACAGGGTAGTTGAGAATGACAGGGCTAAAATACTGTGAAGAACCCTCAGGCTCACAGACCCATATAGGTTATGGTGGGGGAAAGTTTGGATTGAAAACCCCTCCACCTGAAGTCTGTGGATAGTTAACACAATGTTAAACAAAAATCTGCACAACAGTCAAGTCATAAGACATGCTTTTCCCCCAGAAATCTGCAGTGATGTTACAACCGCAAAGGATTCTGGGTGGTGATTTCTGTGGGAAAGGCAAGTCTTATGGCTTGACTGTTGTGCAGATTTTTGTTTAACATTGTATTAACTATATATATATATATATATATATATATATATATATATATATATATCATTATAAGCATGACAAAAAAAAGATTAAATAAACATGGTCAAATAGGCTGCATATGGCTATTTGTGAGGAACCTGATGGTATTACTGGGAATAGTGCTTTCTGAAAAAAATAGAAAGCAATATATACGTTTTTAAAGCCCATTGAAGACTGCATGAAGCTATAACGTTTTATACACAGAGATAAAACAGGGTCCTTGCAATGAATTGTATTTCTTTGCAGGATAAGAAACATAGCAGAAGAAAGGGGAAAGTAGATATATGTGAAGAAAAGTGGAACGTAAGTCATACTTTATGAGCTAAATGTTTATATACATATACACGTATACACACACGTTGTTTGGAAGGGGCTATGATTGTCATTTATGTATATGTTCTTCTCACATACAGTTACAAACTATTAGGATGACCACAGAGTGGGGATACCTTAGGCATTGCGGGATTCTGTACAAAGCATTTTGGGTGTAGACAGATGCACACAGCAAGCATCCAGAGACCCAGAAGAACACTTTAGTTACATGTAACATTTTACATATTAATACACAATGCATACTGCTAACCATGCCTTATTAGAATTCCCTACCAATGTATTATCACAAACTGTGCTGTGACTTTGACAAGAAATAAAAAAAGACATCTTGTGATGGTGCTATTTTTTTTAACACAAGACTGTTTCGCGTTTACAAGCTAATGCACAATTGTATTACTAGTTTTGCTTGCAGAGTATATATTTAATGTTACTATTAAATGAAACTCACATTGTCACCCACATATTGTGGATGGCAGATAATCTTTTAATGTTGATTCTACAGCAGTGTTTAAAAAAAGAGAGTTTTGTTTTAGTGCATACGTTTCACCAAATTTATAGATATAATTCAATCTTATCATCTATGCAGCCATTAAGAAGAAGGAATATTTCCTTTGATTAAAAAAACATTTCTACTAGTTATGTGAGTTAAAACTCCTGAGCTAATTAACTCAGATATCCAAGCTACTGCTAATAGGCACAGAACAGAATACACAGGGTTGCCTTACAATTACAGAAGGTCAGAAGGTATGAGAAATAATAAAGAGGCATTGTTAATGTCAATGGTCAAGATTTAATGTGATATTGAAACTCAGAACTCCATTTTTACAAATTAAAAACCTGCTACTTGTGTCTTCATCAAAGAAACTGTATTTCTTTTAGTAGGTTGTAAAGCTCAAATACTACTACTTTGATGGTGAGTTGTCAAAAGCCTTTAAAAGAACGTTCTAATACATACAAAGAATTGTTATGCATTACATGATGTGATCATTGCACTTTTAATTTTTCTGATCTTGCAATGGGCATGCTTTAATAAGAACCATTTGTTCAACCCATCTAACATCAGCCAGTCAAACTGCACGTGGCAAATGAATGGTCAAAACTCACTGAATGGAACATCCCAGCCAATCACACTGGCCTTACTGCCATTATGTATTTTATAGTCCTTGTGCTAAGAAGTGTCTCTACACTCTTCAATTGGATCAATTAATTCAGCTAATCATGGTAGAAACCTTGGAAGCAGGGCGTGTATAGAAAAATGCCTACAGACTTCCTTACACCAAATACTGGCCTTGGAAGGGTCTGGTTGTCTTGAAATTGTGCCAAACTCAGATACTGACCACTATCTTTACTGGAGTAAATAAGTAGACCTCCCTGGAACTGTGCTGGACATGTGACAAGTCTGAAACCAATGTGTTGTCTTTGCTACTAATGCTCTATTATTATAAAATGTAATCCTATGGTTTTGATTTGTATGGTTTGAAGGACACTCAAATAGATTAAATGATTATGGTGTCTAGAAGCACCTGGTGGCATCCCATTGTTGGGTTCCTCTCTTGGGCTTTTGTGTTAGCCAAGCCTGAGAGCCATACAATGCTTTTAATAGGTGGAGAGGATCAGCTGGATGTTCTCAATATGTTACCACCTATTTCTGGTATTAGTTGGAAAGGCTAATAGGACTGTATTCTCCACATTAGCTTTATTCTTCAGTGGGGGGGCAGAGACTCTCATTCTCTGTCACACCATTTAAAAACAGATTAAGATTGAACAGTTGGATGACGCAAGTGGACTCCAGTCAGGATAACATTTAAATGAAATTAAGTGGTTATGGTTTGTAGAGTGTCCATTTAAAGAAAGCCAGGAGAACAGTAAGACAGTAAGGATAGTAAGTCGTTGCAATAATTATGCTAAATAATTCACGCTACCTGCACCTGCACTAACTCCCCCATGTCTAATGTATGTGTTTATCTGGAAAAGGAGTGTCCTGCAAAACGGTATCACTCAATTCCCCCAAAATTGTAAAGGTGTTCCTGACACCAATGTGTAATTATTAAATAAGTCTCTGTCTCACACAGCCTCTGTCCAGGGGCTTTGCAAGCTGCACTAAAAGGAAGGACTTTGACAGCAGTGATATGTGCTGGAAGTATAAATATTTTTAGTTACATTGCATAGGGCTGCAGAATATGTAAATATTTTAAAAATAAATGATAACAATAATATAATTGTGAAGCAGAATCTGTAAACTGTGTGATTTGCGCAGGTACTTCAAGCTGTATCTTATTTGTACAGCAGGGGGCGCTGTTGCTAATTTTAACTTCAAACAGCATATATACAGTTTATTAAATAGGTAATTACTTAATTAGACACACAGATAAAGGCAATGACACATTCCAGGCTCCCGGTCCCCAATTATCCATCTCTGTGTTTCTACGCTATTAAACTAAACTTTGTCTCTTCTCAGAGCTGGTTACAGAGAGGTATCTAGTCACAGAACATTGTGTGATAAAAGGGACTGAAATAAATTGTGACTGCTCGATTAAACTTTTTTTTTTGAGAAAAATGTTTTGACTCCTGAGTGGTGAACTGATGGTTGGATAGAGATGCTGGATTTTAAGTAAAGTTCTGTTTATGAAATATGGTATGTTACAGCCAAAGAAAGTCATAAGACAAACTCATTGAAGTATTCATGATGTTTTAGAAAATAAAAATGAATATCAGCATTTTAGCTGTATATCAAAATCCAGTCTTCATGGTGCAAATATAGTTCTGATCATCAAAAAATCTGTGTGTGTGCGGATTCTGGGCCCTTCTTCCTGACCCATGGTCCGGAGAGAGAGAGAATGTGTGTGTGTGTGTGTGTGTGCGTCGGGGGGTGGATTCTGGGTCCTCCTTCTTATACCAATGGTCCGGAGAGAGAGAGAGAGAGAGAGAGAGAGAGAGAGAGAGAGAGAGTGAGTGTGTGTGTGTGTGTCTAATAAGGACCAGTACATAGATAAGAGAACACAGACACAGAACACAACATAACATGTTAATTCATTCTGAAATGAATTCAATTAGAGGACAAAAAAAAAATTACAAGATGCCTCTTATATGAATCAGTTTTCTGAGAACAGGCCTAACTGAGCAAACCAGGAAATGTGTTTGTTCTCAATATAAGTTCACATCATGCATATATAATATATTAAAATGGAAATTATGTCTGGCTAGCTGTCTACCTTATTCTACAGCATAGCAGCAGTGAGAACCTGCAGTCTGACCTAGTGAACCTAATCTTTGCTGTCACACTGAGGATCTAAGTCACCTTTGAGAGAAGGGCACCTGCCATGCATAAACATCATTGTGAAGCTCCCCTACCAGCCGTGCCCTGGATACAGAACCGCATTAAGCAATGTATTACAGTATATTATTCTACTCAGCTCCTCGCTGATGTCATATAGCTGTCATATCACTACTCATAGCCATTAGATTCTGTAGTTAGGGTCGGAAAATTATCAGCATAATTGGGACCCATAAATTGAATAAGGGTAGGGTTCATTACATCCTGATTGAATGATCTTCACAGGGTGAATTAATTGGTTTCATTCTATGTTTGGTGACACAAAGCTGAGTGATGTGATATTCGATCACATGTCATATAGTTTTAGTTTGGCAACCCCAAAACCAGTTCAAACACCCCCATATTCAAAATTGAGAGATTACCCACATGTAAGCTCGTTTGAGCAGGGTCCTCTTCATCCTATTGTTCCTGTAATCTTTTATAATTGTCTCATTTATTGTTAAATCTCCCCCTTCTATAATATTGTAAAGCGTACGGAATTTGTTGGCGCTATATAAATGCCAATAATAATAATAATGTGTCAATATGGGAAGTAGAAAACAGAACTGTATATAAAATACAGAAAATAGGGCGCCACTTATCACCACATATGAAAACTGAATATAATTACCCTCCAGCAAGTTGGTTGGAATATTCACATGGAAAATGTACACATGGAAAATATAAAAAGAGAGAACATCATAGTGCAAACAATTTAATATTTAAGTGATAAAAGACACATAAATGAAAACACTCACAAACGATGTGGCACAATTGAAAAGATCAATATGTGCTAAAATGCTGATGCCTTAAATAGGCTAAAACTCCCGGTCTGGCAGTCTGTGGAGGTCTGTGCAAAACTTTGCAACCAATATCGACCAGTTGATTCACCATCCGCTGCTTCAGATCTTCGGGTTGGTAGCTGAAGCAGCGGATGGTGAATCAACTGGTCGATATTGGTTGCAGAGTTTTGCACAGACCTCCACAGACTGCCAGACCGGGAGTTTTAGCCTATTTACGGCATCAGCATTTTAGCACATATTGATCTTTTCAATTGTGCCACATCGTTTGTGAGTGTTTTTATTTATGTGTCTTTTATCACTTAAATATTAAATTGTTTGCACTATGATGTTCTCTCTTTTTATATTTTCCATGTGTACATTTTCCATGTGAATATTCCAACCCACTTGCTGGAGGGTAATTATATCCAGTTTTCATATGTGGTGATAAGTGGCGCCCTATTTTCTGTATTTTATATACAGTTCTGTTTTCTTTTTTTGCACTTGTGGCTAAGGGATACAGGGAGTGCATCCCCATTTATAGTGGCTTGCCTGCACTAATATAATAATCAGTTTGTCTCACTATCCACCTTTGGTTTATAAATATGGGAAGTAGGCATAAAGCAGATGGGCCTCAAAGAACTGCTATAGATGCAATGTTGCACACGAATGATGCATCAGTATCTGTCAGAACAAGTGCAATTATCCACTCCAATGTGAATCTCCCATTTGCAAAATCCATCCCACTGAATACAGTTATTTTGATAAGGTTTGTTGTTTTTTTGTCTGTTACAAGCTAAGACTTGAATTCTCTTCCTTAAAATGATGTAAGAAGACACCAGAAATATTCACAATAGTTAATGTGTATCAGGAATATCCATAGAATGCAATAAAAGAAATTAAATAAAACAAGTTAAAGTGATAGTTTCTGCAATTTAACCCGTCGCATGCTAGATTAGTTTGCAGAAGCCTTATTGCTCCTCTCCTCATAATAATAAAACCATATTTAATAGAATCATTTTTATTAATCCCTTTTGTATTTTTCTTTTAAAATTTGCATTGTTACACACTTTGGGAAAAAAAAAATATTTCTTTATAGTGTGGTATCAGGCAACGAGAGTAATTCATAATGATAAATGGTTAATTTAAATAGCAAGGATGCTGGCTAAGCTTGCTGTGAGCTGCATTCCATAATATTTCATATTACAGAGGTTTCCCATACACACCCTGATAAATGCGAAATAGGTTAAAATGTTGATGCTCATCAAACCTCTCTACTATTTAGCATTGATCACCTGATCATGAGCTGACTGTGTGTTTACATGGCTGTTGGCACAGAAACAGTTACAATTACAAAGTTCCATATTCTGCTACACAAGACTACCTTTTTCATCAGGCAAGCAGTTACATGTCGGACTGCCTCAGAATCATTGCACAAACACACAGTACTTTATAGTAAGGCTGGAAAAGCATTGTATGAGTTGTAGATCTAAATATCTGGGAAATGTCTTCTGGCCACCCACCCCCATGTACATGTTTATGTAAAACTTCAGAACAACCGGCAACTAGCCCAAGGAGGAGATGTTCTTTGACAGCACCATGGACGTTCCATCTAGAACAGTGATAGGCAACCTTCGACACTCCAGATGTTTTGGACTACACCCTCTCCTCCCTCCCCATGGGTTCTGACACCCATAGTGCTGGCAAAGCATCATGGGAAGTGTAGTCCAAAACATCTGGAGTGCCTGAAGGTTGCCTATGCCTGATCTAGAACATACAGAATTCCAAAACAGGTACAATGTATACTCACAGAGAGTGAAATTGGTAACAGTCACTGTGAGACCCCCCTGCCATGAATGAGCTGCTCTCTGCAGGTAGGACCAGTACTCCCATGGGTTGGGGCAGAGGAGCCCACTGCCCCCCATTTTTTGCCAGCCATCCCCTACTCTCTCCCAACTCTGGGAAGCTGACCCTGGCAGCGGGCAGCTCCTTGCATTTCCTGGCCTTCGTGGACATACAGGAATCCCCAAGACTTCTATGGCTCCACAACAGAGGACAGAGTCACCTAATCCAAAGCAGGGCAATTTTTGAGCAGAATGAAATGTAGCCTTCAAAGATGAGGGGTACGGTGAGTGATGCAGAGAAGGGATGCCAGGGGCTACTTTGAGATGACAAAAATGCTGTCAGCCTGTCAGTGCATGCAGCCTGGTACCCGGACTGAGTGGAACAGCAAAGGAACAAATGCAGGACCAGTAGCAAATGTTCATCAGCTTCTCTCCTCCAGCCCTTTATTCATCTTCCCCCCCCCCCCTCCCACCTCCCAACCCCCTTTCCCTTTTCTCACCCCTTCCCTCTCTGCTTTCCTGCCTCTATTTCTTAGCCATCAATATTATCCCTTCTGGACCACATCACTATTTAGAGACAAGGCAAAGTCACCGAGCGCAAAGACAACTGTTCACCGTATTAAAGAAGTGCTAGCAATGGGTGTGTAGAGCTATCATTCTATCTTCCAGAACACAGATGTTAACCCCTAGTGCACCTACAGCATCTTTGTCCAAATGCCAGATCAGCAGCTGTATAATTAAAACTTCCATGATGATAAGCCAGCCGTAAAAAAGCACAGGATAGTGAGTGTTTTGGCCATCCTTGCATTGGACTAACTGATAATAATAATAATAATAATAATAATAATAATAATAATAATAATAATACCATACACTGCATATATGTAATAAATATATTACATATATTTATTAAGAGATAAGAGAGTGTTAACTCCATTTTCTGCCTGAAACCCAGTGGATAAATAGTTATTCGAATAAGATTTTTTTTTTTTTTGTCTATTACAAGTTTAGAATTGAATTATCTTCTTTCCTTTGATGTAAGAAGACATCAGAAAACAAGTAGTCAAAGTTTATCACCAATATCCATAGAATGCAATGAAAGGTATTAAATAAACAAGTAAATGTAACAGTTTCTATAATTTAACCCTTTGCGTGATAGATTAGTTTGCTGAAGACTTATTGCTCATATCCTCATAATAAAACCCTATTTCATAACATAATATTTTTTAATCCCTTTTGTGTTTTTATTTTAAACTTTGCATTGTTAAACACTTTAAAAAATACAATTTCTTTATAGTATGGTACCAGGCAACGAGAGTCATTCAAAGGGATAAATGGGTAATATTTTTTCTTTATTTTTAAAGGATGCTGGCTAAGCTTGCTGTGAGCTGCATTTCATAGCAGTTCATATTACAGAGGTTTCACATACACACCTTGATAAACGCTTAATAGGTCAAAATGTTGATGCTCATCAAACCTCTCTACTAGTTCACCTGATCATGAGCTGACTGTGTGT
Organism: Pelobates fuscus; assembly: GCF_036172605.1. Classification (NCBI taxonomy): domain Eukaryota; kingdom Metazoa; phylum Chordata; class Amphibia; order Anura; family Pelobatidae; genus Pelobates; species Pelobates fuscus. The sequence goes on from NC_086322.1 coordinate 147,049,468, forward strand.
TTACATGGCCGTTGGCACAGAAACAGTTACAATTACAAAGTTCCATATTGCCCTTTTCAGCAGGCAAGCAGTTACATGTCGGACTGCCTCAGAATCATTGCACAAACACACAGTACTTCATAGTAAGGCTGGAAAAGCATTGTATGAGTTGTAGATCTAAATATCTGGGAAATGTCTTCTGGCCACCCACCCACCCCCATGTACATGTTGATGGAAAACTTCAAAACACCCGGCAACTACATGGGGAGGAGATCTAGCCCAATGAGGAGATGTTCTTGCACAGCACCATCCAGAAGAACATACAGAATACTAAAACAAACAGGTACTATGTATACTCACAGAGAGTGGAATTGGTAACCGTCACTGTGAGATTCCCCTGCGACGAATGAGCTGCTCTCTGCAGGTAGAACCAGCACTCCCCTGGGTTGGGGCAGAGGAGCCCAATGCCCTCCATTTTTTGCCAGCCATCCTCCACTCTCTCCCACCTCTGGGAAGCTGACCCTGGCAGCGGGCAGCTCCTTGCATTTCCTGGCCTTCGTGGACATACAGGAATCCCCAAGACTTCTATGGCTCCACAACAGAGGACAGTCACCTAATCCAAAGCAGGGCAAGGTTTGAGCAGAATGAAATGTAGCCTTCAAAGATGAGGGGTACGGTGAGTGATGCAGAGAAGGGATGCCAGGGGCTACTTTGAGATGGCAAGAATGCTGTCAGTGCATGCAGCCTGGTACCCGGACTGAGTGGAATGGCAAAGAAACAAATGCAGGACCAGTAGCAGATGTTCATCAGCCTCTCTCCCCTCGCCCTTCATTCAGTCCTCCTCCCCCTTTTCATTTTCTCACCCCTTCCCTCTCTGCTTTCCTGTCTCTATTTCTTAGCCATCAATATTATCCCCCCTGGACCACATCATTACTCAGAGACAAGGCAAAGTCACCCAGCGCAGAGACAACTGTTCATCGTATTAAAGAAGGGCTAGCAATGGGTGTGTAGAGCTATATTTCAGAACACAGATGTTAACCCCTAGTGCACCTAGAGCATCTTTGTCTAAATGCCAGATCAGCAGCTGTAGAATTAAAACTTCCATGATGATAAGCCAGCCTTAAAAATGCAGATGATTGTGAATGGTTTGTCCTGCAAGTGCTGGGGACCTATCTTCTGACCATTCCTTCCTGCATTGGACTAACTGATAACATATTATTAATAATAATAATAATAATAATAATAATATCTATTATTATTATTATTATTAATACTATTATACCATGTACTGCATATGCATGTATGCATTGTTTAGCAATCTGTTCTATCTGGCACAAAGAGAGTTAACTCCATGTTCTGCCTGAAACCCATTGTTAATGGATTTAGCACTTTGTTGATTGGAGCTTGTTATCTGATATTCATACACATAGATTTGAGAAAGACATCTCTGCACTTCCATGATTAAGGACAACTATGTTTATCAATTAAACAATTGTAAACTCCAAAACAATTTCCCTCCTTCCAGCAGCATAGATCCAGAAATCTCTGTCTTGTGTAAACCCATATGCATATACACAGGCAAGCTGCTAATGGATTCATGTTATTGTCAAAGAAAGTGCACACTGGGGTCTGCCCATATGGGAACCTATAGACAATGGTAAAGCTAAGAATGATTTTATTGTTTTTCATTTGTTTGTTTGTTGTTTTTTTGTTGTCAGCTGAAACAATATTCTAGTGTATAAATTATGTATGTACTTAGGAGTGATGATGTGTCCTTGAATTTGCCAATTCGCACTTTCAGATGTGTTTGACCTTTCCCTGGATTACTGTGACCCTTCCAACAATATGATTAGATTTCTGTTTATAGTAGAGACTAAAAGAAACAACAGAAAATAAAAATGCTAGGCAAATAAACAGAGAATAAACAGAGACATTATTAAAGCTAAAGAGCAAACATCTGACTATTTCAAAGAAATAGATTCTTGCATAATTTCATCAAATTCAATACACATTTTTGCACCTATTCCCCAAACAGCAAATACATGTGAGTTAAGAAACAACTAGTAAAATGAAGTTTACACATTGAAAGAAAACAAATTGTGTTGGATTGGGGTTTTTGTTTTCTTCAAATCTGTTATATTTGACACAATTGTGCAAGCTATTTTTCAATCCACTACAAACTCACCTATTGAAGGATAATCCTCTAAATTTATATACTTCAGAAAGTGCATTGTTGACTGTGTACAAGCCATGCCTTTAAGTGACAAGGTTGTGATTTTTTTTCTACTCATTATGCCCCTTGTATCTTAATGATTATACTTCTCTCCTTGCCACTTGCCTCTATTTGTTATCTTTTTTTCCCCTTGTGCTGGACCTCACTATCTGGTTGCCGTCATTCAGTGGCGGACTGTCAGAGATCAGGGCTTCCCTACAAATTTAGTTCCTGAGCTCCCTTGTCGAATATACACACAAACAAATACAAATACTTGCTTTTTCACTTAATGTGGAATATTGGAGAACTGACGATAGAATTTAAATACTCAAGCTAAACAATATTCAAGTTGGATTTTTTTTCTAATTTGGCTATTTTGACCTAAAATGTGCAATTCTCTTGTCAGTTTTGTAGTTTGGTGAATAAATTGTGTGTGTGTGTGCATATAGTGTAAAGGTAATGTGTATGAAAACATGTCTGGCTGTGTCTATTGTGAGTATAGGTAGTAGTTTACGTATTAAGTACCACTGGGGATGTATTGATGCATAAAGTGTTTCTGTAGATATATATGTGCATTTGTTTGTAATATCTGTATGTATTGAATCCAATAACACATTTGAGTAAGTGGATGCAAGAATGCTTTTGTGTGTTGTGCAAAATTGTCTATTTGAGTGTTATGTGTGAAAATGCAGAGTGTCTCGGTGTGTGGACCAAGTACTAGTTTGTATGTTTAAATGTAGGAGTATCGTTTTTGGCAGTTCAATGTGTGCAAATTTGTGTGAATTCAGGAGTTTGTGAAGATCGTTAATGTAAGCTGATGTTGTATGGGTTTTGTTTGTGTGGGTTGTATCTGTGAAGTGCATCAGTGTAAGGGTGAGTAATATGTTGGTGTTGTTTGTATATAGGAAGAGCAGGATTTGTGTGATGCAAGTGTGTAATTCTTTTTTTTTTCCTTTTGAATTTCTGCTTTCTCCATTGCATTATCTCTCTAGCAACATCTAACTAGCCCTCACTGCACCCACATATTTTTTCTTACACTATTAAACAGTAATGACTGGATTTGTGCATACCAAATTTATGGGTGTGTGTTCATAAAACATGGATTTTGGAATCCTAATCCCCCCATTTTTCGCATCATTTCCCTCTAATGCTTTTCCTTTCCTCCCTTGCTCTCTGCATTCCTCTCTAATTGTGTATATCCCTATCCCTCCTTTACTACACCCACATACCATCACCTTTCCATCCCATTACTTGCGTCACATAGCCCAGCTGGACTCTGTAGATCTAGTCAGCTTTTGCCTGTTCAGCTCTCCCCTCTACGCAGACCCAACACTTTGTCTCCAGTGCATGGCTCAGCTGTTTGGCAGAAAGGAGATATTCGTGTATCATGTCACCACTCGCTCCACACAGCAGCAGCTACGCACTGGATTGTAGGCTGAATAATGACAACTACCTTAACACCTTGACCACACTTTACAACTCAGCTAAGAATGAAGGGCATTAAACTGAACTGGGTGTCGTAGTCAGGTGGCCCCACTAATTACAGCTGAACAGTTGGTGAGTTTTCCAACAGGAGTTTAGTTCCCCAACAATTAAATCATGCACGGGACTCCGAGAGTCTCAGGCCCTTGCTCAGTGACAGATTTTCCCAAGTGCTCAGTACACAGTACACCCCTGCTGCCATTTTGCTCTTTTGTCCATGATTTGTTTACTATGGGATTATTTTAACTGATGTATTGTGGATAAATTAATTTACCAACTGAAATGGAATTCAAAAGATTATGCTCCCCCATACTACAATGTAGTCAGTACATTTTATTCTGTATAATTGTTAAAAAGCTTTTACCCCTTGTGGAGTCTTAAACCTTGGCATTGCAAGCTATATATAACTTTTAGAATGTAGCATGGACTGCAAATCAAACCAAGTTACCAAGTTACATGGTATACAAATAAAAGGAACAGTTAACTAGTTAGTTAACTGGTTGTCCCCTCTCTATTTATGAAAATGTTGAAAATGGCTGCATGAGTTTCTGCTCTTCGAGACCCCGTGACAAAAAGTAGTTTTTGCCCAACTGTCAGTGCACTGTGGGGAAATCCACCAGGTCATCTGGAGCGGGAAATACCCACAAACATGAGGGCCCACTTTCCTCATCACTGGGTCAATTCCAGGTAACCCTGCTGAATCTGTCAATGCCACCGCCGGACTTGGGTGACTCCGTCCTCTCCGAGCCCTGCCAACCAAGGCTGACCTGAGGAATGCCACAGCTGAACTATGATCCTCCATCAAAACGGACAATTGGGCCTTGCGGGCAGAATTCCAAGGCCTCTAGGACTGCATGGTGTGTTGAGACCATGTGTGATGCACTGAGGGACTCACGGAAGGCATGGATGCCCATTCAGACCTCTTGCAGGGGATGACCCTCCTTGTGGAGGATTTTAATAACAAACAACATCCTGCTCCATGGCCTACAATAAAGTGAGGAGTCCATGGATCAACTCCAAACTTACCTCAAATAAATATTTGTGATGATTCTTGGCCAGGAACCGCCTGTCCCTATTAAATTTGTGCGGATGCATCGTGCTCTCCATCCGAAGTGCTCCTTTGACAGCTCCCCTAGTGATTTAATATGCTTCCTCACTATTTTTGCACTAAAGGAGGACATCCTGAAACAAGCCAAGAATTGTTCATCCATCACATACCACTTCTGTTACCTGAAACTTTTCCTGGATATGTCATCAGCCACTCTGGGGTACTCCAGAGCACCGAAGCCTTTAACTAGAATTCTTCAATCCCAGAAGGTCCAATATAGCTGGCAGATGACAACAGGATTACTGATCTTCACCCGATCAGGCCCCCTCTTGGTCTGCATGCATATTTACTTTGTGGGCCTAGGCTGCGACCTACAAATGCCAGTAATCAACAGCTCTATTACACGCAACCCAGCCTCTGTACCCAAGACCTGCATTGCTCCAACGGCCCTGCTGGAGACAACAAGATTCCATTTGCCCTTCAGGCATACCTCGCTAAATACCCTTCTTCAGCCACAGGCTTCATACGCAACTCCACTTACATCTGTACTGCTTTTAGGGTGCACACACCCATTAAACCTTGTACATCAATTTGTACATCAATTTTCTTGTTTGTAAATATCTTTTTATTGGATATTTTTCAACACATAGTATTTCAGCGTGGAAGCGCAGGTCCCCTTGTTTACTTGTACTCGCATATACACTGTAAGGTACAATCCTGTAGGTATGTGGTAGCCGCTCGCAGGTCGCTTTATGCGATGTATAACGTGCACAATTGACTCACAGGTCCGGTGGTACATAGGCATATATAAGCAGTACTATTTTACTTCTGATGGGTACCATATTTACATTGGGTTGGGTTTTAGATCCCGAAGGATCACTTCTGTACCTTTCTTTTCCCTTTTCCAGCACCCACCTCGGGACCGTTAAGCGTTAGAGAGACTTGCAGATCTCCCCTTTGTTCAGGATCCCCTGTAGACACGCAGGTCCCCAGTGGTATCGTGCCTAGTGTCCTATGTGACAGTGCAGTGAGGTATTGCCTCCTCATCACGATTTTATCAGAATCTGCCTTGCGCTACGTACAGTGTTGATGAAGCTACCATAGGGAAACGTCCTGCGATCCTATGTTAACTAATAAACTTCATAACAAATTAAACTGATGGGTTTCAGCCCCATTTGCGGTGGTGTTTAGGTTAATGTCCGCTGACCGGGCCATCTCCCCGGTCAAGGGGAAGAACTGGGGACTCGCAGCACCCTGCATGTTCAGGAGGGTACGCGCCAGTCCCCACTCCGATAATGTGAGTGCATGTGGCCATAAGCCATTTTGGGTGTTGCAGGTGACTACACCCTGACGGGTATAGTGGTGTAACCCCAGCAGTCTGGTCGGGCATGCGCTCTACCTCTTGTGCACCCCGGTATACCCAGTGGGGTCAGTTTCTGGGGCACGCCCCGGGCTCCAGGGCACACGCTCCACACAGGACCTGTCGGGGGTGGGGAAGGGGTGGTAAGAGGGCTTGGTGGGTCGCCGTACACTGGAAGCGGGTATTGGTCGTCCAGTTAGTCTCCCTGTGTCCCCTGCTGGTGGTTGGCAGTTCCTCCCCCCTATGGTCAGATACATGGTCCGAAACGTCTCTGTGCCCACTCGCACTAGCCAGGGCGTCCATGTGTCTATGTGTGTCTGTGCTCGGTCCTGGGCCGTGTACCAGAGCTCCTCTGTAACTCGCAACTCCTCTATTTTGGTAAACCAGAGGGAAAGTGTTGGGATTGTGTCCTTTTTCCAGTACAGGGGTATTAGGTGTTTTGCAACATTCAGAATTCGAATGGTCAGGGAGCGTTTGTATCGTGGTGTAGGAGTTGTCGTGTGGTGTAGGAGGTAGGGGGCTGGCTTAAAGGGTGGTGTGTTGTCCGTGAACAGGGCCACTACGGAGACTATTTTTTCCCAGAACGGTACTATGAGTGGGCATTCCCACCATATGTGGAGGAAGGATCCCACCCCTCCCCCGCACCTCCAGCAGAGGCCATCTGTATCTATGTGCATGCTCTGTAGGCGTTCCGGTGTCAGGTACCATTGCGTGCGAACCTTATAGGCCATTTCCTGGGTTTTACTAGCAATTGCACAATGGTGCACCAGATCACAGATCTTGTGTCACTGGTTCTCGGTGAGTGTTTCCCCTATAGCGGTTTCCATTTGGACATGAAAGGGGGTGGGGGATGCCCCTGTTGTCGTTGTAGCATTGAGTAGAGGTAGGAGATGCTGTGGGGCATAGGGTCCGGGTCCTGGCACAGTTGTTCGAATGGCGTGAGATCCCTATGGATGTCAGGGCGTTGGGTTATAGCGGCAATGGAGTTCTGAATTTGGGTGTATCTGAAGCCCGTCATGAAGGTGTGGTTGGATGTGCCCGTGATTGTCTGTAGTGGCAGGATTTTCCCATTAGTGGTTATGTCGGAGTCTGGGTATGTCTTGGGGGAGGATGCAGCGGAGGTTACCCGGTCTCATCCCTGGTTTGAAATCAGGGTTGTACGCCAGGGGCAGTAGTGGGGATGGGAAGGAGGAGAGACGAAGTTTCCTCGCTTGTGAGTGCCATATAGAGAGAGTGGCTGTAACGAACGGTTGTTGGGAGACTAGCCGTCTGCCGATGGTGGGGTAAAGCCACAAGAGGGCTGAGAGGGGCCGGACCACGTGATGGACTTCGATGGCCTTCCAGGGTTTGCATATCCCCTCCTTTGCCCATTCCAGGGCCCGTTGCATATGGCATGCTTGGTAATACAGTTTGAGGTCTGGGACGGCCAGGCCTCCTGCTGTTTTGGGGAGTGTAAGTTGTGTGTATTTAAGTCTGGGTTAGTGCCTTTCCAGATAAATTTGATGAGGAGGGTACGGATTGACGAGAAGAAGGCAGCGGGGAATGGGATTGGTAGGGTTTGAAACAGGTAAAGTACCCGTGGAAAGATGTTCATTTTGGCAATGGCCGTCCTACCGAGCCAGGAAAAGTGGGATGTGGTCCATTCTGTCAGATTCTTCCGTATAGCTCCCAGCAATGGGGTAAAATTTGTGTGGTATAGTTTGGACAGGTCGTCCCTGAGCCTCACTCCCAAGTATTTAATAGTGATATCCTGCCATTGAAAGGGGAAATTTTGTCTGATCTGGTCTGCCCTCCTCCGGGGGGTGCCAATGTTGAGGATAGAGGATTTTGCATAATTGATCTTGAGGTTGGCGATTTGGCCATATGTCTTAAATTCTGCCATGAGGTTTGGGAGGGAGATTTCTGGGCTGGAGACGAAAAATAGCATATCGCCCGCATATGCCGCTATTTTATGGTGATCTGCCCCCACCACTACCCCCGTGATGTCTGGGGTTTCCCTAACTGCTTGTAGGAAGGGTTCGGGGGCCAGGATGAATAAGAGCGGTGATAGGGGGCAGCCCTGCCTGGTTCCGTTTCTGACCGGGAATGTGTCCGTATAGACCCCGTTTATGCACACCCTAGCCGTGGGGGATGAGTAAAGAGACACCCTGTCGAAGGCCTTTTCTGCATCGGTGGAGAGGAGGAGAAGGCCCTCAGAGGTACATTGCGCGTGGTGTATCAGGGACAGGGCTCGTACCGTGTTGTCCCTGACTTCTCTGTGTGGGACGAATCCTACCTGATCAGGCGAGATCAAGTCTGGTATGTGCGGACCCAACCTCGCTGCCAGTATTTTGGCGAACAAGCGTAGGTTGCAATTAAGCAACGAGATGGGCCGGTAGCCAGTGCAACGTTCCGTATCTCCCCCCTCCTTTGGTAACAGGGTGATGTTGGCCGCCAATGTCTGCTGAGGGATTGCCTTACCCTCTGGTATGGAGTTGAAGGCCGAGATAAATTGGAGGGACAAGGTCGCCGAAAAGGCTTTGTAGTATTTGAAAGGAAGGCCGTCCGGGCCTGGGCTTTTGCCCGTCTTTGAGGTTTTGATGGCAAGGGCCAGTTCCCCCTCCGTCAGTGGTGCCTCCAGGGCCTCCGCTACGTCCGAGGAAAGTTTGGCTTTTGTGTATTTAGTAAGGTATGAACTTATGCGCGATGCCCTCGGTTTCAAGTCAGCTCGGGGTGTGTGTGAGGGGAGTGCATATAAGTCTGTATAAAAGCATGTTACTGCTGTGGCTATTTGGTCTGGCATGTGGCATAGCTGGCCCGAGGTGTTGCGCATGCGCGCAATATATGTAATTGAGCGTTTTTTGTGGATCATTCTAGCAAGTAACCTGCCACATTTGTCTCCCTCCGCGTGGAAAAGTGATTTGGTGCGTTGAAGGGCCCTAGTGTACGATTGTCTCAGGACCCGTGCTAATTCTGCGTGTGCTGCCGTGAGTTCCCCTCGGAGTGTGTCATCCAGTGTTTGTTTGTGTGCCTGTGTCAGGTTCCCTATGTTGGTGGTTAGTTCTTGGATCGTGCGTTCCCATGCCTTTTTCAGGGCAGAGGAGTGCGAGATAAGGATCCCTCGGATCACACATTTGTGAGCCTCCCATATCAGGAGGGGGGATGTGTCTTGTGGTGGGTTCTCGGCGAAGTAGTTTTGGAAGGTTTGTTGGACGTCTTGGGCCACCTGCGGGTTGGATAGGAGGTTTTCGTGGAGCCACCATGTCGTGGTTTTAGGCTTGTATAGTGGTGATGTTAGTTGTATCGTGAGTGGTGCGTGGTCTGACCACATCGTCCCCCCGATGGCGGAGTCCCGTAGTCTGGGTAGGTAATAGTATGGAAGGAAAAAATAGTCTATGCGTGTGTAACAGTCATTTGGGGCCGAATAGAAAGTGTAGTCCCTGTCTGTCGGATGTGTCGCCCTCCAGCAGTCCGTAAGTCTGTACTGGTGGAGGAGTTTGCGTATTTTGAGCAACGTGGGAAGAGGTGTCGATGAGTGGCCTCTGGATGGGTCCACTGTCGGGTGCAGGGCAATATTGAGGTCCCCCACTAGAACCAGACAGCCCGTCGTGAAGTCGTGGAGGGCGCGTCCCGCAGGAATTTGTCCTGTCGCGTATTTGGAGCGTAAATGTTGGCAAAAGTATAGGTTTCGTCCAGGATTCGACCCCTGACGAACACATATCGGCCCGCGTGGTCTGTCATGGTCGAGTCAGCCACAAAGGGTATGGATTTATGCATGACTATTGCTGCCCCCTTGGATTTTCCGTCTGGGTTGTGGCTATAAAATCCCTGGGTATATGCAGTGGCGTACTAAGGGGGGGCGGAGAGGGCGGCCCGCCCCGGGTGCCACTGACTAGGGGGGTGCCATGACGTCCGGTGTCATGTGTCACCCCCCGGCCCCCATCATTACGCTGCGCACAGCCGCAGCACCTTTGCGGCCCGGCAGGACTTACTACATGGATGAGAAGGGGAGGAGTGTTGCGGGCCGCGGCGTCGCGCAACGTGATGACGTCGTGCGCAGCGCCGTCAGCCCGCCTTCACGGATCTTCAGCGGAAGGATCCGGGCGGTGAGGCACCCAGTCGGTCAAGGCATCAATAAAATGTAAGTAGTAATTTTATGTGATGGGGCTAAATTAATTAAAGGGGGGGTGGATAATGGATTAAAGAATTAAAGGGGAGGGAGGTTTAATTAAGGGGGGGTGTATTAATTAAGGGGGGTGTATTAATTAAGGGGGGAGTGAGTATTAATTAAGGGGGTTGTATTAATTAAGGGGGGTGTATTAATTAAGGGGGGAGTGAGTATTAATTAAGGGGGTGTATTAACCCCTTAAGACCGCAGGACGTACTATGCCGTCCTTATTTTGGTGGCTCTAAACGCCGCAGGACGGCATAGTACGTCCTGGGCGGTCTTCAGCCCCACGTGGCCGGCGGAACATGGCCGCTGCAGATCGCGGTCGGGGGGCATGCCTGGCCCCCCAGGCAGCCCCCCTGTGCCTGGGGACCGCGGTCTGCAGCTTCCGATCGCAGTGACAGGCTGTCACTGCGATCGGTATTTACCATGTGTCAGCCGATTTGAAATCGGCTGACACATGGAGCCGGCCGCATTCTTCTGCAGCAGATCGCGGTCGGGGGACATGCCTGGCCCCCCAGGCAACCCCCCTGGGGTCAGTGACCGCGATCTGAACTGTCAGGCTGCAGTCTGATCACACTGACAGGCTGCCATAGCCTGTCAGTGCGATCAGTGTTAGTATGTGTCAGCCCATTGGCTGACACATGTAACTGCAGCCATTAGCCCCCTACAGATCGCGGTGGGGGCATGCCTGTACCTCCCAGGCATCCCCCTGTGGCCAATTACCGCGATCTGTAGGAGGTGATCACAGTGACAGCCAGTCACTGTGATCACTGTTAGTATGTGTCAGCCAATGATCTCAGATCACTGGCTGACACATTGTCTCTGCCCCTCTCCTCACCTCACTTCGATCTGAGAGAGAGAGGCAGAGAGATCGTGGTTTTTGCAGCTCCTGTGGAAAAAGAAAGTTTAAATTTTTTTTCAAAGTTTTAAAATTTATATTTTATTTAACCCTTTCAGTGCTGATCACAGCATATTACTGTGATCAACCTGATTAGGGTATTTATTTATTATTATTTTTTTGGATCAAAAAAAAATTATTTCAAATTTTTTTTGATCCTTTGTGCCAGTCGCAGCAACCCAAATCTCCATTACCCTTTCCCCGCTGCCGTGATCACTATACTGTACAGTATATCTGCTGTACAGTACTGTATCAGTGATCACTGTGATCAGAGGGCTCTCTGATCAGACTGACCTTTTTTAGGGTTATTTTTACATATCAAAAAATAACCCTTTCAGTTTTAAAAACTTTTTTGGGTCAAAAAAATTATTTCTAATTTTTTTTGACCCTTTGTGTCAGTCGCAGCAACCCAAATCTCCATTACCCTTTCCCCGCTGCCGTGATCACTATACTGTACAGTATATCTGCTGTACAGTACTGTATCAGTGATCACTGTGATCAGAGGGCTCTCTGATCAGACTGACCTTTTTTAGGGTTATTTTTACATATCAAAAAATAACCCTTTCAGTTTTAAAAACTTTTTGGGGTCAAAAAAATTATTTCTAATTTTTTTTGACCCTTTGTGTCAGTCGCAGCAACCCAAATCTCCCTTAACCCTTTCCCCGCTGCCGTGATCACTAAACTGTACAGTTTATCTGCTGTACAGTACTGTATCAGTGATCACTGTGATCAGAGGGCTCTCTGATCAGACTGACTTTTTTTTAGGGTTATTTTTATAGATCTGAAAATAACCCTTTCAGTGTACTGATTGCAGCTGCCTATACTGTGATCAGTACATTTATATTATTTTTTGAGGGCGGGTAGTAGGTGTTAGGCAGGTAGATAATTAATTACCCACTTTAGTATATAAATTAATTAATTTGTCCCCCTAGAATGGCACGTCGCTACTCAGCCGAGGAGGCGTATGCCATTCTGGCAGGCAGTGATAGTGACACTCTGCAAGACAGTGACACTATCACTGCCTCTGACATTGAGCCTCTGAGTGAGACCTCAAGTGATGGTGCCCCACCACCACTCACAAGAGGACGCTCAGCAAGCCCAATGCCAGGCGGAGACTGGGTGCCTCCAAATATGATGGCCCCAGAAATACCGCCGTTCACTGTTACACCTGGCATCACTGTAACAGTGGACGACTGCGAGCCAATTCGTTTTTTTGAGCTCTTTATGTCAGACGATATATTTGAGCTCATGGCTCAGCAAACGAATTTGTTTGCTATGCAGTATCTCTCTGCACATCCGGGGTCCCATCATGGTCGCAGGAATATGTGGAGACCCACGGATGTCGCAGAGATGAAGCGGTTTTGGGCTTTAACCCTAATGATGGGTATTGTAAAAAAGCCCAGTATCAGGTCCTACTGGAGCAAGCAACGTATCCTGGCTACACCTCTTTTCCCTGAGGTTATGTTGAGGGATCGCTACCTGCAACTGCTGCGATTCCTTCATTTTAATGATAACTCGCTGTGTCCCCCTAGAAACGACCCACTGTTTGACAGGCTATATAAAATTCGGCCCTTTATTCAACTCCTGTCAGACAAATTTTCTGAAAATTATGTCCCCGATAAAGATATTTCAATTGACGAGTCCCTTATGAAATTTAAAGGTCGACTGCTATTTAAGCAATATATTCCATCGAAGCGGTCCCGATATGTCGTTAAATTTTATAAATTATGTGAATCCTGTACTGGTTACACATGGGCGTTTCGCATTTACCAGGGGAAGGATAGCCATCTTGACCCACCAGGATGCCCTGATTCTGTGGGTACAAGTGGCAAGATTGTTTGGGATCTAATCCTTCCCTTGTTGAATAAGGGATATAGGCTATGGGTTGACAATTATTATACCAGTATAGAATTATTTAAAAATTTATATTGTTTTGAAACCCTAGCCTGTGGCACAGTGAGGAAGAATCGCAGGGGTTTCCCCCAAGCCCTGGCAAGTGGCAGAAGCAGTAGAGGTTCCTCTTCAGCTCTCCGCCAGGATGAGTTGCTTGCTCTTCGCTTCAGAGATAGGAAAGATGTATACATGCTGTCTACGATGCATGACGAAAGTACAGTGCCAGTGTCTGTGAGAGGTAGCACTGAGCATCTGGAAAAGCCGAAGTGCATTGTAGACTACAGCAAGTTTATGGGGGGAGTAGACTTGGCTGACCAATGCATACAGCCCTATCTGGTGAACCGAAAAACTAGGACCTGGTACAAGAAAATTGCAATCTACGTGAGCCAGATTGCAATTTTCAATGCCTATGTCCTCTATACAAAAGAGGTCATAGGTAGGCCCTGCCCTTTCCTCGAATTCACATTAAGCATTTTGTCCCGTATGTTATTTACCCAGCCCCCCAATCCCACTTTGGAATCAGGAGATCTCCAAAGAATTTGTGGCAAACACTTCCCTTCCCGAATCCCATCCACCCCTAGTAAAAAAGCTCCCCAAAAAAAGTGCCGTGTTTGCTACAAGAAAGGAGTCCGAAAGGACTCCAGTTTTTATTGTCCAACCTGCCCATCTCTACCCGCCCTCTGCATAACAGACTGTTTCAAAGTCTACCATACAGAGCTGAATTTCTGAATCACTCTGTATGGGACTTTGGCAGTTTGTTTGCTTGATTTACCTGGATTTCTGACCTCGGCTTGTCCTGACTACGCTTTGTTAGCTGCCTGTACCGACCCATTGGCTTGTTTTACCGACTACTCTGAATTCTGGATTCCCCTGACCTTGGCCTGTCCCTGTTTACGCTAGCCATTCTAAAGTGGCTACACCAAACAACTCAAAATACTACATTTGTAGTACTTGAAATGTGACTTCCCAATAAAAAACTGATCACAGGGTTAATGCTGTGATTAGCACTGAAAGGGTTACAAAAAATAGTTTTTTTTTTCGTTTTTTTTACTTCTCAAACTTTTCGCACAGTGACTCTCTATGTGATATCAAAGATCTATCTGCCTCTCTCTGCCTTCAGATCAAAGTGTATGTGGGGTACTGTTCTATTCATGTGATATAATAAAAACCTGGAAACATGGTACATGTAGGTACTGTTATATTCAAAAGACAGTGTTAAATCAAAATACTAAGTCTCTAGTGCACTAACTAATATCAGGATTATGACATTTCCAGTGAAAATGCTATTTATCTGATTAAAAAGACAAAAATCAAAGTAGAAATCACTACATGGGCCCAGCATTTCTGTTAAAATGGCTAGACCTAACATCTCAAATTATGCCATTTGTTATACTCTGGGGTGCCTACTTTTGAAAATGGTTTGCCATAACGGTGGGAATGTTATTACCCAGGCTGCCATACTCTCTGAAAAGCTACATAGGCCCAGAAAATAATATTGGCAAACTTACAAGCTGAAAGGGCATCTAATATATTTCGCCCTGTGACTTATCAGTAAAATCTGAAATAATAGTACGTGGGGGTACCGTTATATTCAGAAGACAGTGTTAAATCAAAATACCAAGTCTCTAGTGCACTAACTAATATCTGTATTATGACATTTCCAGTGAAAATGCTATTTATCTGATTAAAAAGACAAAAATCAAAGTAGAAATCGCTACATGGGCCCAGCATTTCTGTTAAAATGGCTAGACCTAACATCTCAAATTATGCCATTTGTTATACTCTGGGGTGCCTACTTTTGAAAATGGTTTGCCATAACGGTGGGAATGTTATTACCCAGGCTGCCATGCTCTCTCAAAGGCGAGATAGACCCAGAAAATCACTTTGTTAAATTGCCAACTTTGAAAAGGACATCTAATATTTTTGTCCCCATGACTTCCCCCCCAAAACAGAGAATCTAGTACATGGGGGTACTGTTACATTCAGGAGACAATGTTAAATACAAATAGTGAGGCTTTGTTGCAATAACTCATATCAGGAATATGAAATGTCCTGTGAAAATGGAGTTCATGTGCGTGAAAAAGCACAAATAAAGCTATAACCCCTATGTGGGCCCTTCATTTCTGATAAAGTGGTTAGACCAAACATCTTGCAATGCACCATTTCTTATACTCTGGGTTGCCTACTTTTGAAAATGGTATGCCATAATAGTGGAAATGTTATTACCCAGGCTGCCATGCTCTCTCAAATGCGATATAGGCCCAGAAAATCACTTTGCCAAATTTCAATGTAATAAAGCCTAAATGGATAAGCCGTATATATGACCGTGTAACTTTCCAAAACACCATAAAACCTATACATGGGGGGTACCATGGCGCTCGTGAGACCTCACTGAGCAGAACTAGGAGTGTTTCAGGGCAGTAAACTATATACTAACAATAATATTATCAGTGAAAGTACAGATTTTATGTGAAAAATGCAAAAAAAAAAAACCAAACACTAAATTTGGCTAGGGTTTGTGCCCAAGTGGCTACTAGAAAAGACTGGGCATACCCCATTTTGAATACCCTGGGATGTCTACTTTTTCAAATGGTATGCCATGATGGGGGTAATTTTCATTTCTTGGCTGCCATACGGTCTCAAAGGCAGCCTGGACACTGCAAACTAATCTGACAAATTTCAAGGTGAAAAAGCATAAATGGATAAGCCGTATATATGACCCTGAAACTTTCCAAAACCCCATAAAACCTATACATGGGGGGTACCATGGCGCTCGTGAGACCTCACTGAGCAGAACTAGGAGTGTTTCAGGGCAGTAAACTATATACTAACAATAATATTATCAGTGAAAGTACAGATTTTATGTGAAAAATGCAAAAAAAACAAACAAACACTAAATTTGGCTAGGGTTTGTGCCCAAGTGGCTACTAGAAAAGACTGGGCATACCCCATTTTGAATACCCTGGGATGTCTACTTTTTCAAATGGTATGCCATGATGGGGGTAATTTTCATTTCTTGGCTGCCATACGGTCTCAAAGGCAGCCTGGACACTGCAAACTAATCTGACAAATTTCAAGGTGAAAAAGCATAAATGGATAAGCCGTATATATGACCCTGAAACTTTTCAAAACCCCATAAAACCTATACATGGGGGGTACCATGGCGCTCGTGAGACCTCACTGAGCAGAACTAGGAGTGTTTCAGGGCAGTAAACTATATACTAACAATAATATTATCAGTGAAAGTACAGATTTTATGTGAAAAATGCAAAAAAAAAAACCAAACACTAAATTTGGCTAGGGTTTGTGCCCAAGTGGCTACTAGAAAAGACTGGGCATACCCCATTTTGAATACCCTGGGATGTCTACTTTTTCAAATGGTATGCCATGATGGGGGTAATTTTCATTTCTTGGCTGCCATACGGTCTCAAAGGCAACCTAGGTCACTCAAACCAATCTGTCAAATTTCTATGCAGAAAATAAAATAATGGACAAGTCGTATATTTGACCCTGTAACTTTCCAAAACCCCATAAAACCTATACATGGGGGGTACTGTTTTACTCGTGAGACATTTCTGAATACAAATATGTATGTTTTATTGCAGGAAAACCGAATAGTATTCTGACATTAACAGTTAAATTGCCATGCTGAAATTGAAAAATAACAAGATTTCATAATTTTTTCAAGTTTTTTAGATTTTATTCATATAAAATGGAGTTCCATACATGAATGTTTGATATTAAATGAAGCCCTGTTTCCCCTGAACAAAATGATATATAATAAGTGTGGGTGCACTTAGTATGAAAGAGGTAAATTATTGTTGAACAGACATATAGTAAAATTCTGTGGTTTGTTTACATTTTTTTTGGATCACAACTTGTACATTTGGCTGCGGTCTTAAGGGGTTAATTAAGGGGGGTGTATTAATTAAGGTTTGAATGAGTATTAATTAAGTGGGGTGTATTAATTAAGGGGGTGTATTAATTAAGGGGGGGTGAGTATTAATTAAGGGGGGTGTATTAATTAAGGGGGTGTATTAATTAAGGGGGGTTTATTAATTAAGGGGGGTGTATTAATTAAGGGGGGTGTATTGATTAATTAAGGGGGGAGTATTAATTAAGGGGGGAGTGAGTATTAATTAGGGGGGTGTGGATTAATTAGGGGGGTGTATTAATTAAGGGGAGAGTGAGTATTAATTAAGGGTGGTGTATTAAGGGGGAGTGAGGATTAATTAAGGGGTGAGTGGATTAATTAAGGGGGATGTATTAATTAAGGGGGGAGTGAGGATTAATTAAGGGGGTGTATTAATTAAGGGGGGTGTATTAATTAAGGGGGGAGTGAGTATTAATTAAGGGGGTGTATTAATTAAGGGGGGTGTATTAATTAAGGGGGTGTATTAATTAAGGGGGTGTATTAATTAAGGGGGGAGTGAGTATTAATTAAGGGGGGTGTATTAATTAAGGGGGTGTATTAATTAAGGGGGGAGTGAGTATTAATTAAGGGGGTGTATTAATTAAGGGGGTGTATTAATTAAGGGGGGTGTATTAATTAAGGGGGGAGTGAGTATTAATTAAGGGGGGTGTATTAATTAAGGGGGTGTATTAATTAAGGGGGGTGTGTTATTTAAGGGGTGTATTGATTAATTAAGGGGGGAGTATTAATTAAGGGGGGAGTGAGTATTAATTAAGGGGGGTGTGGATTAAGGGGGGTGTATTAAGGGGGTGTGGGTTAATTAAGGGGGTGTATTAATTAAGGGGGGTGTGGATTAATTAAGGGGGTTTATTAATTAAGGGGAGAGTGAGTATTAATTAAGGGTGGTGTATTAAGGGGGAGTGAGGATTAATTAAGGGGTGAGTGGATTAATTAAGGGGTGAGTGGATTAATTAAGGGGGTGTAATAATTAAGGGGTGTGTGGAGTAATTAAGGGGGGTGTATTAATTAAGGGGGTGTGGATTAATTAAGGGGGTGAATTAAGGGGGGTGTATTAAGGGGGAGTGAGGATTAATTAAGGGGGTGTATTAATTAAGGGGTGTGTGGATTAATTAAGGGGTGTATTAATTAAGGGGTGTGTGGATTAATTAAGGGGGGTGTATTAATTAAGGGGTGTGTTGATTAATTAAGGGGGGTGTATTAATTAAGGGGGGTGTGGATTAATTAAAGGGGGCTGTGGATTAAAGAATTAAAGGGGGAGGTTTAAATAATGGGGGTGCAGTATTCTATTTATTAAGGGAGGATGTGCACTGCAGATTTTTGTTTTTTTGTTAAGGGGGTGTGTAGGGTTTTTATAAGGGGGTTATGCAGGTTTTTTGTTATTAAGAGGGGTTGTGCACGTTTTTGTTTTTTATTAAGGGGGTGTGCAGGATTTTTATGTGTAGGGAGTGAATGAAATTTATGTGATCGGGGTGCAGGGTTTTTATGTGTAGGGAGTGTATGAAATGTATGTGGGTTTTTATATGAAGGGCGAGACAAGGGGCTTTGTAGAAAGGGGCAGGGCAGGAGTTTTCTAGAAGGTTCTCACCAGCCCCTTTCTACAAAAGCACTGGTATTGAAAATATTGAAAAAATATGTGGGTGTTTTCTTACATTTTTATTATGGGGGGGGGGGGGGGGGTGCCACACTCAGGGTCCGCCCCGGGTGCCAAATGCTCTAGGTACGCCCCTGGGTATATGTGGTTACAGAGTTTCGGTGCCGAGTCAAGTTTAAAGTGGGTTTCTTGGAAATAGACCACATGGGCTCTAGCTTTCTGACAGAGGCGTAGGGCATGTGACCTCTTTTCGGTGAATTGAGACCCTTGGCGTTTAGGGATAGGAAGTTGAGTGCGGGTGGTGCATATTTGGGTGTGTGCAGGGCCATGTTATCAGGTCCCACGAGTGTCTGTGTCGCCCCGTGGCTGTGAAGGTGGGGAGCGACTCAGGAGGTTAGGGCCCGGAATAGGGGGAGCAGAGCTCCGTGCTTTGGTATAGAGTCCCACCCGGTGTCGTGCGGTAGCGTGGGTGCTGCCCCGGAACCCTGGGCACGGAAGGGGTCGCCCCCGGAGGGGAGCGGAGGCACCGGTGTCAGGGGGGTAGGGATCTCCCGACCCAGAGACTGGAACGGACGATACCCCCCTATACAGAAGACACCGACCTCTCGGGTAGTGGAAGGCACCTTGTCAACCAGCCGGCTGTGATGACTGTGGATCACAATGAACAATAAACGATAACTGTTGTAACTCAAAAAAACGTGGCTTCTTCCTGTCACCCTCGCGGCGGGCGAACAGGTCACCACCTTGGGGTGAGTCCCCGGGAGTATGGTCAAGTCTCAACGGGTACTATAACTTCTCAGTGCTACTGTTGTGTACCTGTGAGAACACACCCCCGGGTCCCGACACTTTCTAATCTAATAAAAGAATGTCTTAACTGAACCAGTACCTACTCCCCTTTTTACAGCTTGTAGGCCTGTGTTAGAAATAAGCCTGACCCCCAGAATCCCCCTCCATCCCCCCAACCCCCCCGGTCTGCCCCCCCTATGCGCGTCCCCCCCCACATGCCCGCGCCGGACTCCACCCTCGCGAGCGGGAGGAGGGGAGATGTGTGCCCCCCCAAGCTATAGTGTAGCTCCCCCTCTGGGTGCGCTCTATGAAGCCCGTGGGAGTATCAAGAGTAGGTAATCCCCTATTGGGCTTCCGCCATCAGTGTGTTGCTGGACCGCGTAGCTCCGGTGTTAGCAGGTCACCAAGTTGTGTGTGCAGGCAGATATACAAAGTCGTAGACAATGCAGTATACAGTTCTAAGTAATGCAAATACCAGCAATTATTCCGGCAAGGCTTACGGGAGGATAAGGAGAGAGAGGGGGGAAGAAGAAAAAAAAGGGGGGGGGAGATAATACATGTATTATTTTTTAGGTGCAAGTGTAAGATGTCCAATATGGCGGTTGGCCAAGTTTGTGCCTGAGGGTGGGTGTACATCAATTTTCAATTTGTATCAACTTCTCAGATCTCTTAGTTTTTGAATAAATAATGTGCCATGCACTACTCCTTCATCTGGAATCTGACCTTGTTTCCAGTGCTATGCACCTTGGTTACTGATAGTAGGCGACGTGAGGAGGACTGGGTGAACATTCCTACACCACATTAATACAACTAAAACACACAAAAATATATATATATATATATATATATATATTTATATACATATATGGAAGGCGGAGCCTGTAGTTGTGGAAGGCGATGTTGCTATAAATACACAGACCTCCCCTTCCTCTGGGCTGAGACTGTCTGGTTCAGTACAGAACCATCTACTTCCAGTTCAAAGGTCATCAACACAAACTGCCTAACCCCCAGACAATCTGGTCTTGGCCTAGTGTGGCCCACGCGAGTATTCATTTTACCTCACTCTAGTAAACAACAGCCTCCACCTTAGAAGCTCATGGGGCACCGCTGTGTCTGGCCCAGCCGTGGCTGTTACTGTTCACACATTTTTATTTTTTATTTATTTTTTTCTCTACAAACTTTAAGTTTGTTCGGATTCGGATATGGCAAATTTCACTACTAATGCAAATTCAGCCTATTTCAATCTTACATAGCATTACAGCGATGCCTCAATTAGGTTCATGCTTTTACTTACTGTATTTGGCCATATCTACTTGTATCATGCAATTCGGTTGTCAACCTTTCTTTTTATGTGTTTCTTTGTATGCCTTCCGGGTATTCATGCACTCATTAGGCCTACATTATTTAGTATTTATGTGGCAAGGTGTTGCAACTGTCCAAACTCGGGCCTATACATGTTGTTGAGGGAAGAAATATATAGACTTTTTATATGTTTTCTCTGAAAAAAAAATCCTTATCCTGTTTCAAGGGGAATATCTTCTAAATGTCTAAAAAATCAAAAAAATCTTCTAACTAAACAAAATTTTGCCCTCTGAGTATTCAGGCACTCGTATAATCTATATTATTATGTGGCTAGGTGTTGCAACTCACTGCCTAAATTTATGTCAGGCCCAAACTCTGGCCTATACATGTGGTTTAAAAAAATAATAAAAATATATATATATACCGTATTTTTCGCTCCATAAGACGCACTTTTTTCCCCCTCAAAAGTGAGGAGAAATGTCTGTGCGTCTTATGGAGCGAATGTGAAGCTTTACTTACCTGTCTTGTAGCGTGGGCCGGCAGCACAGTGCGCACCGCGGTACAGGAACTTTAATTTCAGGTTCCGGTTTCCGGCGGGACTGAAAGGAAGTGCGCACTCGGTGTGCACACTTCCTTTCAGTCCCGCCGGAAACCGGAACCTGAAATTGAAGTTCCAGTACCGCGGTGCGCGCTGTTAAGCCGGCCCACGCTACAAGACAGGTAAGTAATTATGGGACAAGGGGAGGGAAGAGGGGGTGCACTATGGGACAAGGGGAGGGGAGAGGGGAACACTATGGGAGGAGGGGAGGAACACTATGGGATGAGGGGGAGAACACTATGGGAGGGGGGAGAACACTATGGGATGAGGGGGAGAACATTATGGGAGGGGGGAGGGAACACTATGGGGGGAGAACACTATGGGATGAGGGGGAGAACACTATGGGAGGGGGGGAGGGAACACTATGGGGGGAGAACATTATGGGAGGAGTGAGGGGGGATCACTATGGGATGAGGGGGAGAACACTATGGGAATGGGGGAGAACACTATGGGATGAGGGGGGTTCAAAATCCTATGGGACAGAGAAAGGGGGGGTTAAAAATCACTATGGGATAGGGGAGGGGGTTTAAAGATCATTATGGGACAGGAGAGGGGAGTGGGTGGTAAGGAACACTATGGGACAGGGGAGAAAAAAAATATTCTGAACAAACTTTCCCATAGTAAGAAACACTATGGGATAGTTTGTTCAAAATAATTTTTTTTTCTGGGTTTCCTCCTCTAAAAACTAGTTGCGTCTTATGGTGTGGTGCGTCTTATGGAGCGAAAAATACGGTATATACCGGATATGTTTCACTGTAACAGCCTGTTTGATATGTGTTTGGTCATTGGGATTTGTTTATTGCATGCTTACTAAGTACTAAGCCATCCCTGCATATTTAAGCCTTAACTAACTGTGGCTCGCCAATGTTGTCCTGTTTTCTCACATGTTTGCCCGAACTTACTTTCACATTTTTTCTGCAAATAACATTGTATTAATAGTTTGCTATTGTAGGTTATTCCAGGGTCATTTTGTACCAATAAAGAACCAATAAAGAAAAACTAGGTATTCACTATTGGCCATTTCACAACACCTGCACATTGGTATGCTTATCCTTTTTTTGTGCGTTCCATACATCCATACCCCTTCATACAGCCCTATTTCTCCATCCACCAGCTCAGGACTAACATTGTTGCCTTCCACTACAATACCTCTACACATGGCCCTCACTAAGCCTTCACTCCATACGTTTACACATGGCCCTCTACAGGCACTATGGCAATTCCAGCCCCTCATTTGGGCAGTTACATACGTCAATTTCGGCCCCACATTTGGGCAATTACATACGTCAATTTCGGCCCCTCATTTTGGCAATTACATACGTCAATTTTCTAATGTACTAGGGTCAAAGAAATACAACCTTTCATACTACATTCCAATATTACACATGGCCTCGTTAGGCCCACGCAAGTCTTTTTCCTCTCTTGGCACACACCCGAGAACCTGGTACCTATCACTATGCATTTAACATATCCAGGCTTCTTTGGTCTGTCCCTACTTTAACTGTTTAGTACCTCCACCTTAAGGCACTAGTTCTGGTATTTCAATTCCTAGTGTACACTATGGGATTTGATTAATGTGATGGTTGGGATTTTTCAGGGTGTTCTTTCTCATACACACTTCAGGTCCTTCTAGTGGAAGGATGTGCAGAGGGAACTCATGCCTAAATTTGGTACAAACAGGTATTGGGTCGGGGCTTTTGATGAAAACTGTTAATTTTCAGTTACTCCCCATGTCTGCACTGTTATGTTTTATAATATGCCTTTCTGTCACAATGCCACTTGCGGCTGATAATTTGGGAACCGCACCCTCACCTCCTGACATATACTTCACAGGGGTCTTGTTGTTCAATTATTCTGGCCAATCTTTCATGACCTATATCATGAAAGTCTCACCAGGTATGCTTTATGCCGACCATTGCATATCTGGGGGTATAGTCAACTGAGCCATTTATCACACTGTTCAATTTCCTTTGTTAGTTTGGTAACAGATATTAATAGAGTATTTTGGGTTCTGGGCTCCTTGCACCTACTTACCTTACCGGCAAACTGGTGCATTTTCATTGGTGTTGGTGTCGTAGTTCTGAATTATGAACACTAAGATCTTGGGTCTCTCTCTCTCTGGTTGGATTTTGGTTTTGGATCTCAGTAAACCTTTTTCTTTTGCCCTCCACTTTCCATTTACCTATTCTTACCATCAATTTCTAGCATAGCTTTCATTTATCTGCCAGGTGTATATCTTATCATGCCACATTTATTCTTTTGCATTTAAGTTTTTTAAGTCACCACGTAAGTGACTCGCTTTACGATACTACCTCCATTCTTACAATAACCACGCGCTCTACATAACTTATCTTTAGCTTGGCCTGGCTGTTAGGGTACCCTAAGTGGCCATAAGTAGTTTTCGGCTTCTTGTGCCATTATATAGCTGTCCTGCGAGGCCAACTCCCATCCTCAACTACGGAGATATTCTTCCCTCGGGCCAAATCATAGTTACTGCCTCGCATCTCCGCCCTCTTGGCAAAGCAGATAGGGTCTCACCTGTCACAGCCAACTTATTTTAAATCTCTTTAATCCTCACCGAGAGGCCAACACCCCGCCACAACGTTCGGTGGCAAACATACCCAACGGGCCAAATCATAGGTAGAGCCTCTCATCGCCACTTGGCAACTAGTTAGGTTCCCAAGTCACCAATTTAGCTTAATTGTTTCACCACTTGGTATAACATAGGTCAGCCAGTATCTTTGTGTTATAGAGTATCTCCCACTAACCAATTTTCTCTTTCAGGTATAGTTATAAATGCTGATAAAATGTATTGATGGTTTAATGTAGACACGTATTAAGGTGTTAGACTATTAACTTTTTGCCCTCTTTTTACAGGCCTACCCGAATGTCGGTTCCGGCACACCACAACCGACTTGTGCACCACTAACATAACTCGGCTTATTGTCCCTGACCACAAATGGAAGACGGAGCCTGTGGGCGGAGCCTGTAGTTGTGGGAGGGGATGTTGTTATAAATACACAGATCACCCCTCCCTCTGGGCTGAGACTGTCTGGTTCACCCCACCCTCCACTCCCTTTATCAAGCCATTTAAATTGGTGGGCCCTCTTTTTACAGGCCTACCCTAATGTTGGTTCCGGCACACCACAACCGACTTGTGCACCACTAACATAACTCGGCTTATTGTCCCTGACCACAAATATATATATATATATATAAATGGCTGGAATAGAAGGCTGCACTCCCATAAAATATAACTTTTAATAAGTCTTGTTAAAAGGATCAACGGTTCAGTCCTACTTTTCATCCATGCACATGTGAATACCACCGCTCCTTTGCTTCTCCTGAAAGTGATACCAGTGAAACGGTTAATAATGGGAAAATTAGACAGACTCCCTTACCTTACATTAGTGTTGCAAACACACTGAACAGAGATGACATACATTTTGTTTTTCTTTTTCTTAAAACACATGCGATTCCCACCGCTCTTTTGTTTCTCCTGAAAATGATACAATTGACAGCACTGCAATACATGATTGCAGATATGGCTAACAGCAGTAAAATTAGATGCATTCCCCTATCATACATTAGTATTGTGAACATGCACTGAACAGAGATGACGTACAGAGCTTGTTTTTTTCCAGATATTTTCTCAATGCACATGCTGTTCCCACTGCTCATTTGTTTCTACTAAAAGCGATACCATTGCCAACACTGCAGTACATGGCTGCGGTTGAACTTCAACCTAATAAACTGTCCTTTAGGTATATTGTTCAATCATGGGGCAAAATGACAGCTATTAGAGTCAATATAGCTGTTCACATATGCTTTTTTAAATGTACAAGATTTTAAAACATTATTCTCAATAAGAAAAAATAAATCTAAGAAGTGTACTTCTTCTGTACTTACTTCCTGAGTTAGTTTTATTCCCCAAGTATTAGAGTTAAGAAAATGTAAGAAAACAACGAATGAGGCAAGGACTCTAGTTGAAACCAAAAAATATATCATCAATATATCTCTTATATAGGACTAATTTGCCCCCCATTTATAACCTTAAAATAACTAAAATGTTTTCCCAAAATGACATAATTAAAATTGCATAACTGGTTGCAAACTTTGTCCTCATGGCTGTGCATCTTAATTAAAGGTAAATCTCCCCTTTAAACCAAAAAAAAATGTGATTTAAAATAAGGCTAATTCCTTCTACAATACAATCAATTTGTTCCTGCTTAAAACGTTTGACTCCTTTAAAAAGAAATTAACAGAGATGACGTACAGAGCTTATTTTGTTTTTTCATATATTTTCTCAACTCACATGCTGTTCTCACTGCTCATTTGTTTCTACTAAAAGTGATACCATTAGCAACACAGCAGTACATGGCTGCGGTTGAACTACAACCTAGGAAACTGTCCTTTAGGTATATTGTTCAATCATGGGGCAAAATGACAGCTATTAGAGTCAATATAGCTGTTCACATTTGCTTTTTTTAATGTACAACTTTTTAAAACATTATTCTCAATAAAAAAATTCAATCTAAGAAGTCTACTTCTTCTGTACTTACTTCATGAGTTAGTTTTATTCCCCAAGTATTAGAGTTAAGAAAATGTAAGAAAACAACTAATGAGGCATGGTCTCTATTCCAAACTAAAAAGATATATATCTCTATATCTTCAATATATCTCTTATATAGGACTAATTTGCCCTCCAGTTATGACCTGAAAAAAACTAAAATATTTTCCTAAATTGACATAAATAAATTTGCATAACTGGGTGCAAACTTAGTCTTCATGGATGTGCATCTTAATTAAAAGTAAATGTCCTCTATAAACTGAAAAGAAATAGTGATTTAAAATAAGGTGAATTCATTCTACAATAAAATCATTTTGTTCCTGCTTAAATTTGTTTGACTCCTTTAAAAATAAATTAACTGATTTGCAGCCCATGTTCAATTATAGTTTAGAGCATGGGTTGTCAACCTGGTCCCTACCGCCCACTAGTGGGCATTTCAGGATTCCAGGTGGGCGGTAGAGATTTTGACGGCTAAATCCTTTTTTTGAGAGGATTTCTTCTTTTTAGAGTGGGCGGGCGGGCACGAGTGGCTTGGGGGCGCAAGAAGTGCTCCCTCCTGCCAGACCACCTTCTGGACCCCCAGACGCGACAGCGTTCTAATCCGAGGCGGCGAGGGAACTCTAACCTTTCTGCTCTGCTCCCTCGTGCGATGTTTGCTGATGCCGCAGGAGCCCGGATATGACGTCATATTCCGGCTCCTGGCATCAGTAGACAGCCCACGAGGGCAGAGCAGAGAGGTTAGAGCACCCTCGCTGCCTCGGATTAGAACTCTGCCACCCACCAAAGTGAAGCCCCACTGGATCCCAG
Source organism: Pelobates fuscus (assembly GCF_036172605.1). Taxonomy (NCBI): domain Eukaryota; kingdom Metazoa; phylum Chordata; class Amphibia; order Anura; family Pelobatidae; genus Pelobates; species Pelobates fuscus. The sequence continues at coordinate 147,076,078 of NC_086322.1, forward strand.
GGACAGATCCACACCAGCTCTCCAGGTAGGGAGGCTGGGTGGACATTTAATATTAATAATTTGTGTGTCTTTAAGTGTATTTGTGAGTGTGTATGTGTGTGTGTCTGTAAGTATATGTGTGTGTCTTTAAGTGTATGTGTGAGTGTGTGTGTCTGCAAGTGTATGTGTGAGTGTGTTTGTCTGTGAGTGTTTGTGTCTGTAAGTGTATGTGTGTGTGTTTGTCTGTTAAGTGTATGTGTGAGTGTGTGTATGTGTGAGTGTGTATGTCTGTAAGTATATGTGTGTATGTGTGAGTGTGTGTATGTTTGTCTGTGTGTGTGTGTCTGTAAGTGTATGTGTGAGTGTGTGTGTTTGTCTGTGAGTGTGTGTGTCTGTAAGTGTATGTATGAGTGTGTGTATGTGTTTGTCTGTGAGCAGAGTACTTGTAGAATAGAAGAAAGAAGGAGCAGAGTATTTGTAGAATAGGAGAAAGAAAGAGCAGAGTACATGTAAAAAAGGAGAAAGAAGGAGAAGGAGAGAATTGTTGTTGGCTAATAATAGTAAGTGAGCTACCTAGCTCAGCCTTCCTACTGGGCATTGCTATAAGGAAGGTTAAAAGATAGAAAAAAGGGGGGGAAAGATGGGGAGGGGAATTGAGGAGGGAGAGGAGGGGAGCTGATGCACAGATGAGAAATCATATTATGAGCAAACCGAGAAGTCGTCTGAATATCACCAAAGAGGAGCCCTTCGTTTGTTCCTTACGAAAATCGAACCAGATATCAAATATCAAATATTTAGTCTCGCAGCATTAGCCTCAAGGATCTCATTAATCACTAGTAAGGGTAATTTCAATTTTATAACAAGACACGGACGCTCATATTGCATAACCCTTTCTTTACTGTCCACCAATAGCAGCAAAGAATACAAATATAATGAAAAAATGAAGAACATACATTAACATAGGCCCCTCCCCGCTCAGGTCCCGGTATATTAGGCAGCACTTCCCTTCCATAACCCTCTTTCTTTGCTGCTCCGATCAAAGATAAGTACATGTCACTTCTTTCAATACTGTTTTACATTTATTGATATATTTATATTATCAGTATTAGTTGTTTTTTCTTTATAACCGTTAACTATCGTTATTGTTATTATTGTTATTATTACTTTATTGGTATTTTATATATTTTATTAATATTTTATTAATATTTTGTATTATCATTTTTTTTTCTATCCTGATTACCTTATTGATTCTTACTTTTATGGTATTTCCTCTCTACTACACTTGGTAGTTGTTTTTTGTGCCCAGGGTCCAGACCTCTCTGTCTTCTCTTACTCCCCGTTTTTCGCTTTCTTCATTGCTTTCCCGCATCGGCGCCATCTTGCGCACATTTTTCTCTAGCTGTCTTTCATAGTGCACTCTCATCGCTATCACCGTTCGGCAGTTTAGGCCATTCGGCTGTTTTGCCGCGTTCGCCTGTTTCTTGCAAACGGCCCATTCGGCAGTTTTGCATTTTGTCCTATACTCACCATTGTTTTCACTTAATTCACCTCTTTTAACCGAATGTTTGGTTTTTTCTTTTATTCACCTTACTTCATTTTACCGCGAATCTCGCGAGATTCTCGGCGGCCATTTTCTAACCTCCTGTCTTCTTCCCTATTCCCTGTCAGAGTGTGCACTGGTCTGGGCCCTGGTGAGATCGCTTTTTGTTTTGCTTGTTAGAACTTTGGGTGACTAACCCAAAAAACTGTTCCTTGTCAGTTTTTCTTTAGATTTATTGATTCACTCTATTTAAATGCCTAAACCCAGACTAAACTCTGGTTCACCTCCCTCTGGGGAGTCTGATACCCCACTCAGCAGGGGAGAAGGCCCTGTCACCTCAGGTAATTCACCTGCTCACTCCGACAGAACTACCCACTCAGATGGGACTCAGTTCTTAGCGCTACAGCGCTCAGTGACAGACGCCATTATGGCAGCCATGGGGTCCATGTCCTCTACTCTCTCCCACACCATTTCCCAGGCCCTCCAGCCACGTCCTTTGGACGAGCGCTACTCGGGCTCCACGACGCCTCAGCCGCGTCCTCCTGTGGACCCACCGGGAGATTTACCCAGGAAAGCTACCCACAAATCTAAAGGTCCCTCTGCCTCCAGAAACACCATGACTGGCATACCTTCGGTCGCCCCTGAAAGCGTGTCACAACCACGCAAGAGAGCCTTTCCGCGCCAGGCAGAACGGGTGCGGCTATGGAAATGTGCCAGAGCACAGGTAGAGAGCGACTCCGACTCAGAAATCGGGTCAAGTGAGGAGGCTAGGATTGAGTCTGACAGCGACTCCGAAGCGGATACCGCTCATTCAGGTTTTGACCTCCTTCCCTCTGCCCAGGCAGAGACGCCCGGAGGCGAACCAGGGACTAGGCACTCCGCGACCGCGGAGTTCGCCCTTGTGGACCCGTCGGGCGTTCCACTCTTCGACCGGAAGATTTACACCATCCGAGATCGGCAGAGTGGCTCGCGGCTGACCATGTTGCCACATATTTAGAGAAGTGGGTGCGACACCCACTTAGTAAAGCGGCACGCAACAAATTGAGGGCAGAGTGTCCACGGCCTGTTGTGCCTAACAAAGTTTGCGTCACTCGAGAGGTAGACCCCAAGATGACCCAATTCCTTACCAAGCTAGGCTGGAACCCCCGTAAAGGGCTTGAATCCGCCTTGAAATCCTGCCAGGATAAGCACTTGGACATATTTGGCCCTTTGGCTAAACTTTTTGATTTGGCGGAAGACGCCAGAGCGGAAAACCGCATGGTTGACCCTGAAGACCTACGTGGTTGGGTCCAGAGAGCAATCTGTATTGCAGGGAATGTTAACACCTCTTTATCTATTGAGAGACGTAAGGCTATCTTATTTAAGATAGAGCCCAAATTGGCGAACCTCGCCCTAACAGAAGCCGGTAAGGACGCCCAAGGCCTCCTCTTCGGCGATTCCTTTATAAAAGACTTGGGGCGTTTCGTTGGGGCATTTACTGCCCTGGATAAGGCTCAATCCTCTATGAGGCGAGTTTTCCAGGGACGGGTCTCTACCAGGGCCGGCAGATCCAGGAGCCGTCTGTCCGGCCGGAACTATTTCCAATCCCGTGGCACGGGACGAGGCTCTTTTCACCAACGCTCCCAATACCAGGAGGCTAACACCCGCCCCTCCTTCTTCCCATCTCGAGGACGCCCGTGGCGATCTAGAGGCTTCCGAGGACAACCTGGTTCGAGACGACCCTACGGTGAGTTACCTCAAGCCTCATGTTTTTTCTCATGTTTGTGTAGGGGGCAGACTCCGACATTTTTTGCCAGCTTGGTCACAAATTACCTCAGACCCCTGGGTACTGACTACCATTCGAGGGTTTCACATAGAACTGATAGACAACATCGTACACATTCCCCCTCCTCGACCGATCTGCTTTTCACTCCAGGATCGCAGACGGATCGACATGGAGCTTTCCACCCTTCTTACCAAAAGGGCTATAGAAAAAGCTCCTCCCGAACCCACAGGGGTCATAAGCAATATTTTCCTTGTGGAAAAGAAAGGCGGACAATTGAGGCCTGTCATAAATATACGCCCCCTCAATGCCATAGTCCGATACCGCCATTTCAAGATGGAAGGTATTCACCTATTACGGGACCTTCTCCTTCACGGAGACTGGCTAGCAAAGCTAGACCTCAAGGATGCATACTTGACGGTGCCAATTGCCTCGGACTCCCGAGACCTCCTACGCTTCCAATGGCAACGAGAGACTTGGCGGTTTACATGCCTACCCTTCGGCCTCTCCTCAGCACCGTGGTGCTTCACAAAGCTACTACGTCCTGTCATGGCATGGCTACGCAGCCGGGGAGTTCGTCTAATCGTATACCTAGACGACATACTCCTTATGGCTCAAGATCGCTCCACTCTCCTTGCCCACCTACGGCTGGCCATAGACCTCCTCTCCCGCTTGGGCTTCGTTATCAATTAGGAAAAGTCATGCCTAACCCCCGCCACGCGAATGGAATTCCTAGGATTCCTCGTGGACTCAAAGGAGGCGACTCTGAGCCTGCCAAGGTCCAAGATTCTCACCATACGCAAGGAGTTACGCAGAGCTCTAGTTCGGCCCCAACTCACCCTGCGACAGCTGGCACGGCTCATTGGCCTACTGGCCTCATCTATACAGGCAGTGTTCCCAGGCCCACTCCACTACCGGGCACTGCAGCGCCTGAAGATCGCACACCTGAGAACCGGTGCGTCTTACGCAGACCAAGTGTCACTGGACACCGAAACGAAAGACGAATTGCGTTGGTGGATTCTCAACCTCTCTGCATGGAACGGCAAGGCGATCTTCGGCCCGCAACCGGAATTCACAATCGATTCCGATGCAAGCCTCCACGGATGGGGGGCCCATTGCGACGGGATATCTACAGGGGGTCGTTGGTCGGCAGCCGAGTCACGGCTACACATCAACGCACTGGAACTTCTGGCAGGCTCCTTCGCCATCCGCAGCTTCGCGAGGGACAGAGCCCTAACCTGCATCCGCCTACGAATGGACAACGTCTCGGCGGTGAGATATGTCAACCATCTGGGGGGTACACAATCAGCAGTGTTGGCCACCCTGGCGAAGGACTTTTGGGAATTCTGCCTGGAACGGAACCTGATGGTTCACGCGGAGTATCTACCTGGTCTGCACAACGTCCAAGCAGACTGGGGGTCACGTTATCTCTCCAGACTCCAGCGACTGGAAGTTGGACACGGAGGTGTTCTCCAGTTTATCATCTCTCTGGGGTCCCTTTTCTATCGACCTCTTCGCTTCCCGACTCAACACCCATTCTATCTCGATTCTTCAGCTGGAGGCCAGACCCGATGGCGGAGGCAGTAGACGCCTTCCTGCAAGACTGGAGCAGGGACCTCCTATATGCCTTTCCACCGTTTTCCATGATTCCACGCTCCCTCCTTCAGACCCGCAGACACCGGGCAGAACTAGTCATGGTAACCCCATTCTGGGACACCCAATCTTGGTTCCCCCAGATTCTCGAGATGACGTTGGACTACCCACGGTTGCTACCGCCACACCACAATCTGCTGCTAGACCCGACGGGACGGTGTCACCCGCTCCGGTTGGACGGCTCCCTCCCACTCCTGGCATGGCGGATCTCCGGGGACCCTGGGAAATCCAAGAAGTTTCGGACACAACTAGACGCCTGTTGGCGGAAGCATGGGCCCCAGGAACTAGACGAGCCTATGGGTCAGCTTGGCGAGCTTGGACTGGCTGGTGCATGGCTAGGGACGTGGATCCCGTTTCGGCCCCTGTAACCATGGTTCTGCAATTTTTGACGTCCCTCTTCGAGGCGGGGAAGGCTTACAGGACTATCAACCTTTACAGGTCAGCCATCTCGGCAATTCATCAAGGTTTCGATGGATGCCCGGCGGGTCAACATCACTTGGTGTGCCGGCTCCTTCGGGGCTCACGTTTCTCCAGACCACCCAGACCTCGCTACTCCACGTCATGGGATGTGTCCATTGTACTATCCTTTATCTCGTCGTGGCCCGCTAACTCAGCGCTCTCCCTGAAGCAACTTTCTGCCAAATTGGTCTGCCTGCTCTGCCTCGTATCCTGCAAGAGAGTTTCGGACGTTAGAGCCCTGGACTTCGATGCCAAGTCGTACACCCCGGACGGGGTCACATTCAACATTAGTCGCCGGACAAAAACCTCTATCAAGTCAGTGTCCTACCCCGCTTTTCCTACCTCTCCAGCGTTATGTCCCGTGACTTGCCTTCGCGAATACGAAGATCGTACCAGATGTCATCGTTCACAGGTATCCCCACAGCTGTTCCTATCCTTTCGGCCACCTTTCCGTCCGGTCTCTAGCACCACACTGTCACGATGGGTGCGATGGTTATTGGATCAGGCAGGCATCGATACCACGATCTTCGGCGCCCATTCGGTCCGGGGAGCCTCAGCATCCTCGATGATGACTGCAGGGGCTCGTCTGGAAGATATTATGAGGACAGCCGACTGGTCTAGGGAATCTACCTTCCGTGAATTTTACTTTCGCTCGGCCCCACATTCTTTTACGGCCGTAGTTAATCAGCTTTAAACTTGCAATATGAGCCTCCGTGTCTTGTTATAAAATTGCATGATTTTGCTATTATATGATGAAAAGTCATGATTTTATTAAAGACACGGAGGCGAGTATTGTCCCACCCACGTTTATTATTCATGTCTCCCCACCCCTTATTTTGTAGGTTGCAACGAGTCACATGGAAGATTTGGGTACGGTAAGTGGGGCCATGTCTCAAGGATAGGTTTATGTTTTGATAGGCTTACTAATCACACTAAGATGTGGGTTTGTATTTATTTGGAATTTTTCTCCTCAGTTGGTACCTGACAATAGTTGCAATTATCGATCTTAACCTCTCGGCTCCTGTCTCTTTATGTTTTCACAGCCTAATCCAACAAGATGGCATGCTGTTATCCAAGTTGAATGGACTCTTCCCGCTGAAAATCTCTGGTCCTACAGCTCATCTGGTCGTGCTTCCCTGTTATGAGAATCTCTTATTTGGACTATTGGACTCTGTTTTCGTTCTTGTTCGGACATTGTTACTAAGTCGCATCTTCAGAAAGAGGGTTATGGAAGGGAAGTGCTGCCTAATATACCGGGACCTGAGCGGGGAGGGGCCTATGTTAATTTATGTTCTTCATTTTTTCATTATATTTGTATTCTTTGCTGCTATTGGTGGACAGTAAAGAAAGGGTTATGCAATACTCGCCTCCGTGTCTTTAATAAAATCATGACTTTTCGTCATGTAATAGCAAAATCATGCAATTTTATAGCATGACAGGAGGCTTCATATTTGCTTAAGTCTCTCTTTACTTGAACTCCACAGCGGCACATTAACATAGAGAGATAAACACCAAAGACAAAAACATAAGGCATCTATGTAAGGCTCCTCCTAAGCCACCATTTCCTCTTTCTTTGCTGCTCCACAGACAGTACAGGTCAGAGTACCACTGCCTCCTGTTTTATATGGGTGGCTGTATGTTTTATTACTATATCCTTGGAGTGTTAATACTGTGTTTTCATTACAGTTATTTATTTCTGTTAATTCTATTCTCTGGTGTTTTGTTTCCTCCTCTTTGCCGTTTTTTGCTTTGCTTTCTCCTATTTAGTTTGTATTTTGAGGCTCTATTGTGCCTTCTGTCCCTTTATTTCATTTTATTCTGCCTTTTTTGTTTGCCGGTCACCGGGAAGCGGTCACCCGACCTCCTCCCGTGCCGACCGTCGCGACCGCGGAGTAAGACTCCGGCGGCCCCACGTGCTGGTTCCCACTTGCCGTCTTTCGGCGCCGTGCGGGAACCCTCTTCCTGCTCCCCTGTCGCTCTTCTGTCCCTCCCAAGTCCCTGCTCGCATTTGCTTCTCGGGCGGCGTGGCGAGGGATCAGGGAGCTTCTCTGGTGCCTCTTGGCTTCGGTTTCTGTGAGCCCTTCCCCCGTGACCGCATGGTCGTGTCCGGGGGTGTGCGGCTAGCGGCTCTTCCTGCCGCATGTGCGCCCTGCAGTTAAAGGCGCAGGACCTCTTTTTCACTTTGTGTTGCTTTCTTCCCAGTGCCCATCCCTACTGCTACAGTATGCTTTCTACTGATATTAAAGTTTTCTTTCTGCATTTTTCCCCTCTCTATGCATGTAGAAGTTAAATGCATGCTGTTTGATACTCTGCTAACTACAGTAACACAATCATTGCATGGATTCTATGCCACTTCTGCTTTATCCATGCATGCTACCTTGACTGATTGGGGATTGTTTTATACATTGCCTCTGCAAGTTTCCTGCGTGGGACCCTGCTTGGTGACATTGGCCACACTGGTCTCGGCCTGACCTGGGGACCTGTTACATCTCTACCCTGCACGCCCCCTGTCAAGATTTACCTGCATGTCACCTATGGAGATTTGGGTTCCTGCCTCCATTTATCACTGAGCCGGTAATACCCGTGCCCGTATACTGGCCAGCTTTGTCTGTGCCTTATGATTGGCCTGCTTTGTCTGTGCCCCTTGATTGGCCTGCTTTGTCTGTGCCCCATGATTTGGCCTGCTCTGTCTGTGCCATATTACGCATACTATTGGCCGGGTGGCTCCATACCCTGGATCCCCGTGTGTGGAGCCTGCATGCGTTTACTACTTGCCTCTGCCATTACAAGGGATGCTACCCCTGCTGCCTGCTAGTGATACCTGTTCTTTTTCTCCTTAGGTATCACGTATTATCTCGGACATTATGGAAGCATCTGCACAGGAGCAGAATTTGCAGGCATTAATTAATGCTGCGGTGGCCGCCTCGGTGGAGAAAGCCCTGGCTAGGGCCCTCCCTCAGCCGCAAGCGAACAGAGGAAGCCCCCTTTTGGCAGACGACTCGGCTGAGTCAGACTCTCAGGAACGAGAGCAGGCAAGTGCGCAAATGCGCTATTGGAAGCGTGAAGGCCCTGAACCTCGCTCCCGGAAGGGCAAGGCTCCGGTGAAGCGGCAAGGTTCGAGGTTATCAACCTCGCCGGCCAGGCGCCACCGTCTATCGGGCGCAGGGGAGGAGGCCTCCTTACCCCCCCCCCCCTACTATGGCCGTGCTGGATGAGTGGCGGGCAGACCAATCTCCCTCAGAAGAAGAGGATGATTGGGAGGAGGAACGTGGGGATGGACCCGGTTGGCGCTGGGAGGATGAAGACGCGCCGACGACGGAGGCCCCCACGGCGGTGCTGGGGGACGATACCTTTCTGGACGCTACGGGAGAACCTCTGTTTGACCCTCTGTCTATACGGCACCCCAGATCCTCGGAATGGTCACTGGCCGACCACCTGGCACAATTCGTGCACTACTGGGTCTGCAGACCCCTTGAAGGGGAGGTCCGCAAGAAGTTACGGGCGGAATGCCCCAGACCCGTCCTGCCAGACAAGGTGGCAACAACCCCGGATTTTGACCTCCTGGTGGCCACATATTTGACCTGTACAGGTCGGGATCCCAAGAAAGGAGTGGAGCGTAGCCTGCGTTCAGTGCAGGACAAACTGCTGGATATACTGGGCCCTCTGTGCAGGATGTTGGCCCTGGCAGATGAAGCCTTCACTGAAGGTACGAAGCTGGACCCGGCCACCATGAGGGACTGGGCGCTTCGTTCCATTTGCCTGCTAGGCAACGCCAATGTGGCCCTTTGCACGGAACGCAGGAAGACGGCTCTGTTTCGTATGGACAATAAGCTGTCGGAGCTGGGGTCCAAAGAACTGGGCCCCCTGGCTAAGGGCCTGCTGTTCGGGGAACCCTTCATTAAGGAGTTACATAAGCACGTCAATCTGTTTACTTCCTTCGATAAAGCTCAATCTTCCATTAAGAAGGTATTTCGGCCGCAATCATCCCGGGTTTTTGGACGGGCTGGACGACAGCGGGGTCGTGTCTCCAGTCGCGGCTGGTCTTCGGGCCACCACAGATCCCGTGGTCCGTCCTTCTTTCCATCGTACCAATCCAGAACCCCCTACGCTCAGAGGGCGGATAGAGGTTGTGGATACCGCGCAAGAGGACGGGCGAGATTTCCTACAGGTGAGTGCAACTCCTGCCATTTTTAATCTCCCTACATTGCATGCGGGCAGACTGTTTCACTGCAGAGACAGGTGGCGGGAGGTATCTTCAGATGTATGGGTCCTTCAGACGGTGCGGGGTTATGTCATAGATTTCCATTCCCCTCCAACGCAGGTTGGTCCTCCAAGGATCCCCATCATCGCAAGGGATCAACAGTCCTTGATAGATACGGAAGTTCGGGCATTGTTCGCCAAGGGCGCAGTCCAACGGGCCCCAGATTTGGGGGGCTCCTTCAGCTTGATTTTTCTGGTGAAGAAAAAGTCCGGAGAGTTCCGCCCAGTGATCAATTTACGGGAATTGAACACCTTCGTGGTCTACAACCACTTCAAGATGGAGGGCATTCATCTTCTTCGTGACCTTCTCCGGCCGGGAGACAGGTTCACGAGGCTGGACCTGAAGGACGCTTACCTCTCCGTCCCGGTGGATGAGGATTGTCGCACATTCCTTCGCTTCATCTGGAAGGGCTTTCCGTGCCAATTTACATGCCTTCCCTTCGGCCTCAGCTCGGCTCCTTGGTGCTTTACCAAACTCCTGAAGCCGGTGGTCACCCGATTCAGGTCGGAGGGCGTCCGCTGCATAATATATCTGGACGACTTGCTGATTTTTTGCAAGGACCCCTCCAGGCTCAGATCTCAGACTCACTCTGCGATCTCCTTGTTGGAACACCTGGGGTTCGTGGTCAATCTGAAGAAATCGGCTTTGGAGCCTTCCCAGATGGTGGAGTTCTTGGGCTTCGAAATCGATGCGAAGGAATACGTTCTACATCTGCCCCTGGCCAAGATAGCGACCATTCGGAAGGAGATAAGACAGATTTTGCGGCAAGACCGGATCCCCCTTCGAATGTTGGCTCGCGTGGTGGGTCTCCTCTCTGCCTCGATACAGGCGATTTACCCGGGCCCACTGCATTACAGGGCCATGCAACGGCTGAAGGCTCACTTCCTGCGCAAGAGACCCTCTTACGACCAGTTGATCTCCCTGTCCCGGGACATGAAAACCGAACTGGCTCCTACATATGTCCGCCTGGAACGGCAAGGCGATCTTCGGACCTACCCTGGATTTAGTGCTGGAATCGGATGTGAGTCTTTGGGGCTGGGGCCTCACGTGCGCGACCGTGTCCACGGGGGGCCCATGGTCGGACAAGGAATCAGAATTCCACATCAATTGTCTGGAGTTGATTGTGGGTTCGTTTGTGATTCGGAGCCTGGCAAACCACTTGTCGGACTGCTGCATCCTCGGATGCATCCTTCGGATGGACGATGTCTCCGCGGTACAATACATCAACCGCTTGGGGGGCGCTCAGTCTTGAGCACTATCGGAGGTGACAAAGGAGATTTACAGTTTCTGCTTCCAATGCAACATCACTTTACAAGCGGAATATCTTCCGGGAGAGTCGAACCTGACGTCGGACTGGTTCTCCAGACATTGGAGGGATGCCAGCGACTGGAAACTCTTTCGGCCCATCTTCCTCGAACTCAGGTGTCAGAGGGGTCCATTCACAGTGGATCTGTCCGCATCCAGAACGAATCACCAGACCCAGAAGTACTTCAGCTGACTCCCGGATCCAGCGTGCGCAGCGGTGGACGCTTTTCTCCAGGTGTGGCCTTCGCAGGGAGCGTAGGGACCCGCTAGTCTGCAGACTTCTGCGTGGGATGAGGCTGGCACGTCCTCCGGCGCCTAAGTATTCCTCCCTCTGGGATGTGCGTATGGTTTTAGCGTTCCTTCAGGAATGGCCGGATAACCAGGACCTTTCCCTTCGCCAGCTATCGGCTAAATTTGCCCTCTTGCTGTGTTTGGTCTTGTTCAGACGTGTTTCGGATGTCCGGGCCTTCGATGTCGACGCTTTTTTTTGTTCTCTCCAGAGGGGGTCTCCTTCAAGGTGGTTAGACCTACCAAGTCGGATTCGACGGTTGTGTCGTATCCTTACTTCAGGGATTCGCCTAAACTTTGTGTAGCGAAGACACTGGCTTGTTATGTAGCGGTTTCCGCTCCATTTCGCTCTTCTCATTCTGGCCAGTTATTGCTTTCGTATGTCAGACCCCACAAACCGGTCTCGTCCCCTACCCTAGCTCGGTGGATAAGATGGCTACTGACACTGGCGAGGGTGAATGCGTCCTTCGAAGCGCATTCGGTTAGGGGCGCCGCGGCTTCCGGAGCTTTCATGGCAGGCGCTTCCCTTCAGGACATTTTGCGTTCGGCGGACTGGTCCCGTGAGGATACCTTTCGCCAATTCTACTTTAGACCGTCGGACCATGCTTCTTTTGCTTTGCTGTCGGAGCATTAAAACAGGAAATATGAAGCCTCCTGTCATGCTATAAAATTGTAGATTATACTAGCTTTAGTGTAACTATAATCTTAATTTTATTAATGACAGGAGGCGAATATTTCCCACCCAGTTTTCTTCCCCCCCCTTGTTTGGATGGAGTACCTCTATTGTGTTTCTGTTGAATTGTCTGGTCGCCTGGGCTAGGTTTGGTAGTCTAGGGTTATGTATGGGGAAGTTGGGGGAGGTGTCTGATATATTGTATTGACGGTGTTTGGTGATGGATTTCATGTCTTTTATACTATCAGTACTGGATCGTGGGATTTATGTTTTGTCAGTACATTTCGTTCACTAATCAGTGTTTTTCGACTCTGTTTATTTCGTTTCAGTTTAATGGTTGGACTACAGTTCAAGGAATCAATGGCTTTGCAGGATGAGGTTCAAGATCACATCCATTCTCCGGAATTTCTTCCGGATGACATTCATTGTTATGTTATATATATTTTAGTTTTTTCGTTTAATTGGTTTACTGACATTGTTGTGTACGTTATGTTGTCGCAGCGTGAACGAGGAAATGGTGGCTTAGGAGGAGCCTTATATAGATGCCTTATGTTTTTGTCTTTGGTGTTTATCTCTCTATGTCAATGTGCTGCTGTGGAGTTCAAGCAAAGAGAGACTTAAGCAAATATTCGCCTCCTGTCATTAATAAAATTAAGATTATAGTTACACTAAAGCTAGTATAATCTACAATTTACTTTGTATAATTAAAATAAAAATAAATATATCAGATTTTACACCAAGTCCATTGAAGCCTCAGGTACCTTCATTGGGGGAAGTGCCATCCCCCTAGAGTGGCACAAAGCCTACTACCCTCAAAGCCAGGACCTTAAGGCTCTGAAAAAGGTGAGCTTAATACCTATTCACATTTATCCAAGATATCCCTAAAATAATTATACTACACATTGTATGTTACTATTGTTTTTGTTTCCAGCAGGAAATGGTGGTGGGATGCTGCCCTAAAAAGCATACCAGTCCTGTTTTACAATCTGCACTTTATTATATATATATATTTTTTTAATATAATTCTTTATTTTTTTTTTGTGCATGGAATTAACAAGCATATGTAATGTGCCACAACAGCACGCATATTTTATCTGTCAAGATTCACAATAAGGCACTGAATTTCTGCACATTTTTTTGTTAACTTTTAGGAGTGAGCCATACACATTTAAAAGGCAAATGTTGATTATCGTGTGATAGTGTGTTAGGTGAGTAGCTTAATGCACGTTAGGTGTAGCTTGTTGTGTATGAGTGGGTGGTATGTATGTGGCCTGGCTGTCGTTGGCTAATCATGCTATACCTCTATGGCAGGCTGCATCAACGCAATGAGGCATGTATAGATATTGTGTATGTTAGATACAGGCTAGTCGTAAGCTACCGATTAGATATAGCACCTGCCTATATAGTGTGTGTGTATAGCATGCAAGGTATACATTTCTAGTGCCAGGCATGTGGGCTTCTCTCATGAAAAGTGTGAAACATAACATAAAGAAAGAGCATGGCTAATGAACAAAAGTAAAGTAACTTGGTCTTTGCACACTGGGGTATCTGAGTGTGACTTATACTGATTAGTTTGTCGAGGTATTCACCTGATATTAATGCCAAGTCAGCCTTAGTGCTTGTCAAAGGGCTGTGCTGGGTAAGTTTACGCCTTGCTGGGGCATTCTTACCGGTGCATCGGGCTGAGCTGGTGTCAGGCGGGGGAAGGGGGTGGTAGACTGCGGTCTGTGGACCGTCTACTCGTGTGTGTAGCGGGTAGCTACCTGCAACGTGTGTTGGCATTCTTATGTTGCGCAACAGTAAAAACATTATGCATGGAAAGAGGTAAAATCAAAGGAAAGAAAAATCAACAGAAGGAACTTTAAGGCAATTTGTCTATCAGACTTTTGGGGAGTCCAACTTGGTGCAGTCTGGCAATGGTTATTAGTCCGCTTCAAGTAGTTTCTGCTGCGGCCGGAGCGTCTTTTGGTTTGCGCGGGACAAAGGGAGTCACTCTGTCAGGGTTCCATCGGTGTGTTGGCCCGCTTGTACCCGCCGTCTCAGCAGTGTGTAAGGAATCGTGCATTAGTCCTATGATGGGCATCAGGGTTGCCGCTTCGTGTGTGTCGTGGATCTCATGCTTGTCAGTCCCATTAAGTATCTGCAGCTTTCGGGCCTGTAACCATTTATATCTCAGTCCTTTCTTCTGTAAGAGTGTCGTGAGTGGCTTAAGTGACCTCTGCCAGGCTAGTGTGCCCCCTGTGAGGTCTGTATAGAAGGTTAATTCCATTGATTCGAATTTGTAGGGTGAACAGTCCCTGGTCGCCACTGCAACAGCTACTTTGTCTGTGTGGTTCTGGAATTTTATGATTAGGTCCCGTGGTGCTGTGTTTGGTGCTTGGGACAGTTTTGGGGCCCGAAAGAAGCCATCCAGTTGGACATTTCTGGCTTGCTTTGGGTGCAACAGGGCTGCCAGAAGGCGTCTCAAAAAGTGTGGCAGCTCAGTTGCTGGTATGTTCTCTGGGACGCCTCGTACCTTCAGGTTATCAGCCCGGCATGCGTCCTCCAAGGCCGCAAAGCGGCGTTCATGTGCCGCGTTCTGGCTTTGTAGCTCTAGGACCTCTTGTCGTAGCATTTGATTTGGTCCGAGCTAGCGCTGGTAGCAGTTTCTAGCGCGCCCATTCGGCCTGTCAGGCCGTGTATGTCGGCCCGGAGCGAGGCAACGTCGGTCTGGAGCGTCCTCTGCAGGTCTGCGAGGAGTGATTTCAATACTGCAGTGGTTACTGGCGCGTTGTCGCCTTTCTGGGCTGCCGATGCCTGCTTCTGTACCGGATAGAGGTCGGCCTCTTCTCCCTCTGAGGAGAAATTGTCTGATAACTCGGAGTAATTGTCAGGGTGAGCGGCCATTTTGGGCCCCGTGGCCTCGCGTTTCTGTCTCAGAAGCTCCGCAATGTTTGGCCCTTGCCTCGACTTATCTGGTTTCAGTTTTTTTGTTTTTTGCCCCATCTTGGCCACCGTGCTCTGCTCGCTGTGAATATGTCCACAAATGGTAATTTTGATGCCTGAAATTGGTATGCTTGTGCAGAAGTTTGCAGGAGCGCTCGTGCCATGCGTCCACTCCCTATATTATATTTTTTAACTTTTTTATCTGCATTTGACGTACACGATGCAATCAAGATCTCGTGAGGCAATTCCTCAACACTTATAGCGCTCCACTTGAGGTATATGTATATTATATACCAATTACTTTTTCTAATGTAGAGAGACAATTTAGAGAAGTACTAGTAAGACCTAGGAAAGAATTGTTAACATATAAGAAAAAGGTTAAAAAGAAACATGAGGTCACTTTTGTATGTACCGTATATACTCGAGTATAAGCCGACCCGAATATAAGCCGAGGCCCCTAATTTTACCCCAAAAAACTGGGAAAACGTATTGACTCGAGTATAAGACTAGGATGGGAAATGCAGCAGCTACTGGTAAATTTCTAAATAAAGGAATGCAGTGTGTGTATGAGTGCAGTGTGTGTATGAATGCAGTGTGTGTGTATGAGTGCAGCGTGTGTGTATGAATGCAGTGTGTGTGTATGAGTGCAGTGTGTGTATGAATGCAGTGTGTGTATGAGTGCAGTGTGTGTGTGTATGAATGCAGTGTGTGTATGAGTTCAGTGTGTGTATGAGTGCAGTGTGTGTATGAATGCAGTGTGTGTATGAATGCAGTGTGTGTATGAGTGCAGTGTGTGTGTGTGATGCAGAGTGTGATGCAGAACCTTGGTGGGGGGTGGGCATTTTTGTTATTATTTTTTAATTATTATAATTTTAATATTAAATTTTTTTGTTATATTAATATATTTTTTTAATTTTATTATATATATTTTTAAATTATTATTAGTATTTTATTTAAATTTTTATTTATTTTTTCGTCCACCCTCCCTGCTTGATACATGGCAGGGAGGGGGGCTCTCACTCTCTGGTGGTCCAGTGGCATTGGCAGTTCAGTGGAGGGGGGCTGGTAGGAAGCTGTAACTTACCTTTCCTGCAGCTCCTGTCAGCTCCCTTCTCCTCCGTGCCGGTCCGGTCAGCTCCCTCTGCAAGTCCCAGTGTAAGTCTCGCGGCCGCGCTATGACCCCGCGGCTCTCGCGAGACTTACACTGGGAGCTGACAGGGAAGAAGGGAGCTAACAGGAGCTGCAGGAGAGGTAAGGAAATGCTCCCTGCCAGCCCCCCTCCTACACAGCCCCTTGTCTGTATTATGGCAATGTAAATTGGCATAATACAGACATTGACTCGAGTATAAGTCGAGTTGGGGTTTTTCAGCACAAAAAATGTGCCGAAAATCTCGACTTATACTCGAGTATATATGGTAATTATGATTCACAGAGCCAAGTTTTAATAAAATTTAAATAAAACCTTGGCATATTTTAAGACAAAATTGGGTTTATGTCAATGCATAGGAAACAAACCAAAGGTGATATATAGGAAAGCTAGGAATGTTAAACAGGTTTTAACTAAAAGCTGTGTTTTAAATGAACGGGGAGATAAAGATCTTTTTGTTAGTAAATTTAACTGTAAGAGGTGTCAAGCATAAAAGTAGACCACAATAAAAAAAAATGACTTTATTGCTAATGTAACAAAGAAGAAATATGAAAGTAATTAATCCATTACATGCAACACAAATAATGTGATCTATCTCTTAACGTGTGACTGCGGTTTGCTGTATGTGGGGAGGACCATAAGACCATTGAAAATAAGGATCAGTGAACACATTCATAATTTAAAAAATAAAGTTCAAAATCACTCAGAATCTGCTCATTTTACAGAAAGACACAATGGGAAAAAAGAAATTAAATAAAACAGAGATCAGATGGATCTAATTAGAAACCCTATCCTCAGGGGAACTAAACATTGACTTTGAGATTTATACTTATATTTAAGTGTACGATGCACAGTTTTATATATAGGTGTACTATGCACAGTTTTATTTTGGATGATATTATACAAATATTATATTTACCTCTCTAAATATGTGCAGTCTCGCATTCCTGCAGATTCGCTTGAGGCCATAGAGGCCCCTATCCCACAGGAAGAATTAACATATTAACATATAAAGCATTCTAAGACCATTGGAAGTCTAGGCCCAGACGGCCTACCCTTAACATACTACAAACACTTTTTACCTTTTCTGTCACCAGTGGGGTACCTCAGGGATCTGTACTTGTACCCATTATCTTTAATATTTTTATTAGTGATATTGCAGAAGGTCTTGATGGTAAGGTATGTCTTTTTGCTGATGATCCTAAGATATGTAACAGGGTTGATGTTCCAGGAGGGATAAGCCAAATGGCTAATGATTTAGGTAAACTAGAAAAATGGTCAGAGTTGTGGCAACTGACATTTAATGTGGATAAGTGCAAGATAATGCATCTTGGACGTAAAAACCCAAGGGCAGAGTACACAATATTTGATAGAGTCCTAACCTCAACATCTGAGGAAAGGGATTTAGGGGTGATTATTTTTGATGACTTAAAGGTAGGCAGACAATGTAATAGAGAAGCAGGAAATGCTAGCAGAATGCTTGGTTGTATAGGGAGAGGTATTAGCAGTAGAAAGAGGGAAGTGCTCATGCCATTGTACGGAACACTGGTGAGACCTCACTTGGAGTATTGTACGCAGTACTGGAGACCGTATCTTCAGAAGGATATTGATACCTTAGAGAGAGTTCAGAGAAGGGCTACTAAACTGGTTCATGGATTGCAGGATAAAACTTACCAGGAAAGGTTAAAGGATCTTAACTTGTATAGCTTTTAGGAAAGACGAGACAAGGGGGATATGATAGAAACATTTAAATACATAAAGGGAATCAACACAGTAAAGGAGGAGACAATATTTAAAACAAGAAAAACTACCACAACAAGAGGACATAGTCTTAAATTAGAGGGACAAAGGTTTAAAAATAATATCAGGAAGTATTACTTTACTGAGATGGTAGTGGATGCATGGGATAGCCTTCCAGCTGAAGTGGTAGAGGTTAACACAGTAAAGGAGTTTAAGCATGCATTGGATAGGCATAAGGCTATCCTAACTATAAGATAAGGCCAGGGACTAATGAAAGTATTTAGAAAATTCTATGTTTCTATGTTTATACCCACTCTTCACCCACATTTAATCAGCGCATTTAACTCCATCACTTAGGGCCACCAAATTGTTACTCAAACACAAGCGGTGTACATTGTTATTTTACCAAAAGAGGGCAGAGAAATTGTTGAGCAGTGCGCAAGCTATCTCCCCACCTGCTAAACTGCGACTTAAAATTGTTTGCAAAGATCCTGGGATAGGCTGGGGTCTCTCCATCCCCAGCTGGTATCCTTAGACCAAGTGAGGCTTGTCCCTCACAAGGAGGCATAAGATAACACCATACGAGCCCTGTACCTGATACATCAAGCACAGCATGCTTCTTAGAGCCTTTTCCATCGTATCCACAGACACAGAGAAGGCTTTTGATAGGGTGGGATGGGACTTATTTTTTTGCAAAGCTAGTGGAGGTGGGGATGGACCAACTATACTATATGGCCCTATACTTATCATCTACAGCACAGATATGCATCAACTGGATATACACGGAGACATTCCCTATACGTAACGGAACCAGACAGTGCTGCTCTTTGTCCTTGCATGGAACCATTCCTACAGGCAGTACAGGAGAACCCTGATATCAAAAGGGGGTGGTGGGACCTGAAGAATAGCATTTGATGACAATGTGCTTCTCTTCATGTTTCTCTCCTGAACATAATGGCAGAATTCAAACTATACGATGACCTATCCAATCTAAAAATTTACTTCTCCAAATCCACGATACTGAATGTGGGCACCCCGCAACAGCGAGCCATCCCGATCTGTTAGAGCTTCCTTTCCCAAAGGAGTGATTTAGCAATCAAATACTTGGGTGTATGGCTCATGGGGGACTTGACACATTTTGTACCCTTAATGGGCACTATCACAGATCCAAGATGTGACAGAAAACGGTAAGTTGATACCTCTTGCCAAACTTATAGACCGACCACATGCCACCTTCGTGATGCAATTCTGGTATGCCCCAATAGAGGATTATAGAACCAAAATCACTTAACAACTCAACCTATATAGGTGTCAGGATTACTGTATGATCCAGCACGTAGAATAGTGTAACACAGGAGACAATTAGGTAATGTATACCAGGCCTTAGAGTGGCCGGACTCACGTACCAAAGAATAGTCAGGAATAGCCAAGGTCAGGGGACACAGAAATGGACACAACCATAAAGGAAAGCCAGAGGTTAGGGATACCAGAAAACAGGAAAGTCAAAATCAATCAAATAACCAGAATAACCAGAATAAGGAACGCGCTCTCGGACAACCACTAGGGAAACCACGACAGGGCAATGAGTGTCAGGTATAATGAGGTTTAAATACCTGTTCAAATCTTCTGATTTACCAAAATCGGTCTTTGACCCCAAAACGTGCGTGCGTGACATCACGCACCGACATTGTCAATCACGTGAGCGGACGTGGGGGTATATTTTGCCGTGGATCCGCAAGGTGAGGAAGAGTATGTTACATTACCCCCCACCTGAATACCGCCCACCGGGCGGTCAGGACCAGGCGTAAAAGGAAATTTAGCATGAAAATAGCAAATCTTGCAGCCAGCATGTATATCAGATGCTGGAACCCAAGAACTGTCAGGGTACCTGTTGTCTCTACCTCTGTGGAGGTGAGACACTTGGACGTTCTTCCTCGCAAAAGGGTTGAATCACTCGTTCCTCGCGGTTCCCTCGGTCGTTTACACGCCGGCCGCGAGCTATCCTTCCTTTTATGACGCGGCGTTCAGTAGCCGACGTCATGACGACAACCCAACCCGATCTGTCAATCAAGCCCCAAGCACGAATGAGGATTCGTCGGGGGCGTGATTACCTGTTTGGAACCAGGGTATAAAATAGGGCTTTCTACATTTGTTCATTGCCCTGTCGTGGTTCTAGCTTGTCTAGTCACTCAGTGCTCTTGTATTCTGTTAGTTTCTTTGGTTTTGACCCGGCTTGTCTGTTCTACCTCGTTTACCTCTATTACCCTTTGACTCGGCTTGTCTCTCGCTTACCTGCTCTCTCATTCCCTCGACCTCGGCTTGTCTCTAGACCATTCTTTACTTACTACTTACGTTAGTCCGGCCATTCTAAGGTCCGGTATACGTACCCTGTACCTGTTTGTACTCTGCGTGTTGGATCCCTGTCCCGATCCTGACATTACGACAGGGCCAATGGATCCTGCAGGTACAAACACTCAGGTTGGTCCTTCCGATTCTAGATTTGATGCCATGGATCACAGAATGGATCAGATGGCTCTAGCGCTGCAAGCTTTATTATCTCGATCTAGTAATCCACCAGAAGAGATGCGAGCCACGTCCATCTCCTCTGTAAGTTCAGGTCTAGAAGTAGCCACTGTAGGTGCTTCTTCCCGTATTATACCTCCTGTACGTTATGGTGGTTCTCCGGAGAAGTGCCGTGGTTTCTTAAACCAAATTGGTATTCATTTTGAATTACAACCTCGCTCTTACCCTACAGATAGGGCAAAGGTTGGATTCATTATCACACTCCTCATTGATAAGGCTCTGAGATGGGCCAATCCTCTGTGGGAGAATGATAACCCGTTAGTCTATAATTATAATGCCTTTGTCGCTGCTTTTAGAAGAACTTTTGACCCTCCAGGTAGAAAGGTCAATGCAGCTAGATTACTATTGCGCCTTAGACAAGATAACCAAACCCTTGTGGATTATGCACTAGAGTTCAGGTCTTTGGCGGCAGAAGTTAAGTGGAATGAACAGGCCTATATAGACGTATTTGTAAACGGATTATCTGATGTAATTCTAGACGAGGTGGCTACTAGAGAGCTTCCTGAAAATTTGGAGGATTTAATTTCTTTTATTTCTCGTATTGACGAACGTTTAAGAGAGAGACAGAACACTCGAGATAATATTCGTAGACCTTCCTTTAAACTAGCTCCTTTATTTCAAAGTCCTCAAACCACTATCCCAGTTTTTTCTGAACCTATGCAGATAGGCAATACTCGCCTCTCAGAAGAAGAGAGACAGTACAGGAGAAAGGAGGGGTTGTGTATGTATTGTGGAATAAGAGGGCACCTTCGCCTAAATTGTCCTAATCTTCCGGGAAACGCTCGCACCTAAGTTTCTCTAGAGGACAGGCCTTGGGTGTTTCTATTTTGTCCTCTATACACAATTATAAAGATCACAGGCTTTTGCTACCTGTTTATTTAGCATGGGAGAAGGGAGTAATAAAGACTATGGCATTGATAGACTCCGGAGCTGCTGAGAGCTTTATTGACCAAGTTTTTGTTTCTAAACACTCTATCCCATCTCAGCTAAGAGACACCACCTTGGCCGTTGAGGCCATAGATGGTAGACCATTATCTGAACCTGTGATTTCTCAGGAGACTATACCTGTTATTTTGACTGTTGGTATCTTACACGAGGAGGGTATATCCTTTATGCTTATCTCTTCCCCTTCTGTTCCTATAGTTCTGGGGTATCCATGGTTAAAGAAACATAACCCTATTATTGATTGGGAGCTAGGGGAGATAACTTCATGGGGTCATGGTTGCCAGGACAGGTGTTTACAGAAAGTCTCACCACCTTGCGTAGGTAATACACCGGTTAACTCCACCCAGTCTACAGACTTACAAATACTGTCTCGGTATATAGATCTAAAGGCAGTCTTTGACAAGAAGAATGCTGATACTTTACCTCCACACAGGTCCTTTGATTGCAAGATTAATCTCCTACCTGGTACTATGCCTCCGAGGGGCAATGTATATCCTTTATCCACTAAGGAGAACTTAGTCTTAGAGGAGTATATCCGTGAGAATCTAGACAAGGGATTCATTAGGAGATCATCCTCGCCTGCCGGGGCCGGTTTTTTTTTTGTGAATAAGAAGGATGGCACGTTAAGGCCTTGCATTGATTACCGAGGTTTGAATAAAATAACTATCAGAAATGCATACCCAATCCCTTTGATTACTGAGCTCTTTGATCGTTTAAAGGGTTCCAAGATTTTCACCAAGTTAGATCTCAGAGGGGCGTATAACTTGGTGAGAATTCAGCAGGGAGACGAGTGGAAAACAGCGTTCAATACTCGATATGGGCACTATGAGTACACGGTAATGTCTTTTGGGCTCTGTAATACACCGGCAGTATTTCAGGATCTGATCAATGAAGTTCTTAGGGAATTTCAACAGGATTGTGTTATTGTATATTTGGATGATATACTAATACACTCTAGAGAAATTGAGACCCACCACAGACAAGTCAGAAGGGTATTGCCCAAACTCCTACAACATGGGTTGTACTGTAAATTGGAGAAATGTAGTTTTGACCAATCTCAGATAAACTTTCTTGGTTACGTGATTTCTGGGGAAGGCTTTAAAATGGATCCGGATAAACTCCAGTCTATTTTAGATTGGCCATTACCCAGGGGTCTCAAGGCCATTCAGAGGTTTATTGGATTCTCCAATTATTATAGGCGCTTCATTAAAGGATACTCTTCCATTATTGCTCCTATTACCAATATGACCAGACAGGGGGCTGACACTAAGACTTGGTCTACTGAAGCTCTCGTTGCCTTCAAGACACTTAAGGAACTTTTTGCTTCTGCACCAATTTTAGTTCACCCCGATACAACTTTACCTTTCCTACTCGAGGTAGACGCCTCAGAGACAGGTATAGGTGCCATCTTGTCTCAAAGGTTAGGCGTGGATAAACCATTACATCCATGTGTTTTTTTTTCCAAGAAACTATCTGGGACTGAAAGCAGATATGATATTGGTGACAGGGAACTACTAGCTGTTATCATGGCTTTAAAGGAGTGGAGACATTTATTGGAGGGGACCTTGCATCCTGTTACTATTCTGACGGATCACAAGAACTTGTCTTATATTGGGGAGGCCAAGCGCTTATCCGCCAGACAAGCTCGTTGGTCCTTGTTCCTCACCCATTTCAATTACGTACTCACTTATAGACCTGGTTCTAAGAACTCTAAGGCCGATGCTTTGTCTCGCCAACATGAACCTTCTACTATATCTGAGACGGTTTTGTCTTCTATAGTTCCCAAGTGCAATATTATCGCCAACACTAGCCTCAGGATTCATTCTCCGTTGCTTGCCGAGATTATGAAGCTACAACATCTGGCTCCTAGACAGATTCCTGAGTCACGGTATTTTGTTCCTGCTGAACTCCAACTAGAATTGCTACAATGCTTTCACAATAGTAAGGTGGCTGGGCATCCTGGCATTCGTAAGACATGCTCCTTAATAGCCAAAGATTTCTGGTGGCCCTCCTTACGTAACGATATTAGGGATTTCGTCGAAGCATGTGAGGTCTGTATGAAGACTAAACGACCTCAGACGCTTCCATGTGGGCTTTTGCATCCCTTGGAAATTCCCGAGAAACCATGGACCTGTTTGGCTATGGACTTCATTGTCGATTTACCTGTTTCTAAAAAACAGACTGTGATTCTCACGGTGGTTGACAGGTTTACTAAGATGACTCATTTCGTGCCCTTACCTAAACTTCCATCTTCTCCTGAATTGGCTGAGATATTCGCTAAAGAGATATTTCGTTTACATGGGATACCTTCCGAAATTGTTTCTGATAGAGGTTCCCAATTTGTTTCCCGTTTTTGGAAGTCATTCTGCTCTCAAATGGGTATCAAATTGAATTTCTCTTCTGCCTATCATCCCCAGTCTAACGGAGCTGCTGAACGCACTAATCAAAAGATCGAACAATATTTGCGTTGTTTCGTTTCCGAACACCAGGACGATTGGGTTGGTCTGATTCCTTGGGCAGAGTTCACACACAACAATCTCGTTTGTGATTCTACTCGTTCTAGCCCCTTTTTCATGAATTATGGCTTTCATCCCTCCATTCTTCCCTCGGTTTCTCCTTCCCAAGGAGTACCGTCGGTTGATGTTCATGTTGCCAATTTGAGGAAGTTGTGGGATCAGACTCGACAAATTCTTCTGCATAATTCCATGTTGTTCAAGAAACACGCTGATAAACATAGAAGGGCGGCTCCAGTCTTTGTTCCAGGGGACAGGGTATGGTTGAGTACCAAAAACATTCGCTTGAAGGTTCCTTCTATGAAATTCGCTCCTCGTTACATTGGACCTTACAAGGTCCTGACTCGAATTAACCCAGTTGCGTATCGTCTGGCTCTTCCATCTGCCTTACGCATTCCTAACTCCTTTCATGTTTCCTTGTTAAAACCCCTAATATGTAACAAGTTTTCCTCCACTGCATCCTCTCCTCGCTCTGTTCAGGTTGAGGGACAAGAGGAGTATGAAATCAATTCCATCATCGATTCTCGTATCTCCCGGGGGAAGTTACAATATCTGGTTGATTGGAAGGGATATGGTCCTGAGGAGAGGTCTTGGATACCTTGGAGGAGTATCCTGGCTCTCCCTCTGGGAGAGAACAGCCCCTACCCCTGTCTCTGAGGCATCAACCTCCAGTATGAAAGGTTTACTGGTGTCTGGATGTATTAATACACTGCTCAAAAAAATTAAGGGAACACAAAAATAACACATCCTAGATCTGAATGAATTAAATATTCTTCTGAAATACTTTTTCTTTACATAGTTGAATGTGCTGACATCTAAATCACACAAAAATTGAAAAATGGAAATCAAATTTTTCAACCCATGGAGGTCTGGATTTGGAGTCACACTCAAAATTAAAGTGGAAAAACACACTACAGGCTGATCCAACTTTGATGTAATGTCCTTAAAACAAGTCAAAATGAGGCTCAGTAGTGTGTGTGGCCTCCATGTGCCTGATGAGGTGGCGGATGGTCTCCTGAGGGATCTCCTTCCAGACCTGGACTAAAGCATCTGCCAACTCCTGGACAGTCTGTGGTGCAACGTGACGTTGGTGGATGGAGCGAGACATGATGTCTCAGATGTGCTCAATTGAATTCAGGTCTAGGGAACTGGCGGGCCAGTCCCTAGCAGCAATGCCTTCGTCTTACAGGAACTGCTGACACACTCCAGCCACATGAGGTCTAGCATTGTCTTGCATTAGGAGGCCAACCGCACCAGCATATGGTCTCAAAAGGGGTCTGAGGATATCATCTCGGTACCTAATGGCAGTCAGGCTACCTCTGGCGAGCACATGGAGGGCTGTGCAGCCCCCCAAAGAAATGCCACCCCACACCATTACTGACCCACTGCCAAACCGGTCATGCTGGAGGATGTTGCAGGCAGCAGAACGTTCTCTGCGGCGTCTCCAGACTCTGTCACGTCTATCACATGTGCTCAGTGTGAACCTGCTTTCATCTGTGAAGAGCACAGGGTGCCAGTCGCGAATTTGCCAATCTTGGTGTTCTCTGGCAAATGCCAAACGTCCTGCACGGTGTTGGGCTGTAAGCACAACCCCCACCTTTGGACATTGGGCCCTCATACCACCCTCATGGAGTCTGTTTCTGGCCTGCTGGAGGTCATTTTGCAGGGCTCTTGCAGTGCTCCTCCTGTTCCTCCTTGCACAAAGGCGGAGGTAGCGGTCCTGCTGCTGGGTTGTTACCCTCCAACGGCCTCCTCCACGTCTCCTGATGTACTGGCCTGTCTCCTGGTAGCGCCTCCATGCTCAGGACACTGCACTGACAGACACAGCAAACCTTCTTGTCACAACTGCATTGATGTGCCATCCTGGATGAGCTGCACTACCTGAGCCACTTGCGTGGGTTGTAGACTCTGTCTCATGCTACCACTAGAGTGAAAGCACCGCCAGCATTTAGCAAAGTGACCAAAACATCAGCCAGGAAGCATAGGAACTGAGAAGTGGTCTGTGGTCACCAACTGCAGAACCACTCCTTTATTGGGGGTGTATTGCTAATTGCCTATAATTTCCACCTGTTGTCTATCCCATTTGCACAACAGCATGTGAAATTGATTGTCACTTAGTGTTGCTTCCTAAGTGGACAGTTTGATTTCACAGAAGTGTGATTGACTTGGAGTTACAGTGTGTTGTTTAAGTGTTCCCTTTATTTTTTTGAGCAGTGAATGTCTGCAGAGGCAAACCTTTGTTTGAGAACTTCAAAAGCCTCTATAGCCTCCTTAGACCATATCGAACAGTTAGCCCCCTTGCATGTCATATTGGTGATGGGGACTATTACAGAAGAAAAACCCTTTATAAACCTTCTATAATAATTGGCAAAACCAATGAACCTTTGAATGGCTTTTAACCCAGTGGGTAAAGGCCACTGTAGGACTGATTCCAGTTTTTTAGGATCCATTTGAAACCCCGAGGCAGAAATATTATATCCTAAAAACTGTTCTTCAAAACTGTACTTCTGACTGATCAAAGATGCATTTCTCCAATTTACAATAAATGTGATTCTTCAACAAGGTCTGCAAAACTTGTCTGACATGACCGTGGTGAGTTTGGAGATCAGGGGAATAAATAAGGATGTCATCCAGATAGACTAAGACAAACGAGTAAATGTAATCCCTGAGTACGTCATTAATAAAATCTTGGAAAACTGCTGGAGCATTGCACAACCCGAATGGCATTACCAGATACTCATAATGTCCACTTCTGGTATTAAATGCAGTCTTCTATTCATGGTTTTCCTTGATTCTTACTAGATTGTAAGCTACTAAGGTCAAGCTTAGTAAATATTTTAGCGCCTTGGAGCCTGTCAAACAATTCAGAAATAAGAGGAATGGGGTAGGCGTTCTTAATGGTGATTTTGTTCAATGCCCTGTAATCAATACAAGGGCGTAACTCAACAGCAGGTGAGGATGATTTGCGTAGATGGCCTTTACTCAGTGAGTCCTTAATATACTCCTCCATTATTCTACTTTCCTGTGGGGATAGAGCATAGACTCCTCCCTTAGGTGGCATAGCACCGGGTAGTAAGTTTATGGAACAGTCATATGGTCTGTGGGGAGGCAATACATTAGTCTGAGTCTTGTTAAATACTTCCTTAATGTCCTGGTATTGTATGGGAACTTCAGGAGTTTGCGGAGTACTAGCAGGTACTTTAATAGTAGCTACTCTCTTGGTGATATGTACTATACACCTTCCCTCACAATCGTTACCCCATTCCAATATTTCCTCATTAGCCCAATCAATATGAGGCTTATGCTTACTAAGCTAAGGAAAGCATAATATGATAGGACAGGAAGGGGATGCAATAACCTGAAACATTATATCTTCCTTATGCAAGGCTCCAATGGACATACTAATGGGTAAAGTTTTGGGCATAATTAATGGTTGTGAGAGTGGTCTCCCATCAATAGCCTCTACAGCTAGAGGTGATAGTCTCTCCATGACAGGGATAGCATTACCCTTAACAAATTGGACATCAAAGAAATTTCCAGTAGCCCCTGAGTCCATCAGGGCTTTGCATGAAAAGTTATTTTTGGCAAGGAAAATCGAAATATTAAGGAGAAATCTATATTTATTATTTTCAGAGGACGTCTCCATTACACCTAAGACCTGTCCCCTTAAGGCACTTCGGTGCGGTAGTTTTCCGGACGAATGGGACAATTGTTTCTCATATGTCCTTTACTCTCCTATATTATCTCTCGGCCTTCCGACAGTCTAGTGACCCCCAGCTGCATGGGTTCAGGTTCGGACTGCATAGGAAGGTCAGGAACAACAGGTTTGAAGAAACGGGGTGCTAAAGGCATAGTCATACGTCTGGTCTTATTTTTAGTAGCTTCTCTGGTTCTTAGTCTATTGTCAATTTGCATAACAAATGTAATAAACTCATTACGTTTCTTGGGCAGATCTTTGGCAGCAATCTCAGCTAGCATATCTTCAGATAGTCCCTTTTTAAATGCAGAGATTAGCCCACTGTTAGTCCTGTCTACCTCGGAAGCCAAGGTACGGACTTCTATGGCATACTCCGAGATAGACCAGTTCCCTTGTCTGATGTGCATCAGGGCAGTGGAGGCGTCTTCCTCCATGCCTAATGGTTCAAACGTAAGTTTAAATTCCATGAGGAATTCCTGGTAATTGTGTGCCACACTCCTATAACTCTCCCATAATGGATTGGCCCAAGCTAAAGCTTTACCTTTTAGTTGGTTCATCAGGTAACCAATTTTAGCTCGATCTGTGGGAAAAGGTCCCGGTGAAGCCTCAAAATTATACTCTATTTAGTTAATGAATCCTCCGCATTCTTGAATATTAGCATCAAAAGGCAGAGGAGGAGATAGAGTGATGGTGGGTGCCTTGTGTACCATAGGTGGAGGTACATAAGGTGGAGGTGAGACAGTAGGAGAGGCCGCAGGTTGCAGATGTGCTGTTTGGGTAAGAAGCGTACTGAAGGCCTGGGCAAATTGATCCATGCGGTGATCATTCTCCTCTAGTTTCCTTTTGCAAGCAGCTATGTGCTCACACAATTCTACAGGATCTATGGCCATGCTGTAATGTCAGGATTACTGTATGATCCAGCACGTAGAATAGTGTAACACAGGAGACAGATAGGTAACGTATACTGGGCCTTCGAATGGCCGGACTCACGTACCAAAGAAAAGTCAGGAATAGCTGTGGACAGGGGACACAGAAAGGGACACACCAATAAAGGAAAGACAGAGGTCAGGGATACCAGAAAACAGGGAAGTCAAAATCAATGCCAAAGTCAAATAACCAGAATAACCAGAATAAGGAACGCGCTCTCGAACAACCACTAGGGAAACCCGACAGGGCAATGAGTGTCAGGTATAATGAGGTTTAATACCTGTTCAAATCTTCTGATTGGCCGAAATCCAAAACGTGCTCGCGAGGCGCGTGCATGACGTCACGCACACGCGTAGTTGTCAATCACGTGAGCGGACGTGGGGGTATATTTTGCCGTGGATCCGCAGCGGCTGACGTCCATTACATGCCGCAAGTGTCAGACATGCAGTTGCACGGCCGATGACCGCAAGGTGAGTCAAAGTAAAGTATGTTTCAATAGGGACCTTACACATTTTGATTTATTGTACCAGGATCTGGACCCCTTGGTTCATGGCATATCCTACCTGTACACAATACTCCAGAGGGACTCTAAATGGGAGCAAGCCCTAGGAGAGACATACATGGAAGCTCAATGGCACAAAATGTGTGATCTAGTGCACCACTGTGCAATAGCCAGTAAGACCCAAGAAACTGCATACAAAATCCTCTCTTTTTGGTATGACACCATAGTGTCTCCAGAGGATGCACACTGACTTGGATGGCAAGTGCTGGAGATGCAATGGGACACTGGGCTCCTTCCTTCACATTTTGTGGGAGTGCCCGATTATAGAGTGATTTTGGAAACGCATTGCTCCTATTATTAACAAATTTACTGACAAACCACCAACTTTCTTCACAGTCGCCTATCTACTCCACCATAAACCACACCCACATTCCAATACAAATGCTCACTGACCATTCGCATCCTAAATGTTGCAAAACAACTGATACTGTACTGGAAGCAGGATACAATGCCACGTTCACAAGGATGGAGAAACTGAGGGCTCTCGAGGATGGAGAAACTGAGGGCTCACTGACCATTCGCATCCTAAATGTTGCAAAACAACTGATACTGTACTGGAAGCAGAATACAATGCCGCGTTCACAAGGATGGAGAAACTGAGGGCTCTCGAGGAGCTCTGGCACACTGCACAGGATAGGACATAGGCATAAACAGGCATTTGGGTGCCATGGTTACCTATGGTTCTGTCCCCCAAGGGGGGGGGGGGGTTCTCCACCTTCCTTTTCTTCTCCCAAGCTCTCTACTCTGTTACAAAAAATAAATAAAAATGAATAGTAGATGACTCCCTAACTTGATATCCTTTTGGGGGATTTTAATATATAAAGATAGCAAACTACAGATCTATCTACTAAATAGTTGAATAATCAAAATAAGAAAAAAAACTTTTCTTAATGTTCATAGTCCAGTAGTTTAGTAGATAACTCCCACATGCAACCATATCTCCAGTCTCTGGCTTGGCTGGAGGACCTCAGTGGATGAGACAATACTAAATTGTAATTGGAGAAGATGTGATAAAGGTAGATGCACTATGGTGGTCCCAGGAGTCTTTGAATGCTCTAAGGTTCTCACTGGCCCTGCTAGGGCCAGATGCCATAATGTTAGTATACAAAATTGCAGAAGGTAGACATTATAAGGCCCATGGGCAATCTAAGGTGCATGGGCAATATATGGCAGATCCCCTAGGGTAAAAAGAAGTCAAAATACAAAAATCTATAGCTTTTGGCCTAACTTGCAATAACAGAATTAAGGTTTAGGTTGGCAGACATGAGGTTTTGTTTTTTAATTTTCACAAAACAGAACTAACAATTAGTTCTTGATAAGACAATTAAAACACATCTTGCTAATCATCTTGCACAAGCTAATCCTGTGTAGTTGATTGCATGTCATATGCTCCATTGTGCCTCCAGTTGCTGTCCATTTAGTCTAGTTGAAGAAGGGGGTTCTGTCCATTTGGCTTGTGGTCATGGCAGAACATAAGGTTGGCCCTCTGGAAGATAAAAAAAAAACAGTGTAGTTGATATTTGGTTTGTGTTTTTAGATCCCACACTATAAAAATAGATTTTAGGATGTTAAGTTTTTATTAGGGCCCACATATAAAAAAGTTCTCTTTTTCAGCTTGCTGCTTCACATGATGCATAAACCCATGGATTAGCAAATACACATTAATTGTATCTGCAGTTAAAAGGTAGTAAACCAATAATCTCCCATTTCCCTTAAAAAAAAAACAAAAAAAAACAACTGCATTGTTTTTAATCATCAATCCTGTACAGTTCAGCCCCATGCACCTCTACTGGAAGGCTTTTGTATGCATGCGTAACTATTTCTGATGGTACTAAGATAATGCCTTTTATTGTCAATCCCCTCTTTAGACAGAACGTGTCTTCTCAACCTTTATTAAAGTGGTGCTGTCATATTCAGTTATTTTTTCTTTCAGTCTTATTATACACCTTGTGATTATACTCCTTTCATAGCCACTTGCCTTCATTTACATTTATTATCTTTTCTTTCTTGCTATGTTAATACATGGGTGCCGTCTCTTTATTCTCCTCTGTCCATGGTGTCTCCATTTTGTCTTTGTGTGGGATTCTTTTGCTAATGGATTGTAAATTAGCTCAGCAACTGAAATGGAAGATTACATTTCAAATGAGAAAAGGAAGTCTCTTACTTTTTCTTACTTAGAATTAAAAAAAAATAATAATACATAAAATCAAAGAAAAATAGAGGGCAGAAATAATTAATTCAACACCAAAATCTGCAAAGTGATGGAGGTTCCTTAATTCCCTTAAAATATTGCTATGTTTCTATCATGTAATATGTATCCTTTTTCCATCCCACACATTAATAAACAATATAGAGATTCTACAATAGTTCATATAGCTGGATTTCACTTCATTGTTAAAGCCATCTTCACCACTTGGACAAATAAAGGGTAAAATGGAGATGGTGCTTTGGTATATTGGACAAAAACTATTGATTGTCTGGAAAAGCCCTACTTTTGGCAGATGGTCCTGCTGTGACTCTAAGCTGCACAACTGAACAATTTATTTATTTTTTTCCTTTGGCAATTTAGAGAGTTGAAAAAAGGATACAATACACAATATGCGGGAGAGAAAGTGTTAGCAACCAGTGCTATAAACCACCTGAGAGGGAACCCCTTATACCACTCTAAATATCAGAATACAAATACATACAATTGGTGGAACACTTTGGGCGAATAAACATGGAGCCAAATATAATCATAAGGCTCTCATGAGTAGCGCAGGAGGACTCTTTTAGGACGTCCTCAATCCTGCTTCTTGTTGTGTTTGGTGCAGGTGATAGATGAAAAACGACGTCTTTGTGAAAGGACAATTCTTTATTGCAAAAGCAAGCACCTATATATAAGTGCTGGTAGTGGTTAAAATAATATATGTGGGATATCTCTATATGGGTACTGTCTGAAATCAGATCAGACCCAATCATACAAGTCCCAAAAGGAAAACAAATTAAAAGTCCAATATGTCGTGTGAAAGTCCAAATGGTATCTTAGGTAGCTTCTGTACCAGTGCCCTGGTGCACTGGTACAGAAGCTACCTAAGGTACCATTTGGACTTTCACACGACATATTGGGCTTTTAATTTGTTTTCCTTTTGGGACTTTTATGATTGGGTCTGATCTGATTTCAGACAGTACCCATATAGAGATATCCCACATATATTATTTTAACCACTACCAGCACTTATATATAGGTGCTTGCTTTTGCAATAAAGAATTGTCCTTTCACAAAGACGTCGTTTTTCATCTATCACCTGCACCAAACACAACAAGAAGCAGGATTGAGGACGTCCTAAAAGAGTCCTCCTGCGCTACTCATGAGAGCCTTATGATTATATTTGGCTCCATGTTTATTCGCCCAAAGTGTTCCACCAATTGTATGTATTTGAATTTAGAGAGTTACTCAAGCAGTACAATGTAATCTGTGATAAACAAGCAGAAATTATTTAACATATAATGTAGCGTCAGGTAAGAAATTATTAGGGCAGCCATTAGTTATTACACTATTAAGTTAATTCCTGGCTCAACAGTTCAACAGGCCGTTTTCTATTAAGGCTCTTACATATCATAGATGCATTTAAAATAAACTCACATTACAGGAAGTGGCAACAGTTTTATCGTTGTATATTATATTTATACGTAGGGCTCCAATTAACACAGTATTTGTATCCTAAATAAGCAGCTGTATTTTTTGCATGCCCAATTTTATATAGTGTTTGCAAAAATAAGTAAATGTTTTGCAGCATTTACATCTTTCCAATTTTAAAATGCTTTCTTCTTACTAATTCCTATATCTGCCGACTGTTTCCTTTCTGCCCTCCTTGCTCACCTGCGGTGTCCAATAACATAGAAGTACATGTCAACAAGAAGCACAGCAAGATTTTCAGGGAGTTGTAGTGCTGCTTACAGTTTTTATAAATAAAAAGCACAACAAGCACAAGCCTCTCAGGTGTCCCTATTTAGGAAGGACAGTCCTTCTTTTGGGCCCAATCCCTCTGTCCCCCTTTTCTATCATGATGTTCCATTTTCTAGAAGCTCCATATTATTGGTGTGTGAGTGTATAACATAGCACCACAGCAATAATCCACACAGTAATGTGTCTTTAAACTGCAATAAAAGTAATTAGAAATCAGTGTAATATTTTCGGTGTGCGCATTTAAGGTGTAGAGCAGGAACTTGCACTACTAGTCACATATCAGTTCTTTATTCAGCTCCCATGCAAACAGGAAGCGAGCAACCAGACAACTGAAACTAAACTTAACATGGCCATTGACCCTATAGTTTTCCCACAAACAGTTTCAGACTGTCCTATCTTTCATTCTCTCAAGAGGGCATAATTCCCTTTAAGTCTGTGATGTTTTGTTAACAGTTTCTGCAGAATCTCCTTGGTCTCTATTTGAATCTAGCATTTTAGTCTCTGAGTTTGAATTTTGTGTAATTGTTGACTCTGCTCCTCTTTCAGTTACAAGTAACTGTGGCTCTGAGTGGTCTTGATCATATGTGTTATCCATCCTGAGATGATGCCGGTGTCTCCTGTACTTTCTGCCATCCGGTGTTTCAGTTACATATTGTCTTGGCTAAGGGTTAACAGATGATATCTTCGCCGGCAGCCAACCTACTCTCGTCTCCATACGCACACATTGCATCCCCTTTTTGGAAGCCTGACAGTGACTTAGAGCCATGATCATAATACACCCTCAATGCTTTGATATGGGAAAACATTGGAATGGCTGAGATTGTTAAATTTGATGATCTCAGTCAGGGAGGCAGAGCCAGCCATGATGAGACCAGTGAGGCACTTGAAGAAAGGTGAGTAAAATCACCTTTTTAAATGCAGACAAGGCAAGCCAGAAACCTAAACATTGTTTTTAAAACCATGGTGTCAGGAATACACGTTTGTATTCCTGACACTATAGTGTTCCTTTAACTTGCAAGTAATCCTACTTTTTATCAAGGATGGTGAATATGATTTTGCCAGCAAGTTGATTCTGTGCATCCTCTGCAGCAGGGATATTAAAGTGGTGACTCCTTATAGCCTTGTTAGGGCCACAGGGGTCAACACAAACCCTCTGTTCACTGAGTCAGTGGGAGTGTGTACTTTAGCAATGATCCTTTTCTAACTGCATGAGAACATCTTCGTGAGATAAACAGACTGTACAATGAAGGAAGTGTAAACATTAGATTGCACTTTACAGGAAGTTTTTAGCAAGGCTGTG
Source organism: Pelobates fuscus (assembly GCF_036172605.1). Classification (NCBI taxonomy): domain Eukaryota; kingdom Metazoa; phylum Chordata; class Amphibia; order Anura; family Pelobatidae; genus Pelobates; species Pelobates fuscus. The sequence continues at coordinate 147,110,286 of NC_086322.1, forward strand.
CAAGTCACATGCAGGGAGGTGTCACTGGGACTGCATAAATAAAGTGATTTAACTCTTAAATTGCAGTGAATTGAGCTGTGAGGCTGCAGGGGCATAATCTGTACTCCAAACTGCTTCATTAAGCTAAAGTTGTTTAGGCAATTATAGTGTCCCTTAAATAGAATGGGTATGCCATTAATTTACAGCAGAGTGGTTTAGCTTGTGTCTTTTCCCACAGTTAGTAGTCTCATGTATCTGTATTGTTGAGATAAGTCTTGACAGTTTTCACGTTTTTCACACTCCTGGCCCTGTAAAGTGAAAGTGTAAAGTGATTGTGTAAAGTTATTCATTTTGTTGCAAGTGCAAACAATACAAATGCTGAGAATCTTCGAGGTGGGTGTACATTCCACTGTTGCTCTGCCCTTGTAGCATAGTGAGGCTTATTCTTGCTGCCTCTAGAAGACTCTACTGGTTTAGTGCGTGCAAGTTTGTATTAAAATACATTAATAGTCTGGAAAAAGCCTGCTGGCATGTTTGCAGCCATCATTTAAACCTGGTCTTCAGTGGCTTTGGCAGCCCCAGATAACTCTACTCTCTTTTGTAGTGTGAGGTTAGTCTCTTTGAGCAAACATTCTTTAAGTCTATTAGTAACACTAAAACTAATTTGTCTGTTAACATGTCCTCAAGTATGGCACCGAATTCACAGTTCTGTCATAACTTTCCATATCTTGTCCCTCCAGATGTGGAAGAGCCAAAAACTGGTGTCACTCAAACATCCATTTTTCCCTTAGATTGCAATGGTCCCTGAACAATATCAACACTGACTCCTAAGTTCTTTCAGCAGGCAGGGCAGATTCTACTGAGTTGTAAACGTTTTGGCTTTTCCCAAATGTCCAAGGCATATGCCTATGGCAATCTGAATTTTCTGCTTCTTTTTATAAAGTTCAGCTGCTTCAGCATGAATTAAAAATCTTTTTCCCCATCTCCTCCAGTTTTCACTTACATTTCCTGTGAAGTAGAAAAGTTCAGGTGGTCTGAAAGTCTCCATGCTGATACTGGATAAATTGCAAATATAGACACTCCATACTTAACGACCAGGTTCTGCTCTTACGACCCGGTCATAAAACGAATTGGAAGGTAAGTGAGGATGCGCTAGTGAGCATGTGCAAGTGAGCAGGTCTACATTCGGGGGAATTCCCCCGAACATAGACCAGTTCACTAGCGTAGGGAATCCCGTGAATCTATGTTCGGGAAAATTCCCCGAACGTAGACCAGCTCTCTACAGTGGGGAATCCCTTGAATCCCCACGCTACAGAGCTGGCCGTAAATGCGAGCCGTCTTAAAAAAGGTAGGTTGTAAAGTGAGGACTACCTGTAAAGTCCTTTATACAATGTTGTTACTCAGGCAAGACCTTTTCAGCACTTCTGCCACCATGTAGTATTTTCTGTGTTCAGATTTAATGTAAAGTGCAGGAGCAAGCACTACTTGGCAGTAGGTACCAGAGCATTATTTTATTTTGCTGCCATGCAATCAAGAAGCAAGCAACTGGACAATTAAAACTAAACTGAAAATGGTCCCTGACCATAGCATTCCATCACAAACAGTTCCAGAGTGTCCTTTCTTAAAGTACCAGGATATCACAATTGTTATGTGTAAATAAGACACACTGCTCTTTTTTAAAATTACATTTTAGTTGCATAAATTGTTATTAGTAAGTCACCTAACATTGCTCTGAACAGCTTTGCTCATGGCAACATCCCCACTCACAGCCCTAAAATAAAAGTGTCCCTCTTTGTCCATTTGAAATGTTGGAAGGTACGCAAGCAGTAACCCCATCAATGATCAGACCAGAGAATGTGCACAGATAGCTGCTTTGAAGTATATTATTCAGCCCATCCCCCTGCATAATATCCATTCTTTACTTGGTTAAAAATGTCAAGTAGTTCAGACTCCATAGATCGGATTTAGAAGTTTATAATTGGACAAGTTGCTTCTTAGTTTGGGGAGTTAAAGGCGAATGATTTACTCTATGGGGATATGCTCAGAAAGGAGAAACCTTAAAAATTCAATGTCTTTTAATTATATTTTAGTTTTGCTGTTTAGAATATCTTTTACTCATTATCTATATAATGCAGTAAGAAAAAGAGTGCCTGGAGTGTACCTTTCATTTTCAGGCCCTTCAGCCTTTTCCCAGACCTAATGTCAACATATAGTAAAAATGGCAAAAACAATCCAATTAGCATCAACCTTCAGTTTAATCTAACTTCCTGCCAGTTTTAATGATGCTGATTCGCCTTCTTGTTAAAGCTGTTGACATGACAATGCTGTAGTAAAAACATAGCAATCCACTTATGATGTTATTGACTTTGCTGATATAGATCCCTTGCGATACTTCAACAGGCTTATTTTGTTTTAATTTTATCTAATATAATAATATAAACCTGGCAAATGCTGTGATGAGGTACACTTTGAAGTGTCTATCAAAGACAGCAGAGTTGGACAAGTATGTATCTACAACAATATTGATTGTATAGCATTGATTTTGCTTATTGTTCTTGTAAAAATATATTCTGTCTGCTATTTTTTTTTTTAAATTCTTTATTTTTGTTGTGCATAAGCTTTGAACAGACGCATATGAGGTACCCCAAAGGCAATCCTCCAGCATATTGTAAACAGTTAAACATAGAGGTACATGGTATATCTAGCACATTTTTATGTAAGGATAGGTTAGGAGTTAAACAATATGGGTTTCCATTGCAGAGGTTGCTTAGGCAGTTTCATAACACATGTAATAGCGCTTTACTATCTAGTCATGCAATTATTATGCTGTGTCAAGAGCTAGTGTGTGGTTACGCAGTAAGTTTAAGGATGAGTTAACAACGTGTATAGGTACCTGCAAATAAACTAATTTTGGGACATGTAGTCCTATATGCTCACTGAGGTTCCATGCTAATGGCAGGTAGGTGCCTATGTCCAATTATATCGGCTTGGCCTCAGAGTAGCGGCACCTGTTGTTAACAAAGTAGGCAATATAAACATTAAAATATAAATAGGCTTCATTTCACATTCCCAAAGTTAAACAAAGATAATACTTTGGAGGTTAACCAGACACAGGCATTGAGCGGCGAGTCTGCTAGGTGGACAGGCTTGGTCTGCTGTGGCATTAGAGCACCGTCCATGCGTTATCTTTACCCATAGACTATACTCAACGCCACATCAGCGTCGTCAAGCGGGAAAAGAGGAAAAAAAAAAAAAATGTTGTAGCTCGTGTATACAAGCTTATGAATGCGTTCCTGACCTCTAACTTAAAGTTTAAGCCAAGTAGTTATTTTATGTGTTAATATGTACTGCGGGGCACTGGTGTAAATAACATAAGATGATATAATTGAAAAAATAAGTAAATAACTATCCCTAGCAACACAGTACAGAGATGACCTTAACTGAAAGGTTGGATTCCCGTGACAGCCGTGTCGAGGCCCAGTAAAAAATAAAAATAAAATATGAATAACAATAACCCTGATGATGGTTATTTGCTGAAAAGGGGGGACCTGAAGCCTGGTCAACCCTTGCCAGTTCGGGGTAAGTCACAGCCCCATGGTGTAGTCAGTGTCCAGAGAGCCTGCAGCTCAGACATGGTGATGTGCCAGGTGCAGGTAAGGTGTTCGCTGGGGTGTAGTGCCGTGTAGCTGAAGTCTGGGGTTTTCCCACTTCGAATCCGAAACCATGCCCCTGTCTCTCAGGACTTTGTCGTTTATAGGGTCCCCAGGTGATTGCCGCTGGGGCTGACTTAAGCCTCCTCCGGTGTCTACGTCGCGTGGATGCAGGAGCTCGTCGAGGTTGCGTGGTGCGGCTTTTGCTGGGGTTCAGCTGCCTCTGTGCAGAGGGGTTAGCACGTGGACTGGTTGCTGGAGGTCGAGGAGCGGATCGGGAGGGCATCTGTGAGTTACTCTCTGAGGTATGCTTTTGTTGCCCTTGAAGCATATACTCCAGCTTCATCCAGAATGATTCAAAGTGGTTTTGCAGTTTTGTCACTATGTCGGGTGCCTTGTTGTCGATTCCATTGCCACAGGCGGTATCCGCCATCTTGTGTGGAGTGCCCTTCGCGCTCTCTGCTTTTACAATGTCACTTCGCTCTTCTGCCTGCTTTGCGTTGTGTCTCTTAAGTGGATCGGGATCACCCCCACCGATCCGAGGGGGGGGGGAAACGGGGCTTGCTTGTGTTGTGGACAGCGTCTACGCAGCTCCGGGTCGTGGGAGTGGCCGTCTCCCCCATCCCATGCGTGCCAGGCCGCAGCCTCTGCCACGATACCAGCGGGTCTCGGTCGGGTCACGAAACACCCCACTGCACTCCTCCCGGTATGGGGGGCCAGTGGGTGCTCAGAGCCCTTGCTTGTCTTGCTGAAACCGGCTGTAATATGCTCAGATTGCCAGATTTGTGCGGGAGCCCATGCGAAACACGTCTCTCCGCCATGATGGTTAGGCCCCGCCCCCCTGTCTGCTATTTTAAAGCAGTCACTCTGTCATCTAGGATGTTTGTTATTATGACAATATGGGCACTTGGAATTTTACGTAGAATGTTTGAAATATACAATATTTAATAAATCATGTTAAAGCATTCAAACATTAGAAAAGTGACCTCAACAAATATGAAAACTTCTCCATACAAACTTGTTGATGAAATAGCTGATTTTTTTCTTCTTCCTGGAATTAGAATCTATAGGGTTAGTGTATAAATAATGGTGTATAAAGATGTATAAATGTATTTAATACATAAGAAGTAAATGTGTCAGGCGTACTACTTTATGTCCCTCATTTGGAACCATTTTTTTCTTAAATTGGCAAACATTACTTTACCATTTACGTTGTCTCTCATAGAGTAGATAATGCCGTAGAGAATTGTCCAATTCACTGCAGACAGTACAGCTGAAACCTTTAAGCATAGAAACATAGAAACATAGAATGTGACATAGAAACATAGAAACATAGAATGTGACGGCAGATAAGAACCATTCGGCCCATCTAGTCTGCCCAGTTTTCTAAATACTTTCATTAGTCCCTGGCCTTATCTTATAGTTAAGATAGCCTTATGCCTATCCCACGCATGCTTAAACTCCTTTACTGTGTTAACCTCTACCACTTCAGCTGGAAGGCTATTCCATGCATCCACTACCCTCTCAGTAAAGTAATACTTCCTGGTATTATTTTTAAACCTTTGTCCCTCTAATTTAAGACTATGTCCTCTTGTTGTGGTAGTTTTTCTTCTTTTAAATATAGTCTCCTCCTTTACTGTGTTGATTCCCTTTATGTATTTAAATGTTTCTATCATATCCCCCCTGTCTCGTCTTTCCTCCAAGCTATACATGTTAAGATCCTTCAACCTTTCCTGGTAAGTTTTATCCTGCAATCCATGAACCAGTTTAGTAGCCCTTCTTTGAACTCTCTCTAAGGTATCAATATCCTTCTGAAGATAGGGTCTCCAGTACTGTGTACAGTACTCCAAGTGAGGTCTCACCAGTGTTCTGTACAATGGCATGAGCACTTCCCTCTTTCTACTGCTAATACCTCTCCCTATACAACCAAGCATTCTGCTAGCATTTCCTGCTGCTCTATTACATTGTCTGCCTACCTTTAAGTCATCAGAAATAATCACCCCTAAATCCCTTTCCTCAGATGTTGAGGTTAGGACTCTATCAAATATTTTGTACTCTACCCTTGGGTTTTTACGTCCAAGATGCATTATCTTGCACTTATCCACATTAAATGTCAGTTGCCACAACTCTGACCATTTTTCTAGTTTACCTAAATCATTTTCCATTTGGCTTATCCCTCCTGGAACATCAACCCTGTTACATATCTTAGTATCATCCGCAAAAAGACACACCTTACCATCAAGACCTTCTGCAATATCACTAATAAAAATATTAAAGAGAATGGGTCCAAGTACAGATCCCTGAGGTACCCCACTGGTGACAAGCCCAAGCTTCGAATATACTCCATTGACTACAACCCTCTGTTGCCTGTGACTCAGCCACTGCCTTACCCATTCAACAATATTCGAATCCAAACTCAAAGATTGTAGTTTATTGATAAGCCTTCTATGTGCAACAGTGTCAAAAGCCTTACTGAAATCTAAGTAAGCAATGTCTACTGCACCACCCTGATCTATAATTTTAGTTACCCAATCAAAAAAATCAATAAGATTAGTTTGGCATGATCTCCCTGAAGTAAACCCATGTTGTCTCTGGTCTTGAAATCCATGTGTTTTTAGATGTTCAACAATCCTATCCTTTAACATGGTTTCCATCACTTTCCCCACTACTGAAGTAAGGCTTACTGGCCTATAGTTGCCCGACTCCTCCCTATTACCTTTCTTGTGAATGGGCACAACATTCGCTAACTTCCAATCTTCTGGGACTACTCCTGTTTTCAATGATTGGTTAAATAAATCTGTTAATGGTTTTGCTAGTACACCACTAAGCTCTTTTAATAGCTTTGGGTGTATTCCATCAGGTCCCATTGACTTATTTGTCTTTACTTTTGACAGTTGAAATAGAACCTCTTCCTCTGTAAACTCACGTGTAATAAATGACTCATTTATCCTTTTTGTTAACAGAGGTCCCTTTCCTTCATTTTCATCTGTAAATACCGAACAAAAATATTCATTGAGGCAGTCAGCTAGACCTTTATCCTCATCTACATACCTTCCTTCTTTTGTTTTTAATCTAACTAATCCTTGTTTTACTTTTCTTTTCTCATTTATGTATCTAAAAAAAGTTTTGTCCCCCTTTTTTACTGACTGTGCTATTTTCTCTTCTGTGTGGGATTTGGAAGCTCTTATAACTTGCTTAGCCTCTTTCTGCCTAATCTTATAGGTCATTCTGTCTTCCTCACTCTGGTTTTTTTTATAATTACTAAATGCTAACTTTTTGTTTTTTACTATTTTGGCCACATCTGCGGAGTACCACAGTGGTTTCTTGAATTTTTTGCTTTTACTGACAAGCCTAATGCAATTTTCTGTTGCCTTCAGTAGTGCAACTTTTAAATAATCCCATTTATTTTGGACTCCATATAAATTGCTCCAGTCTGATAATGACTCCTTTACACATATTCTAATTTTAGAAAAGTCTGTTTTTCTAAAGTCTAAAACTTTTGTTTTTGTGTGGTGTGACTCAGTCACTGTTCTTATATTAAACCACACTGACTGATGATCACTGGATCCTAAACTTTCACCTACAGTAATATATAGACACAAAAAAGGGGATGAGATACGGCTGTATAAAATCTAAAACAGGAACAGAAACAAAAAAAGAAACATAGTGTGATACAGCAAAGTGAGGGACAATGCGCTAATACAGTGTTGCACTCACGAGATCCAGGTGAATAAATCGCCAAAATGAGAGCCTGCCCAAATTGATTTGGGTGGCTATGCGTCTCCACTCTCCACTGGAACTCCAAGCGGACCAAAGATGGAATGAGACTTCAATAGAGGTAGGTTTGATGGATATGCAGATTTATTAATTATAAAAAGGCTATCAATTGGTAGCCGTATTTTAAATAAAGTAAAAACAAAGTAAAGACAAAAACAAGGTCCTACGCGTTTCGTTCCTATACAAAGGAACTTCCTCAGGGACCAAAATACAATTCCATAAAATCAGTCAGTACAAAAATTGCAATTGTACTGACTGATTTTATGGAATTGTATTTTGGTCCCTGAGGAAGTTCCTTTGTATAGGAACGAAACGCGTAGGACCTTGTTTTTGTCTTTACTTTGTTTTTACTTTATTTAAAATACGGCTACCAATTGATAGCCTTTTTATAATTAATAAATCTGCATATCCATCAAACCTACCTCTATTGAAGTCTCATTCCATCTTTGGTCCGCTTGGAGTTCCAGTGGAGAGTGGAGACGCATAGCCACCCAAATCAATTTGGGCAGGCTCTCATTTTGGCGATTTATTCACCTGGATCTCGTGAGTGCAACACTGTATTAGCGCATTGTCCCTCACTTTGCTGTATCACACTATGTTTCTTTTTTTGTTTCTGTTCCTGTTTTAGATTTTATACAGCCGTATCTCATCCCCTTTTTTGTGTCTATATATGTTGTAAAAGGTCGGGAACTGGGCCACGACCTTGAGAGGCTGTTATTACTATATGAGATAAGTATAAGTTTATTCTGATACTATTGGTACTTATTTGGAGGTACCATATACATACATACTGTTTGTATTTTTCTGCATTTCACCTACAGTAATATCTGATACCAAATCTCCATTTGTTAACACTAAATCTAGTATGGCCTCTTTACGAGTTGGCTCCTCAACGACTTGTTTTAGAGACAATCCCAGTAGGGAGTTTAGAATATGTGTGCTCCTGGCACAAGTAGCTATTTTTGTTTTCCAATTCACATCAGGAAGATTAAAGTCACCCATGATGATAACTTCCCCCTTCATTGTCATTTTAGCTATTTCTTCAACTAGTAGATTATCTAACTCTTCAATTTGTCCTGGGGGCCTATAAATCACACCTACACGAGTTACTGTGTGATTACCAAATTCTAACGTAACCCAAACGGACTCTATGTTCGCCTCACTAACCTTTATTAGGCTAGATTTTATGCTATCCTTTACATACAGGGCCACCCCTCCCCCTTTCTTGCCTTCCCTGTCTTTTCTATATAAAGAGTACCCTGGTATTGCTATGTCCCAGTCATTTTTCTCATTATACCATGTCTCGGTAACAGCGACTAAATCTACACTATCAGTTGCCATTATTGCCACAAGTTCATGTATCTTATTCCCTAAACTGCGAGCATTTGTAGACATGACTCTAAGCTTATCATTTTTTAACACACTTGCTACAGGCACCTTCTGTCCTTGTTTTGGGGGACAATTGGATTGATGTTTTATCACCCTTTTGCCCCCCCCCTCCTAGTTTAAAAACATCCTAGCAAAACCTCTGAACTGCTCACTGAGAACATTTGTTCCCTTTTGAGAAAGATGCAAACCATCTTTTTTGTACAGTTTATTTCCATTCCAAACAGAGCTACCATGAGCAATAAAGCCAAATCCTTGCTCCCGACACCATTCACCAAGCCACAAGTTAAAGTCCCTAATACGCATCCGCCTGTCGTTCTGAGTGTTATGCACAGGCAGAACTTCAGAGAATGACAGTGTGGAAGCAACCTGCCGTATATCATTGGCAAAAACACAACACTAAAAACTTCCTTAACCTCTGAAACCTCATTGCAAGCCAAGTCATTTGTCCCTAAATGGACAACTACATCCAATTCCCCTTCCTGCTTTGCTTGCTTAACAATATTACAGATACGTCTCCTGTCTCTGTGAGCAGTAGCTCCGGGAAGACACCTCACAAGACCACCATTGTCCATCTCCACACCTCTTATGATGGAATCCCCCAACAACAACTGCTTTCTATTAGGCCTCACCATAGTCTTCAAGCCTCTCTGCACAACACCACTAGCCTCAGTGCCTCTCTGCACAACACCACTAGCCTCAGTGCCTCTCTGCACAACACCACTAGCCTCAGTGCCTCTCTGCACAACACCACTAGCCTCAGTGCCTCTCTGCACAACACCACTAGCCTCAGTGCCTCTCTGCACAACACCACTAGCCTCAGTGCCTCTCTGCACAACACCACTAGCCTCAGTGCCTCTCTGCACAACACCACTAGCCTCAGTGCCTCTCTGCACAACACCACTAGCCTCAGTGCCTCTCTGCACAACACCACTAGTCTCAGTGCCTCTCTGCACAACACCACTAGCCTCAGTGCCTCTCTGCACAACACCACTAGCCTCAGTGCCTCTCTGCACAACACCACTAGCCTCAGTGCCTCTCTGCACAACACCACTAGCCTCAGTGCCTCTCTGCACAACACCACTAGCCTCAGTGCCTCTCTGCACAACACCACTAGCCTCAGTGCCTCTCTGCACAACACCACTAGCCTCAGTGCCTCTCTGCACAACACCACTAGCCTCAGTGCCTCTCTGCACAACACCACTAGCCTCAGTGCCTCTCTGCACAACACCACTAGCCTCAGTGCCTCTCTGCACAACACCACTAGCCTCAGTGCCTCTCTGCACAACACCACTAGCCTCAGTGCCTCTCTGCACAACACCACTAGCCTCAGTGCCTCTCTGCACAACACCACTAGCCTCAGTGCCTATCTCCAGGACACCACTACACTCTGAAAGTGCAGAAAATGAATTATGTAGAACAACAGACTGTGCAATATGCCTTTTATCCACAACTCCAAGTCTACCAGATCCTACAGTAATCCATCTGCCATTCCTAGTATGTCTCTGCGGCAATGGCTTTGCAGCAGTTCCAGCCTGAATTTGTTTACCAGATAATTTACAAATCTCAGACTTCAAAAATACAATCTCCTGCCGCAAGATAGAGAACTGTCTACAGATTAGACAACAACCAAACTTCCAAAAAGTGGAACGTGAAACAAATGCAAAGCAACTATTACACTGAACTAAGTCTGCCATTCCAATGAGGCGAATAATTTAAATCAAACAAATTTTACCTTTTTTTTTTTTATTTGTCCTCCTGGATACCTCAGATTACCTCCTGTTTATCTCCAGAATATCTCCAACCACACACACACTTAGAAGCAACACTCTCCAGAATATCTCCAACCACACACACACTTAGAAGCAACACTTAGATGAAGCAACCAAGCTCTATTAGCCAAGCTAATGACAACTACCCTTATATACTCCTAAAATCACCTCCCACTAGGAATGTTTAACACCTGGGTAGGCCTCTGCTTATTAGCAAACAATAGCTAATTTAAATAGCAATCAATAGCAAGTAGCTACCTAATCCAATCAAATGCCTTATAATTACCAACAGGAAATCAAACCTTGTGCAGTCAGTAACCTTTTCCTACAGATGAATCTTACCTGTAACAGTAAAAAAGAACTCTTAGCACAACTATTAGACAGTTGAAGCTTCTGTAAAACTCTCCAGAATATCTCCAACCACACACACACTTAGAAGCAACACTTAGATGAAGCAACCAAGCTCTATTAGCCAAGCTAATGACAACTACCCTTATATACTCCTAAAATCACCTCCCACTAGGAATGTTTAACACCTGGGTAGGCCTCTGCTTATTAGCAAACAATAGCTAATTTAAATAGCAATCAATAGCAAGTAGCTACCTAATCCAATCAAATGCCTTATAATTACCAACAGGAAATCAAACCTTGTGCAGTCAGTAACCTTTTCCTACAGATGAATCTTACCTGTAACAGTAAAAAAGAACTCTTAGCACAACTATTAGACAGTTGAAGCTTCTGTAAAACTCTCCAGAATATCTCCAACCACACACACACTTAGAAGCAACACTTAGATGAAGCAACCAAGCTCTATTAGCCAAGCTAATGACAACTACCCTTATATACTCCTAAAATCACCTCCCACTAGGAATGTTTAACACCTGGGTAGGCCTCTGCTTATTAGCAAACAATAGCTAATTTAAATAGCAATCAATAGCAAGTAGCTACCTAATCCAATCAAATGCCTTATAATTACCAACAGGAAATCAAACCTTGTGCAGTCAGTAACCTTTTCCTACAGACGAATCTTACCTGTAACAGTAAAAAAGAACTCTTAGCACAACTATTAGACAGTTGAAGCTTCTGTAAAACTCTCCAGAATATCTCCAACCACACACACACTTAGAAGCAACACTTAGATGAAGCAACCAAGCTCTATTAGCCAAGCTAATGACAACTACCCTTATATACTCCTAAAATCACCTCCCACTAGGAATGTTTAACACCTGGGTAGGCCTCTGCTTATTAGCAAACAATAGCTAATTTAAATAGCAATCAATAGCAAGTAGCTACCTAATCCAATCAAATGCCTTATAATTACCAACAGGAAATCAAACCTTGTGCAGTCAGTAACCTTTTCCTACAGATGAATCTTACCTGTAACAGTAAAAAAGAACTCTTAGCACAACTATTAGACAGTTGAAGCTTCTGTAAAACTCTCCAGAATATCTCCAACCACACACACACTTAGAAGCAACACTTAGATGAAGCAACCAAGCTCTATCTGACGGCAGATAAGAACCATTCAGCCCATCTAGTCTGCCCAATTTTCTAAATACTTTCATTAGTCCCTGTCCTTATCTTATAGTTAGGATAGCCTTATGCCTATCCCACACATGCTTAAACTCATTTACTGTGTTAACCTCTACCACTTCAGCTGGAAGGCTATTCCATGCATCCACTACCCTCTCAGTAAAGTAATACTTCCTGATATTATTTTTAAACCTTTGTCCCTCTAATTTAAGACTATGTCCTCTTGTTGTGGTAGTTTTTCTTCTTTTAAATATAGTCTCCTCCTTTACTGTGTTGATTCCCTTTATGTATTTAAATGTTTCTATCATATTGCCCCCGGTCTCGTCTTTCCTCCAAGCTATACATGTTAAGATCCTTTAACCTTTCCTGGTAAGTTTTATCCTGCAATCCATGAACCAGTTTAGTAGCCCTTCTCTAAACTCTCTCTAAGGTATCAATATCCTTCTGAAGATACGGTCTCCAGTACTGCGTACAATACTTCAAGTGAGGTCTCACCAGTGTTCTGTACAATGGCATGAGCACTTCCCTATTTCTACTGCTAATACCTCTCCCTATACAACCAAGCATTCTGCTAGCATTTCCTGCTGCTCTATTACATTGTCTGCTTGCATATACACAATAGCATGATAACCTTCAAACACAATGGATTCAGGTTAATATGGATGCACTCACAAAATGGAAATAGGGGGCTGAGCTTAGCAGTGAACCAGAGCGGTCACATATTCCCCGAGCTCTGAGAAGATTGCCTTAAAAGGCTGTTTTATGGCTGGTAACTGGCAATATCACAGGCTATTAACACCCACCTGCACGATGGAACCTGCATGGATCTTAAAAATAAAAAGCCCAAAGCCAATAAAGGTCTGTTAAGCTGGGATCAGAGATTTGTTCCACAGCAGACAGAGGACCGCATGGGACAATATGGTGCATCTCGTTGAGGGATCTTCCTGTTCTCTCCTTTAACTCAGGAGAAGGAGTTTCATTTGGCCTGAAGTCGAGACCCATGCTTCCCACGATGAAGGACAGGGAATAGGTCAACACAACACTGCTGAAAGCAGTGTTAGCAGAGCTCGACTCAAAAATTACAGGTGACATGGCCTAGTTTCAGAAGGCCGTAGAAGGAGCTGACACAAAAATTGCACAAGTGGAGGCCTCGCACAGCACCCATGACACCAGGCTCTCCGTGGTGGAAAGAGATGATTTAGGAGCTCCAGCAACAGCAAATGAATGCAGCGGGCAAGGTGGGCAATGGAGATGGCACAATCTCAAGAGTCGAGGCATTTTGGAGGCACTAGGAATTGCAAACTTACTTCACTTTATCCAGCAATTTCTTGCAACCAAAACATGTCCGCACCACCCTCCACAATATTGGACCTTGTAGTCCGATTTCAATCTCTACAGAACAGGGACCTGCTTCTGGCTGCAGTGATGGGAAGGACCTGATATTGTTCAATTGAGCAACTCTACAGCTATTTATACATTTTAATCAGTGCCAATAATTTTTTTTAACTTAATTGCTTCTTCCTGCTGAAGTTCCTGTGAATGTGGAGAGAGTAAACCTCGAGGTCCATCAAATGTTGTTACTTAAGCCACCAGGGTATCGGGGTAGAAACAATGAGGCAAAATATTCCATATCTATCTTGTGAGTGCATCCATATTAGCCTGAAACCATTGTGTTTGAACATTAATACACTTGTATGTACGTAGTGGGCATTGGATAGCATTCCCTTCATCCCCCATAAAACCATAACTTACCCCTTCAAATAACGACAGACAACTTCTTGGAGAAAACAGGCCACAGCATTTATTAACACAACCAAATACTGTATAACTCCTTTAACATATAACGAAATAATAATTATCATAAATTAACATAAACAAATTGCATATAGTCATACAGTAACCAAAGAAACCGTCCTTGCCAATCTAACTTCCCCAAGGCTCACCCCTCGGCATGATAAAAACATCTTCCTTTTCAGGGCTCTCCACCAACTCGATGGGGCCCAACCATAATGCTCCCCACTGGTCGACTTACAACCCAGTGGGGACACGTCCAACCTGGTACCTCCTCCAGGTTCACCATAAGAGACATGGGGAGGATGAGATCCAGCCATTATCCCCCTTTTTCATCTAATCTACCAAACCATCCCTTATTTGGCAAGGACACACTCCCGCCTCGCTGTGACAACCCGAGCCCAACCCGAGCCCAAAGCAACAAAGGGAGGGTGGGCGGGAAACTTGTTGCTGGCCCGGCTCCTAAGTGGCACTGAGGTAAGTCTGATCTGTCACCACCCACTTCCTCAGATCTCACACTCCCACATGTAGCATATAGCCAATCATGCATCATCCATCCCACACTCATACATGTGCCCCTGTCCGCTAAGCTGCGCACTCTCCCTGGGGCCTATTGTGTAAATGCATTTTTGTAGGTTTGAGCTGTATCCCTATACTGCTATTGATTGAAATATGAATAAAGCAGCGGACGAAACAAAGACTAATTTATTTTTCCATCTTTGCATCTTTGTATTAGTGTCTCCTTTTTTTCGCCTTATCTTTCCTATTACTTTTCTATTGGGAGTACCACAAAAAAACAAAAACAACTTTATATATATAAAGTTGTTTTTGTTTTTTTGTGATATATATATATATATATATATATATATATATTTATATATTTGTGTACGGCACATTACGAGGACGTAAGGCAATGATAATAAAAAAGCAGTATTAGTAATAGCAAAGTCAGTTGAGGTGTGCCGAAACTGACGTGAGGTTAGGCCTGTAAAAGAGGGCCCACCTAGGTGAAATGTTAATGAATTGAGGGTGCGGTGGGAGGGGCACTTCCGGGAATTTCGACGACAGGTAAGCTGGCTTACTGCGCTTTATATAGGGAATGTACCTCCCACAATTACAGGCCAAGCCTTCTCTCTCTCTCTCTCTCTCTCTCTCTCTCTCTCTCTCTCTCTCTCTCTCTCTATATATATATATATATATATATATATATATATATATATTAGCAAAGCAAGTATAAATTAAGCTTATTTCTCTTATTTAACATACCATATCAGAAGTGACTTGATAAATTAAAAAAAATTATCTTGTACCATAACTAGGAACAATTTAGCTGAAGTATAATTTCTATTACAGTATCAAGACTTTATGAGTATTTGCTAGTAGACAGTAGTGCCAACTATAAAAAACAAAACTTTATGGAAAATCATTTGATTCAGTGGTCGACATTGAAAGCATCTGACTTGGTTCTGTCACTGTGTAAATGTTCAAACTGTCAGGAGCAGTTCATCCATGGAGTATTGAGGGGAAACACTGTATTAAAATGCTGTATAAGTAGCATGAACGAGTCTGATTATTAATTTATTTTTCATGATTCTCCTTTAACATATCTGTGTAATCTTAGACATCTTATTACTGTGTGTCATCTTACATTTATTCCTGTGTTAAAACATTTGATGTTAGTCCAGGTTTCTAACTGTGTTTGAGGATTTCTTTGGACAGACTTGTTTTGAATCATTCCATTCACCTTGAGTCACTTATCGATTTGGATACACACAAGGTTCTTTCAGACTATTTTGAGACTCATGCTCTGAGAGTGATAGCTGAATTATTTAATTTATTCAGGATTTGCTTGCACTAAGATTAACCTGTAATGCTGGTTTATAAACATTTAAACACAAGCTATGTTTAACTATAGTAAAAGCTAATTGATGTTATATTCATTATGCTATGCTTCTTCAAGAATATAAATTTAGTGGCAGTGTTTAAAAAATATTTGTAAAAAACGAATGTTTTTCTATCAGGGCTAGATTTGGACAAAAATTAGTTCCTGGCATTTAAGGCAGAGCAGCCTAATAGAAAGAGTGTGTTGTGTCATCCTTGGCATGCACACTCCAAAGTAGGCATGACAGGTGTATAGTCGCCATTTGGGCAGTCGGAATCCAGGACAACCAAACCCATATCCTAACCCAATAACACGCAGACACTACGGAAACTGGGAAAATTTGTCCACAGCTTTATTAACCCATAATAACAATAATAATAATAATACAATAATAATAATAATAACGATAGTAATAAATTAACAGGTAAACATGGGTCATTGCCCCCCATACTCCGCCCTCGCATCCTGTTCCTTCTGCTACCATACAAAAGGCAATGACCCCCATATAAATAACACATATACATACATATAACATACACCAACATTATTCCAATCCACCAATTGTAAAAGTGCCAACCATCCATTAACCATGGCAGGGGTATACCCGGATACCCCTGCCCCACCAGGTTCTGAGCCACCGACAGGACTCGAAACCTATCAACCACCGATGACCACAACTTGTTTGTTCCACCTCACGTTCATCCTGGGGAGCCTATTTCCTCTCCTTCAGCTCCCCGTCCCACCGCTGTGAAAGAAACGGGATAAATTGACACATAACAAACATAGGGAGGGTGGGTGGGACAAACTCAACCAGGTAGGAAGTTAGAATGAATCACCTAAAATGGCTGCCCATTTAAATAGCCAAACCTACTTACCCATAACTCCAATCCTTGCTTACTTCCTCCTAAGCCCGCCTCCTAACCCCTGTCAAGGCCTTTTTCCGCTTAGCTGCGCTTTAGCTACATGGGGCTACATGACAGGTGTATAGTCGCCATTTGGGCAGTCGGAATCCAGGACAACCAAACCCATATCCTAACCCACAAACACACCCTACGGAATATGGGAAAATTTGTCCACAGCTTTATTAACCAATAATAATAATAATAATAATAATGATAATAATAATAAAATAATAATAATAATAACGATAATAACGATAGTAATAAATTAACAGGTAAACATGGGTCATTGCCCCCCATACTCCGCCCTCGCATCCTGTTCCTTCTGCTACCATACAAAAGGCAATGACCCCCATATAAATAACACATATACATACATATAACATACACCAACATTATTCCAATCCACCAATTGTAAAAGTGCCAACCATCCATTAACCACGGCAGGGGTATACCCGGAAACCCCTGCCCCACCAGGTTCTGAGCCACCGACAGGACTCGAAACCTATCACCCACCGATGACCACAACTTGTTTGTTCCACCTCACGTTCATCCTGGGGAGCCTATTTCCTCTCCTTCAGCTCCCCGTCCCGCCACAAGCTCAGACCTTGACCCCTTAAGCTGTCTGAGCTCCGCCACCCCGAGCGGTAGTACCCTGGCAACCCTTCCTCCAACTCATTGTGCCTCACTACCACACCCCCCACCTTCCTGACAAAGCTTGCCTTCAAGCTGTTCACCTGCACTTATCGACAGCCACCGAATCCCTTGCGTGCCGCCATCGGCGCCGCGGGACAATTTCCGACCAAACTCACATAATTCCAGGAAGCAGATCCCTCAACTTGTTAATGTCCTGCTTCATCCACTTCACCAGCCGGCGTTGTGGCGTAAGACCCAGGTCATTACCCCCCGCATGGAGGACCAGCAGGTCCGGCGTGTGCCCACCCGCCAGCATCCTAAACAGCAACCCGCAAACATCCCCCCAGCAAAACCCCCGATACCCAAACCATCGGACCACCAACTGGCCCCTCGGAAAGCCCAGCTGCTGGCCTTGTGCTCAAGCTGCGGCCCTCCTCTCGGCCCAGAAGACGAAGGAATGGCCCACGATCCATGCAACACGCCCTGGGGAGGAGAAAACAAACGGTGAGGGAAGTCCGAGGGAGACCCCCCACCCTAACCTGAAAACAGTACAGCGGTCCTTGTCTGTGTGTGTTTATTATTTTTTTTTTATTTTTTTTTTACATATAGCTTTATTAATCCAATAAACCCAACCGCACGTAGGAACGGAATCGCACCGATTCCCATCTCCCTATCCGCTTCACGACCTCATCCCCCAGTCCCAACCGCGCGGCCTCCGTGGCCGCCCCAATACGGAATGAGTGCGTACCAAAACATTCAGCCCAAAGCCCCAACTTACCCAGACCCAACCGAAAAACCTTCGTAAACTGGAACCGAGAAAGGGACGATCCATCAGCATGTACCAACAAGGAACCCCTTACCGCCGGCCTCCGCACCAGGTACTCCGCCGTGGCGGCCAATGGGCACAATGCCGAGCCCGGCAAGGCCCATAGTGTTACATCCCGGCCTACGCCGCGGACATCCGTTTTGGATCTGCCAAGGTGCACAACCACTTTTCCATCCAAAATAAGAACCCCCAAAACTTGCAGGCCCCCTTGCACCACCTTATTAGCACTCACCAATTCCCCAATGTGGAACACCCCAAAAAACGCCAAGAGAAACGCCGTTTTGAACAGAGAGACCTCAAGCCCATCGAAACAAACCTCGGGCAACAGACCCACCAAATCCCCCAACACCCGAACCGACACCGGGCGCCTAGTATCCGGCGACCGGCGGCCCTTGCGATAACCTTTCAAGGCCTGCCTGATAACGAAAGTCTTGGTAAAATCCTCCTTCCCGCGCCACCTAAACCAAAATGCCATTGCCGCCATGGATCTGTCAACCACGGCAGGGGACGCCCCCTTTGCCATCAACTGACAGGTGTACCACAGGAAAGCATCCCGCAGCGCATCCCCGTTATCTAGAGCCAACCCGTCCAGCGACCGTTCCCAAGAGTCCCAAACCTTACTGTAGGAGGCCCAGGTGGCCGGCGCCAGAGAAGCCTTCACAAGTCCTCCAAGCAGGATGCTCCCAGCTGCCATATCTCGTCCGGGCAAGCCTGACCTTCCTTCGATGCCCCCGACGCCACCAACCAAAATCGGGACCACTGAAAACGAGACAGAGCGTCAGCCACCTCGTTCAAATACCCAGGGACATGGCGCGCGCGAAAAACAACATTCCGAGACATACACAGCAATACAAAATGCCTAAGCAGCTTAACCACCGGCGTCAAGGCCGCGGACTGACGATTTACTGCGTGTACCACCGCCATGTTGTCCGAGAAAAAGACCACCTTCCGGTCGCGCAACCCGTCACCCCACAGCGCCATCGCGACGACCAACGGGAACAATTCAAGGAAAGCCAGGTTGCGCATAAGTGGGCTCGACCCCCAAGACTCCGGCCACCGCTCCGCGCACCATCTCCCGCCGAAATATGCCCCGAAGCCCACACTACCCGATGCATCTGTGAACAGCTCCAGTTCAGCTGCCGACTGTCCCTCCTGCCGGAAGAATACCGCCCCATTAAAATCCTGCAAGAAGGCATCCCAGATGCCCAAGTCTGCCCTCATGGCCTCCGACACCCGGATGAAATGGTGCGGGGACCGAACCCCCGCGGTAGCAGCCGACAAGCTGCGACTGAAGACCCTCCCCATTGGTATGACCCGGCATGCAAAATTTAGCATCCCAATCAAAGACTGCAGCTGCCGCAGGGTAACCTTGCGCGCCCCGGCCACAGCAGCCACCGCCCCTCTGAGCCTATCCAGCTTATCCCGTGGCAGCCGGCATTCGCCCAGCACCGAGTCAACCTCCAGTCCCAGGAAACTCAGGCATGTCGCCGGGCCCTCCGTTTTATCCGCCGCCAGCGGAACCCCGAAGTGGCCCGCCACCCACTCAATCGTCCGCAGCAGGCGCAGGCATTCCAAGGAATCAGCCGGCCCCACACACAGGAAATCATCCAAGTAGTGTACTACGAAACGGTTCCCCACCTCCTCCCATACCACCCATTCGAGAAAAGTGCTAAATTTCTCGAAATAGGAGCACGAAATGGAACAGCCCATGGGTAGGCACAAGTCCACAAAGTAGGCCCCCTCGAAAAAACAACCCAGTAGGTGATGACAGTCCGGGTGGACCGGCAGCAGTCGAAACGCCGCTTCAATGTCCACTTTAGCCATCAGAGCTCCACGCCCGTCCCGCTTGACCAGCTCGACCGCCCGGTCGAATGATGCATACGAAAACGAGCACAAATCCCTACTAATACCATCATTCACCGACTCCCCTTTCAGGTATGAGAGATGGTGAATGAGCCTGAACTACCCCGGCTCTTTCTTTGGAACCCCCCCGAGGGGGGAAACCCGGAGGCCCTCCATCGGAGGTACCGCGAACGGGCCCGCCATCCGGCCCAGCCCGACCTCCTTGCCCAACTTCTCCCTCACAACATCCGGGAAGTCCGCAACAGACTTCAGGTTGTGTAGTCTCCCCGACCCCCCCCCCCCCCGCTCCTGGAATGGAATAAAGAACCCGCGCCCAAAACCCGCCCGGAGCACAGCGGCATCAGCCCTGTTACCGTAGCGGCTTAGCCACGGTTCCATCGCGCCTAGCCTCACCGGGGTTAGGCCCCGAGATAGCGGAAGTGCCCCCTCCCCCAGCCGCGACAGCTGCTCCGACGTTTCCAGACTTACCCTTCTTGAAGCAGCGGTTGAGCCCATGAGCACCCCCGCAGCCGGAGCACTCGTGCTTGAAACGACAGGTGGCCCCCCATTTGCACTGGCCCTCATTATAGAGCCAGCATAAGCCCTTTTGTAAGGCGGCCGACGAGGCGGACTGCCCCCTTGCGCTGGCCGAGTGTTGAAAGTGCTGCGCCTTCTGCGCCATCATGAGCTTCATCCAGAGAGGCAGGTCCATCTGATCCCACCTCATACCTGGATTAGCCGACAGCCGTTGCCTGAACTGCTCGTCATACCGCCACCAAGCCAACCCCCCATAGGTACGGTACGCTTCCCAAATTACGTCCAAATAGCAAAACAGAGATGAGCATAACCCCGGCGATTTTTCGCCGAGCATGCTGGCCAGCACGCAAAAGGCCCTCAACCAGTTACCAAAGGATTTCGGTATCTTACGATACCGCTTCCTTTTCTCTTCCTCCTCCTTCTTCTCATCCTTTTTATCCTCCTCCTTGAGGTCAATAAAGTCCTCCAAGGGGAGAAGGGAAAAGATCTCGCAAAACTCACCCTTCCAGATCTTCTCCTTCACGTCCTGTTTCAGGTGAACCCCCAGCGGACCCGCGAATGAGACATACGCGTGCTGCCTAGCCGCGTCGGGAATACCCCCTGACAACTCAGCCCGCTCACTCCCAGCCTCTGCTGCCTCCTGCGTCACCACCGTGTCCCCGCCCGAACTAGGCCCTGCAGAAATCCCGACCCGAGAACCTGTGACCCCAGCCCCTGGGGCCCACACCTGACCAATGCCGCCCCCATGTCACCCCCCGCCCCCAATGAGTGGAGTAGTGCTTGAAGTGTGGTAACTAAAGCGCTGGAGTGTAATGACCCACAGGACTCACCGGCCAAGCCCCCCGACACCAGAGCGGTAGGGGCTGCATTGTCGATTGCCCGACGTCCAGGAAGAGAGACTTCCGCCATGGCCACGCCAACCGGGGAGCCAACCCGTTGCCTCGCCTGCGAAGAGAGAGAACGGCTCCGAGACCTGGAAAAAGGAGAAGAAGTCCTGGGTAGGGTGTAACGAGTATCAACGCCCCTCCCGTCGCGACCCTGGGAGCGCCTGCCCCTCACCAAAGCCTCCCGCTGAGCACTGCGTACCCGTGGCATATGGGAACTCCTGGGACTACGACTCCTCCCATCCCTACTCGGGGACCGCCCCCGCCGACCACACCTGGGGGCTGCCTCCCCGTCTTCTGCTGAGCTGCTGGAGGGGGAGCGATGCCGTCTGGACCTACCCCCTTTCCCTTTGGGCCCTGAGGATCTGACCGGCGAAGGACTGCCACTACTACCCCCCGCACCCGATCCCCCCCTAAGGCCACAGCCCCCCAACCGCCCACCGCCTCGGAAGAACCCAACCCCCCACCTACACCGACCCCCTGCCTCGCCGCTCCCTGGACCCTTAACTCTGCACTGACTGCCTCAGCCCCCCTCCCCCTCCCCCCATGCCTATCCGCCCCAGACTGCCCAGTCCTACCCTCACAGCCCCTGGAGGACCCACTCACTATCCCATCAGAACCCACTAACCCCCCACCAGCCCTAGCCCCCACTCCCCCTAAGCGACACTTTCTCTTGGGAGCCCCTGAGCCCCCCCTTTTCTACTAAGGCCTGAACGCCCCCTACTGGCACACTCCGGTCCCCACTCCTAGCAGAGCTCCCCCCCAGCGTCCTTCCCGCCAAGAGGGCCCCGGCCGGAGCCCCCTGAACTTGCCTGCTGCCTCAGGGGCCGGCCATGCGTCCTCCCGGATCCAGCCCCATCATCCCCGAGATCCGGCTGAGTGAAGGCACTCCTGGACCTCACCTCCGCGGTTCCCGGCCCTCCAGGGGGCCGCCCGATCACCTCCGAACCGGGAGCCGCAGCGCCCCCGTCTCCGATATCCTTCCGCCGCCGGGCACTCATCCGAGGCTCCGGCCGCTCGCGGGGAGGCGGAGCCTCAACCACGCGGCTACCGGGCCTGCTGCCGCCCGCAACTGAAACGCCACTGCCACCAGGGATATCTTCACCAGGCCCCATGCCCGGGCTTAGCCTCCTCGGCGGCCTCCTGGCCTGAACCGGTCTGCCGCCGCCGCCGTCGTCCCGTTCCGCCGCCTCCGCCAGGGCAGGGCCTAGTTGGGCCCGCAGCCAGTCTGCGCCCTGATGCCGCGCCGCCGACCTGATCTCCTCCAGTAAACGCTCAACGTCGTCCATGGGCCCTGCAGAGGAGACAAAAGAGAAAATCCCACCAAGCAAAGTCCGCGCACACATGGGTGAACACAAACTCAACCAGGTAGGAAGTTAGAATGACTCACCTAAAATGGCTGCCCATTTAAATAGCCAAACCTACTTACCCATAACTCCAATCCTTGCTTACTTCCTCCTAAGCCCGCCTCCTAACCCCTGTCAAGGCCTTTTTCTGCTTAGCTGTGCTTTAGCTACATGGGGCTACATGTCAGTTCAATGCCTCTCCAGGTCAGCCCATTTGCAGAGCCCTGCTGAAGCGCTCTGACATGGGGAACATGCTCTGTGTTTGTTTAGAGAGCAGTGCAAGCTATTCTAATAATATGCTTGTTATGTGCTTGCTGGTGACTTGCTTCTAGTTATTCCATAAGTGGGACATCAGAGGACAAAAGAGAGACAGGATTAAAAAAGGGTAGAATGTGGGAAAGTATCAGAGCATTTCCATTGTTATCAGTGTTAATTTCTGATAATATTCTCCATTATAGTATGACTTAAGTACTCAAGTAACAGTTTATGGGCATTACTTGATGCAGTACTTTGATTTTTAAATGTAGTCTGTAACGGAACCGCTGGCACCCCGACTGGGTACCTCCGTTAAAGGATGCTCCTAGCACTTCCTGAGGACTCCAAGCACTCTGGCAGACACCACAATCACCGAACCGATGCAGCATATGAATCTTCTCAAGCATAGGAATGCTGTAGACCGTTGAATAGGAACCATACGAATAGGCTTACACTCCTAGCAGTCAACTGGAACAGCATGCAATAAATCTTTCCCCCAATAATGAGCCGACACTTCACTTTGAGGGTAAAACAGGAACTCTGGACTGTCACATCTGGACTATTACAAAAAGGTACAAATAGAACACACCCAGGGGGAGGTTGAAAATAACCAATAGCATCACGGGTGCAACCCACACATCCCCTCCCCTTAGTGTGACACATAATCCCATTATTCATACAGTTTAAAATATACTTTTTACACAATATTTATAACTTCAAAACCATACATCACATTCACATAAAAATACATATCCACAATCAATCCATTCAGGGGAACAACATATTAAAAAATGGCATGAATCAGACCAGGGGTTCAAAAGTTAGTAAAGTATCTTTTAAAAACCCCTGCCAGCATGGCTTTTCCTTTTCAAACCAGTTCCCACTGGTTTGGCAGTGTCCCTGGGACAACATCCTGCTGGAGAACAATGGATCCGGGGGAGGGGAAGAGGAAGTGTCCAAAAAGTTTCAGTATTTCCCTTCACTGTTGTTAAAAGGCCAGCACAGTACAATAAAGTACAATATGTCCAAATGCAGTTCTTTAAAGGGTCAGTAAGGTCATACATAATCCATTATGCCCAAATATTGTACTTGAAGGGCCATATCTCCCAGGGACCATAATCACAGGGCAGGAGGCGAGCAAGCAGTCCCCTCCAGGAAACTGGGGCAGACTCTGGTGCAGGGTCCAGTCCGCTACATAGTCTTTATAGGAATAAATTGTGTATTTTATCACGGAATTCAAAATAATGGGGGTGTACTGCACACAAGCTAGGTTAGGAAATTCAGCCATAATATCTGTGCTACAGGATGAGGATCTGCAGTCCTCAAACTACAAACCAAAAGAAAATATTCTTCTTATTATTTTTCGATAATAAGGACAAAAAAACAACAACAACAAAAAAAAAACAACAGGATGCAATGTTTCAGCATAGTGCCCATAATCATGTATCCTGATTTCTTTGTCCTTATATTTCAAAATAATCTTCCCTCTATTGCATTACGCCGTGATGGCTATGGATAATTTATTTTGGAGTGTATTTTATTGTGATGAATCCTGTTCTGTTGATAATTGCAGTTGGAATCTGGAGATATGGGCATTTTACCCTACTTTTACCCTAGTTGAGCAGTCACTCTGCTCTGTTGATGTGGGAGTAAAATGCAGAATTCATGTAGATGTGTGTTACGTTACATAATGATAACTATATTATGCTTCATTTGATTTATTTTGCAACCATGGAAGTGACCCAATAGGATTAAATGAGAGATTTTGTTTCCAAATGCTGAAAAAGTTAAGCAGTCACACTTTACTATACATGTGAATCGAAAATCAGGAACAAAACATTGTAGGTTATGGGTGCACAGCAGAAAAAAAACTACATATTTATGTAATATCCTTACATGTGCATAATCAATGAAAACCAAGGTGGAAATAGTAGACAAGTATTTTCCTATTTTTGGGCAAAAGGGTGATAGTGAATCATTTAAAAGGTAATTGCACAATGCAATTTGTACTATCTTACCAGAAGAAAACCACTCTACCTTTATGTGTTTTTTTTTGTATGTTTTTTATAAAACATGTATGCTCTTTATAAATATAAAAATAATTACTTTTATATTGTTAATTTATTGATTTTATTCCAGCTGACTACTGCCGGAGTCATTCTGAGCAATTTAAGGAACACTCCCAGAACCATAGCCCCTACAGACTGATGTAGTGGTTATGGTGCCAACACTGCCCTGGTGCCCTTCAAGAGTAACTTGCTAAACTGTTTTGGAAAAGTTGCACCCCTTACATTCTGTACTCACAATTATAGATGACTCAAACAGTGGAGAATGCTGCTCTCTCTCCGGCCTCAAAACTGCCTTTAGTGCCTCCCTCAAGTCAGAGCGATTCCTTCCACTACTGGAGGTCCGTGAAGGCGGATAGACGGCGCCCATCGGCGGCATGTTGGCGTGACTTTGCATGACTTTGCATGCTTCAACACTCATCCGTCGATCCTCCACATCACTGCACTAGTATAGTGCTGGCCGGCCGCGGCCCGCTGTAAGAATGGATGGGGGTGAGTTGACCCTGGCAGTCATGGCACCCCACAATGAGTGGCACTCGAGGCTGACCACCTCCGTCCCCACTGCCCCATTAGTACGCCACTGGGGAAACCTAAAATGCATCCACTGCCTACCACATTCAAAGTGAATCATCAGCAGACTTCATTGCAAAATGTGAGGCAATATCTTATCCCTAATGACACAGCCATGGCATCAGACATAAACAAAGTGGAGATGGACCCACTCACCTCTGGACCTTTGTCTCTGGGCTCCTACATCAGCTCCCACAAACCGCAAACAAACTGGACCTCTTTGCTCAAGTCACTATCAACTTAGTAGGACCTGACATCAGCTGCCAACATAATTACGGGTGACATGCAAGCATTCAGATCTGAGCTGCAAGGTCTTACCATGCAAATGGGAGTACAAGATCGTGAACAACAAGCAGCATCAGTGGAGCAGGCAGCAACTGCCACACAGGTAGCTTTGGAAGACTGCTAGAGTAGTGCCTATCCATAAAAGTGGTGATACTACTTCGGTTTCTAACTCTCGCCCAATATCATTGCTCCCAGTATTGTAAAAAATCTTAGAAAAATGTGTCCATAAACAACTATGTGAGTATTACCAAAAATCAAACTATCTGATATATTTGTTTTAAGTATTTTTGATGGCTATATCAACTTTGGTTGCTCTCTGGCTCCTTTTCTGTTGATTGTTGGATACATGGCAGATAACTTTTGAGTATATGGTTATTATTTTTTATTTTTTTTGGCTTCTCTCTTTTCTTTTCTGTTTTTTTCTTTTCTTTCTTTTTTATTATTTTTTATTAACTTTTATTTTCTTATTATTATTTTGTATTTAATATTTTTTTATTTATTTTCTATTATTTTTTATTATTTATTAGTTTTTATTTTTTATTTTATTTTTTCATTCTTTATTTATTTTCTCTTTTATTATTTTGTTTATTTAGTCTGTTTTGGTTTGCCCCTTTTTCATTTATTTTTTCCACTTACATATATTTAATTTTTATCTTTGTTCTTTTCTTTTCCCATTTCTTCTATTATATGGCTTAGTTAGTCTTTTGTTATCCTTGATCACTTGGTATGCTCTTCTGTCTCGTATTCCTGGCGCATGCGCAGTGTGTTGTACCGTCCGCGCGAATGCGCCTTACTGCCCGTTACGCTCGTCCCTAGCTGGATAGTGAGGGCTCCGTTAGTTGTGGGAGGGCTTGATGGACATGATAATGCACAGCGCATGGGACTCGATCTGAAGTGCGTTCATTGGGCCACCAGGATGGAGTACTTATAAGGTATTTTATTAAATATGGGCTTACTGTTCTTTATTTTAGGGATTATTTGTTACTTTTTTATGGAGTGTCTTTATACACTGGGTGAAGATCTCAGTGTGTGGCTACTTTAGTGGGCCTCCCATCATGATAGAGGGGTGTGCACACTTTTGTGACCCCTTCTGTTTGATCCAATACCCTTTTTTCTGTTTATTATACATGCCATGCACTGCCTCTCTTTGCCCTCTTTGCCATGAAGAGGAGCTAGTGAGCTTAACCAATTAGTCCATTAACTCTTAATTGGATTATTATGTGTTCTAATTATATCACTATGTGTTTTAATGATTTTTGCAATTTCACAATTAATTGATTATGTGTGTATATAAATGTTCACTTTTGTGGTGTTAGCTTGACAAAGACCTGGGTACACGTTGAAACGTTGCGGTATCCATTAATGCTGCTTAACGTATCACAGTGAGTGCCTGAGATTTTTTCCTTGCAACATCCTGGATAAGTCTGACTGTGGGGTTTTTCAACACACTGGACATGCAAAGTGTGAGGATGTCCAGAGTAGTTTCACAGAGTCAAACTTGAAACGTGAAACTGCAAGAAGCGCCTCTAGATCAAAATGATAGTCAAAGAGAGCAAGACCAATCTCAAAATGTTTTATTAAGTTCATAAAAACTACAACAAAAAACAACAACAATCAGTGATGTGTGCATTTGTGAATTAAGATTAACAAAAGGAAGAAATTTTAAATATTTATTTTTCTTAATGGGTTCCTCCAATCACCATGACCACTTCAGTGATTTGAAGTGGTCCAAGAGCCTGGATATCACCAGTTGTAAAGCCGTGATCTATGCAAAGCATTAAAAAGTAGGTTAGAATTCACCTTGACATGCACCTTTAATTAATTCCATTATCTAAAGCAGGCTTCTCCAAATTCCGGCCCTCCAGATGTTGCTGAACTACAACTCCCATGATTGTCAGCCTATTTCATTCATAGAATCATGGGAGTTGTAGTTCAGCAACATCTGGAGGGCCGGGGTTTCGGGAAGCCTGATCTAAAGAGTTAAACATTAAAATATACTGTTCTCGAAATGCTTCACTACCAAAGAAAATGATTTGTGTATAAAGATGTAGTCATAACTCGAATAACTGTATGCTTGAATCCCTGAGGATAATATTTTGCTAACCCCTATTTTCTGTAAGAAAAGGGAAACAATTTAACAGCAGAATTCAAGACAGATGTGATTGTGTTGTGTTCACATGTTACAATTACCTGACATTGTCCTTTTATCTTGATCAAAGCTTACACGCTATATGTATATATTCATTTTATCTAAATACCACTAAGTAGAAGAGATTGGAGATTATTATGGCTGCTGGAGATGTTCTAGCATATAAATATTGATGTTAGCACGGAGTACTGTGGCGATCTTTTTCAAATTATGGAGTAGTTTATGGTCAGTCATGAATACACTATATATTCCAATTTTTTGTAATCTTTGTAACAGTAAGAAAAATGTTATTTATATTTTAAATTCAAAGCATCTTTCTTATAAGACTTCGAGATGTCCTCAGGTGTTATCCATTTTTCTTTCTATCAACAAATAACAATATTTGCTTACTATTTAATTAACAAACTCCATGTGCTGGCTCCTGTATCTAGTACTATTGCTGCTTGGGTTTACACAATGTTTACCTTTCTTTTTTTTAAATTATCAAAGCTCTAGCTCTCACCCTAACCCTAACTCCAAAGCTTACCCTAGCCTAAACCATAACTGAACAAAAATCTAATATAAAACCATTACCGTGAAGCATTTACTAAGAAAAATATAATGATATCTTAGGGGCTGCAGAGACTTTTTGTCCTGTTTATTATGATGTTTCAAAAACCTTAAGATTGCATTACTTTCCCATTCTACACATTTATTGTCATTGTGTATGTTTTGAGTATGTTTTGGGATGGCTAACATCTGTGCATAGTGAACACATACTAGCTCTTGATTACCTGCACTGTATTGGTTGAGTCAACTGTATTTCTGAGAGAGTTAAATGTGACCACTCTCATACAACAAAGGTAAGCTAAAATATACATTGGAAATAAATATTAACTTTTATGTATGTACTATCAGATAATACAAAGGCTATAATCAATTCAATCTTCAATAAAACATATGATAGCTGAAGCAGCTGATCAAGTCCATCTTTCTATCTTGACATTAGTGCTTGGTCTGATTATCATTATTTCTATTCACAATTATTGTGTGTTTTTAAATGTATGTCTACTTGTTTAATTATTTATCATTCGCTTATTTTCAATAGAATTTATTACATGCCTGCATGATTGGTTACTTTTACAAATAATATTTTGCTGGGAGTTTAAACACAGTTACCATCATAATTTGGATTTAAGATTTCTGATTAATATTTTTGAACTTTCAATTGATGCTCTTTTAATACATTTCACAATTTGTCGCTATCTATTTTCCACCCTTTTCTTTTTTTTTTCTGCAGTTTATATGATAGGCTTCTTTTATAACTCATATATATGGTAATCTGTTAGCTGTCAACACATACTACACTCTCATTTCTATGTGGAATTTATTGTGGGTAAGAAATAAAATACATTAATTAATGTAAATGTTTTTAAATTGTATTTTTCGTGTCAAGGGATTTGTGTATTTTTCTTTTTTTTTTTCTTGATGTTCATAGTATTCTTGGCACATTTACTTTTAATAAAAAGTTATCTTTTTTGTCGGGCAATGTGTTTATTTGAAATGTGCACTTTAATATAAATTAGTAAAATTTGTATATTTACCTTTTCATAAGGGACAAACAGCTGTATTATGTAAAGAGTGACTACTTAACACTTATTTTAACTGGTTTACATTTTTAGTCAAAATTTACTGTTTACAATCTTTATAAAAAATACTTATTTCTGGTTATCTGTGTAAATTGCACAACTCGGATAATTTTTTCCATCACAGTATTTGAAATGGCCAAAGTTTTAAGAGGCATGACTTGAGGATTTGCTAGAGAGCACTGGTGTCACAACTACCATGATGACTGGATCCTTCGGCAAAGTTCCCTACCAAAGAAGATAGTAAGTATGGTACAAAGGCATATTGCCAGGCAGGGCTTAATGTTAGAAAGAAAAATGTAAGTTTCAGGTCTAATAACTAGCAAAAGTGTCTGTGAAGTTCCATGAATGCTTACACCTAATATTCTGACTCCTAAAAAGAGTGTAATCAAGGATAGTAAAGAGTGGCCATTTGAGTTTTGGGTCCCAAAGAGAGATTACATGAAAATAAGAAAGTGTTGTGAGACATGCCATATCGACACCGCCAGTATGGAACTAAATGCGGACCGCTTGCGTCGTATCCATATAAACTAGGCATCTTGATTCCGGCGTACGCATTGGCTCCGTATGACCCAGGCATAAGGAGGCACACCAGGGGCAGAGCGAGCACAAGTCAAACACAGCTCTGGTCAATCAGCATCTCCTCATAGAGATGAACTGAATAAATGCATCTCTATGAGGAAAGTTCAGTGTCTGCATGCAGAGGGTGGAGACGCTGAATGGCAGTGCTGCTCACTGTGCAGCACTGCCCCAGGAAGCACCTCTAGCAGCCATCTGAGTAGTGGCCTGTGGAGTAATCTTTAGGCTGTAATGTAAACACTGCATTTTCTCTGATAAGACAGTGTTTACAGCAAAAAATCTGAAGGGAATGATTGTACTCCCCAGAACAAATACAATAAGCTGTAGTTGTTCTGGTGACTATAGTGTCCCTTTAAGCCTGGCCACTCTTTTCTGTCTCTCTTATTTGGTTTACCCAAGTTCTGCGTGGTAGAGTGTATACACCATGACAGAAAGACAAGTGGTGAGTGTGGTATGCTGGCATTTTCATAGTTAAGTCATAGTCTTGGTAACGAAGGATAACAATCTGGCCTTGTTTACAGATCAATGTATTGAACCTGTGAAAAAAATTAAAACTGTGTAACACTGGAAATCTTGTAAGGGGGAACAGTAAATGCAGTACTGAGTAAAATATAGATATGTATATGCAATATACATAGCAGGGCACAGTAAGGGGATACCCATAACTACCCTACATAGCCAGAGTTACACAGAGCTGTAGAACAGAGATACCCACATAGTGCAATGTCTCTAGCTCTCTCTTTTTGATCTTATCTTTATTAGTTCTACTGCTATATCAACTTTAGTTTTCTAGTAAATGTTCCTGCTGCCACTGCTATGAAAAATGTCAGCTTCTCCTGATTCACTGTTATCTCTCAGTACACAGTGTGCACAACTTCTCCAAAGAGCCACCAATTAAGGGTAGGGGTTCTGCAGAACTGAAAACTGATACATAATTAAAAGGACACTTTTTTTTAACAACATATCAGCAAACAATAGCTAAATTATGTTAATTTACATTTATTACCATTCTTGTAGCTACTCCACCTCGCCAGAAAAAAAAACATATACTATAACAAGAGTCTAATTTAACCATCAATATATGTTATACTTTTTATATGAGGTCTGCCACACAGTGTGCACTTCCTGTTAGTCCGGACGGGTACAGGAGACAGATGCTCCCTGTACCGGCGGACCATACAGGGCTCGGCCACGCTACAGTGAGGGAGTGACAGGAGGGAGCGCTGAGCGCTTCCCTCCTGTCAGCCCCTCTCCTCTGGCTGCGCCCGGGGGGTGCGCCCTCATGGACGCACCAGCCCGGGCAAAGCTGCAGCCGCCTGAGGCTCTCTGCAGAGCGCTCGGGCGGCTGCAGCATGAGGGGGGCCGGCGCTCCTGGCGGCGCCCCTTGCCCTAGGCGGCTGCCTCTTGTCCGCCTAACAGGTAGCGCCAGCCCTGATATATATATATATATATATATATATATATACACATAGCATTTCTAAAAAATAAATAAAATCTATTTCCTCTTATATCATGAAGAAAAGAGGAGTGCTTACAATTTATCATAACTATTTTGTTTATACAGAGATGAAAGTCTTCATCACTAGGTTTCGTTTATATAAAAAAGGGAAGTCTTCTGTAAAGGTCAAAATATCCAACAGACAGTTTTTATATGCTCTTTGAACTCTGCACAAACAACAAAACTGTCCCTAGAGAAGGCTTTAACTGGGATGAAACACATGGGAAACACATAGGACTTGGTGAAATTCTGTGACTGCTACTATTTACTTCTGTGTGAGTGAATACGTTTGCATTGTGCACTTTAATTTGCTTTTATTTTATGTGGGAAGATATTCACCAAAGCAATGTTCTGACGTCTTTTTTTTGGGGGGGGGGAGGGGGGCTCAAAATGGAGTGGCTAATTGGCGTATATATTATAGATATTTTATACATGTTGTGCCATTTCCATCTTCCCTAGCATGATAACCTCTACATATTGTATATGCATACGTTGAAGATCTGAGGATATCTTTGGGGTACTTTCTTTGCCTCAAGGGAAGTTGTTTGCCAGATTAATTAATTGATTGCACTATCTCACTTGACACTTTATTGTGGAGTTATGGAAGTCACTGTTTTTATGCTAGGTTTTGTTTATACAGAAATAGAAGTCTTAATAACTTGGTTTCGTTTATATAAAAAGGGAAGTCTTCTGCAAAGGTCAATACTCAAAATATTCAACAGACAGTTTTGTGGTTAATTTTGCAGACATGACAACTTGTTATTCTGTTGTTGTTTTTAGCTTACAATGCTATACCATGTAATTGAATGTAACAAATACACATATATACACATGTATATATACAAATAGTATTTATTCCGCACTTTCTGTCTTCCAAATCCAAACTTACTTTATTTACATATTATGTTCATGTCAGTGTTTTAGATCCCAATTGGAACTTTTCTCATGACCATGTTTAAATTTGCAAGACCGAGAGTGCAGGCTAACTACTATTTGTATGTATACTGATGGCCTTGGCCTAGCACTGACCATACAAGAGTCACAAACAGAGAGCGGTACAGCCTGCTCTAACTTTGATGGCTCCAAAATAACCAGGATAGGTAGCTGGGTAACGTAGACAGGAATTTATTGCAGAGGAACCCCAAACAGCCTTTATACAGAAAAAAGGATCTTCCCAGTAAGCTTTAAGGTTTGAACTCAGTTATGATACAGATGCCGGCTTGTCTGTAACTCTGTGTTCGCTAGTTCTGGGAGGCGTGGTCTCGAGCCCTCTGACGTCCTGACGTTCTTGAGTGATGATGCGTTTCACCGTGACGATGGCTTCATCAGCCGATCAAAGTTAGAGCAGGCTGCACTGCTCTCCGTTTGTGAGTCATAATTTTGGCCTTTTTTATTTAAAGTGATTTCACAGAGTTACACTATTATGTGTTTCTGTCTTCTTTTTATATAATAGATATATGGCTGAATATAAGCCCTTGTTTACCATGTAAGTGTATCACGGATTCTACACTTTTATCAAAATATATCATTGCACTTTATTTACTCAAGGTCGTATCGGTTACAAAATTGGCACAGTATTCTGTTTGCACATATTTGCACTAGTAATTTATTACATATACACGGATTTTGTGTGATTTTTGCATGTCTTAAAGACAGAGCACATCTTTTTATATTTTTATGGTGTAACAACAAAGTCCAAACAAAATATAAATACAGTAACAATAACATTTGATCACTGTCTAAAATGAATGATGAACTGAACCAACGGATGGATAAATTCAAACTGGATATTGAGAATAGGAAAAGAGCAACATTTATCCATGACACAGAAGACTACATGTGTACAAATGGAATGGCTATGAGTTCCAGAAGTGCGTCCTTATGAGACACACAATAAGAAAGGAGAGACAAGCACCACAACAGGTATCCTCTGATAGCATGGATCTGGAGACATCAGATGACCAGCTCTTGACCCAGACACCCTTCAATGCATTTTTTTTTTTATTCTTTATTTTTACTGTGCCAGGAATAACAGAAACATGCTTATGATGGCACGACAGTAATAACAAGCAAGGTAGTAACATACAATGTGAGATAGTAGCATGGCAATCAGAGTAAGTTAGCACAATTTTTTTTGATTAGTAATACAGTTACGTCTAGCATGCCTAAGCAATTTACGATATATAGATGGTTGATAGATAGTATAGCTAAGGCACAGACATTCTTAAGGTTAAAAGTAAAGACAGGCATATATCAACATGAATTTTAAACAGGAAAATTTCCCAGGGAGGCCCCCGGCTGGTTGCATGTATTAAAGAGTATGCCAAGGGGTGATACTCACGATTAGGAGAAGGGTATAGGTTTGTATCAGAGGAGTGTCAAGGGTGCACAAGATATGTGTCACAGAAGGGCAACAGTTCTCTTTTATGCAGTCCTCTGTGTCAGCCTATGCTGGATGGGGGCATCGCAGTGTCCTGCGGCTTTAACCCCTTAAGGACAAATGACATGTGTGACATGTCATGATTCCCTTTTATTCCAGAAGTTTGGTCCTTAAGGGTTTAAGGAGGTCAATTGGTCAGCCGATACCTGCCGCGGGCACCTAATCGAGCTGCAATTCCATTAGGGGGTTCAAGCATCTGGGCGCCGGTGTGGTCATGTTGGGCTATTTAATCCCCTTCATAGGAGTCTCCAGGAACGCTGTAGGTTTTCGGCAGTGTTCCACGTTAGGTCTCTTCATCTTCTTTCTGTGTGGTCGCTTGCACTTGGCTGAGGTGTGTGGTCTGATCCGCATTCCCCTTGGACCTTCCCCACAGCTCGAACCTCGGCTTGGTGTTCAGTGTGTGAGGGGTGCCGGTCAGGTGAGTGGCTGCTTGTGTGCAGTGAGGCTTGCTGGAGTGCCCGGCTTTCTAATTGTTTCATAGAAATCTTGTGTCTTTTGTTAGCTTGAAAATAACAAAATGGAGTCTGCTCTGTTCAGAGTGACTCTGACAATATACATTTTAATTTCTATCATAGCAAAAAATGTTTGCCGATATAAATACCCTGACAGGGCTAAGAAAGAAAGGCATTTATAGATACAGTTTGCTACAGGCTTAGTGGCTTTTGAAGCTTCATTGGAGTCTGAATGGCTAATATCAGCAGGATTACACATTTTTGGAAGGAGCTGATAGAAATGGCATCCGTTCAGGTCAGTTAGCAAGCTCCGTCTCCAGTAGATATATTTTTAACATCTGTACTTTGCTTTAAATTAAGCAAATTAAATCATCAATTTGCCACAATGCAAATTATATTAAATAAACCCCCAGTGTGTTTATTGCCACACTGCTATAATGTATAGCCCAGTAAAAAAGTGGACTGAATTGCTATTCTTTACACGTCAATATGAAATAATCACTCCATAATGGTCTCACATCAATGTAATTTAACTTCAAAGAACTGGTAGAAAATTAATATTTTTCAAAAAAAAAAAGAAGTTCATCAACTCCTTATTGCCCCAAACTTGCTCTAGAATTTGATCCTGGTCCCTATAGTTAACTGTTCATGTTAATTTGGCACTTGCGTGTACCATCACTGATACAAATAGTATGAATAATTGATATTTCCAAGAGCAATGCCTAACGAATAATTTATATTTATGAAGGCAACAATGAAACACTGTCTGAATAATTTTCTAACACCTAACTAGAATCGATAGTACTTGACAATCTTCTCCATCTCTAAAACAATAATCTGCTCAGTAGCAATAAGGCCAACAGGTATGTGATATAGAAAAACAGCATTGACAGTAGAGAAGCAAAGGCGGATTGTCTTCTAAAGATAACATTTACCATTGTACACTATTATTAAAATATTTTATATATAGGAAAAAGTGTTTTAAAACCCTGACATCTCCTGTCACATCCAGTTCGGTTTCCCTGGTGATATTCATTAACGTTTTTCTGTTTCATTATGCAAGTCCTGTTATCCACGCCGCTGTCTGAGGAATGTAGTACACCCTGCCACAGATTTCACACATTAGTAACGATAGCTATATACATATATAGATAGACAGACAGACAAATGGACAGACAGACATACAGGCAGACAGACGGATGAACATACAGACAGACAGATTATGTGACGATAGTCACCATCGCTGGGAGCATAAGTCTTAAACTTCATGTAGGTCTCCAGATGAATCTTGTGTTTAAGTCACCCTGTGCCCATTATAGGTGCAGGGTGTGTATTATTGTAATGTCATTTGTTAAATGTCTTGTGTGCTCTCCTGTCCTGCTAGTGTTCTGTATCAACTAAGTGGATTTGGCTGGGGAGCATGTGCTGCACCACCTGTTGTTTACAAACGTTATGTGCATTACCTGAATGGCAAGGCTAGTTAATTTGTTTATTCACGTAGGTTTGGATATTGTGTTTATGCAGGCATGTTATGGTTTATGTTAGTCTTTGTCTTCCTCACCTCTTTATACATATTGCATTGTATTATTATGCGTGCCTATATGATTCCCCATATGATTTTGTTACATGTATTGGATTGAGTATGTAGCCATAAGTTTGCTGTATTGCAGATAGAGGCTAGTCCTGAGTGAAAATAAAGTACTGTGTATTAGTTCATTAAAAATTGTGTGTCCTGTCTAGTTTGGGGATTCCAGTAACTGAGTTTTCAATCCTGTTGGCTGGCTGCATTGATCCCTGATCACTGAGACATGTTGAGAAAAGGCAGGGCCTGAGAGTCATAAGTGCCTTTGTAAAGGTAGTGCAGGCAGAAGTGTGGATATCTGTCTGGGAGAGGAACAGAAGAGACAAGGAAGAGGGGACAATACCTGCTTGATAGGAGAAAGCTGCAGCCTGGTCCGGTGGAAGAGGTCCACAGATACCCCAGTGACGCGTTGGCGACTGTGTCTGAAGCACTCCCGAGTCCCTGGTAGCAGAGAGGAAGCTAACCTACTCAGTACTCAGTTGAAGTATAAGATCCCCACAATAGATTACATAGATAGATAGATAGATAGATATTTGATTTTATAAGTGTATATTTCTCTTTCTTTCAATGTTTAAATATTAGGTTGTGTATTCTTGCTAGATACAATTTTTGTGATTTATACCATGCACCCTTTTAAAGTTGACTCGGAATAAGGAACTGATGGCACAGGCAAGGTCTCATCATCTAACATCATACTATCCTGTTTTAACAACCTTCTCAACTGAGGCTTAAAACTGGTGTAAATGGTGATTTCCACTCTGGACTTCTACATAATAGATAATGATCAATAAAGAGCAACCCTATGTGAAAATATGTACCATTCTATAGATGTATTACTGTACGAAATAAAAATAAAAACTTTGTTAAGATATTGGTTAAGTTACTGTAAATGTTGTACATATCTGAACTCATATCTGAACTATTGAGAGTTTCTCTCTTTAACATGCTTTAACATCAGGAAACACCCAACTACTCTGGAGACCTTTGCACTTCAGGTTCAGCCATTGCAGATATGTAGACAGAGTTTAGCACATCCATGAAATGTTTAACAAGAAAACTGTCAATGAAATGGCTAGTGATCATTTTAATAAGGGAACAGTCATCACAAAAGATAGATATCTTCTTCGCTGGTGGGAAAATGCACAATAGACATGCCATTTCTTTTTTATTACACCTATTCAATAAAATCTTCAACCTTACAATCAAAAATAAATAATAATTTAGTAGATATAACCCCATAGAAAATGTGCATATAATTTGTGTTGTATGTTTTGTTTGGGAGTATACAAAAGCATTGCTTTCAATAGCTGAAGATCTAGGATCTGCATCAACTTTAAGCAGTCAAATTCTTCAACAGAGCATACTTTCTGTGGTTGTCCAATCACAGACTTTTTATAGAAAAAAATACTATTACAATTCATTGAGAGGTCTTTGCAAGGAAGATGCAGTAGGCAATTGCCTGCCTCTTGATTTTGTCTCTATACTATAGCATTAAACAGTAACAGGACTGGCAGACATTTCGATAGCCAGGGAGGTGTAACCAAGTTCATTTATAGCAGTGCTGGTTTCTTTTGAAACCGGCATCTCTCTTAAATGAAAAAACACAATCTTCACACAAAAAGCACTTAAGCAAGTTGAAATGCTTTGAGAGTCCTTATAGACTTCCATGCATTACGATCTTTGTTGTTTTTCCCTGTAATGGCTACATGTGCCATTCACACTTGTATGTTTTGGAATAATAAGTTCTTCCAAAATGAGGGTATGAGCCTGATGAAGGTCATTAGATGGAAACGTTGCTCTTTATAATTAGTTTGCATTAATATAATTATGATTGTCTAAAAAGGGTGAGTCACTAGAATTTTATTGGCTTAGTGGTCTTCCTAAATGTTTGGCAACGTTCTCTTTTACTACCCTGTGAAGCTGTCCTAATTTGTACAGTGATTCAGATTACATTTGTTTGTGCTTATCGATTTTGAATTTTAGATCTGTTATTGTCATTGGATGTGAAAAGCATTTTGAATAAATATTCTTAATCAGCATGATCTACCACGCACCAGTTTCCTCTTGGGCAGCTTGTGTTTTGTCTTCAAGTATTCTTGCACAAGGGGTTATGCATAGAGTCTGTATGGAGCACCTGTGTGTATGAATGAGGTGTTATAAGTGATTAGTCCTGGAACCATCCTTATATTTGTCAGCTCTTTTCATGCCCTGTGTGATAATTCATTTGTTAATTACAATGAAGAAAAATGATTTAAAGGCAAATGTTTTCCTGGACCACACAGTGCACTGTGAGGTACATAATAATTACCTCTCTTTCAAATATGCTTTTTTACTTTTATAATATTGTACTTTTAACACTTTTTTTCCAGTTCATTTTTAAATGGTACCATTTGTATTAAAGGACCACTAAATGAAGCGATCTGGGTGCAGTGTCCATGCCATTTTAGCCATTCAATATAAAAAATTGCCATTTAGTGGATACGGCAATGATTTCATTGAAGAGTTAAATGCCCCTCTAGTCTGACTCGAACACGTGACGCAAAATGTCCATGAAGATGGCACATGTCATCAAATGCAACTCATAGGGAAGCATTGGATTGAATTCTTCCATAGAAACATAGTAACATAGAATGTGACGGCAGATAAGAACCATTCGGCACATCTAGTCTGCCCAATTTTCTAAATACTTTCATTAGTCCCTGGCCTTATCTTATAGTTAGGATAGCCTTATGCCTATCCCACACATGCTTAAACTCCTTTACTGTGTTAACCTCTACCACTTCAGCTGGAAGGCTATTCCATGCATCCACTACCCTCTCAGTAAAGTAATACTTCCGGATATTATTTTTAAACCTTTGTCCCTCTAATTTAAGACTATGTCCTATGAAAAGCATTTGATTGGATGTGCACACGGTGCTTACCATTTATGGGTATCTTGTCTCAAATGCTCCTGTAAGTGCAGCAGGGAGTAGTTAGTCTCAACACTGGATGAAAAGTGTGTAAAAAATCATTTTTTTCACTAAGTTTTAATATAAATCGGGGTGGCCTGCATCTAACTGGTGAGGAGAACACTGTAGCGTAATGAATGCATTACATAATGGCAATCTGAAATCTGCTTTATCTGTTTAGAAGCAGTTAGTAAAGTGTTTATTTCCAGATTTAGAATCATTAAACAACTGTGTGGGGAAATATAGCACTTTGTTACACAGGCAGCCAGGATGCTGGAACGCAATAAACTGGAGACTGAGTAATTATGCAGCAGAGCGAAGTAAGGATTTGGGAATTGCTTTCTACTTACTGTTGTGCCCACTGTGACCTGACCGCAATTAGTGATATCTCATTTTCCCAGTTTCCAAAGAAATACACAGAAAAGTTTCAGAGAGCTGAAAGGAGGATTTTTTTTTTTTTTTTAATTCTTAGCGTGTCAGAAAGACAATTTTTCAATTTTTGACCTTAATAAATTCAACTGGTCATTTTTGATTAAAATTAAAATGCTATCATTGAGCCTTGTTTAAATACACTCTTACAAACCATAATATGCTCATTGGCACCTTATAGGAGGTTTTTCAATCCCTAAATCCCTTTCCCCCTAACACACTGTACAAAACTAACCTTCTTTATGCTTTGGAAATTTCTCTCAGCCTCACTTAAATGAACACTATAGTCACCTAAACAACTTAAGCTTAATGGAGCAGTTTTAGTGTATAGATCATGCACATCAGGTTTTACTGCTCAATTCACTGCCATTTAGGAGTTAAATCACTTTGTTGCTGTTTATGTAGCCCTTGCAACACCTCCCCTGGCTATGATTGACACAGCCTGCATGAAAAAAAAAAAAAAATTTCACTTTCAATCAGATGTAATTTACCTTAAACAATTGTATCTCTTGCTCTGTAAATTGATCTTGAAGGATCTAACAAGCTATTAATATAACAGGGGATAATAAAATCTAAATTGAACAGAACTTGCAATAAAGAAAGGATAAACTTTAGATTACTCTTTACAGGAAGTGTGTAGGAAGGCTGTGCAAGTCACATGCAGGGAGGTGTGACTAGGGTTCATAAACAAAGTGATTTAATTCCTAAATGACAGAGAATTGAGCAGTGAGGCTGCAGGGGCATGTTCTATACACCAAAACTGCTTTATTAAACTAAAGTTGTTTTGGTGACTATAGTGTCCCTTTAACCATCCTCTTTTACTCTGCTGAGATGCAAATAGCTCTGCTATGGCTCTGTTATTTCCCTCTGTGCAGAAAGACTTCACGTGGAGTCCCCATCTCCCTTACAGTTCAACTGCTTTCCTAGGTCATATTTAATGGTTACTGTGTGATATCTAAGGAGAGGAGGGGTGGATAACTGAGTGCATTGCATTGATTGTTTGAAGGCTGTAATGGCAGGCTGAAAAGCATTATATAGTACAGATGATTGGTGTAACTTTACATACTATGTATACCGACATACGGAAATCATTGTTCTATTTTGGTGCCATTTCTTGCAAGCTACACCCGTCTCAAACTTGTTAGCGCCAAGCTACTCCAACTTTTTTTTATGGCCGATTGGGATAAGACTTTTATCTGGACCAGCTCTAAATGGATTAAAAATATATATGTATGTGTATGAGCTGTTTTTTTTAATGGGATGCAACAATAGATGTTCCTTATGAATGTTTAATGTTTTTATACAACAATGACAAAGGCAACAAGCTAAGTGCAGAAATAAGTACCACGAGCGTCCATTTTACAGATTTAGAAATAGATATTGAGAGCAATAACCTACACACTATAATATTTTTTTTTAAAGTACACACCAATACCTATTTTGACCCTTCAAGTTGCCACTACCCCTCCTGGCTTAAAGGGATTCCAAAAAGCCAGCTAATGAGGTTAAGGAATAATTGTACCAAGTTTTTCAAGAACAAGCTGAACATCTAAAAAACAAATTAAAAGAAAATAATTATAATAAGGATCACATAGACAACCTTAATTAAAGACATTAATAACTCTGACAGGAACCAACTTATACAGTATAATAAATCTGCTAACACTAAAAATACTGTTTTATCTATTGTTTTAGATTTTAACAATAAAAGTTTTAAGATGCAAAACATAACATTATAAAAAAGGATGAAATTTTAAAACATATTCTACCTGACAAACCTAATATTGTTTTTAGAGAAGCCACCAATTTAAAAAAGGACCTTAATAAAAACTACACAAAAAAAATATATATATATATATAAAAAGTTTTTTATTAGGCGATCAACAAGGTTTCCACAAATGTAAACAGTGTTCAGCACGTAAAAGCACCAGTAATGCTGGTTTTAATGTTTCTGATTTTAGATCTAAACATTCCCCTAAAATATGTAATATTGATAAAATGTGAGCAGGATATTACTTTGCTGCAGAGGGATCTAAATAGATTGGGGGACTAGACACTAAAATGGCAGATGAATAGAGATGTTCCGAATAGTTCGCTGGCGAATAGTTCCTGGCGAACATAGTTTGTTCGCGTTCGCCACGGTGGCCGAACATATGCGATGTTCGGTCCGCCCCCTATTCATCATAATTGAGTAAACTTTGACCATGTACCTCACAGTCAGCAGACACATTCCAGACAATCAGCAGCAGACCCTCCCTCCCAGACCCTCCCACCTCCTGGGCAGCATCCATTTTAGATTCATTCGGAAGCTGCATTCTTAGTGAGAGGAGGGACAGTGTAGCTGCTGCTGATTTAATAGGGAAATCGATAGCTAGGCTAGTGTATTCAGTGTCCACTACAGTCCTGAAGGACTCATCTGATCTCTGCTGTAAGGACAGCACCCCAAAAAGCCCTTTTTAGGGCTAGAACATCAGTCTGCTTTTCTTTTCTTTTTTCCTGTGTAATGTAATTGCAGTTGCCTGCCTGCCAGCGTGTGTGTCAGGCTCACAGCGTATACTGTGCCCACTTGTCCAGTGCCACCACTCATATCACAATAGCTTGCATTTAAAAAAAAACAAAAAACTTTTTGGACTGTAATGCAATAGCAGTCAGTTTCCTTCACACGTGTGCGTTTCAGGGCCTGCCAGGGCACAGTGTCACACCAGTGCAACTCATATCTGGTGTAACAGTAGTGTACATTTAAAAAAAAAAGCAACACTTTTTTGACTGTGAAATAATATCAGTCAGTTTCCTTCACGCGTGTGCGTTTCAGGGCCTGCCAGGGCACAGTGTCACACCAGTGCAACTCATATCTGGTGTAACAGTAGTGTACATTTAAAAAAAAAAAAACTAGAAATTTGACTGTGAAATAATAGCAGTCAGTTTCCTTCACACATGTGCGTTTCAGGGCCTGCCAGGGCACAGTGTCACACCAGTGCAACTCATATCTGGTGTGACAGTAGTGTACATTAAAAAAAAAACCTAGAAATTTGACTGTGAAATAATAGCAGTCAGTCTCCTTCACACGTGTGCGTTTCAGGGCCTGCCAGGGCACAGTGTCACACCAGTGCAACTCATATCTGGTGTAACAGTAGTGTACATTAAAAAAAAAAAAACTAGAAATTTGATTGTGAAATAATAGCAGTCAGTTTCCTTCACACGTGTGCGTTTCAGGGCCTGCCAGGGCACAGTGTCACACCAGTGCAACTCATATCTGGTGTAACAGTAGTGTACATTAAAAAAAATATATAATTTTGACTGTAAAATTGAATAGCAGTTAGTTGTCTGCAAGCGTGTGTCAGGCCTACAGCGTCTACTCTGCCAACTTCTGCCAGTGCACAGTGCCACTCATATCTGTTGTCACCGTAGCTTGCACGCATAGTACCACTAATCGGAAAAAAAATGACAGGCAGAGGCAGGCCACACCGCAGGGGCCGTCGTGGTCGTGGTGCTGTGATTCCCTTTGGCCCTAGAATAATGCCCTGTGTTCAGAGGCCACGTACCCTGAACTCGAAAAGTTCTGAGGACATAGTTGACTGGCTAACTCAGGACACCCATTCTTCTACAGCGTCCGCTCGGAACCTTGACGCACCATCCTCCTCCAGCTTAGCTTCGGGCACCTCTCAAGTTACCACTCACCCGCCTGCCGCCACCACCAACACTGGCACCACAGCCGCTTCAATTGGTATGTCAGAGGAGTTATTTACACATCAGTTGTAAGAAATGAGTGATGCGCAACCATTATTGCAATAGGATGTAGATAACACAGATAAGTCTCAGTCAGGCAGCATTACACACATGGACGTACGGTGTGATGATGATGATGTTGTGCTGCTGCTTCCTTTGCTGAGTTGTCAGATACAAGTGAAGCGGTTGATGATGACGATGCGTCTGTGGATGTCACGTGGGTGCCCGCTAGAAGAGAAGAAGAACAGGGGGAAAGTTCAGATGGGGAGACAGAGAGGAGGAGGAGACGAGTTGGAAGCAGGGGGAGGTCGTCGCAAGGAGCTAGTGGCACAGTCAGACAGCATGCATCGGCACCCGGGGTCAGCCAGACAGCACGCCAATCAACGCATGCTGTTGCCACCACCAGAATGCCGTCATTGCAGAGCTCAGCAGTGTGGCATTTTTTTTGTATGTCTGCCTCTGACAACAGCGATGCCATTTGCAACCTGTGCCAAAAGAAACTGAGTCGTGGGTAGTCCAACACCCACCTAGGTACAACTGCTTTGTGAACGCACATGATCGCACATCACAAACACCTATGGGATCAACAAATGAGTACAAGCAGCACACAAACTCAAAGCCGCCATCCTCCTCCTGGTCCTGCATCTTCAGCCACGTCAACCACTGCTGTCCTCCTTGCCCCCTCTCAACCATCCGCCACTCCGTCTCTCGCCTTGAGCAGTTCCTGGTCATCTGCCCACAGTCAGGTGTCTGTCAAGGACATGTTTGAGCGTAAGAAGCCAATGTCACAAAGTCACCCCCTTGCCCGGCATCTGACAGCTGGCTTGTCTGAACTCTTAGCCCACCAGCTTTTACCATAC
This sequence comes from Pelobates fuscus, assembly GCF_036172605.1. Classification (NCBI taxonomy): domain Eukaryota; kingdom Metazoa; phylum Chordata; class Amphibia; order Anura; family Pelobatidae; genus Pelobates; species Pelobates fuscus. The sequence continues at coordinate 147,154,490 of NC_086322.1, forward strand.
AAGCTGGTGGAGTCTGAGGCATTGGTGACACCGCCACGACTTGCAGGCAGGCCTGCTGCCACCTCCTCTACTCCTCCTACTCCATCCTCTTCCATAACCTCCTCGGCTGAGTCCTCTTCTGCTGCATCTTGCTCCACATCAACGGCACCACCCCAGCTCCCCAGGTACTATTCCACATCCCGGATACGGCAGTGTCACGCCGTCTTGGGGTTGACTTGCCTGAAAGCAGAGAGTCACACCGGACCAGCACTCCTGTCCGCCCTGAACGCACAGGTGGATCAGTGGCTGACTCCGCACCAACTGGAGATCGGCAAAGTGGTTTGTGACAACGGAAGAAATTTGTTGGCGGCATTGAATTTGGGCAAGTTGACACATGTGCCGTGCATGGCATATGTGTGTAATCTGATCGTACAACACTTTGTGCATAAGTACCCAGGCCTACAGGACGTCCTGAAGCAGGTCAGGAAGGTGTGTGGCCATTTCAGGCGTTCCTACACGGCCATGGCGCACTTTTCAGATATCCAGCGGCAAAACAACATGCCAGTGAGGCGCTTGATTTGCGACAGCCAGACGCGTTGGAATTCAACACTCCTAATGTTTGACCACCTACTCCAACAAGAAAAAGCCGTTAACGACTATTTGTATGACCGGGGTGCTAGGACAGCCTCTGGGGAGCTGGGAATTTTTTTGGCACGTTAATGGACGCTCACGCGCAATGCCTGTAGGCTCATGTGTCCTTTTGAGGAGGTGACAAACCTAGTCAGTCGCACCGAAGGCACCATCAGCGACATCATACCATTTGTTTTCTTCCTGGAGCGTGCCCTGCGAAGAGTGCTGGATCAGGCCGTAGATGAGCATGAAGAGGAAGAGTTGTGGTCACAATCACCACCAGAAACAGCCTTATCAGCATCGCTTGCTGGACCTACGGCAACGCTGAAAGAGGATTGTGAGGAAGAGGAGTCAGAGGAGGAATGTGGCTTTGAGGAGGAGGAGGAAGACCAACCACAACAGGCATCCCAGGATGCTCGTTGTCACCTATCTGGTACCCATGGTGTTGTACGTGGCTGGGGGGAAGAATATACCTTCAGTGAGATCACTGAGGATGAGGAACGGGACATGAGTAGCTTGGCATCCAACCTTGTGCAAATGGGGTCTTTCATGCTGTCGTGCCTTCTGAGGGACCCTCGTATAAAAAGGCTGAAGGAGAACGACCTGTACTGGGTGTCCACGCTACTAGACCCCCGGTATAAGCAGAAAGTGCTTGAAATGTTACCGAATTACCGCAAGTCGGAAAGGATGCAGCAGTTCCAAAATAAATTAAAAAGTATGCTTTACACAGCGTATAAGGGTGATGTCACAGCACAACGGGAATCTTACAGGGGAATGGGTGAAAGTAATCCTCCTCCTCCCACGACCACGCCGGCAGGATGCTTTACAGACGTATTGTTGATGGAGGACATGCGGAGCTTTTTAAGTCCTACGCTTTGCCACAGCCCTTCGGGGTCCACCCTCAGAGAACGACTCGACCGACAGGTAGCAGACTACCTTGCCTTAACTGCAGATATCGACCCTCTGAGGAGCGATGAACCCCTTGACTACTGGGTGTGCAGGCTTGACCTGTGGCCGGAGCTATCCCAATTTGCGATAGAACTTCTGGCCTGCTCCGCTTCAAGTGTCCTGTCAGAAAGGACCTTCAGTGCAGCAGGAGGTATTGTCACTGAGAAGAGAAGTCGCCTAGGTCAAAAAAGTCTAGATTACCTCACCTTTATTAAGATGAATGAGGGATGGATCCCGAAGGGACTGACAGTGGGCAATACATTCGACTAAAAAAGGCCTGATGAGGGGGACGTAACAGGGATTAAACTGATAAGAATAGTACTACTTAACACACCTTATAATAACACAGCATCTTTTTCCATCTCCTGGTTCCTAAAATCGATGCCATATACACGTCCCCTGATAGGGGACGTAACAGGGATTAAACTGATAAGAATAGTACTACTTAACACACCACTCCTATCTGGTGGCACATTAGAGTGCACGCGCAGTGCCCCAAATTTGAAGTAGGAGGACTGACCAAGCATCTTTTTCCATCTCCCGGTTCCTAAAATCGATGCCATATACACGTCCCCTGATAGGGGACGTAACAAGGATTAAACTGATAGGAATAGTACTACTTAACACACCTTATAATAACGCAGAAAAAGGCAATGCAGAGAGAGGAGTCTGAAGAAGAGGAGTCAGAGAAGGAAGGTGGCTTTGAGGAGGTGGAAGACCAAACACAGTAGGCGTCCCAGGGGGCTTGTTGTCACCTTTCGGGGACCCTTGGTGTTGTACGTGGCTGGGTGGAGGAAGAGACCTTCAATGACATCAGTGAGGACAAGGAACGGGACATGGCTAGCCTTTTTAATGGGGAGTTTGCGGTTGTGCAAATGGACTTTGCGGTGCGTTAAATGGGGAGTTTTGGTCTGTCACTGTGAAGCGGGCGTAACCCTTACAGTACCTGATCGATACAACATCATACCTGATGTTTTAAAGCACGTTATTCCAAACAATTTAGGAATGTTAGGTGATTTATGCCCTTTATGGATTAAAACCAGACTCTGCATCAACTATGTAATTTTCCATGGGAGTTTTGCCATGGATCCCCCTCTGGCATGCCACAGTCCAGGTGTTAGTCCCCTTGAAACAACTTTTCCATCACTATTGTGGCCAGAAAGAGTCCCTGTGAGTTTTAAAATTCGCCTGCCTATTGAAGTCTATGGCGGTTCGCCCGGTTCGCCCGTTCGCGAACATTTGCGGAAATTTGCGTTCGCCGTTCGCGAACGGAAAATTTTATGTTCGCGACATCTCTACAGATGAAATTTAATATAGAGAAATGCAAACTTATGCACTTCGAGTAAAGAATGCATAAGCAACTTACACTGTAAATGGTAGTGAATTAGGGATAACAAGAACGAGAAGGATTTGGGAATTGTTATAGACAACAAATTAGGCAGCAATATACAATGTCAATCTGCAGTTGCTAAGGCCAGTAAGGAATTGTCATGGGGGGGCATATATTTGCAGGATGAAAATATAATTTTACCTCTTTATAAATAGCTGGTAAAACCACCCCTTAAATATGCTGTGCAATTTTGGGCACCTGTTCTAAAGAAGGATATCATGGCACCAGAAATAGTGCAGAGACGAGCTACAAATTGATAAAAGGAATGGAGTATTTTAGTTACAAAGAAAGGTTAAAACATTTAAATCTCTTTAATTTGGAAAACAAAGCCTTAGAGGGGAACCATGAAACCCAGCATAAAGAAAACCAGACATGGAATAGAAAACAAGAAAAACTAAACAAGAATTGTAAAAAGAGTGCTGGATACCAGAAGCCAAAGTCAGACATCTCCACAGAACATGGCATGATGTGACAGAATCTTAAGACTAGAATTGCAGAACACTACAGAAATTTTGCTAAAGGTTTTTTAAATCGCTCAGTAGCCACTTTTTAATTCATCAAACAAAACGTAAGCTTCTAACATTTTTTGCAGCAGAAAAAAAAATACTCCATCCTTGGCAAGGAGGTAATCTCCCAAATATTTTAGGTAAAAAAGAAAATTAACTGTTTTTTTTTTAATTAATTACCCTGATACCTAAAGGTAATCATTAAAGGTAATCATTAAAGTAAATCATTAAAATTCTTTATTTTACCATGCATGACTTGTACTCACTCTTGTACCTCTTCCTAGTTTTTAAGTTATACTCTCTTACCCATTCTGGACCCTCCTGAAAGTTTATTTTAGAAGATTTCATCAAGAGGAACACTCCAGCTATATCCTTGTTTGGGATTATACCACCCATGCAATTGAAATTGAGCAAAAAAAAAAAAAAAAGTTTTGCTCCCCAATAGTGAATACCTCTTATTTTATCTTTTTTTAAATTATTTTATACCAGTGAGCCCTATTTGCTGTTTATTCCTTTACATAAATATCTACAACGGTGACCCGCTGCTTTTACGTTTCGATACATTCACACCACCACAGAGACCAGGTGGTGGAACAAGACCAACATATCCATAGGCAAGGATAGGGCCACCCAGAAACTACAATTTTGAGCTGATCTGTAGCTCCTAATAACTGTGAGTGCGCTTTTATATTCCTTTCACCGACTGTCAGAAGATATATCACCATATTGAGTTTTCCTTTTCTTTTCTCTCCACATATCCACTGACCATCACCTGGATTTGAGATTATCCACAAAGCGCTCCTCCCTCTCTACTATACTGAACTGTCTTTTTCACAAGAAGGAAGAGACTCTGGTTTGGGTTGTTTTAACTGCCTACCTATACTCTTATTAGAGCTAGAAATCCTATGTATTTGTTTCATAACTCCTCTCTAAAGTCATAAAGTTTATTACAAATATCAGTAAGAGGTTATTTTACAATTGTAATTTGTCTATAGTTTCATGTCTACAATATAATACAAATAATATGAATCAGGTGTTGATGTGCTAGCCAGACATAAGAAACGTGTTTGCATATCGTCAGTTATCTGTAATTAGGTCTTCTGTTATCTTGAAGGAAAAAAGCTGCAATGTCAACATAGAAAAGTAAATTACTTTCAGATATTTTTTTTTATACAAAATTACAGCTGATTAAATAGATGCATCAGATTTCATATTTTTATCTTTGAAAAATACTTTTTTGTGTGTTTGTTTATAAAATGCAGACTGAAATTCAATCTCAAATTTGATCTAATTGGTTATTATAATAAAACACTATGTGTGGTTTGGTAGCATTTCTTAAAATGTGAGAATTATGAATAATGTTTGGGGTTGTGAATGTCTTTCATGTTTATTTGATTATAAAAAGTGACGTCTTTAGATTTGACGCACATTCAGAACAGCAGCATCTATCTAGAAATAGTTAGTTAGGAAATATAGGATGAAATATAGTCTAAAATAAAATCCAAATCATATATGTTGCCTATGTTAATACTTAATATTAGCAAGACCAGTGGGGCATACATATAGTGTTTATATTGGTTTGTTGATGTTAACAAACATATTCATTACTGAACCTTCAGCTTGCATTCATAAGTCTTCTGAACAAATTTCATACTCCACAAAATTGTTTGGGTTTCTTTAGTGAGATTCCAGCATCCAAATATGGTTATCAGAGCCATCCTAGTCCTCATCTTGTTAACCCTAAATCGGAATAACTTCCATACTTGTCAGAACATTATTGTACATTATACAGTTTATTGACATAGGAGCTACACCAAAGGTTCACTCAATGCATGTACAATTCACCTGTGATCATCTGAGAATGTTGCTCTTTCATACATAAATTTGACTTTCAAATTTCACAGGTGTTTGATGAAGACTTCATAAACTATGCTTATGAATGGATTTTAGTTTTTTCAATGTAGTAAAATACTTAATGTGCCTAATGTGCATCTAATAGATAAATAATGACGGATGAGCATTTTTGTTTAATTTATTAACTTTATCTACATAAAAACAATATATATATATATATATTTAATCCGAAGTAAAAGCAAGAATTTTATTCTCAAACCACAATTCCCCAAAAAACAAAACACACAACACTGGCATGCAGAACAACGTTGATCTAGTGCCTAGTTAAGGCCTCTCTTAAAATTAAAAAAAAAGTCTGATTATTGTCACATCTATGCACCCACGATCTTAATACAAGCTACAGTATTATGCAATAGATCTGTCATTTTTTCCATACTGTAGATATTTCACACCCATTTATACAGTTTACAAATGGAGGGACATGCCACTGAACAGATGAATAATTAGTTATCTTGGGCTATTATGCAAGGAAATCCAAGGATCGGGACTGATAGAAGTACCCAAAGCAAAATGTATTAACTAAAACTCAAAGAGATAACATTATTTTCATCATAACATATAATTTCCTATAAAAAAAGATAAACTATGATGACAATTTTTTTTGAAAACACACTTTTTCTAACTTTGACCCCCAAAATCTGTTACGCATCTACAACCGCCAAAAAACAACCTTGCTAAATAGTTTCTAAATTGTTTCCTGGGTTTAGAAATACCCAATGTTAAGATTCTCGTAGCGTTTTTTGAAAGTTATAGGGCTATAAGTACAAGTAGGACAATGCTGTTTCAAAATATATCATACAATTTGTGACATTGTAACACTGTTATCTGTGAAATCACTGAATCACATCTCACATGTACATATTTTTTGAAAGTAGACAACTCAGGGTTTTCAATATGGGGAATGTCCGGTCTTTTTTAGTAGCCACTTAGTCACAAACACTGGCCAAAGTTAGCATTTATATTTGTTTGTGTGTTAAAATGCAAAAATCTATTATGAACACTAAATTTGGCCAGTGTTTGTGACTAAGTGGCTACTAAAAAAAAGACTGTAAATACACCATTTGCAATACCTTGGGTTATCTTCTTTTGCAAATGGTATGCCATCATGGGGGTAATTCTCATTCCTGGGCTACCATACGCTCTCAAAGGCAACATAACCAATCTGGCAAATTTCAATGTGAAAAAATAGAAAATCAAGCCTTATATTTGACCCTGTAACTTTCAAAAACACTATTAAACCTGTACATGGTTATACTTGGGAGACTTCGTTGAACACAAATATTAGTGTTTCAAAACAGTAAAACGTATCACAACAATGATATCATCAGTGAAAGTGCAGTTTGTGTGTGAAAAATGCAAAAAACTTCACTTTCACTGACAATATCATCACTGTGATATGTTTTACTGTTTTGAAACACTAATATTTGTGTTCAGTGAAGTCTCCCCAATAAAACAGTACCCCCCCTCATGTACAGGTTTTCATATAAAGTTACAGAGTTAAATACAGTGCTAGCAAATTAAATTCTCTGGACTTTCGGCCTGTGTTGTCAGGTAGGTCCCTCAAATTGCAATCAATAAAATTAATTAATTATGTAAAAATATGACATAAATATGCACATAGAATTCAAATATATATTTAAGTCTACGTGTATATTTATGACATTATTTATGTAATTATGTATATGGATATATATGTGTATATATATATATATATATATAGATATATATATTTCGCAGTATTTGTATTTATTTATTTATATATACATAGATAGATAGATATATAATTTAATGTTAAGTGTATTTTGATATTTATACAGTTAGAATACAATTACATATATAATATAATTTTTTAAAACTTTTTTTATTATTTTTAAGTTTGATTTATTTTTATTTACTTATTTATATTTTATAATAATATATATATACACAAAATATGAAGTTATTATATATATTATATATATTATATTTGTGCTCGGAATTTATCTAATATGTAATGGGATGTAGAAGGAGAAGCAAAGTTGGTTGAGGTGTGCCGAAACCAACGTACGAGTAGGCCTGTAAAAGAGGGCCCACAAAGGTGAATTGTTAATATAGGTGGGTGGAGACAAACAGCTTGCACGACAAAGGTAAGTAGGGGGGTAGGGTTTAGATAGGATATAGGATTATAACTCCTCCCACAAATTCAGGCCAAATGGCCTACTTGTGCTCGGAATTTATCTAATATGTAATGGGATGTAGAAGGAGAAGCAAAGTTGGTTGAGGTGTGCCAAAACCAACGTACGAGTAGGCCTGTAAAAGAGGGCAAAAGAGGATTCAAAGAAAACACACTTTATGCAAGTTAATACAGCGTGGGTACTGATAGCTTGTGAGGAGCTTTTACTCTGATTGAGGTATATATGTAACTGCGCTGAGGATTGCCCGTGGCCCCAACACTTAGTGATTGTCAGGGTACCTGAAGCCTCTACCTCCGAAAGAGGTAGAGACTTAGTAGTTTACTCCTCCAGCAGGTCGGCTTCCTCCATCCCTAGACACTTTCACGCCGGCCGCGAGGGATCCGTCTCATTTTATGACGTCACGCACGCTGCCCGACGTCATGACGTCAGTCCGGACCGATCTGTCACTCAAGTGACTGGAAGCCACTCAGGACTCGTCGGAGGCGGGTATACTCACTGTAACCAGGGTATTTAAACCTGTTTCTCCCATTCACTCATTGCCCTGTCGTGGTTCTAGCCTGTCTAGTCACACAGTGCTCTGGCGATTTCAGTTATTCCTTTGGTTCCGACCCGGCTAGTTTGACTTACTCTGTTTCCCTCTGGTATCCTTGACCCGGCTTGTTCCTCGCTCACCTGTCCTCTCGTTCCCTCGACCTCGGCTTGTTTCTGACCATTCTCTTTACTCTCCGTACGTTAGTCCGGCCATTCTAAGGTCCGGTATACGTACCCTGTCCTGTTTGTACTTTGCGTGTTGGATCCTTGTCCCGATCCTGACATTACGACAGGGCCAATGGATCCTGCAGGTACAAACAGTCAGGTTGGTCCCTCTGATTCCAGGTTTGACGCCATGGAACACAGAATGGACCAGATGGCACTAGCACTACAGGCTCTATTATCTCGTGCCAATAACCCACCTGAGGAGATCCGTACTACTTCCATCTCTCCTGTAAGTTCTGGTCTAGAGGTAGCCACTGTAGGTGCCTCTTCCCGTATTACCCCACCTGTACGTTATGGTGGTTCACCGGAGAAGTGTCGTGGTTTTTTGAACCAGATTAGTATCCACTTCGAACTACAACCTCGCTCCTATCCCACAGATAGGGCGAAAGTTGGATTTATTATCACCCTACTCATTGAGAAAGCTCTGAGATGGGCCAACCCACTATGGGAGAATGATAACCCATTGGTATATAATTATAATGCCTTTGTAGCTGCATTTAGAAGAACTTTTGACCCTCCTGGTAGGAAGGTTAATGCAGCCAGATTACTGTTGCGCCTGAGACAGGAGAACCGAACACTTGTGGATTATGCACTAGAGTTCAGGTCTCTGGCGGCAGAAGTCAAGTGGAATGAGCAGGCTTATATAGATGTATTTTTGAACGGGCTATCAGATATTATCCTTGATGAGGTTGCTACTAGGGAGCTTCCTGAGAATTTAGAGGACTTAATTTCGTTCATTTCTCGTATTGATGAGCGTTTAAGAGAGAGACAGAATACTAGAGAGAGGAACTTCAGACCTGCCTTTAAATTAGCCCCTACATTTCAAAGTCCTGATTCCAATACCTCACTGTATCCTGAACCTATGCAGATAGGCAATACTCGCCTCTCTGAAGAGGAGAGGCAGTACAGGAGAAGGGAGGGTTTATGTATGTATTGTGGAGCCAGAGGTCATTTGCGTCTGAATTGTCCTACTCGCTCGGGAAACGCCCGCACCTAAGTTTCTCTAGAGGACAGGCCTTGGGTGTTTCTATTTTGTCCTCTACGTATAATTATAAAGATCACAGGCTTCTGCTACCAATTTCTTTAACGTGGGAGAAGGGAATGCTAAAGACCATGGCCTTGATAGATTCCGGAGCTGCTGAGAATTTTATCGACCAAGTCTTTGCTACTTAACACACTATTCCATCCCAGTTAAGGGATACACCCTTGGCCGTTGAGGCCATAGATGGTAGACCTTTACTTGAGCCTGTTATCTCTCGTGAGACTATACCCATTAACTTAACTATTGGTATCTTACACGAGGAGAACTTATCACTTATGCTCATTTCATCTCCTTCTGTTCCCATAGTCCTGGGCTACCCATGGTTAAAGAGACATAACCCTATTATCGATTGGGAATTAGGGGAGATAATCTCATGGGGCCAGGGTTGTCAGGAGAGGTGTTTACGCAGGGTGTCTCCATTGGCTATGATTAACACACCAGATAGTTCTACCCAGTCTACAGGGAGACAGATACCTCCTCTGTACATAGACTTGAAAGCAGTGTTCGATAAGAAGAACGCTGATACACTACCCCCACACAGGACCTTTGATTGTAAAATTAATCTTTTGCCCGGCACCATGCCCCCCAGGGGTAATGTATATCCTCTATCCATTAAAGAGAATTCTGTTTTAGAGGAATATATTCAGGAGAATTTAGACAAGGGATTCATTAGGAGATCCTCTTCTCCCGCCGGGCTGGATTTTTTTTTGTTAAAAAGAAGGATGGCTCACTCAGACCATGTATTGATTACCGAGGTTTGAATAAAATAACCATTAGGAATGCCTATCCGATCCCCTTGATTACCGAGCTCTTTGATCGGCTAAAAGGTTCTAAGATTTTCACCAAATTGGACCTCAGAGGGGCATATAACTTGGTGAGAATTCAACAAGGTCACGAGTGGAAGACGGCGTTTAATACCCGCTACGGGCATTATGAGTACACGGTCATGCCTTTTGGCCTTTGTAATGCACCGGCAGTATTCCAGGATCTAATTAACGAAGTTCTTAGGGAATTTCAACAGGATTGTGTTATTGTATACCTGGATGACATTCTCATACACTCTAGAGAGATTGAGACCCACCATAGACAAGTCAGAAAGGTATTACACAAACTTCTACAACACGGCTTATACTGCAAATTGGAGAAATGCAGCTTTGACCAGACCCAGATAGATTTTCTTGGATACGTGATTTCTGGGGAAGGCTTTAAGATGGATCCTGACAAACTCCAGTCTATTCTAGATTGGCCATTGCCTAAGGGACTCAAGGCTATCCAGAGGTTTATTGGGTTCTCCAATTATTATAGGCGCTTCATTAAGGGTTACTCTTCTATTATTGCACCTATTACCAATATGACCAAACAAGGGGCTGATACTAAGACTTGGTCTACTGAAGCTCTCGTTGCTTTCAAAAATCTCAAAGAACTTTTTGCTTCTGCTCCAATATTAGTCCATCCTGATACATCCTTGCCGTTCCTACTTGAGGTCGATGCCTCTGAGACAGGAGTAGGTGCCGTTCTCTCACAAAGGTTGGGGGTGGATAAACCGTTACATCCTTGTGGTTTTTTTTCCAAGAAACTTTCTGGGCCTGAGAGCAGGTATGACATCGGAGACAGGGAATTGTTAGCAGTCATTAAAGCCTTGAAAGAGTGGAGACATCTATTGGAGGGCACCTTACATCCGGTTACTATTTTGACGGACCACAAGAACTTGTCCTATATTGGGGAGGCTAAGCGTTTGTCCTCTAGGCAAGCTCGTTGGTCCTTATTCCTGACTCATTTCAATTATGTACTTACTTACAGACCTGGCTCTAAGAACTCTAAGGCCGATGCTTTGTCTCGACAATATGAACCTTTCACTGTATCTGAACCGATTCTTTCTTCTATAGTTCCTAAATGCAAGATTGTTGCTAATACGAATCTCAGGATTCATTCCCCGTTACTGGCCGAGATCATTAAGCTGCAACATCTAGCACCTACACAGACTCCTGAGGGTCGACATTTCGTTCCTCCTACTCTTCAACTGGAGCTGTTGCAATGTTTCCATAACAGCAAGATGGCAGGACATCCTGGTATCCGCAAGACGTATGCTTTGATTTCTAAAGACTTCTGGTGGCCTGCTTTACGTAAAGATACTAAAGATTTCATCGCTGCGTGTGAAGTGTGTACTAAGACCAAACAACCTCATACGCTCCCAAGTGGATTCCTGCATCCCTTAGAGGTACCAGAGAAACCATGGTCTTGTTTGGCCATGGACTTTATTGTCGATCTACCTATCTCTAAAAAACAGACTGTTATCCTCACCGTGGTTGACAGATTCACCAAGATGGCCCACTTCATTCCCTTGCCTAAACTTCCATCCTCCCAAGAGTTGGCAGAGATATTCGCGAGGGAGATTTTTCGCTTACATGGGATACCTTCCCAAATCGTATCTGACAGAGGGTCCCAATTTGTTTCCCGTTTTTGGAGATCCTTTTGTTCTCAACTAGGTATTAAATTAAATTTCTCTTCTGCCTATCATCCCCAGTCTAACGGAGCTGCTGAACGTACTAACCAAAAGATTGAGCAATATCTACGTTGTTTTGTTTCCGAACACCAGGACGATTGGGTCGGTTTGATTCCTTGGGCGGAGTTTGCGCACAACAATCTCGTTTGTGACTCTACTCATTCAAGCCCCTTCTTCATGAACTATGGCTTTCATCCATCTATTCTTCCCTCGGTTTCTCCTTCCCAAGGTGTACCGTCGGTTGATGTACATGTTGCCAATTTGAGGAAGTTGTGGGATCAGACTCGACAAATTCTTCTACACAATTCTATGCTGGTTAAAAAACACGCCGATAAACGTAGAAGGGCGGCTCCGATTTTCGTTCCAGGCGATAGAGTGTGGTTAAGCACTAGGAATATTCGGCTTAAAGTTCCTTCCATGAAATTCGCTCCTCGATATATTGGCCCTTACAGGATCTTGACTCGAATTAACCCAGTGGCGTATCGTCTAGCTCTCCCAGCTGCCTTACGCATCCCTAACTCCTTTCACGTTTCATTGTTGAAACCCCTAGTTTGTAACAGATTCTCCTCCACGATCGCCCCTCCTCGCTCTGTTCAGGTGGAGGGTCAGGAGGAGTATGAGGTTAACTCCATCATTGATTCTCGTATCTCTCGGGGGAGAGTACAATATTTGGTCGACTGGAAGGGATATGGTCCTGAGGAGAGAAGTTGGGTACCACAAGAGGATGTTCATGCTCCTCGCCTTCGCAGGGCGTTTCACTCACGCTTTCCGTCTCGTCCCGGTTCCTTCCGCCCGGTGGGCGTATCTGAGAGGGGGGGTACTGTCAGGGTACCTGAAGCCTCTACCTCCGAAAGAGGTAGAGACTTAGTAGTTTACTCCTCCAGCAGGTCGGCTTCCTCCATCCCTAGACACTTTCACGCCGGCCGCGAGGGATCCGTCTCATTTTATGACGTCACGCACGCTGCCCGACGTCATGACGTCAGTCCGGACCGATCTGTCACTCAAGTGACTGGAAGCCACTCAGGACTCGTCGGAGGCGGGTATACTCACTGTAACCAGGGTATTTAAACCTGTTTCTCCCATTCACTCATTGCCCTGTCGTGGTTCTAGCCTGTCTAGTCACACAGTGCTCTGGCGATTTCAGTTATTCCTTTGGTTCCGACCCGGCTAGTTTGACTTACTCTGTTTCCCTCTGGTATCCTTGACCCGGCTTGTTCCTCGCTCACCTGTCCTCTCGTTCCCTCGACCTCGGCTTGTTTCTGACCATTCTCTTTACTCTCCGTACGTTAGTCCGGCCATTCTAAGGTCCGGTATACGTACCCTGTCCTGTTTGTACTTTGCGTGTTGGATCCTTGTCCCGATCCTGACATTACGACAGGGCCAATGGATCCTGCAGGTACAAACAGTCAGGTTGGTCCCTCTGATTCCAGGTTTGACGCCATGGAACACAGAATGGACCAGATGGCACTAGCACTACAGGCTCTATTATCTCGTGCCAATAACCCACCTGAGGAGATCCGTACTACTTCCATCTCTCCTGTAAGTTCTGGTCTAGAGGTAGCCACTGTAGGTGCCTCTTCCCGTATTACCCCACCTGTACGTTATGGTGGTTCACCGGAGAAGTGTCGTGGTTTTTTGAACCAGATTAGTATCCACTTCGAACTACAACCTCGCTCCTATCCCACAGATAGGGCGAAAGTTGGATTTATTATCACCCTACTCATTGAGAAAGCTCTGAGATGGGCCAACCCACTATGGGAGAATGATAACCCATTGGTATATAATTATAATGCCTTTGTAGCTGCATTTAGAAGAACTTTTGACCCTCCTGGTAGGAAGGTTAATGCAGCCAGATTACTGTTGCGCCTGAGACAGGAGAACCGAACACTTGTGGATTATGCACTAGAGTTCAGGTCTCTGGCGGCAGAAGTCAAGTGGAATGAGCAGGCTTATATAGATGTATTTTTGAACGGGCTATCAGATATTATCCTTGATGAGGTTGCTACTAGGGAGCTTCCTGAGAATTTAGAGGACTTAATTTCGTTCATTTCTCGTATTGATGAGCGTTTAAGAGAGAGACAGAATACTAGAGAGAGGAACTTCAGACCTGCCTTTAAATTAGCCCCTACATTTCAAAGTCCTGATTCCAATACCTCACTGTATCCTGAACCTATGCAGATAGGCAATACTCGCCTCTCTGAAGAGGAGAGGCAGTACAGGAGAAGGGAGGGTTTATGTATGTATTGTGGAGCCAGAGGTCATTTGCGTCTGAATTGTCCTACTCGCTCGGGAAACGCCCGCACCTAAGTTTCTCTAGAGGACAGGCCTTGGGTGTTTCTATTTTGTCCTCTACGTATAATTATAAAGATCACAGGCTTCTGCTACCAATTTCTTTAACGTGGGAGAAGGGAATGCTAAAGACCATGGCCTTGATAGATTCCGGAGCTGCTGAGAATTTTATCGACCAAGTCTTTGCTACTTAACACACTATCCCATCCCAGTTAAGGGATACACCCTTGGCCGTTGAGGCCATAGATGGTAGACCTTTACTTGAGCCTGTTATCTCTCGTGAGACTATACCCATTAACTTAACTATTGGTATCTTACACGAGGAGAACTTATCACTTATGCTCATTTCATCTCCTTCTGTTCCCATAGTCCTGGGCTACCCATGGTTAAAGAGACATAACCCTATTATCGATTGGGAATTAGGGGAGATAATCTCATGGGGCCAGGGTTGTCAGGAGAGGTGTTTACGCAGGGTGTCTCCATTGGCTATGATTAACACACCAGATAGTTCTACCCAGTCTACAGGGAGACAGATACCTCCTCTGTACATAGACTTGAAAGCAGTGTTCGATAAGAAGAACGCTGATACACTACCCCCACACAGGACCTTTGATTGTAAAATTAATCTTTTGCCCGGCACCATGCCCCCCAGGGGTAATGTATATCCTCTATCCATTAAAGAGAATTCTGTTTTAGAGGAATATATTCAGGAGAATTTAGACAAGGGATTCATTAGGAGATCCTCTTCTCCCGCCGGGCTGGATTTTTTTTTGTTAAAAAGAAGGATGGCTCACTCAGACCATGTATTGATTACCGAGGTTTGAATAAAATAACCATTAGGAATGCCTATCCGATCCCCTTGATTACCGAGCTCTTTGATCGGCTAAAAGGTTCTAAGATTTTCACCAAATTGGACCTCAGAGGGGCATATAACTTGGTGAGAATTCAACAAGGTCACGAGTGGAAGACGGCGTTTAATACCCGCTACGGGCATTATGAGTACACGGTCATGCCTTTTGGCCTTTGTAATGCACCGGCAGTATTCCAGGATCTAATTAACGAAGTTCTTAGGGAATTTCAACAGGATTGTGTTATTGTATACCTGGATGACATTCTCATACACTCTAGAGAGATTGAGACCCACCATAGACAAGTCAGAAAGGTATTACACAAACTTCTACAACACGGCTTATACTGCAAATTGGAGAAATGCAGCTTTGACCAGACCCAGATAGATTTTCTTGGATACGTGATTTCTGGGGAAGGCTTTAAGATGGATCCTGACAAACTCCAGTCTATTCTAGATTGGCCATTGCCTAAGGGACTCAAGGCTATCCAGAGGTTTATTGGGTTCTCCAATTATTATAGGCGCTTCATTAAGGGTTACTCTTCTATTATTGCACCTATTACCAATATGACCAAACAAGGGGCTGATACTAAGACTTGGTCTACTGAAGCTCTCGTTGCTTTCAAAAATCTCAAAGAACTTTTTGCTTCTGCTCCAATATTAGTCCATCCTGATACATCCTTGCCGTTCCTACTTGAGGTCGATGCCTCTGAGACAGGAGTAGGTGCCGTTCTCTCACAAAGGTTGGGGGTGGATAAACCGTTACATCCTTGTGGTTTTTTTTCCAAGAAACTTTCTGGGCCTGAGAGCAGGTATGACATCGGAGACAGGGAATTGTTAGCAGTCATTAAAGCCTTGAAAGAGTGGAGACATCTATTGGAGGGCACCTTACATCCGGTTACTATTTTGACGGACCACAAGAACTTGTCCTATATTGGGGAGGCTAAGCGTTTGTCCTCTAGGCAAGCTCGTTGGTCCTTATTCCTGACTCATTTCAATTATGTACTTACTTACAGACCTGGCTCTAAGAACTCTAAGGCCGATGCTTTGTCTCGACAATATGAACCTTTCACTGTATCTGAACCGATTCTTTCTTCTATAGTTCCTAAATGCAAGATTGTTGCTAATACGAATCTCAGGATTCATTCCCCGTTACTGGCCGAGATCATTAAGCTGCAACATCTAGCACCTACACAGACTCCTGAGGGTCGACATTTCGTTCCTCCTACTCTTCAACTGGAGCTGTTGCAATGTTTCCATAACAGCAAGATGGCAGGACATCCTGGTATCCGCAAGACGTATGCTTTGATTTCTAAAGACTTCTGGTGGCCTGCTTTACGTAAAGATACTAAAGATTTCATCGCTGCGTGTGAAGTGTGTACTAAGACCAAACAACCTCATACGCTCCCAAGTGGATTCCTGCATCCCTTAGAGGTACCAGAGAAACCATGGTCTTGTTTGGCCATGGACTTTATTGTCGATCTACCTATCTCTAAAAAACAGACTGTTATCCTCACCGTGGTTGACAGATTCACCAAGATGGCCCACTTCATTCCCTTGCCTAAACTTCCATCCTCCCAAGAGTTGGCAGAGATATTCGCGAGGGAGATTTTTCGCTTACATGGGATACCTTCCCAAATCGTATCTGACAGAGGGTCCCAATTTGTTTCCCGTTTTTGGAGATCCTTTTGTTCTCAACTAGGTATTAAATTAAATTTCTCTTCTGCCTATCATCCCCAGTCTAACGGAGCTGCTGAACGTACTAACCAAAAGATTGAGCAATATCTACGTTGTTTTGTTTCCGAACACCAGGACGATTGGGTCGGTTTGATTCCTTGGGCGGAGTTTGCGCACAACAATCTCGTTTGTGACTCTACTCATTCAAGCCCCTTCTTCATGAACTATGGCTTTCATCCATCTATTCTTCCCTCGGTTTCTCCTTCCCAAGGTGTACCGTCGGTTGATGTACATGTTGCCAATTTGAGGAAGTTGTGGGATCAGACTCGACAAATTCTTCTACACAATTCTATGCTGGTTAAAAAACACGCCGATAAACGTAGAAGGGCGGCTCCGATTTTCGTTCCAGGCGATAGAGTGTGGTTAAGCACTAGGAATATTCGGCTTAAAGTTCCTTCCATGAAATTCGCTCCTCGATATATTGGCCCTTACAGGATCTTGACTCGAATTAACCCAGTGGCGTATCGTCTAGCTCTCCCAGCTGCCTTACGCATCCCTAACTCCTTTCACGTTTCATTGTTGAAACCCCTAGTTTGTAACAGATTCTCCTCCACGATCGCCCCTCCTCGCTCTGTTCAGGTGGAGGGTCAGGAGGAGTATGAGGTTAACTCCATCATTGATTCTCGTATCTCTCGGGGGAGAGTACAATATTTGGTCGACTGGAAGGGATATGGTCCTGAGGAGAGAAGTTGGGTACCACAAGAGGATGTTCATGCTCCTCGCCTTCGCAGGGCGTTTCACTCACGCTTTCCGTCTCGTCCCGGTTCCTTCCGCCCGGTGGGCGTATCTGAGAGGGGGGGTACTGTCAGGGTACCTGAAGCCTCTACCTCCGAAAGAGGTAGAGACTTAGTAGTTTACTCCTCCAGCAGGTCGGCTTCCTCCATCCCTCGCGGCTCTCCTAGACACTCTCACGCCGGCCGCGAGGGATCCGTCTCATTTTATGACGTCACGCACGCTGCCCGACGTCATGACGTCAGTCCGGACCGATCTGTCACTCAAGTGACTGGAAGCCACTCAGGACTCGTCGGAGGCGGGTATACTCACTGTAACCAGGGTATTTAAACCTGTTTCTCCCATTCACTCATTGCCCTGTCGTGGTTCTAGCCTGTCTAGTCACACAGTGCTCTGGCGATTTCAGTTATTCCTTTGGTTCCGACCCGGCTAGTTTGACTTACTCTGTTTCCCTCTGGTATCCTTGACCCGGCTTGTTCCTCGCTCACCTGTCCTCTCGTTCCCTCGACCTCGGCTTGTTTCTGACCATTCTCTTTACTCTCCGTACGTTAGTCCGGCCATTCTAAGGTCCGGTATACGTACCCTGTCCTGTTTGTACTTTGCGTGTTGGATCCCTGTCCCGATCCTGACAGTGATGTAGACTGGGGTGTAAGAGCTTGAAGCTGCTGATGCAGTGCTTTGTGACAGCGAGGCCGGCGAAGGAAGTCATGATGTAGCTCCACCTTAATGGAAGGTTTAGACGTGAAGTAGTGGATTAGGACTGATAGTGTGTTGTTGACCTTGGAGATGTAAAGCGGAGTGACAGCATAGGAGGTTTAAGTAAGATGCTTAATTTGTAGGTTTGGAGAAAGAGGCAAAAAAAATACATATTTAACTTCAAAAGTCTTGATTCAAGCAAACTCTAATTGTGACATGTACAATATACAACGCCCTGGCGTGAGTGATAGAGTAGTTGTGAAACTGCGTGAAGCAAGCGCACCTGAACGTGGTGTAATTGTGTGCTTAGTCCAAGATTAGCTCAAGGAAGGGTGATATCCTGGATGATATGTAGTGGATCGTAGGGAGTGTCTGAAAGAAGACCTTAAAATGAGAGTGTGCGAAAGTGTCAGCGGCTGTGTAGTGGACACCAGGAATGTAAATGTAGACCAGAAAGAACTGAGGGGTTGCTGCCTGCCAAATCAGCCTGCGAATCTGCCACAGTGGCGGTGAGTATGACCGCCCTTGCTAATGAAATCGCAGGCTGCGGAGTCGTCAGAGCAGCATTCAACTGCCTTGCCGGTCCAAAGATGACCCAGAGTGAGGGATGCCACCACGAAAGGGTAGATCTCCAACAAAGTAGAGGTCTATCCAAAGGCCGGCAAGGCACCCGACTCAGTGGGCCAGGCATCCCTAACGAGTGGTTGGCGAAAAATGCTGCGAACCCTGTGTGTGCTGCTGCGTCTGTGTGAATTGAAAGTGAGTGTTTTCAAAGTGGGGGAATGACTGAAGAGATCAAAGTCTATGCAGCCGAAAAACTACTCCAATTGTGTAAAACTGCCCTGGCTGGATCGCCCGAATGGTTAGGCAGGGGTTGGTACCTCGTGGAGCAAATTTAAGTAGCCCAGGGACAAGAGACCAACCCTGCGGAATGATACGCACAACAAAGTTGAGGGGCCTAAGCCAGGACTGAAGCCCCCTTCTATAGTGCGCAACACTCCGCAGGAGCAGGACAAATCCATTCCTAATGCGGAACAGAATGTCTGGGAGGCTGGCTTGGAAAGTAGTGGAGTCCAATACTATGCCTCAGAAAACAAGCCTGGAAGAGGGACCGACTGAAAGGGGTGGAAAGGGGAGGGGGGCTGTGGTGGTGTGAATACTGTTAGGTGTTTGTGAACCCGTGAAATCAACAAAAAATCATCTAGAACGTGGATGACTGATGGACACCTGAATATATTTAGGAGCGGCCAGCAGAGGGTTTCTGCAGAGGGCGGTGCGAAGAGGTCTATGATCAAACGTATTTGGGTACTGTGAATGGCTACCCCGATGGGAGTGGTACACCAAGATGAGAAAAAAAAAAAGTGAAGACCGGAAAGGGACGATCGTAAAACCAGCATATGATTGCTGTGGTCCACCGTAAGTGGTCAATAGATGTAGATAATAGGTTAGGGCATACGGGTGTACCCGTAGGGTTGGCGCCAAGGCCCATGTGAGACCTCTGTGAGAAACCCGGCATCAGAATCTACCATATGCCCAGCTGGGTGTAAATGCAGATAGTATACCAGGATGTCAATGTTGACCTAGTTAGGCGTATCTTGGGTGACAGACGGGCTGTATATGTGGACTAGGTGTGAGTTCTGGAGCAGATGAAGCGTATGTGTGATACCCTGTATGTAGTGAAAATAGCATACACAGCATTAAAGTCATAGCTCGCCCGCACCTTGCCTGGAAATTAATGGTCAGCCCCGCTTGTCCTTCTGCCCGCTTCCCAATCTAGTGCATGGGATGAAGGAGTGGTAAGAGGGACTTAACAGTTACATTTGTGACAGACCCAAGAAGCCTGGATATGTTAAAAGCATAGTGATAGGTACCGGGTTCTCGTATGTGTGCCGAGAGAGGGAAAAGACATGCGTGGTCTAACAAGGTCATGCGTAATATTAGGAATGTAGTATTAAAGGTTGTATTTCTTTATCCCTTGTATATTAGATATTAGACGTATGTAATTGCCCAAATGTGGGGCCGAAATTGACGTAAGTAACTGCGCAAATGAGAGTCCGGAATTGCCATAGTGCCCATAGTGGGCCATGTGTAAACGTATGGAGTAAAGGCTTGGTGAGGGCCATGTGTAGAGGTATTGTAGTGGAAGGCAGAGTGCTTAATGTTAGTCCTGAGCTGCTGGGTGGCAAAATAGGGCTGTATGAGGGGTATGGATGTATAGAACGAACAAAGAAGGGAACGAACAAAGAAAGGGTGAGAAATTCCTTCGGAGACCCAGGCCTGACTGGTGTGCTGGGTATTAAGGTAAGTAAGGTTTCGTAGAGGTGGGGATGAGACCTCCGGAGAACTGGCCTGCTAGCTAGTGCCGAGGTGAAGAATTAACCTAGGACCAAGTGACAGGTGAGGCCCTGCTATTGCCAAGTGGCAGTGAGAGGCTCTACCTATGATTTGGGCTGAGGGGATTTTGTGGCCACCAAACGACGTGGCAGGATGTTGGCCTCTCGGTGACAGTAAGATATTCAAAACATGTGGCCATGACTTGGGAAGCCCTATCTGTAGCCCAAAGAAGAGCGAGCAAGGTGGCTAGCTATGATTTGGTCGTGGGGCTGAACCTCCGTGTATGAGGTGGGGGTGTAGACCTCGTGGACCCCAGTATTATTTGGGAAAGCTACGGACAGTGCCTGACCCTGAAAGCCAGTTCTCTAACCTGACGGGGCTTGTCTCTAGAAAGGAAGTATGTAACGTATGTAGATACTGACCTTGAGTGTTTGTCCTGTATACTTAGGCAATGCTCAGGGCGACTTCAATATATATGTATAGATATATATATAAATATACTACGAAGAACAGGTCCAGTCCATGAACCTAGGGGTAAAAGGATGCTAGCAGGCCTGAGGCGTGCCACTGGTATGCCAAGTGTAAAAATGTAGAACTATGGAAAGGAGTATAACAGCGAAACTGTAGCGTAAGAACCAGTGTAAGCTGAGGGACCTGAACGTTGGTCCAAATATTTTGAGACAAGCCCCTGGATTTCCACAAATGTGCATTACTTGTGAAAGATACAAAGGCAAAGTGAGGCCTTAGAAGGAACGTAATCGTAGTGAGTAAGATTAATGATACCTGATACTGAAACGTCGGGGACCAGGTAGCCTGTTGGTTTGTTAATGGCGTAGTGAATCTGCAACATGGTGCAGGTCTAAGTAATGATATGTAGAAATGATAAACAAATTTAACACATTAATATAATAGTAACATGGAGGGTGAGGCATCTTTAGACCTGGTGTGTTTGAAGTTAGAACCCACTGTGGGAGGTGGGAGGGGATAGTAAATAAGACCGTGGAGGCTGAATGAGGCCTCAGGAGAAACGTAAAAATGTTAACCTTTTTCTACCTGATACCGTATGATGGGATACTGGAACCACCTCCTGGAGTTTTCTTGAAGAAGAGTAGTAGAACCTAAAACACGTTCATTATTTAAAAATAAGGAACCAGAGTATAGTTTTTTTAATATAAATATTATATATATAGATTTTAGAAATAAGAGCTAATTAACAAATTGAGCGTGGAGCTGGATAAATTTAAGAGGTTTGATGGGCTTGACCTATTGACATCAAAAAAGCGTGAGGGGGCCAACTGTGTCTTTAAGAGAATGCCCCTGGGAATTTATGCATTATTAAATGTGACTATGGGTGATGAAAAGTGACACTCTGATTTAAGGAAAACGTAGGGAGAACTGTGTACATATGTTTTTTAAAAGGAACAAATTTGAGGAACATACTTAAAATTATACAAATAACTGCATAAAACCTCATGCGTACGGTTAATGAAAGTGCAAGAGGGATATAACAGGACCGCATGTGATAGATTAGGAAAAAAACTAAAAGCTAGTAAAACAGCCGTTCTTACGTGTTTCGGCTAATGAATGTATGTAAGAAACAGGCGAACGTAGGTGAGTATAAGCGGTCGGTATTTAATACTAATAAAAAAAAACGAACGAGTGTCTACTCTGCGGTTGGCTAATAGCCGCACGAATGCAGAAGTACATGAACAGCAGACTTATATGAACGGGTAAGTAATATAGGGAGCATATCCCTGCGTTTTTAGGCCCGAACGTGGGAAATAGCCGAACGCTATTTCCCACGTAGATGCTTATGTGTGCGTGCCGGTCCCGTGACCGGAAGCAAGAAAGCCAGGTAACTAGTAAGGAATACAGAGGGGCAGCCGGTGGATGAGCCAAGAGCTCGGCGGCAGGAGCTGCTGAAGACAGAGTGTTTGTTCGAGGCAGGACTGGTGGTAACAACGACCAGAAGTGCAGGTAACTATGGAGACAAACAGCTTGCACGACAAAGGTAATTATGGGGGGTAGGGTTTATATAGGATATAGGAGCATAACTCCTCCCACAAATTCAGGCCAAATGGGCTTCCAACATATATATATATAAATATATATATATATATATATATAAAAGGAAATTAGAAAAACGAGATGCACTCACAGGTCTTCTTATAAATGAAAAAATGGTGCTTTATTGATCCATTAGGTGTATGCAAAAATCGACCGACGTTTCGACCCTGCCGGGTCTTTTTCAAGATCTCGCAGGGTCGAAACGTCAGTCGATTTTCGCATACACCTAATGGATCAATAAAGCACCATTTTTTAATTTATAAGAAGACCTGTGAGTGCATCTCGTTTTTCTAATTTCCTTATATATTTGACGCCAGAGATCCAGCACCCAGGCAAGAGATTTCTATTTTTTCTGTAAGGAGAGTGCCAAGCTTTCACCTTATTTTATATATATATACCGTATATACTCGAGTATTAGCCAAGTTTTTCTGCACATTTTTTGTGCTGAAAAAGCCCCACTCGGCTTATACTCGAGTCAGTGTCTGTGTTATGGCAACTTACATTGCCATAATACAGACCAGGACCGCCAGGCTTGTAAAGAGCCTGGCGGTCCTGTTGGGGGCCAGCAGGAAGAGTTTACTTACCTTTACAGCAGCTCCTGTCAGCCCCGTGCAGCTCCTGTCAGCTCCGTGCAGCTCCCCGTTCAGCTCACAGTTTAAGTCTCGCGGTAAGCGTGCCGCGCGGAGCGTTGCCACGGTAATCTGTGGCAACGCTCCGCGCAGCACGCATACCGCGAAACTTACACTGTGAGCTGAACGGGGGAGCTGCACAGAGCTGACAGGAGCTGCACGGGGCTGACATGAGCTGCTGTAAAGGTAAGCAAACGCTTCCTGCCAGCCCCCCCCCCCACTGGACCACCAGGGATTGCCAGAGCCCCCCTCCCATGCCAGGTATTAAGCAGGGAGTGGGGACAAAAAAATGAAGAATTTAATTTTATAATATTAAAATAAAAATTAAATAAAAATAAAATAATATTAAAATAAAAAAATATTAAAAATAATAAAAATGCCCTCCCCCCACCCAGTGTACACACACTACACAAACACACACACACTCTACATTCACACAAACACACACTCTGCATTATATACACACATAGTGTGTGTGTATATAATGCAGAGTGTGTGTGTGTATAATGCAGAGTGTGTGTATATAATGCAGAGTGTGTGTGTATATAATGCAGAGTGTGTGTTTGTATGAGTGTGTGTGTGTGTGTGTGTGTATAATGCAGAGTGTGTGTGTATATAATGCAGAGTGTGTTTGTATGAGTGTGTGTGTATATAATGCAGTGTGTGTGTGTATATAATGCAGAGTGTGTGTTTGTATGAGTGTGTGTGTGTGTGTGTGTGTGTGTATATAATGCAGAGTGTGTGTTTGTATGAATGCAGTGTGTGTTTGTATGATATACACACACTGCATTCATACAAACACACACTCTGCATTATATACACAAACACTATGCATTATATACACACACACTCATACAAACACACACTCTGCATTATATACACACACACACTCATACAAACACACACTGCATTATTTACACAAACACAAATTCTGCATTCATTATATACACACACTACACACAAACACACACTCTGCATTCATTATATACACACACTACACACAAACACACACTGCATTCATTATATAGTGACATAGTTACATAGTTACATAGCTGAAAAGAGACTTGCGTCCATCAAGTTCAGCCTTCCTCACATATGTTTTTTGCTGTTGATCCAAAAGAAGGCAAAAAAACCCAGTTTGAAGCACTTCCAATATACACACACTACACACAAACACACACACTGCATTCATTATATACACACACTGTAAATAAATATTCAATTAATGTAATTTTATTTACATCTAATTTTATTTAGAAATTTACCAGTAGCTGCTGCAATTCCCACCCTAGGCTTATACTCGAGTCAATAAGTTTTCCCATTTTTTTGTGGTAAAATTAGGGGCCTCGGCTTATATTCGGGTCGACTTATACTCGAGTATATACGGTATATATATATATATGTATATATATATATATACGTGTGTAATTTAATTATAAGTGTATTTTTATATTAATATATGTATATATACATATATTGTTTTTTTTTAATTTACTAAACATTTTTTATTTTACAGATGCAGGGAGACTGCCTGACAGCCCAGGCAGTCCCCCTGCAGGCAGCACTCATGAAACCTATTGCATCTTTCAGAGCGATCACATGGCCCACGGGGGCCTAATTTGCCAAGGGGGGGCTGTCTGTCTGGGCTGTCAGGCAGTCCCCCCAGACCGGGAGCAACAATGATCGCCGGCGGGGATACAGCGGCGATCAGGTAAGTATTCTATTTGCCGGGGACATACTAGGTACCTAGTACGTCCGTGGTCCTTAAGGAGTTAATAACAAACATATATGGCTTTCTACAATGTTTTATGTACCACCTTGAGTGTGTTTTATATGCATTTTCTCTAATGAGAATAAAAGCTGTTTTAACTCTCTCTAAAGTATCAATATCCTTCTGGAGATACGGTCTCCAGTATTGCGTACAATACTCCAAGTGAGGTCTCACCAGTTTTCTGTACAAGGGCACAAGCACTTCCCTCTTTCTACTGCTAATACCTCTCCCTAAACAACCAAGCATTCTGCTAGCATTTTCTGCTGCTCTATTACATTGTCTGCCTACCTTTAAATCATCAGAAATAATCACCCCTAAATCCCTTTCCTCAGATGTTGAGGTTAGGACTCTATCAAATATTCTGTACTCTGCCCTTGGGTTTTTACATCCAAGATGCATTATCTTGCACTTATCCACATTAAATGTTAGTTGCCATAACTCTGACCATTTTTCCAGTTTGCCTGAATCATTTGCCACTTGGCTTATCCCTCCTGGAACATCAACCCTGTTACATATCTTAGTATCATCAGCAAAAAGACATACCTTACAATCAAGACCTTCTGCAATATCACTAATAAAAACATTTAAAACAATTAAGAACCAGGGAAACTCGGGAATCGAAGCCACCAAGCAAATGATATACTGCATTTTTCTCATTGATCTGATCGTGAGAACATGCTAACTGTTAGTTTTCCTTTATATGCTCACAGGAAAGATTATTTCACATAAGACAGTTACCCCTCTTTTGAAGTAAACATTGGTATAGGAGCACTAGAGCTTAGGATTTGACCTGTAGAAAAAAATCAGATTTGAGTTTATTTTTGTATTTTTTTTTTTTTAATTCTTTATTTTCTTTGTGCAAGGAGTTAACAAGGATGCATACTGTGCCACAACAGCTTTCGTATGCCACATTTCAACAATATTGGTACAGTGTGATTCAATAGTGCACATTTTTTATTTTTGAGTAGAGGTCATTAAGCACTCTGCAGGTATGCAAGGTTATGTCCTTGGTTTGGGCGTCAGGTTCTAGGACACCTGCAGAGTGTTGTGATACACTAGTAAGATATAGGTGTTGGGTTTCTAATGGTTGTATGTCGTGTGAAGTAATGTAGGGCGTTAAGTTGATTAGGGCCGTGGATCTGTTAGAGGGACCCAGCCCCAAGGGTCTTATATAAGGAAGCTGTAGCCCTGCCGGACACATAGGTACTACGGTGGACAGTCGTGTGAGTCGTTTAACAATTTACACTCAATTACCCCAGAGTGTTGGGGGGGGGGGTGGAAGGAGATCTCCGGTTACTGTGCCCTCCTATTGGGACATGTCATATAAGGTGTACTAGCACCTGGGATCAGCTGTGTGAACAGTGTTGAGCAAAGCTCTGGGTGTTAACAGGCATTAAAACATTAACTTTTAAACATTTAAACGGCAGTGGTGCATAAGCATCGGGGTCTGGTGTAGGGGTCAGTCCCTTTTCTATTGGCTGCTCATCTTCAGCATCAGCCGGTGTCAGCTGCGGAGCGTGGGGTAAAAGGAACGATCCTATGCATGTCCCAGCTGTGTCCCGGGCGAGTCGTGTGGGCAGATGCCATGGTGAGGCCCAGTCCCTGAAGGAATGCCGTGGAGTCTTCTGCGGTTGGAAGCTGATGTGTGTTCCCGTCTTTCTGAACAATTAGTGCGCGAGACGGCCCCCATTTGTAGCTGATGTTTGCAGAGCGCAGGATCTTTGTCACCTGTTGAAAGGATCGTCTCCATTCCAGGGTAGAGCGGCATAGATCTTGTAAGAATTGAAGTTGCATCTCCTCGAACTTGAGGGGTGTTCTGGATTTTATACTGTCCTGTAGGGCCAGCTTGTCGCGAAGCAGTGGGAAACGTATCAGGACGTCTCGGGGCACTCCGGCCGGGGCCCTGTTTGATTTGGCAAGTCTGTAATAGCCGTCTATCTGTATGCTCTTTGCAGAGCGCTGCGGCAGCAAGGTAGTCCATAGCCGGCGTAAAAAATGGGGCAGCTCTTGTTCCGTAATTGATTCGGCTATGCCCCTTATTTTAAGGTTATTGCGTCTCCTTGCATCATCCTGGGCATCCAGTCTGACCTGCATGGTCTTGTGTGATGCTTGGAGCTGCAGCAGTAGCTCTGTGGTACTTGCTTGCTTGTGGGCTAGGGAGGTGATGGTGTCCTCGTTGGCCTGTACTCTGGCAGTTACCTTTGTTACATCCTCCCGTATGACGTTCAGATCTGCATTGAAAAAGGCTCTGATATTTGACAGCAGAGTCTTAATATCACCTTTAGTCGCTGGGGCTGTCAGGTCTTCCTCTACTCGTGGGCTAATTATGCTCACCGAGCAGGGGATGTCATCCGGTGCATCCAGAGTTTCATCCTCAGAGGATGTGTAGTACGAGTCAAGTTGCGGCGCCATTTTGGGCCTAGGCCGCGGTTGTAGGAGGTCGGCGATATCGCGGGTGCCGTTCCCGGTAAGGGTTTTGAGCTTCTTTGCTTTCTTCCCCATTGTGAGGTGAGCTGTGTAGTTCGTTCTCGGGCAGGGTAAGGGTAGGTAGGAGCCCCGAAATCCGCCGTTTAGTGTGCCGGCCGCGGGAGCTTAGCCGACATGTGTCTGCTCTCGTTAGCGTTGAGACCACGCCCCCTATTTTTGTATTTTTTTTATATGTTCTAATACAGTTTTTGGGGCTATTTTGTCATTAAAAAGCAACAATTGTAAATGACCAGTAGATATTTGTGCACGCAGCATTCTGACAGATTACAAAGGATTTCCACTGATGCTGTCCACCATTTTGCGTTTTCCATTTTACAAAATTGAAGTATATCAATAAAAAGGCACTTTGTCCAGGTCCGTGTTGAAGCAATTTCACTAGGACACCATGGAAATTAAACATAATGGCTTAAATTTAGATTTTGAATTTGCCCATTTTCTATAAACATAAACTTTTCATGATTCTTTTTAAAATGATGGCTATTATATATATTTTTTTTATTCTTTCTGAATCCCATAATTTCCCATAAAGTTTTTTAATAATATATTGTTTTAAAGCATATGATGTATAATAATTTTTATTGTGAATCTTTAAGATTCTATTATATATATTTTGTATCTAATTCAAAAGTTCACAAGTCCACAGAGCACAATATATATTATAGTATTTCCTTTTTGGGCAGAACTGCCCTTTTTTAGTATGGACGTTATAGTACTTCCTGTATTTGAGAGACACCGTGACAAAAGCAACTTTGCCACTGGTTTCTGCAGGGGCCTATTGGGCAGCTTCCTGCCCTGTGACTATGGCTCTGTGGTGGACTTTGGGCTAAAAACACGATTTGTGCCTTTTCCCTGCTATGGTGCAGTATATGGGGCTTGTCGAATGGATTAGGCTTATGGTGTTCGTTTACCGAACAAACTGACGAACAACCAGACCACTCGCAAGTGGAGTATGCAGCCTATTAACCACCCAGAAGCTGTGGTTAACCGCAGCTTAATTGACGAACGGCTGGATGGTTGCTTAGTTGAACGCTTCAAGCGTTGTTTTGTCGTCGAGCGCATGGAATTAAATCGGTCACGCAACGGCACGGACACCGCTGAAAAGTTACCTTCTCCGGGACTTCAACTCTTCAACAGGAGTAGAACGGCACTTGAACATTGACTTTGTGCACGATCAGTCCCCATTCGAATATTTGAAGTGAACCTAGTCATTGGAAATAGACCGGCCACACAGCCTAATTCCCTGGAACTGTTTTGGGCATGAAATCATGCATGCGGTCGGTCAAAAGAGACTTCCAGGAATTTCCTGAGCCCCTGCTCTGATCAGGGTGATTTTTTGATATGTTGTTCACCCAGATCAGGGGATATGACTTTTATGGGGATAGGTTATGTTTTGGGGTACGTATGGGACTTTATATGGGTACTGTATGTGGGAGTGTCGTACTGTTAATTACTGTTTTGATTGGTTTACGTCCCTTGTGTCCCTGTCCTCCATCAGGTCCAGTGGGTGTGCCTCTGGCCTGAAAAACTGTATGAAAATCCACACTGTGCTATTAAATGTTCTGTTCCTGTTTGACTTAGCTGTTCCTCTTACACTCTCCTGGAGGAGAGGTGTCTCCCACATGGTCCTGGATGTCAGAGGTTGATCCAGGGTGGAAAGAAGATGGCGAAATTCCAGTTGGAGTCTGCGGTGGTTGTTGTGTAGGAAGCATCCGTTAACGGAGGTACCCAGTCGGGGTGCTAGGTGATCTTTTACAGACGCGAACAACACCTACCCGGATATGACATCACACGTGCGCCGGACCAACGCACAAACGTAACCAGAAGTGTCACGAGACCCAGAAGTGGACCGGCGTAAGGATGGGTGAATCAAGTTCGGTAATAAAAAAAAAACATTTAAAAGTAAAGGAACTAGAATCTTTTATTATTGTACTGAAGAAGAATTTTACGTCGAAATGCGTTTGCTGCACTTTAATAAGGACTTTTATTGCGGTAGTGTATATGTTTTTTTTGCACACTGCTTTTATATATGTCCTGTTTTTATTATATAATCGTTACCAATAAACGTCTTGGAGATCAATTCCAACCTTTGTCTGTGGATGCACTATCCAAGCCAGTATTGGCACCCTGAAGCTGATAATATACAGCCTGGCACAGCTCTACACTTGTGAGTGTAACCATACTTATGTTTGCTTTTTATTGTTAATTTACCAGGTTACACTATGTGTTGTTATATTTACTTTTCAGAGTTTCTCAAACACTGTGTCTTTATCAACATTTGGACATCTACTATACATTGTTAAGTATCTTTTTACTCTCTATTTCTGACACTGGGTGTTGTGTATATCAAATAGTGTCTTCACTACCATTGGAATTTGCACTCAAATTGTCTTTCTTCTTTTACACCTTGATGAGGCATATAGCATCAGATTGCAATTTTAATATTTAGCATTGAAAACAGGTGCCACCTATCGCTTAACAACTCCTATTAATCTCTGTAGAAGATGTTAACACTTTCTGCAGATGCGAATTAGCAAACATGAAAAAAATAATTGTAGCATGGAAACTGCCAGTAATCACTTACGATAGTAACTGCTATTTGTGAGAAAAACGATTTTTCACTAAATGATTACAACAAGCATGGAAATTAACTCAGTGTAGGTAATCACCGTTTGAAATTTATTTTTTTGTGATTTCCCTCTGGAGCAGCAGAGGTAAGATTTCTGTAGGGAAGGGATTGCGGATCGTTGACTTGATTTCTCCAAATTATTTTTGAATGAAAGAGAAATCTGTTAAGTAAACACACAGCTACCCCAGGCACACACAAAGTATCATAGCTATGATCAAAAGTCTAGTTATCGCAATAATGTGATTATACTTCTTATCTACATTTCATTTAATCTAAGATGAGGAAAAATGAGACCCATAATCAAATTAAAATATACATGATTGATAACACACTTTACAGTAGGATGGAATTTCTAATGCAAAACACTATTTTATCAAGTTAAAGGGTTACTCCAACCACCATGGCCTCTTCAGTCATTTGAAATGTTCGTAGTGGTAGGAGTTTGGATGTTTTTTAGCTTGAAACACTGCACATACTGATATATTTGCAATTGTGTGCTGGGGGGAAGTTGCACCACTAGCACATTTGATATTAGCAGCCCAGAACTCTGATCCGGGCTGCAAGTGTCAAGTATGTGCATAAAATACATCTGTCATCAGCGTGCATTGCAATCCCCTCCCACCCTCCCTCCCTCCCACATTGCGCTCCCTCCATGGCACATTGTATATATTTTTTTGTTTTTTGTTTTTTAACCCCTTAAGGACCAAACTTCTGGAATAAAAGGGAATCATGACATGTCACACATGTCATGTGTCCTTAAGGGGTTAAACCCTCCCTCTCCACTTACTCCCATTCCCACCCCTCATTGACCATGGTTGTGTGCATGCACTCTGAGATGGCAAAATGGTCCAATTATAGGCTTCTCTATGAGGTCTGTGATTGAACTGCGTGAGGTCCCAGTTAAATTGAAGGGTGTGGCTAAACCAACCTCACCACTGGGCATTGGAGAAGACTGATTGCCAGCCTCCTGCCATGTGACTATGGCCCCTGGGTTGTATTGCCCTTTAAAGACATTATTTTGGCATATTGTATTTTATTGTGCTTTTTCTGGCCCTTTAAGTACTTTGGGAAAGGACCTGCAGTTTTGGCATGGCACTTCAGATGCAGCCAAAGTGCCGAAGTAGTCGAAGTGGCCGCCATTAGAAAACAGAACACGTGGCGGCGGTCATTTTGATTCATTCGAATGCAGTCAGCGGTGTATGCCGTCAAACTCATGGAACTAAAATCTGCTACAGAACGGCACGAACACCGCTGAAACTTTACCTTCCCTGGAACTAATCCATTCGACAGTTCATTCGACAGTTCATTCGACATTTCGAATGGTTGTCGTTCGTCTGTTTGAACTGACTTTAACATGGGAAATAGACCGACCGCACATCTATGGAACTGTTTTGGGCATGACAATGTGCTTGGTGGTCATAAAAGGACTTCCAGCTAACTTTTTAACCCCTGGATGGAATTGGCTGAATTTTGACTATGTTTATAATTAAAGTGTGCTGAATATTATTATGTTATTAATATGTTATATATTTTTAAAGTTATAGTACATGTGTAAAAACTGTATTTCTCTGCCTGTGATAATAACATTAACCCATTGTGTAAGGTAATTGTATCACAGGCAGAGGGGAGGATTTTGTGTGGGAGTGCCTGAGTGTA
Source organism: Pelobates fuscus (assembly GCF_036172605.1). Taxonomy (NCBI): domain Eukaryota; kingdom Metazoa; phylum Chordata; class Amphibia; order Anura; family Pelobatidae; genus Pelobates; species Pelobates fuscus. Next base: position 147,186,203 of record NC_086322.1, read on the forward strand.
TTGTACTTATTGATTGGTTGTACTTCAAAACCCTGTGGGCGGTACTATGGTTAGCACTGGGCGCTTTCCCCGGCGCTGGAATCCATGTAATACATTTTTTTTTGCAAGTTTTACTGCAAATCGAGGAGAGTACTGGGCGCTTTCCCGGCGCTGGAATCCATGTTATAAATTTTTTTTTGCAAGTTATACTGCAAATCGAGGAAAGTGCCTTCTCCATCGTGCCCAATAGGGCATTTAACATCAGTAAGGCCCCCATCAAAAGGATTGCAAGTATTTTCTTTCACTTGTGTATACTTGAAAAAAATATTTTGCAGTTTATAGACCAATACATTGAATGCCTAGACACAGGGTGACTAAAGCCCAGAATTCTTAAAGGGACACTATAGGCACTAAAACAACTTTAACTTAATGAAACAGTTTGGGTGTATAGATCATGCCCCTGCTGTTTCACTACTTAATTCTTTGCCATTTAAGAGTTAAATCACTTTTATTTCTGTTTATGCAACCTTAGTTACATCTCTTCTGGCTGTGACTCACACCAACTGCATGATAAAAATGAGATGTTAACCTGAATTAGAAATTATTGCCTACTCTGTAGACTGAACTCAAATCACATACTGGAGGCTCCTGCAAGGTCTAGAAGGCTATTACTAGAGAAGGAGGTTAGACATTCTAAATTAAACAAAATGTGCAATAAAGGAAATTTAAATATTAGATCTCTTATTACAGGAAGTGCTTGGGGAGACTGTGCAATTTACATGCAAGGAGCTGTGACTAGGACTATATAAACACAGTGATTTAACTTCTAAATGGTTGAGAATTGAGCAGTGAGATTGCAGGGACATGATCTGTACACCCAAACTGCTTTATTAAGGGGAATGATCTGTATACAAAACTGCCTAGAGTGTCCATTAAATGTGCAACCCAATGTGAAAAGAAATTGTGCAAAAAAAAAACATTAAACAAAACAAAAGCCATAGTCAAATTTTTTTATGGTATGGTCGTATGATCTGTGGAGGAAATAACATCCTTGATATTAAAATCACACTTTGGTAATCTATTTTTTGTAATGTGTGAGTAATCCTCAGAGGGAATTACCCTAGCACAAAAAAATGGCACACAAATGCAAACTCATACTCAATGAGCAATTTATTTGAGAATTGTTTAAAATGATAGCCAACAAAGCTTTTCTTGATGTTAGCTGTATTTCAGTTTGTTAATATATCACATTTGCTCTTTATGGATGAGCAAAAGTGTGAGTGTGTCTGTGTGTGTGTGTGTGTGTGTGTGCCTCATGCCCTCTCTGTTCCAGATGAGTGGATTGGATGAATTGTCTATACTGTAAGAACCAAAAAAGTTGTTAAAACAAGGGGGTGGGTTTTGTTTTTATGGCTGTTGCAGAGTTTAGATGTGATTGAATTAAGTGGTATGTGGAATTAAAGGTATGGAGTTTTTACCACAGCGGAAAAGAAAAGGTTTAACATTGAACTTTGAGAAACGTTATTTGCTTGTGCTGGAAGAATGCAAGAAGTTGTATATAAATATATATATACAAACTACAAAAACAACCTTTATTTTAAAGGTGTCTTAAAATGTAATGCAATTGCCTTAGAATCAGAGGATCAGAACAAGCTTTCCTGGACACGATGTGAGAACCTAGACCTGCTTGACTGCTACTATAACAACATAACCAATGACAGGGGCTACATGAAATGTATGTAGAAACTAAATAAGACATTAACCCCAAAACAGCTAGTAAGGAGGACATTGATTCACTGATCCACCTAAAGTAGTAGTAGTAGCACAGAACAGGCACCCAACACCAGATCAACATAAGAAGGGCTCCAGACAGGTTCATTATAAAAAATAATCTGCAATTGTGCAGATTTGTTTTGTGAGGTATTCTTGAACAGCTATATGTACTTTAAATTACTTTTTGTCTTAATTGGTGAATTCTTTAGTTATAAATTGTGAGTTTATAAGGACCCATCTTTGTCCAGTCAGATTTAGAAACACTGAGTAATTTATATAAATATGTGTTAGATACAACATAACTAGGTTAAATATTATCCAGTTATTAACTAATTATTATTGTTTGGTCTTCAGTCTTTTAATGTGTGTATATATAAAAACATGGTTGATAAAATCTGATTGAAGTGTCACCAGGAGACTGAATCATAATCAAGAATTAGTCTTAGGAAAAATATAACAGGGCTACCACCAACAGGCCCAGGCTGGCCATTGGTCAAACCGGGTAAATGCCCACATGGCCATGATGGCCATGGGCCAAGACTGAATGGTGTGTTCCTTCATGGGCTGACCAGGCAGTTCAGAATGTTGCCTTTTTTGCTCCAACATAATGCAGTGCCTGAACTTGAAAGAGAGTCTGTAGGAGGAGGAGCTGCAGGCTAGAGTCAATCACCACCACCAGACTATCAGAGTATGCAATGGTGAGGCTCTTAATTGGGGCTATCACAGAAGAAAAGCAATTGATAAATCTTCTGTAATAGTGAAGCCTATAAAATGTTAAATTGAGGTAGCAGCCACTATAAAACAGCTGACAATTTCTTAGTTTCCATTTGGAACCCAGAATAAGATATCAGACAACCTAGGAACTGTTTTTCAGATTGGTCAAAAATACATTTTTCTAATTTAAAGTAGAGACCATTATCATGGAGTGTTTTAAAACTTTGCACACATGTAGGTGATTTGTACAAAGATCAGAGGAATATATCCGAATCAATGGTGGAGCTTATGTAGTGAGTAAATTTTTTAGGGCCACCCGCTAGCGCAAGGGTGGTCAAAAGGTTGATCCCCATCCACAATGCTATGCCAGCTGGGAATCTACTATTTGCCCATTATTCAGGGTTGTATTCATGAGGAGTGTTTGTGTGTTTGAATGTAATCATATTTTTATTTAAGGCATGTCTGCATGCAAGTAGGGGTGTATTTGTATGTACTGTTGCCACTGGAATAAAGTGGTGTACATCTATGTAATGTTTGTGTTTGAATGCAGGTGTCTGTTTGTATGTACTGTTAGCTTTTAAATGCAAGTGCACTTTTGTGTGCAGTTTTGGTGTTTAAATGAAGGGGCGATTTTGTTACATTTTTGCATTTTATATATTGGTTGTGTGTTTGCATGTAATGTTTGCGATGTACACATATACTGCCACATATACTGTTGGCGATAAAGCACTTATACTGCCACTTAAATACATACATGCTTATACAGATACACATACATATTGACACACGCACACATACACACAGGTACACACTCTGGTTTACACAAACACAGATACACACATATAAACACACCGAAACACACATAGATACACACTGACATATATGCACTCAGAAACAGACACACACACTGACACATACACACTCAGATACACACACTGGCACATGCACACAAAGACACACTTACACACTCAGATACACACACTGACACATACATTTAATTATTTATAAGACATACTACTGTAAACATTTTTCTTATGTGCAGGAGGATGGATTTCCTGGGGTCCTGCTGCTGGCTGTGCCCAAATCAATGCATCAATTGTATTGATGCATCTCTACGAGGAAAGTTCAGTGTCTCCATGCAGAGGGTGGAGACACTGAATGACAGTACTGCTCAATGTGCAGCACTGCCCCAGGAAGTGCCTCTAGTAGCCATCTGAGGACTGACCAGTGGAGGAATCCCTAGACTGTAATGTAAACATTGTGTTTTCTGTGAAAAAAATAGTGTTTACTGCAAAAATCCTAAGGGACTGATTATACTCACCAGAACAAATACAATAAGCTGTAATCTTCTGGTGACTATAGTGTCCCTTCAAATGTATTTGGAATGCTTAGCCAACAATATTAAATGAAGGCTCAAATTATGAATTGCATTTGCAAAATTTTATAATTTTAAATCTTATTTCCTTATAATGAAATATATAATCAAAAGTTAGAATTGTTAAATAAACCTATAACATTTCACGTTTGGGTTCACACTCCCTCACTGTGTCTTCCTTGGATTATATTTATTCCCTCTGACAGCCTTTTTCTCTTTGCCTCAGAAAGTGCACCTGGAACATAGCATTTATTTTTTATTTTTAGCACACTAACCAGGAGCAAATCCATTCCCCTGAGCTGAATATTCGAAGCCTCTGAAAGAGAGAAAAAGAAATATGGTCAAAGAGTTCATTGCAATTGTACTCATCTTATTCTATGTCTCTTTGATAGTTAGTGCACCTCTGATTTATTAAATAGCCTGGGGTATGTCCAGCCTCAGATTCTCTTTGACAGTCCTTATGTTGTTATGTCCAACATAAAAAGAACTGACAAAAACATATTCTCTTGCCTTGTATCTGATTTAAAAAATGTTTTTTTATCATGCTGGGGCACTTCATTGTGGTGTAAACCAAAATGCTTTTATTTTCCTATTTACAGACATTGAATAGTGATTAGATGTTACTCCATGCATTGTGAGTGTAAAAAGTTAGCGTTTATCGGTTTATTCACTAAACAGAGAATCGCAGGTGATTGAAAGACAAAAATGCAACATTTTGTCCGAGCTATCTGATTTGGATACATTCTAAAACTCAGCATGGCTGGTTTAGCCATAATTTAGCGATTTGGATTTACATTTAATTTACATTGACTACAATTCATGTTTAGTAGACTTGGAGATTTGTTTTTGACCAAACTGCAGTTCATCTGAATTTGGACTGCTCAGGTTATTGGTCAATGTTCCCAAATCATGACCCAACTGAAATGCGCAATCGCCAAGTATGTTCGTTTTTGTTCGTGATTCAGGGTTCTGCCCATGGTGCCATAAAAAAAAGAGATGATTAATGGGATAAAAAGATATTTGATTGGGAAGTGAGCAATAGAGGGAACAGGTGGAGCAGTAAAAAATCAGTATATTTATACATTATATGTTGAATACATATCAAATATATAAACATAGATTTAAAAAAAAAGAAAATGTATGACTCCGAGTTTTTTTGCCTTTATCAGTCATTTTTTCTCACTTGCTCTGTGAACCAAATGTTAAGAAAATGCTCCTATCAGTGTACCACAAAATATACACTGATTGGCCCATTTTTGCCCCTTTTTGGTTTGCCTGATTTGTTTGGTTTGCCTTATTTGTTTCGTTTGCCTTATTTGTTTAGTTTCTTAAAACTAAGTTTTTAGTATCTAAATTCTGCGAGACAAACCATTTGGTCAAAATTCTGGCTTCTTGAAAATGTTCTGTTTTAAGCTGAATTTTCTTGCCATGTACAATAGAATTTTCTATTGTTTAGTGAATAAACAGAATTATCTGTACAGAGGGTAAAAGAGATGTATGGACATCATAACACAATTTGGATAAAGGATCAACTTAATGTGTAATCTCTCATCTAGACCTAGAACTCTGAAAGAGAAATGTTTAATTTAACAAAATATTTAGTAGTTATTCAGCTATATTATTTTTTAGAATCCTTATGACTGTAGTAGTATTTACTTTTCAAACGAAATCTTAGTCACTGTGGTTTTGGTTAGTGACATTTTATATATCTTTTTTTTTTGCTGTTACTAAAACAAAATAATATGGTGTTTCTATTTACTTTTCTTTTTTTTCACTCTGCACTCTACATTCTATTTAAAACGGTCTTGTAGATCTTACTTCACATTCTCCCTTCTGGGAAGATTACCTGTTTTACTCATCAGCTTTTTTTGAAAAGATCCAAAAGAAATTGCAAAGGGTTAAATATTTAGACTTTTGGGGGCGGGGCCTGACCGCGGACAGGAGCAGATGCACGTTGCAGCAGCTCCTGCATATTCACTCTAAATGCACTAAAATTACAGGGCGCAGAACCAGAAAACCGGCAAAATCGGACCTAATCATCAAAGGGGACTCTCTGCACTCCAAGCACATACCACACATGTGGACTTCCGAGCCGGTTCCGAGCAAACACATTTTGCGGCCTAGCAGCATGGTCGGCCCGGGGGAGACGGCCGCTCTCCCGCCACCACAACTCAAGGCTGATCCCAGATTGGGTTCCTGTCCCCCCCCCCGTGGACCGGCAGGGGTTTCCCTGGTCCCCACCAACCCGGCAAGTATGCTATCAGCGTCTCCTACTGCCTACCGCATTGTGGGCTCCGACTACACCGGGCCCTACAAAATAATGGACACAAATCGCTCACCAGGGCCAATACCTCAACAGCCACTACTCACGCAGCTGGATACAATACTCACCCGATTCTGGGAGAGACTGGAACAGCACTCTACTGCCCAACTACCTCCTACACAAGGAGGGAAAGCAGAGGGACCTGAGGCCGTGAAGCAGAGTGGGCCTGTCCTCAGCACCCTGCTCAACCCACGCTCCACGTGTCCAACGCCCACCCAGGCTGAGGGTCATCCGGAGTCCCCCTCCGAGGCAACACCCGCACCGCCGGAAGGCCGCCTGCCGCAGGCGGCGGAGGAGGAAGATCAGGGCCTTTCATGGCGCCCACACAGGGAGGGACACGGACCTGCGGAATTCCCGGGTCTGTGGGACATCAATGCCGACCCCATACCAGGCCTGGGGCTGGGGAGAGGCCTCATTCTGCCCGCGGATTACCATCACTCCCCGAGCACTTCAAGCATCGGCTTCCAGCCTGCCAAGCACCGGGATCGGCTGACAGCATGGTCGGAAGATGGAGTCCAGCCTCCCACCCATGGATGACCTTACAGCAGAAGGACTTACTCTACACAGGCGGACTCTGACTCACTGCTACCGCAGCACGTATATATCACATACATGAGACACACACCACTTACCACTCCACCTCACTATGATACCATATTCCTATCACATCACTTAGTCAATATTGCAGGAATGGGGCTGCTCTTCGAGGGCATGGATTCACACTTACACCAACAGGGACCCACTGTGCAGTCTACAAGCATGACACCACAATCACTTCACTGACAACACAGGATTCTGGCAGCATTAATGCCTACAACGTGTGCTAAGCCCCAGGCTGCCTCACCATTCAGCTATCCGGAATAGGAGACACATTACACTACACCGCACGCTTGCCGATCAGGTGGCCTTAAGCACCATCAAGTGGGCCTAAACATGCTATATCTTAACTTACTATAGCTCAGCCTAAGCTTGATTAATTGCAAAATTGCAATCTCTTTTTGCATGCTACTATACATACAGCTTACTCATGTGTGATCTTTGTATTGCATGTTTAATTTATCAGAAAATCTAATCTGCACTACGACTTTAGTGGGGCAGACCGCAGTCGATTCACCTGCTTACTCAGTCTATAAGCATGACTACTAGAACAAGCTGGTTTAACACTTAGCATGTAATCTTGCCCACATTGGTACTATGATAAGCAGAGTTTAAGTAATCTCTTTCTGTTCCAAAGCTACAATTTAGCCTAGCTCGTTAGATTATGTTTACTTATTCTAGACATGTAGCAGTTTTTCCTGGAAGCACACTATAACTCATGTTGATACCCTTGTCCTGTTTGTTTATATAAAAAATGTGCAATGTTTTTCGCCGCCATACAATTTTATTGTATATATGCATATTGTTTGCACCAGCTGTCGTGGCAGTGCAAATTTGATTGTTCACTCTATGCACAAATAAAATAAAGAATAAAAAAAAAAAATTTAGACTTTTTTTTCTCTTAAGCGCACCATCTGTGGATAAGCACTTTACTGTGAAATGCTAGAAATGCTTTTTAATACTTGCATCATTAATTTAATTTAAAAAAAATGTCTCTTTTGCATTATTGATGTGATTTTGCTGTAGAAATGCAATATACAAACTAGACTTGAAATTTTTTTAAAAAAATACAAACAACTGTTTCGAAATTGCATCTGGCTACATTTTGCCAGTCATATTATCACCAATAAAATTTGCCAAGTTGACCTCAGGGCTGAATAGACAATAGAATGTAGATGTTGTAGAGCTATGCATTTATTTTTATTTTTCCGAAATGTAGTAAACATAGATTTGGATTTTATGTAAAGTCACATAACATAATATGACAAATTTTCCTTCGCCTTTTTTTTTGTTTTTTTTGTTTCACTTTTGTAAATTGTACTTAAGGTCTTCCTCGTGTAAAAAAACAAATCTTGTGAATCAGTTGGTGCTATCATGTATTTAAAGTATCTCACGTGTTTAAATTTTCTTTTGGTGCCTAGTACAAATAAATAAAAGCATCAACAGGTATGTGTTTAAACAGGAGAGATTAACAAGAGTGACCCAAACAGTAAAATATATAATTTCGCAATCAATCTAGACCAATATCACTAAGAAAACAACAACTTTACTGTTTTCTTTGTCTCCGATAACCTGAAACCTCAGACCCTATAGCATCTTCAATTTGTCACTAGATTAATTACTCTCTCTTACAAAAAGTATTATCTAGATAGTGGAAAGTCATCTGATGAAGCTGCTAACAACATTAAGCCTCCCAGCTGACTTCCCTGCCGGAAATATTGAATTTGATTATGCATTCTGTTCCTCTTTGTTATTATAAACATTATTCTTCTACACAAGAGAATCTCAAAGACATTTATTTAACCCAGTCTAATCCAATATATATAATGCTTTTAAGAGGTTATTCGGTATCGCCATATTTCATTTATTATGAAGTGTAAACCTAAAGTTTAAATACAACAATATAAAAATATAAAAAAATATCAAGTGCACAGCGTACTGACCTTGTAGCAGAGCATGTTGCCAGAAAACATACATTTTGACAGATGTTCTTACCTTGTGTACCCTTGAAGACTTGAGTTTTTCAAGGATGCCCATTCTGCATGAAGTTTGATTTTTTTTTTTACTTTTATTCCTTGCACTAATCTAAATTTAGTAATTTGTAATGATGGTGATCATATGGAATTGGTACACAGAGACCTCTGAGCTTGTCTGCAAAACCTATCAACTCTAGAAGCCAACTAAATTTAATGAGCTAAAGTGCCCAATATCTAACAACTTCATGAAAAGGTAACCTGTGTGTTTTACTTGTATATGCCACATTATTGTGCAGCAATTAGGATTGAAAGATTCTATTTCCAAATTAGTGATTTATTGGAAAGGAAAGACAATAAGTGGGGATTACAGTATTGATATTCAATGGTGAGTCATCTGTAGGGGTATTTGGTGTAGTACCCCATCAGACAATTGTTGTAATAATAACATTTAAAACATCTATTGTCTTTGTAAAGGAGTAGGCTATTGACATTGTATCCCTCGGGTAGAGGATTCATTTGCATTTTTTTTTTAAATTAAAACAGTAAATATATATTACACAATGTCACAGCACTTTCCCTCCTTCCTCCTCAGCACAAACAGACTCAGTTGGTAATTGATGGCTGTCTGGAGAAATTGTTGAGCAACTGTGTAATACTTGGGTTGTTTGTGTAAGACCTCAAGCATGTTTAGTTTGCTTCTAGAGACGAGTCTTGAAGTGACCCATTTAGTTGTCACTAGGGCATATGAGCTTTGACATCCTATGTGTAACAGTGAAGACTCACTGTGAATAACTACTTATAAAGTACATCTACACAGACTAGATGGGCCGAATGGTTCTTATCTGCCGTCACATTCGGTTTCTATGTTTCTATAAAGTAATCTGGAGTTAGAATGTCGGGTTTGTAATGTAACTTAATTAACTTTAGTTGTAAGATTGATCCATAGGACATAGGACCCATTTTTTTCTGCTCGTTGATGTTTCTAATTTTGTATATATTTTTTTCCAATTTCAAGTATATTGTAATAGATAAATGTATATAATAGTGTCATATATTGCAGTGCCATACATATAAAAATGGAAAGGCGTAGACAGTGGGCTAAAGAGGAAATGTTGAAATAAAATCTGGAAAAGGGGCATTTAGGGGAGGTTCTTATATAAAAGTGGGAGACATATAAAGGGAGAAATGGCACTAAAATAAATGGAGTATAGAATTAGTTCAAATACAACGAGAAAGCTTATAAAAACAAAGGGTAACATGACATGGAAGATTTAAAATAGTTTTATATTGAAGTAAAAATAAACTGATGGGGAACTTAATGTTGAAAGGAAAGGAGGGAAAACAAATGACAATGTGCCTGGGAACTTTAAATTATGCTTCTTGTTTTCTTGTAGGGATCTGTTACTGAAGAAAGAAAGAAATAGATGCATTTTTTCCCACACATGCACATGGTAAGAAAAAAAATATTGAATAACAAGTACAATATTGAATATTATTGCACATTGGTAAAAGTTATCAAATAACCAGCACAGTCATATTTTAGTTTACATACTATAAAAGTACCATATATACACTAAAACATAATGTGCAAATAGTAAGCGTATATACTGCGGTCTGAACTGAAATACATTATCCATCACTGTTCTTTAGATAAGGGTAATACTGAGAGTCAGCAAAATGTAAAATGTAGGTGACAAATAGGTCAGCTGTCCAACAATTGTCTTTAAAGAAAAGTGAAAATTGGTGTATAATTAGGTCAGCTCACTAAAATCATCAAATAAATCATTTCTGTAGTTCTTACTATGCGTTGGTAATAACCTGCATAATTTAATATTCTTTCCTCAAGGGACTAACCATGCAGCAACACTGGTTTGACATTAAGCCCCAGAGGGACATGCAAGATGGTTTGTTTCAAAATAAATTCAATACTTTAGTTAGCAATTGATGTAGTCTTTTACGTACAATTAAAATGACTAAACATTTTCTTTATTTTCTTTAAGCAAACATGAAATATTTCGATTTTCAATTAAATTTGTGAGATTGTACTGCAATAAAAAAATAATAATATCACAAATATTAACTTTAGCTACAGGCCCATAATAATAAGTTCACAAGTTGATTACGGCACGCATTTGCTATGGCATTGTTTCGATAAGCTTCTGCAATGTCACAAGATTTATTTCCATCCAGCGTTGCATTAATTTTTCACTACTGCGCAAAGCCTTCTCCAGCACATCCCAAAGATTCTCAGTGGGGTTAATGTCTGGACTCTGTGGTGGCCAATCCATGTGTGAAATTGATGTCTCATGCTACCTAAACCACTCTTTCACAATTTGAGCCCGATGAATACTGGCATTGTTGTCACAAACGTACCCTACTCCAAGAGTGTGTGTGATGTAGTTGTGGTGGTGAAAGGGTTAAAGTTCACTATTTGTCTGCACTAGACCGGAAATAATGACAATAATTACTATTTTTTTTTTTTAATTCTTTATTTTTATTCGTGCAGATAGGTAACAGGAGGATGTACACTGCCACAACAGCTGGTGCATCCAGGTTAATAGTCACATATGAACACATGGCAATAATAAAACATTGCACTTTTTTTTTCCGAGGTATATAGATAGACAGAATTCTTTCAGGAGCTTCATTTTAACAACAAAAATATCAACATCAAAAATCAAAAATAGAAATAACATAAGAGGGAACAGTAGTTTGGCTTGTGGTATGGCAGGAGTAGGAACATGGCTGGTCTCCTCTAGCTAGCTAGTATGCATTGTAGAAGCTGTGTGTTTACAAACATTAGTGAGCTGCATAGCCAGGGGACAGGCTAGACCAAGTAAGTTACAAAGAATTACATTGAACTGTATCCCTGGGAAGTACAGCTAGCTACATAGGTATATCTATTACCCTTTGTAATATCACAGGCTTATACTAGCAGTTGGTGTAGAAGGTGAAAGTCACGGGATTGCATTAGGTATATATAGAACTATCATAAGCACTAAATGCTAAGAAGTGAGATTCTCACTTTAATAAAACATGCTTGGTCACCATGTCAGTAAAGTAACAGTCAGGAGTTTTAGGAAGAGTAAAGAGCTTAAACTGACAGAGTGTATTGGTATGCCTTAGTAAAGTAGTTGGATTAGCACATTTCAAAGAGATCTTGACAGGTGAGGAGAGTTAAAAACATACAGTTAAAAACAACTGTTTGAGCATGATAGGGAACAGGTACTGGGGAGTTAAAGGAAAGCAGGGAATATATCACGTTATATTAACTGACATTTTAAAAATAGTAATTTTGCTACCGTCAACTTGGCATCTGGGTAAAGCCAAAAGTTCTGGAGCTAAAGCTTTAAAATTTTAAAATTGGCTGCTGCACCAAGGGGTCGTCTATAGTGGTACCCTGCGCCAATTTGGAGTGTGTGTCCATCGGTAAGTAAAAGGGAGGTCTGCCAACCACTAGCCAGGGTATGATTTCGTTGAAGAGTGGCTGTCTAGGGTGAATACTGTGGTGGGAGATTGTCCCGACAAGGTGAATTCCAGTCCCGGTATTTTCAGGTGGTAGGTGCGCTGTTCGGTCTTCTGGGGACGAATTCTTCAGCGCTGGCATTGCCCCAGTTCAGTGGGTTTGCAGGACTGTCCGCTGGTGCCGGTAGATTCATCGAGTCTAACGGGAGGTTCAGCTGCTCCAGGACTGTCGGTGCCTGCTGCATGCAGCGTACTGTGTGTGTAGTGTCGCCCTTGATGATCAGTAGGGTGTGAGCTGGACCCCAGCGGTACCTGATGCTGTGCGCTCGCAGGAGGGATGTCAGTCTTTGCAGAGACCTCCTCCAGGCCAGTGTCGTTCCTGAGAGGTCAGCGTAGAAGGTTAAATTCATATCTTCGAAAAAGTATGATGCTTGATCCCTAATAGCTGCTAGGACTGCGGTTTTGTCTTTATAGGACTGGAACTGCAGGACAACGTCTCTCATCGCTGTGGCTGGAGCCCTAGGGGGTTTGGGAATTCGAAAAATGCCTTCTATCTGCACCGCTTTGGCTACTCTTGGGGTTAATAGAGCCGTAAGGAGCCTCCTAGCGACATGGGGCAGTTCAGCCTCTGGTATGTTGTCAGAGATGCCCCTAATCTTAAGGTGCTTCAGGCGGCGTTTGTCTTCAAGCCCAGCGAATCGCAGATCAGTCTGCCCAGCTATCAGTTTCAGCTCTTGTACCTCCTGTTGCAGCTTTTGTATTTGGCTGGATTGGGTGTGCACAGTGTTTTCTACTGTTCCAACCCACCCAGACAGGCCCTGCAGTGAGGTCTTGATCGAAGCGATATCCTCCGAGATTTTCCGGTGATGCTCCGCCATTAGATCTCTGATGGCCTCCATGCTCACCGGCGTGGAGGCTGAGGTGGGTGGCGGGGGTTGTGATTGGGCTGATGGTGGCTGAGGCCGGTCTGGGGAGAATATACTTTCACCCTCATCCGACGTCTCCTCGTAGAAGTCAGAGCACCCGCCATGTGTAGACTCCATATTGGAGCGTGAGTTGCCATGTGCCTGCCGCCATAACTCCCCGATGTCCATGCCCTTCGTGGGCTTTTCTGGTTTTAGTTTTTAGTTTTTTCGCCCCATTAGACTCGTTTGGATGCTGGGGTCTCTCTGTAGTGGGTTTGCCCCGTTTTAGAAAGTGTAAATCGGGCTTTTCTCTTGCCGTGGTCCGGAGCTCAGCAGACATGCGACCGTTCTCTTCACCAGTTAAGCTCCGCCAACTATTACTATTTTAACACTGCCACCACCAAGACAATTTATAAATGGGATGCCTTGGTCCCCCAGGTAAATCAATATTAAAAACCCACCAAATATTACTTAGCACAATATCTATGTAATTGCAAAATACTAATTAGTCTCTTCGGGTAATGTGATTCTTAACCAGACAAAGGCAGAACTTAATAAATTAATGTTTATTATGAGCAAAAAATAGTCACAGTGCACACAAAAATATGTGATAAACACATTATTTACACCAACAACAGATAACAACAAAAAGGATAAGTCCTATTTACTCACTTTTCAAAGTTAAACTGCCCAGGGAATCTCTGGCAAGGAATAGTGATGGTGACTCACTCAAAATTAGATCTTGGCCCCAAGCAATTACATTAACACCCCTCCAAATCATTGGATATACCGTATATACTCGAGTATAAGCCGAATTTTTCAGCACATTTTTTGTGCTGAAAAACCCCAACTCGGCTTATACTCGAGTCAATGTCTGTATTATGGCAATTTGCATTGCCATAATACAGACTGGGGCTGTGGGGGCTGTCAGAGAGTTTACTTACCTCTCCTGCAGCTCCTGTCAGCTCTCTCCTCCTCCGCGCCGTCCGTTCAGCACCTCGGTCAGCTCCCAGTGTAAGTCTCGCGAGAGCCGCGGCTCTCGCGAGACTTACAGTGTGAGCTGACAGAAGAGCTGACCGGACGGCGTGGAGGAGGAGAGAGCTGACAGGAGCTGCAGGAGAGGTAAGTAAACTCTCTGACAGCCCCCTCCTCCCCCCCACTGAACTACCAATCCCACTGGATCACCAGGGAAGGAGCCCCCCTCCCTGGCACGCTAGCAAGCAGGGAGGGGGGAACAAAAAAAAATGAAAATAATAATAATACAATAATAAAAATAGTAATAAAAAAAAATTATATAACAAAAAAATTAAAATAATAATAAAAAAATATATAGTAAAATGCCCACCCCCGGGGCGGAGCCAGCACCAGAGCTGCATGGACGCAATTTCAGACAGCTCCGGCCGAAATAATACAATCTCGCCCGAATCTCAGCCTATACACCCCATCCGTACACCTACCAAACAGCAGCAGGCACAGGAGGTACCTTGGCACTGATTGATGCCCTTTTTTCTCCCCAAAAACGCGCCCAGGCGGAGACGCAAGCACGGGGCCTACACCACGCGAGCGACCCCGGACTGGGGGACCCTCCTAGGCGGCACATACGACCGATGGGACACAGTGTACCTGCCTGAATCACCACCGGAACCCGAACCGGAGGCCCAGATATCAGCCATGGGCCGGCGATCGCAGAAACAACATCCCCCGGCCGCTCACCAGGACATAGGAGCCCTGCTACAGAAACAAGCGCCGCCAAAGATGGCGCCCACGGAGAGCACCCATGTCGACACACTGGCCGACACTCCCGAGCAACGGGACCCACAGGAGAGGGGCAAAACACTCCCCACACTTCCAAAGCCCCCTGAAGCTGCAGAGGACACTAGTCCCACAACCAAACATGACCTGAAAATTCTACTCCAGGATTTCCACAAGGTATTAGCAGCTGAACTTGCCATCCTGAGAGCTGATATGCAAAACACAACGGACAGAGTGAGGGCTACTGAAGAGGACATAGTAGACATCCAAGCTGACCTCTCCCAGGTACATTCAGAGGTGCAACAGCTCACCAAGTCTCTCCAAGCATTAGCCCTGCAGCTTACCTCACTGGAGGACAAATACAGACGTAACAACGTCAAAATCCGTGGCATACCAGCCACTATATCACCCAACGAATTGCCTCATTATGTGAGACGGTTGTTGGCAAACATCCTACCCCAAGCTGTTGCAAAGAAATTGGCAATAGACGGGGTGTATAGAATCTCAGCCCCGTCCAGGGCCTCACAAAACACAGACCGAGACGTCATACTGCGCTGCACTACATCCCAGGACAGGGGACGCATCATGGCAGCACTAAGGGGCAAAACGCCAATGCCATTTGAAGAAGCACAACTGACCTTTTACCAAGATCTTACACGATCAACCCTGCAATGGCGCAAAACAATGGCGCCGCTCACCACGCAACTAAGGGCAGCTGGCGTAAAGTACCGCTGGGGAACACCAGGAACCCTCATGGTGCCCCACCAAGGACAAACCCACACCCTCACCTCTCTCTCCGAGGCACCATCACTGCTCACAGCACTGGGACTACCGCCACCAGCATCCGCTCCAACGAGGTCCACCTCCACAAAGTTCGGGGATCCTGCCACGACCAGACCATTCAATCCAAGAGCGACAACCGAAAGTCTACCCGCGACCTGACGGTCGGAAGGGCCACACTAACATTGACTGAAAGACACCCGAAACCTACCGTGGCAGCTAATGCCCCAGTTATCAGAACATATGATGTCAATGTTTGTTTATTTGTTTACTTGTTACTCCACTAGTACCTTATAACTCAGACCGGGAGCCCACCACATAGGCTCCTCTACCTCTAACAGCAACACCAACAGGTGAGACATCCCCCCTCCCGCTATCCCCCTTAGGTTAGGGGTATTAAAAACAAACCAAGTGCGTACACAAGTGGAAACACACGGATCCATCAGGGTATTCACCCCCTAGACTAACAGGGCCTACTAGGCCCCCTAACCACTTGGCCACTACTCCCCTCAGTGACAAACCTACAGTAAACCGACTCCCTAGACGATAACCACCTAGTGTAACTGGCATGTACGAACCATATCCACTAGAGAGGGTTGCCCTTCCAACACAATACCTTCCTACCAACACTGAGCCTTACCTCTCGAACATACACCTACCCTCTTGTAACACTCCACAACGCACCACTCTTAGTAAACACCTTGCAGGTCTAGACGAAACTTTTTTCTAATGTACGTTGTTTAACCTTGTTTAATATAAAATGTAATGCCATCCTCTCATGTCAAAGAGGACAAGCGAAAGTACACCACTACTACTTGCATTAATGACAAAAATGAAGCCAATGTTGTATTCCTCTGGCACAAAAATAAAGAATTAAAAAAAAAAAATGCCCACCCCCCACCAAGGCTCTGCATCACACTCTGCATCACACACACACATACACTGCACTCACACACACACACACACTGCACTCATATACACACTGCATTCACATACACACACTGCACTCATATACACACTGCATTCACACACTGCACACACTGCACTCATACACACACTGCATTCACACACACACTGCATTCACACACACACACTGCACTCATATACACACTGCATTCACACACACACACTGCACTCATATACACACTGCATTCACACACACACACTGCACTCATACATACACTGCACACACTGCACTCATACACACACACTGCACTCATACACACACTGCACTCATATACACACTGCATTCACACACTGCACACACTGAACTCACACACACACTGCATTCACACACACACTGCATTCACACACACACACACACACTGCACTCATATACACACTGCATTCACACACACACTGCACTCATATACACACTGCATTCACACACACACACTGCACTCATACATACACTGCACACACTGCACTCATACACACACACTGCACTCATACACACACTGCACTCATATACACACTGCATTCACACACACACACTGCACTCACACTGCATTCATATACACACACTGCATTCACACACACACACACTGCATTCATATACACACTGCATTCATACACACACACACACTGCATTCATACACACACACTGCATTCACACACACACACACTGCACTCATACATACACTGCACACACTGCACTCATACACACACTGCACTCATACACACACTGCACACACTCTCATGTCAAAGAGGACAAGCGAAAGTACACCACTACTACTTGCATTAATGACAAAAATGAAGCCAATGTTGTATTTCTCTGGCACAAAAATAAAGAATTAAAAAAAAATGCCCACCCCCCACCAAGGCTCTGCATCACACTCTGCATCACACACACACACACTGCACTCACACACACACACACACACTGCACTCATATACACACTGCATTCACACACTGCACACACTGCACTCATACACACACTGCATTCACACACACACTGCATTCACACACACACACACTGCACTCATATACACACTGCATTCACACACACACACTGCACTCATATACACACTGCATTCACACACACACACTGCACTCATGCATACACTGCACACACTGCACTCATACACACTGCACTACACAAATTACATTAAAGGACAATATTCAATAGTGTAATAATAAATTATGCACCTTTGTCGTGACAATTGTCATCTTGGAATATGCCCGTACCATCAGGGAAGAAAAAATCCATTGATGGAATAACCTTGTTATTCAGTATATTCAGTTAGTCAGCTGACCTCATTCTTTGGGCACATTATGTTGCTGAACCTAGAAATGACCAACTGCGGCAACCCCAGATCATAGCACTGCCCCCACGGGCTTGTACAGTAGGCACTAGGCATGATGGGTTCATCACTTCATCTGCCTCTCTTCTTAGTCTGATGCGCCCATCACTCTGGAATAGGGCAGTGTATATCTATAGTTCAAAGTTTAGGCAAGTTAGCATCAGCTAAATGACTGTTCACTCTTCCCAAATACAAAAAGATACTGCTTGGCACAACATGCATATCTCAAGTAGGATTTCGAGAAGTCCTTTTTGGACAGAGGAACTCGAGAAATCTTGTTTTCACAACTAGTTTCCAGCGTTCCCAGTTTGACATGTAAATGAGCACAGATAGGCATTGTGTTTCAGACTTCATACTGTCCTTTCTGTCCAAGGAAGCTAATTTGTGGGGGGTTTTTTGCATTCACAGATCATTGTGAATCATCAGAATCCTATTCAACATCTCAATTGTTGACATTATACTAATTATTCTATTAACATTTTGCAGAAATTGGTTTTACAAATTATTTGATCAATAACAGTATACTGAAAGATGACAATGAAGCTCTGGCATGTATAAGCCCCTTTTATTTAGGTTTAATTGCATTTTTCTAAAACTAGTGTTCCAGAGATGATCTAAATTTATAAATCCCTCCACCCCAGAAGCTCCATGTTATTACATCATCGCTTAGTGTCATACAGGCCTGTATTTTTGGAGATGTGTGCCCCATACCTCCCAAGTGAGATAGGAGATGCAATACAAAATCTTTTGCATCCTGATATCCCTCTTTTTTAGGAACTCTATATTGTTGGTGTGTATGAGTGTATAAGAGAACTCCGCAGCAATAATACTCACAGTAATGTGTCTCTAAACTACAATAAATATAAAAAGGAGGCTATATTGTCCTTTGTACAAAATCCATTTATAGCCTCCATATTACAGGATATAGAGGAGTCACATCAATTCCTTCTTAATAAATGTTACATTGCATCTAAATGTAAAATCCTTCATTATTATACTTTCTGGCAAATCAACACAAAATTCTAAATCCATTGCTTTATATTATTAATCCCGAAATGACACCTAAAGTTCGAGAATGGCAAGATCAACTAGAAATAACTGCAGGCACATATCTGCTGCATAATGTTAATACATAACTAATTATGAAACTTTAATAAAGAAATAAGTATGGATTATTGATCTCATTCACATAAAGTAGCGGCTTGAGATGGCTCTCGTAAGTCCCTGCTCATGCTGCATAGAATATTACCATGTATGGCATTTTAATGGGTAATATTATCATTTCATCCAATTTAAAAGCTGCTCTTTTTCCCATCACAAAATGTAAATTTCTCTAGACATTTAATGGGTTGGCATTTTCTATGTACAATACTAGTTTCAAAAGGAAAAAAGAAGGAACTATTCTCTCCAATATCCTTCCTTCCCATAGCTCAGTCTTTTTGAAGGTAATTTCATATTATAAAGAAATCAGTAAAAAGGAGGTTAGGAGTCCCAATAGCACAATCCCATAGGAGTTATTCCCTTTAATTTGCAAACATACTGCCAATCATATAGGCTATTTATATGAAGGTTAGATTAACTAAATTATGTATATTACAAGGGTAATTTCTGTTTTTTATAAATAGTGAATTAATGTGTGCAATTTAGTTGTACATGTCAAGAAAGGAAATTTATTCTGTTTCTTAAGAAGTACCCAGAGTGACTTACTTAATTTGACATGTCCCAGATTCCTACACCTTTTCATTTGCAGTGGTTTACCGTGACAAGAGCTTGCCCTCATTTCCTTTAAATGTCTATAAAAAAAAAGTGCTCTTTAAACACAGCTGTTAGCAAAAGCAGATTAAAGCAAGGTAATGTCACTGTTAGACACAAAGGATTAACATCTAAATGCTGACTTTAACACTGATACAATAGATATAAAATATAATCAGGCAGAAAGTACTTAAATACCATGAAACCATATAGATAATGGCAGCAACGTAAAAGTAAAAATTTTTTTAAAAAAATAACGTAAATTGATTATTGTTCGAGGGTTCATGTAAGTTGAAAACATTTGTTTGCTGCAAATGCAATCTGGGTATTTTAATTTACAAAAGTAAAGCTTGGGATATTTCATTGCAGTACTTGTTTGGCAAGATGAAGAACATTTTGTCATCTATTAACCACACAATGTGTTGCAGTGTCTTGAGAACTGACTTTCAACAGTAAACTAGGTGAGTTGGATAAAATCACCAATTCAGCGGGGGATTTTTTTTCCCAACACTCTTACCTTGTCCTACATTTTGCAAAATCAATTCCAAGTCACCACTGCTAACTCTTTATTGAATAGATCCTTTAGTTCCAGGATAAATTTAGTTAGAATTATTCTAAACAGAAGAATATTATTTAGGTCTTCCTATTTTCTTTGGGAAGTTCTGCAAATTACAAACTACAGCTTGCTTTAGATTTCCCCGTGCTCTTTTATTTTCCCCTTAGTTCATAGAACACAATGTACACATAAAAATAAAACCAGCAATTTGAAAATATTATTCTTATGTTGCACTATCCTCATGGAAATTTTGTCACTATGTTCATAAAATATAAATGTGCAATATTGTAGAGAATTAACTTAAAAGTTATTTGTGGGAAAAAATGTGCAAACGATCAGTTGAGAATGCTTATCCAACTCCACCAATCACTAAATCAGATCCAAGTTCCCTAAAGTGGAAGTGGCAATTTGAAATCTTGCAAAAATGGTGATCTTTCTGATACATGTACATTGCATTCAGAAAATACTCAGACCCCTGTAATTATATATATTTTTTAATTGCAGCCTTATGTTACAACTGTTTAATTTATTTTCTTCATCCTCAATCTACAATCAGTACCCCATAATGACAAGCACCAGATTTTGAGCACCATTGCAAATGTATTAAGCAGAAAAAAAGAATTATCTCATAGACACGAGTATTCAGACCCTTAACTCAGTAGTTAATTGAAGCACCTTTAGCAACAATAATAGTCTCAGTTCTTTTTAGGTGACAAGGTTTGCACATCTGAGTTTTAGTAATTTCTGCCATTCATCTCTGCAAATCCTCTCAAACTCTGTCGGGTTGTCCCAATCAGTAGACAGCCATTTTTAGGTGTCTCCAGAGATGTTCAATTGGGTTAAAATCAGGGCTCTTACTGGCAGGGCTGGTGCAAGGATTTTTGCCGCCCTAGGCAAAATATATTTGCCGCCCCCCATTTGTCCTGCCCACCATGTGACATCGCAATGCCCCGCCCATATCCTCTGCCATATGGGCCAACGCCAGTCTGCACAAAGTGTCTTTTATCTGAAAAGACAGTGTGTTTACATTAAAAAGCCTACATAGATGGTTATCTTTCAATGCAATTTATACGAGATATATAGATATCTGTTGAAATAGAGAAAGACCGCTTGAATTGAAAATAGAAGTCAATAACCCCACTATAGGTGGAAAAGAACATATTTTGATTATGTGCTCTGAGCTGGTGGATTTTTTTTTTTTTTTGTTTTTGTTGTTTCTGTTTCTGTTGTGCCTTATTGTTGTTACTGTTGTTTTTGTTGGTATGTTAGTACTGATATGCCGGATTATGAGTGAATACTAATACGCGATTACTATTTGTGTGTTATGCATGTTAAACATAAAAGATCCATGTATTTATTGGACAGATGTGCATATATGCTAAGTATTAATTCCTGCATATTTGATGTATGTCAAAAAAAATGAAAAAATGTTTGTCTAATAAAGATTTATTAAAAAAAAAAAAAAAAAAAGGCAGATATTTATATAAACTAATTATACACATATTTAGTCATTTGTCTGTGCCTGATGATTAAAAAAAAAACAAAATAGGCTAACGACTACCTACAACTACAAGATGATGAAAAGTCACACATTCTCCCGAGAAAATGTTTCTAGCGCACTATTCTCCTCACATACCTTTTTTTTTATAATTATATTTTATTTGAAAGGTTGAAAAGCATATGAAAACTCTACAAGGACAACAATGAGAATTAGAGTTTCCATCTATGGACAATTCAAACATAATGACATGAATTAATTAAGCCACAGAGAAAAGACATAATCATAGATATACAGTGGATCTGACATTATTAAGCTCACGTTGTTTATCAGGCAACAAAGAAAGGGCAGTATCACTGAAAAACCTGCACAGCAGGGTGAAACTTTGTGCGCCAGTCGGAAAATTCAATACTGGGTTAGTGGGGGGTTCTGTAGGGCAGAAGATAGGTGAACGTTTAAGCTGCAGGCATGTAGATACAGGATTTTGATGGACTGGTTATTAAATGGACAGTGGGGGTGGATTTGTAATACTGAAAAATAATATTGAATTAAAGGGGAAGGCACATCAAGCCTGTATAAAGGTGATGTTATTAAGGAAAAGAAAAATACAGCCTTTGTGGAAAAAAAAAAAAAAAAAAAAAAAAAAAAGCCTACAGGCAAGGGTTCTTTATGTTAAATTAACCGTTGCAGGAGTGAGTGAACTTGTGTCCAAAGCGCTGCTATCCCTTTACATCCCCACCATATGTGCATCATGTTGCCTATGTCCTTCAAGCATCTCCAGCATTGTGGGCTGGTATTGGGGTATATCTGGTGGAGTCTTTGTGGTGTGAGATACCATCTATATATCACTTTTTTATGTGCTTCCACATGTGAAAAGCAGGAGGTAAGGCCCGAAAGAGCAGTTAGTGCCGAGAGCCATTGCGTATCTGTGAGTGTTGGTATTCCCTCCCTTTCCCAATTTTGTACATAGTTGAAAGAGTGGGGGGTATTGTAATCAAGCAAGGTCCTGTAACACAACGAAAGGGATTTGGGTTTTTGTGGTGAGTTTTGGCATCTAGATAAAATCTCCATTGTGTCTTTTAGCCGATATGGCTGGATCTGGGGGTTCAAGGATACGTGGGTGGAGATAACGCTTTTTAATTGTAAGTACTGAAAAATACACAAGTTAGGAACATTAAATTGGGATTGTAAGACCGGGAATGGCTTGAGTCCCTGTTGCGTACATATATCTTTGATAACCCTTACACCGTGTCTGGACCAGGTTTTTAAGGACAACCAAGGCGTCAATCTCGTTAAAGCTTCGAGAGGGGCAGTTACGCAGAACTTCCCCTTCTCTGTTATTATGGCCATCAACCTGTCCCAATATTTGAGCATCAATATGGAGGTGGGATAGAGTGACAGTTTTGGTGGCCGGTGGATCTTAGGAGACCACATAATGTGAAGTAGGGAATACGGTCTAGATCTGTCAGATTCCATATCGGGCCATTGAAACGTGTGTTTGGGGGCATGGTAGCGAATGGCAAAGTCTAAAATGGCCGCCTCAGAGTACGTGGCTAATTTTGGCGCCCCTAAACCACCCCTGGTGTGGATCTGCTGTAGTATAGATACATGTAAGCGTGGTTTAGTTTTGTTCCAGATGAATCTGGATATTATAGCTTGGATGGTCTTGAGAAGTTGTGGTGGTACCTGTATTGGTAACATCCTAAATATATAAAGGATTTTTGGTAACAGCACCATTTTGGCGGTGTTTATCCGTCCTAGCCATGATAAGTGTACATGTTTCCATTGGTTACAAAGCGAATTAGAAGTCTGTGAGATCGGCCCGTAGTTCAGTGTCAGCGTTTTGTGAGCATGTAATGCCAGCTTCACCCCTAAATACGTGATAAAGTTTTGTCGCCAGTCAAACTGGAAGGATTGCCAAAGCAAGTCTACTTGTGATGAAGGTATGTGGAGGGGCAGTGCTTGGGTTTTTGTATTATTGAGTTTATAGTAAGATATTTTACCATATTCATGCAGTATAGAGATGAGGCGGGGAATTGTTGCCATTGGGTTGCTAACAGACAGTAAAATGTAATCCGCAAACATTGATAATTTGAAGGTCGAGGGGCCTATGTCTATTCCTGATATTGATGGGTCATTTCTAATTTTGTACGCTAAAGGTTCTAGGGCGAGGATGAAAAGAAGAGGGGACAATGGACAGCCTTGCCTAGTGCCATTGGAAAGGGCGAACGGGCGTGAGGTAAAACCTGAACTGTAAACTTGTGCGGTTGGGGATTTATATAATGCCAAGATACCACGGGTCATCTCCTGTGGGAAACCGTATTTGTTTAAGACTGATATCATATAAGCCCAGTTAAGCCTATCAAAGGCTTTTTCCGCATCTAAAGCCAATAGTAGGCTTTCAGTTTTTTGATCCACAATGTGTGAGAGGATGTTTAGAATTTTTCTAGTGTTATTAGAACCTTGCCTACCTCTAACGAAGCCTGTTTGATCGTTGTGTATGATACGGGTCAGTATCGGGCTTATTCTATTAGCTATCAATTTGGCATATATTTTGGTGACACAATTCAGCAGAGATATAGGTCGGAAATTTGAGCATTGGGTCGGTGATTTCCCAGGTTTTGGTAAGGTTGAAATGTGGGCTTGTAACATTGCTGTGGGCATGGAACCAGTTTGAAAACATTGGTTAAAGAGTGTCTTCATGTACGGTAATAGTGTGTCTCGAAACGTGTGGTAGTACATGTTCGTGAAGCCATCAGGGCCAGGAGATTTGTGTTTTGGCAATTTGTCGAGGATATCAATTATTTCCTTCTCTAAAAAGGGTTGAATTAGAGCCTGGCATTCTTCTGGGTTGAGAGAAGGCAAGTCAGTGTCACGCAAAAATAAGTTTATATCGGTTTGCTTAGGAGGGGGGCAGTCTTGTGTCTGTGCCAGATTATAAAGGCCACTATAATATTAACTAAACTCATCAACTATCGCTTGAGGGTCGGTGATTTTTTTGCCTTGGTTCGAGGTGAGGAAGGCAATTTTAGATGATAGGGTTCTTGCTTTAAGTTGCGCGGCCAGGGTTTTCCCTGCTCTGTTTCCGTCATGGAAAAATTTATGTTTCATTTTTGTTAGGAGGTAGGTCGTTTTCTCCATCTCTATATCTTTCAGAGTATTTTGCAGCTCAAGAATCCGTTTGGTAGTGGTGTGAGATGGGTTTGTCTTATTCGTGCGTGTAAATGTGGCTAGTTCTCTGTGTATATCTATGTAGTGTTTAGTTCTCTTTTTATTGTTATAGCTAGTATGTTTAATAAACTGTCCTCTAAGGACAGCTTTGTGAGCCTGCCACATTGTATCTATGTTCATCCCTCCTACATCATTTAATACAAAGTATGTATGAAGTTCCTTGTTGATTTGTGCGACCAATTTATGGTCATTTAAGAGGTAATCATTGAGGCGCCAGGTGCGGTTCCCAGACGTGGGGTATTGTGTGGCTATGGAAATCGTGATTGGGGCATGGTCTGACCACGTGATATCGCCTATATCTGCTTTGACTATTTTAGGGATTAAAGTCAAGGGGATAAGGAAAGGGTCGATTCTGGAGTATGTTCCATGTACCTGGGAGTAATGTGTGTAGTCCTTGTCTAGGGGATTTAGAGTTCTCCATACAACCGTGAAGTTGTGTGTGAGTAGTACTTTATCTATGTGGAATATGGAGCGAGATCTTTGATTCGCTGTTTGTTGCGAGATTTTGGAGGAGGACGTAGTGTCCAGGGTTTGGTCTAGGATGACCTCTAAACATGGTTACCTACTGTCCCCAATGCCCACATGGTATAATTCAAGCAGTACAGGTCTACTTGTATGTGAGCTGGGTATGTTCAGGAACACAAATACATGACCACCCTGCTGTATTACTCTGTAATAATTGTATAATTACGCCACCAACACTGTTAAAACTGACTGCCTTGATTGTATTGATCCCCTTCCCCACCCCCTTCTTTATTATGTACCCTTCTACCCCTCCCTTTTTGTTTAACGGTTAAATACTCGAATACTAGGATTCGAGAAATAAAAATTCTCAATGGAAAAAAGCCTACAGGCACAGGCTATAGACACCAGAACCACTACATTAAGCTGTAGTACTTCTGGTGACTATAGTATCCATTTAATGTGAGGTAAATTAGAGATTAGTGCCACTAATAATATATTGGATTGCCTATTTACCACCAGATGAGGACAAGAGGCTGATGATGGGCTCAGTCTGGCTCCACAGGTCTGGTTTAGAAGATGCTCTCTGGAGACTGTTTGTAACAGTGCTCACAACAATTAACAAACAGGAAGCAGCTCCATTTTTTGGGGCCCCTTACACAGCTCAAGGTCTAGGCCCCCAGAGCTTGACCGTGAGTATGCCTACAATGCCCACCCATAAATCCACCTATATGGCCCATCCATGATGTGTGTAGGGGATGTGTTATTGTAGAGGATGTAATGTGAGTGTGTTCTTATAGAATGTAGTGTAAAGGGATATCAATTTGTGTAAGGGATGTAGTGTGTGTATAGTGGATGCATTGTATGTTTCTGTGTGTGTGTGTGTGTGTGTGTGTGTAAGGGATGCAAGGTGTGTTTCTGTGTATGTAATTGAATGCAGTGTGTGTCTGTAAGGGGTGCATTGAGTGTGTAAGAGATGCATTTTGTTTCTGTGTGTAAGAGAATGAGTGTTTGTGTGAGCATAAGGGATGCATTGTGTGTTTTGGGTGTGTCTGTGTGTGAGTAGGGATGCATTGTATGTTTCTGTGTGTGTGTGTGGGATGCATTGTGTATGTGTGTAGTGTAAAAGAGAGGGTTTGTGGGGTAGGATAGGAACTGAGAGGGGAGCAGCTCCTTATTTAAAAAAAATCCTAGTGCTCTCCCCTCCTGTCAATTAGTGATCTCCCCTTCCCTCCTGTCCCTCAGTGTTCTCCACCTCCCCCCATTAGTGCTCTTCCTTGGCCCCCTTTCCCTCTGCAGTCCGCCCTTGATGGTCTTCTCACTCCCCCCTCTCCCCCTTAGTGGTCCTCCCTCCCCTTATTGGTCCTTGCCCTCCTCCCCCTTTTGTAGTCCTTCCCCTTTCCCCCCTCAGTGGTCTTCACCTTCTTTCCCCCCTCAGTGGTCCTTCCCCTCCTCCCCTTTACTTAGTGGTCCTCCCTCCTTAGTGGTCCTTCCTCTCTTCACCTCCCCCTTAGTGGTCCTTGCCCTCTTAGTGGTCCTTACCCACCTCCCTTCTCCTTAGTGGTCCTTCCCCTCTTCCCCCCCTTTGTGGTCCTCCCTCTCCCAAACCCCTTAGTAGACCTCCCCCCTCCTCCCTCATTGGTCCTCCCTCCTTACCCCCCCCCCCCCATTTTGTGGCTCTCCCCTCTTCCCCCCCTTAGTGGTCCTCCGTATGCCAAACCGCTTAGTGGACCTTCCCCCTCCTCCCCCAGTGGTCCTCTCTCCCCTCCCCAGTGGTCCTTACTCCTCCCTTTGTGATCCTTACTCCCCCCTACCCCACCAGTGGTCCTTATTCCCCCACCTCCCCTCCAGTGGTCCTTATTCCCCCCCCTCCCCAGTGATCCCTCTTCCCCCTCCCCAGTGATCCTTATCTCCCCCTCCAGTGGTCCTTATCCCCCCTCCCCCAGTGGTCCTTATCCCCCTAGTGGTCCTTATCCCACCCCCCTTCTCCCCCAGTGGTCCTTACTCCCAGCCTCCCCCAGTGGTCCTTATTCCCCCCTCCCCCAGTGGTCCTTATCCCCCCAGTGGTCCTTATCCCCCCAGTGGTCCTTTTCCCACCCCCTCCTCCCCCCGTGGTCCTTACCCCCTCCCCCAGTGGTCCTTATTCCCCCCTCCCCCAGTGGTCCTTATCCCCCCAGTGGTCCTTATCCCCCTCAGTGGTCCTCATTCCCCACCTCCAGTGGTCCTTATTCCCCCCTCCACAGTGTTCCC
This sequence comes from Pelobates fuscus, assembly GCF_036172605.1. Lineage (NCBI taxonomy): Eukaryota > Metazoa > Chordata > Amphibia > Anura > Pelobatidae > Pelobates > Pelobates fuscus. The sequence goes on from NC_086322.1 coordinate 147,213,895, forward strand.
TATTCCCCCCTCCCCAGTGATCCTTATCTCCCCCCTCCAGTGGTCCTTATCCCCCCTCCCCCTGTGGTCCTTATCCCCCCTCCCCCAGTGGTCCTTATCCCCAGTGAGCCTTATCCCCCCAGTGGTCCTTATCCCACCCCCTCCACCCCCAGTGGTCCTTACACCCCTCCCCCAGTGGTCCTTACTCCCCCTCCCTCTGTGGTCCTTACTCCTCCCTCACCCCCCCAGTGGTCCTTACGTCCCACCCACCCTCCCCCAGTGGTCCTTACTCCCCCCTCACTCTCCCCCAGTGGTCCTTATTCCCCCCCTCCCCAGTGGTCCTTATCCCCCCCAGTGGTCCTTATCCCCCCTCCCCAGGGATCCTTATCTCCCCCCTCCAGTGTTCCTTCTCCCCCTCCCCCAGTGGTCCTTATCCCCCCAGTGGTCCTTATCCCCCCCAGTGGTCTTTATCCCACCCCCTCCTCCCCCAGTGGTCCTTACTCCCCCCTCCCTCAGTGGTCCTTACTCCCCCCTCACCCCGCCCAGTGGTCCTTACTTCCCACCCACCCTCCCCCGGTGGTCCTTACACCCCCCTCCCTCTCCCTCAGTGGTCCTTATTCCCCCCTCCCCCATTGGTCCTTATTTCCCCCCTCCCCCAGTGGTCCTTACTCTCCCCCTCCCCCAGTGGTCCTTATTCCCCCCTCTCCCCCAGTGGTCCTTATTCCCCCCAGTGGTCCTTATCTACTCCCCCCTCCCCCAGTGGTCCTTATCCACTCCCCCCTCCCCCAGTGGTCCTTATCCCCCCCAGTGGTCCTTATCCCCCAGTGGTCCTTATCCCACCCCTTCCTCCCCCAGTGGTCCTTACCCCCTCCCCCAGTGGTCCTTACTCCCCCCTCCCTCTGTTGTCCTTACTCCCCCCTCACCTCCCCAGTCCCCCCTCACCTCCCCAGTGGTCCTTACTCCCACCTCCCTCTCCCTCAGTGGTCATTATTCCGCCCTCCCCCAGTGGTCCTTATTCCCCCCCACCCCCCGTGGTCCTTACTCCCCCCTCCCCCAGTGGTCCTTATTACCCCCCCTTCCCAGTGGTCCTTATTCCCCCCCAGTGGTCCTTATCCTCACACCCTCCCCCAGTGGTCCTTATCCCCCCTCCCCCAGTGGTCTTTATCCTCCCCCCTCCCCCAGTGGTCCTTATTCCCCCCTCCAGTGGTCCTTATTCCCCCCTCCCCAGCGATCCTTACCCCCCTCCAGTGGTCCTTATCAGCCCCCATCCCCCAGTGGTCCTTATCCTCCCCCTCCCCCAGTGGTCCTTATTCCCCCCCTCCAGTGGTCCTTATTTCCCCCCCTCCCCAGTGATCCTTACCCCCCCTCCAGTGGTCCTTATCCGCCCCTCCCCAGTGGTCCTTATCACCCCTCCCCCAGTGGTCCTTAACCCCCCAGTGGTCCTTATTTCATCCCCACCTCCCCCAGTGGTCCTTACCCTCCTATTCCCTCTTCTTTTGTTCCTCCTGCCAAGGTAGCGTGGCCGGGCGGCGCGGAACGCGGGACAGGAACTTCTGTTTCCTGTACCCGGCCACCGGCGGACTGAAGGGAAGCGCTCACTCAGTGAGCACTTCCTGTCAGTCCGCCGGCGGCCGGGTACAGGAAACAGAGGTTCCTGTCCCACGTTCCGTGCTGCCCGGCCACGCTACATTGAGAGACCGGCAGGAAGGAGCGCTCTGCGCTTTCCTCCTGCCGGTCACTCAAATCCGGCCGCCCTCCATACAGCAGTGCAGCGCCGCCAGAGGCTTGCTAAAGCGCTTAGGCGGCGCAGCATGAGGAGCCGCACCGGTGATTCTGGGCGCAGGGCTCCAGCACCCCCTGATAAGGTGAACCCTAGGCGGCTGCCTAGGTCACCTTACAGGTAGCGCCGGTCCTGCTTACTGGGCACTAAATGACATTCGCAGAGTTGTCCCTATGCCACTCTTGCATTGTCTTGCCCTGGCTTTGTGTATAGGGTTTTTGTCCTGTCCTGTCCAGTCTAAGATCCAGAGCATTTTGGACCAGGTTTTCATTAAAATATCTCTCCATTTTGCAGTCTTTAGCTTTCCCTCAACCCTGACTAGTCTCCCAGTCTCTGCAACTAAAAAACACCTCAATTTTATAATGCTACAACCATTATTCATTGTTGGGATGGTATTGCACAGATGATGAACCGTTCCTTGTTTCCACTAGACATGAAACTTTTACTTGAGGCCAAACAATTCATGCATCATTTCATCAGACTAGACAACCTGGTTTCTCAGTCTGAGAGTCTAGGTTAGGAGACTTAGGTGCTTTTTTTTTTTTGCAGATTTCAAGCGGCTTTTGTGTATCTTTCAGTGAGGAAAGGCTGCTGTCTGGACAGTCTGCTACAAAGCCCTAATTGATGGAGTGTTGCTGGGATGGCTGTCCTTGCACAAGTTTTTCCCATCTCCACTCATGATCTCTGGAACTCATCCAGCATGGCAATCATCTTGGTCACATCTCTTACCAAGGTGTTTCTCCCCCATTGCTCAGTAAGGCTGGTCTGCCAGCTTTAGGAAAAGTTGCTCCAAACTCCTATCATTTAAGAATTATGGAGGCCACTATGGAAACCTTCGGTGCAATCCAATGTGTTTTGTTTTTGTACTTTATCTCTATCTTGTGTCTGAGCTCTGAAGGTAGTTTATTTGACCTCATGGCTTGTTTCTTTCTCTAATATAAATTTACAAATTATGTACAATCAATTGAATTTGCCACAGGAGGACTCCAGTCAAAGTGTAGAAACATCTCAAGATCCAGAGAGATGGGATGAATTTGTACTAAATTTCAAGTGTCAAAGCAGAGGCATTGAGGCTAGTGGTGTTGTGGAAAGAGGCTTGGAGACTATGCTGAGGCCTAATAGAAAGCAGTTGTTGTTAGGGGATTCCATCATAAGAGGTGTGGAGATGGACAATGGTGGTCTTGTGAGGTGTCTTCCTGGAGCTACTGCTCACAGAGACAGGAGACATATCTGTAATATTGTTAAGCAAGCAAAGCAGGAAGGCGAATTGGATGTACTTGTCCATCTAGGGACAAATGACTTGGCTTCCAATGAGGTTTCAGAGGTTAAGGACGTTTTTGTGTTTTTGCCAATGATATACGGCAGGTTGCTTCCACGCTGTCATTCTCTGAAGTTCTGCCTGTGCATAACACTCAGAACGACAGGCGAATGCGTATTAGGGACTTTAACTTGTGGCTTGGTGAATGGTGTCGGGAGCAAGGATTTGGCTTTATTTCTCATGGTAGCTCTGTTTGGAATGGAAATAAACTGTACAAAAAAGATGGTTTGCATCTTTCTCAAAAGGGAACAAATGTTCTCAGTGAGCAGTTCAGAGGTTTTGCTAGGATGTATTTAAACTAGGAGGGGGGGGCAAAAGGGTGATAAAACATCAATCCAATTGTCCCCCAAAACAAGGACAGAAGGTGCCTGTAGAAAGTGTGTTAAAAAATTATAAGCTTAGAGTCATGTCTACAAATGCTCACAGTTTAGGGAATAAGATCCATGAACTTGTGGCAATAATGGCAACTGATAGTGTAGATTTAGTCGCTGTTACTGAGACATGGTATAATGAGAAAAATGACTGGGACATAGAAATACCAGGGTACTCTTTATTTAGAAAAGACAGGGAAGGCAGGAAAAGGGGAGGGGTGGCCCTGTATGTGAAGGATAGCATAAAATCTAGCCTAATAAAAGTTAGTGAGGCAAACATAGAGTCCGTTTGGGTTACGTTAGAATTTGGTAATCACACAGTAACTCGTGTAGGTGTAATTTATAGGCCCCCAGGACAAATTGAAGAGTTAGATAATCTACTTGAGGAAATAGCTAAAATGACAATGACGGGGGAAGTTATCATCATGGGTGACTTTAATCTTCCTGATGTGAATTGGAAAACCAAAATAGCTGCTTGTGCCAGGAGCACACATATTCTAAACTCCCTACTGGGATTGTCTCTAAAACAAGTCGTTGAGGAGCCAACTCGTAAAGAGGCCATACTAGATTTAGTGTTAACAAATGGAGATTTGGTATCCGATATTACTGTAGGTGAAAGTTTAGGATCCAGTGATCATCAGCCATTGTGGTTTAATATTAGAACAGTGAATGAGTCACACCACACAAAAACAAAAGTTTTAGACTTTAGAAAAACAGACTTTTCTAAAATTAGAATATATGTAAAGGAGTCATTATCAGACTGGAGCAATTGAAATGGAGTCCAAGAGAAATGGGATTATTTAAAAGTTGCACTACTGAAGGCAACAGAAAATTGCATTAGGCTTGTCAGTAAAAGCAAAAATTCAAGAAACCACTGTGGTACTCCGCAGATGTGGCCAAAATAGTAAAAAAAACAAAGAGTTAGCATTTAGTAACTATAAAAAAAAACAGAGTGAGGAAGACAGAATGATCTATAAGATTAGGCAGAAAGAGGCTAAGCAAGTTATAAGAGCTTCCAAATCACACACAGAAGAGAAAATAGCACAGTCAGTAAAAAAGGGGGACAAAACTTTTTTTTAGATACATAAATGAGAAAAGAAAAGTAAAACAAGGATTAGTTAGATTAAAAACAAAAGAAGGAAGGTATGTAGAAGAGGATAAAGGTCTAGCTGACTGCCTCAATGACTATTTTTGTTCAGTATTTACAGATGAAAATGAAGGAAAGGGACCTCAGCTAAGAAAAAGGATAAATAGGTCATTTATTACACGTGAGTTTACAGAGGAAGAGGTTCTATTTCAACTCTCAAAAGTAAAGACAAATACGTCAATGGGACCTGATGGAATACACCCAAAGCTATTAAAAGAGCTTAGTGGTGTACTAGCAAAACCATTAACAGATTTATTTAACCAATCATTGATAACAGGAGTATTCCCAGAAGATTGGAAGTTGGCGAATGTTGTGCCCATTCATAAGAAAGGTAATAGGGAGGAGTGGGGCAATTATAGGCCAGTAAGCCTTACTTCAGTAGTGGGGAAAGTGATGGAAACCATGTTAAAGGATAGGATTGTTGAACATCTAAAAACACATGGATTTCAAGATCAGAGGAGATCTTGCCAAACTAATCTTATTGATTTTTTTGATTGGGTAACTAAAATTATAGATCAGGGAGATCATGCCAAACTAATCTTATTGATTTTTTTGATTGGGTAACTAAAATTATAGATCAGGGTGGTGCAGTAGACATTGCTTACCTAGATTTCAGTAAGGCTTTTGACACTGTTGCACATAGAAGGCTTATCAATAAACTGCAATATTTAAGTTTGGATTCCAATAATGTTGAATGGGTAAGGCAGTCGCTGAGTGACAGGCAACAGAGGGTTGTAGTCAATGGAGTATATTCGAAGCTTGGGCTTGTCACCAGTGGGGTACCTCAGGGATCTGTACTTGGACCCATTCTCTTTAATATTTTTATTAGTGATATTGCAGAAGGTCTTGATGGTAAGGTATGTCTTTTTGCTGATGATACTAAGATATGTAACAGGGTTGATGTTCCAGGAGGGATAAGCCAAATGGCTAATGATTTAGGTAAACTAGAAAAATGGTCAGAGTTGTGGCAACTGACATTTAATGTGGATAAGTGCAAGATAATGCATCTTGGACGTAAAAATCCATATTTGATAGAGTCCTAACCTCAACATCTGAGGAAAAGGATTTAGGGGTGATTATTTCTGATGACTTAAAGGTAGGCAGACAATGTAATAGAGCAGCAGGAAATGCTAGCAGAATGCTTGGTTGTATAGGGAAAGGCATTAGCAGTAGAAAGAGGGAAGTGCTCATGCCATTGTACAGAACACTGGTGAGACCTCACTTGGAGTACTGTACACAGTACTGGAGACCCTATCTTCAGAAGGATATTGATACCTTAGAGAGAGTTCAAAGAAGGGCTACTAAACTGGTTCATGGATTGCAGGATAAAACTTACCAGGAAAGGTTAAAGGATCTTAACATGTATAGCATGGAGGAAAGACGAGACAGGGGGGATATGATAGAAACATTTAAATACATAAAGGGAATCAACACAGTAAAGGAGGAGACTATATTTAAAAGAAGAAAAACTACCACAACAAGAGGACATAGTCTTAAATTAGAGGGACAAAGGTTTAAAAATAATGTCAGGAAGTATTACTTTACTGAGAGGGTAGTGGATGCATGGAATAGCCATCCAGCTAAAGTGGTAGAGGTTAACACAGTAAAGGAGTTTAAGCATGCGTGGGATAGGCATAAGGCTATCCTAACTATAAGATAAGGCCAGGGACTAATGAAAGTATTTAGAAAATTGGGCAGACTAGATGGGCCGAATGGTTCTTATCTGCCGTCACATTCTATGTTTCTATGTTTCTATGTTCTGAATACCTATGCCAATGTGATATTTCATTTTTTTCTTTTTAATACATTCGCAAAGTTTTCAAAAATCATTTTTTTCCATTGTCATCCTTGGGTATTGAGTACAGACTGATTACAGACTGATTTAAAAATATATATTTAAACAATTGTAGCATAAGGCTGTGATATAACAAATATTAAACAGAGTAAGAATACATTCTGAATGTACTCATATATGCAGGTCCACATTTACCATATGTGAGATCATAGTGCTATTGGTCTATATGAATTTGTGTTATATTCAGTTCGTCAAGTAATATACAACATGTGAAAGAAAATGTTACCTTTTTTTTTTTTTTTTTTTTTTTAAGAGTAAAATATACCAAAACATCCAATAAAAATAATATTCTGCATATTGACTGCCAAAAGCGTTGTATTTAATATTCTTTTAGCATTCAAATTAAGGCATGTTCTGACAGCTGATAGACATTGAATCATAATAGACATAATTACGGAGCATATTCTTGATCTGATTCACTGTGTAGAAGCCTGTCACACCAATCATCCCAAAATAAATAATTGTTACGAATAGTACAAGGAATGCCAAGTCTTTTTCTAATAACTTTTTTTTGTATGACATAAAGTCCCCGGCAGCATATTTTGCTTGCTTATAGCTTTTCTTCAAATCGGACCTGTGGTGATTTTCTTTCTTTCTTTTTTTTTTTTTTTTTTTTTTTTTTATTTGCTTGAAGCATTTTTTTTTTTTTTTAATTCTTTATTTTTGCATGTGCATATAGGTTACAGACAAGCGTGCAGGGCCACGACAGCAACTGCAGGCATATTCATGGCATTTCCATGAGTGGCATTTTGATACAGCACATTTTTTTTATTTTTTAGCAAGGAACAACGAGTTTGTTACCGTCTAGACATGCATATGATATTTCTAGGTTCTTCTAGGTTTAGAAATATATTTTGTGGATTATCGTTTATTCGTCAAGCTAGGACAACAACATTACTATCGTATTATTAAAATTAGGTAGTCGCTGTGAAACAAAGTTAAATTAGATGAATCAAAGTAGTGAACAATAAGATTAACGGCACATTTTTCAAAGCATTACAGTAGTGTTGGTTAGATTAGGATATTAGTGCTTTGGACATGACTGACACAGGTACTTAGCATGCTGGGTTAGTAGATCAGCATGGCAAACTAGGGAGTTGCCTGGAGTCTGAGGCCGGGTGTATAGTAAATAGCAATATGTGAAAAACAGACATGTGTTCAGACTTTTATAATTAGCAAATAGCTTAGCTAGGACGTTTATACTAAGAAAAGAATGTAAAGTATTGCAATACTATGATAACTTTTTAACCGCTATTTCGGTACCGGCAGGCTAGGGTTTGACTGCAAGTCCTTTAGGGGACATGGGTACCTTGCTCGAGGGTATGTAGCACGATCAGCCAATACCTCGGCTTGGCAGATCCATGTCTCCCCTGGGATTTCTCCTGATCGCCTGGTTGCATCTTTGTGGCAGTGCTTGGTGTGAGTTGCGCCTGGCGTCTCGCTTGTTCTCGGCCTCCCAGGAAGGTAGCATCATTGCACTCCGCGTATGTATTTTCCTGATCCAGATCCTCCTGTGTGGGGTTGTGCTCTGCTGGCCCGAGATGGTCGGGGACGCTGTGTGTGAGGCAAGTTGTGCAGGTTGGCAGGTCCCTCTCTGGGTCGTGGGGGCGCGGGTGCTTGCGCCCGAGGTTTCCCGCCCATGCGGTCGTTGTTGCGTGCTTGGTCGGGTGGCCGCCCTGAAGATTTGTTGTGGGAGTCCGTAATGGCGGCGGCGGGTCTCCGGACGGAGCCAGGAGGCCACCATGCGAGCCGCTTGCCGGTAGGACAGCCCCTTGTCACATAGGATTTTGTGGAAGTTTAAGCAGAGTTGGTCCACAGCTTCCAGTTGGTGAGCGTATGTACGGCTGCTTGTGTTCCCGTTCTTTGGCCCTTGCTGGGCGGCCATTTTGGGTATGTCCTGACAGGTTGGAGCCTCTGCTGGCTGTGAAGCTGCGGTAAGTTTTTTGTGGCGGTCCGCTTGGTTAGTGGGTACCGGGATAACCCCCACCGGTCCTAGGGGGGGGGAGGGAGGTCCGATACTTCGGGTGTCGCTTGTTTTGATGGGCCGGGAGAGCGGCCGTCTCTCCCTTGCCCTGTGCTGAGTAGGCCCCAAGACTCTGCTCCGGGAATTCTGCCGGCATTCAGGCTTGTGAGGTGTCCCCCGGTTCCCCAGACTCTGTAGTCCACAGTGAGGTAGGTAAGGGTTCTGGGTTGGGTGTTTTATCCCCTATTTTAGGCGAGATTCCGGATCAGGCTCGGGAGCTCACAAAATGCATGTCTGCCCAGCTTCCCGGTCAGACTCCGCCCCCTGCTTGAAGCATTTTTACTGTTTCTAGCAGATCAGATTTAGTTTTATGTCAGATGGTAAAAGTATGGTGGAACCTGCAAGGGAGTATATCTTTACCTAGACCCCTTGCACCGTACATAAATTTGAGATATCACCTTTGGGAAAATTTTCTAAACTCGCAAAAAAAAAAAGTCACAGTTACAATTTAGTAAATATTCTTGTTTCCTTTTTTTTATAACATTTGGAACCTGGTTTGCAAGGTGGCCATCCTCTATGTCAGTTTGAGCCCTTGGTATAGGAAGGTCACCTTGAGGTTGGAATAGGTGCTAGAAGTTCAGAAACAGATGTCATAGCCTGTGCCATAGTCCACCTATCAGTTTATTTAAATTTGTACTCAATTAATTGTCCAAGGAAGTTGTATTACTGTAGTAACTGAGCTATGTGTAACATGGTGTGAGTTTTAATGCAATGAGGCAAGTAATATACTCACACCCACTAGACATTACTGTGAGTTTTATTAATGTGGAGCACTGATAAATTCATCTACTATACACATTACTGTAAGTTTTATTGCTATGGAGCTCTGTTAAAAAATTCATACAGACTACACATAACTGTGAGTTTTAGTATGGTGGAGCTCTGTGACACTGCACATTACTGTGAGTTTTAGTGCTGAGGCGCAGGGGTGTATCTAAGGCAAAAATCAGTTGTTAGCAGGACTGGCACATGCACAGGTACTGTCTGATGGGGCCAGGGCCGTCTTTACACAGGACAAAAGGGGCAGCTGCCTCGAGTCCAGTTATCCCTGGGGGGCAAAGCATCTGCACCGTCGGACATCGTGGTGGTAGGGCAGGGACCAGGGGGCCCAAGCAAAGGCTTGCCCTGGGTCCAATCAGCATCAAAGATGGCCCTGGCCATGGCCCCAGGTGGCTCTTTTTTCAGGGGCTGCTTGAGGGGAAGATGAGACTCATGAGCAGGGCTGGCATGGGGGAGTTGCACCCTCTACACTGGTATCTTCTGTACCTGCTTTATTGACTGTACAGCTTTGTCAGCCAAACAAAAGGTAATTCAGCTATTGCCACACATTTAACCTTTCTGTTGACAGCAGCAAGGGATAATTTGCCAGTCAGAATGCACACTTAGTACTTTTTCATGGGTAGTGATTATTGTTCATCCATACACTGTTTATATTTTTTAATATACTAACTGTATTGATAACAAAAAAAAATTTGTAAAATGACTTCTATGCAGTAAGTGACCCCTTTAATACATTAAAATAGGCAGACATAAAAAATGCCTTTTGGGGGGGCGGAGCTTGAACACCAGCCTGAACGGACACCATGCTTGCAAGCTCCTCTGAACAAACTCAACAATCTTAAATAAATCAAAACCAAAAGCCCAGACAGACCCCAAAAGTCGCCAGCCACATCCCTCAACGCTCCCCGAGGCGATAGATGCCTTTTTTCAAACCAAAGGCCCAGCCCGGACGAAGACGGAAAACCGAGGCCTACCCCACGCTATCTCTGCCTAGCCTGGAAGCGCTCCTTCTACAGCGGGTAACCGACAATTCTCGCCAGGCACCATCCGAGGCCCTAACTCACATGCCAGCCATGGGCCGCCGCTCACAGAAGACGGCAGCAGTGGAGCACAGAGATATCGGGACGCTGTTCCAGAGACCCGTGCAGTCCCAATCCGCACACGCGGAGGCCACGCGGGCCGACGCCAACACCAGGCCCAATGCCCACACTCACCCAAATGAGCAAACAGGGGCCACAAGGCCGATTCATAAAATACTGGCTGCAGAACTAGCTCCAATTAAAACCGACATGAAGGCCATCACAGACCGGGTACAGGCATCGGAGAGGGACATCGCAGACGTCCAAACACAGATGCATGAACTCCAGTCCTCAGTCCAACAAATCTGGTCCCATCAAAGAGCCATCTCCACGCAAATCACAGCAATGGAAGACCGCCACCGCCGCACCAATATAAAGATAAGGGGCATCCCAATGGCAGTCACAGCGGACGAGCTCCCTCACTATGTCAGACGGTTGCTGTCCTCTCTCCTGTCCCATGCGGTGGCCAGAAAAATGGCTATAGAGGACATCTACTGCCTACCAGGGCCCAAGGGGACAGTGACAACTGTACCGAGAGATGTTATACTCAGGTGCACCACAACACACGATAAAATACTCATAATGTCAGCACTCAAGGGCAAACCCCCCCTATAATTCGAAGACACCTCCCTGACGTTTTACCAGGATCTCACCAAAGCAACCCTCTTATGGCGTAAAACGTTTCAACCAGTAACCAGCCAGCTTATATCAGCTAACATAAGCTATAGATGGGGAGCGAACAGGTCCCTGACAGTGGCCAGAAATGGTAATGGCACACTCACCGGACTCTACAAGACCGAGAGCTGCAACAGCCTGGGACCTGGTACACGCAACGCCCTTCGTCCCGAGATCGGGGACCGCGGGGACAACTCCCATGATTCTCTGGCTATCTATGTAATTCAAAGAATAATGGGAGTTGTAGTTCAGCAACATCTGGGGGGCCGGAGTTTGAGGACCCATGTTCTATACCATGTAAAATAAAATATTATCACATACCAGATAACATCTAAATTATGCTTCCTGCTTAAATTATGCTGGATGTCCTCACGCTTTACATCGCAGGAGGAGAGGGCGCAAGGGAGTGGGAAGGGTTGCTAAAGTGTTAGGAATATAACTTTGTATACCTAACACTATGGTTTTTATTTAACATCCAGAGTCAAATCTTAAATGTAAACATTTTAGTCTACAATCTGTAAAAGGCTTGCATAACCTTTGACATGATCACCAATTAAAGTGTAGAAAGAAGACATAGCCACTCAAGTGTTTGGTTGGTTTCAATACCTTTTATGCAGCAATTATTATTTTTTTAAAATTATTTTTCAGAGTTAGAGTCAGTTAGGCCATCCCAGCATAACAAGTGATTTATATACTAAATACTCTATTGTATTTTAGAATTAGAGCCCACCAAAGTGGTCATCATTCATTATCATTTTGTTCTAAGACCATGTGGCTTTTTATCTGAAATGGAGAAAGTGGTTTGAGAATAGGTTTGAGGACGGGCTTTGGTTTTTCCATAGTTTTCTAGCTGTTGATTCTGATCCATTCAGATGGACTTTATGTTGTCCTCTGCAAAGCTGCTTCCTTGGTGCAATCTGGAGTCCTGTCTCTGGGTAAGTATCAGTTTTTAATTTTGTGAACATTCCAGTATCTCTGTTTGGATGTGCGTACTGGATATTATGCATAAAGAACTGTCATTAATGAGATAAAAGTTCTAAGAGCAGAACTGTGTAAAATTGTGAAATATTCTTGTGTCTAACTGAAGTATGTTTGAGACCCTGGAGATTCCCTGCACATTTATTGAATACATTCAGTAACAGTGTGGATTTAGGTTGTATTCTCCCAGTTACTCACATGGGAAATATGTAAAGCCCCAATAATGTCTTGAGTGTTTCCAAAATCAGGATATGATGGCTTTCATGTATGTATGCAGCTGCATATTTTAACATGACACTATAGACGTGTTGCTATGTTTGTTCACAGAGAATCACTGACACCCATTATCCTGTTTATTTTCTTTCTCTTCTCTAAACTATCTAGAAGCAGTTTTAGTCAGTGAACTAGGCAGTATCATTGTGGGAAAGAGGCATTGTATGAAGACCCCTCAGATTGTATGTTTTACAAAATAAATCCCATTTGTTTTTAATTAGTGTTGAAGTTATTTTAGGCACTTATTGAAGAATTTGTCAGAGCACATTGTACAGATTAAAAAACATGAATATGTTTGGCCCTTAACTGATGATTTCCATCCTATTGTAGCATCTTTGCATGACTATATGACAGTGCCCTGACAGAACATATTAAATAATAATGTCCAAGTTTTATCTATCATGGTAAAGTGTATCTTCCAGTTATTTTTGTTCTGCAATAATACCTAGTCAATATGGTTATGTTTAGTTAAGAGAAGGTGCCAAATTTTAAACAAATACATTTCTCTGTTCTCAATTTTTTATGAAATTCTTTATTTGTCTCTGTGGCAAAAGTGACCTCGCCACTGTTTTTTGGAGGGGACTACTTGCCAGCCTTTCACCCTGTGACTATGGCCCCTGCATTAGAACTGGCTAATATATTTCAAACAGGCTCTGTTCGTGCAATTGGGACTATATGGTTCGTTTACTGAACAACCGCATGAACAGAGACCACCCTGGAGCTTGTTAACAACTATTAACAACTTGGAACGTTTCTCACCGCAGTGTTCTAATTGTTCGTCTGGGTGGCCGCAATTCATATGAACAACCACGAGATGGCTGCCATCTTGTTCGCATGAACGCAGGCAGCAGTGTTTGGGCATGAATCTCATGGAACTGAAATCGGATACAGAAACTCCCGAACACCGCTGAACTTCCATCATCGCCTGCATTCGTTTCTATTCAGCTTAAAAGGGCACTGTTCGGTGAGATCATTCCTCTAGATGAAGGGAACAAGCTCCAGGTTAAGACTATTGACTCCGTTCGGTAGTTTGTTCGTTTGCAAACTACCAAACTAGACCGGCCGCAAGCCCTTATTCTCTGGAACTGTTTTGGGGTACTTATTGGACTTTGTAAAATGTGTGTTTTTTATGCCTGGGGATAATTATGTTAGTACATTATCTGCCTTAATTTATCACAGGCAGAGGGGAGGGTTTGTGTACTGCATTTTGGAGTGTAATTCATTGTCACATTGTTTTTATTGGCTTGTACACTTGTGCCCAACAAGGTCCACCTGGGCGTCACCTTTTCAATACACAGGTCATTTGGTCACCATGCTGAGTGCAGAGACAACATTACTGCTCAGGGGACAAGAATACCCTAAATACTTTTTTAAGCACAAGGATTAGCCTTCAGCAACAGGTTATTCAACTTATGATGATATACAAATACAGATGCAGATATATGCAAATGACCTAGATTAAACAAACATTCTCACAACAATGGTAATAGAGAAGGACTTCAATGTCAGTGACACTCTCAGACGACGTTCCTGTTACAAGTTCTATAAAACACCCATATGTCTTCTGAGGTGCAGTCTGCAGTAGAGCATTAAAAAAATCTAAAATAAAAAAAGTGCCTTATCTCCGTAGAATTAAACATTCTCAAATGTTTTTTTTTAAGTGTGATTTTTTTTTACCTCTTTTCTAGGTCCTAATGCCCTCATTATGCATGCATTACCTAAAACAAAGAGAGATTGCATGTATTGATAAGTTGGCAAAAAGTTTGAGGACTCCTGGTAACACAAATCAAAGGATTTATACTAAGATAACTGGAATTTCATGGCAAGACAGGAGGCTTCATATTTGCTTTATCTTTCTTTACTGAACCTCCCAGCAGCAAAGGAACAGTTAACAGTAATGTAAAAAGTTCAACCAATCAGATAGTATAACAGTATTATATGATGTCATCAAACTCCTCCCATATCCTCTTTCTTTGCTGCTTGCCTCCCAGGTGAGTCTACTCCAATTATATTGCTGTATCATTTAACCTTTAATACACTATTTCAATTAAAACATTTATTACAATGGTCATATACCTTTAACACTTTATTCACTTATCACTTTAACAACACTTTCTGTGGAAACATTTATGCTCTATTTATTTTAATTTCATTCTATTCAATCTTGGACTACTTTGTCAATTTCCTATTAAACTTTATTTAGGTTTCCCCTTTAAATCGCAGGAGGGTTTTCCTCCTGCGACTCATTACTGCTTTTTACTATTCTCAGTTTCCCGCCCTCGCGTTACCCCGCCCGTTCGCATCAGCACTTAGCAAGTGCATTGTTTCCCGCCCTTTTGCTAAGGCGGCGGACATTTTATTCGCGTTCCAGTCACCAGAGCAGCGATCAACTCGCCTGACTTCGGATCTGGTAAGTACTATTTTCCTCTTCTCTTTATAGCACCTTAAAGTGCTAATACCTTAATTTCTTTTAGTGATTTTTTCCCCCCTTTTATTTCCTTCTCAGGATTTTTTCCAACACCTGCTGTATTATCATTGTTGTTACTAAATAAAGGAAGGCTTTGTGGGTGACCCCCACCATTTTATTATCTGCCACTTCATTATATTGAGTGTCTTTAATATCAATTCTTAAGTTGTTTTTAACACCAATATTACTGTTCAGGGTGACCCCCTTATACAAATGCACTATAATTAAAGTGATACAACACTTTAATATCAATTCTTAAGGTGTTTTAACACCAATATTACTGTTAAGGGTGACCCCCTTATACAAACACACTTTAATTAAAGTGATACAACACTTTAATATCAATTCTTAAGGTGTTTTAACACCAATATTACTGTTAAGGGTGACCCCCTTATACAAATACACTATAATTAAGTGATACAACACTTTATTACTACTCAGTGGTGAACCCCACTGTCTATGGTTATAATTAAGTGGTTAACCCCACTGTTTACTATCATAGTGGTACAACCCACTTGTGTATATTTTAGTGGACAACCCCACTAAATATTGAGTGCCGCCTACGTATTAAACTACACAAATATTTTGGGTGACCCCCATCTATACTCTGAAATAATTTTGGGTGAACCCCATTTAACTCCATTCTTTCAAATTAATATACTTAACTGTTTGGCAACCGCTCTAAGACATACCATGTCTGACAATAATGAGCCTGCTATATCCCAGGTACTCAGAGCCTGATTGGTTTCAACCATTGCAGATTCCATCCCCAAGGCATTAGCAGCCTTTCATGAGAAGACTTCGGTCGAAATCACCCCTACTGCACGTCAACTCTCTGATTCCGAGGACTCTCAACCCTCGGATCAGGAGATTACACGCAAACGCCCCTGGAAAGGGGAGAGTAGGTCTGCGGGCAAGGGCAAGGCTCCTGCCAAGTCCCAAAAATTGATTGCCACTCGCCCCGTTCAAGCTAAGTTTAACCCCTTAGAGGGTCTACATCCCACACGTTAGACGGGGTTGACGATTATTTCCTTGGATATTCTGATGAGGACCCCTCGGCGAATGCGCTAGGGGATACCCCATCGGAATTTTTCAAGGAAACCTTTCTCACACATAAAGATCTAGATGCTATACTACCTAATCAAAAGGACCCGATTCAGACATCCTTCTGGATGCTTCGGGTGTCCCTTTATTTGACCCCAGGGTCATCAGACACCCACGGTCGGCAGAATGGGCTCCACCAGAGCACATTTCCAACTTTTGTAAAATGTGGTTATGCAAACCACTGGACAAATAAATTAGGGCAAAACTCAGAGCCGAGTGCCCTCGACCGACCATTCCAAACAAGGTAGCTCTCACGCCAGATTTGACCCAAACACAGTTAGAGAGTGGGCCCAGAGAGCCTTATGCTTACTAGGCAACGCTAATGCGGCCATGTCCACCGAGAGACGCTAGGCGGCACTGTACAAACTGGATGCAAAATTAGCCGATCTGAGCTCCCGAGAACTGGGACCAGAGGCAATGGATTACTGTTTGGGGACTCGTTCATGAAAGACCTTTCCAAACATGTAGCGGTGTTCACCACCCTAAATAAGGCCCAATCCTCCTTGCGCAGGGTTTTTCGTTTTCAGTCAGGCCGTTTTTCTGGGAGAGCTGGACGTTATAGAGGCCGAACGAACAGCAGAATCGCCTTCACAGGCTACAGGCCTCGCCCCTCTGAAAACTATTGGCAATCGGGAAAAAACCCCGACCCTACCACAGGCAACTATTCACTAATAGAGGGTCTATCCGGGGACGTGGATCTGCCTCCCTACGCGGAAGAGCTGCTCCAGGTAATAAATCTCCCTTCTTTCAATGTACCTATAGCAGGTCAATTAACCAGTTTTTCCAACAGTGGGAATTACTTTCTCAGGATCTATGGATCCTACACACAGTCCAAGGGTTCAAATAGATTTCCTTTCCACCCCTTCCAGGACACCCCACCTACACCACTACAGATGTCTGCAGCAGACAACCTGACACTACAAACCGAACTGCGCAAGCTAGTAAAAAAAAGGGCCAATACTTTTCTAAGCAACATTTTTTTGGCCACAAAAAACTGGAGACCTACGCCCAATTATCAACTTAAAAAAACCTGAATCACTTTGTCAGGTATCGCCACTTCAAGATGGAGGGCATCCATCTACTCAGGGACCTCCTTTGCATGGGAGATTGGTTCTCCAGCTTTGATCTCAAAGACTCATACCTCACAGTTCCTATTGCTCGCAACCATCGAGCTTTCCTTCAATTCCTCTGGCAAGAGGAAATCTGGCAATTCACATGCCTCCCGTTCGGACTATGCTCCGCACCATGATGTTTCACGAAACTGATGAAACCAGTGATGGCGCTACTCACAGGGGATTCGATCCATCATATATTTGGATAACATCCTGATAATGGCACAAGACATTCGCAAATTGTTATCAACCCATCAGATTCGCTTACGCGATCTGGCCCATACTATAGGCCTACTGTGCGCCTCTATCCAAGCCATTTACCCAGGACCTTTACACTACCGAGCCATGCAACGGCTCAAGACATACTACCTACACCGTTCCACCTCCTACGATCAATACATCCAACTGACAGACGAAGTTCGTATAGAACTTCACTGGTGGCTTCACAATATGGAAGCCTGGAATGGCAAAGCCATCTTCGGATCACAACCAGATTTCATTCTGGAATCCGATGCCAGTCTCCTGGGATGGGGCGCCACATGCGCCCAAGGGTCCACAGTCCACTTTGGTCCCTATCCGAACAAGCAATGCACATCAATTGTTTGGAATTGATTACAGGATCTTTCGCAATTCGCAGTTTCGCGAAAGACTGTTTCAACTGTTCACTAGTACTGCGCATGGACAATGTCTCTGCAGTGCGCTATGTGAATCGCTTAGGAGGCTCCCGGTCCAAGCTACTATCCGATCTGACCAAAGATCTTTACCAATTCTGTCTAGAACGGAACTTATCTATCAGAGCAGAATATCTTCCGGGCACGGACAACCTAGTCGCGGATTGGTTCTCTCGCCATTGGAGGGATGTAAGCGACTGGCAATTAGACCCCGCGTGTTCCACCAAATTCATTGCCTTCGCGGGCCCCTTACACTGGACCTGTTTGCATCCCGTCTGAACCGCCAGACGGAAGCCTTTATCAGCTGGCTCCCAGACCCCAGTCATGGGCAGTCGACGCCTTTCTATATCCTTGGCCGGAGACAGGAGCCTATGCGTTCCCACCGATAGTCATTGTCACTCCACTAAGGAGAACCCAGACTTGGTTTCCAACCCTGTTAGAATTATCAGTGAACTATCCAATTCTTCTACCTCGATCACCCGACATCCTCAGGAACCCAACAGGGCACTTTCACACACTCGCCCTTCAGGACCGGCTCCAGCTTGTAGCTTGGACCGTTTCAGGGGATCTTGGAACGTCTCAGGACTTTCGGAGACAACTCAGCTCTCCTATGGGACTCCTGGGCCCCAGGCACTAGTCGAGCTTACATCGCTGCATGGAAGACATGGGTCAGCTGGTGTTTGGAAAGGGACACCGATCCCTTTTCAGCACCTCTGACGATCATCCTAAATTTTCTGTCTACCCTATTTGATCAAGGTAAATCCTATCGATCAATTAATGTCTATAGATCCACTATCTCGGCGGCCCATAATCCCATTGACAATGCATCAATAGGGAAACATCCTTCAGTCTGTAGACTTTTATGAGGGATCAGGTTAGCCAGACCCCATCTTCCTAAATACTCCTGTTTCTGGGATATCACTCAAGTCTTTTCCCTTTTAGAATCCTGGAGCGCTAATGAAAATTTGTCGCTACGTCAACTTTCGGCCAAACTGGCCTTACTCCTATGCCTGGTATCCTTCTGTAGGGTCTCGGATATCCGAGCATTTGATCCCCACGCAGTAGTCTTCTCGCCTGAAGGCGTTAAGTTTCACATCACCAGACGAACAAAACTAATTCTTCCTC
The DNA here is from genome assembly GCF_036172605.1 of Pelobates fuscus. Lineage (NCBI taxonomy): Eukaryota > Metazoa > Chordata > Amphibia > Anura > Pelobatidae > Pelobates > Pelobates fuscus. Next base: position 147,232,632 of record NC_086322.1, read on the forward strand.
CGTATTCTACCTTACTTTCCTAATAGACAGTCACTTTGAGTGGCACTCTGCGTAAGGCATTATTTAGATGCCACCACCACTCTACGTCCCCCTACGGGACCCCTCCTCGTGTCTTATGTAAAACCACACAAACCGGTATCCGCACCCACCGTCGCACGGTGGATCAGATGGATACTAGCGCAAGCAGGCATTGACTCAAATTTTGGCGCATATTCAGTCAGAGGAGCAGCCGCATCCTCAGCCTTTCGCGCGGGGAGCTCCCTCTCAGACATTTTGTCATCTGCAGATTGGTCCAGAGAGTCCACATTTTATTTCAAACCTATGACACATGCTGCATCTTCTATCATATAGGAGCGTTAAAACAGCAAATATGAAGCCTCCTGTCTTGCCATAAAATTAGGGATTATTCTAGCTTTAGTGACTGAATAATCTAAATTTTATTAACGACAGGAGGCGAATATTTTCCCCCCCTTCTTTATTTTCACTTTCTAACACCCGCCCAGGTAAGTTACTATGCATTCCAGTGTACTGGTTACACACACTTTATACACCATCTGCCATAGGTTCACGCCATAACACTTCTAATCTAGTGTTTGAAATATTCAATATTATATTCAAAGAGTAACTACAATTTGTTCTTAACATACATGCCATAAATTGCATTCACCTAGTATGAGAACCTATACTCTCATGTCTTTTCTCTATTCCCTTAGTGTGAAAAATACCTACCTTTGTATATACGGCTCCTTCAAGCACGCTGAAGATTCCACATGTTGACTACTTTAGGACTCCAACTTAGTCCGCAGTTCATCGTTACAGTTTACACGGTTGACACAGACATATCATCGACCACAGCAAGAAAGAGGATATGGGAGGAGTTTGATGGCATCATATAATACTGTTATACTATCTGATTGGTTGAACTTTTTACATTACTGTTAACTGTTCCTTTGCTGCTGGGAGGTTCAGTAAAGAAAGATAAAGCAAATATTCGCCTCCTGTCGTTAATAAAATTTAGATTATTCAGTCACTAAAGCTAGAATAATCCCTAATTGGCATTCCTGAACCGGTATTAGTGAAAGCAAAGAACTACAGCCAGGGAGCTTCTCCTTCCACTTATTTTTCATAGACACTGCATGAGGACCTTGCATTCGTAGAGCAAATGGTGATAACCCACCATCTTTCCCTTTATATTTAGCATTTGCTGTTTGATGATAGAATGGGTTGAGAAAATTATTTCCCAGTCAAACATCAAACAATTAATGTTTCAATTACTTTTTTTTTGCTTTAGTGTTATACATTAGTCTGTTCAGCTAATCATCATGTAAAAGTTATTAAATGGCTTGTTAAAAAATATGTATATATCAAGAGAAGGCAAAGCATCATTGTCATAGAGAACTGCCAAGCGATTGCCAAATTATTCCTAATTAGATCAAATTATTCATTAGTATTTTATTTGCATTGAGTGAAATCAGACTACATATATCATGTCTTATTCCCTGGTGTTTAATTTGCTCACTGCTTTATGTTTTCTGTTTTAACTTAAAAGGGTCCCCCATAAAAAATTTCTGGGACCTGGGGAGAGGTCAGGAAGGAAATGTTTCTGAAAAGAAATGGGAAGTTGAGAAAATTTAGAATTTCTGATTAGAGATGTTCTTTGCTTAAATACCTTAACACATCTGACTACTCAAAGATCAGGGTGATCAGAAAAGGTATACGAACAGTTAAAGAAAAAACAGTAGGGGAAAATCGTCTATAAGCTAAATATTAAACTTTAACACCAAAAACAGATTTGAAAGGATCACTATAGGGTCAGGAACACAAACATGTATTCCTGACCCTATAGTGTTAACACCACCATCTAGCCCCCCTGGGCCCCTCATGCCTCCATAAATATAGTAAAAATCTTACTGTATTCAAGCCTGAAGCTGTAAATCTGCATGCTAACACAGAGCAGAATAGGGAATATTCACTAAATGCCAAACATTGTTATACAGGGGAATATTCAGTAAATAAGGATAAGGGGGGGGGGGGGGACCTACTGTCCTTCCCCCCGGCAGAGAGTATGGAGACCGGAGTGATGCTGTCATAAAAAGTGTCAATAAGGTGATATAAAGTTAAATGTATCACAGACACACAGCCACCCTTTCTCTTAACTAGTTTCCAGAAATGCTGGATAGGTAGAAGGGCTATAAAGACTCAGAGAGGTCTAAGAGGAATCCTCTAAACTAGCCCTAATCTCCTTAAACACCTTCAAGGGTGTTCTAAGCTAAAGCTCAATCTAAACGTTTAGATGACTGCCTTATTTCCCATCACAGATGCTGGCTAGGAATAACACTGTGCAAGACAAAGAGTGGGTCTAAGTGCCCATAGTGCAGAAGAGTGTCCCTAGTGAAGTGAAAAAGAGAATAACGAGCTGGCGCCCAAGAGAATAACGAGCTTGCGCCCTATCAGGGGACGTGTATATGGCATCGATTTTAGGAACCGGGAGATGGGAAAAGATGCTTGGTCGGTCCTCCTATTTCAAATTTGGGGCACTGCGCATGCAATGTAATGTGCCACCAGATAGGAGTGGTGTGTTAAGTAGTACTATTCCTATCAGTTTAATCCCTGTTATGTGCCTTTTTTTTGGTTTGGTTTTTGAAGCCACAGTGCAGCACCAGAGGCCCGAAAAATTAGGCATGTACACATGCCTGAAAAATTAGGTATTGTTGCAGCCGCTGCTGTAGCAGCGGCCAGAAAAATTTATGTTTGTTTCCCAGGCAGAAAGTGCCCTAAAACATTGCGGCTTGAACCCTAGTTGGTGGCGGATAAGTCACGCAAGTCAACCGGCATTCAGAAAAAAATACAGCAGCGTGTAGACCATTTTTAGCCCAAGGCAGCTCATCTCATCAGGCCTTTTTTAGTTGAATGTATCGCCCACTGTCAGTCCCTTCGGGATCCATCCCTCATTCATCTTAATAAAGGTGAGGTAATCTAGACTTTTTTGACCTAGGCGACTTCTCTTCTCAGTGACAATACCTCCTGCTGCACTGAAGGTCCTTTCTGACAGGACACTTGAAGCGGGGCAGGCCAGAAGTTCTATCGCAAATTGGGATAGCTCAGGCCACAGGTCAAGCCTGCACACCCAGTAGTCAAGGGGTTCATCGCTCCTCAGAGCGTCGATATTTGCAGTTAAGGCGAGGTAGTCTGCTACGTGTCGGTCGAGTCATTCTCTGAGGGTGGATCTCGAAGGGCTGTGGCGATGCGTAGGACTTAAAAAGCTCTGCATGTCCTCCATCAACAACACGTCTGTAAAGCGTCCTGTACTTGCCGGCGTGGTCGTGGGAGGAGGAGGATTACTTTCACCTCTTCCCCTGTTAGATTCCAGTTGTGCTGTGACATCACCTTTATACGCTGTGTAAAGCATACTTTTTAATTTATTTTGCAAATGCTGCATCCTTTCCGACTTGTTGTAATTTGGTAACATTTCAGCCACTTTCTGCTTATACCGGGGGTCTAGTAGCGTGGACACCCAGTATAGGTCGTTCTCCTTCAGCCTTTTTATACGAGGGTCCCTCAACAGGCACGACAGCATGAAAGACCCCATTTGCACAAGGTTGGATGCCGAGCGACTCATTTCCCGTTCCTCCTCCTCAGTGATCTCAATGAAGGTATGTTCTTCCCCCCCAGCCACATACAACACCACAGGTACCAGACAGGTGACAACGAGCACCCTGGGATGCCTGTTGTGGTTGGTCTTCCTCCTCCTCCTCAAAGCCACATTCCTCCTCTGATTCCTCTTCCTCACAATCCTCTTCCAGCGTTGCCGTAGGTCCAGCAAGCGATGCTGATAAGGCTATTTCTGGTGGTGATGGTGACCACAACTCTTCCTCTTCCTCTTCACGCTGATCCAGCACTCTTCTCAAGGCACGCTCCAGGAAGAAAACAAATGGTATGATGTCGCTGATGGTGCCTTCGGTGCGACTGACTAGGTTTGTCACCTCCTCAAAAGGATGCATGAGCCTACAGGCATTGCGCATGAGCGTCCAGTAACGTGGCAAAACAATTCCCAGCTCCCCAGAGGCTGTCCTAGCACCCCGGTCATACAAATATTCATTAACATCTTTTTCTTGTTGGAGCAGGCGGTCGAACATTAGGAGTGTTGAATTCCAATGTGTCGGGCTGTCGCAAATCAAGCGCCTCACTGGCATGTTGTTTCGCCGCTGGATATCTGCAAAGTGCGCCATGACCGTGTAGGAAAGCCTGAAATGGCCACACACCTTCCTGGCCTGCTTTAGGACGTCCTGTAAGCCTGTGTACTTATGCACAAAGCGTTGTACGATCAGATTACACACATGTGCCATGCACGGCACATGTGTCAACTTGCCCAACTTCAATGCCACCAACATATTTGTTCCGTTGTCACAAACCACTTTGCCGATCTCCAGCCACTTTTCCACCTGTGCGTTCAGGGTGGACAGGAGTGCTTGTCCGGTGTGACTCTCTGCTTTCAAGCAAGTCAAACCCAAGACGGCGTGATACTGCCGTATCCAGAATGTGGAATAGTACCTGGGGAGCTGGGGGGGGTGCCGTTGATGTGGAGCAAGACGCAGCAGCAGAAGAGGACTCAGCCAAGGAGGTTATGGAAGAGGATGGAGTAGGAGGAGAAGAGGAGGTGGCAGCAGGCCTGCCTGCAAGTCGGGGCGGTGTCACCAACTCCTCTCCAGAGCCACGCATTCCATGCTTGGCAGCCGTCAGCAGGTTTACCCAATGCGCAGTGTAGTTGATATACCTGCCCTGACCATGCTTTGCAGACCAGGTATCAGTGGTCAGCTGGACCTTTGCCCCAACACTGTGTGCCAGACATGCCATTACTTCATTTTGCACAATCGAGTACAGGTTGGGGATTGCCTTTTGTGAAAAGAAATTTCGTCCGGGTACCTTCCACTGCGGTGTCCCAATAGCTACAAATTTTTTGAACGCCTCAGACTCCACCAGCTTGTATGGTAAAAGCTGGCGGGCCAATAGTTCAGACAAGCCAGCTGTCAGACGCCGGGCAAGGGGGTGACTTTCTGACATTGGCTTCTTACGCTCAAACATGTCCTTGACAGACACCTGACTGTGGGCAGATGAGCGGGAACTGCTCAAGGCGAGAGACGGAGTGGCGGATGGTTGAGAGGGGGCAAGGAGGACAGCAGTGGTTGATGTGGCTGAAGATGCTGGACCAGGAGGAGGATGGCGGCTTTGAGTTTGTGTGCTGCTTGTACTCATGTGTTGATCCCATAGGCGTTTGTGATGTGCGATCATGTGCCTATGCAAAGCAGTTGTACCTAGGTGGGTGTTGGACTTCCCACAACTCAGTTTCTTTTGGCACAGGTTGTAAATGGCATCGCTGTTGTCAGAGGCAGATACACAAAAAAAATTCCACACTGCTGAGCTCTGCAATGACGGCATTCTGGTGGTGGACAAAGCATGCGTTGATTGGCGTGCTGTCGGGCTGACCCCGGGTGCCGATGCATGCTGTCTGACTGGGCCACTAGCTCCTTGCGATGACCTCCCCCTGCTTCCAACTCGTCTCCTCCTTCTCTCTTTCTCCCCATCTGAACTTTCGCCCTGTTCTTCTTCTTGCCGAGCGGGCACCCACGTGACATCCATGGACGCATCGTCATCATCAACCGCTTCACTTGTATCTGACAACTCAGCAAAGGAAGCAGCAGCGGGTACAACATCATCATCATCACACCGTACGTCCATGTGTGTAATGCTGCCTGACTGAGACATATCCCTGTTATCTACATCCTCTGACAATAATGGTTGCGCATCACTCATTTCTTCCAACGGATGTGTAAATAACTCCTCTGACAGATAAAGTAAAGCGGCTGTGGTGCTAGTGTTGGTGGTGGCGGCAGGCGGGTGAGTGGTATGGTGCCCGAAGCTAAGCTAGAGGAGGATGGTGCGTCAAGGTTCCGAGCGGAAGCTGTAGAAGATTGGGTGTCCTGTGTTAGCCAGTCAACTATGTCCTCAGAACTTTTCAAGTTCAGGGTACGTGGCCTCTGAAAACTGGGCATTATTCTAGGGCAAAAGGGAATCACAGCACTACGACCACGACGGACCCTGCGGGGTGGCCTGCCTCTGCCTGTCATTTTTTTTGGATTAGTGGTACTATGCGTGCAAGCTACTGTGAGACCAGATATGAGTGGCACTGTGCAGTGGCAGAGGTTGGCAGAGTACACGCTGTAGGCCTGACACACCCGCTTGAAGACAACTAACTGCTATTCAATCTATAACAGTGAAAAAAATTTTTTGTTTTTAAATGCACGCTATTTTGACACCAGATATGAGGGGCAATGTGCACTGGCAGAGGTTGGCAGAGTACACGCTGTAGGCCTGACACCCGCTTGAAGACAACTAACTGCTATTCAATCTATAACAGTGAAAAAAGTTTTGGGGTTTTTAAATGCACGCTATTGTGACACCAGATATGAGTGGCACTGTGCACTGGCAGAGGTTGGCAGAGTAGACGCTGTAGGCCTGACACACCCGCTTGAAGACAACTAACTGCTATTCAATCTATAACAGTGAAAAAAGTTTTGGGGTTTTTAAATGCACGCTATTGTGACACCAGATATGAGTGGCACTGTGCACTGGCAGAGGTTGGCAGAGTACACGCTGTAGGCCTGACACATACGCTTGAAGACAACTAACTGCTATTCATTCTATAACCGTGTAAAAAAAAATTTGGGTTTTAAATGCGCGCTATTGTGACACCAGATATGAGTGGCACTGTGCACTGGCAGAGTACACGCTGTAGGCCTGACACCCGCTTGCAGACAACTAACTGCTTTTCAATCTATAACAGTGAAAAAAGCTTTTTGGTTTTTAAATGCAATCTATTGCGACACCAGATAAGAGTGGCACTGTGCACTGGCAGAGGTTGGCAGAGTACACGCTGTAGGTCTGACACACCGGCTTGAAGACAACTAACTGCTATTCAATCTATAATAGTGAAAAAAGTTTTGGGGTTTTTAAATGGACGCTATTGTGACACCAGGTAAGAGTGGCACTGTGCACTGGCAGAGGTTGGCAAAGTACGCGCTGTAGGCCTGACACACAGACGCTTGCAGACAACTAACTGCTATTCAATCTATAACAGTGAAAAAAGTTTTTTGGTTTTTAAATGCAATCTATTGCGACACCAGGTAAGAGTGGCACTGTGCACTGGCAGAGGTTGGCAGAGTAGACGCTGTAGGCCTGACACACCCGCTTGAAGACAACTAACTGCTATTCAATTTATAACAGTGAAAAAAGTTTTTGGGTTTTTAAATGCACGCTAATGTGACACCAGATATGAGTGGCACTGTGCACTGGCAGAGGTTAGCAGAGTAGACGCTGTAGGCCTGACACACCCGCTTGAAGACAACTAACTGCTATTCAATCTATAACAGTGAAAAAAAGTTTTTTGTTTTTAAATGCACGCTACTGTGAGACCAGATATGAGTGGCACTGTGCAGTGGCAGAGGTTGGCAGAGTACATGCTGTAGGCCTGACACACACTCTTGAAGACAACTAACTGCTATTCAATCTATAACAGTGTAAAAAAAAATTGGTTTTAAATGCATGCTATTGTGACACCAGATATGAGTGGCAATGTGCACTGGCAGAGGTTGGCAGAGTACACGCTGTAGGCCTGACACCCGCTTGAAGACAACTAACTGCTATTGAATCTATAACAGTGAAAAAAGTTTTTGGGTTTTTAAATGCATGCTATTGTGACACCAGATATGAGTGGCACTGTGCACTGGCAGAGGTTGGCAGAGTACACGCTGTAGGCCTGACACCCGCTTGAAGACAACTAACTGCTATTCAATCTATAACAGTGAAAAAAGTTTTTGGGTTTTTAAATGCAATCTATTGCGACACCAGATAAGAGTGGCACTGTGCACTGGCAGAGGTTGGCAGAGTACACGCTGTAGGCCTGACACACACTTATGAAGGACACTGACTGCTATTATATTACAGTCAAAAAAGTTTTTGGGTTTTTAAATGCATGCTATTGTGACACCAGATAAGAGTGGCAATGTGCACTGGCAGAGGTTGGCAGAGTACACGCTGTAGGCCTGACACCCGCTTGAAGACAACTAACTGCTATTCAATCTATAACAGTGAAAAAAGTTTTTGGGTTTTTAAATGCAATCTATTGCGACACCAGATAAGAGTGGCACTGTGCACTGGCAGAGGTTGGCAGAGTACACGCTGTAGGCCTGACACACACTTATGAAGGACACTGACTGCTATTATATTACAGTCAAAAAAGTTTTTGGGTTTTTAAATGCATGCTATTGTGACACCAGATAAGAGTGGCAATGTGCACTGGCAGAGGTTGGCAGAGTAGACGCTGTAGGCCTGACACACCCGCTTGAAGACAACTAACTGCTATTCAATCTATAACAGTAAAAAAAGTTTTGGGGTTTTTAAATGCACGCTAATGTGACACCAGATATGAGTGGCACTGTGCACTGGCAGAGGTTGGCAGAGTAGACGCTGTAGGCCTGACACACACGCTTGAAGACAACTAACTGCTATTCAATCTATAACAGTGAAAAAAGTTTTTTGTTTTTAAATGCACGCTATTGTGAGACCAGATATGAGTGGCAATGTGCACTGGCAGAGGTTGGCAGAGTACACGCTGTAGGCCTGATACCCGCTTGAAGACAACTAACTGCTATTCAATCTATAACAGTGAAAAAAGTTTTGGGGTTTTTAAATGCACGCTATTGTGACACCAGGTAAGAGTGGCACTGTGCACTGGCAGAGGTTGGCAAAGTACGCGCTGTAGGCCTGACACACAGACGCTTGCAGACAACTAACTGCTATTCAATCTATAACAGTGAAAAAAGTTTTTTGGTTTTTAAATGCAATCTATTGCGACACCAGGTAAGAGTGGCACTGTGCACTGGCAGAGGTTGGCAGAGTAGACGCTGTAGGCCTGACACACCCGCTTGAAGACAACTAACTGCTATTCAATTTATAACAGTGAAAAAAGTTTTTGGGTTTTTAAATGCACGCTAATGTGACACCAGATATGAGTGGCACTGTGCACTGGCAGAGGTTAGCAGAGTAGACGCTGTAGGCCTGACACACCCGCTTGAAGACAACTAACTGCTATTCAATCTATAACAGTGAAAAAAGTTTTTTGTTTTTAAATGCACGCTACTGTGAGACCAGATATGAGTGGCACTGTGCAGTGGCAGAGGTTGGCAGAGTACATGCTGTAGGCCTGACACACACTCTTGAAGACAACTAACTGCTATTCAATCTATAACAGTGTAAAAAAAATTTGGTTTTAAATGCATGCTATTGTGACACCAGATATGAGTGGCAATGTGCACTGGCAGAGGTTGGCAGAGTACACGCTGTAGGCCTGACACCCGCTTGAAGACAACTAACTGCTATTGAATCTATAACAGTGAAAAAAGTTTTTGGGTTTTTAAATGCATGCTATTGTGACACCAGATATGAGTGGCACTGTGCACTGGCAGAGGTTGGCAGAGTACACGCTGTAGGCCTGACACCCGCTTGAAGACAACTAACTGCTATTCAATCTATAACAGTGAAAAAAGTTTTTGGGTTTTTAAATGCAATCTATTGCGACACCAGATAAGAGTGGCACTGTGCACTGGCAGAGGTTGGCAGAGTACACGCTGTAGGCCTGACACACACTTATGAAGGACACTGACTGCTATTATATTACAGTCAAAAAAGTTTTTGGGTTTTTAAATGCATGCTATTGTGACACCAGATAAGAGTGGCAATGTGCACTGGCAGAGGTTGGCAGAGTAGACGCTGTAGGCCTGACACACCCGCTTGAAGACAACTAACTGCTATTCAATCTATAACAGTAAAAAAAGTTTTGGGGTTTTTAAATGCACGCTAATGTGACACCAGATGTGAGTGGCACTGTGCACTGGCAGAGGTTGGCAGAGTAGACGCTGTAGGCCTGACACACACGCTTGAAGACAACTAACTGCTATTCAATCTATAACAGTGAAAAAAGTTTTTTGTTTTTAAATGCACGCTATTGTGAGACCAGATATGAGTGGCACTGTGCAGTGGCAGAGGTTGGCAGAGTACACGCTGTAGGCCTGACACACACGCTTGAAGACAACTAACTGCTATTCAATCTATAACAGTGTAAAACATTTTTTTGCTTTTAAATGCACGCTATTGTGACACTAGATATGAGTGGCAATGTGCACTGGCAGAGGTTGGCAGAGTACACGCTGTAGGCCTGACACCCGCTTGAAGACAACTAACTGCTATTTAATCTATAACAGTGAAAAAAGTTTTGGGGTTTTTAAATGCACGCTATTGTGACACCAGATATGAGTGGCAATGTGCACTGGCAGAGGTTGGCAGAGTAGACGCTGTAGGCCTGACACACCCGCTTGCAGACAACTAACTGCTATTCAATCTATAACAGTGAAAAAAGTTTTTTGGTTTTTAAATGCAATCTATTGCGACACCAGATATGAGTGGCACTGTGCACTGGCAGAGGTTGGCAGAGTAGACGCTGTAGGCCTGACACACCCGCTTGAAGACAACTAACTGCTATTCAATCTATAACAGTGAATAAAGGTTTTGGGTTTTTAAATGCACGCTATTGTGACACCAGATATGAGTGGCACTGTGCACTGGCAGAGGTTGGCAGAGTAGACGCTGTAGGCCTGACACACCCGCTTGAAGACAACTAACTGCTATTCAATCTATAACAGTGAAAAAAGTTTTGGGGTTTTTAAATGCACGCTATTGTGACACCAGATATGAGTGGCACTGTGCACTGGCAGAGGTTGGCAGAGTAGACGCTGTAGGCCTGACACACCCGCTTGAAGACAACTAACTGCTATTCAATCTATAACAGTGAAAAAAGTTTTTGGGTTTTTAAGTGCACGCTATTGTGACATCAGATATGAGTGGTGGCACTGGGCAAGTGGGCACAGTATCCACTGTGAGCCTGACACAGAAGCTGGCAGGCAGGCAACTGCAATTAGATTACCCAGGAAAAAAAAGCAGACTGATGTTCTAGCCCTAAAAAGGGCTTTTTGGGGTGCTGTCCTTACAGCAGAGATCAGATGAGTCTTTCAGGACTGTAGTGGACACTGAATACACTAGCCTAGCTATCCATTTTCCTATCAAACAGCAGCAGCTACTTTTTCCCTCCTCTCACTAAGAATGCAGCTTCAGAATGAATCTAAAATGGATGCTGTACAGGAGGTGGGAGGGTCTGGAAGGGAGGGTCTGCTGCTTATTGGCTGGAATGTGTCTGCTGACTGTGAGGCACAGGGTCAAAGTTTACTCAATGATGACGAATAGGGGGCGGATCGAACCGCGCATATGTTCGCCCGCCGTGGCGAACGCGAACACGCTATGTTCGCCAGGAACTATTCGCCAGTGAACCGTTCGGTACATCACTATAAACAAAGAGTGACATTAACATCCCAGGTGAAATTCTATTTAGAGCATGGGGGACATTTGAACCTCATAACTCTCATTAATTTACAAATCAAATTATGCTTACCTACTGGAAACATATCATATATCAGAGGTATGTACAAGATCAACATCCCATTCCATATAGCAAAAGGTACCTCAAAGGAACACCAACAAACAAGAAAATTAAGGGATCTAACATCCAATCACTGGAATTCATCAGGAAGTCCCAATCTGCTATGATTTTTGATAGGCAGATATGCTCCCAGATAATGTCTCAATTTAGACAGAAATGCCATAAAACTTTGACTATGCTCGCCAAAAGTTTCAAACTGGTATCTGGTAAAACCCCACAAAAGTGCATTCCTTTGCAAAACTGAGAATGAAGAGTTAAATTTCATTTAGTGACAATTTCCTGATGTAGGAAAACAATCTGCACCGATCTCTCCAACCCATGCTGATGTTGGATTCTATCACAACATCTGGGAATTAGCTAAAATTGTTTCAACGTTTAATCTGTAACCAGCACAAGACTTCCTCCTGACCTCCATCTCTCTTTTTTACAAGAAATACATTGCTTACAAATCCTAGTTCTGAGAGAGGAACCTTTAAGGGACACTATAGGCACCCAGACCACTTCAACTCATTATAGAAATCTGGGTGCAAACTCCGATTACCCTTATTCTAGAGCATATAATTATTGCAGTTTATATCAACTGCAATAATTACCTCCTAGGGTTAACTTCTCCTCTAGTGGCTGTCTACCAGCCACTAGAGGGACTTCCGGGTGGATAGGCGACTTTTGGTCACCTAAACGCCTCTGAATGTCCTCACACTATGCATGAGAACTTCCAGCATCACCGGAATCCCCATAGGAAAGCATTGAATAATGTTTTCCTATGGGGAAATCTTAATGCGAGCAGGGCCACTGCCGTGCATGTGCATTAGGTTTCCCCCACGGACGTCAGGAGGAGCATGGACAAAGCTGAGCCAGCGCCGAGGGACATCGGCGCTAGACTCAGGTAAGTGACAGAAGGTGTCATGTAATATGTGTTCCATGTTTACAGTGAGCGCTATTGGATATTTTCTTCTTCTTTCATATACCTACCTGCACATCGAGATATTTGCCTCAAAAGTTATTTCCATCAGTGGGGATTGTACCACTGTAAGCAATTTTACTTAGAGCTAGTTTAAGCTCCATAACATGTGAGTGCTACCTCTTATACTACTGTTGTGAGTCCTATTTTTCTGCCAAAACAGTCTGCACTATTATTTGTCATTTTGTGTCTCCCTACATATATTTACAAGCACCTTAACCAAGAACCAACATTCCCCGAGAATCCAGAAATAGCTGGGATTGCGATATTTGGACTGTGAATATTTGGACTTTTTTATATTGTTATTATTATATTATTCTATCTGTTCACATCTTTTTGGCAACCTGTTTTTTTGTATTCTATGCTGTCTATTTTTAGGGTTTGAGGGTATCCACTATACCCAGTGTTTGCTGCCTAAGTCTAGTCATTTTTGTGTTTTCCTTTTCCAAAAGATTTATTGTCTGCAGCCTTTGCAAGCCGTCCGCCTTCTTCTTTAGACCAGAGTTTCTGTGACTGTTTTATCACAGTGCAGCTCAGAGTCTCAGCTGCTCTGAGCAATTGCTTGCCTCATGAATTTATTTCCACTGTGATATTACTGCTTTTATGATTGACAGCCAGGGGGTGTAATAGGTTATTGTCAATTGCTATTGAAATCTTAACTTTATGTAAAATGCTAGTTAAAGGCTACACCTTTTCTGTGGAACTCCCTTCCTTTCTACTTTAGACTTTCACCCAGTCTCCATTCCTTCAAAAAATCATTGAAAACTCACTTCTTTAGGAAAGCTCGTTAATTAAACTTTTAACAGCTTTTCATCCCCACACCCTGACCCATCTCCTGCAACTGTCAAAAATAACCTACTAAGCCCTCAGTGAATACTTTTCTTGCAATCTACTTTGATACCCCTACTTTTACACTTTGTGTCACTATACCCCATTCACATGTAAGCTCATTGTGCAGGGCCCTCAACCCCTATGTTCCTGTGCGTCCAGCTTGTCTGGTTACAATTACGTGTCTGTTAGTCCACCCATTGTACAGCGCTACAGAACTTGCTGTTAAAGGAACACTATAGTCACCTAAATTACTTTAGCTAAATAAAGCAGTTTTAGTGTATAGATCATTTCCCTGCAATTTCACTGCTCAATTCACTGTCATTTAGGAGTTAAATCACTTTGCTTCTGTTTATGCAGCCCTAGCCACACCTGGCTATGATTGGCAGAGCCTGCATGAAAAAAAAAACTGGTTTCACTTTCAAACAGATGTAATTTACCTTAAATAATTGTATCTCAATCTCTAAATTGAACTTTAATCACATACAGGAGGCTCTTGCAGGGTCTAGCAAGCTATTAACATAGCAGGGGATACGAAAATCTTAATTAAACAGAGCTTGCAATAAAGAAAGCCTAAATAGGGCTCTCTTTACAGGAAGTGTTTATGGAAGGCTGTGCAAGTCGCATGCAAGAAGGTGTGACTAGGGTTCATAAACAAAGGGATTTAACTCCTAAATGTAAGAGGATTGAGCAGTGAGGTTGCAGGGGCATGTTCTATACACCAAAACTGATTCATTAAGCAAAAGTTGTTCAGGTGAATATAGTATCCCTTTAACCCCTTAAGGACACATGACATGTCTGACACGTCATGATTCCCTTTTATTCCAGAAGTTTGGTCCTTAAGGGGTTAAACCCATGCCTAAATTACACTCAGACTCTTCTACCGACTGAAATTGGTTATATATTTCATTTCGAGTCACTTAAACCTTTGGGTGATTTTGAAAATTGTCAGAGCCATTCTTATATATTTTTCTTTGAAAACATTGAAACATCGAATTTGGTGATTCATTGACATGTCTACCAAACAGTGAAACATGTCTAAGAAACAGAGCAGCTGCTCACTATAGTTAGAAACTAGAGACTGGTCAGCTCTTTCTGTACAAATGCCCCCCATATCCCACAATGCTCAATAATCAATATGGTGCAGACCATGGCAGGGGCAATGTATGTTAATGGTGATATGTTATCATTGCCAATTTCATTGCTATAATTATTGCATCATTACCAATAAAGTACAAACAAATTAAAAAAAAAACATCTAGAACTATACATTTGAGAGATTTATTATTAATCACGCCAACATATTCTGCGCCTTACAGTTATATATTACTTACTGGTAATCGAAGCAGAGTTTCCCAATTCTAAGGCAGTGACAGCACTAACCAGCCAATACTGATAAACACATTTCAAAATACTAATCCTCTCTCAATGTGCAAGTTGATCTAGTTTCTGATATATTTATATTTTGTATTTATTTAGCATCTAACAAATTTCTACCAGCTGACCCATTTATCAAGTTTGGCTGATCATAACATGGATGATGTTAAATCAAGTCAAAATTCTAAAACAGTTAATGAAGCTTGTTGATTATTTTCAACTGGGGTTTTTCTAATATTATTAAATCAACCACTTAGATTGAGAAATAGCCAAAGCTACATATTTAGCTAATGACTCCTGCATGGAAGTCAATCCTGCAAAAATTGCTTTAGAAACTGTTTTATTGACTGAGTTATCCAAAATTATTTTAAAATGGTTCTCACTGAGGATCTCACAGTCAGCAGCTACTGCAGGAGCAAGAATCAGTAGAAGTTCTTTGGACATCTTTCGGCTCATGTTAGAGTTCTATTGAAAAATCCATAAAGTCGAAAAAGGTATCCTAAATAATATTTATAACACTGGTGAAGCACATTATGAGGAGTTCAAACTATTTAATTAACACTAAAATAAGTAATTGAAAAACAAACAACTGAATTCAGGATTAGATACAATGTGGCAGTAGAGGGAGACTAATAGCCACAGCATCAAGGTGTAGTGACCGTAATGTAATAGAGCGGGCAGAATAGCCAAAAATCGGCTAAACTCGCAAATCTCCTGAGGCATGTGACTCGTGAGATGTGCGACACAGAACATACAAATCATGTGTCTAGCAAAAACAAACAAAAGAAGCTGAGGATAACGTCAAAAAGGATGGAGAGAGCTTCGGAATTGCTAAAGAATGAAATGATGGTGAAGGGAAAATAGAGGAAGACTCGGGCCCAGCAGCCCGCTGACCAGCATACTAACACCTGGAATAATAAATAAATGATACAAACTAACTAGACCAATAAGAATAAGCATCTAAAATAAAAGCAATATACTGATCTGATCGAAGGAGCAAGAAGTTTTTATACTCTAGGCTTGATGCTGATTGGTTAATGAATGTTGTATATGCTTTTTGGGTTTGTAAACGCTTTTGCTGCTGGAGTAGTAAAGAAATAATTTTATGCCAAATAGGAACCTCCTGTCTTCTATAAGTGCCAAAATAGGAGCCTCCTGTCTTCTTCTTTGTTTTATTTTAGAGCTGAGTGAAAGCATTGTACCTACAATTGGTATTATAAATTTCACGTTTATGTTTCCCCTGTTCCTTTTGTATTTGTATTTTTCAATTGTTTTGCCTCCTTTCCCCAAATGTACATTGCAACAAAATAGGCTGGCACTTTATAAATATGAAATAATGATAAAACCAATAAATTATAATAGAAGGGGTACCCTATGCACCAACACACAAATTTAAAGCATTTGATGTGTTGGTGTCTCATAAGATACTAAGATACTGAAGATTCCCTCATACTACCCACTTCATAAAATTACTTTCTTATTAGTGTATCTGTATGCACACTTAATGACAAACATTCAGAAACACATACAGACAAACAGATACCCATGCAGACAAACATATTCAAGGGCAAAGAGATACAGATACAGACCCACATGCAAACAAAAAGATACATGCACAAATACAGACACACAGAGACATAAATACACAAACACACATACAGATATACAGACACATACACACATACAGACACACACACACATATATACTGATACAGACACTCGCTCTCTCACAAACACACGCATGCAAAGTGTTAAAAAAATGTAGTGACTTTCCTGGGGTCAGTTTTCAGTTTTTATGAATGGGGAGCTACTGATTGGCTTAGAATGCCAAACTTAGCCAATCAGAGGTACCCCTACCCAGCAGACCTCTGTGTTTCCTGACACAGTAAATAAAAGTGAACACATCAACTCTGATATTTTTTTATCTGGGGAGATGAGAAGGTCCAAAGTTTCCCTGTCAAGCCAAGGTACCAAAGCCTTATGATGTGGTGTCCAGAATGAAGTGAAGCGGTCACTTCACTTGTCCTTCCTGCTCCAATCTCATTTTCTTCTCCTTCATATGACACAGTCTTCTTTTTCTTCTCTTCTCCTTGGCTCCTTCTGCTCCTTTACCGTTCTGCTACTTTCTGCTTATTTTGCGCCCTTCTGCTCCTTTCTGCTCCTTGCAGACCCTTCCTTCTCCTTGCATGCCCTTCCTGCTCCTTTCTGCTCCTTGCAGACCCTTCCTGCTTCTAGCTGCCCCTTCCTGCTCCTTGTTGCTCATTTCTGTTCCTTTTCCTACTTTGCCTTTGTACTCCTTCTGCCACTTCCAGATCATTGTTGACCCTTTCTGCTTCTTGATTTCCCTTCCTGCTCATTTCTGTTCCTTCTCCTTTCTGCTCCTTGATGTTCCTTACTGCTCATTTCTGTTCCTTCTCCTTTCTGCTCCTTCTCCTACTTTACCTTTGTACCTTTGTTCTTTCTCCTTTCTGCTCCTTCTGATTTTTTATGCTCGTTTACCTTTGTGCTCCTGCTGTCCCTTCCTGCTCCTTACTGCCCTCTTTCTGCTACTTCTCCTACTTTACCTTTGTGCTCCTTCTGCCCCTTCCAGCTCATGGCTATCCCTTCCTGCTCCTTCTCCTACTTTACCTTTGTGCTCCTTCTGATTCTTTCTGCTCTTTTACGTTTGTGCTCCTTCTGTCCCTTCCTGCCTCTTTCTGCTCCTTGCTGACTCTTTTTGCTCCATGCAGACCCTTACTGCTCATTTCTTTTCCTTTCTGCCGCTTCCAGATCATTGCTGACCCTCACTGCTCCTTGATGTCCCTTCCTCCTCATTTCTGTTCCTTCTCCTTTCTACTCCTTCTCCTACTTTACATTTACCTGTGCTCCTGATTCTTTCTGCTCCTGCGCCTTTTTGACTCTCCCTTCCTTCTCCTTGCTGCCCTTTCTGCTCAATTTAGACCCTTTCTGTTCCTTCTCCTACTTTACCTTTGTGCTCCTTCTGATTCGTTCTGCTCCTTTACCGTTGTGCACCTTGCTGCCCCTCCTGCTCATTTCTGTTCCTTCTCCTTTATGCTCCTTCTCTTACTTTACCTTCCTGCTCCTTGCTGTTCTTTTTTTGCTCCTTCTCCTACTTTACCTTGATGCTCCTTCTGATTCTTTCTGCCCCTTTACCGTTGTGCTCCTTCTGTCCCTTCCTTTCTGCTCATTGCAGACCGTTCCTGCTTCTTGTTGCCCCTTCCAGCTTCTTGCAGCCCCTTCCAGCTCCTTGCTGACCCTTTCTGTTCCATGTAGATCCTTTCTGTTCCTTGTAGACCCTTTCTGTTCTTTCTCCTACTTTACCTTTGTGCTCCTTCTGATTCTTGATGACCCCTCCTGCTCCTTGCAGACCCTTCCAACCCCTTCCTGCTTCTTGCTACCCCTTCCTACTCCTTGCTGACCCCTCCTGCACCTTGCAGACCCTTCCTACTCCTTGCTGATCCCTCCTGCTCCTTGCTGACCCTTCCTGCTCCTTGCTGACCCCTCCTGCTCCTTGCTGCCCCTTCCTGCTCATTTCTGCTCCTTCTACTTTACCCTCCTGCTCCTTGCAACCCTTCCCTACCCCTTCCTGCTTCTTGTTGCCCCTTCCTGCTCCTTCCTATTCCTTGCTGACCCCTCCTGACCCTTTCTGCTCCTTTCTGCTCCTTCTACTTTACCTTCCTGTAGGCTGTCTCTCCCCCCCATGACTCACTTACCTGATCTGCAGGCTACCCCCCATCCCTCACTTATCTGTAGGCTCCCCCTATATCATTATTAGAGGTTAGATCAGTGTGGTTGTAAAAGGTGATTCACTAAGCAGGTCATATAGTTAATATACATTCAACAAAGATACAGAACAGCTGTCTGAAAATGTAGTTGTTTTTCTGTTGTTGTTTCTATTGTATCCTTAGTACATTAAAAACATTGACAGTTTGTACTAGATATAATGAACTGAGGCATGAACAGAGATCACTATTCCTATACCTCGTTCTACATTATACTACTTTAAATGTTTCTTCATTATATCTACTGCTTCAACCTCATGCATTCCCACCATTTGTGAGTGTGCGTGCCCTTTCCCCCACAAACTCTCCTGTGCAAGTCAGTGGTAGTTTTACCCATTCTGCACAGTGTCACCAGTGTGGTATACCACCATCTCATCATTGTTTTGTCCACTTGTTCCTGCAATCCCATTCACACCAAGACCTTGCTTGCGGCCTCCCAGATATCCTGCCAAGCCCCCCCATCCTGTCCCCCCACCCCCTTCGAAATCCATCTTCAATTGTTTTATATAGGTCAGGTTCCCCAGAGGTTGTATTTTCTCACATGGCAGATGACAGATGGCCTTATATATTAGAGAGAGTAAACCATTTTACCCCATTCCCTTCTCTCATAAAGGTTTTGGAAGGGGGTTCGGGGTGCCAAGTTTTGTCATGCCTAGGGCAGCACAAAATCAGAATACACCATGGGATCCCTCAAGTGTCCCTCACACTTATGGACATGGATACTAGATGGGTAAATCTGATTAGGGCCATGTCCACACACCAAGCCCCTTTCATATCGGCAGTGCTGGGAACAAGTGAGGGCAGGTCACTTTCTCCCAGCCAACAGAGCACTGCATGGGAAATCAGAAGAGGAGGCAAATAAAGTAGGGAGAAGAGAGCTTGGAACAGACTCCTATCAGCCTCGCCTAGTAGCCAGATCTGGACTCCAGGGAAACCACCCTCCTATGCCCAAAGGTTATGGAAACAGTTTGGAGAGGTAGCTAAAGCATGTCAATTATGACTTGTATGTGTGTGTGTCAGCATCTATGTGTATTTGTGTTTGAATATGTGTTTATCTGTGTGTGTCAGTGTGTATGTGTGCATGTGCCAGAATATGTGTGTATCTGTGTATGTATGTATGTATGTGAATCTCGGTATGTGTACATAGGTGTGTTGTAGTATAACTGTGTGTCAGTGTGTGTACATATCTGTGTCAGTTTGTGTGTGTGGTTGTATATGTGTATAAGTCCATAAATTCCAGCATTCAAATACCAACACTATACACAAACACGCCCCTGCAGTCAAACGCCAACACTATGTACAAATGTACAAATGCATTTAAGTATCAACACTACATGCAAACATACCTCTGCATTCAAATGGCAACAGTGCATACTAATACACTCTCACATTCATACACACAAACTCCATACAAAACATGCTTTCATTTGAACGCATAAACAGTGGTTATAGTACACCCACTTAAGGATGGGAAAATGGTAGATCCCCAGCTGGCAATGCATTGAAAGAGTTGCACAACAGTTCAATAGCAACCTTTTGGCCAACAATGTGCTAGAGTGGAACCCAAGGACTGGCATGATGGTCTTCTCCAGTCCTGCCCATATAATTAACTGATTCATTTTTATAAAACTACTAATTTGGGCTCAAATAATCTTCTTATAACAATTATTATGCTGACATGCTCAAATTAATATTTACACATGAATATTGAGTATAGACACCAGACAGATTGTTGTTACAAAAAAATGACAACTAGATTAAGTTGGAGAGTTTTACTAAATATTCTATGTTAAACTAAATATTGTAGATTTTGTTTGTCATATTAAAAGAGCCTAGATCATAAGGACTAAAATCGCTTTGCGCAAGAATTTGGAATTTAGTAGAATATTTTAATCTTTTTAAAAGATTATCAGCTAGAATTTACTAAGGTGGCTTAAAGGGAAACTCCAGTGCCAGGAAAACGATCCGTTTTCCTGGCACTGGAGGGTCCCTCTCCCTCCCACCCACCAATCCCCCGTTACTGAAGGGGTGAAAACCCCTTCAGTCACTTACCTGAGGCAGCGGTGATGTCCCTCGCCGCTGTCTCCTCCTCCGCAACGCTCCTCCCGGCCGAGGAGACCTAATGCTCATGCGCGGCAATGCGCATTTTGTCTCCCCATAGGAAAGCATTGAAAACGAATTTCAATGTTTTCCTTTGGGGATTTGAGCGACGCTGGAGGTCCTCACACAGCGTGAGGATGTCCAGCGACGCTGTAGCACAGGTTTCCTGTGCTATAGAGCAGGAAGTTCCCTCTAGTGGCTGTCTAATAGACAGCCACTAGAGGTGGAGTTAACCCTGCAAGGTAATTATTGCAGTTTATAAAAAAAACTGCAATAATTACACTTGCAGGGTTAGGAGTAGTGGGAGTTGGCACCCAGACCACTCCAATGAGCAGAAGTGGTCTGGGTGCCTGGAGTGTCCCTTTAAAGATCAACTGAGCTTCCTGTATCTTTTGTGTAGAATGAATTTGCCATCATTTTAGATCTGAACTGCCCTTGTGTGTGGGGTCAGTGAGATATGCAAATTGTATAGGTACTTGTGTTATGGCACAAGTGAGTAAAAGCATGATTGAAATGTAAGTGAATACTAACCAAGCTACAGAAATTGTGCGTGTTGTCATATTCGCTATTGGTTTTCACTTCAACATATTTTCATCTAGCATTGAGCAAAAGACAAATTTAGGGGGTGTGGGGGGAAGCTTAAAGTTATTTTTACCGCAATAAAGCAATTGGGACGTTGTGTTGGTTTTCTTAAGATGCACTCTTTGGATTAATTTTGTTTTTTTTAATTCTGGGTTTCTATCGCATTGTACTTTTAGTATGAAAATAGAATTCTTTTTAATAGCTTCAGACTAGAAGTTTCCCTATAATCCCCTCACTAAATGAGTAATATAAACTGCCACTGTGCTCATCTGAAAGTTTTGCAAAAGACTTCTCCTGGACGGATGCAAAGGATTATAACTGATTAATGCAGGAATCTCCGTTAATGATATGCTTGAAGCTTAGAGTAAGCAATTTCTCTGGAGAGAGATATAAACACATTGGTTTTTATTTTTAGATCTTTCTCCAATCAGTTATAAAATTATAGTTAACTGCTTATCTGCCAGCATATGTTGTGATGAGAAATACATAAGACGTTCGTAAGAAGAATTTTTCGTGCACTTAAAGGCAAACTAAACCCCAAAATATAAATTAGTCAAATCTAGTTTTATAAAAGTAATGCCCTCTGCTGCTAAACTTTTGGACAAACCTGTAACAGGTATTATCCATAATCTGTATAACTCCACACTAATGTGTAGTTATATTATTCTTGCAGTCCAGATATGAAAGAAAGGAAATGGACTTTTTAACAAGAGCACACTGGCACTAGTATAAAAACATAAGTAAACATAAGATAATATAAAGAGTGGACTGATGATTTCGATAATAGACCATAATAAACACAGATAACGTTTAGAATAGTAGTAAACCACCCAAATACGCCTCAAAGAGACGAGGAATTGGAATTAAGAAGCATTCAGATATTTGTAGAGTTGAGGAGAAAAAAAGAGTTGAAATGTAATGTAATTATGGACAATGTATCTTTTATACATATGAGGCAGCATGTGCCCAAGCCAGAAACATAAACATCAAAAATAAGAAATAAAAATATACAAAACATGAGTTTAATCAGCACAAGTTTTGAAATAGTAATAGGGAACAGGCTAGATACAGGTCAGTATCAGTCCCAATATTTAGGTAGTTACTGCTGCATACAGATCTAGTGAATGCTCGAGTTATAAATAGGGTAACTTTCTCTGGGTCCCATCGAAGCAGTGTCTGTGTGGCACCTCCAGGTGAGTTGCCTCCTGTAGATCATTAAATTGATTGGAAGAGGTGTCATGAAATACAATGATGGTGCTACAAGAGCTATTAGAAGTTAAACAAAGGGACAGAGAGTGTTGCTGTAAATAGCCACAAAAAAGGTTTTGAAGTTGCCCCAATAAGTTCCTAGTAGCAGTAGCTTGTGTCTTGGACAGCTTAGTAGGATGAAACAGATCTTTGACTGTTTAGGCCAAGCATGTCAAACTCAAAGTCTGGCATGGGCCACATAGACAAGGTTTAAAAAACCTTAAACTTTCATAGAAACTTAGGTTTATTTTAGAAAATACAGTATAACCCCCCAGTATCCCCCTCTACTACACCACAGCAACCCCCTCTACTAAATCCCAGTCTCCCCCTCTACTAAACCACAGCACCCCCTCTACCACCCTGTGCCAAATCTGATCCTCCCACTGACACACACACATACATACACACACACACACACATACTCACTGACACACATACTAACTGACAGACACACACACACACACTGACAGACACACACATACTTACTTACTGACACACACACACAAACTCACTGACAGACAGACACACACACACACTCACTGATAGACAGGCACATACACACACTCACTGACAGACACATACACTCACTCACTGACAGACAGACACACATACACAGACACACACACTGACAGACAAATACACAGACACATACACATACACACACACTGACAGACACACACACACACTCACTGACAGACACACACACATTCACTGATAGACACACACACTGACACACACACACTCATTGACAGACACACACACAGACACACTCACTGACACACACACACTCACTGACAGACACACACACTCACACATTCTTGCACACACATCCTTTACTTTATTGCTCTGGGGTCCTTCTATCTGTTCCTCACTGCTCCCTCGCGCGGTTTAGTGATGCCGGGTGCCGGAATATGACGTCATATTACGGCGCCCGGCATTACTTCAGATGGGGCGCTCAAGGGAGCAGTGAGGAGCAGGAAGGCCCTCCTCCCCGGCTGGGTAAGTGTTAGCAGAGTAGGCACCTGCAATGTTGGGAAAGCAGGTGCCTACTCTGCTATAACACCAGCATGTACTCACGGCTCGCCGGGCCGCAAAGATGGTCCTCATGGGCCGCGGGCCGTAAATTTGACATGCTTGGTTTAGGCGATAATGAGTGTGTAAACAGACATCTGGCACTATTAGGCATGTGCATGGGGAAAATTTTCGGTTTGGTTCGGCATTCCGAAATTCGGGATTTTCGCAAATCGGGACTTTGGCAATTCAGCACTTCAAGACTTCGGAACTTCGGAACTTCGGCACTTCAGCACTTCGGAACTTTGGCACTTCGGCACTTCGGCACTTCGACACTTCGACACTTCGGAAATTCGGCAACTTCGGCACTTCGACACTTCGACACTTCGGAATTTCGGAACTTCGGAATTTCGGGATTTTGGGATTTCGGCACCTCGGGACTTCTCTTGCAGCCGCTTGGTAGATAACTCCCTAATTCCCACGGTATTAGGGAGTTATCTACCAAAAGGCTGAAAGACCTAGATTGGTCTTTCAGCCAAATTTACTAATACTAAGTAAAAATTACTTAGTATTAGTAAATTTTGCCCCTACTCGCTATAGGAATCGTGATAATGCAATTTTAGCTCTTAACTTACACATACAAAAAACATATTTTAATAACTTAAAAGTTTAA
Organism: Pelobates fuscus; assembly: GCF_036172605.1. Lineage (NCBI taxonomy): Eukaryota > Metazoa > Chordata > Amphibia > Anura > Pelobatidae > Pelobates > Pelobates fuscus. The sequence goes on from NC_086322.1 coordinate 147,256,799, forward strand.
GCCAAAATTATCTGATGGAAAACTGACGGACATGGTAGATGTTTGCTTTTATACTATTTTGGCCTAACATTTTTATTTGACTTTGTATTCACTCTCAAATACAGATAATTCAAATAGCCCTCAAAATATTAACACTTTATATTGACTTCACAAGTCAAATGAGTTGGATTTTTTTCTGTTTGATTTTATTGTTAATAAAAATCAAATGTTATCAGATAATCTATAGGGAAGTAGAAGGTATAATGTGCCCATCCACATTTCAACCAACCTTGGTGCACCCCTGGCATACATGACTTAAGCAGTCCGGAAACATCACTGTTTCCCTCCCCCACCCCCCCACCCCACCCCATGTTCCTGTAGTCGGGTGGGTGAAGTGGCCCATGGTAGGATTCCAAGAACATAATAGTGCAGGATGAAAGATGTCCCCCTAGCGCCCCCATCTGTGGCCAGCGGGTGGGAGCTATAATTAAAATGAGTGGGAGGACGCAGTTCTATTAATAAGACAGGGGGGGAGGGGACCTAATTTAAAAAAACGAATAATTATTAGCTACGTGAGATTTTGAATTTCTGAATGCAGATTTCTAAATATTTCGGCAGAATATACAAATCTTGTCTGCATAGGGATATATTGGCAACATAAAGTCAGCACAGCTATATCATGTATTTGTACTACACAGATTATTTCAGTAGAATGTAAATTAAGCTTTATGGTTTGGTTGGGATAAAGTATTTTAGAGATTATATAACATCACTTATCTATCAATATATCAAGACAAAGGGTGTTGTGTTGAGGTTGTTATTTACCGAAATGTGCAGGGACAGAATAAAGACGAAGCAATTAATTTCTGTGCCTGGAGAAACTTTAACTTTTCTCTGAGATGAAAAGGCTGTATTTAAATGTTTGTGTCAGTTCTGTATCACAAATCCTGTCTGCAAAAAATTCAGGCATAAGGCTGAAATTATGTCAATTATTAATGGAAAGAAAAGGCATTGGGAAAAAAGTGTTTTATTATGTTTCTAACGCTTCTTATATGCTGCTGACCTTTTGCACATATCTGTTTAATTAAAGATTGCTTTCCCTGAATATATGATAACCAATATTACAAAAAAAAACACAGTTATTTTATGAATTCAGCTAAGAAACCATTTTTACAGTAGTGTTCTAATGAGCTGCAAGATAGACAGCCAGACATTTTCCCATTTGATAATTGATTTGTGGAACAGCAAAAGCTATAATTGTCACTTTATGGCTCACATCAAAAACATTATGTCCAAAACAAGTATTCTTTAAAAAAAAAAAAAAAAATTTAGAGGGTTAAAAAAAAGAATTAAAAGTAAGAAATAAAAAATTATTTAAAAAAATTGAAGGAATGAGAAGCTCGACAAGAAACTGGCATAATATAAACTCCCTACTTAACACATAATTTGCTTGTATTTCAAATAAGGCAATATCAAAATGTTTATATTCAAATGGCAGCATAAATATTTCATTTATATAAAATAGAACCAGCATTTGCAATTTAAAATGTAATCTCGAGGCAATGAAAAAAACAGATTCTTCAAAGCTCTCTTTTAAGGTCCAAAGGATATACATATTTATTGATAGATTTTTTGCAATCTTGCAAAAAATATAATTACAGTTATTTCCATTTAACATGCTATTGTGATGAAAAATATTATGTGTATATAACATGAATCAAGTAATGAATATTTTCCCATGCAATGCTTTTCCATTTGCATTAAAAAAAATGTCAGATGTACAATAAAAGCTTTTACAAACTTTTACAAAGTTCTACAAATAATACATCCATATTATGTAATTTCCAATTAGAGCATGAAGCAGTTTTTCATTATTAGCTTTCTTCTGGCATGTTTTCTGTCCAGAGGCTAGCAAGATACAACACTTTGTTCCTTGTCAAAAAGGTTCAAATCATCATGAATGATCAGTAGGCAAATGTAAACTTGGGAAAATAAGTAAAATATTAAAATATTGAATATTTGTATTGGTCATCCTACAAACGATGTTCCGATACTATCTTTATATATTATTAAGCTTTAATTGTAATTAAAGGAGTTTTGACCTTTTAAATGTTCAGAATGTGAGTTTATAATGATTTCCACCAATGTACTTTGCTACCACAGGAGACCATTTGGCAGATGTAGATCATTGTACATGTACCTGCCAGTTTGTAGTTTGTTTAGGAACTAATACATGTAGCACAGCTGCTTAAAGGATATCCCAGGAAAGTGTTGTTATATGAAAGTCTCAAAAGAAAATGGTATATTTATTTAAAAAAGCCAACTTCACCAATAACTATCAGAATGCCATCTAATGGAATGCTGATGTGGGATTATTTAAAAAACCTTATTGCACTTGTATTCAATTATTGCACTAACTCCATTTTAACTTTATACTGTGACAATCCTCCATTTTGTCCTCATAACCTAACTTGTTCATTTTAAAACTACCTTACACGACAGAATTTCCCAGCACATCTAATACAATAGAACAAAGACTGTATTTTCTATAAAGACATGATTAACACAGGAATTGCTGACTTTTCCTTAGATTTGCAACATAGTATAGTTTGAAGGCCATGAGAACACAGTAGTAATGAAATGTTCTATTCATAAGAGACCTTGCACCTGGCCACGAGGCCTGAGATCACCGACCGTGTAAAATGACGCTCAAGACCCCTTGTCCCCCACCCGTGTCCGGAACAATCCCACCTCTTGGTGGGTGGACACGGGACTAACCACTTAGTTGTTTGAACCAATTAATAATATTGATAGGAGGACACTAATCACGACACTTAACAATTAATCAAATTAATGATGTTTATTTGCTGATATTCTAATAATCAATGATGACGTAAAATGTCTCTTAAAAGGACCTGCGCGTCCGCTTTTTAATCACTTGCCAATAAATTTTCTCGAAGTTATTTTAACCTGAACCTTGTGTGTCAGACTTAATTACTTCAGCGTATATACGCAATTTATTTTATTAATTTGGACAGGAACAGATAGACATTTAAACATTTTGGTTTACTGCTAAAAAGTACCATAACAACTTGGCGCCCAACGTGGGGCACCGGGCTATGTCTGGCCGGTGAGCCGTCCTAAGGAAGACGCTGTTGGACGGAGGAATCCAGGGGGAAGGAAAGGAGATTGATCACCTCCAGGTACACGGTAGAGACTTCTGCAGAGCCACCAGTATGTTCCGGCCCCTTTGATTGACCCGTCCACGTGTCTGTGACTGCTTCCCGGGAGGACATCAAAGACAGGTAATATCTTGCCCGGTGTCTCGTTACTCATTTGTTTACCTGCATTTTAGTCTATCTGTTGCCTGGGTGCGTTTGAATTGTGTTTGAATTGTTTGCCTGTTTCCCCATTTTGAGATAAAGGGGGGGTGGACCTGCAGGGGATTTGCCTGGGGTTCTGTCTTGCTTGTTTTCCCCTTTTTGGGATAAAGGGGGGTGGACCTAAGGGGATTTGCCTGGGTCTTCAGTATATCTGTCTATCTGTTTGTATTTTGCCCCTTTTTGGGATAAAGGGGGGGGTGGACCTGAGGGGATTTGCCTGGGTCTTCTGTTGCCTGTTTTACTCCTTTTAGGAACCACGGTGCTGTGGTTGTAGGGAAAAAGGGGGGTTGGCCTGTGGATGTGTTCCTGGGGGTCATCTTTGCCTGTTTACCTCTTTTAGGAGCCTCGTGGCTGTGGCTGTAAGGAAAAAGGGGATTGTTGGAACTGTGGATTTTGTGTAGACTCATAATTTCCTGTGATCCTTCTGGTGACACTCTGAGAGCTTAGCTAGCCTCAGTGTGCACGTGGTAACCCACAGTTTCGAGTACTGGGGCTAGTGGAATTCCAAGTTTGGTAACCACTGTCCCGAGTACCGAGGCTGGGGGGATTCCAGTTTTGGTAAACCTCAGCTTCGGCTGGGGGGATTCCAGTTTTCTTTTGGTAACCACCGCCCTGAGCGCTGGGGCTGGTGGAATTCCAGTTTTTCTGTTTATTTGTGGTAGTGAGACTTATAAGTGGGTTTTATAGGGGCACTACGGGGTTGAGGGAGGTGACTTTGGAGTTACTGTTGATTTCATTTGAACTGTGATGCATACACTGTATTGTTGTCTTGTTTGTTTAATGAGGAGTCTCATGTACTCCTGTGTCTGTCTCTAAGGATTTTTCCTTGCCTTTCATCTTTTCTACACTCTCTATATTATTATACTATCCACTCCCATTCCTCTTAAAAGAGAAGTGATTGGTCACACACTTCTCACCTCGCTCCAATCCGTGTCTACCACCCCGGGTAGGCGGATTCAGTGACTAGTCTACATTTTGGGAAGACGCACCTGAGAAAGTTCCACGATTCCCGGGTGGCAGTCGAGCATTGTAGACGTTCCTGTTCAATTTTCCTTCTCTCTCTCTATATCTAGGACGCTGGTATAGGGGTAAAGGGACTATGGGACAGGATTTAGATAAGCCCAGCAAGGGCTGGTTAGCATGTGATTTGGTAGAGAACAGAGAGGGTGAAGAGATGGTTAAAGGTGTTGAAAAGATTGCAAAAGTATGTAAAATTGCTGTACCGACATGTGGGAGATTGCAACCAGAAAGTTGGCGCAAGTTACTAGCAGAAATGAAAGGCAAGCTTACAGATAATGGTTTATTAAAGACTGCTGAAGCATGGTACAGAGTAGCGAAGGCTATTCAGTTAGAAGGTTGGGTTGAGGAAGAAGTAAATCACAAAGGTGTGAAATTGTTTGTGTATCATAAAAATTGTGTTGCTGGGGTTTTTCCTCAGCCAGCGCCCCAAAATGGCGCCCAGGGGATGTCCGTCCCCAAGGTTCAGTCAGCCATAGGTGATAGCCAGCTGACTATGTTCCCCACTCCCGATCCTCCCGAATCCCATCCCATCACCTCCCCTGTCTGCCCGGTCCTGAATTCTGATGGATCTTTCTTTACCCCTTCCCTTTCCCTAACGGTCCCATCATCCTCAGCCATCCCCACGCTCCCTTCCATGCCTAATCCTAACATCTCATCTGCCGCCTCCTCCCTGCAATCCCTCTCTATGGTTAATCCCCTTCCATCAGCACCCGTCCAGCTAACTACCCCTCCCTCCCATGCTACGACTCCTCTTTCTGCATCCATCCCTACTAATCCTGTCCTGTCTCCTCCGATAACCAGCTCCGCCCCAGTCCAATATCCTACCTCCTTAACCGTACCTGCCCACCCTACTCTTTTGCCCTCCCCTGCCTGGCCCTACCCCTTCCCATATCCCATGGCCCTGCCCTACCCCGGTTACCCTCCCTTTCCCCAAGCCACTCCCCAGGTTCCGGTCATGCCCAGTCCGGCCCAATCTGCCCCGGAAGTGCCCATATCAAATATGGCCGCCGCTTCTTCCCTTAATCCTGAAGCAACTCCTTTCCCCGCCTCCAATATGGCGGCCCCCAGTTCAGCCCTGATGCCAGTAATTCCCGGCGACTACCTGTCCCCAGGTTACGACTCGCTAGCCACCCCCGCATCTGGGGCTCATTCCCAACCACCGATCCTTTCACCTCACGCGGGACCTGCACCGCGTAGAAGAGTCAATATCATAGAATTCGATGATGACGAGATGGACAGGGTGTCCCATGTCTCATCGGAACTTGCTGCGGGAGCCCCAACTCATCGTTCTATCGATGATCCCTTCGGCCACAAGGGTCGGGGAGAACAGGCCCCTCCTAAATATGTAGCTTTTAACCCCACTCAAGCTAGTGCTCTGATGAAATCACTCCCGGACCCAGAAAAGCAGCCTATGCCCTTCTACCGAGGGATAGTTCAAATTCAAAAGACTTATTCAGCCGCATGGCGTGATTTATTGAGCATTTGTGCTATTAAAGCAGGGGATGCATATTGGCCAAGTATGGCCCGACACCTCAGTACAGATCAGCTCAACAGTGATGTTGATTACCCCTCTGGAGTAACTTTTTGCACCCAATTAAGAGAATGGGCTAAGGACAAACTTGCAGATCAGGCTGCTGGCCTTACTGATGTTATTCAAGATAAAGGAGAATCAGTGGAAAGGTTTCATGCAAGACTGTATCAAATGTTTACAGATTTGGGGTTTGATCTTACTGACAAGATTCATTCACAAATGCTGTCAGGTGCGTTTGTCCAAGGTGTTAAGGACTCTATACGCAAGGGAATCATTGCTGCACGCCCTGAATATAAGGTTGTTCCCCTGGACACCCTACTTTTAGTTGCTAGAGGTTTGGAATCCGCTCAGACCCCAAGAAGATCCACTTCAGCGCCTCTCATGGTATCCCGCTCCACCCCAGTCCCAAAAGGTACTAGACCGGAGGAGGGGGGACATTGTTTTAATTGTGGAGCCAAGGGGCACTTTAGAAGTGACTGCCCAGAACCTAAAAAGGAGCCAAGGGAGCCCAGAAAGCCCTCCAAACCTGCCCCAGCTCCCAAAGCCACCAAACAGGTTCCGATAATTGAGGAACCAGATGATTAGGAAATTGGCAAGCCTGTGTCTGCAACCCCTGTCATGGCAGTGTCTACAGGGGATAAGGGGGGGCCACTTGCCACAGTGACTTTGCCCATTGAAGGCCACCCTACCACATTTCTAGTTGACACAGGTGCAGCCCGTAGTGTTCTGCGAGAACAAGACCTGCCAGACCCATCCTTTCTGTCAAATATTGACGTCTCTTGTGTTGGAGTGGATGGCCAGCCAAGACATAGCCCTTTAACAACTCCATTACGAGTTGGCTCTAGCCTGCTTGCTCGCTTTGTGGTATCCTCCACATGCCCAATTAACCTATTAGGTGCTGATGTTCTCTCACGCCTACAAGCATCCATCACCTTTACCCCGGATGGGCAGGTAGAAATGTCCACACCTCTATCTGAATCAGACACCTCAGCCTTGTGCTCCTTGCCTCTGATGCTGCATTTAGAAAAGCCCCGTGAGAAAGCAGCAGAATTAAGGTCCAATTTCCCAGAGGCATTAAAGATACAGGTGCCCGCCAAGTTATGGTCCTCAGGCCCAGAGGACATAGGTCACCTAAATGTTCCCCCTGTGGTGGTAAAGCTCATTCCAGGAGCTAAATTACCAAGAAAACCACAATATCCATTAAAACCAGCACAGGCCGCTGCCATTTCTACCCACATCAAGGCACTCTTGGAGAAGGGTGCCCTGGTGAAATGTAAATCTGAATGCAACACCCCATTATTCCCTGTGAAAAAGAAAACTCCCAAAGGTGAGCCAGAGAAGTACAGGATGGTTCAGGATCTCCGTGCTGTTAATGAAGCTACCGTCCTGGACACCCCTCTTGTACCAAACCCCCATACTCTGCTCTCTGGAGTCCCACCATCTGCAAAATTTTTCACAGTCATTGACCTAGCAAATGCTTTCTTCAGTGTCCCACTGGACCCATCCTGCCAATACCTGTTTGCTTTCACTCATGAGATGCAACAGTATACCTGGACTGTCATGCCCCAAGGGGCACAAAATTCACCAAGTCAATTTGCAAAGGCCATGGCCACCATCCTTGACCCATGGCAAGCTGAGCACCCAGAAGTTGTCCTGCTCCAGTATGTGGATGATTTACTGCTCTGTGGAGATGATATACCCACTACTGAAAAGTGCTCACTTAGTCTGCTTTGTTATTTGGCAGAACAAGGATGCAAAGCTTCGCTCATCAAGCTACAGTTCTGCCAACCTTCAGTAATTTTCCTTGGACATTGCCTATCTCAAGGTGCCAGACATCTTACCCGGGACCGGGTGAGAACTGTACTGGATATTCCAACTCCAAGGACTTCGAAATCCCTCCATGCCTTCCTAGGCCTCATTTCCTACTGCAGAGCATGGATCCCAGAAGCCTCCCTGCTCATGCAGCCTCTCTATGACGCACTTAAGTCTGACCCTTTCTGTTTGCCTAATGAAGCTCTGGACAATTTCAATGCTCTCAAACGTGCCATTGCTTCTGCTCCTGCCTTGGGCCTACCTGACTACTCAAAACCTTTCAAGTTATTTGTCTCTGAAAGACAAGGCCACGCAACAGGAGTTCTCACCCAAACTAATGACTTAGGAGGCCGCCAAAGGCCTATTGGATATTTCTCATGTCAACTGGACATTGTGGCCAGAGGGACTCCTTCCTGTCTCAGGGCTGTCTTTGCTGCAAGAGAGCTCATAGAAAGAACCTCAGACCTGGTCCTTGGCCACCCTCTGGTTGTTTTGGCCCCTCATGACATCTCTGCCATCATCAACCAAGTCCAGCTTAAGCACGTGTCTCCAGCCAGACACCTACGTCTCCAGTGCCATCTTCTTCTACCTGACAATATTTCCATCCAAAGATGTCAAGTTCTTAACCCATCCACTCTTCTTCCACTCCCTGAGGGGGGTATCTATTATGGATTTATCACAGATGAAACCTACATTTACCTGCTTTGTGGATGTATCAAGAAAGTCATGCATCCACATTTGACATTTTATGAAGATGAGAAGCCTCTCTGTGAAGGCCCAGATTACGCCTTCTGTACCATGTGGTACAAACCAGACATTACTCCCGAACCTTGCTATGAAGATGAGCTTTACCACTGGACTGATGTGAAGCTCACTGCTCAAGATTTCTATTGTGACTCTGAAGGCAATAGCATGGTCTTAATCCAACTACCTCAACAACTTAACTACCTCTACCGCCATTGGGATACTGCTATCCCACATATTCCTGTTACCAAATTGAAGACAAGGTCATGGAATGACCTTGGGCCCATGGCAAAGCTATGGGCCACCATGGATGAAGAACAGCTACAGGAAAATGGTATTGTCAAATACCCAACAACTGACCTTCTGGAAGCATGGCCACGCCACTTCCTAGAAAAGGAATTTCAAGATCTGGTCATAGTAAATGATTATGACCCCGAAACACCTCATGACTGTTTTGAACAGATGAAAATGGAGACAGTACACCTACCAACTGTACATGAGAATCCATTACAAGATCCAGATTTTACCCTGTTTGTGGACGGCTCAAGATATGCTGATGAAGAAGGAAGATATCATACAGGATATGCCGTAACCACGACAGACGAAGTTATCAAATCATCATCCTTACCGCCAGCAATGTCTGCGCAAGAAGCTGAATTACAGGCTCTGACTTCAGCATGCAAAATTTCCGAAGGAAAACGTGCCAACATCTATACAGATTCAAGATATGCTCTGGGTGTGGCACATGACTTCGGCCTAATTTGGAAGACAAGAGGATTTCTTACCACCGCCGGTACACCAGTCAAACATAGTACTGCAATCAAGGAGCTAATGGATGCCCTCCTACTCCCTGAAGAAGTGGCCGTTTTGAAGGTAAAGGCCCATGGGAAATTGGATACAGATGAAGCAAAGGGCAACCATTTGGCTGATCAGGCTGCTAAGCTAGCAGCCAGGGATCTGCAGGAAGTGGATGAAGAAGTGTCCGGACAACAAGAAGAAGAAGAAGAAGTCCCTATTTTTGCTCTGCAAACTCTTCCTACTGATTTGCGAATTTTACGAGAACAGCAAGCTGCAGTCACTCCTGAAGAAACCCAAAAATGGAAAAATAAAGGAGCTGTCCAAAAGGACGGAGTATATTACAACAACTTCAAATTTTGTCTTCCAAAAAATTTATATCCAGCAGTTGTCCAATGGGCACATGGGCCTGCACACCTGTCAAAGGAATTGATGGCCGCCCTCATACAGAAGTATTATGAAGCACCCGGAATCACAACATTGATCAGCAGCTTCTGTAAGGCCTGTGTTATTTGTGCAAAATGCAATCCAGGAAGACCAATCAAGGTGCCTGCAAAACACCTGGCAAAGCCCATGTACCCCTTCCAGCGAATTCAAATTGACCACATCCAAATGCCCAAGAGTGGGCCCCATGAATATGCACTAGTCATAGTGGACATGTTCTCAGGATGGCCAGAGGCCTACCCAGTGGCCAATATCACTGCAAAAACAACCGCAAGACGCCTACTTACAGAGATAGTATGTAGGTTTGGACTTCCAGAAGTCATTGAAAGTGATCAAGGCCCAGCCTTCACAGCAACAGTGACCAAAGAAATTTGGACTGCTCTAGGGGTGACCCTAGCCTTCCACACCCCTTACCACCCACAAAGTAGTGGTAAAGTAGAGCGCATGAATGGCACTCTAAAAGCCAGAATGTTAAAAATGTCACAAGAAACAAAGATGCCCTGGCCAGAAAGCCTGTCAATAGCTTTGTTTAGTGTTAGGCACACACCTAGAGGGAAGCATTCACTGTCCCCATATGAAATTCTATTTGGGACAGCACCCAGACTAGGTTGTTATTATCCGCAGCAGTTACAGCTCCAATCAGATGTTTTAGTAGATTATGTAACTGAACTTGCAAGTGCCTTGAACAAAATACATGCCCAAGTTTTCTCTTCAATTCCAGATCCCGATTTGGATACAGGTACCCATAACCTGCTTCCCGGAGATTGGGTTCTGGTCAAGAAGTTTGTGCGGAAAAATACCCTGGAACCAAGATTTGACGGTCCATTCCAAGTTCTCCTGATTACCGCAACCTCCGTCAAACTGGCCGGCAGGCCAAATTGGATCCACGCTTCCCACTGCAAGAAATCTCCAGCCCCTGAGGAAGCAGATACCGCACAAGCATGTACCTCTGGTACACCTTCTCCTTAATCAGCCTTATAAAGGCCCAACAAGTAGCCATCACCAAAGATATTAGTGGGTATACTTTCTGGTACAATTCATCATGCACCCATGTGGCTACTTACACCTTTGACTATTGTGACATTGTAGAATGCCCGTTCCCCACATCACAAATCCAGAGTATTTACAGAGATATCCCTCATTCAAAAGACCCATATGTTTGTGTAGTTGACAAACAATGGGGGCAAAATTGTAATCATTGGGGGGCGGCGGGATGGAATGCCGGGCCTGCCTGGGGTTACAAACCAAAAAGTGCCTTATCTAAAGTAGATGAACAAGGTAGATCCCTTCTCCAGAGAATGACTTTGAGAAAGCCTGGGGGAGGTACACCAATGAAATTAATCCTTAACATTGAGCATCCAAGCCCAACGGATGCCGACCAGTATGTGATGGGAATGTATTGGAAAAAGGGTTCCTACCGCAAATTAGGGCATTTCTTCCTAAAAGATATGTGCAACTCTTCCGAGTGGCAAGGGGCCACCCATATGGTCCCTAACCCATTAAAACTGCAGGATTTGAATCACTTTTTGCCATAGTTACCACAAACAAGAATTTAAATTGGATCAATTACATTTATTATAATCAACAGCGGTTTGTTAATTATACCAGAGACGCCCTCCAGGGGTTGGCCGAACAGTTGCAGGCCACATCCCAAATGGCTTTCCAGAATAGAATGGCCCTAGATATGATCTTAGCCGAAAAAGGAGGGGTTTGTAAAATTTTACCTGACACCTTGACCTGTTGTACCTACAACTGGCCCTAATGGTAAAGTTACATTAGCCATAGAAAAATTAAATGACCTGTCTATAGAGTTAAAAAGGAATTCTGGGATACAAGATCCCTGGGAAAGATGGTTTGGTTGGATGACAGGATGGCAAAAGGCTTTAATGCATATTGGTATGGCTATACTAATTTTTCTTTTTATCTTTGCTCTTCTCTTTTGTTGTATCCTCCCATGTCTGAGAAAATCCCTCCTGAAGACTGTTGACCAAGCGGCACCCACTTTCACCCATCTCGAAGTTGATGACCAAGAGCTCCAAGACATCAACTCACCCTGTCTGCCGCTGCAAACAATCCCTTTTGTTGATAAAGTGCAGGAATTCTAGGAAGGGACTAACTTAGGGACAGCATCTGTCAGTGAATGGTAAAGACCCCGTGTTGGAGAAGTGGTGGATTAGCTGCCATGGGATACCCATGGGTGTGAAGTGTTCGAGAGCCATACTGACGGATGAGTTAGCCTATCAGGGTCAGAACTAGGGACAGCCTTGCACTTTGCATTAACACCTAGCTAGCGGCCACGGGGTTCCTGTGCCTTTGGGTTAACACGTCTTCCTGGTACTAACTTAATAAAGTTTTATCTCTTAGAATCTAACATTTCATAGGGGGGACTGATGTGGGATTATTTAAAAAACCTTATTGCACTTGTATTCAATTATTGCACTAACTCCATTTTAACTTTATACTGTGACAATCCTCCATTTTGTCCTCATAACCTAACTTGTTCATTTTAAAACTACCTTACACGACAGAATTTCCCAGCACATCTAATACAATAGAACAAAGACTGTATTTTCTATAAAGACATGATTAACACAGGAATTGCTGACTTTTCCTTAGATTTGCAACATAATATAGTTTGAAGGCCATGAGAACACAGTAGTAATGAAATGTTCTATTCATAAGAGACCTTGCACCTGGCCACGAGGCCTGAGATCACCGACCGTGTAAAATGACGCTCAAGACCCCTTGTCCCCCACCCGTGTCCGGAACAATCCCACCTCTTGGTGGGTGGACACGGGACTAACCACTTAGTTGTTTGAACCAATTAATAATATTGATAGGAGGACACTAATCACGACACTTAACAATTAATCCAATTAATGATGTTTATTTGCTGATATTCTAATAATCAATGATGACGTAAAATGTCTCTTAAAAGGACCTGCGCGTCCGCTTTTTGATCACTTGCCAATAAATTTTCTCGAAGTTATTTTAACCTGAACCTTGTGTGTCAGACTTAATTACTTCAGCGTATATACGCAATTTATTTTATTAATTTGGACAGGAACAGATAGACATTTAAACATTTTGGTTTACTGCTAAAAAGTACCATAACAATGCCATCTATTAGAATGCCATCTAATGATGTTCTAGAACAGAGATCCTCCTAGTTGGCCTTCAACTCCCAAAAGTCAGAAAATTCAATAGGTAGCCAAGGAAATGTTGGCATTCTAGTTCAGCAACATCTGGGACAAAGTTTAAGATGCCTACTCTAGAAACTCTGCTGCGAACGTCTATGATCCCCTACGATTATTTGTCCTTAAGGTCACAAAGTAAACACAGCATTTTAACCCTTTAAGGACGGAGTCAATTGTACAAGTTGTGATCAAAACAAAACTTTGGATTTGCGCTGTATGTCTGTTCAACAATAATTCACCTCTTTCATAGTAAGTGTACACACACTTATTATATAGCATTTTGTTCAGGATAAACAGGGCTTTCATTTCATATGAATTATTTATATATTAAACATAATTTAATATGAATACAATTAAAAAAATATATATTTTTTCAAGTTCTGCATGGCATTTTAACTGTTAATGTCCTAATACAGTTAGTTTTTACTGCGATAAAATTCACATATTTGTATTCAGCAACTTCTCACAAGTACAAACGTACCCACAATGTACAGGTTTTATGGTGTTTTGGAGAGTTACAGGGTTAAATATAGGGCTTTCCCATTTGTAATTTTGAAACAATTAAATTTGCCAGATTGGTTTGCAGGGCCTATGCTGTCTTTGGGACAGTATGGCAGCCCAGGAATGAAAATTAACCCCAGCATGGCATGCCATTTTCAAATGTAGACAACCCAGGGTAAATCAAAATGGGGTATGTCCAGTCTTTTTTTTTTTTTTTTTTTTTTTTTTTTTTTTTTTTATATTCTTTATTTTTGTCGTGCAGTTGAAAACAACAGAGCTTAGAGTGCCACAACAGCAGTCTCAAGCGCGGATACAGAAACATAATGTAACATGGGCATGGCATGAGGATTGCTTGCACATTTTTTTTTTCATAATCATTTCTTGTAAGAGCATTGTGAGATTATATAATGCAAACTTAATGTGAGAGAAAATACAAATTAAAAAAAAATGCAGTGTCAAAACGAAACAATTATAGTTAAAGGTATTCTGTATGCTATTTAGTGTCTTGTCATCAGTAGGTGATCGGGCCTAGGGTTTATGCCCGAGATAATAGCCGTGCTTGCGTGATGTTATGGGGGGGGGGGGGAGAATGTATGCACGGTCCTAGGCCGGGTGAGATGATGGCTTACCTCCTTGGTAGGAGTGGGTTGGCACCCCTGGCTGCCGCTGTTTGCAAGCTGTATGAATAGGCATCGGCTGTAGTGGTAAGTCTAATGGGGCACTAATCGGTGGCTTATGTGGGGTGTACTGTCATTGCCTCATGGTTATGTGAGGAGAGTGGCAAGCTGTTGTGCAGTCTCAGGCCTATTGGTTGCGCTTTTTGTATTCGTTGGGGGGGGGGGGGGGAATACTGCCTACAGCTGTAATGGGGAATGGGAATCTGTCCTGCGTATAGGCTGAATTAACTATTGTGTTTAACACATGACTATCTCACTAAATGCAAGGGAAATAAAACAAAACAAGATTAAAAGATAAGAGTGGTAAAATAATACTAGTGTTTTATAGTCTCTTAAAGTCCGATGATCCCAGGACCAGATGACTTTATCTTGCATGTCCCTGTGCTTCAGCCCGTGTCAGCAGCAGAGCGCGGCACAAATGGGACTATGTTGGGGACGTCCCAGGAGCAGTTAGGAGTCGGGTTGGTGGAGTCTGGTGTCGGGAATCCCAGTTTGCTGAGGAAAGAGCCTGAGTCTTCTGGTGATGTCAGTCGGTAGGTTGTCGTTCCCTTCGTGACTATTAACGTGAATGGGCCCCATCGGTACCTGACTCCAGCCGCTCTGAGGGTCGTGGTAACTCGTTGCACGGACCGTCTCCAGGTCAGGGTAGCCCTGCATAGGTCTTGCAGGAAAGTAAGCTGCATGTCCTCGAATCGGTAGGGGCTCTGGTTGCCGAGCGCTGCAATAACCGCCATTTTGTCCCGGGTTGATTGTAAGCGGAGAAGGACATCGCGTGAGGCCTCCGCTGGGGCTCTTGGTGATTTGGAGAGTCTGTGTACGCCCTCCACTTGCACGGTTTTCGCCTGCTTGGGGTTGAGTATGGCAGCTAGGAGGCGTCGGATAAAATGTGGCAATTCATTGTCGTCGATGGAGTCGGCAATGCCTCTGATTTTGATGTTGGGGCGGCGTCTTGCATCGTCTAGGCCGTCAAGCCGGGCCTGTAGTGCATGGTGTGAGGACTGGAGGTGTATTAGCTTCTCCTCTGTTGTTTGGTGGTGTTGTGCCATATCGGCGATGCCCTCCTCGGCAACCCTCACTCTGCCTGTGACGGTCGTTACTTCCTCCTGTAAAATCGCCATGTCTGAGCGGAACAGGGTGCGCAGGTTCTGCAGTATGCTCAGGATGTCTCCCTTGGTGGCCGGAGCTCTCAGGTCACCCAGAGACAGGCCTAGGACGGGGTCTGAAGCCTCCGGAATGGGATCCGGTGCATCCATTGATTCCTCTTCCGAGGATGAGCTTTGTGGCTCTGGGGTTGCAGCCATTTTGGGTTTAGGCCTCGCTTGGAAAAGATCGCCTATTTTCCGGGATCCGTCCTCAGGGTGAGTTTTTAATTTTTTGTTTCTTTTCCCCATGTCGTCTCTGAACGTAGGGGCTGAGAAGTAGTCGGTTTGTCGTCGTGTGGATCGGTTATTCTGCATATATTGCCGTTATTACTCGGGAGCACCGCAGGCATGCGACCGCTCTCGGTGAGATCCAGGCCACGCCCCCCGTATGTCCAGTCTTTTGTAGTAGCCACTTAGTCAAAAACGCTGGCCAAAGTTATGCTTCATATTAGTTTTTTGCATTTTCCCGCCCTTCCGAAAAATGCCCTTTCACTGATTATATAATTGTCATTTTAAGTTTTACTGCTCTAAAACACTCATATTTGTGTTCAGCGATATCTCACGAGCAGGGCCGCCACCAGAAATTTTGGGGCCCCTAACTGAGCTCAGGGTCTGGGCCCCTGGGGGCCCGCCTCCAAAACCGCCCACAGAGACTGCCTCCAAATCCCGCCCACAGGAATACACACACAGACACAAACACATTTACTGATACAAAAGGACACATACACACACACACTGATACACACATACTGAGACATACACACATATACAGACACATACTAACATACATACAGACACACAAGCATAAGGACATACAGACACATTCATAATGACATACAAACAGACATTCATACTGACATACACACATTCATAATTACATGCAGCCATACATACACTGACATTCATACACACATAATGACATGCATACAGATAGACATACACGCATACAGACATACATACATTCATACAGACACTGACATCCATACATACACACATTCATAATGACATACAGACATACATTCATACTGGCATACATACATTCATACAGACAGATAGACAGACATACATACATACACACATTCATAATGACATGCAGACATACATACACTGACATTCATACACACATTATGACATGCATACAGATAGACATACATACAGACATACATACAGACATACATACAGACATACATAGTTACATACATACATTCATACCGGCATACATACATTCATACAGACACTGACATCCATACATACACACATTCATAATGACATACAGACATACATACACTGACATTCATACACACATAATAACATGCATAAAGATAGACATACATGCATACAGACATACATTCATACAGACATACACACAAACATACATACATACATACATACATACATACAGACAGACACACACAGACATACATACACAGACACACAGACATACATACACAGACAGACAGACATACAGACATACACATACAGACAGACACACACAGACATACACACATAATGACATGCATACAGATAGACATACAGACAGACACACACACAGACAGACACACACACAGACAGACACACATTCACACAGCTCATTTTCCAGCCACCCTCCTTTTTCTTACCTTGTCTTTGCAGGAGGGTGGCTGGCTGGGGCTGATGGGACTGGCAGTCGGCTGGCTCTCCCTCTTCATTGCCGGGCGCGCGCTCCTCCCGCGCGGAGCGAGCTGGGAGGAAGTGACTACTTCCTCCCAGCAGCACTTGCTGCGGCTGCTTTTTTTTTTAAAGGGGCCCGGTCGCGCCGGGAATGAAGAGCGCTGACCGGGCCCCTGAAGATATGGGGCCCATCGGGTGGCCCTAAGTGCGTGGGCCACCCGATGGGCCCCATCAGCGTGCGGGCGCCGGTGCAACTGCACCGGCGGCAAATCCGCCGCTACTGGTGGGGCCCGGGCCGCCGGGCCCCCCAGGGCCGCCGGGCCCCCCAGGGCCGCCGGGCCCGTGACAACCGTTATGGTTGTCACCCCCTGATGGCGGCCCTGCTCACGAGTATAATAGTACCCTCTTGTTGAGATGTTAGGTGGTTTTAAAAAGTTACATGACCCAATATAGGGCCTTCCCATTTCAGTTTGCCAGATTGGTTAGGTGGCCTTTGTTGCTTTTGAGACCATATGGCAGCCCAGGAATGAGAATTACCCCCATCATGGCAGATCATTCACAAATGTAGACAACCAAGGGTAGTCAGAATAGTGTATGTCCAGTATTTTTTAGTAGCCACTTAGTCACAAACACTTGCCAAATGTAGTGTTCATAGTGTTTTGGGGATAATTTCAAAAGGAATGGATGGTATCATTGTCAATATAGGTTTTACTGCTCTAACACTCATATTTATAGTTATATAGTTACATAGCTGAAAAGAGACTTGCGTCCATCAAGTTTAGCCTTCCTCACATTTGTTTTTTTGCTGTTGATCCAAAAGATGGCAAAAAAACCATTTTGAAGCACTTCCAATTTTGCAACAAGCAACGAAAAAAAAATCCTTCTTGACCCCAGAATGGCAGTCAGATTTATCCTTGGATCAAGCAGTTATTACCCTACATTGAAAGATTATATCCTTGAATATTCTGTTTATGCATCTAGCAGCTGTTTGAACATTTGTATGGACTCTGATAAAACCATTTCTTCAGGCAGAGAATTCCACATCCTTATTGTTCTTACAGTAAAAAAACCTTTCCTTTGCCTTAGACAAAATCTTCTTTCTTCCAGTCTAAACGCATGACCTCGTGTCCTATGTAAAGTCCAGTTTGTGAATAGATTTCCACACAATGGTTTGTATTGGCCCCGAATATATTTGTATAATGTTATCATATCCCCTATCAGGCGATGTTTTTCTAAACTAAATAGGTTTAAATTTGTTAACCTTTCTTCAAAGCTGATATGTTCCATTCCTTTTATTAATTTTGTAGCCACCTCTGCACTTTTTCTATTGCCATAATATACTTCTTTAGAACAGGTGCCCAAAATTGCACAGCATATTCAATATGTGGTCTTATGTTCAGGGATTCCTCGCGAATAAAACAGTACTCCCCATGTACAGATTTTATGGAGTTTTGGAAAGTCATAGGGACAAATATAGGGCTTTCCCATTTCAGTTTGCCAGATTGGTTTGCAGAGCCTATGTTGCCTTTGAGACCATATAACAGCCAAGGAATGAGAAATACCTCAATTATGGCATATCATTCACAAAAGTAAACAACCCAGGGTATTCAGAATTGGGTAAGTTCAGTCTTTTGCTATAGGCTTTAGATCACGTGGCTCTGGATGGCTGAAAAGGCTCACTTAATGTGGGACGGCATAGTATGCCCTTACGGCGTTAAGGGGTTAACCGCTTAAGGAGAGAGGCATTTGTCCAACTTCTAAAACAAAACCTAAAATTTGTGCTACACCATAATTTAAGGGATTCTCTCAAAGTGCACCCATGTAAATTATATATTCTTTTTACCTGCAGAGATAGTCCCGTTCAGCTGAACGCTGCTGGAGGAAGTCTCGCACCTTGTCAGACTTTCTGCATTATAAATTTGTTTTGTGTTCATACAGCACAGCTCTCACCCTTGCTAAACTATCTTACTTTTCTACTCTCATTAGTTCATGCTCCCACAATCCTAGGCATCTCTTTAATGCCTTTAACTCTCTTCTTCACCATGCTGTAGTCACCCCCCAAACTAATCTTTCAGCTTTGCATGTTACTTTACTGACAAGATTAAACAGTTGAAATGTCCTCTATTCACTCCTCTCTATCTCAACCTCAATTGGATCGTACCATCCCTACTCTCCAAGCCTTTTCTCCAGCTACTGAACAGGAGGTGGCTGTGCTTCTTCTTTCCTCTTGTCCCACCACATGTCCGCTTGATCCCATCCCGTCTCACCTCATCAGATGTCTCGTCCTTTGTTTTGTGCTGTCCTTAACGCATATCTTCAACTGTTCTCTTTCCTCTGGTATTGTCCCTGCTCTTCTTAAGCATGCTACTGTTGTACCCATCCTAAAAAGCCATGTCTTGACCCAGCTTCCCCTTCCAACTATTGTCCCGTATTCCTGCTCCCTTTTTCCTCAAAGCTTCTCAAAAGACTTGTCTTTACCCGTCTTACTTGCTTCCTCAATTCCAACTCTCTTTTCGACCCTCTTCAGTCTAGATTCTGCTCCGTTCACTCCACAGAGACCACTCTGATTAAAGTTACAAATGATGTAATTGTGGCTAAATCCAAAGGCCACTACTCAATACTAATTCTTCTCGACCTCTCTGCTGCCTTTGACATTATTGATCATGGTCTCCTTCTCCAAACTCTTCAATCTCTTGGTCTCTGTGACACGGCCCTCTCATGGTTCTCCTCCTATTTCTCCCAACGTTCATTCAGTGTCTCCTTTTCCCTCCTCCTAATACTGATCGTCCTCTTTTGCTCTCCTTTCAAGTTAGTGTTATCCCCATCAGTCCATCCTTGCAAGTGCGCTGTCTTGGTGTTATACTTGATTCTGGCTTCACCTTTGAGCCTCACATCCAGTATGTTACCAAATCCTGTAGATTCCAACTTAAAAACAGACCGCATCCACCCCTTTCTTTTTTTCAATTTCTTATTTTTATTGGAAGAGTTTCCATTCTTTTCAAGCTTGTACTTAATTATACATAAAAGAAAAACAAATACCGTAAATGGATACATAAATTACATTGAATAATATTACATAACAAAGTCCAGAAGCACAGGACTTGTCCCATGAGACATCAAATAAAATGGATTACATTATTTTACAGGTCAAATCACAAGTTGCATACTCTAAACACCTATATAGATCCATTCTATTACAATACAGTATAATTCAATTTGTTCACATTGAATAGTTATAATACTTCCTATATTGTAAAACACATATCCATAAACACAGTTCCATGCTGTAACTCACTTTAATGTATCCTACTTCACCCTGTGTGTGCACACAGTATATCTAAAGAAAAATAACATAATAAAATAATGAGTAAAAATTATTTTGCAAATTAACTAACAGCCATAATCTAATGTCTAGTACACCTTTTCATAATTGTATTTTTTTCTAAATTAGATCAAATTAAATTTAAATTATATTTAAATCAAATTGAAACTAAATTTAAATTAAATACAATTTTTCCCTTCCTTTTCCCTTTTCACAATATTCTTTCCTTTTAATTTAGTAAGGTAGATCTATTTCTTACGCAAGATGCTACTAAGGAGCTTGTCCATGCTCTAGTAATTTCTTGTATGGATTATTGTAACCCCCTCCTAATTGGTCTTCCCAGAAGCCGTATTGCCCCACTACAGTCTGTAATGAATGCTGCCACCAGACTGATTTTCCTCTCTAGTCGGTCCTCTCACATACCTTACATTGGCTTCCTGTATTCTATAGGAGTCAAAAGTACTAACCCATACTTATAAAGCATTGAACAATTCAAGCCCTTCTTATATCTCTTCACATAGGTATGCCCCTTCTCGGACTCTCCTCTCTGCCCATGACCTTCTCCTGTCTGCTGCTCGCACCTGTACGGCCAAATCACACTTGCATGACTTCTCGTGGGTGGTTCCCTTCCTATGGAATAGCCTGCCTACCTATCAGAACAGTAATTAAATGTACGACACTCCAACACACAGCACACTATCCCTCCCCTCTGCATGGGAGATAATTGAGTAAAGTACATTATGTAACTCAATTATCTCCAGGCAGAAAAAAACACATATTTTATAAAAACACAACATATCCCCATAAAGCCCTGATCTGGGTGAACAACATATCCAAAAATCACCCAGATCAGAGCAGGGGTTCAGGAAATTCCTGGAAGTCTTAGTTTGGACCTACCGTGCACATGGTCCCATGCCCAAAACAGTTCCAGAGAATTAGTGCTAACGGTCAGTCTCTTTGTCTGGAGTACAAAAGTACATACTTCACATGAACAGAGCCTTTTAACCCCTTAAGGACCAAACTTCTGGAATAAAAGGGAATCATGACATGTCACACATGTCATGTGTCCTTAAGGGGTTAAAGTATTTTAGCCAGATCTGTTGCAGGGGCCATAGTAACAGAGTAGGAGGCTGGCAAACTGGCCCCTCCAAAACTTGTGGCAAACTCACAGGAAAAGTGGAGTTTGTCAAATTTTCTTACATCTTGTTCTGACATATTAAATAGATTGACCATGTACTAGTGCAGGGGTAGGCAACCTTTTAGCAGCACGGTGCCGAAATAGAACTGTGATGTCCTGTAGTGTGCGGGTCCTATTTTTTTTAATTGAGGTGTGTATGTGGCTGTATTCTGCTTGTTTTATTTCTACTGCAGTTGTATCGTTGTATTTGTGCGTATATGAGCTATTATTTTGTATATGTTCATGAGTAGTTTGTTGTATCGTGTATGATACCTATGAATGTGGGCTTTGTATTGGGCTGCTTGTGAAATTGTGTGCATGGATGGAAATGTCACATTGTGTGTTTGGTGCTGTGTGTATTGGGCTGTTTGGGGTATTGCATGTGGGGTTGTGTGCGTGTATGTGGATTGTTAGTGGTGTTGTGTTTGTGGGGATTGTGTGTATGTTTGTGTGTGGGCTGTTTGTATTATTTGTATGAGAGGAGGGCTATTCTTCATTTCTGTGTGTATCTAGCAGTGTGGGTGGCTTCCCTGGGTTCCAGTGGGGACCAGGCCAGCCAGGTATAGCTCAAGTACAGGAGCTGCAACAGCAGCTGCAGGCTGTTCTACTCCAGTATGGATTCCCATTCACAAGTGCTGGGAGGAAGTGATGCAATGTGTAAATTGAGGATTGTCTTTCACCACCTTTTTGTATTAGCAGATATCTGATGTTTCACTGGGACTCCTGATAGGCCAGAGCCTGTTTGGCTCTAGTAGCCTTGAGTGCCGTGCAAAGACACCTCGAGTGCCGTGTATCCATGGTCTCCTAGCCTGCCTCCTGCCCATGTACACTGAAGTGCTGATAGTGGCAAAGGTGTAATCCTGTCAACAAGAACAGTGATGGCACAGCAGCACAGTGTTGTTGGGTTTTTGGCAGACATCAGGATTTGCTAAGTAGACACCTATGTGTGTTATTTCCCCTTCTAAAGAGGGATAAGCAACAGGAAAAAATGTGATGATCTAAGTTCTACTGTAATTTTTCACATGCCAAAAAAAGCTAATTGCAAGATAAAAAAAAATACGATTTTTTCAGTGCAGTTCTTTTAAATAAATGCTGTTCCGTTTTCATTTCACCACAGTTCACTGTTTATTAAATAAACCCCTTAGTTTCTTCGTCTTCTCCAGACACAGCAATGTAAAATGAAGCTAATTATTGCTTTCAAAAACATTTATATTGCCGTTAGTAATTGGACAAATCAACCAACTGTTAACTTAGAGCTCAGCCAGAACAAGGAATTTGTTTTGTTTATTTGATTTGTGTTCTGAAAAAGTACTGTTGTTTTGAAGGACAAACATGTGGAATCTGCTTTCAAGTTACCACTTTAATCTTCATTCATTATTTGCCCTCAAACTGTGTCTCTTTAACTTCATGCTTGGGAACTGGATGGTTGTCCACAAGTTCTTGACCTGTATGTGAACTTAATGAGTTTCATTATATTACATAATTGTTTTCATATGGTAATATATGGTAGATCCTAAAAATCTACATTTTATACAATGATCTAATAAAACCATCAGACAGTAGCAGTGATCAAGAAGACAAATGTTAGGTTTCTTGAGAGGCAAATTGAATGCATTTCTAAAGGATCCATCAAGGTAGGATTGTCCTACGCACAGCGACCTATTACTCATAAATCATTAGCCTTTTTTGTTCATTGACAGGATATATGATGATTTAGAGATTCATTCTAGCCAAAAAAAAAAATGAAAATAAATCTACTAGCACATTCTAAAATTCTATTTCTAACACTGTCTATGCATGAGCAATCTCTTTAGTTAAACATCAAAATATGCAAAAAATGAAAAATATTTTAATAAAGTATTAGCTAATGCAATATAATTATACAAAGTTAAAATGATAAGCTAAAAATACTCACTTTTATCCCCTTGAGTGTCCACATATATGCTTTAAATGCCATAGACGAAAGACACTTGGTCTGCATCTTCCCTTCTTCCTAATATCTCTCTGCATTTGCATGGTTAAAAAAACTTGACTTGGGTATTCATTTATTATTATTATTATTATTGTTATGATATTTATAGAACGCTGTCAAATTCCGAAGCACTTTACAATGGGTGGACGAACAGACATGTAGTTGTAACCAGACAAGTTGGACACACAGGAACAGAGGGGTTGAGGGCCCTGCTCAATGAGCTTACATGCTAGAGGGAGTAGGGTAAAATGACACAAAAAGGTAAGGATAGTATTAGACTAGTGACAGTTGCAGAAGAGGAATCAGTTGGGAGCTATTAACAGTTTAATTGATACGCTTTTATGAAGAAGTGGGTTTGTAACAATTTTTGGAGTGGAGACTGGGTGAACATCTAACGGAGGAGGGAAGCGAGTTCCACAGGAACGCTGCAGCCCTCGAGAAATCTTGAAGGCGAGCATCAGAGGTGGGAGTACGGACAGAAGATAGACGTAAGTCTTCAGCAGATCGTAAGGGCCTAGACGGGACATACTTGTGTATAAGGGAGGATAGATAGCTGGGAGCAGCATTATGTAGAGATTTGAAAGCAAGAACCAGAATTTTAAATTGAGCTCTATATTTTATACGAAGCCAATGTAGAGACTGACAGAAGGGTGAGGCATGGGAGGTGCGGGCGGACAGGAAGATGAGCCTCGCCGCCGCATTCATTATGGACTTTAACGGCGCAAGTTGGGAGCACGTAAGACCACTGAGAAGCGGATTACAGTAGTCAAGGTGAGAAAGGACAGTGGAATGGACCAACACCTTAGTCGCATCTGGCATTAAGTAGGGGCGGATGCGCGCAATGTTTTTGAGATGGAAATGACAGGATTTGGCGATAGATTGAACATGAGGCTTAAAGGAGAGGTCGGAGTCAAAGAGAACACCTAGACAGCGAGCCTGCATGGTGGAGCTGATGGTAGCACAGTTGACTTGGAGGGAGACAGACACAGGAGTAACAAGACTTGAGGGAGGAAAGACCAGAATTTCAGTTTTGGTCAAGTTTAGTTTAAGGAAGTGGGCAGCCATCCAGTTAGAACCAGCAGAGAGGCAGTCAGAGACACTAGTCAAGAGGGACGGGGAGAGATCAGGAGAGGACAGGTAGATTTGCGTGTCATCTGCATAGAACTGATATTGGAAGCCAAAGAAGCTAATGAGTTTACCAAGGGAGGTAGTAGAGATGGAGAACAGTAGGGGACCAAGGACTGAATCTTGGGGGACACCAACAGAGAGGAGTTGGGGAGAAGAAGCAGAGCCAGAGAAAGAAACACTGAAAGAGCGCTGGGAGAGGTAGGAGGAGCACCAGGAGAGAGCAATATCTTGTAGACCGATATTGTGGAGGATGAGAAGAAGCTGTTGATGATCAACAGTGTCAAACGCCGCAGACAGGTCAAGGAGAATTAGGATAGAGTAGTGACCACAAAATTTTGCAGCGAGTAGATCATTGGATACTTTGGTCAGAGCCGTTTCCACAGAGTGCTTAGCGTGGAAACCAGACTGAAGCGGGTCTAGCAGAGAGTTGGACTCGAGGAAGTCTGTCAATCTCGCATACACAATTCTTTCAAGGATGCAAAAGGCAGTAGCGAGATAGGACGATAGTTGGATGGGGAGTTAGGGTCAAGATTGGGCTTCTTTAGAATTGGGGTTACAGTTGCATGTTTGAAGGGCGATGGAAATATACCAGAGGAGAGAGATTGAGAATTTTAGTGAGAGGTGGAGAAAGAGAAGAAGACAGAGTACGGATGAGATGTGAGGGAATTGGATCTAGGGAGCAGGTGGTGGGGCAGGAGGACTGGAGCAGAGCAGAAACCTCTTCCAATGTAGCGGGTGCGAATGAACATAGAACAGCAGAGGGAGTGAAGTTAGGGGACGTATTGTAAGGGGAAGAAGAAAGATGAGAGATCTCTTCTCTGATTGTAGAGATCTTGTCAGTGAAGTGAGTTGCAAAGTCTGAGGTGGTCAAGTTAGTACGTGGAGGAGGAACAGAAGGGCGAAGAAGAGAGTTAAATGTGTGAAATAGTCATTTGGGTTCGCGGATGAGTGTGGTTATGAGGGTATTGAAGTACCGTATATACTCGAGTACAAGCCGAGTTTTTCAGCACATTTTTTGTGCTGAAAAACCCCAACTCGGCTTATATTCGAGTCAGTGTCTGTATTATGGCAATTTGCTTTGCCATAATACAGACAGGGGGCTGGCAGCGAGCGCTTACCTTTCCTGCAGCTCCTGTCAGCTCCCTTCTCCTCCGCGCCAGTCCGTTCAGCACCTTGGTCAGCTCCCAGTGTAAGTCTTGCGAGAGCCACGGGGTCATAGTGCGGCTCTCGCGAGACTTAGTGTGAGCTGACAGGGAAGCTGACCGGACCGGCGCGGAGGAGAAGGGAGCTGACAGGAGCTGCAGGATAGATAGGTAACAGCTCTGCCAGCCCCCTCCCCCCACTGAACTACCAATGCCACTGGACCACCAGGGAAGGAGAGCCCCCCTCCCGACCATGTATCATGCAGGGAGGGGGGACGGGTAAAAATAAAATAATAATATACAAATAATAAAATAAAAAATAATAATAAAAACATTTAACAAAATAAAATTAAAATAATAATAAAAAAAATAATAATAATAAAAATGCCCACCCCCCCACCAAGGCTCTGCAACACACACACACACTGCATCACACACACACACTGCACACACACACACTGCACTCATACACACACTGCACTCATACACACACACTGCACACATACACACACACTGCACTCATACACACACTGCACTCATACACACTGCACTCATACACACACTGCACTCATACACACACTGCACTCATACACATACACTGCACTCATACACACACACTGCATTCATACATACACACTGCATTCATACACACACACTGAACTCATACACACACACTGAACTCATACACACCATGCACTCATACACACACTGCACTCATACACACAGACTGCACTCATACACACTGCACTCATACACACACACTGCACTCATACACACACACTGCACTCATACACACACACTGCACTCATACACACACTGCACTCATACACACACACTGCACTCATACACACACTGCACTCATACACACACTGCATTCATACACACACACTGCACTCATACACACACTGCACTCATACACACACACACTGCATCACACACACACACTGCACACACACACACTGCACTCATACACACACTGCACTCATACACACACTGCATTCCTACACACTGCACTCATACACACACTGCACTCATACACACACACTGCACTCATACACACACTGCATTCATACACACACACTGCACTCATACACACACTGCACTCATACACACACTGCACTCATACACACACACTGCATTCATACACACACACTGCATTCATACACACACACTGCACTCATACACACACTGCACTCATACACACACACTGCATTCATACACACACACACTGCATCACACACACACACTGCACACACACACACTGCACTCATACACACACTGCACTCATACACACACACTGCACACATACACACACACTGCACTCATACACACACTGCACTCATACACACTGCACTCATACACACACTGCACTCATACACACACTGCACTCATACACACACACTGCACTCATACACACACACTGCATTCATACATACACACTGCATTCATACACACACACTGAACTCATACACACACACTGAACTCATACACACCATGCACTCATACACACACTGCACTCATACAAACAGACTGCACTCATACACACACTGCACTCATACACACTGCACTCATACACACACACTGCACTCATACACACACACTGCACTCATACACACACACTGCACTCATACACACACTGCACTCATACACACACACTGCACTCATACACACTGCATTCCTACACACTGCACTCATACACACACTGCACTCATACACACACTGCATTCATACACACACACTGCACTCATACACACACTGCACTCATACACACACACTGCACTCATACACACACTGCATTCATACACACACACTGCATTCATACACACACACTGCACTCATACACACACTGCACTCATACACACACTGCATTCATACACACACTGCATTCATACACACACTGCATTCATACACACACACTGCATTCATACACACACACTGCATTCATTATAAACACACACTGTAAATAAATATTCAATTCATGTAATTTTTTTTAGGATCTAATTTTATTTAGAAATTTACCAGTAGCTGCTGCATTTCCCACCCTAGTCTTATATTCGAGTCAATAAGTTTTCCCAGTTTTTTGGGGTAAAATTAGGGGCCTCGGCTTATATTCGAGTATATATGGTAATTAACTTTTGCAGAGGAAAGAGCCGAGCTGTATGAGCTCAGCATAAATTTAGAGTGGAGAAAGTCAGATGCACAGTGAGAATTTCTCCAACAGCGTTCAGCAGTTCTGGAGCATTTTTGGAGGTATCGAGTGAGCTTGGTGTGCCAAGGACAGGTGAGGTTTGAGATAGGTAAAAGGAGAGTTTGGAGATTAGTGGAGAAATGCTCTAGGTCAAGACATTGGAGGTTTCTGTGAGAGTGATGTTAAGACGGTGGTGTCAATTGGGTCTTAGGTATGCCACTGTCAAAAGTCAGCAGATGGTGGTCAGATATAGGAAAAGGAATATTGGAGAGATTAGAGGCAGTACAGAGGTTGGTGAAGGCAAGATCAAGAGTGTTTCCCGCTGTATGGGTTGCTAAATTGGACCATTGCGTAAGGCCAAAGGAGGAGGTTACAGAGAGCAGACGAGAGGCATCCGTGTAATTGGGGTTATTGATTGGGGTATTGAAATCCCCAAGTATAAGGGAAGGAGTGCTAGATGAGAGGAAGTTGGGAAGCCAGGAAGAAAAGTGCTCATTGAATAGTCTAGGATACCCGAACTGCAATTCAGCCAAATTTGGATTGAACACATGATTGCCGAAATTCCAATTTATGAGCTGCCACGTGACAGAATCTCTGAGGAACTGACTTGCACAAGCCTGAAAATGTTTCGTTCTTGATTCTGAGTGCTATATCTGGTGCAAGAAAAAAAGGGGGTGGAAAAAAAAGAGGCTGTTTTTGGAGGTGCGAGCAGCTAAGGTAGCGTGCAACAGAGTCTACTTTGTGGTGGTCATCAGAGCCACTCTTTAGTGAGGGCTTGATGCAGAGTACCAATCTATCAATGTCTGGTGTTGGTGGTTATCGCACCAACACCATTGCACCAACACCCCTTCCAGCATTGTCACGGTGGAAGGGGTGAGTGTTTGGTCAATTGCCCACTTGCTTTTTATTATTTTATTGTGTCAACAAATACTTTTAAGTGTCTCCAAGAAGGACGACATGCAAAGTGCAAATTGTGCAGCAAGGAAGTGAGTTGGAGTTGAGTGAATATAATCTCATTAGTGCTGGTATGAGACCGGCATGAGACTTGGCTGCTGTGTGTCATCTCCAGACTCTAGTATTTTAATTCCTCTGGCTCATCATAGTTATAATTGTGTTGCTTCTGGGCTAGAGTTGCTCCTGGTTACCTTTTCCTTTCATTTTTGGATAAATCCCCTATTTTGAACTTGAAATTGCTTCTACTTCCCATTATTCATTAATACAAAATAGCAAAAGAAAAAGATTACAATCAATCATTATAAAAAAAGGTCTCACACTTCCTATTTTTTTGCATTTCAAAAATAACTGATTTTGCATAGCGATTAGGCAAG
Source organism: Pelobates fuscus (assembly GCF_036172605.1). Taxonomy (NCBI): domain Eukaryota; kingdom Metazoa; phylum Chordata; class Amphibia; order Anura; family Pelobatidae; genus Pelobates; species Pelobates fuscus. The sequence goes on from NC_086322.1 coordinate 147,285,931, forward strand.
GCCCAGGGTGCCTGAAAGGTAGATCCCAAGATGTTGCAGAACTACAACTCCCATGCCTTTGGAATTCCATTAGAATGACAAAGCACCATGAAAGCTGTAGTTATAAAACATTTGGGGAATCTACGTTTTGGGCACCCCTGGATTAGGCAGTATTGTATCCATTTTTGCATACCAACACAGTATTTTTGCTGCTGCCCTGGCTGTCCTAATGAGCTTACCAATTTTTATTCAGTACAGAAAATGACATGAACTAAATTCACATTCACATTCAACCCATCCACTTAAAGGGACACTGTAGGCAACCAGACCACTTCTGCCCATTGGAGTGGTCTGGGTGCCAACTCCCACTACCCTTAACCCTGCAACTGTAATTATTGCAGTTTTTTTTAACTGCTCTATAGCACAGGTTTTCTGTGCTAGAGCGTCGCTGGACGTCCTCACGCTATGTGAGGAACTCCAGCGTCGCTCAATTCCCCATAGGAAAACATTGAAAATTGTTTTCAATGCTTTCCTATGGGCTGCGCTAATGCGCATGCGCGGCATTGCCGCGCATGCGCATTAGGTCTCCTCGGCCGGTGGGCGGGATCAGTCTCGCCCACCGACTGACGTAGGCAGCGTAGGAGCAGGCAGCGACGTGGACATGTCGCTGCCTCAGGTAAGTCACTCCTTCAGCAACTGGGGATTGGGGGGTGGGAGGGAGAGGAATCCTGCATTGCCAGGAAAACTGATTGTTTTCCTGGCACTGGAGATTCCCTTTAATTATCTATATTTACCCACCAATGCAGGCAACTACAGCTCCTCAAGCAGCAACCCTTCTCTACATATATTATGCAGCAGCTCACATACACACATTTCACTGTATGTAAGCCTTTCTAGTCATTTTATACTCAGGTGAGCATTTACAAATTACAAATGCAATCATATACACACATTATAAAGAGGCTGTCACACACATGTATGTACGTAGTGGGGAATTACGATGCCACGTACACATAACTAACCCCATTCAAACCCCCCCCCCCCCCCCCCCGCCCCAATAACGACAGACAATGTAGTATGGATGAACAGGCCACAGCATTTATTAAAACATAAATAAATTACTGTATAACATATCCATAACTTCCTTTATTAAACTCTTCTTTTCTGTGACAAATTGTTAGAAATAAATAATCATAAATTAACATATATACATATATAACTCAACCCACAGTATCATGCAGCAACCCAACCGTCCTTGCCAATAAACATCCAGTGGTTCCTAAAAACCACTTCCTCTCACCTCCCCCCTCATCATAAAAACATATACTTCCAATGCCCGCCATCAGCCGACCTTATCCACGCTCGATGGGCACGAGACCTCGAGCAACCTAAAGTTAAACCTTTGGAGCAGGGGAGGTTGAGACCTGAAAACATAATGAACTTACTCCATCCTAAACATAACCACTCAAAACTTAATTGGAAAGGACATACCCCTGCCACCAGACCCGCTGCTTTACCCCTAAATCAGTGGGGAACCCCACCAAAACCACCCATGGCCTGTTCCACCGCCGCTTGTAGGGCGAGATTAAAAAGGTCGAGCCCGACCTCTGTTGTACACCATCTCCACGAAAAAAATGAGCCGCCTCCCGCTCAAAAACCCTATGGCATACCGGCGATCCCCCGAACCCCCAAAACAAACTGGGAAACCCGCCTGTTTAACTTGCGCCGGCAACGCTCCATGGCACTCTGACTCCTGGCGCCACGCCAATAGTTTCGAGCAATGACCTCAGACCAGACCATGCGCACACCGGGAAACAAAATCAAAATGCGTGCTAAGTCCCGCTTCACTGCCGAGATCAAATCCCAGATGGGCACTGAACCCAGATCATTACCCCCCAGGTGGATCACCAGGACCCCTGGAGCCCCCAGGAGATGGGACAGCTGCACCAAATCGGGGAGGAGCTGCGACCACCTCATACCCCTCGCACCGAACCATCGAACCTCCGCTTCAGAAGGCGTGAAACCCAACCTCTTGCCTCCAGGCCGAACCACCATACGCCGCCCAGCCCAGTAAACGTAAGAGTGCCCGACGATCCAGATCCTGGGGGGAACCGAAACTGTGGAAAGAAATCACGGCAATAAACCGGCCGGACGAACATAGGAAACATACCTCCTCGAGTCCCACCTACCAATCCTTTGAACCACCTGCGCTGGCATGCCAAGCCGAGAGGCCTCGGTCGCCGCCCCAATACGGAAGGAATGGCCCCCGAACTCCCTGCTGTCCAAACCCACAGCCTCCAGCCCCAAACGAAAGACCCTAACAAACTGGAAATGGGAAAGGAAACTGCCATCCCCATGCACCAGGAGTGGCAGCGCGGGAGAAGAGCGCACAGCACAATATTCCCTAAAGGACCAAACGGGACAAATGCCGGAACCCGGCACGGCCCCCAACCGGACCCACTTACTCCTCCCAAAGACATCCTGAATGAGATCCGATCAATGGTGCACGAAACGTCCCCAAATAGCACACCCCCCCCACCACCTGCTGCCGGCTGGGGCACGCCAGCTCCCCAATCCGCATGGCACTGAAGAATGCCAAGGAAAAGGCAAGGCGAAACAGCCGAACCTCGAAATCCAAATGGCACACCCTGTTCAACGTCTCACACAAAGTAGTTAGGAGCGTGCCAGAGACAGGACGCCTCGAGTCTCGCGCAGACACCCTCCCCCGCCTCAAACCCTTCAGCGCCTGGCGTACAATGAACGCCTTGGTAGCATCTTCCCAACCCCGTAACTTAAACAGGAAGCTAAGTCCTGACAAGCGAGCTGAAATGGCCGAGGGAGACATTCCCGCGGCCTTCCAGTTCCCCAAGAGCAGAACCAAACCTTGCAGGCGAGTGGACGAGTCCCGGAAGCCCCCGCGGGCCCCCTCCCAACCGTCCCATTCCCTCCAAACCTTATTATAGCGGTCCCATGTGGCCGCAGCGACTGACCCACGGACCAACTCCATTAGTCTGTCAGACCCAAGGACCACATCTCTGCCGGACATGGAACACCCTCCAGGTCGGCCTGTGGCGCCGCTGCCCGAAACACGTCCCACTGTGAATGAGAGAGAACATCCGCTATAACATTACGAACACCTGGGATGTGCACAGCCCTACAATACACATTCAGCTCCAGACAGCGCAGAACTAGGCGCCGGAGCAAGCGAACCACGGGGGGGAGGGGGGGGAAGAAGCAGACTGCTGGTTAATAGCCTGCACTACACCCAAATTGTCACAATGGAAGACCACCCGACTATCCACCAGCAGGGAATCCCATACCTCCAAAGCTACCAAAATAGGGAAGAGCTCCAAAAACGCCAAATTCCGAGTGAGCCCCGCCGCATGCCAAGGCTCCGGCCACGAGTCAGCGCACCACTTGGCGCCCAGAATGGCCCCAAAGCCGGCCGAACCCGCCGCATCGGTAAACAAATGGAGGTCTGCATTAGAGACCTCCGGGGCCTGCCAGTATGACCTGCCATTATAGGAGGCCAAAAAGGAAAACCCAGATGGCCAAGTCAGCCCGCAAGGGCCGGGTAAGCCGGATAAAATGCTGCGGATGAACGACCCTGGAAGTCGCCGACGCCAAGCGCCTATTAAAGATATGCCCCATTGGCTAGATCCGACAGGCAAAATTGAACTTCCCCAGCAGAGACTGCAGGCAGCGGAGCTGGATCTTACGCCGCCCCAGGGCCTGTGACACCGCTAGGCACAGGTCCAAAACCTTTTCATGGGGCAGCCGACATTCCCCAGCCACCGAATCAATTTCGATGCCCAGAAAGCTCAAGCACGTGACCGGACCCACCGTCTTGTCATAAGCCAACGGGACCCCGAAGTGCTGAAACACCTCCCCGAGCACCCGTAGCAGGAGGGCACAAACGTGCGACTCCGCCGGACCCACACACAGGAAATCATCCAGGTAGTGCAGGAGGGAAGCGACCCCGGCTTCCTTCCGCACTACCCATTCCAGAAAAGTGCTAAAGCACTCAAAATAAAAACAGGACAGCGAGCAACCCATGGGGAAGCACATGTCCACATAAAACTGGCCCTCGAAGGCACACCCCAAAAGATGATGGCACTCAGGGTGCACCGGGAGCAGCCGGAAGGCAGATTCCACATCCGCCTTAGCCAGCAAGGCCCCCGGGCCCGCTGCCCTGACCATGTGAACCGCCGCATCAAAGGACGCGTAGGAAACCCTGCAAAGTTCAGTGGAAATTCCGTCATTCACCGAGCCCCCACGAGGGTATGACAAATGGTGAATCAAACGATACTTCCCAGGATCCTTCTTAGGCACCACACCCAATGGAGAAACCCGCAAATTAGCCATCGGCAGGTCGGAGAACGGGCCGGCCATCCGACCCAGGGAGACCTCCTTAGTCAATTTGTCCCACACCACCCGAGGGAAAGCCCGCACGGACATGAGGTTCCATACAGAGAGCAGCGGAGGGCGCTCAGAGAAAGGGATCCAAAACCCTTGCTCAAAATAATCCACCAGGATCCGTGCCGCAGCCCGATTCCTATAGAGGTCGAGCCACGGGTGCATCGCGTTTACGAGGACCATCGTCGTCGCCCTTAGCCCCCATGTCCCCTTTCTCCCCCGTTTTGCCCCGCTTGAAACAGCGGGAGGCAGGATGGGCCCCACCGCACCTGGAGCACTCGTGCTTAAACCGGCACGAGGACCCCCACTTACAGAGACTTTCATTAAATTTCCAACAACAGCCGGACCTCTGACCAGAGGCCGATGAGGAGGAGGACGTGCCCCCACCGCCCCCCCCCCCCCAATAAAGGATGAAAACGCACCCTGCGGAGGGGCAGGACGAGTCATGATGGAAAGCCAGAGGCCAATGTCCATCTGATCCCACGACAGCGAAGGGCGCACTGCCAGCCGCTGTCGAAATTGCTCGTCGTACCTCCACCAACCCAGCCCCCCATAGGTGCGACAAGCATTCCAGATCATGTCCTGATAACAGAACAGCGCAGAACACTTCTGGGTAGACTTCTCCCCCACCACGCTGGCCAAAATAGAGAACGCCTGAATCCAGTTCCCAAAGTTCTTGGGAATTTTGTGAAAACGGTACTTCTCCCTATCATTTTGAGATTCCTTACTGTCCTTATCCGACACGGGAGGAGCATCCTCCAGCGGCAGGAGAGAAAATATCTCCACAAATTCCCCTTTCCAAATCTTCTCTTTAGTCTCCTGCTTCAAGTGCAAGCCCAGAGGGCCAGACCAGCACATGTAAGCAGCACCGCGCGCTACGTCAGAGACCCCCCCTTCAAGACTAGCATCGCCCGAGGTGGAGCCAACACAGGCCGCCGCGGGCGCCGGGGAACCCAGAGGCACCGTACTGCCACCCGACCCGGGCAGGGGCCCGAGGGCAGGAGAAGACGGAACCTGCGGAGGGAGCAGGGCCGGGGACCATGCGGACCGGAGCTGACCATCAATAGAATCGACCCCACTAACCGCCATCCCCTTCTCCCACTGATCAAAAAAACCCCGAAGACCTAAGAGGAACCCCCCCAGCCCGGGACCCGTAGTGCCTGAAGTGGAAGAAACAAGGTACTTACCGGTCGCAGTCTGGCGATCCAAGCCCAGCACTGTGCTCACAGAAGGCCGCGGCAAAGAAACAGCAGTTCCAGCATCCACAGAAGACATCAGCTGTGATTCAGGCGCCACCTGCTGGACGGGTCCATGAACTGCAGCAGTATCCTGAGAAGAGAGCAGCAGAGAAGACGTGAGCCCATGCCCCAGAGGAGATGGCCGAGGTAAGTGACCCACAGGGGGGAGAGGGGGCCCAGACAAGGCAGGGGGGGGATGGGAGAAAGGAGGGGGGCAGACAGGGAGGGATGGGGACCAGAACGGGGGGGAGGAAACACAGGAGGGGGAGAAAAGGAAAGAATAGGAGGGGGGCCACCAGACGGAGGGAGGAGAGGAGGAACAGAAACTGGGAAGGAGGATAGGGGATCAGGGGGCCCAGGACAGGGTAAGCTGGGCCCCCGGGGAGAAGCAGAACGGGCAGGGGATACAGAGCCCTGGGAGCCTTCCTCACTGGCAGAGGAGGCTCCCGAAGGGTAAGGGGACCCCCTACTGACCCCAAACGGCGGCACCAAGGTACCAAGGCCGCAGGGGGACCTGGATCGTTGCCGGGCGGCCGCCCGGATCACTGCATCTGCCGCCCACCGCCCCCGGTCCGCAATCCAGCGCTGGCGGCCGGAGCGGATGGTGTTGGAGTCGGAGGATTACTTGTAGGCCGCGCGGCAGCCGCACTAGGGGGCCGCGCGGCAGTAGTAGGCCGCATCCCCGGCCTAGTAGTAGTAGGCCGCGTGGCCGCAGATGCAGCAGGCCGCGCGGCGGCAGGATGCCGCATTCCCGGCCTGGAAGTACCAGGCCGGGCGGCAAATGAAGCTACAGGCCGCGCGACAGCGGCAGGCCTCGTGGCAGAAGGCCATGCCACGCGCGCGGCCGGAGAAGCCGCAGATCACGGCTCCTGGTAGTAGGCCGCGTGTCTGGCCTACTACCAGGCACTCACTGACACACACTGACACACACACAAACACACTCACATTTAAAAAAAAAAATTACAATTCAATCCCCCCAGCCTCCCTACCTCTAGGAGTGCTGGTGTGGATTCTCGCTTTTCTTGGGGTACAGTCGGGCTGCTGGCCGGTCGGCCGGTCACTTTAGCCGGTGAGGGAGCACTGTTCCCTCGCGCACCACAGTGATGTCAGAGACGTAATATGCCGTCACTCCGACCCCGTCATCACCATGCGGTGTGCGCGAGCAAGCTGAACAGGAGGATCAGTGCTCCCTCGCTGCCTGCCTGGAAAGTGTCACCGCTGCAAGCCTCGGGGGGGCCCTCAGGTGGGCAGCCGGACAGTTAATGGGCCCCTTGGACAAGAGGCTGGCAAGGCATTTGAGGGGTGGCTTTTTTGCCGCCCCCCAGAAAGTGCCGCTCAAGGCAAATGCCTTGTCAGCCTCGCAGTAAATTCACCCCTGGGTGGGGCATATAAAAGAACAGACACATAAAGTGTCGGAATGAGATGTGGAAAGGGAAGAGCAATTTAACATATAATTACAGCACTGGAAATTCGAGGTGTCAGTGACCCTCGGCTCTCCCGTGGTGGTGGTGGTAGAGAGGAATAAATAATTCAAACAGAAAGAAAACTACAATTGTTGTAAGAAATAAAAAAATAAAAATATGAAGTACACAGGAAATAATGAGGGAGGGACACAAAAAAATAATAATTCAGAGGTCACAATGTCTGTGATCTAAAGTCTGACTGGGTATAAATGTTTCCTCTAAAATTGCAGCTCAACTCCATGATAAAATGAACATATTTATTCCTTTTTTTGTTGCTCCAGATAGATCACAAAATAGCTTCATTTGTTTTTTGTTGTTTTCATTGTTTATTTGATCATTTTTCTTATTTGCAATTTTTATTTTTAGTTTCCTTCAAGTTCGTACAGAGTTGGTCTCACACATCTTCCATTTTATTATCTTTTTCCGTTTTGTGATGTATTCATACCGTTCTCCTTGAATCTATTTTTGTCTTTGTTTCTTTATAATAATATTGTTATATCACTTTTCTGTTATTACTTTGTATTCTTTTGGCATGTATTGACCAGGCACATGCTACCTTCAGCACTCCAGATATAGAGGACTACATCTCCTATAATGCTCTTACAGTCATAATGCTGGCAAAGCATCAGGGGAGATATACCGTATATACTCGAGTATAAGACAAGTTTTTCGGCACATTTTTTCTGCTGAAAAACCCCCACTCGTCTTATACCCGAGTCACTGTCTGTATTATGGCAATTTACATTGCCATAATACAGACAGGACCGCCGGGCTCATTACAAGCCCGGCGGTCCTGTTGGGGGCTGGCAGCGAGCTGTAACTTACCTTCACCGCAGCTCCTGTCAGCTCCTTTTTCTCTCCTCCAGTCAGCTCCCTCTGCAAGTCTCGGGAGAGCCGCGGGGTCAGAGCGTTGCCACGGGTTACCGTGGCAACGCTCCGCGCGGCCGCGAGACTTACAGAGGGAGCCAACCGGAGGAGAGAGAAGGGAGCTGACAGGAGCTGCTGTGAAGGTAAGTTACAGCTTCCTGCCAGCCCCCCTCCTACAGCCCGTCCACTGGACCACTAGGGAATGAGAGCCCCCGTCCCTGGCCAGGTAACAAGCAGGGAGGGGGGACGAAAAAAATATAAATTAAAATTAAAATAAAATAAAAATAATATATTAATAATATTTAAAATAATAATAATAATATAAAAATAAAATATAATATATAAAAAAATTATCATTTAATATTAAAATAATAATAATAATAATTAAAAAAATATTAATAAAAATTCCCACCCCCCACCAAGGCTCTGCATCAGACACACAAACACACTCTGCATCACACACACACACACACACACTGCATTCATACACACACACTGCATTCATACACACACACACACACTGCATTATATACACACACACACACTACATTCATACACACCCACACTGCATTATATACACACACACACACTGCATTATATACACATACACACACACTGCATTCATACACACACACTGCACTCATACACACCGCATTCATACAAACACACACACTGCATTCATTATATACACACACTGTAAATAAATATTCAATTAATATAATTTTTGGAGGATATAGTTTTATTTAGAAATTTAGCAGTAGCTGCTGCATTTCCCACCCTAGTCTTATACTCAAGTCAATAAGTTTTTCCAGTTTTTTGGGGGTAAAATTAGGGGCCTCGGCTTATATTCGGGTCGACTTATACTCAAGTATATACGGTAGTCCACCATATCTGGAGTACCAAAGGTTGCCTACCCCTGCTCTAAATTGACATACATTTTGCCTTCAGGATAAACCATGAGAGATTTTATGCAATTAATAATTTGATCTATTAGTGACATATGAGTGAAAGTATATTTTGCCTCTGCAACTATTCCTATTCATTTCTACTGCTACAGTGAAATCCATTAATAGAATGTTTTTGCAGAATGCAATAAATGAGACATAGTCTGACAAAGTCTAAAGTAGAAGAGGTTACTGTCCTTTGTGGTATTTCAGATTCCTACACATACAGCCATAACTGGGCACTTTTAATACCTTTGGGATTATCAATGCTTTACAATGTATGGCAGGTACCAGTGGCATTGAATGCATCAATGAACAAAAGTAACGATATTGTCTATGTATGTGCAAAAAGACTAAATACCAGTCTAAATACCATTATAGAAATCAATGAAGTATGGGGCCTACTGTGTAAAATACATTTATTCTAACACCAACTTTACAGTCCCTTGAAATAGTTAACTGCAAAATTAAATATATGAAGTGTGATTGAAATTTATAATGGGAAGTGCAGATATGAATATCTTGCATTGCAGCTTTTATTTTATAACCAAAAGGGTAACAGAACAGTGATTCTTCAACTTTAGGTTAGATAAAAATGTTAGATATTTTCTTTTTTTCTGTTTGTTTGTTTTTCTACAGAAATCAGTTACCCTGACATTAATTTGATTAATTTAACGATGCACATACAGTACAGGTATGGAAGGATCGATTTTGCATTAGGCACAACCATAGTTGACTGAGCATGGCATTCTTTACTGTATTCAGAATGAAAATTCCCATTATAAACCTTCACAGTGTTTTGAGCAAGCTAAGCTATCCAAATATTAATAAGACAAATCAAATACTTGATAAACTTACAGTTAGTTATATAGAAATCTTGCTGAATATAGAAGACATGCATGCTGGTAGTTTTGTATTCAGCAAATCTGCATATAATAAATAAAAGTAAACCCAATCCATTGCAAAATTCTAATGATTTATTATGCTATTATTATGATGTCTAAGACAACAAGGGTCATTTCACAACTGACCAATCCTGCTTTAGACAAACAGCAGACTAATATAGAAAAATATGTATACATCAACTGGCTCCAAGACTAATTACGTATTCTTAGAGCCATAAACAAAGCAAACAAAGTGGTAATCACAGAAAAGGGAATATTGTAAAGGAATCTCATAAATCACAACATTCTAATTATTGTAAAAGCAAAACTATTTCCACCGCATTTTTTGTTTAGTATCATTAGCTTTCATTGCAATGAAAAATGCACCAACATGCAATTTGAGGAAAATCCTGCAATGGAGAATTTCAAATGTTGCGTTTTTTTTCTTTTTACATAGAGCATGCAGATGCCAGCTTAGTACAACACGTGTGGAACACCACATCGTCAATTTTAATATAAGTAACAGCCAGGCAGTGGAAGCTGGTGGAAGTTAGAATTAGGGAGAAGAGCATACTAGAAACACTGTCAGAGAATGGAACAGATCCCTTTGACAGTGAACAATAGCAATGGGGCTTCATCTGACACACAATGCAGACACGGATAATCGAATAATGAAATCAGAAAAGTAAATAATTAATGACAGGTAAAATGGATCAATACAGTAAGCCAATGGTGGGAAAACTGAAAGTCTGGAACAAGGGAACGGGGAGGGAATGGAATCACGAGGAACCATGGAGATAATTCATCCATGAGTGAACACTGACCAAATACCCAAACAAGTGTTTACTTGGAAATAGGGAATATACATGGGGCTATGTAGCAGTGGCAGCTGGTGAAATTTTAAGTAGGCAGGGAGCTAGTTAGTCTATCTGAATATAGTCTATGACTATTACAATCAAAATTTTTGGACTGTCCCAATATGTCGACTGCAATAGGAACTGGAACTGGAATACAAGGGAAGGGGTTAGTATTAACACATTACAGTTGCACCGTTTGTCTCTTCACCCAAAGGAGCTACAATTACTCACAGGACAATCAGACTATTACTAAGATCTATAACTTCCAGAGATCTCCAATGAGATCTGCCCCTACTGGGACCATTGTGTATGGCCATAGACTGTCCCACCCACCTAATCAGCAACTTGTTCCTTTCTCCCTCTGAGTAAACTCTTCCCAACTATAGCATCCAATGGTAGTAGGAGTTGCAGATTGACCTATCTCGATGCTAATGCATCATATTTCTCCTTCCATACCTAATGTATGCTGGAGGTGAGGTAGTGATTTGGACATCAATATTCACATTTGTTTGGACTGTCCTGCACTAGTCTTATTTTAGCCTGTAATCCCAAAAAATATTTTGCATGTGTCATATTGATATTCAATTATTTCCTGCTCTAATGATAATACATCATTGTGAGTCCTCTATTAAAATGTATAAATACATTACTATGTCTTCACTATAGGAAGGAGTGCTTCCCCTCCATTGGGCAGTGGCTCGGTAAGGTAGAGTAGATACATTTGATGGAACTTTTTGTGGTCTCCTCCCATGGTAATTTAGAGAAATTTGCAAGATTCTAGTTTGCCTGGGAAACTTTTCTGGAATCAGATTACTTCCTTGCATTGGGGTGTCTGTTCCCAGCTTCAAGCTTATCCTTTCCTTATCTGAGCATAATTATTAATTATTTTCTTACTCTTACTTGGGCATGGTGGGATGTGGTCACCATGTAATGGTGCTCTTTAGGGTGCTTGGGTCAGCAATACCTTTATATTCACCCACCTCTCCCTTTTTGTTGGAAGATATTTTACGTTACGTGTTTTTGCTGTGTTTGCCTTGTATGCCCACTGTAAGAAATAATTTTCATTGGTGAAGACCCTTGTATAAGATAAACTGGACTGCCATTGACTTCAATTTAGAGGTCTCTGCTTTAACCTAAACCCTTACTGATTGCAGTGCGGGGGGAGCCCAAAATGCAGGGCCGCCATCAGGCCATGACAACCATAACTGTTGTCATGGGCCCGGCGGTCCTGGGGGGACCACATTTCATTATCGCTATCTATATGTTCACCTCGGGCCCCGGCTACTTGTAGAATGCAGACGGGGACCAGCCAGCCACATCTTAACTCTCCAGCTGCTCCTGCCCGTAACTCTCGTGAGCTCCGCGGCCGGCAGAGCGTTGTCACAGGTTACCATGGCAACGCTCCGCGCAGAAAACAGGCACAGCTCGCGAGACTTACAGGCAGGAGCTGCTGGAGAGTTAAGATGTGGCTGGCTGGTCCCCGTCTGCATTCTACAGCGGCTGGCTCCCTCCACTATACCACCGGAACACCAGGGATGCGATCTCCCCCCTCCCTGGCCAGGTAAGAAGCAGGGAGGGGGGAATAAAATGTAAATGCCACCAAAAAAGCTCCCCTCCCACCGCCCACCCCCCCATGCAACCCCCTATTTTACATACAGCCCCCACATTTACATACACTAAAACCACAACACACACACTGCATACACACACTAAAACCACAACACACACACTAAAACCACAACACACACTGCATACACACACTAAAACCACAACACACACACACACACACTGCATACACACACTAAAACCACAACACAAACACACACTGCATACACACACTAAAACCACAACACACACACTGCATACACACACTAAAACCACAACACAAACACACACTGCATACACACACTGAAACCACAACACACACACTGCATACACACACTAAAACTACAACACAAACACACACTGCATACAAACACTAAAACCACAACACACATACTGCATACACACACTAAAACCACAACACAAACACACACTGCATTCACCATACACACACTAAAACCACAACACACACACTGCATACACACACTAAAACCACAACACACACACACACTGCATACACACACTAAAACCACAACACAAACACACACTGCATACACAAACTAAAATCACAACACACACACTGCATACACACACTAAAACCACAACACAAACACACACTGCATACACACACTAAAACCACAACACACACACTGCATACACACACAAACCACAACACAAACACACACTGCATTCACCATACACACACTAAAACCACAACACACACACTGCATACACACACTAAAACCACAACACAAACACACACTGCATTCACCATTCACACACTAAAACCACAACACACACACTGCATACACACACTAAAACCACAACACAAACACACACTGCATTCACCATACACACACTAAAACCACAACACACACACTGCATACACACACTAAAACCACAACACAAACACGCACTGCATACACACACTAAAACCACAACACAAACACTGCCAGGGCTGCCATCAGAAATTGTGGGGCCCCTGACAAAGCACAAGGTCTGGGCCCCCCGCCCTCTGCCCCCTCCCGGGCCCGCCCACGCCCTACCTAGTCCGCTGACAATGATGCGGGACTGAATGTGGTGTGTATAGTGGAAGTGAATTAGAATGTGTGTAATGGATGTAGTGTTTGTGTGTATTAGATACTGTTTGTGCAGTGAATGCAGAGTGTGTGTTTGTGTAGCGGATGCAGTGTGTATAGTGAACGCAAAGTGTGTTTGAGTAGTGCATGTAGTGTGTGTACAGTGATGTAGTGTGTGTTTGTGTAGTGGATGTAGTGTTTGTATGTACTAGATGAAATGTGTTTAGTGGATGCAGTGTATGTAGTGGATGCAGTGTGTGTACTAGACGCAGTGTCTGTGTATAGTGAATGCAGAGTGTTTCAATTTGTGGTGGATGTAGTGTGTGTACTGTGAATACAGGATGTTTGTGTAGTGGATGCTGTGTGTACAGTTAATGCAGAGTGTGTGTCAGTATAGTGTGCAGTGAATGCAGAGTGTGTGAAAATGTGTAGTGAATGCAGAGTGTGTGTTAATGTGTAGTGAATGCAGAGAGTGTGTTAGTGTGTAGCGGATGCAGAGTGTGTGTTAGTGTGTAGCGGATGCAGTGTGGTAATGTGTAGTGAATGCAGAGGGTGTGTTAGTGTGTAGCGGATGCAGAGTGTGTGTTAGTGTAGTGAATGCAGTGTGTTAATGTGTAGTGAATGCAGAGGATGTGTTAGTGTGTAGCGGATGCAGAGTGTGTGTTAGTGTAGTGAATGCAGAGTGTTAATGTGTAGTGAATGCAGAGAGTGTTTGAGTAGTGGATGTAGTGTGTGTACAGTGATGTAGTGTGTGTTTGTGTAGTGGATGTAGTCTTTGTATGTACTAGATGAAATGTGTTTAGTGGATGCAGTGTCTGTAGTGGATGTAGTGTGTGTATTAGACACAGTGTCTGTGTATAGTGAATGCAGAGTGTTTTAATTTGTGGTGGATGTAGTGTGTGTACTGTGAATACAAGATGTTTGTGTAGTGGATGCTGTGTGTACAGTTGATGCAGAGTGTATGTTAGTATAGTGAATGCAGAGTGTGTGCATAGTTTAGTGAATGCAGAGTGTGTGTTAGTGTGTAATAAATGCAGAGTGTGTGTTAGGGTGTAGTGAATGCAGAGCGTGTCAGTGTAATGAATGTAGTGTGTGTGTAAATTTGTAGTGAATGCAGAGAGTGTGTTAATGTGTAGTGAATGCAGAGAGTGTGTTAGTGTAGTGAATGCAGAAAGTGTGTTAGTGTAGTGAATGCAGAAAGTGTGTTAGTGTAGTGAATGCAGAAAGTGTGTTAGTGTAGTGAATGCAGAAAGGGTGTTAGTGTAGTGAATGCAGAAAGTGTGTTAGTGTAGTGAATGCAGAAAGGGTGTTAGTGTAGTGAATGCAGAAAGTGTGTTAGTGTAGTGAACGCAGAGAGTGTGTTAATGTGTAGTGAATGCAGAAAGGGTGTTAGTGTAGTGAATGCAGAAAGTGTGTTAGTGTAGTGAACGCAGAGAGTGTGTTAATGTGTAGTGAATGCAGAGAGTGTGTTAGTGTGTAGCGGATGCAGAGTGTGTGCTAGTGTAGTGAATGCAGAGTGTTAATGTGTAGTGAATGCAGAGAGTGTGTTAGTGTGTAGCGGATGCAGAGTGTGTGCTAGTGTAGTGAATGCAGAGTGTGCATATGTAGCGAATGCAGAGTGTGTGTCAGTATAGTGGATGCAGTGAGTGGGTTAGTGTGTAGTGTATGCAGAGTGCATGTTGTATTAGTGTATGCAGTGTGTGTGTGTTGTATTAGTGTATGCAGTGCGTGTGTTGTGTTAGTGTATACAGTGTGTGTGTTAGTGTATGCAGTGTGTGTGTGTTGTATTAGTGTATGCAGTGTGTGTTGTGTCAGTGTATGCAGAGTGTGTGTTGTGTCAGTGTATGCAGAGTGTGTATTGTGTTAGTATATGCAGTGTGTGTGTGTGGTGTTGGTGTATGCAGAGTGTGTGTTGTGTTAGTGTATGCCGTGTGTGTGTGTTGTGTTAGTGTATACAGTGTGTGTGTTAGTGTATGCAGTGTGTGTGTGTTGTATTAGTGTATGCAGTGTGTGTTGTGTCAGTGTATGCAGAGTGTGTGTTGTGTCAGTGTATGCAGAGTGTGTATTGTGTTAGTATATGCAGTGTGTGTGTGTGGTGTTGGTGTATGCAGAGTGTGTGTTGTGTTAGTGTATGCAGTGTGTGTGTTGTGTTAGTGTATACAGTGTGTGTGTGTTAGTGTATGCAGTGTGTGTGTGTTGTATTAGTGTATGCAGTGTGTGTTGTGTCAGTGTATGCAGAGTGTGTGTGTTGTGTCAGTGTATGCAGAGTGTGTGTTGTGTTAGTGTATGCAGTGTGTGTGTGTGGTGTTAGTGTATGCAGTGTGTGTTGTGTTGGTGTATGCAGAGTGTGTGTTGTGTTAGTGTATGCCGTGTGTGTGTTGTGTTGGTGTATGCAGAGTGTGTGTTGTGTTAGTGTATGCAGTGTGTGTTGTGTCAGTGTATGTAATATGTGTGTTGTGTCAGTGTATGTAGTGTGTGTGTTGTGTTAGTGTATGTAGTGTGCGTGTGTGTGTGTGTGTGTGTTGTGTCAGTGTATATAGTGTGTGTGTGTGTGTGTTGTGTCAGTGTATGTAGTGTGTGTGTTGTGTCAGTGTATGTAGTGTGTGTGTTGTGTCAGTGTATGTAGTGTGTGTGTTGTATTAGTGTATGCAGTGTGTGTTGTGTCAGTGTATGCAGAGTGTGTGTTGTATCATTGTATGCAGAATGTGTGTGTTGGGTTAGTATATGCAGTGTGTGTTGTGTCAGTGTATGCAGAGTGTGTGTTGTGTCAGTGTATGCAGAGTGTGTGTTGTGTTAGTGTATGCAGTGTGTGTGTGTGGTGTTGGTGTATGCAGAGTGTGTGTTGTGTTAGTGTATGCCGTGTGTGTGTTGTGTTGGTGTATGCAGAGTGTGTGTTGTGTTAGTGTATGCAGTGTGTGTGTTGTGTCAGTGTATGTAATATGTGTGTTGTGTCAGTGTATGTAGTGTGTGTGTTGTGTTAGTGTATGTAGTGTGTGTGTGTGTTGTGTTAGTGTATATAGTGTGTGTGTGTTGTGTCAGTGTATGCAGTGTGTGTTGTGTCAGTGCATGTAGTGTGTGTGTTGTGTCAGTGTATGTAGTGTGTATGTAGTGTGTGTGTGTTGTGTCAGTGTATGTAGTGTATGTGTTGTGTTAGTGTATGTAGTGTGTGTGTGTTGTGTTAGTGTATGTAGTGTGTGTTGTGTTAGTGTATGCAGTGTGTGTGTGGTGTTGGTGTATGCAGAGTGTGTGTTGTGTTAGTGTATGCCGTGTGTGTGTTGTGTTGGTGTATGCAGAGTGTGTGTTGTGTTAGTGTATGCAGTGTGTGTGTTGTGTCAGTGTATGTAATATGTGTGTTGTGTCAGTGTATGTAGTGTGTGTGTTGTGTTAGTGTATGTAGTGTGTGTGTGTGTGTGTTGTGTTAGTGTATATAGTGTGTGTGTGTTGTGTCAGTGTATGCAGTGTGTGTTGTGTCAGTGTATGTAGTGTGTGTGTTGTGTCAGTGTATGTAGTGTGTGTGTTGTGTCAGTGTATGTAGTGTGTGTTGTGTTAGTGTAGGTAGTGTGTGTGTTGTGTTAGTGTATGTAGTGTGTGTGTTGTGTTAGTGTATATAGTGTGTGTGTGTGTTGTGTTAGTGTATATAGTGTGTGTGTGTGTTGTGTTAGTGTATGCAGTGTGTGTGTTGTGTCAGTGTATGCAGAGTGTGTGTGTGTGTGTGTGTTGTGTCAGTGTATGCAGAGTGTGTGTTGTGTTAGTGTATGCAGTGTGTGTGTGGTGTTGGTGTATGCAGAGTGTGTGTTGTGTTAGTGTATGCCGTGTGTGTGTTGTGTTGGTGTATGCAGAGTGTGTGTTGTGTTAGTGTATGCAGTGTGTGTGTTGTGTCAGTGTATGTAATATGTGTGTTGTGTCAGTGTATGTAGTGTGTGTGTTGTGTTAGTGTATGTAGTGTGTGTGTGTGTTGTGTTAGTGTATATAGTGTGTGTGTGTTGTGTCAGTGTATGCATTGTGTGTTGTGTCAGTGTATGTAGTGTGTGTGTTGTGTCAGTGTATGTAGTGTGTGTGTTGTGTCAGTGTATGTAGTGTGTGTTGTGTTAGTGTATGTAGTGTGTGTGTTGTGTTAGTGTATGTAGTGTGTGTGTTGTGTTAGTGTATATAGTGTGTGTGTGTGTGTGTGTGTTGTGTTAGTGTATATAGTGTGTGTGTGTGTGTTGTGTTAGTGCATGCAGTGTGTGTGTTGTGTCAGTGTATGTAGTGTGTGTGTGTGTGTGTGTGTGTGTGTTGTGTCAGTGTGTGTGTGTAAATGTGCAATCTGGGGTGAGGGGGAGGGGGGCATTTTAACATAATAAAAAAAATTACATTTAATTAAATGTTTCTCCCCCCTCCCTGCTTACCTGTGTCTAGGGAGGGGGGAGATTCCATCCCTGGTGGTCCGGTGGCATGGTGGGGCCCCCCTGGTTCCCTGATACCGCAGAGGGGGCCCAGGCAGCACACAGCCTCTTCTCTTCGCTCTCCTCTAATAACTCTCGCGAGACCCGCGGAGCGTTGCCATGGCCGATATTCGATATTCGATATTCGCTATCTATGTGTGCAGGGAGGGAAAGTGGGGCCCAGGACTGCCAGAGCAGTCCGGGCCCCCCAGGGCCGCCGGGCCCGTGACAACCGTCATGGTTGTCACCCCCTGATGGCGGCCCTGAACACTGCATACACACACTAAAACCACAACACAAACACACACTGCATTCACCATACACACACTAAAACCACAACACAAACACACACTGCATTCACCATACACACACTATAACCACAACACACACACTGCATACACACACTAAAACCACAACACAAACACACACTGCATTCACCATTCACACACTAAAACCACAACACACACACTGCATACACACACTAAAACCACAACACAAACACACACTGCATTCACCATACACACACTAAAACCACAACACACACACTGCATACACACACTAAAACCACAACACAAACACGCACTGCATACACACACTAAAACCACAACACAAACACTGCATACACACACTAAAACCACAACACAAACACACACTGCATTCACCATACACACACTAAAACCACAACACAAACACACACTGCATTCACCATACACACACTAAAACCACAACACAAACACACACTGCATTCACCATACACACACTATAACCACAACACACACACTGCATACACACACTAAAACCACAACACAAACACACACTGCATTCACCATTCACACACTAAAACCACAACACACACACTGCATACACACACTAAAACCACAACACAAACACACACTGCATTCACCATACACACACTAAAACCACAACACACACACTGCATACACACACTAAAACCACAACACAAACACGCACTGCATACACACACTAAAACCACAACACAAACACGCACTGCATACACACACTAAAACCACAACACAAACACGCACTGCATACACACACTAAAACCACAACACAAACACTGCATACACACACTAAAACCACAACACAAACACACACTGCATTCACCATACACACACTAAAACCACAACACAAACACACACTGCATTCACCATACACACACTATAACCACAACACACACACTGCATACACACACTAAAACCACAACACACACACTGCATACACACACTAAAACCACAACACAAACACACACTAAAACCACAACACAAACACGCACTGCATACACACACTAAAACCACAACACAAACACTGCATACACACACTAAAACCACAACACAAACACACACTGCATTCACCATACACACACTAAAACCACAACACAAACACACACTGCATTCACCATACACACACTAAAACCACAACACACACACTGCATACACACACTAAAACCACACCACACACACTGCATACACACACTAAAACCACAACACAAACACACACTGCATACACACACTAAAACCACAACACACACACTGCATACACACACAAACCACAACACAAACACACACTGCATTCACCATACACACACTAAAACCACAACACACACAATGCATACACACACTAAAACCACAACACAAACACACACTGCATTCACCATTCACACACTAAAACCACAACACACACAATGCATACACACACTAAAACCACAACACAAACACACACTGCATTCACCATACACACACTAAAACCACAACACACGCACTGCATACACACACTAAAACCACAACACAAACACACACTGCATACACACACTAAAACCACAACACAAACACTGCATACACACACTACAACCACAACACAAACACACACTGCATTCACCATACACACACTAAAACCACAACACAAACACGCACTGCATTCACCATACACACACTAAAACCACAACACAAACACACACTGCATTCACCATACACACACTAAAACCACAACACAAACAAACACTGCATTCACCATACACACACTAAAACCACAACACAAACACACACTGCATTCACCATACACACACTAAAACCACAACACAAACACGCACTGCGTTCACCATACACACACTAAAACCACAACACACACACTGCACACACACACTAAAACCACAACACAAACACACACTGCATTCACCATACACACTCTAAACCACAACACAAACACGCACTGCATACACACACTAAAACCAAAACACAAACACTGCATACACACACTAAAACCACAACACAAACACACACTGCATTCACCATACACACACTAAAACCACAACACACACACTGCATACACACACTAAAACCACAACACACACACTGCATACACACACTAAAACCACAACACAAACACACACTAAAACCACAACACAAACACACACTGCATACACACTAAAACCACAACACAAACACTGCATACACACACTAAAACAACAACACAAACACTGCATACACACTCTAAAACCACAACACAAACACACACTGCATTCACCATACACACACTAAAACCACAACACAAACACGCACTGCATTCACCATACACACACTAAAACCACAACACAAACACACACTGCATTCACCATACACACACTAAAACCACAACACAAACACGCACTGCATTCACCATACACACACTAAAACCACAACACAAACACACACTGCATTCACCATACACACACTAAAACCACAACACAAACACACACTGCATACACACACTAAAACCACAACACAAACACACACTGCATACACACACTAAAACCACAACACATACACTGCATACACACACTAAAACCACAACACAAACACACACTGCATTCACCATACACACACTAAAACCACAACACAAACACGCACTGCGTTCACCATACACACACTAAAACCACAACACAAACACACACTGCGTTCACCATACACACACTAAAACCACAACACAAACACGCACTGCATTCACCATACACACACTAAAACCACAACACAAACATGCACTGCATTCACCATACACACACTAAAACCACAACACAAACATGTACTGCATTCACCATACACACACTAAAACCACAACACAAACACACACTGCATTCACCATACACACACTAAAACCACAACACAAACACGCACTGCATTCACCATACACACACTAAAACTACAACACACACACTGCATTCACCATACACACACTAAAAGCACAACACAAACACACACTGCATTCACCATACACACACTAAAACTACAACACACACACTGTATTCACCATACACACACTAAAACCACAACACAAACATGCTGTCATGTTACATGATATTGTTTTATTATAATGTACTGTTTCTTTAATGTGCATCTTAAGTTTGTCTCTTGGGCCACTCCATAGTTTGCATGATGCTTCAGATTTTCCCCTCCCCCTCTCCTGTTCTAGTGTATTCTATGCTGTACATCTATATGTGACTTGTGATATCTCTCCTACCTGTATGGAAGAATCGTTCTTTTACCTGTTGTAACTGCACATTCTACAGATCATATGATGAATAAACATTGCCAGATCTTCTTACATGTGAGTTGTGACTGAGTAAACTATCTGGGAAGGTGATTTGGTATGGATAATCTCACCAGGGCAATGAGCGCCATGTGCTCCTGAAAACCACATTCATAGCCTTTGCAGCCGTGCCAGAATAGTAAAAGAACGTATCCAGCAGCTTGTACAGAGATTGCTGTGTCACAGGACAGATCATAGTGAAGTGTAACTGTGTGTATTGTATGAGAAGTCTGCATTCAACCCCAGCACAGCTTGTTACAGCCCCACACAGTATACAGACACTCTTCACTGCTACAGCCAAGCCTGTGTACTTCAGGCCATCATGAGTGGAAAAGGCTCAGTATGTGATGAAACACCACAGCATGCAACACATGGAGAAAGCCAGGATGAGGACCCAGAGCCCAGTGCATTGGCTAAACGCTCTGTGAAACCTACTTGGAAGGTTAAAGAGAACTATGAATCCATGAGAACTGAACTAGCAACCAGTTTGAAGCAGATTTGGGATAAAATCCTCACCCACGTTGATGTGATTTCATGTCCCAGCCATAAGGTACTGCAACTAGAGGGCGCCATAAAGCATCTCTCTGCTTCATATGAACTGTACCAGACTACAAGCAATAAATATAAAACTTTTCTGCAAAACATTAACACTGAGGAATCATTAGAGCAACTTAACAATGTCCAGCTTCTTAACGTGGAAAGAGAAAGCTTTATCCTGCTAACTAAAGCAAAGGCAGAAGCAAAATTAACGCAGCCACAGGACACTGTATCTCACAGATCCGTATCCACCAGACATTCTAAAAGTTCCTCTAGATCCCGAAGTTCAAGGCACTCAACGCTTAGTGAACAGCCTATAAACGCCCGAGCCAAAGCAGAGGCTAGCAAAGTACAGGCCGCATATGCAAAAAAGAGAGCAGACATGGAGGCTGAAGCTGCAGCAATGCAAGCCGAGGCTGCAGCAATGCAAGCCGAAGCGGCAGCAATGGAAGCTGAGGCTGCGTCTAAAGCAGCACGTCAAAGGGCAGCAATGGAAGCTCAGACAGAACGTCAAAGGGCAGCAATTGAAGCTTTATAGGTACAGAGCAACTACGAGGCAGCCGCAGCAAAACTAAAGATTTTGGAACAAGCTATCGGTGCAGAGGAAAAGTTAGTGCTAGTGAAAGGGTCAGCATCAAGGCAGATATGGAAGATCCTTTCGAACGCACTAAGAACTATGTTCTAAACCACAGCAGCGAGCACTCAATTGCCTCCATTCTTCACGACAACGCAAGGACTTCACCACACCACCAGGCAAAAGCTGTTCCAGCAACTTCCTACATGCAAAACCACCCCAGTACAGCGCCTGACTGTCATGCTGATTCTGCATATGTCACAGAATTGCACACCAATCTGCAAGCAAGTCACCAACCTCCTGCTAATAGTACCATTTCAGACTTTAACCCAACAACTCAGCTGAATGCCCTTGCTGCACCATATCTTTCCACGTCTTTTTACAACAATACCAGAAGCGACGCAATCCGCAACATTCAACCAGCAACCTCCTACGTGAAGTCAGAGGCAAACGATACAGCAGAGTTCGTAAAGTATATACTTCAAAGAGAGCTCACCAAGTCAGGCCTAGTAAGCTTCGATGACCATCCTGAAAATTACAGAAGCTGGAAAGCTGCCTTCAAAACTACCATAGGTGATCTTGGTATTTCTGCTGCTGAGGAGCTGGATCTGCTGATCAGGTGGCTTGGACCACAATCTACAGAACGTGTCAAGAGCCTCAGGTCAGTCTACATCGACAATCCAACAGCAGGTCTCACTGCTGCATGGGAACGTCTAGAACGGAGTTATGGTAGTCCTGAAGCCATAGAGAATGCATTGCTTAAACGATTGGAAAATTTCCCAACGATATCCGGTAAGGACAATAAAGAGTTCCAGAGACTCAGTGACCTCCTTCTCGAAGTCCAGCTTGCCAAAACTGACCCTAAACTACCGGGCCTCAGTTACCTGGACACTGCTCGAGGAGTTAACCCTATCATGTACAAGCTTCCGTATGGCCTACGTGAAAGGTGGATCCAAAATGGGTCAAAATACAAATGGGAACACAAGGTTTCATTTCCCCCTTTCTCCTACTTCTCCGAATTTGTCAGGAACATTGCTGACACCAAGAACGATCCTAGTTTTGCGTTTGGTGAGTTCAGTACTCCCTCACGGAAAGGTGACAACCTACAAATCAGCTATAGGAACCGTAGAGGTCCCGTGTCTGTTAAGAAGGCAGACATTATTCCCGTTCCCGCCTCAAACAAGAGCGGCAAGATTGAAAACCCAAACCAATTATGTCCTATCCACAAGAAGCCACATCCCCTCAAAAAATTTATCGGTTTTAGGAAGAAGCCCCTACAAGAATGAAAGGAACTCCTAAAGACCTTTGGGGTATGTTATAGATGCTGTGCTTCCACTGATCACTTTGCCAAGGAATCTAAAATCCATATCAAGTGCATAGAGTGCGGTTCCGAGGACCATGTTCAAGCTCTCCATCCACTCGAGCCCAACCCTTCACAATCTGCAAACTTTCTCCCAGACCAAATCACGATGGGAAGAGTACAGATAAGGTGCCTAATTCCACTATGATATTTTCCTCATGCACTGAAGTCTGTGGGGAAGACCACTGTGACAAGTCTTGTGCTAAAATATGCCTAGTGAACGTTCACCACAAGGATCAGCCAGAAAAGACTTTAAAGGTGTATGCTATCTTAGATGATCAAAGCAATCGATCACTTGCCCGACCTGAACTGTTTGATCTATTTTGCATAAGAGGAGAGGTTCACCCTTACACCCTAATCACTTGTAGCAGCACTACCGAGGCCTTTGGAAGAAGGGCCCATGGACTTATTGTGTCCTCCCTAGGAGATAACTTACAATTGCCCTTACCTATACTTGTAGAGTGCAACCAGATACCAGCCAACAAAGAAGAAATACCTATACCAGAAATTGCCTTCTACCACCCTCACCTAAAGTCAATAGCAAGTGAAATCCCACCACTTGACAAAAATGCTAAAATCCTTCTTCTGCTGGGAAGAGATATTCTAAGGGTTCACAAGGTGCACAGGCAGGTCAGTGGACCCCCAGATGCTCCATTTGCCCAGTACCTGGACTTAGGCTGGGTCATCATAGGTAATGTCTGTATAGGCAAAATGAAAAGGCCTACTAACATTTCTTCATTTAAGACAAATATATTGCCGAATGGTCGTAATACTCACTTTGAGCCATGCCCACATCACTACTGGGTAAAGGAGAAGGTAACTAGCTGCAAGTTGCAACATGGCAACACAAACCTTTCCCGCACAAACGATGACAGGTTTGGCTCTACAGTTTTCAATGCAAGCAGTGAAGACAACATGTTAGCTCCTTCAGTAGAAGACAAATAATTCCTTAAAGTAATGGACAACGAGTTATTTCAGGAAGATTCCAATAGTTGGGTAGCACCCCTACCTTTTCGCCTCCCGAGAGAGAAGCTACCCAACAATCTACATCAAGCCATTAAAAGATTCTCCTCCTTAAAGCGTACTTTGAGCAGGAAACCAGAGATGGAAAGACATTTTGTAGACTTTATCCAGAATATCTTTGATAGAGGTCATGCTGATCCCGCACCTCCACTGAAAGAAGGAGAAGAATGCTGGTACCTCCCTTCCTTCAGTGCGTATCACCCACGAAAGCCAGACCAAATCAGAGTTGTCTTTGACTCCAGTGCCCAACATGAAGGCATCTCACTTAACAACATGCTCCTCGCAGGGCCCAACTTGAACAACAGCCTGATTAGAGTCCTAAATCGCTTTAGACAAGAACCTGTAGCAGTGATGGCGGACATTCAACAAATGTTCCACTGCTTCATCGTCAAGGAAGACAACAGAAACTACCTCATGTTCCTATGGCACAAGGACAATGACCTCAACAAAGAGGTAATTGATTACCAAATGAGGGTGCATGCCTTTGGGAACAGCCCTTCAACCAGCTGTAGCAATCTATGGACTAAAAAAAGACAGCCCAGCTTGGAGAAGAAACTTTTACGTAGACGACAGGCTCAAATCCTTTCGTACTGCTAAAGAAGCAATTGATCTTCTCACCCGAACAAAGGAGATGCTATCCGTAGCAAACTTGAGACTCCACAAGATTATATCCAACAGCCAAGAGCTAATGAATGCATTTCACTCTGAGGACTATGCTGCCAGCGTGAAAGACCTTGACCTTGGGTCAGACACGCCTTCTTTGCAGAGAAGTCTAGGTCTGCTGTGGAACATCAAAGAAGACACATTCACCTTTCAAGTGTCAACCTGTGACAAACCTTTTACCAGGAGATGAGTCTTGTCCATGGTGAATAGCATCTATGACCCACTGGGATTTATAGCCCCAGTCACTACCCAAGGTAAGATGCTTTTAAGACAGCTTGCTACTGATAACATAGATTGGGACACTCCGTTACCTATTGAGAAACAACAAAGATGGGAGAAATGGAAAGGTTGTCTAAAGCCACTAGAACAGCTCAAAATTCCATGTTGCTATGCCTCAGTCTCCATTTCAGCCGCTAACCTGAAGGAAATCCATATTTTCTCAGACGCATCAGTTGAAGCTAAAGCTGTAGTGGCCTATTTGAAGACCTCAGGGATCAATGGAGACATACATTGCAATTTTGTTCTAATCAAGACAAAGCTTACACCAAAACCTGCGCATACCATACCCAGACTTGAACTTTGTGCAGCCGTGCTAGCAGTGAAATATAGAGAAGTCTGTCACAACGAGTGGCCTATGGGTCTTGTAACAAGTGTAATGCCCAGCGATGATGGAAAGGTTCGCAAGGTTGAGATTAAGAAAACCAAAGGAGGTTCAGCTCGAACTTTCTCACGACCAACCACAGAATTGGTACTTCTTCTCCCAAGCGAGTGACTTATGCAAGAGTACCAGACCGTACGGTACTATGGCGGTGAGAACGCCACTATAACTGTTAACTATGCCACTGTTGAAGCTCCACGGCTATAAACCGTAGACTACAGGACTTTAGCCATCCGTAATTGGACTTCATGTTTTATTGTTTATTTACTGCATACCTTCTCTGTTTTGCAGGTATCTTGTATTTCTGGTTTACACACCAGTATTAGTTTCCAATGTTTTATTCACTTACAGGTTCAAGTTGGACTTTTAGACATTTGGACTTATCTTTATATATATATATATATATATATATATATATATATATATATATTAGGCTTTGAAATCTAAAGATTTCAGGCGGGGAGTGTCATGTTACATGATATTGTTTTATTATAATGTACTGTTTCTTTAATGTGCATCTTAAGTTTGTCTCTTGGGCCACTCCATAGTTTGCATGATGCTTCAGATTCTCCCCTCCCCCTCTCCTGTTCTAGTGTATTCTATGCTGTACATCTATATGTGACTTGTGATATCTCTCCTACCTGTATGGAAGAATCGTTCTTTTACCTGTTGTAACTGTACATTCTACAGATCATACGACGAATAAACATCGCCAGATCTTCTTACATGTGAGTTGTGACTGAGTAAACTATCTGGGAAGGTGATTTGGTATGGATAATCTCACCAGGGCAATGAGCGCCATGTGCTCCTGAAAACCACATTCATAGCCTTTGCAGCCGTGCCAGAATACATGCACTGCATTCACCACACACACACTAAAACCACAACACAAACACGCACTGCATTCACCATACACACACTAAAACTACAATATAAACATACACTGCATTCACTATACACACACTAAAACCACAATACACACTCTGCATTCACCATACGCACACTAAAACCACAACATAAACACACTGCATTCACCTTACACACACTAAGGCCACAACAAAAACAAACACTGCATTCACCATACACACACTAAAACCACAACACAAACACACACTGCATTCACTACACAAACACACACTTTATCTAAAACACACAAAACTACATTCATTATACAAATGTGCAATCTGTATCCATTTTACACACCACACAGGCCATCCTTGTGGGTGGACTCAGAATGGGCCCTCGGGGGCGGGCCCAGGGGGCCCACACTTTGAACTGTGTCAGGGGCCCCGAAATTTCTGATGGCAGCCCTGCCAAAATGAACGACAATCACACCAGTTCATAAAGAACTGCCCAAGATGTTAATGTGTAGTAACATATTAAAGTGTATTCATGCCTAGAGGCATGATATAACTTTGTACCAATTAAAAGTTAAAACATTTTTTTTTTAAAACAAAGCCATAAATCCAGCCCATTATTCTCTAACTGGCATTAGTTTATCTGTATTAGAAGCTCTTTGTTTCTCAATTATTTGCAGTGTAACAAAAAACTAGTTTGCTGGGAAAAAAATGAAAGTATGAACAATGTCCTTGAAATGTAAGTAAAGCATAAAACAAAGAAAGGGACTATCGCCTAAACATGGTTATATCGAAAGGTAAAGAAATTTAATTTCATTACCTACTATGTACAAACCTCAGTGTATGATATGTGATTATACTATGTAATTTGTCCTTTTGGTATTCTTGAAAAACAACCCTAAATGAACAAATTAGAAAAAAAAAAAAAAGGAAAATGTATTATCGATGAATGGAGAGACAGCGCCAGCGTACTCCAAGCATCAATGAGATGAAATGTTGTAGTGATGATTATAGTGCCTACAATGTCCATTTAATGTACAATAACAGTCTATAGAGTAAGAAACTGGCTTAGTTAACATCTGCAATGCCAGGCAGTAGCCTGTACTGTTACAATGCACCAGTCCACAAAAGAAAGTGGACTGGGGCCAACATTGCAGTACGTAATCTTTAGGCCCAAAGTCTGTGGGAAAGTGTGGTAATTAGCCAAATGTCTCCACTGATGGGTGAATGTTCCAAAAATGGTAGGGTCAATGTCTGGATTAATAGGCAGAAGAGAGGCCAGGGGAATAATGAATTTGCAGAGATGGTCATGAGTGTGGACCGTGTTGTCAGACATTTTGTGGTTAAAATCAATGCTATATTGCAAGTCCCTGTTTGGCCGTTGTGACTCCATCTTGTTTGCTAGCAGAATATAAAAGACAGACACATTTTTAACTCTATTCATTCAGTGAAAAGAGATAAGGCCTGTATACAGGATCAAATGAGGAATGCAGCTTGCATACACACCCTACCTGACTAAGTTCTAATGTGAGAAAAGGTAGCTTGTTACAGGGCATTGTTATTTCAGTACAAACCAAAGTGTTATAATCATTATAAGTTTGATTATATACATAAGATAGTACTCCTCTTTAATATTTTTTTATATTCATGATAGAATATTGAATAGTTTTAAATTCTAAATGTGTTTTAAACACTAAATGTTTATTTATTAAAGACATATACGTTTATATGTTAAAGACAAATTATTACAAATACACATACATTTATATTCTAAAACAATATAGTCTGAGTAACCAAAATCCAGACACAGATATGCTAATGTATAATTGTCTCATAAGATATACTCATCTTATGAGCAATCGATTAAATCATGAAGAGTCTAAAATGAACAGATATTTCTAAAAAGCCTCATTCAGACTTGAGGTGAATCAAAGGACAAATATGTCAAAATCTGAAATTTACATCCAACTTGCAAACTCAATGTCTAGTAAGTGCTGGAATCAAACCTTTGATGTAACGTTATCTACATGATGGAGTAGCCATCAATTTGACTGCTCCGTGCAGGGCCGGATTAAGAGCCCAGTGGGCCTGGTGCTGATAATTATGATGGGCCTAATTACAAAATCTTATTGACCAAAAACACTAAAACAGTCCTACCTCCTAAGCGTCATGTATCTGATGGAGATGATTCTGTAGGGAAACTCATAGGATGCAACTATGAGAAAACACATACCCTTTGCTAATCTCATGCTTTCATCTTTCAAGTAAACCCATGCCCCCTAACAGCAGTGTCCAGTAAAGCAGGAAGTCTATGGATGCGGTAAAAGGGTGGGATACTGACACAAATGTCATAACCAGAACGGCCGAAAGGGCGAACATACACAAAAAGGGGGAATGTCTGTGTCCCTATGTCTCCTAGTCCCTTAGTGTTTGTGTCCTCATGTCTCCCAGTGTCCCCATGTCACTAGGGGACATTGGGAGACATTGGGACATTGAGAGACATTGGGACACTGGGAGACATGGGGAAACAGATACTAGGGAACACTGGGAAATCTGAGACTCTGAGACCTAGGAAATCTGAGACTCTCGGGGACACTGGGTGACAGACACGAGGGGGCACGGGGAGACATGGGGCACTGAGACACTGTGATATATAGGGGACACTGGAGACTTGATAAAAACCTGGGAACAGGTCAAAATGTTGCGGTGTCCAATAAACCTGCTTAAAGCTATCACAGTGAGTGCCTGAGATTTTTTTCTTTTATACTAGGGGACACTGAGACACTACGGGCACAGAGACACTACGGGCACAGAGACACTACGGGCACAGAGACACTACGGGCACAGAGACACTACGGGCACTGAGAGACATGGGGCACTGAGACACTGATACATAGGGGACACTGATACATAGGGGACATTGGAGACTTGATAAAGACCTGGGTACAAGTCGAAACGTTGCGGTGTCCAATAAACCTGCCTAAATCTATCACAGTGAGTGCCTGAGATTTTTTCTTTTATACTAGGGGGCACTGAGACACTAGGAGACATGGGGACACAGAGACATTGGGAGACTAGGGGACTTTGGGAGTCTAGGGAACACTGAGACACTAGGGACACTGGCACACTACAGACACTGAGAGACACCAGGGACACATGGGGATACTGAGATACTAGGGACACTGGCTGGGAGACATGGGAACACTGCCATGTCTCCTATGTCTCAAAGTCGCCCAGTGTCCCCATGTCTCCCTGTGTCTCCATGCCTCTCAGTGTCCCCATGTCGCCCAGTGTCCCCTAGTGTGTGTATCCCCATGTCTCCCAGTGTCCCTTGGAGTCTGTGTCCTCATGTCTCCCAGTGTCCTGATGTCACTAGGACACTAGGGGACACTTAGAGACATGGGGACACTGGGAGACATGGGGCCACTGAGACACTAGGGACAGTGGCTGGGAGACATGGGGACACAGACTAGGGGCCACTGGGAGACATGGGGCCACTGTGTCCCTAGTGTCTCAGGGTCATGGGCGTCCGAATGGGGGGGCTAAAGGGAGGTACCCCCCCTCCCCCTGGATTTTTCAGCTTGTGCTGCTATCTTTCGTTTTAGTGTGAGAATACAGTGCAATACCAGCGCTGGCCAGTAGGTGGCGCGGTGAATGGAGAAAGGCAGGAAGCTACAGCTTATTCCTGCTGCCTCTCTCTCATGACTGAAACCGCAGGGGAGCAGCACAGAGGCAGCCTACAGAGCAGGTAAGTGAGGGATGGGGGGGTAAAGTAGAAGGAGCAGGAGGGGTCAGCAAGGAGCAGGAGGGGTCAGCAAGGAGTAGAAAGGGGCAGCAGGAAGGGGTATGGACGGTCTGCAAGGAGCAGGAGGGGTCACCAAGGAGTAGGAAGAGGCAGCAAGGAGTAGGAAGAGGCAGCAAGGAGTAGGAAGAGGGAGCAGGAAGGGTCTGCAAGGAGCAGGAAGAGTCTGCAAGGAGCAGGAAGGGTCTGCAAGGAGCAGGAAGGGTCTGCAAGGAGCAGGAAGGGGCAGCATGGAGTAGGAAGGGGCAGCAAGGAGCAGGAGGGGTCAGCAAGGCGTAGAAAGGGTCTGCAAGAGGCAGGAGGGGGCAGCAAGGAGTAGTAAGGGTCTGCTAGGAGTAGGAAGGGGCAGCAAGGAGAAAGAAGGGGCATAAAGGAGTAGGAAGGGTCTGTAAAAAGCAGGAAGGGTCTGCAAGGAGCAGGAAGGGGCAGCAAGGAGCAGGAAGGGGCAGGAAGAATCAGAAGGGAAACTTTGGACATTCTCATCTCCGCAGGTAAAAACAAACAATATCAGTGTTAATGTGTTCACTTTTATTTACTGAGTGTCAGGAAACACAGAGGGCCGCTGGGTAGGGGTGCCGCTGATTGGCTAGATGGGTCAGCTAGCACTCTAAGCCAACCAGTAGCTCCCCATTCATAAAAACGTAAAACATTTTTATGAATCGGGAACTAGCGATTGGCTTAGAGTGTCAGCTGACCACTCTAGCCAATCAGCGGCACCCATGCCCAACGTCAATCTGCACTTCCTGACACTCTGTTTCAGAAGTCGAATACCACTGAGCGACCTGGAGATCTGGAGCTGAAGGAAACCTTTGGGGGTAAACCATTTGAGAGCGGTTTCACCCCTTCAAAGAAAGAGCACCCAGGGGCCTCCTTGCATCACATCATTTTCATTTAGATAAAGTTGTTATGGTGACCAGAACGTTCCTGTAATTTGATGAAAGGAACACTATAGTGTCAGGAATACAAACATATATTCCTGACACCATAGTTGTGAAAACGCTATTCATCCTTGCTTTATGTGAAAAGGACTATGCTCCTTCCCTTTCATGACACTGTCAAAAAGGGGCCAAGCATGGATGTCATTACAATTATGCCCCCCCCCCCCCGAAAAATTTCTGCGGACGTCCATGCTCAGGGTCCCCATGTTCCCCAGTGTCCCAATGTCTCAGCGTCCCCATGTCTCGGAGCTGCTGTCTGGACTCTCTGTGCAGAGCTGCTCCCCCGCGGATCAGTGAGTAGAGAGAGGCAGGGAGGGAGATGCTGTAACTTCTTATCACTGCCTCTCTCCACACAAACAGCGACCCCTACGGGCCGGCGCTGGTATTGCAGAATAATCTATGTTTATACTGAGACAGACATTTGTATTGCCGGTATTACTGCAATACCGGCACCGGCTAGGCAGCCTCAAATACCTGAGAAATACTTCTGAGAAATACCTGGCAACCCTAAGAAATACATGAGAAATACCTGGCAACCCTAAGAGTAGTGTGTAAAAAAAAAAAAAAAAAAAATGTAAATTTTTTTTTTTTTTTTTTTTTTTTTTAAACCAATGGGCCTATTGCATGGGCCTGGGCCTGGAGCTGCAGCTCCATCAGCCCCTATGTTAATCCGGCCCTGGCTCCGTGATGTCATTTTCGTAATCAAAATCATTAAACTCCTTAAGAGAAGGTACCGTAGTTATTAAAATTGATAATGAAAATAATCAAGAAACAATTACATCATCTATTGGTCAAACCCAATAAACTCATTAGGATGAGGTCAACACTCATTATAATAGTGCACACCAATTCGGTTCCATTGGTCACCTCAGTAGTTTGGGTGTGAAAATCATATATAAGATTTTGCTTACAAATTGGCTACATAGGGAGCACATGAGGACAGACACTCTTGAGGACATATATAAGCTATTAAGGACAGACACTCTTTTTCCCTCTAGAAACCTTGACACACCTTTTTAAAGTTCTTTGTTAGCCAGATTAATTCTGGTACTCACTAAGTTTTCCAGAAACTTCTCTTATTTAGTGTCTCCAACTCAAAACATTTACACTTAACTTCTTTAAACATCTTCCAGACCACTCATATATCCATTGGTCTAAATCTCCAGAAAACAAGAGAATTTACTACAGAAGACTGGTAAATATAATTGTTTTTGTTTTAATTTTTACTAAAAACAAAATATACCTGCATAATACTGATCCTGATTCCAAATTCTGGAAACATATCTAGCCGAAATGAATAATATAATTCAGAATTTCAGACTACAGCTGACATTTTAAATTATATTGATTCACTGGTAATTTGTCAAGTTTAGCATACTAAGTTTTATTATCCAGAGATATTAGACATTCTTAATTGTTACCAGACACTGAAAGAGATTGCATTAATTGTAATATCAATTATTTCAATACTGTAGTAAAGCGATTTGTTTTAAGACAAACATTTTCTTGGTCACTTGATGGTAAAGAGATTAGATTGAACTGCAGACTGTAAGCTCGTTTGAGCAGGGCCCTCTTCAACCTATTGCTTCTGTAAGTTTTCTTGTAATTGTCCTATTTATAGTTAAACACCCCTCTAATAATATTGTAAAGTGCTACGAAATCTATTGGCGCTATATAAATGGCGATAATAATAAATAATAACTTACTGTGTGAAATAGCTATGGGTATTTATACATTCTACTCTTCTTTTTTAATGTCTTAAAGTGTTTGCCCAGTGAGAAATACAGCCGGGACTGAGCAATTTAACCAGCCTAACTGATTGTTTATCTTCTGAACTGCCAGCATCTGTGGTTTTATTGCTATGTGCTGCTTATTCTGTTTACCAGTTAATTATCAGAATTGATGTATTTGTGATATCAAATACCCGAGCAGTTCTGTATTACCTGTATTATATGTTTTGATAAATTATTACAATAACCTTTGGATTCTAGAGGAGATATACATGTATTTAATGTGTGTAATTTATTTAGATTATTGCTGGATACTGTTTACTAATAGCAAGCTGATTGCATAGCTGTACTAAAACACACATGCTTTTTCGCTCTCTCTACAACCACTAGACACACATACACACACACAATCTCTACAGCCCCTGAACGCACACACTTTATGTGACGGATCACCTTGCAACGCAACTGGGCACCTCCGCCAACAGTTGCTTCCTAGCTGACGCTGAGGAAAGTAAGCACCGCACCGGACACCACAAGCACGTAGCTTAGCGGGCTTCTTACCGTCTTCCTTCCACCCCGGACCAACTTCTGATATCCAGGACCATGTGGGAAAGACCTCTCCTACTCCATAGATCGTAGCAGGAACAGCTCTTATAAGAGCTAGTGATTAGAGCCCAGGGGAGCATGGGCATCTGCAGGGGGGAGGGCAAGGGTGGGCACTTGCACACCTCTGGATTTTTCAGCTTATTCTGCTATTTTTTGTGTGAGATTGAAAATACAGTGCAATACTGGCGCTGGCCAGTAGGGCAGCCTATAGATCAGGGAAGTAAGGCATGGGGAGGCAGCCTATAGATCAGGGAAGTGAGGCATGTGGGGGCAGCCTATAGATCAGGGAAGTGAGGCTTAGGGGGGCAGCCTATAGATCAGGGAAGTGAGGCATAGGGAAGGGCAGCCTATAGATCAGGGAAGTGAGGCATAGGGAAAGGCAGCCTATAGATCAGGGAAGTGAGGCATGGGGGGCAGCCTATAGATCAGTGAAGTGAGGCATAGGGAGGGGCAGCCTATAGATCAAGGAAGTGAGGCATAGAGGGGCAGCCTATAGATCAGCGAAGTGAGGCATAATGGGGCAGCCTATAGATCAGGGAAGTGAGGCATGGGGGGGCAGCCTATAGATCAGGGAAGTGAGGGATGGGGGGGCAGCCTATAGACCAGGGAAGTGAGGGATTAGGGCCAGCCTATAGATAAGGGAAGTGAGGGATGGGGGCAGCCTATAGATCAGGGTAGTGAGACATGGGGGGCAGCCTATATATCAGGGAAGTGAGGGATGGAGGGCAGCCTATAGATCAGGGAAGTGAGGGATGGGGGGCAGCCTATAGATCAGAGAAGTGAGAGTTGGGGGGATCCACCTACAGACCAGGTAAGTGAGGAATGGGAGGGGCAGCCTATAGATCAGGTAATTGAGGAATGTAGGGAGACAGCCTATAGATCAGGTATGTGAGCGATGGGGGGAGGCAGCCTACAGGAAGGGTCAGCAAGGAGCAGGAAGGTAAAGTACGAGAAGGAGCAGAAAGGAGAAGCAACAGAAATGAGCAGGAAGGGACATCAAGGAGCAGAAAGGGGCAACAAGGAGCTGGAAGGGACAGCAAGGAGCACAAAAGGTAAAGTAGGAGAAGGAGCATAAAGGAACGGAAATGAGCAGCAAGGAGCAGGAAGGGTCAGCAAGGATCAGCTAGGGTCAGTAAGGAGCAGGAAGGGTCAACAAGGAGAATGAAGGGTCAGCAAGGAGAAGGAAGGGTCAGCAAGGAGCAGGAAAGGTCAGCAAGAAGCAGGAAGGGACAGAAGGAGCACAACGGTAAAGTAGGAGAAGGAACAGAAATGAGCAGGAAGGGTCAGCAATTAGCTGGAAGGGGCAGAAGCAGCACAAACGTAAAGTAGGAGAAGGAACAGAAATGAGCAGAAGGGTCAGCAATGAGCTGGAAGGGGCAGAAGCAGCACAAACGTAAAGTAGGAGAAGAAGCAGAAATTAGCAGGAAGGGTATGCCAGGAGCAGGAAGGATCTGCAAGGGGCAGATAGGAGCAGGAAGGGTCTGCAAGGAGAAGGAAGGGTCTGCAAAGAGCAGAAAGGGACAGAAGGAGCACAAAGGTAAAGGAGTGTAAAGAATCAGAAGGAGCACAAAGGTAAAGTAGGTGAAGGAGCAGAAAAGGGTATGCAAGGAGCAGAAAGGGATCAGAAAGAGAAAGGAGCAGAAGGGGGAGCAAAATAAGCAGAAGTAGAAGAAAGGTGAAGGAGCCAAGGAGGAGAGAAGACCATGTCAGAAGAAAAAGAAGACTGTGTCAAATGAAGGAGAAGAAAAGGAGTTTGGAGCAGGAAGGACTAGTGAAGTGAACCCTCCACTTTATTCTGGACACCACATCATAAGGCTTTGGTACCTGGGCCTGGCAGGGAAACTTTGTACCTTCTCATCTCCCCAGGTAAAAAAAAAATATCAGTGTTACTGAGGGTCAGGAAGCACAGAGTGCCACTGGGTAGGGGTGTCGCTGATTTACTAGAGCGGTCAGCTGGCACTCTAAGCTAATCAGTAGCTCCCCATTCATAAAAAAAATAAACATTTTTATGAACTGGGAACTAGCGATTGACTTAGAGCAGTGGTAGTCAACCTTTTTCTATCTACTGCCCACTAATGCATCTTTCTTGATGGAAACATTTCCTTACCGCCCACCAGTTTTCACGCAAGTGCAGAATATTTTTTAGAAAGGAGGGTGTTTTAAAAAAAATAAATGTACGTACATTTATCTTTTTATTTCTACTTTATGCATGTTTATAATGTTTGTTACTTTATAAAGTTTAATGAGAAAGCAATAAAGTAAATTGAAATTACCTTTACTAGTGA
This sequence comes from Pelobates fuscus, assembly GCF_036172605.1. Classification (NCBI taxonomy): domain Eukaryota; kingdom Metazoa; phylum Chordata; class Amphibia; order Anura; family Pelobatidae; genus Pelobates; species Pelobates fuscus. Next base: position 147,322,296 of record NC_086322.1, read on the forward strand.
TTAATGAGATCCTTGAGGTTGATGCTGCGAGACTAAATATTTGTTATCTGGTTCGATTTTCGTAAGGAACAAACGAAGGTCTCCTCTTTCGGTGATATTCAGACGATTTCTCTATTTGCTCATAATATGATTTCTCATCTGTGCATCAAATCCCCTCCAAAATTTCCCTCCCCACCTTTTTTTTCTTCCTTTTTTTCTATTTTTAACCTTCCTTATAGCGATGCCCAGTAGGAAGGCTGAGCTAGGTAGCTCACTTACTATTATTAGCCAACAAAAATTATCTCCTTTTCCTTTTCTTTCTTTCTCCTTTTTTACAAGTACTCTGCTCCTTCTTTCTTCTATTCTACAAGTACTCTGCTCACAGACAAACACACACACACTCACACATACACTTACAGACACACACTCACAGACAAACACACACACATACACTTACAGACACACACATTCCCGTGCAAACACTCACACATACACTTACAGACACACACATACACACAGACAAACATACACACACTCACACATGCACTTACAGACACTCACACATACACTTACAGACAGACACACATATACTTACAGACACACACACATATACACTTACAGACACTCACACACATACACTTACAGACAGACACACATGTACTTATACACACACACACATATGCTTACAGACAGAAACACACATACACTTACAGACACACACACATACTTACAGACACACACACACACTCATATACTTACAAACACACACACATATACTTACAGACACACACACACACATTCACTTACAGACACACACACATACACATACACACATACACTTACAGACACACACACATACACTTACAGACACACACACATATACTTACATACACACACACATACACTTACATACACTTACAGACACAAACACATACACACAAATTATTAATATTAAATGTCCACTCAGCCTCCCTACCTGGAGAGGAGGTGTGGATCTGTCACTGGGGTCCAGTGGGGCTTCACTTCGGTGGGCGACTGTGTGCTAATCAGACGTGGCAAGGGAGCTCTAACCTCTCTGCTCTGCTCCCTCGCAGGCTGTCTACTGATTGCGGGAGCCGGAGTATGACGTCATATTCCGGCTCCCGCGGCATCAGCAAACATCGCGCGAGGGAGCAGAGCAGAGAGGTTAGAGCTCCCTCGCCGCGTCTGATCTTACCACTGCTGCACACCACGCCGGGGGGTCCAGAAGGTGGCCTGGCAGGAGGGAGCGCTTCCCTCCTGCCGGTCACTGAAAACTTGCGCCCGCAGAGCCGCTCACGTCTGTCCGCCCGCCCAAAAGGAGAAATCCTCTCAAAAAGAGTATTTAGCCTCCGAAATCCCTACCGCTCACCTAGAATCCTAAAACGCCCACTAGTGAGGCGGTAGGGACCAGGTTGACGACCCATGACTTAGAGCGTCAATTGACCACTCTAGCCAATCTGCAGTACCCATGCCTGACGTCAATCTGCACTTCCTGACACTCCGTTTCAGAAGTCGAATACCACTGAGCGACCTGGAGATCTGGAGCTGGAGGAAGCCTTTGGGGTTAAACCATTTGAGAGTGGTTTAACCCCTTAAAGGAAAGAGAGCACCCAGGGGCTTCCTGGCATCATAGCATTTTCATTTAGGTGAAGTTGTTATTGTGACCAGAATGTTCCTTTAATTTGCTTAAAGGAACACTATAGTGTCAGGAATACATACATGTATTCCTCACACCATAGTTCTGAAAATGCTATTCACCCTGGCTTCATGTGATAATGACTGTGCCCCTTCCCTTTTTCATGACTGTCAAAAAGGGACCAAGCATGGATGTCATTACAAATATGCCGCCCCCTGGAAAAATTCCTGCTGACGCCTATGCAGGGGAGTATAAGGAGTATAGCAATCCACAGTGTGAATATAGCAGTACAGCAGTTCCCCTCCAATCACGAGACCAAGCTACGTGTTGAGGGTTAAGAAGGACTCAATTTTAATGGAGGCACACTGGCCTTTTATGCAAATTTTCCAACAAGGGTGACACCCACGTGGACCTTGTTGGGCACAGGGACACAAAGTTAACAAACCAATAAAAACAGAGTTATACAGTGAGACACTCCCATACAATATACACAATCCCTCCCCTCTGCATGGGAGATAATTAAGGCAGATAATGCATTAACTTAATTATCTCCAAGCAGAAAAACAATGTTTTTTATAAAGTCCCATAAGTACCCCAAAATGCAACATATCCCCATAAATGTTACATCCCCTGATAGCCCTTATCTGGGTGAACAACATATCCAAACATCATCCAGATCAGATCAGGGGTACAGATATTTTATGGAAGTCATAGTTTTGGTTCTTTTTCAGCAGGCAGACCGTCTCTTCTTTCTTCTTTGGGTCATAAAATAGATTTTGACACGTCTAGCCTTTGTTTCACTTTCTTTAATATAATGTGTGGCGAAAGTAACCTCGCCACTGGTTTTTGGAGGGGCCTGTTTGCCAGCCTCCTACCATGTGACTGTGGCCCTGTGATAAAACTTGGTTTAAATCACTGTTTGGATTTTATGGCCACAGTTCGAACTTTCAAAGTGGCACTTCAAACTCCCGAACAGTTGAAGTGGCCGCCATTTGACATTCGAACATGTGCTGGCAGCCATCTTGTTCGCATGGGCCAAAACCGGGAATAGACTTCAGGTGGACTTAGCCGCGAATGCCCTGGAACTATTTTCGGCATGAAAACCTCGCGGTTCCCGGTCGGTGCTCCTGCGGCACCTAGCTGCGATTCTATGGAACTGTTTGGGGAATGAAACCCTGCCTGCGCCTGGGCAAAACTATGACTTCCATAAAATTTCTGAACACCTGATCTGATCTGGGTGATTTTTGGATATGTTGTTCACCCAGATCAGGGCTATCAGGGGATATTTATGGGGATATGTTGTGTTTTGGGGTACTTTTGGGGTTTTGTAAAATATATGTTTTTTCTGCCTGGAGATAATTGGGTTAACACAGTATCTGATCCAATTATCTCACAGGCAGAGGGAAGGGTTTGTATGTTTGTTGTGGGAGTGTCGTACATTTAATTACTGTTCTGATTAGTTTGTAACAATTGTCATCCTGTCCCCCCACAAGGTCCACGTGGGTGTTCCCTTGCATGTGGACTTGCATAAAAGGCCAGCTGTGGCCCCCATTAAACGAGATGCTTTATCCCTTCATGAAGTTTCGGCTCATGTTTGGGGGATTGGAGAAGTACAATCTGGGGATTGCTATAATCACTATACTCCCCTGAGTGTAATCACTAGCTCTTCTAAGAGTTGTTCCTGCTACGTTCTCTGGACTAGGAGAGGCCTACCCACTGGGAGCTAGATTCAGGTCTTAGGTCCAGGGTGGGTGGAGGACTGCGAGACCCCAACCAAGCTACGGCGGTTCATGGGGTCTACAGTGCTTATAGAGTCTGGAGAAGTGCTTGGAGTCCTCAGGGAACACAAGGAGCAACGATTGACGAAGGTCCATCACACAATGGAACTTTGGTTTTCTTTTAATATTTAAAAAGTAAAATTAATTACTTTTAATGTTATCTATTTCTTGTAATCCTGTGTCTGGTTTTTGTGTAAAACTATGTGTGTGGCACTTAGCAATGTGACAGTATGTGATATATACATGTCTTTTACACATTTTCAGCTAATATTAATTTAATAGTATGACATTTCTTCATTGGGATTCTATCCATGAATATTCAATATTAACATAGGTACTATTTATATATGATTAAACATAATTATAGTTAGTCTATATGTGGATATATATATATGTGTGTCCAGGCTGGGCTCTTTTTCTACCCCCCTTTCTTCCAAGAGAGTCTCTGCTCAATGTTTATGCTAGCTGCATTCTGTTGCACAGGTTCTGAATGAATAGAGTTACAGAGAAATAAAATGTGTTTGTCTTTGCATTTTTGCTAAAAAAAAAAATGGTCACATCTGCTTAATGGTGACTTACAGTATACATTTTTAATTTCTATCTTAAAACAAAATGTCTGCCAGGGGGAGCGGGGCCCGGCTGCCGAGCTAACTGGTCGCACCAAGAGAGAGCTCCATGTGAGAATCTAATAAAACTCTGACAAATCGACTTTTAATAACTCACCACAGAGGATTGGAATGCCGGAGAGGGTCGGTGAACACCGGAGCTACACCCGGCAGAGTTCCTACACGCAGCCAAGCAACCGTAACGCAAAGACAACCTGCGGCCTACCAGCGGTGGCAAGCATGAGAGAAGCGGACGATCTCCCTGCTAGCTATCTGACACGCTGCAGTGGCTGGGAACCCCGAATCCCCCCCCCCAGTCGGCGGGGGTTATCCCGGCACAAACAGAAAGGCTATGCCCCCAAGCTATAAGACATACCAACCAACTTACCCACGCCTGAGGCCTGCGCTCAGCGCTGAATCTGAGGCCAAAATGGCGGCTGCCACACCAGACACCTCAGCAAAAGGCTCACAGGGGATGCTCGAGGAGCGGCTAGACGCCTTATTCAGTGCATTCTGGCGGAAGCTGCAAGAAAGAGGAGAGCAGACCAAGACCAAGACTCCAGACCCTCCTTCCCTCCTGGCAGGCAAGCGGCGGAAAGCATCCACTGCCTACACATCGGAGCAGCCAAAGAGACTGAGGACCAACCCAACGGATACACACGTCCCACTCTGTCCGGAGCTCACCACAGTCTTCCTGGGCAGAGGGCCCAGACGGGGAAGACCCTGGTGCTCAACCCACAAACCCGAAAAGAAAAACTCGACCACAAGCGGCAACCACACTCTCCCGAGACCAAGCTTGCGGTGGCAAGACAGACCGGAGCGGAGGGACCTGCACCTGGGCCCTTGAACCGGAACCGGGCCAGTTGGGCGAACAGCCCTGGACCCACAGGACATTCCATGCAGACGTGACTCTGGTAACCTGCAAGGGCATTGGGTGAATAGCAGCCAGGTCAAGGGAGGGGGGATATGCAAAAGCAATGGCTCCTTCTGGTCGCTTGTTTCACATGTCCCTCACAGCCTCAGATTGATGGCAGGGGTAGAAAATGATCGTCCCCTGGTGTTGAGCCTGTCATTTTAGTTACACATGTTTTTCTTGGATTACCAGCTACTCTATATTACGAGTCAGGGCATATTACAATCGAAAAACACACTCACTCTGCTCAACACAGCGCTGCTACACTACTACCTATTAAGTGACGCCTGTATCATTTAAGTGTACTATGTTTCTAGCTGTTTTTTTAAGTTGATCTAGCATGTTATCTGGCAATTTGGTTATATATGAACGTGCAGAGATGTACCTTGTCTGTTTTTCCCCTCATAACTTACCAACCTCTGCTCCATACAATGTTTATAATACTAATACTAAAAATGTGCAGTTTCTTCTGAATGCCATGTTAATATGTCATACCATCTGTTACCACTATGCTTGTTTTTGTTGTCGTGGCATCACAAGCTTATCTGTTATCATATGCCCACCCAAAATAAAGAATTTAAAAAAAAATAAAAAATTTCTGCCAGTGGAAATATACTGACACACTGGACTATTTCATGCGATTAGAGACTTCCCTAGAAGTATTCCTGTTATTTATTCTGCCACACTAATTACATTAATCAATTATAAAGTTGATTTTACAGATTTTGGTTGTGGCAAATTTATTACTGGCTAGGAGCTAGCCAGGCTATCCCACTTATCCCGTCCCAAAATGACTAACAGGGTTATTCATTAAAGTGATAATTCAAAATGAATTTCTAATTTATGGTCTAAGTACAAGAAAAATCTTAATCAGTATGCTTTCAGTTTGGCTACTTTGCATTCATTTTGAATTCAATCTGAATTGTCACTATATTAAATAACCCTGCTGGTGACACAGGTTTCTCTAAATTATAAGTATGAAAAAATGACATCCAACCAGCTTCAATCTTGCAAAGAATAAAACCCATTCCTTACCAGTACAGTCTAAGTATAGATGCACAATTGTGATGGGCTGCTTTTAGTTGCACAATTGCATTTGGCAGCCCTCTATACAATGTTATGGATTAACAACTACAAATATACTCCAATATTGCACTGTTACCACTAATCCGTTAACAACCTGGGTCACACACTTAATGCTCTACAGCAGCTAGATTCCGACCTATTCCTTCCCCTTTTTTGTGTTACACTTTTCACTTTGCTTTGTTGTTTACTGTGTTATACGCGCATGCATTTTACTTTTATATGCTTTTTCATTTATTATGCATTTCATACCAAAGGATGATGTCTGCTGCATTTTTGTCTAATGTCTAAGATTGAACTTGGAAAAACTTTTTTTATTTTTATTTATATTGAATTTATTTAGAATATGTGCACAAATGTAGTTGTCAGCTGTCAAAATAAGCAGTATGATTAGCTAGCTTTTCCAGTAATTTTTTTAATTTGTTAGTTTTCTATGTATCTGCTTTTACTGTTCACTCACAGGTTTCAGAGCCACTTGCAAGGCTCATAGTATAAGCATGAAAAAACATGAAAATTAAACAAGATATCTTAGCGTAACAATGACCAAATTGATGCAAATTTTTCAGAAATATAAAATGTCTCCTTATGTTAAAACAAGGTAAACTCACATACTTGCATCAATAAACAGCAATAACAAAGGTTCTTCCATAACTTCACCAACACTGGTGTTTAAGCATTTTACCTTATTTTCTAGCTAGTATGCTTTCTAGACATGTGCAAATTCGGATGAATTATGCCAATCGGACATTCGGATGCTTCCGAATGTCTAAAATGCCGAAGTGCCAAAGTGCCGAATTTCAGAAGTGCCGAACTGAACCGAATTGGCGAAGTCCTGAATTGTCAAAGTTCCAAAATGCCGAATTTCGGAAGTGCCGAACAGAACCGAATTGCAGAATTGCTGAATTTTGGAAGTGCCGAAGTGCTTTGGATTTCTGAAAAGTGGCAAAACAGGAGAGGGAGGGAAAATTGAGGGAATGATGACAGAACCCTAACCCTACACCTAACCCTAATCCTAACCCTAACCCTTACCCCAACCTTCCTCTAACCTTACCCCTAACTCTACCCCTAAGCCTACCCATAACCCTAGTAGGGTTAGGGGTATGGGTAAGGTTAGGGTTAGGGGTAGGTTTAGGGTTAGGGGTAGGGTTAGGGGTAGGGTTAGGGTAAGGGTTAGGAGTAGAGGTAGGGGTAGGGGTAGAGGTAGGGTTAGGGGTAGGAGTAGGGGTAGGGGTAGGGTAAGGGTTGGGGTAGAGGTAGGGTTAGGAGTAGGGTTAGGGGTATGGTAATGGGTAGAGGTAGATTAGGATTAGGGGTTATGTTGGGGTAAGGGTTAGGGTTAAGGAATTGCTGAAATCTTGAATTCCCAAAGTCCCAAATTCCCATAGTCCCGAAGTGCCAAAGTGCCAAATTGCAAATTCCTGAATTGCCGAAAGTCCAAAATTTTGGAAGTAACGAATTGAACCGAAGTGCCAAATTGCCGAAAGTTCAGAATTTTGGAAGTGCCGAACTGAACCGAAGTGCCAAATTGCCGAAGGCACAAATTTCGGAAGTCTGAACCGAACAGAAGTGCCGAAGGCCCAAAGTTACGTATTTCATAAGTGTAGAACCGAACTGAATTTTTTGCCCATGCACATCACTAGCAGTTTCCATCCCCATAGTTCTTCCATTCCTTCTAGTTACTTGTTTCACTTTTTACAATATCATCTGGCAGACTGTTACTTATTTCCTCCCTAACAATTTCAATAATAATCCAAACTATCATGGCTTCCGCTTGCTCTGGGTTAAGTTGTTGTAACCCATGCCTATTTTCCATAATCATTTAATTCAGAATGCATAATTAACTCACAAGTTAATAGTAAACAATTTAAAATTTTACAACTATCAGTAATGATTTTAAAGCTAGTTATATACATCATAAAATGCACCAGTTTGCTTTCCTTGTCGAAACAATTTAACTTTATCTACCTCTGTTATCAATAACAGAATTGTGCTTCAAACTGGGGTTTTTTTTTTTTCTCTCTTTTGGATCAACAGCAAAAAACAGGGGTGAGGAAGGCTGAACTTGATGGACGCAAGTCTCTTTTCAGCTATCTAACTATGTAACTATATGTAATATACTGTGGGCATACAGAATGATCAGATTTAACATTCATATCGTTGATTGCAATTAACATGAATAAGAAATGTGATGCAAGATGATTTAAATGATGGGAAAAGTCAAATATCAGATAATCTTTTAGTCTTCATATTATATATCATATCATTTTTTATGCCATATAAACTTATTCAGAACCCCTACAAAACCTCTTTCAACTCCATGTACAAGTAATTTGAAAATGTAGATGATTAGTATCTGTGCATTTTAACCAATTCTTAAACAACATAAAAACATTTGTTTTCAAGGAATGCAAAACAAAATGTATTCAATATAACTGTAATGATAACACCAGGCCCAACACAAGGAACATAGGTCACACCTATTGTTTGTATATATTTATGTATGTATTTTGAAATTTTCAGGAGGGCAATTGGTCTGTGAATGCCCATGGACCAGCCAACTCTCTCTTCCCAAATTTACCAGGCTTATTCCAAAAACTAGGAATTATGGATAACTGGCAAAGGAACTACTATTTTACAAACTCAGTTGGCATAAGTCTATTTTCAGTTTTCTACAAGTCCTAGTTTGGTAAATAACAACATACATACAGCCTTGTAGATAAAATTTTATTAACGTATTTACTAGCCATTAAGTAGGGAGTAGGGCGGGCTCTGAGCCAACTGATAAAAGGGCAGTCTGCTATGCCTTGTACAGTACAGTGTTTTAGTGTAATTGCATTTATTGTAAATAGGTATTAAAGGACCACTATAGTGCCAGGAAAACATACTTGTTTTCCTGGCACTATAGTGCCCTGGGGGTGCCCCCACCCTCAGGGTCCCCCTCCCGCCAGGCTCTAGGGGGTGGAAGGGGTTAAACTTATCTATTTCTCCAGCGCCGGGCGGGGGACTCTCCTCCTCCTCGGCTGAATGCACATGCGCAGCAAGAGCCGCGCGCGCATTCAGCCAGTCTCATAGGAAAGCATTCACAATGCTTTCTTATGGACGCTGGCGTCTTCTCACTGTGAAAATCACAGTGAGAAGAGCGGAAGCGCCTCTAGCGGCTGTCAATGAGACAGCCACTACAGGCTGGATTAACCCTAATATAAAGATAGCAGTTTCTCTGAAACTGCTATGTTTATAGAAATAAGGGTTAACCCAAGCTGGACCAGGCACCCAGACCACTTCATTAAGCTGAAGTGGTCTGGGTGCCTATAGTGGTCCTTTAATTCCATATTCAGACATTATTTTTGTGTTTTGGCAGGCCTTCCGATAATCCCGATTTTGGCCAGATAGTCCTGATATTAGTGTCCTGTTCTACTGATCTTAGTTTCCCAAAACGTGGGACACCAGGTAAAGTGTGCTTGTGCTACACTAATGCCACTAGTACAATGCACAATGTGCACTGATCTTTGTGATTTATATGTACCTGCTACTACTGAAGATATCTACCTATGATATCCTGATGGGGGAATTATACTGCTCTATGCTGAATTACTTCACGCTTTCCTGATGTTATGGCGTGCTATGCTGTCCTACAAAAGGAGGACTTTAATGACGTTTAGATGACACGATCTTGCCCTTCCACTGATCCAAATTCTTATCTTCAGCACCGATCGCAATCACATGGACTTGCCTGACAACCCAGGTAGTTCTTCTGCAGCTAATCCAGCTGATCTGAATCATGTGATTGCAATGATCCCACGATCACATGACTAGGATTAGCTTGATTGGCAGGATTGGCTACATGGGGACTGCATGGGTTGTCAGGCAGAGCCCCCAATATATAATTAATGAAAATAATATATTTATATATAAATAATATATAAATATACACTTAAAAAGGAATATATATATATATATATATATATATATATTCACACAGTGCATATATACAGTATAAATATATTATTTCATTGTAAGTGTATTTTGAAATTACATCAAAATCTACTTGATATATATTATATAGATGTTATATATATTTAAAGTGCTGAGGAACAGAAGCAACTCCAATTAAAGTCACAGAGCAGGGTCACCAAGTGCAGATGCATGGTATGTAAAAATTGCCAACGCTCTGCTGATTCCATAGCTGAAGAGTTCTTAACTTCCACTGGCATTAATATCAGCATAAAAACTGTGTAGAAGAAGTTTCATGGAATTGTTAAGCATCACATTACCAAGTATATTGCCAAGCAAGTGATGTAAAGCATGCCGCCACTGGACTCTCGAGCAGTGGAAACATGTTCTGTGAAGTGACGAATCCCGCTTCACTGGAGAAGGCCCTCTTTTATTTCATCATAATTGTGCCTCAGTGCACAAGGCAAGGCCTATAAAACCATGGTTGGACGAGTTTGGTGTGAAAGATCTTGACTGACCTGCAGAGAGCCCTGACCTCGAACACCTTAGGAATGAACTAAAACAGAGCCAGGTTTCTCATCCAACATCAGAGCCTGACCTTACAAAAAATCTACTTGATGAAATGGAAAAATTCTCACAGAAATACTTTAAAATCTTATGGGAAAATATTCCAGTGGAAGATGTTACAGCTGTAGAGGGGGACCAATTGCATATTAATGTCTATGTGTTTAGAATGCATTATGATATTGTAATTTTTGATATTATATTTATTACAATCAAAATACACTTAGAATGAAATTATATACCGTATATACTCGAGTATAAGCCGACCCGAATATAAGCCAAGGCCCCTAATTTTATCCCAAAAAACTGGGAAAACTTATTGACTCGAGTATAAGACTAGGGTGGGAAATGCAGCAGCTACTGGTAAATTTCTAAATAAAATTAGATCCTAAAAAAAATATATTAATTGAATATTTATTTACAGTGTGTGTATAATGAATGCAGTGTGTGCGTATGTGTGTGTGTATGAGTGCAGCGTGTGTGTATGAGTGCAGCGTGTGTGTATGAGTGCAGTGTGTGTGTGCATGAATGCAGTGTGTGTGTGCATGAATGCAGTGTGTGTGTGTATGAATGCAGTGTGTGAATGCAGTGTGTGCAGGGCCGGTGCAAGGATATTTGCCGCCGTAGGCAAAAACATTTTTGCCGCCCCCACCCCCCCCATATGTCCTGACTTCCCCTCCTCCTCCCTCAGTGGTCCTTACCTCCCCACCCCCGTGTTCCTTCACCCCCCCCCCAGTGGTCCTGACTCACCCCTCCCCTAGTGGTCCTTACCCTTCCCTCCCCTAGTGGTCCTTACTTCCCCCTCCCCTCCCATAGTGGTCCTTATCCCACCCCCTCCCTCTCATAGTGGTCCTTATCCCCCTTCTCCCTCCCATAGTGTTCCTTATCCCCCCCCCCATCCCTCCCATAGTGGTCCATATACCCCCCTCCCTCCCATAGTGGTCCTTATACCCCCCCTCCCTCCCATAGTGGTCCTTATCCCACCCCCTCCCATAGTGGTCCTTATACCCCCCCTCCCTCCCATAGTGGTCCTTATACCCCCCTCCCTCCAATAGTGGTCCTTATCCCCCCCCCCTCCCTCCCATAGTGGTCCTTATCCCCCCTCTCCCTCCCATAGTGGTCCTTATACCCCCCTCCCTCCCATAGTGGTCCTTATCCCCCCCCCTCCCTCCCATAGTGGTCCTTATACCCCCCTCCCTCCCATAGTGGTCCTTAACCCACCCCATCCCTCCCATAGTGGTCCTTATACCCCCCCCCCTCCCATAGTGGTCCTTATACCCCTTTTTTTTGTTATTATTAATTTTTTTATTATTATTATTTTTTTATTATTATTTCTTATTTTATTTATATTTTTTTTTTTCCGTCCCCCCTCCCTGCTTGATATATGGCAGGGAGGGGGGCTCTCCTTCCCTGGTGGTCCAGTGGCAGTTCAGTGGGGGGGAGAGGGGGGCTGGCAGAGCTGTAACTTACCTTTCCTGCAGCTCCTGTCAGCTCTCTCCTCCTCTGCGCCGTCCGTTCTGCTCTTCTGTCAGCTTACACTGTAAGTCTTGCGAGAGCCGCGGCTCTCGCGAGACTTACACTGGGAGCTGACCGAGGTGCTGACCGGACGGCGCAGAGGAGGAGAGAGCTGACAGGAGCTGCAGGAAAGGTAAGTTACAGCTCTGCCAGCCCCCCTCTCCCCCAGTCTGTATTATGGCAATGCAAATTGCCATAATACAGACCTTGACTCGAGTATAAGCCGAGTTGGGGTTTTTCAGCCCAAAAAATGGGCTGAAAAACTCGGCTTATACTCGAGTATATACGGTATATTGTAAATTATATATGGCCTACCATATCTCATATGGTGTATATTATGTCTTAACGTGCCACCATTTTTTTCACCAGTTATTTTTTTTAGTTTTTCAATTTATATATGCACATTGCATTTTTTCTAGGCGTTTTGTAAATCTGATGTGTACCACTGTTATAAAAAACAAAACAAATCATGCTGAGCTACATCTTCTGAGTATAACGATGCCCCCAATGTTTTCCATAGACACTGTCTTGTGAAGTTTCAGTGCCCTCTAAGAGACCACACCATATCCGTTTTCTAGCTGTGAATTTTTAGATATGAATTTGATGGGTCTATGTCTAATGTTTGGGCATTTTCACAGTTTGATAGTTTCAATTAACCAACAAAGGCCTACCATTTGTGAAAGTAGACACTCCATATGGTGTATATTGTACCTAAATATGTCACCATTTTTTCATTAGTTAATGTCAAAGCCATGTTTCATTTTGGAGTATTCCAGTAGCTTGATAGTTAAAACTATCTCACAAAAGCCAACCATTTCTGAAAGAAGACATCTCGGGCTATCTCAAGTGGCATAATTTGATCCATATAGTGAGGCCATGAGGCCATATGTTGTAATCCTTATGCGTGGCAGTATAGCACCTAATATGTCTTGATATAGCACCTTTTATGAATACAGCAATACCCCATGTGTACATTTGCCAGGTATATGTGGATGTTTGAGAGGCAAATATGAGAAACAGCCATTTCATTTTTCAAACTTTGAATTTAATGCTGTGCCCATGTTCCATTTTGGGTTGCCTGTTCAAACTACCCCCCAAAGGCCTACCATTTCTTAAAGAAGATACCTCGGGGTATCTCAAATGGCATATTTTGATTCTTATCCTGAGGCCATTTTTTCGCTAGTTTGTACCAAGTGTAGAGGGATTAATTGTTTTTGTAACGTTTGAGAGCATTATGGCAAATCATGATTATAAATTACCCAACAAAGGTCACATCTATTTTTAAATATAAGCAGGTCACCAATTCAAATTATGTACAAGTGCATACTATTTGCTCTAGTCTAGGGACTCATCTATACTAATGTTTTTTTTTTGGGGGGGGGGCAGGGGGGGCATACCAGTCTTTCAAACATAGGGAAATGTGGGGGTGAATTTTCAGCAATTTTAGCACATACCGCAGTAATGTTTCATATCTGCGTCTCTTCAAAGTTTGTGAAACAATGGGGGTACATCAGACAGGATTCTTTGTCCAATACATGCAAATCTTTATAAAAAAGTGTCTTTATATAGAGATTCTTTACTATCCCTGTTAACGTTGTGAGTGCCCAGAATTGTTTTAAGTTAGGGACACTCGTGGAATTCCATGCCGCTTTCCTGCCAGTAAATGATACTGGGTTCTGGACAAGATACTGCTTAGCATAGAGAATGGTTTGCATTACAATCTTCTCTAAAATATCAACGCAGGTAGAAATTCCAAAACACCATAGAAACTGGACATGGGAGGTACTGTTGTACTCGTTAGATGTTGCTGAACACAAATATGAGTGTCATAGAGCAGTGAACCGTATAATGCTAATTATATCATTAGTGAAAGGGCAGTTTATTTGTGAAAAATGCAAAAAACTAATTGATTGGTGATGCAAAAAAATAATAGCCCCAAACGTGAGAAGAGGGTGAAGACGTAAAAAAAACAATAGCCCCCAACGTTTCGGCGCTATCCGCCTTGACGAAGGCGGATAGCGTCGAAACGTTGAGGGCTATTATTTTTTTGACCTCTTCACCCTCTTCTCATGTTCTTTAACAGGGTCTGTTTTCAGAATGTACATTTTGGTTCACATTTTCATACAGGTATTATAAAATAGTTTTTCTGCATTTGTGGTTATACTTCCCAGTCTGTTTATCTCAGATCTATTTTTCTTGATCTCTCTCCCTGGTCTTAGTCAGTGCTTGCCTATATGTTTGATTATATTGAGACTTTAATCTGATTGTATTGATACATGTTATGTGTGTTCCTGTACAATAAAGTGCTTTGCATTTTAGTTGGTTGTGCTCCTCTTTTCAGTATTATATTAATATATTTTAAGGTGACATTTACATTATATATTGTGTGATTTGCGCTTGTGTACATTATCATCTTTGGCACAACTTCCCCCTTTTTTAATTTTTTTGCCTTTTGTGGTATTTGTGGGGATTTAGGGCCCTACACATTTTTTGTTGTTTGCTGCTTGCTTCTACGATACTATAGACATTTACTGCCTGACCTACCCCAAATTCTGACAGCAGTAATCTAATACTCTCACACAGGGCTGCCATCAGAAATGTTGGGGCCCCTGACAAAGCACAAGGTCTGGGCCCCCCTCCCGCCCCCTCACTCCCGGGCCCGCCCACACCCTACCTAGTCCGCTGACAATGATGCAGGACTGAATGTGGTGTGTATAGTGGAAGTGGATTAGAATGTGTGTAATGGATATAGTGTTTGTGTGTATTAGATACTGTCTGTGCAGTGAATGCAGAGTGTGTGTTTGTGTAGCGGATGCAGTGTGTATAGTGAACGCAGAGTGTGTTTGAGTAGTGGATGTAGTGTGTGTACAGTGATGTAGTGTGTGTTTGTGTAGTGGATGTAGTGTTTGTATGTACTAGATTAAATGTGTTTAGTGGATGCAGTGTCTGTAGAGGATGTAGTGTGTGTATTAGACGCAGTGTCTGTGTATAGTGAATGCAGAGTGTTTCAATTTGTGGTGGATGTAGTGTGTGTACTGTGAATACAGGATGTTTTTTGTAGTGGATGCTGTGTGTACACAATCCAGAGTGTGTGCATAGTTTAGTGAATGCAGAGTGTGTGTTAGTGTGTAATGAATGCAGAGTGTGTTTTAGTGTGTAGTGAATGCAGAGTGTCAGTGTAATGAATGTAGTGTGTGTGTTAGTGCAGTGAATGCAGAGTGTGTGTAAATGTGTAGTGAATGCAGAGTGTGTGTAAATGTGTAGTGAATGCAGAGTGTGTTAATGTGTAGTGAATGCAGAGTGTGTTAGTGTGTAGCGGATGCAGAGTGTGTGTTAGTGTAGTGAATGCAGTGTGTTAATGTGTAGTGAATGCAGAGGGTGTGTTAGTGTGTAGCGGATGCAGAGTGTGTGTTAGTGTGTAGCAGATGCAGAGTTTTAATGTGTAGTGAATTCAGAGAGTGTAGTAGTGGATGTAGTGTGTGTACAGTGATGTAGTGTGTGTTTGTGTAGTGGATGTAGTGTTTGTATGTACTAGATGAAATGTGTTTAGTGGATGCAGTGTCTGTAGTGGATGTAGTGTGAGTATTAGACGCAGTGTCTGTGTATAGTGAATGCAGAGTGTTTAAATTTGTGGTGGATGTAGTGTGTGTACTGTGAATACAGGATGTTTGTGTAGTGGATGCTGTGTGTACAGTTGGTGCAGAGTGTATGTTAGTGTAGTAAATGCAGAGTGTGTGTCAGTATAGTGAATCCAGAGTGTGTGCCTAGTTTAGTAAATGCAGAGTGTGTGTTAGTGTGTAATAAATGCAGAGTGTGTGTTAGGGTGTAGTGAATGCAGAGTGTGTCAGTGTAATGAATGTAGTGTGTGTGTAAATTTGTAGTGAATGCAGAGTGTGTGTTAATGTGTAGTGAATGCAGAGAGTGTGTTAGTGTAGTGAATACAGAGAGTTTGTTAATGTGTAGTGAATGCAGAGTGTGTTAGTGTGTAGCGGATGCAGAGTGTGTGTTAGTGTGGTGAATGCAGAGTGTTAATGTGTAGTGAATGCAGAGAGTGTGTTAGTGTGTAGTGGATGCAGAGTGTGTGTTAGTGAAGTGAATGCAGAGTGTGTTAATGGGTAGCGAATGCAGAGTGTGTGTCAGTATAGTGGATGCAGAGTGCATGTTGTATTAGTGAATGCAGTGTGTGTATTGTATTAGTGTATTAGTGTATGCAGTGTGTGTGTTGTGTTAGTGTATGCAGTGTGTGTGTTGTGTTAGTGTATGTCGTGTCAGTGTATGCAGTGTGTGTGTTGTGTTAGTGTAGGTTGTGTCAGTGTATGCAGTGTGTGTGTGTTGTGCTAGTGTATGTTGTGTCAGTGTATGCAGTGTGTATGTTGTGTTAGTGTATGTTATGTCAGTGTATGCAGTGTGTGTGTTGTGTCAGTGTATGCAGAGTATGTGTTGTGTCAGTGTATGCAGCGTGTGTGTTGTGTCAGTGTACGCAGTGTGTGTGTGTGTTGTGTCAGTGTATGCAGTATGTGTGTGTGTTGTGTCAGTGTATGCAGTGTGTGTGTTGTGTCAGTGTATGCAGTGTGTGTGTGTTGTGTCAGTGTATGCAGTGTGTGTGTTGTGTCAGTGTGTGCAGTGTGTGTGTGTGTGTGTGTGTTGTGTCTGTGTATGCAGTGTGTGTGTGTGTTGTGTCAGTGTATGCAGAGTGTGTGTTGTGTCAGTGTATGCAGTGTGTGTATTGTGTCAGTGTATGCAGTGTGTGTGTGTTGTGTCAGTGTATGCAGTGTGTGTTGTGTCAGTGTATGCAGTGTGTGTGTGTGTTGTGTCAGTGTATGCAGTGTGTGTGTGTTGTGTCAGTGTGTGTGTGTGTGTGTGTGTTGTGTCAGTGTATGCAGTGTGTGTGTTGTGGCAGTGTATGCAGTGTGTGTGTGTTGTGTCAGTGTATGCAGTGTGTGTGTTGTGTCAGTGTATGCAGTGTGTGTTGTGTCAGTGTATGCAGCGTGTGTGTTGTGTCAGTGTATGCAGTGTGTGTGTGTGTTGTGTCAGTGTATGCAGTGTGTGTGTGTGTGTGTGTTGTGTCAGTGTATGCAGTGTGTGTGTGTGTGTTGTGTCAGTGTATGCAGTGTGAGTGTGTTGTGTCAGTGTATGCAGTGTGTGTGTGTTGTGTCAGTGTATGCAGTGTGTGTGTGTGTTGTGTCAGTGTATGCAGTGTGTGTGTGTGTGTGTTGTGTCAGTGTATGCAGAGTGTGTGTTGTGTCAGTGTATGCAGTGTGTGTTGTGCCAGTGTATGCAGTGTGTGTGTGTGTTGTGTCAGTGTATGCAGTGTGTGTGTGTGTGTGTTGTGTCAGTGTATGCAGTGTGTGTGTGTGTTGTGTCAGTGTATGTAGTGTGTGTGTGTTGTGTCAATGTATGCAGTGTGTGTGTTGTGTCAGTGTATGCAGTGTGTGTGTGTGTGTTGTGTCAGTGTATGCAGTGTGTGTGTGTGTTGTGTCAGTGTATGCAGTGTGTGTGTTGTGTCAGTGTATGCAGTGTGTGTGTGTGTTGTGTCAGTGTATGCAGTGTGTGTGTGTGTTGTGTCAGTGTATGCAGTGTGTGTGTGTGTTGTGCCAGTGTATGCAGTGTGTGTGTGTTGTGTCAGTGTATGCAGTGTGTGTGTGTGTGTGTGGTGTCAGTGTATGCAGTGCGTGTGTGTGTTGTGTCAGTGTATGCAGTGTGTGTGTGTGTGTGTTGTGTCAGTGTATGCAGTGTGTGTGTTGTGTCAGTGTATGCAGTGTGTGTGTGTGTTGTGTCAGTGTATGCAGTGTGTGTTGTGTCAGTGTATGCAGTGTGTGTGTGTTGTGTCAGTGTATGCAGTGTGTGTGTGTTGTGTCAGTGTATGCAGTGTGTCTTTTGTGTCAGTGTATGCAGTGTGTGTTGTGTCAGTGTATGCAGTGTGTGTGTGTTGTGTCAGTGTATGCAATGTGTGTGTGTTGTGTCAGTGTATGCAGTGTGTGTGTGTGTGTTGTGTCAGTGTATGCAGTGTGTGTGTGTGTGTGTGTGTGTGTTGTGTCAGTATATGCAGTGTGTGTGTGTGTGTTGTGTCAGTGTATGCAGTGTGTGTGTTGTGTCAGTGTATGCAGTGTGTGTGTGTGTGTGTTGTGTCAGTGTATGCAGTGTGTGTGTGTGTGTTGTATCAGTGTATGCAGTGTGTGTGTGTGTGTGTTGTGTCAGCGTATGCAGTGTGTGTGTTGTGTCAGTGTATGCAGAGTATGTGTTGTGTCAGTGTATGCAGCGTGTGTGTTGTGTCAGTGTATGTTATGTCAGTGTATGCAGTGTGTGTGTTGTGTCAGTGTATGCAGAGTATGTGTTGTGTCAGTGTATGCAGCGTGTGTGTTGTGTCAGTGTATGCAGTGTGTGTGTGTGTTGTGTCAGTGTATGCAGTATGTGTGTGTGTTGTGTCAGTGTATGCAGTGTGTGTGTTGTGTCAGTGTATGCAGTGTGTGTGTGTTGTGTCAGTGTATGCAGTGTGTGTGTTGTGTCAGTGTGTGCAGTGTGTGTGTGTGTGTGTGTGTTGTGTCTGTGTATGCAGTGTGTGTGTGTGTTGTGTCAGTGTATGCAGAGTGTGTGTTGTGTCAGTGTATGCAGTGTGTGTATTGTGTCAGTGTATGCAGTGTGTGTGTGTTGTGTCAGTGTATGCAGTGTGTGTTGTGTCAGTGTATGCAGTGTGTGTGTGTGTGTTGTGTCAGTGTATGCAGTGTGTGTGTTGTGTCAGTGTGTGTGTGTGTGTGTGTGTTGTGTCAGTGTATGCAGTGTGTGTGTTGTGGCAGTGTATGCAGTGTGTGTGTGTGTTGTGTCAGTGTATGCAGAGTGTGTGTTGTGTCAGTGTATGCAGTGTGTGTATTGTGTCAGTGTATGCAGTGTGTGTGTGTTGTGTCAGTGTATGCAGTGTGTGTTGTGTCAGTGTATGCAGTGTGTGTGTGTGTGTTGTGTCAGTGTATGCAGTGTGTGTGTGTGTTGTGTCAGTGTGTGTGTGTGTGTGTTGTGTCAGTGTATGCAGTGTGTGTGTTGTGGCAGTGTATGCAGTGTGTGTGTGTTGTGTCAGTGTATGCAGTGTGTGTGTTGTGTCAGTGTATGCAGTGTGTGTTGTGTCAGTGTATGCAGCGTGTGTGTTGTGTCAGTGTATGCAGTGTGTGTGTGTGTGTGTGTGTTGTGTCAGTGTATGCAGTGTGTGTGTGTGTTGTGTCAGTGTATGCAGTGTGAGTGTGTTGTGTCAGTGTATGCAGTGTGTGTGTGTGTGTTGTGTCAGTGTATGCAGTGTGTGTGTGTGTGTGTTGTGTCAGTGTATGCAGAGTGTGTGTTGTGTCAGTGTATGCAGTGTGTGTTGTGTCAGTGTATGCAGTGTGTGTGTGTTGTGTCAGTGTATGCAGTGTGTGTGTGTGTGTGTGTTGTGTCAGTGTATGCAGTGTGTGTGTGTGTTGTGTCAGTGTATGTAGTGTGTGTGTTGTGTCAATGTATGCAGTGTGTGTGTTGTGTCAGTGTATGCAGTGTGTGTGTGTGTGTTGTGTCAGTGTATGCAGTGTGTGTGTGTGTTGTGTCAGTGTATGCAGTGTGTGTGTTGTGTCAGTGTATGCAGTGTGTGTGTGTGTGTTGTGTCAGTGTATGCAGTGTGTGTGTGTGTTGTGTCAGTGTATGCAGTGTGTGTGTGTGTTGTGCCAGTGTATGCAGTGTGTGTGTGTTGTGTCAGTGTATGCAGTGTGTGTGTGTGTGTGTGGTGTCAGTGTATGCAGTGCGTGTGTGTGTTGTGTCAGTGTATGCAGTGTGTGTGTGTGTGTTGTGTCAGTGTATGCAGTGTGTGTGTTGTGTCAGTGTATGCAGTGTGTGTGTGTGTTGTGTCAGTGTATGCAGTGTGTGTTGTGTCAGTGTATGCAGTGTGTGTGTGTTGTGTCAGTGTATGCAGTGTGTGTGTGTTGTGTCAGTGTATGCAGTGTGTCTTTTGTGTCAGTGTATGCAGTGTGTGTTGTGTCAGTGTATGCAGTGTGTGTGTGTTGTGTCAGTGTATGCAATGTGTGTGTGTTGTGTCAGTGTATGCAGTGTGTGTGTGTGTGTTGTGTCAGTGTATGCAGTGTGTGTGTGTGTGTGTGTTGTGTCAGTATATGCAGTGTGTGTGCGTGTGTTGTGTCAGTGTATGCAGTGTGTGTGTTGTGTCAGTGTATGCAGTGTGTGTGTGTGTGTGTTGTGTCAGTGTATGCAGTGTGTGTGTGTGTGTTGTATCAGTGTATGCAGTGTGTGTGTGTGTGTGTTGTGTCAGTGTATGCAGTGTGTGTGTTGTGTCAGTGTATGCAGAGTATGTGTTGTGTCAGTGTATGCAGCGTGTGTGTTGTGTCAGTGTATGTTATGTCAGTGTATGCAGTGTGTGTGTTGTGTCAGTGTATGCAGAGTATGTGTTGTGTCAGTGTATGCAGCGTGTGTGTTGTGTCAGTGTATGCAGTGTGTGTGTGTGTTGTGTCAGTGTATGCAGTATGTGTGTGTGTTGTGTCAGTGTATGCAGTGTGTGTGTTGTGTCAGTGTATGCAGTGTGTGTGTTGTGTCAGTGTATGCAGTGTGTGTGTTGTGTCAGTGTGTGCAGTGTGTGTGTGTGTGTGTGTGTTGTGTCTGTGTATGCAGTGTGTGTGTGTGTTGTGTCAGTGTATGCAGAGTGTGTGTTGTGTCAGTGTATGCAGTGTGTGTATTGTGTCAGTGTATGCAGTGTGTGTGTGTTGTGTCAGTGTATGCAGTGTGTGTTGTGTCAGTGTATGCAGTGTGTGTGTGTGTTGTGCCAGTGTATGCAGTGTGTGTGTGTTGTGTCAGTGTGTGTGTGTGTGTGTGTGTGTTGTGTCAGTGTATGCAGTGTGTGTGTTGTGGCAGTGTATGCAGTGTGTGTGTGTTGTGTCAGTGTATGCAGTGTGTGTGTTGTGTCAGTGTATGCAGTGTGTGTTGTGTCAGTGTATGCAGCGTGTGTGTTGTGTCAGTGTATGCAGTGTGTGTGTGTGTTGTGTCAGTGTATGCAGTGTGTGTGTGTGTGTGTGTGTTGTGTCAGTGTATGCAGTGTGTGTGTGTGTGTTGTGTCAGTGTATGCAGTGTGAGTGTGTTGTGTCAGTGTATGCAGTGTGTGTGTGTGTGTTGTGTCAGTGTATGCAGTGTGTGTGTGTTGTGTCAGTGTATGCAGTGTGTGTGTGTGTGTGTGTGTTGTGTCAGTGTATGCAGAGTGTGTGTTGTGTCAGTGTATGCAATGTGTGTTGTGTCAGTGTATGCAGTGTGTGTGTGTTGTGTCAGTGTATGCAGTGTGTGTGTGTTGTGTCAGTGTATGCAGTGTGTGTGTGTGTGTGTTGTGTCAGTGTATGCAGTGTGTGTGTGTGTTGTGTCAGTGTATGTAGTGTGTGTGTTGTGTCAATGTATGCAGTGTGTGTGTTGTGTCAGTGTATGCAGTGTGTGTGTGTGTGTTGTGTCAGTGTATGCAGTGTGTGTGTGTGTGTTGTGTCAGTGTATGCAGTGTGTGTGTTGTGTCAGTGTATGCAGTGTGTGTGTGTGTTGTGTCAGTGTATGCAGTGTGTGTGTGTGTTGTGTCAGTGTATGCAGTGTGTGTGTGTGTTGTGCCAGTGTATGCAGGGTGTGTGTGTTGTGTCAGTGTATGCAGTGTGTGTGTGTGTGTGGTGTCAGTGTATGCAGTGCGTGTGTGTGTTGTGTCAGTGTATGCAGTGTGTGTGTGTGTGTTGTGTCAGTGTATGCAGTGTGTGTGTTGTGTCAGTGTATGCAGTGTGTGTGTGTGTTGTGTCAGTGTATGCAGTGTGTGTTGTGTCAGTGTATGCAGTGTGTGTGTGTTGTGTCAGTGTATGCAGTGTGTGTGTGTTGTGTCAGTGTATGCAGTGTGTCTTTTGTGTCAGTGTATGCAGTGTGTGTTGTGTCAGTGTATGCAGTGTGTGTGTGTTGTGTCAGTGTATGCAATGTGTGTGTGTTGTGTCAGTGTATGCAGTGTGTGTGTGTTGTGTCAGTGTATGCAGTGTGTCTTTTGTGTCTGTGTGTGTTGTGTCAGTATATGCAGTGTGTGTGTGTGTGTTGTGTCAGTGTATGCAGTGTGTGTGTTGTGTCAGTGTATGCAGTGTGTGTGTGTGTGTTGTGTCAGTGTATGCAGTGTGTGTGTGTGTGTTGTATCAGTGTATGCAGTGTGTGTGTGTGTGTGTTGTGTCAGTGTATGCAGTGTGTGTGTGTTGTGTCAGTGTATGCAGTGTGTGTGTGTGTGTGTGTTGTGTCAGTATATGCAGTGTGTGTGTGTGTTGTGTCAGTGTATGCAGTGTGTGTGTGTGTGTGTGTTGTGTCAGTGTATGCAGTGTGTGTGTGTGTTGTGTCAGTGTATGCAGTGTGTGTGTAAATGTGCAATCTGGGGGGAGGGGAAAGGGGAGGGGGAGGAAGGGGCATTTTCACAAACATTTAAAAAAAATAAAAAAATAATTTAATTAAATGGTTTCTCCCCCCTCCCTGCTTACCTTTGTCCAGGGTGGGGGGGAGATTCCATGATCCCTGGTGGTCCGGTGGGGGGGGGAGATTCCATCCCTGGTGGTCCGGTGGGGGCCCCCCGGCTCCCTGTTACCGCAGAGGGGGCCCAGGCAGCACACAGCTTCTCCTCTTCTCTCCTCCAATAACTCTTGCGAGACCCGCGGAGCGTTGCCATGGCAACCGGGTCTCGCGAGAGTTATTAGCAGAGAGGAGAAGAGGAGAAGCAGTGTGCTGCCTGGGCCCCCTCTGCGGTAACAGGGAGCCGGGGGGCCCGAGGCTACACACATAGATAGCGATATTCGCTATCTATGTGTGCATAGAGGGAAAGTGGGGGCCAGGACTGCCAGAGCAGTCCTGGCCCCCCAGGGCCGCCGGGCCCGTGACAACCGTCATGGTTGTCACCCCCTGATGGCGGCCCTGCTCTCACACATTAGGATCAATGACCCAGGCGATCTAACTCCCACTCAATGTTGGTCAAGTGGCACTGGCAGAAGTTAGGAATTTATCTCCCACATTGGCACAGCAAGGGTAAAACAGGCAATCACTGTCTGTCTTGCTCATTAGCTGACATCTAAGTGTCTAGAAAAATCCTGTTTGCTCAGTTAATCTTTGGATAAAGTCAACATTTAGTGTCTGTCCCCTAACTATTAACGCTTTCCTGAAGAAGTGAGTTTTCAATGTTTTTTTAAAAGGAATGGAGACTGGGTGAATGTCTAATGGAGAAGGGAGTTCCAAAGGAATGGTGCAGCCCTAGAGAAGTCTTGAAGGCGAGCATCAGAGGTGGGAGTAAGAACAGAGGATAGACTTAGATCTTCGGCAGAGCGTAGGGGCCTAGACGGGACAGGGGGATAGATAGGTTGGGGCAGTATTGTGTAGAGATTTGTAACCAAGAACCAAAATCTTAAATTGAACCCTATATCTTACACAAAGCCAATGCAGGGACTGACAGAGGGGTGAGACATGCGAGGTGCGGGCGGACAGGAAGATGAGCCTGGCCCCCACATTTATTATAGCCTGTAACAGGGCAAGTTGGGAGCACGCAAGGCCACTGAGAAGCGGATTGCAGTAGTCAAGGTGAGAGAGGACAGCGATATGGATACATTATGGAGTCATTATGCACTGTTATAAGTAGTTGAAGACCTCGAAGCCTGGCGTCCCTGCTTGAAATCAGTAAGCTGTCTTAATTATATTAATATGGATGTAACTGCATATAGGATCATTATTTATTTAAACTACAGTGCCCAAATGTAAATAGCAAAACCATGCTGACGATTTGACTTTTTACTTGGTGTCCCTCAGGTGCCTACCTTGCCCCTTGCGGTCCTGAAAGCTTCTACTGGGAGATTCAAATAGCTCCCTGAAGGGCCATCTCATTGGCTGAGAGTGTTAGCTGATAACTCTAAGTCAAAAGAGCTAAGCTATGCACTGCTGGGCTTAGCACAGAAAGATAGCTTCCATCAGTTTGACTATTTACATTGGGGGGTGCCAGGTCAGGGTGCTGTAGTAGGTATATTGCTTGGAATGCTCCTTTTAACATAACAATTATAAAAAAAAATTGTAGCAAATTCGCAATATAGTGTGCCATTGGTTTTTGCATTGGGCACCATGTAAAAAAAGAAAGAAACCAGAATGATGCTTTCTTGAACATTAGGAGCCTGGAGTACCATTAAAGGAAACTGTCCTTCAGTTCTTGTACATCTTTATCCTAAGTGCTTTATTCACAAGGGCATTTGATAAAATACGGTATATGAAAAATTAGATCTGGCAGGTTATTCTAGCCATAATATGCTATTCCTTCAGATAATGAAGATAGGGAAAGTTATCTCATTGTATTGAGCTGTTGCACATAAACCAGTTAGAAATAAAACAAAATAGCATTTAAAACTCCAAGTTTGAGAAATGCAAGACTTGTTCCTTTACGGATGAGATTGACTGTCTTTCCTTACAATGTGATATCCATCTTTTTTATTTTTTTAGATTTAACTTGGTCCAAATGAGTTTAATTGTTTTACTGAGGAATTAATAACTGCTTCTTAACCCTTAAAGGGTCATCCTCCTAAAAATAATATGCTCTTTAAAGAGCATAACATTGTGCTAGCAGATTTGCTAGAAAATGTATAGATTGGGAAGTAGACCTTATGCCGAAGAATTAACTGTCAAAGAAGAGCAGAAAAGGCTGCACTAGGCAGTCCTTCTTGCCACCCACAAATATCAACCAGTGCGCATGTGCTGCAGTTGCTATTGTAACTCCCCAGACAGGGATGCTAGTGCTGGCTAGCAAGTATTGGTTCAGAGTGACGAACTCCAGCATGCTGGCAACTAACCAATGAGTCAGCATCACACAGAAGGTTTGCAAATCACAGAAGACAGCAAGAGGAACAAAGGGCGGACCGGAGGTGAGTGTTATATGAAGAGTAACACCCAGGAAGCTCAGAAGATGAATGTGCTCTGCTGGATAAGAGGGAATGTGATCATATCTCAATATTTTACATTGCATACATAATGTATCTCATTGATATATGACGTATTCAATGTACTGGGGGAGGCAGGCAAATTTGGACAACACATAACAGAATCACTTTAAGGATACAAGATGTACTAATACATCATAACACAGTAGTGATTTTAAGTTCATGTATTACTATGGAATGTCCCACTTATTTAAAGGGGGATGTATATTTCTTTAAACTCAACATATGCAGAACATTCCATGCTAGCATGCAGTCTATTGTAGTCCTTAAAGGTTAAATATTAAGTGTATGCATTGCTTATTTCTTTATACAAATCCTGTCTAGTATAACTCAATACAGTGATAGTAATTTTGTTTAGCTCAATTGCCACATTTTCTGAAGAAATGACATAATATAACTAAAAGAGCTCATTTACATTTGTGACCACAAAATTGCTCTCTAGCAGACGTCATGCTGTTATAAATTGTGCCAACGCCATTTGTTGTGCCTCCATTTACTTAATACCTTTATCCGAACGGTCATCATTAACTGTTTCTGTAATCCTGGCAAATGTTATTGAAATTTGGTGGAGAGTGAGTGGGGGACCTTTAGGGATGTGGAAGATGGTGGGAATATTTTCAAGTTATCTTTTATATGACAGACACCTGTCTCAGACAGTATGTATTTTGCCAAGAAGTATTGCTATGGTCCTATGTCAAAAACAAAGGTTTACTAGTTTTATACTTTTGCTGCTTTTAACATTTTATACCTGGGAATAGATATTGTTAGAAACTTACAATTTGTCACTATATATGTAGATTTGATGTGGGGCTGGACCACACACCTTGTATACTGCCATAATGATATAGTTAATATCTTCAAATTCATCAGTAGCGTTTCTTTTGTAACTCCCCAATATTGTCAATATTGATGTATGTCCAAGAAATGTACCTATTCATGAATAGAACTCAGAATCACACTTTTGTTTGTTCCTATCTCAGATCAGTTCTTCATTCTTTCCTTTTTTTCTGCTTGATCACTATCACTATTGGAGTACTTGTTTCTCTTTATTATTTTTTCCTTCCTTAATGCAATTTAATTTCCCGTATCCCCTATATATCCTCCCCTTCCCCTGATGTCACTTGTTGGCCTACATGTCAGTTGTTATCATTTTGCAGAGACTTCTGATAAATTAATTCCTGTTTGAACTGAATTATCAGATGTCCAGGCAGAACACAGAGAGACAGCTGATAATATCCCCTGACCATAATAACTGAAACTGTAAAAAATAAAATAAAAAAAGAATAAATAAGTAAAAATACTCAGATATAGGAGATTAGGAGACCAATAAAAGGAGAAGGAGGACAAAGGCCTCTGTTATCTATGCAGGGGTATATTACTTTTAGGATGTGGGGATAGGTGTGAGCGCGATTACCCCACCCACCCCCCGAACCCCTCACCACCGCATCATTGTCTTAATGGATTGTTCTTGGAGTCTCACGTTAATCTATACCTTATTAGACGCTTCACATATTTCTTGCAATACCCCACTCTCATGCACCTCTCCCAGCTCAGCCTCTCCCTGGTCCGTGTAGGCCAAGTCGCCCCAGTCAGTGGATTCTGAACTAATCGAGTTGCCTGTGCTGCTTATCCGCCCATATATAGAACTGTGGGAGGTCAGCCCTAATCAGGCCGGACTCCAAGTCAACCCAACGTCTCTCGTCAGGGGGTGAGTGCCATAATACAATCTGGGCCAGCTATGTAATACATATATAGGTTGTGTAGGCCCAGATCCTCCAATGCCTTTGGATGGTAAAGAACATGTCTGGAAATGCTCTTCCCCCCATATGAAGTAATTTATTACTGATTGTAGGCCTGCCAAGTCCCTGCTGGAAGGCAACACTGGAAGCACATAGAAGTAGAATAGTATGCAGGGCAAGATGTTTTTTATCGTATGGATTCTGCCTATCCAGGAAATGGGCTTGGAGGTCCACCCTTCCAAGTCGGTCTTGAGAGTGCGTATGATAAAGTCATAGATTAGGGGTCCCAATCTAGTCAGGTCAGAGGTTAGTTGTATGCCTAGGTAACTGAAGAAGTGTCTTTGGACCCGTAGCCCAAATAGGGTCTGCAGCAGCACCAGGTCCTGGGCCCTCATGTGAAATGGCCCCGAAGCCCCCCAGAAGGTCTATCAGTAGAGGGAGTAGGCTTGTCGGCTCTGTTAGTGCAAGAAGTACGTTGTCCGTGTAGGCGGAGACTGTGCGGGGAGTTTTTGCTATAAGAATGCCTTTGATGTCTGGGTGTTCTCTGATGAGGTGGAGTAGTGGCTCTAGGGAAGAGGGGGCAGCCCTGCCTAGTCCCGTTTGATGAGCTGAACGGGGTTAGGATTGCTCCAGGCACTAGAATCTATGCCTTAGGAGTTGTGTACAGCCCCTATGAACCCACCTGGGAACCCAGTTTTCCAATAGTCCGACCAGGTATGGCCACAACACATGGTCGGACGCCTTCTCTGCATCCAGGGAGAGGGCCAGAGAAGGCGTTCCTGAGTCCGCCGCCCACCACAGTAGATCTGCCACCCTTCTAGTATTTTCAAAGAGCTGCCTTTCTTTTATGAAGCCGACCTTGTCAGGGTGGACCATACCCCGCATTAGTTGGTTCAGTCTCCCCACCAGTACAGCTGCAAACACTTTTGCTTCTGTATTTATAAGTGATAATGGTCGGTAGTTACCTACCTCCTCAGATGGTTTACCCTCTTTGGGTATTAGAGTGATATTGATTAGCTTGGGGTCATCAGTGAATGGAGTTCCTCCCTTCACCATGTTAAAGAGTGCAGTCAGGTGTGGGACTAATATTTCACTAAATGTTTCGTAGTACCATCCCCTAAATCTGTCCTGATCATCCCCCCTCCCCATGAAAGTAGTTAAACTGTTTTAGTTTTATTACATGGGGTTCTGGGGTTCACCTGGCACTGCTCCCTACTTCCTTTACAACCAGTAGAGTGCCAGATTCTTCTGCTTAGATGCCTCCGGCACTCCATTATTTTAAATAGAGGATGGAAGTTTCTATTAGTTCTCCTTAGTTAAACCCTGTATGGTCTGCTCATTGGCTGGGCCCGAGACCCCAGCAGTCCCCCTGCAGCAGCTCCATGATCACATGGCCGCAATAGGAGTCTATGGAGCTGCCAGCAGGCTGACCACCTGAGCTGTCAGGCAGTCCGCCTGATACCTAAAAAAAAAAAAATTCAAATAAATATTGTGGCGAAACCAACCTCGCCACTGGGCCCTGGAGAAGCCTGTTTGCTAGCCTCCTACCTGCTGACTATGGCCCCTGGGTTATTTGGGGCATATTGTACTTTATATTGCTGCTACTGGCCCTTTAAAATCAGCAATGGATATATTGGGACTTTTGGGACTACTGTCCCTTTAAGACTGTGGAGCATATTCCAGTATACTGCCTTTAATATTACATATGTATTTATGTGTTGAGTTTAACCTGGGATATGTATGCAGCATTCACCTGATTGTTCGGTAGAATCACTCCATTCATTATATTGAGTGAAACTACCGAACAGCCAGACCACCCAGGACTAAGTGTGCCTCCAATTACAGTTTGCAACAATGTTGCAAACGGGTAATTGGCAATCAGTGTAATGTATTCTTTGTCCTCTGGGTGGCCGCCATTCGGGAAACAAACACGTGGCGGCGGCCATCTTAAACTACCGAACAGCGGTGTTTTGCCGTCGAGTGTCTGGAACTAAAATCGGACACTTGACTAGGCAAACACCGCTGAGACCTCCATACTTCCAGAAATTCGTATAGAAACTACCGAATGACCCGCCGTTCGGTAGAAAGAACCCCACAAACAAGGGAATTCATTCAAACCCTCTCCAGGCTCTATAACACATGCTATTCGCCTGTTTTCATTCCCTTGTTTGTGACGGACCGCAGGGCCAAAATGCATGGAACTGTTTTCGGATACTTTACCCATGCGGTCGGTCAAATCTTTGGAACCTCATATCTCCCGAACTGTTCATCCGAATGACTTGAATTTTGGATATGTTGTCCCCCTGAATAAGGGCTATCCAGCGACGCTGGATTTAAAGGTGTACCCCCTGTTTTTGGGGTACATCCAGAACTTGGCTGGAAAAGTGTACCGGATAATTGGGTTTAATGTTATCTGAGGGGAGGGGATGTGTGGGCTGAACCATGTATGTGATTGGTTATTTTATGCCTCCCCCTGGGTGGGGCCTGTATGTGTATCATTGTAATAAAAGCCAGGCTGGATGAGCCAGTCCAGAGTTCCTGTTTTACCCTCAAAGTGATGTGTCGTCTCATTATTGGGGGAAGGATTTATTGTATGCTGTTCCAGTTGACTGCTAGGAGTACAAGCCTATTCGTATGGTTCCTATTCAATGGTCTACAGCATTCATACGCTTGGGAGAATTTAAAGGTTTCTCGGATTCGGTGATTATGGTGTCTGCCAGAGTGCTTGGAGTCCTCAGGAAGCACTAGGAGCATCCATTAACGGAGGTACCAAGTCGGGGTGCCAGGCGATCCGTTACAAATATATAATACATATAGTATATATGTATAATATATTATAAAATAATTTAAGCATTGTATAATATATTATACATATAAAATGCATATATATGATTGCATTATAAGTGTACTTTGAGATATATACACCTATACACACACGTATTATATACACACGTATTATATGTATATGTGTGTGTGTGTATATATATTTATATATATATATATATATACAAACATTCTACATATATATTTAACTATTAACTACATAGTTATTTGATTTGATTTGATCACCAGTAAAAGTGCAGTTTTTGTTTCAAAAAATTGTAGATTATGCTAGCTTTAGTGTACCTATAATCTTAATTTTATTAATGACAGGAGGCGAGTATTTGCTTTAATCTCTCTTCACTAGAACTCCACAGCAGCACAGAAAAACAACCAATCAGAAAAAAGTTAGGTACTATAAAACCCCCTTCCCATTGCATAATTTCCTCTTTCAAGCTGCGAAAAAACAGAACAAAGGCAGAAAAAATAATGGGAAGCAACGAAGTCCAGATACGAAGAATACAGCAATGTCCAACGTCTGAGAAGAACTGTCAACCAGATAGCGTTGATGGACTGAAAATAAATAAGTCAATGTCTACCATCCACGACGAAGTGCCACACTAGATAGCGCTGAAGGACTGGAAACTGAAACGAGAGAAAAACAGAATCGAACAGGTTGATTATCCAATGAAATGTATTTTGAATAAACTTGTAGATACCCAATGTAGCAAACAAAATTACCTTAATATGTAGATATCCCAACCCTACTTATGAAAAACAGACATAAGGACAGGTGACAGGTAGCAGAAACAATAAGCAGAGTTGTATACGTACCTGATTAATCCAAACTATAAAATTAAAGGGAGGGATAAGAACGGGTGGGAAATACTCGCCTCCTGTCATTAATAAAATTAAGATTATAGGTACACTAAAGCTAGCATAATCTACAATTTTATAACATGACAGGAGGCTTCGTATTTGCTGTTTTAACGCTCAGTCAACAAATTCCACGCTGTTTGTTTCGCTGGTACCCATTCTCTGAGCTACCCGAGCAAACCCAAATGGACTTTCCAACTGCGACAGATGACAATACAGCAACCGATGGAGATGCCAGTTGATGAAGTATCCCAAAAACGGAAAAAACATCCTCCGCTGATAGATCTAATGTACGTGGGGTCGCGACCTGTTACCTACCAGCCGGTCCATGAGCTGGCAAACTGACCTATTAGCCATTTCCCTGCAGTTATAAAATGTCGAAGGTCATTTGCGGACTTAGGGCCGCGATAAGACACTGCCACCATGTCACAACTCTTGATGTATAAGGTTGCTCCACCGATCGTGCCAGGGGCACCCAGCAATGTGGCCTTGCAGGTAGACCTCCACTCTCAAGGGATGCGCCCAAGTCCACCACCAAGTCGCAATAGAACCGAGTAGGATCTTTCGTTCCCTCCTGGCCTACCCGGTGAGGTGTCTCATCCGAGAAAAAATTTATAATGCAGGCAAGAGTGTGGTCAGACTAGCCGTATCCTAAGTGATTCCAATATTCCAAATGGACTGTGTAATCCTCGGATGTGGTAGAGAAAAGACTCCAAAAGGACGTCCATTCAGGGTTCCGAACTGAACTTGTGTAGAGGAACGGTGGTCGACTATTCAGGGAATAGTGAATCCCAGAAATATTCAAAGGGATGGGAAGTGCAAACTGGAGCGCAGATTTCCATGCGGATTTGTCCTCGTCTAAGAGTGAAAGATGTTTGTGTAGGAGTAGGGGCACACCAGGTACCTCCATAAAGTCTCGTAGGTCTCCTCGACGGTAGTTGAAAAGTAGGTTAGCAAGAATCCAACAAAACGGCTCCCGTGAGGGATAAATAGAGTATAGATGGAGGGTCCACCATCTCCGAACCCTGTTCACCAGGTATGCGCTCCGAGGAGACGGGGCAGTCCTGCCATCTTATCCCAAGATCTTAATGACCGGGGAAGTCAAGACAACCGGGGTTTCCGGTCTTACCATGTGATCCATACGTACGGTTTACCTTCAGACCGGGTAATAAGCCTTCCTTAATCTTGTTATCCGAGCAAGGCAGTGCCCGTTTGCTCCATGAAGGTCTCCGTATCTCCTGATATCTTGACATGGGAGAAACTGTCTGCGCAGTTTGTTCGTAATGGTCTGGATATCCAAAACAGAAAGCAATTCTCTGTATTATATGGTGCAGAATATACCAAAACCTGCACTCTCGTAATACCGGAGGTCCATCCGTTAGCCGTATCCGTTAGCTCCCATCTCCGGGAGTGTGTGTAAATAAGTGGGAGTCTCCCCCCGTTATACCTCTGTGAGTATTTCTCACGTGTGTTACAGCGGTCCGGATCCAGTAGATCCATTACAGTAGATAGAATAGAGGGATCCAGTCTAAGTATGTATATCTTGCATGACCAGGCAGACCTCTATAACGAAATCAGTAGCATGGACGTCAGCTCTAATTGAATGCAGGAGGGACGCCTCTCTATGTAGTCATCAATGTCTTGCACAGGTACAAGCCTGTGTGATGAACAAATGACCGGTACTGTAGAACGTCGAGTGTATGAGAGAGACGCGCTCTCTACTAATGTGATCGCATACCGTGATAGCGCCCGGCTGCTAGCCTGAGCGGGCCGCACCCATTAATAACCAACAGCAGAGTCTACATCCGTGACCGGTTCTCTCTGTGAGAATGTGTCCTCCAAACCTGTCCTCTGTATCCAGCCCAGTATCTGGTTGAGGTCGAGGGAGGGGCTGCGCCCTCTAATAACAAATCAGTATCCGGTTCTGTATATGAGAGGGGTTCGCCCTCTGTTTCTGAAAATAAATATACTCGGATTGAGGTGATGGAGGGCCGCACCCTCCTGTGATCCAAACTAGAGTCCCTAGAGACTCAGGGTGACCAACTGCAGGGCACACCACTTATTAATGTCAGCATAAGGCTGAGGGCAATCTTCGGAAACAACGATGGAAAACTATCAACCGACTATCTGGATCCCATGCCCGCGCGCGGGGTCCAGGAAGACCGTTGTTAGTCTGAGGAAAGCTGGAGACGTTCTCCGCAATCCACGAGTGCCCGGGAGGTCGGAGGAGGTCAAGTCAGGCCTCTCGACGTCCCGAGCAAAAAGGAAAAGGAAGTCATGAAAGAACAAAAAAAGCAACAATTAACGTAGGTAAGAGTAAATACACCAATTCTATCTCAGATAGAAGGCAAATAGCAGGCCGGAAGGTAATAAAAGTAAGCCCCACTGGACAGGGCCAGGAGCTAACCTAACGTGGGAAAAAACTACCGACACCTATAAGGATTCCGGGAGGCAGATACGCAGTAGATGTTAAAGACAAGGAAAAACACCGCTTTCTCCTGTAGGTGTCTGAGTACCGGTCCTTGCCTGTGCGAAGTTCTCCTTAGAGATGTGCCGTCGCCGGTTTGGAGTAAACTGTGGATGTGTCCGGGGTCTTCATACGAAACCCTGCCCTTCAGGCATGAGGTTTAGGGCCTTCACCCTTCCCACCATATTCAGATGGCCGTACATTGGTGTCCTCTTGGATAGTATGGCAATGGTACTTGTCTGGACACCTGCCTATTTCCATGTCACTGGTGGGCACTGGTTTTTCCTCAGTGATATTCCCCCAGGCCTGCGGCCAAAAGGGGTTCGGCTCCAATAGAGCAGGCCTGTCAGAAGGGCACAGGCCCAGCAGGCCAAATGAATGGACACAGAATAGTTGGCCAAGCAAATAGGCACGGACATAGCAGGCCCTTCAAATAGGCACCGACATAGTAAGCCAATAAATGGGGCACAGACATAGCAGGCCGTTTTAATGGGCACAGACATAGCAGGCCGTTTTAATGGGCACAGACATAGCAGGCCGTTCTAATGGGCACAGACATAGCAGTCCGTTCTAATGGGCACAGACATAGCAGGCCAATCAATGGGGCACAGACATAGCAGGCCAATCCATGGGGCACAGACATAGCAGGCCAATCAATGGGGCACAGACATAGCAGGCCAATCCTGGGTTTCATATTAAATGAGTAATGGGGACCTCTGAGTTTGACATAGTCCCCTAAATGTCTGTAAATCCTCTGGGTATCCTGTGACCTAGGACCCTTAGACACTAATCTTAGACAGCGTACTACTGTGTAAATAAACCGTAACCGGGACTGGCGGTCCCTAAGTGCCCAGCAGGCAACATAGAGGTAAAACCCGTTATATTGGGTTTAAGCTGGATATGTTCCAGTGATATAGTGTCCATAAAATCAAGCTCTGCTGAGCAATACCTTCTTTAAAGTGCAAATTGTAATGCACATGTACATACAGATCCTGACGAAAGCTTGAGGGGATCAAGCTGAAACGTTGACACCTTTGATGTTTTAGTGAGAAAAATAAAAGTTACATTTTATTAAGTCCCTGGAGTGCTATCTTTGAATTGTTCGTTGTACATACAGATCTGTATGATATATCTTATCTTTATTGTAGGTCATCATCATCATCGTACCGCCTGAAGGGTATAGTACTCATGGTCTCTTCAGGAGGTCTCTTCAACTCAATGAATCTTCCCAAGAAGCCTGATAAGATAGAATAGTATCGGCATAGACAGGACTGACATCTACCATCAGTGAAACTCACAGCAATCCGTGATATCTATAGCACTAAGACACACAGCAAGCCGTGCTATATACACTGACATAGAACTCACAGAAATCTGTGATATATACATAGTCATAGAACCCACAGTAATCTGTGATATATATATATACACTGGCCTAGAACTCACAGGAATCTGAGAACTCACAGTAATCAGTGATGTATACATATACATAGCCATAGAACCCACAGTAGTCTGTGATATAAATATACATATGGAAACTCACAGTAATCTGTGATATATCTACCTGAAACTCACAGAAATCTGTGACATTTACACATGGAAAGCTAACAGAAAACTATAAATAAACACATGGAAAACTACCAGTAATCTGTGTAAATAAACACATGGAAAACTACCAGTAATCTGTATAAATAAACACATGGTAAACTACCAGTAATCTGTGTAAATAAACACATGGCAAACTACCAGTAATCTGTATAACTAAACACATGGCAAACTACCAGTAATCTGTATAACTAAACACATGGCAAACTACCAGTAATCTGTATAACTAAACACATGGCAAACTACCAGTAATCTGTATAACTAAACACATGGCAAACTACCAGTAATCTGTATAACTAAACACATGGCAAACTACCAGTAATCTGTATAACTAAACACATGGCAAACTACCAGTAATCTGTATAAATAAACACATGGTAAACTACCAGTAATCTGTATAAATAAACACATGGCAAACTACCAGTAATCTGTATAAATAAACACATGGTAAACTACCAGTAATCTGTATAACTAAACACATGGCAAACTACCAGTAATCTGTATAAATAAACACATGGTAAACTACCAGTAATCTGTATAAATAAACACATGGCAAACTAACAGTAATCTGTATAAATAAACACATGGCAAACTACCAGTAATCTGTATAAATAAACACATGGCAAACTATCAGTAATCTGTATAAATTAACACATGGTAAACTACCAGTAATCTGTATAAATAAACACATGGCAAACTGTCAGTAATCTGTATAAATAAACACATGAAAAACTATCAGTAATGTAAAGGAAACATTCCCCAAAGAAAATAAAAGAGCCAGAAAGGCACATAAATCTCACAACCAAGCATAGTTCATAACAATCATAAATAAATCACACTAAATCCCAAAGCCACCCACTAGAAGCAGGAGGCAGTGGTACTCTGACCTGTACTGATGCGGAGCAGCAAAGAAAGAGGAAATTATGCAATGGGAAGGGGGTTTTATAGTACCTAACTTTTTTCTGATTGGTTGTTTTTCTGTGCTGCTGTGGAGTTCTAGTGAAGAGAGATTAAAGCAAATACGAAGCCTCCTGTCATGTTATAAAATTAAAAAAACAAATACAAACGCTAACTTTAGCCAGCATTTGTGACTAAGAGGCTACTAGAAAAAGACTGGAAATATCCCATTTTTTTTAATATATATATTCTTTATTTTGCGCGCTGACAGAGTTTAAAATAACGTGAGTGGCCTGCGCAGAAGCCCATTTTGTGATGCCATGACAAGAGTATAAGTATGCCACTTAACTTCGTTGTTACAGTTTTGTGTAGTGGTTTGTATGACCTGCGCAGAGGCCTGGTTGAGATGTTTATTTTTGCATTAGCTGTCAGCATTTTCTTGTTATATATTGCCAGATAATGTATAACAGTGTATAACACAAAAACCAAACTAAAATAGAATGAAACCAAGGAAATCAAAAAGTAAAAAAAACAACAACAAAAAACACACGAGTAAGAGTTCATTTTCCAGATTCTGTCGTTTCTGTTTTTAGACGTCAAATTGTTCCCATGCGGTCCAGACTTTCCGGAACGTGTTAGTAGTATTTCGTACCTGAGCCGTCATTTTATCCATTAAGTAGGAAATATCCCATTTTAAATACCCTGGGTTGTCTACATTTGAAAATGGTATGCCATGATCAGGTTAATTCCTGGGCTACCATACGGTTTCAAAAGGCAACACAGAGACCCAGCAAACCAATCTGGCAAACTGAATTGGGCAAGCCCTCTATTGACCCTGTAACTTTCCAGAATACCATAAAACCTGTACATGGGGGGTATTGTTATACTCGGGAGACTTCGCTGAACACAAATATGAGTGTTTTAAAAAGTAATACTTATTACGACGATGAAATCACGAGTAAAAGTGCAGCTTTTGTTTTTGTTTTTTAAAAATGCAAAAAACTAATAAAAACACTAACTTTGACCAGCGATTGTGACTACGTGGCTACTACAAAAGACTGGAAATACCCCATTTTGAATACCCTGGGTTGTCTACAATTGAAAAGGGTATGCCATGATCAGGTTAATTCACATTCCTGGGCTGCCATACCATCTCAAAGGCAACATAGCCAATCTGGCAAATAGCAATTTACAAAAACAGAAATTGGCAAATCTTATGTTTGACCCTGTAACTGTCCAAGTCACCATAAAACCTGTACTTGAGGGTTACTGTTGTACTTGTGAGGCATTACTCTACACAAATATGAGTGTTTTAGAGCAGTAAAATGTAATATACTGATAATATCATCAGTGAAATAGCAGTTTGTGTGTGAAAAATGCAAATATATATACCGTATTTTTCGCTCCATAAGACGCACCTCACCATAAGACGCACCTAGTTTTTAGAGGAAGAAACCCAGAAAAAAAATATTCTGAACAAACTGTCCCATAGTGTTTCTTACTATGGGACAGTTTGTACAGAATATTTTTTTTCTCCCCTGTCCCATAGTGTCCCCCCCTCCCATAGTCTTCTCCTCTCTCCCATAGTCTTCACTCACCCCCTCCCCATAGTCTTCATCCACCCCCTCCCCATAGACTTCATCCACCCCCTCCCCATAGACTTTATCCACCCCCTCCCCATAGACTTCATCCACCCCCTCCCCATAGACTTCATCCACCCCCTCCCCATAGACTTCATCCACCCCCTCCCCATAGACTTCATCCACCCCCTCCCCATAGACTTCATCCACCCCCTCCCCATAGTCTTCATCCCCCCATCCCCATAGACTTCATCCACCCCCTCCCCATAGTCTTCATCCACCCCCTCCCCATAGTCTTCATCCACCCCCTCCCCATAGTCTTCATCCCCCCATCCCCATAGTCTTCATCCCCCCATCCCCATAGTCTTCATCCACCCCCTCCCCATAGACCTTATCTCCCCCCTCCCCATAGTCTTCATCCACCCCCTCCCCATAGACTTCATCCACCCCCTCCCCATAGACTTCATCCACCCCCTCCCCATAGACTTCATCCCCCCCATAGACTTCATCCCCCCTTACTGTCCCCCTCCCCCCCTTACTGTCCCCCCCCCTACTGTCCCCCTCCCCCCCTTACTGTCCCCCCCCCCCTACTGTCCCCCTCCCCTCCCTTACTGTCCCCCTCCCCTTGTCCCATAATTACATACCTGTCTTGTAGCGTTGGCCGGCAGCACAGGGCGCACCGCGGTAGTGGAACTTGAATTTCATGTTCCGGTTTCCGGCGGGACTGAAAGGAAGTGCGCACTCAGCTTGTGCACACTTCCTTTCAGTCCTGCCGGAAACCGGAACATGAAATTCAAGTTCCACTACCGCGGTGCGCCCTGTGCTGCCGGCCAACGCTGCAAGACAGGTAAGTAAAGCTTCATATTCGCTCCATAAGACGCACAGACATTTCCCCTCACTTTTGAGGGGAAAAAAAGTGCGTCTTATGGAGCGAAAAATACGGTATATATTCCCCGATCCCAGCACTCAAGGTTCCCGGTCTTTCTGTGCTCCGGTGCATATAATCTCCAACCAGTATATAGTATCCAAAAAGAGAGCACTCTGGAGTCTTATAATTCAAGGTAAATACTGCTTTATTGTGCAGTGTACAAAAAATTTTGACGTTTCAGTCAATCCTGACTTTTTTCAAGACCGTCTTGAAAAAAGTCAGCATTGACTGAAACGTCGAAATTTTTTGTACACTGCACAATAAAGCAGTATTTACCGTATATACTCGAGTATAAGCCGACCCGAATATAAGCCGAGGCCCCTAATTTTACCCCAAAAAACTGGGAAAACTTATTGACTCGAGTATAAGACTAGGGTGGGAAATGCAGCAGCTACTGGTAAATCTCTAAATAAAATTAGATCCTAAAAAAATTATATTAATTGAATATTTATTTACAGTGTGTGTATGAGGGCAGCGTGTGTGTATGAGTGCAGCATGTGTGTATGAGTGCAGCGTGTGTGTATGAGTGCAGCTTGTGTGTATGAGTGCAGCGTGTGTGTATGAGTGCAGCGTGTGTGTATGAATGCAGCGTGTGTGTGTGTATGCAGTGTGTGTATGAATGCAGCGTGTGTGTATGAATGCAGTGTGTGTATGAATGCAGCATGTGTGTATGAGTGCAGTGTGTGTGTGTTTGTATGAGTGCAGTGTGTGTATGTGTGCAGTCTGTGTGTGTGCGTGTGTGTATGTGTGTATGAGTATGTGTGCAGTGTGTGTGTGTGTGTGTGTTGCAGAGCCTTGGTGGGGAGTGGGCAATTTTTTTTTTTTTAATTATTTTAATATTTTTTATGATTAATTTGTATTATTTTATTTTATTTTATTATTATTTTTTTTTTTTTTTTTTTTAATTATTTTATTTGTAATATTTATTATTATTTTTTTTCGTCCCCCCTCCCTGCTTTATACATAGCAGGGAGGGGGGCTCCTTCCCTGGTGGTCTAGTGGCATTGGTGGTTCAGTGGGGGGGTGGAGGGGGCTGTCAGAGAGTTTACTTACCTCTCCTGCAGCTCCTGTCAGCTCTCTCCTCCTCTGCGCCGGTCCGGTCAGCTCCTCTATCAGCTCACACTGTAAGTCTCGCGAGAGCCGCGGCTCTCATGAGACTTACAGTGGGAGCTGACCGAGGTGCTGAACGGACCTTTTCTCTTATCTCGGCGTTTGCAAAGTCCTTGAATAGTTGTGGGAAAATAGAGGAGAAAAGATACTGAGTTAAAACTCTTTATATAATATGTGTAAAGTCAGAAATATAAAACTTGATAGTCTACCACTCTCTCTTCTGCTCCCAGGCTTCTCCTCGTGGTAGGCGTCGTAAGAAAGATTAATATAGGATGCACAGAATTACTGTATAGATCTGGTATGAAAGTTGTATGAATGTTGAGTATTCTTCACGGCACAGGACAAAATGCCTGGTCTGTCAGGGAACGCATGGAAGTTTTAAGACACGGAGAAGGAGGTTGAGTTGGGCAGGAAAACAGCAGGGGTATGAAAAGGGGAAGTATAATTCTCATAAGGAATAACAATGTAATTAAACATTTTTTTTATCAATTAATACTAAGGGACTTAGCTCCCCACAGAAAAGATGCTGCTTGTATAATCTTTTGAAAGAGCAGAATGTAGATGTTGATTTTATCCAGGAATCTCATTGGTCAGAGGAATCTGGAAATTCACAAGATTTCCCTTGTTGTTTCAAGTTCAAATTTTGAAGGAGGGAAAATGATGATCTTCTTAAGTCAGATAAAATGTTTGGTTTGTTATTTAAGGAAGCATAGAAGACCCTACAAATAAATGACAATGGAGAAGTTACAGATGAGACCCTTTGGGCTACTTTTAAATGTATTATGAGGGGATTATGTATTAAAATGGGTTCCTTTATACAAAAAAAAACTAAAAAAGAGAATTCGCACAACTTTATATAAGATTGATAGAAACTGAGAGGCAACACAAGATCAACTTTAATGACAAATTATCAGATTTAAAGATAAATCTAGTCAACAAATTAACTCATTCCTCTCAACGATTAAAATCCCCAAAATAACTAAAGAAGAGTTAAATAATCTGAACAGACCAATATCGCTAAGTGAGATTAAGGAGGTAATCGATTCTCTGAAGCCAAACAAAGTCCCTGTGCCTGATGGATTTACGTCCATCTTTTACCGCAAAAGTCAGACAGTAGTTACTCCATTACTATTGTGGGTATTCTCTATACTTCCAGCACAAGATCGACTGCCAGAGGAATATCTCCAGGCCTCCATTATTCCTATACTAAAAAAAGGGAAGGACCCTACTAAAACCTCTAATTATAGGCCCATATCCTTGATAAACCTAGATGTTAAGCTCTATTCAAAGGTTTTATCTAATCGACTTAAGGAGTTAATACCATCATTAATTCATGGACATCAAGCTGGGTTCGTCAGGAACAGAGGGGCAGCTGATAAAATTCGCAAAGTCCTTATCATAATTCATAGAGTTAATACTAAAAAAAAATCAAAGCAGCCTTTTTGGTCCTAGATGCCAGAAAGGCATTTGATAGGTTAAATTGGCAATTTATGGATTTGAAATTACAAAAATGTGGTTTAATAGGCAATTTTAGAGATAGTGTAATGACCCTATATTCAAATTCAACAGCAAAGGTTATTGGCCCAGCTATGGAATCAAAATACTTTTATATTAAAATTGGGACAAGGCTGGGATGCACATTAGCTCCCTTGCTCTATATTTTAGCTATGGAGCCTTTAGCGGCCTTAATTAGACAAACAGAAGTAGTGCAGGGAATCCAGGTCGGCCAAGTGGATCATAAGGGTATCTTATTTGCAGATGACGTCCTTCTGACCCTGTCGAACCCCATTGAGTCCATACCAGCTGTGATGAAATTGATAAAGGGATATAGTGAACTTTCTAATTTAAAATTAAGAATAATTAAAACTCAGATACTGACATACGTGGTACTTCTTCCTGGAATGGCTCAGCTCAAATCCATGTACAAGTTCAACTAGGACGATATCGACATCTTGGGAGTGAAGATCACTTATTCTCTAGATGAATTGATTAATTCTAATTATTTAAGCCTTCTAGCTGAATTTAGAATTTTTTTTACGAAATAGGGTAAGATTGAATTATCCTGGATGGGCAAAATTGAGTCAGCTAGAGGGTATTTGCTCCCAAAGATGATATACTTGCTTAGAACGATCCCAGTGAGAGTGAGTAATAAAATCTTGAGCTA
The DNA here is from genome assembly GCF_036172605.1 of Pelobates fuscus. Lineage (NCBI taxonomy): Eukaryota > Metazoa > Chordata > Amphibia > Anura > Pelobatidae > Pelobates > Pelobates fuscus. The sequence continues at coordinate 147,363,495 of NC_086322.1, forward strand.
TTTTCAAACTACCATTTCTAGGTTTATATGGTCAAATAAGAAACCAAGACTCTCTCAGAAAATCCTTTAAAAAATCAAGGAAAAATAGAGGCCTGGGATTTCCAGACGTATTTGTTATCCATGATGCCTGTATGTTAGCCTATTTTTTTAGCTTGGGATAAAAATACTAATTATGTCAATTTATGGAGGGATATTGAAGCTTAGGAGTTTAAAACAGATACACTCTATGAATGTTTTTAAAAAGATAATCAATGTCCTTTATATAAAATTACAACTAATCCAAACATTAAAGTGACACTGACTAAAAACATTAGGAAAAAATTTAATCTAACTAATGGACTGGTTTTATCCTCCTCCATAGACATACTAGAAATTAACGTAAAAGATCTGAATTGGAGGAATTGGAGGAGACAAGGGATTAACCAAGTATCGTATATTTACTCTAACGGCAATGTAATACCTTTTCAATTATTGCAATATAATTACTCCCTTTCTCCAAGTGAAGTGTTCACGTACTTGAGAGTCAAAAAAATGTTTGGATTCAAAACAAATTATAGAACATAATGATACTACTGACTTCTTAGGTATTCACAATCCTTTGAAGAGAATATCTTGTTCACTTAAATGTCTTTGTATTTCTGAAACTTTTATTAAAGAGCCTCTGATAACAAAATGGGAACTTGACCTCAAAAAATCATTTGAAATTCAATCCTGGAAACAAAGCTTAAAATTGGTTAAACAAAGTATACACTATGTAAATCTGATTGAGCTTTATTATAAAGTATCATACAGGTGGTACATGGTTCCCACAAAATTAAATAAACTATATAGCGATCATTCTGACCAATGTTGGAGATGCAAAAACGCTAAAAGATCTCACTTCCATATTTGGTGGGAACGCTCAGGGTTGGATATTTAAAAAATAAATCTCAGAAGTCTTCTAATTTTAGGGAAAGAGTTCTCCTTGACCCCACATCATTTTCTTTTCCATCTAGATCTCCCTTGCGAGAAACCACTTTCTTACTTCTAATGATTCATATTATGTTGGCAGCAAAAATTTGTATAGCAAGAAATTGGAAAAAGCAATAACATCAAAATTGGAATGAAATATTAAAACAATTAAACTATTAATGTTCAATTGAGAAAGGATATTACTTAATGAACAATCAAGGGAGTCTATATTTAAAAATTTGGGACAAATGGCAAACATCTTCCTTTGTCAATAGAGATGGGTATTTTTTGTAAAATTATTATCTCAATAAAGAATTTAAAAAAAAAATCACCAAAGAAAATCCTACATGCAGCTTGACTATACAAGGTAAACCAGACTGTGGCGAAACCAACCTCACCACTGGGCATTGAAGCCTGTTTGCCCACCTCCTGCCTGCTGACTATGGCCCCTGGCAGATTTGATCCTTTATATACAGTATTTGGGCATATTTTATTATGCTGCTGCTGGCCCTTTAAGTACCATCTGGGGAAATACTGTGACTTTTGGGAACAATGCCCCTTTAAGACTATGGCCCTTGGAAGATATTGCCTGTTAAAGATTATTTTAGCAGATTGGATTTTGAGACTTGCTGCCCCTTTAAATTGTATTGGAGCAGTTCTGCAGCTTTAAATTGGCACTTCGGATGCAGCCGATGTGCCGAAGTAGTCGAAGTGGCCGCCATTCGACAAACGAACACGTGGCGGCGGCCATCTTTGTTCATTCGAACGAGGTCAGCGGTATGTGTAGCCAAATCCATGGAACTGAAATCGGCTACACATTTCAACGAACACCGCTGACCCTTACCTTCTCCTACACTCCGTTTTCAGCTGCAGAGACTAAGTCCCGTTCGGCAGTTTGAACTCACTGCTATACTAAGCTAAATGCATGAATGGCCTCGTTCGTGCATTCATAGAAACATAGAAACAGAGAATGTGACGGCAGATAAGAACCATTCGGCTCATCTAGTCTGCCCAATTTTCTAAATACTTTCATTGGTCCCTGGCCTTATCTTATAGTGAGGATAGCCTTATGCCTATCCAAAGCATGCTTAAACTTCTTTACTGTGTTAACCTCTACCACTTCAGCTGGAAGGCTATTCCATGCATCCACTGCACTCTCAGTAAAGTAATACTTCCTGATATCATTTTTTTTTAACTTTTGTCCCTCTAATTTAAGAATATGTCCTCTTGTTGTGGTAGATTTTCTTCTTTTAAATATAGTCTCCTCCTTTACTGTGTTGATTCCCTTTATGTATTAAATGTTTCTATCATATATGGGACTTCGTCATTTTTCTGTGTAAAATAGACCGACCGCACAGCCCAAATCTATGGAACTGTTTTGGGCAGGAAAATGTGCTTGCGGTCGGTCATAAAGGACTCCCAGCTAACTTTTTATCTACTGGATGGATTTGTCTGAATTTTGAGTATGTTTATATTTCAAGTACGCTGATTAATAATATGTAATTGGATGTATATTTTTAAAGTTATAGTACATATATAAAAACTGTATTTTTCCTGCTTGTGATAATTATGTTAACCCATTGTGTACCATAATTAGATCACAGGCAGAGGGGAGGATTTTGTGTGTAATTGCTGGGAGTGTTTTCTGTAATGTACGTGTGTTATTGGTTGCTCTGTAAAACCCTGTGGGCAGTACTAAGTTTGTGGATTGGGAATAAAAGAGGCTGTATGTGCCAGTACAGTCAGTTCTGCTTGACCCTCAAAACGAAGTCTCGTCTCGTTACTGGGGGAATCTGCTACAAGGGATTGCTATGCTAGTCATACTCCCTTGCTATATCACTACTAAGCTCTTGTAAGAGCTTGTTCCTGTCTTGGTCTCTGGAGGAGTCTACAGTGGTTATGGTGTCGGCTGGAGTGCTTGGAGCCCTCAGGAAGCGCTAGGAGCATCCTTCAACGGAGGTACCCAGTCGGGGTGCCCGTCGATCCGCTACACAGACCTCTGTGTAAAAGCTTAAGAAATGAATAAGGTACCTTACCTGACCTCAGACAAACTTCTCAATTCAGGCTCGTGTGAGGTGATCTGAAGCGTAACTTCTGTTTAGTGCTTCCACCATGTACTGTTGGATGAAGAAAGACAAGACCTATTTCTATTGCTACCCTGCACCTTCATCTACTGGCTCTCTCCGCTGTTCAGATGCCCAGGAAAACTCACTGTGGTCATTGGCTACCACAAACACAGCCCATAGGATAGGCAGCCTTCCCTCCATTCTGTGTTATGGTTGTTTTCTACCGTATCTGTGGCGAACGTAACCTCGCCACGTGCTCCTGGAGGAGCCTGCTTGCCAGCCTCTTGCCCCAGGACTATGGGCCATGGAAAAAGAACTGCAAAATACATTTTAAAAGATACCATTTGTTTTCGTACCCTGTGCTGCTCAGGAACCGAGCAGATCCACAAGCTAATGACCACCCGGTAGCTTGTTAAACATTATTGACACCTTGTAACAATTCTGCCAGCAGTGTTCTAAGTGTTAGTCTGGGTGGCCACCATTTGTATGCCCAAACACGTTGTGTCGGCCATCTTCTTCCCATGAACGCAGGCAGCGGTGTGGTCGTCGAGTGCATTAAACTAAAATCAGACACTTGCCCTTGCGAACACCGCTGTACTTCCATCCCGTCTGCTTTCAGTATTTTACATCCTGGAAGAGCACTGTTCAGTGGAATCATTCGTCTGAATGAGGTGAACAAGCTCCATGCAATACTTATGGATTATGTTCAGTATTTTGGTCACATGGAACTCCCAAAAGGGACCGTCCGCAACCCCTGAATTTGTGGAACTGTTTTGGGCATATTACCATGTGTGCAGCCGGTCAGAATTTTACCCCGGTGGTGATTGGCTGTGTTAGTGGGATCTGATGGCTTTTTTGGATAGGTTGGATGCTCAGATCCAGGCTATTCAGGGACTGTGGGGGTTCCTATGTGGGAAATATGTATTTCTATGTGTTTTCATATTTTGTATTGTTTTGCTGAGTCATGATGACACTGTATTTCTTGGGCATGTTGTGGGTGTGTTTATGGGTGTGTTTTGGGTGTGTCACTGTGCTCAGATTTTGTATATAAGTGAGCCATTTGGCTGGAACAAACAGACTACCCCCAGCATTAAGCCTAGGCTCATGTGTGGGTGGGGAACAGCTATACTGCTATATCACTTGCTGTACCTGCTTTACTCTCTTGAAGGAGAAGTCTTTCCACTGGGAGCTGGATCTAGATGTTGGTCCAGGGTGGGAAGGAACAGCGAGACCCTAGCCAAGCTGCGTCGGCTAAGGGGACTATGGTGCTTATGGTGTCCAGTGCGGTGCTTATGTGACACTTAGCGACAACTATAAAGCGCGATTGGTGGAGGTACACAGTTAGGGTTGCTAGCGGTCCGCCACAGTAATGCAATTCTTCTCAATCGTGAAGTGGAATCTGTCAAGGATCGCCCTAAGTGAAACGCTGTATGCCACAGCTTGTAGGAGGAAAGAGCTTAGAAATTCAAAAGGGGGTTTAGAACCCAGTTAAAGGAAAATTATATGATCAATGTCAGATAGTGTGGAGAGGAAAAAAGAGCAGGGACAGTCTTTTATAATTTGCTGGAGGGGGGGGGGGGTTAACCTATGGGATAAATAAGTCCTGCCATGGATATGGCCAGGAAACACTGTTACACTCCTTTTTTTCCTGTAGGCTTTATCTATGTAGAATTCCAGCTATAAAGGGCAGAGGTTATAGCAAAGGTGCAAAACCAAAACCAATTGTTTTATAAAATACTTGTATTTTATGTTTGGACATATTTATACAGTATTACTGTCCTCTACTATCTTAAATAGAGACATATGAAAAAAACTAGAAACACTTATTTAAAAAATAAAAAATACAATAGAAATAATGGAAAGGAAACCAATATCTGAATCAATAAAGTGTCTTAATAATTGATGAGTATGTCGTAACTCACTGGGATGTGGATGATTGCATGTGATTCATATGCCAATGATACGGATAACCACACAAGTCACACTCACGCACAGTTTACTAACGGAAACCAATACATGCATAACATTTTTTTGTGGACAGGTTTAATCAAGCAGTGAATCCCTGCTAGTGAGGTGGATTTAAAGAGAAACATATTTTGCAACATCTGAACATTAATTCCACGTTCTCCTAACTTCTGTGAAATTCTCCTTTAAAACTGTTGAATACATCTAGGAATCTAAATTTAGTTCTTTTGATAGGCTTTCTGATGAAGGGCCAGTAGAACAGATTATATTTTTTTAATTTTTTAATTCTATCTCTATTACATTCTTAAGAACCAGGGTATTTTATTTTTTGCATTGAGTCCCTACTTGTGAAATCAAATAATTTTCTGTAGTTTTACTTTAAAGTGGATACAACTTTGCCAAAGCTTTATTAAATTATAAATATGATAAATATATAAATAATAATTATGGTCATTGCCAAACATTCCCAAGTTCACATAATACGTACTTTCCCCGATTTTAACAGTACTAGACCCACCGGCAGTGACCCATAACATATCAACAATAACATATAACCATACATAATTAACATAACCAACATGGCCACAACAGGCCTCATCCAATTGATTTTCGTAGTAGGGGCATACCGAGACACCCCTACCCCACCAGGTTGAGAACCACCTCCGGGTTCCAACCTACCAATTTAGATAGTAGAGGCATACCGCCGACACCCTTACCCCACCAGGCTGAGAACCACCTCCGGGTTCCAACCTACTAATTTAGATAGTAGAGGCATACCGCCGAAACCCCTACACCACCAGGTTGAGAACCACCTACGGGCTCCAACCTACCAAATACCAAATTCAACCATGTAAACTTTGTTAACCAACCAAACATCCAGCTAGCAAAACTACCTAGCCTCCAATATCTTCCGCCAATATCTTTTCTTGCCCCCGCCACCGTGGCCCAACGGCAGAATTCAAAACAATCCAATAAAGAGAGAGAGGGTGGGACAACAACAGGTACATGTGATTAATTAAAAAGGCTCCTCATCTAAGATGTCAGTTATTCATATCTGGAATCCAGTTATGGCCACACCCCTTGTGACCACCTGACCAAAATTCCTCCTTTCCACATATGCCCGCTTCCTAGCTCTGTCAAGGCCCACTTCCCTCAGCTGCGCTGTTCCATGGGCTACAGTAACCGTGCATGTTATACATTGTTGATCTAATAAAGAGAGCTGTTTTTGACAGACGGACAGAAAAAAAAGTCAGAGCGATAGACAACAAGTTAGGTCTTGTTTCCAACCGTGGACTTGATAACATATTTTTGGCTAAGGTTTTCAAAGGATTTCAAATTTTTGGATAAACTTTTAAAATGATTTACTGGGGGCGGAGCCTAGCTGCCAAGCAGGGTGGACGTGCCAAAACCCAGCTCCTGCAATATCTGCCTGATTTTGGGGAAAAAAAACCCGTAAACCTGGCACTGATCCACTCTAAAGGGGCACAATTGAACGGGGATTCTCGAGGTGCACCTCTGGACACCCTAATCGACGACCTACCCACCCGAGACCCCAAGTTGCGGTGACCGAGGCCTACGGAATGGCTGGCAGAGGGGAGACGGCCGCTTCCCTTTCCTCCTCCCTGTACCACGACCACCTCGACGCTCAATCCTCCTACCCCCCCCTGGGACCGGTGGGGGATATCCCGGTCCTCGCCGCGAGCCCAGAACGAACCTATGCACAACGTGGGGGCATCAGGGCCGGCGACACGAGGCCCATCGAAAATGGCGGCGGAGTATTCACGGCTGCAGCAAACTCAGCTTACAGCACCTGAGCAGAGCTCCGACTGCGGCACAGACCTCATGCAGCGTCTGGATACACTATTCCGAGATTTCTGGGTGAAGCTCCAGCACCGCGCACAGAGCGCCAAGGCAAATCGACCAGATCCCTTGACCCCAAGAAAGAGGAGCGATGGGCAGCCGGGCGAGAGGGGAACTCCCTCGGGCATAACACCGGACCAAAAGCTGATACTCACCTATCCCAGCCCACCCGGGCTGAAGGCCAAACGGGCCCCGACCCGCAGGCATCGGCCAAATGGGCGGAAATACAAGCGGCAATCAACCTACAGACCTTCCGCCACCCCCACGAGGGGGAGACACTCGGGCATGGAATGCTACCGAGTCTCAGGCCAGAAGACGCAGGCCTACACACCAGCCTGGGGCTGGAGGGACACCCCCACCCCCGCCAGAGCGGCAGCACCTCCTCAGGACCAACCGGAGAACCTCAGCCACATTCCCACAGAAGGAATAGGATGAAGGGTGATTCCCCGCAATCTCTCCTCTGACCCGCATACGCTAACCCACGGGCCCAGACGCAAGTGCCGGTGACGGTGACCGCTGCATGCCAGTTTGAACTCATGTGCTGATGACTGCTTTTTGCCAACCATTGAATATCTTATCTTGTTTATATTAACCTTCTATCAGCCAAGCTTGGAACGCTAGAGGTTTAATTTTATCACTGCAGAATCACACTGTTAATTGTATCGCATTTGCATGTATAGACTTTAAGATTGATGTTATTATATTCGTTAAGCGCATAGTGAGATGCAAGAGTCAGAATGTCACTCAGATATACTGCCTAGTCAGCCTCTTAAGTAACGATTTTTCTTCTCTTTTTTTTTTTTTCTATTTTTGTGTCTGAGTTTAAGATTGAGCATGTTTGAGCCTGTATACCAGAAAACAGATACATCTCGTTTCTAGGCTTGCCTGGGAAGCTTATCCACCTATATAAGCCTAGAATTCACACACCGAGGCTACTTACCTGCAGGGTTTAATCATTAAGACATGAGTCTCTTCTCTAAGCTCGGTCGTAAGCATCTAGCTCCCTATGATGGGTCGCCTCTAAGCATAACTTAAACCACTACTGTAACCATGCTTCACTGCAATAGCCTGTGTAACTTACCAGCAATATAAGCTTGTACAACTCGTGTTATTACTACACTTTAAGTATGCTTTAACTACTTTTGCCTACTTATATTATATTATTATAAAATTGTGCCTGTAAATCAAAACCCCGCATGTTTAGCGAGGGAAATGCCTGAGGAATGCTGTCGGGGCACCTCAAGACTGTTTGTACCAACTCATTGCACTGCAAAAATAAAAAATTTAAAAAAAAAAAATGATTTACTATTTTTAAAAGTATTTTAATCTATTGATCTACTTTTATCTATTGATCTATTTAAATATATTATATATATTTTAAAAGTTTAATATTTTGAAATCAAAATATTAAAACCTCATACAAAAATATTAAATAATTTGAAATATGTATCCAAAAATATGAAATTGAGGCCCTTATTGGTAAATACCTTCTGCAAGCTGTCAATAAGTGGAGATAGCAACAGTTTATACAATGTATTGAACAGTGATTTTTGTGCTATACCTTATACAAATCTATTTCACTTTTAACCTTTAAAGAATCCCTTTAACCCCTTAAGGACACAATCATGACGGATTCTAAAGGCTCCCAGACCAGTTCATCTCAATGAAGTGGTCTGGTTGCAGCTACCCTGCCGTTTTAACTCAGCAATGTAAATCATTGCTGTTTTGTAGGAACGGCAATGTTTTCATTGCAGGGTTAAACACACCTCGAGCAGCTATCTTCCGGCATAGCATTGGCGTAGCATCATCAATCTTCAGAGAGAGAGCAGTCCAGTGAGAGAGCGTGAGGACGTCCAGCATCAGTTAGGCGACTTTTGGTTGCCTAACCATCCTGTAGGAGTTAAGCCCTCATGGGAATTATTGCAGTTTCTGAGAAACTGCAATAATTAAACTTGCAGGGTTAAGGGGAGTAGGACACTGCACCCAGTCCACTTCAATGAGCTGAAGTGGTCTGGTGCCTATAGTGTTCCTTTAAGCACAAACTATGACAGTCACACACACACTCAATAACAAACATATAGACGTCATTGACAGACAGACTCACTGATTTGACACACACACCCATTCCCCAACAGACACACTGGCAGATACGCACTGACAGTCACACACACACTTAATGACAAACACAGAAATGTCACTGACAGACACAGACTTATAGATGGAGACATGGAGTCATAGAGACATGTCTGGACAGGACATTTGCAAATGAGAGGAGTTAGTAAGATGACCACGCCCAACCGAGGGACAGACACCTAAAAGAAAAATCTGCACCCAGGCGACCCTATGATCAGCCTTGAAACTGTGTATAGTGAATACACAAGCTTTTAAAAAAAAAATTTTATTTTGCTGTTTTTTTTATCTTTATAATTTGTATTTCTTCAACGCATTTTTATTCATATTATGTATAAGGTAATTAGCATAAATTGGTCAACTATAGTCAATAGTGTCCCATTTAATCTTGAAGGAATCCTCTGTATGTAAAATATGACCATATATTTTATATGTATTACACAAATAATGCATTAAAAAATGTTGAACACAATGAAAAAAATAAAAAGTTACTCACCTTTTAAAATGCCCCTTGGTGTTCTGCCTAGTACGTTTGTCTGTAGTTGTATACAGATCCCTCTTAAACCAGGATGAGATACTCCAATCATGAACATCTCATTCTTGTCTACGATTAATGAGCCTATCCTATAAAACCCTGTCTAGTAATGATTAAAGGATATGTAGTTTAACCCCAAGCAATATAATCAATGTGATCTGGCAGCAGAAGAGACCATTCGCAGACTCCATGGGTAATCTTCTGATTGCTCTGCCCATCAGTTATCAGGTGACCACTTCATTCTTAAAGTGACACTATAGTCACCAGAACCACTACAGTTTAATGTAGGGGTTCTGGTATCTATAGCATATCCCTGAAGTCTTAGCACTGCAAACGCTACCTTTTCCCAGAAAAGGCAGTGTTTGCATTGCTGCCAAGGAACACGACTAGTGGCTGTCACTCAACGGCCACTAGTGGTGATTCCTAGTCCAGTGTGGCCCAGTGTACAATGCATTGATTTAAAGCATCACTATAGGGTCAGGAACATTAACATGTATTACTTACCCTATAGTGCTAAACCCACCATTTAGGTGTCTTGCCCTCAGCTCCTCCTTATTCCCCCCATTCCCCTTACCCCCCCTTAGGCCCCCCTTATCCCCCCCCCCCTTAGGCCCCCTATAAAAGTTTATAACTCACCTTATTTCCATCGCTGGCTCTGCCCTCTTTGTGATGTCATAAAAATGGCCAATTTTTAGCCATTTGGCCCCACCCCTGTGCCGATTTTAGCCAATCAATGCATCTCTATGAGGGAAATTCAGGGTCTCCAGCGTCTACCCCTAACCCTACTCCTAACCCAACTCTAACCCTACTCCTAACCCTAACCCCAAACCGTACTCCTAACCCTACCCCTACTCCTAACCCATCCCTAACCCTACACTAACAATAACCCTACCCTAACCCTAAACTTACCCGAAGTGTTGAATTTCGGAATGCCGCATCAAAATGATTACTTTGCCCATGCACATCCCTAGTGTTGAGAAGGAAGCACAGCTACTGAATCAAGTCTTTATAGGTCTATTTAGGCCTATTATTAAAAAGAAGTGAAAATGTATGATTATAAAATGGGTTCTTTTTTATTCCAAAATAAATGGATATGTAACTTTAAAGCAAATTATCTAATTATTTATGCTGCAGCTACTGAAATTTCTCAATCAGAATTAAACTAATAGATGATGCAGGAAGTGGTAGCAAAGAACATGTTTTACCTGTTAAAATATAGGACCAGCAACTAGCTAAAAAAGTGAGTGTGCATGAAATAACATAAAAACCCTGACTTGAATCAGTTCTCATCTTCACAGATGAATAGCTGGATTTCCATAGTCAAATAATACTAAGCCCTCGAGTACCTTAGAGCACTTTGCAAGATAATAAATTTCACTAACAGAATCACATAAAATAATGTGTTTTATGTTTATGTACTAGGTACCATTTTGCATTTTTTTTAAATACACTGTGTTTTTTTGTTTGTTTTTTTTTTCTTCCCCTCTACAAGGGAGATTTATATTAAGTAAGAGGGAGGTCATTTTAGCGGTTGGTTTACAACTCAGGCATGGATTGGGGTTTTCACTCTTGTGTAGTTTTGCTACTCTAATTTCATTGCACCTCCATGGTTGTCAATGATTACTATAGTATTAGGTTTTTACCTAATAGTTGGATGATTGATGATGCTGGTCCTATTCAGAGGCCAACGAAAGGAAGTATGTGTTCTGAGTTTTTTTTTTACTATATTTTCTCTTAGTGTGATGTGTTTCTTCTTTTTTGTTGCTTTATATCAGGAAGTCAAAAAAATCGCTTTGATGTATTCCCATGCTGAAGTTTTTATCCTTGAATGTTCAGGGGCTTAATACTAATAAGAAAAGGCACAGATTGCATGATTTTTTGACAGAACAAAATATACAGGTTGCTGTTCTACAAGACAAACCTGGGGTGGAGATAATTATGCAACTGTGATCCAAGCCTCTTTAAAAATAGAAAAAGGGGTGTGGCAATTATATTCAAAAAATACATTAATCCAGAGATTCTACACATAGAACTCGATCCAGAAGCAAGGTTTATTATTTTGGTCTGTAAAATCGAAGATAACATTTTTACATTGGTCAATGTATATCTACCTAATGTCGACCCAATGACCAAATTTGCTCTGATAATGGATAAAGTTGATAAAATTAATAAGGGATAAAGTTGATAAAATTAATAAGGGATATTTGATCATTGCCGGTGATTTCAACTGTGTTAGTGATCCATCCCTGGATAGAACTACTTTATCCACCTCGCCTAACAATAAAGGACCTACTAAGCAAGCCAAAAAACTAAATAATATTTGTAAGCAATATAATTTATATGATATCTGGAGATTACTTCACCCTCTTAAAAAAGATTTTTCCCACTTATCCGGTGTTCACGGTACTTACTCCCGGATTGACTTTTGTTTAACAAACGCCATTACAATTCCGCTCTTTAATAGTATTAATCTTAAGGAAAATACATGGTCAGACCATAGCTTTGTTTTATTTGATCTTGGTAATTCTCCTCCTTTCTCTCGTAATACCTGGAGATTGAATGATGCCATTCTAAAGGACACAAACAATAGGGAGGATTTGACCAAATTATTAGAATATTATTAGAATATTTCTGGGCAGAAAACAATCCGGGAGACACCTCCCCTATAATAAACTGGTGCTCCCATAAATCCTTAATGAGGGGCTATATAATTAAAATAGACCATATCCTTAAGAAAAACAGTGGCACAATATTGCCCGATTTATATATTGAATTTTATGCATGTTCTAAAATTAATAAACAACAATCCTCCCCGGAGTCGAGAACTCACCTAAAAGAGTTACAAACTCAAATTAATTTAAAAGAAGAGGAAAAAATTAAGATTAATATAAATAAATTAAAATTAAATCACTATATTTCGGGCAATAGAGCGAGTAAAAGTCTAACTAGGAGATTACGTAATCATTATGCTAAAAATAAGGTAGAAAAACTGGTGGTCGATCAAATAGTATATTCCACTCCATCTGAGATTGGACAAAAGTTTAATCAGTTCTATCAAGACTTGTACAATTTAAGGCTGTCTCCAGAAATAAAGGATATTAAGGGATATTTATTAAATTCCCAAATTCCGAAAATCTCTTCCCAGGATCTGACCAATTTGAATAAAAACATTTCTCTAGAAGAAGTGCAACTTCAAATTGATAGACTAGCCACAAACAAAACCCCTGGCCCTGATGGCTTTACAAATCTATATTATAAATATATGAAATTTTATCTCTTAAAACCCCTTACTGAAATGTTTAATCAAGCAGCAGAAAATGAGGTTATACCAAAGGAACTATTACAATCAAATATTGTCCCTATTTTGAAACCGGGCAAAGCCAGTTGGGACCCAAGAAATTACAGACCGATTGCACTAATTAATGTTGACATGAAAATATATTCTGCCATTATTGCTGAGAGATTGAAAACAATAATTACTAAACTTATTCACCCAGATCAAATAGGCTTCATCCCCGGTAGATGGGCATCAAATAACACCCGAAAGCTCATCGATATTATAGGTCTAGCTAAAGTTCATGAAGAGCCCCTCCTGGCCCTGTCTTTAGACGCAGAAAAAGCGTTTGACAGGGTCGGGTGGGACTATTTATGAGAACTCCTTAAGGCATATGGCTTTAAGGGCTGGATATACACTGCAATTATGGTTTTGTACTCTTCTCCCTCGACCAGGACCGTGGGCCCTAATATTATTTCGACTTGGTTCGATCTTAAAAATGGAACAAGGCAGGGATGCCCCCTGTCACCGCTTCTTTATATTTTATCTCTTGAACCTCTAGCTGTTAATATTAGAAATAATCAGTCAATAAAGGGGGTTCATACGAAATCTCATGACATTAAGATTGCATTATATGCCGATGATGCTTTGGTCACTCTTACATCTCCGGAAGACTCATTAGTAGCACTAATGAAAGAAATTGATAATTTTTCAAATATCTCTAATTTTAAGTTAAATGTTTCAAAATCTACTGCTTTAACTATCAACTTATCTTTGACTCAGGTCGAAAGGCTATCCCAAAAATATCAATTTATTTGGACTGATACAGAAATTAATTACTTGGGTCTCAGTTTTCCTGCTAACGCCTCCCATATCATGGAGAGGAATGTTATGCACTTAATAAAAGATATGAATCAAAACTTAAAAAAATGGAAAAACTTAGAAACTTTATGGACAGGCAGAATCAATATTATAAATTCTTATATTTTACCAAAATGGTCGTATTTATTTTCAATGGTCCCCCTTAAAGTCCCTAAGGTGTGGCTATTGATGATTCAAACGGCTATAAATAAATTTATTTGGAAAAATAAAAACCCTAGAATAAGTCAAAAGAATATCACCAAAAAACTGTCCCAGGGAGGGCTAAACTTTCCAAGAATTACTAATCTTTATTATGCTAATATCATACGACATATATATATTCTGCAAGACCCTCTCTTCTTCTCTGAACCTTGGTATGCTATGGAATCTGAAGCCTTACATGCTTCTAATCTCTATTCTTATATATGGTCAGATCCTGGGAAGTTCCCGAGGGACTTGCCTAATTGCCCAATATCGTTGGCTCAGTCTCTGGAAATATGGGTCGAAATTAAAAAAAATGTGGGTGTAACTAACCTAATCCCCAGAACATGTAAACTAAATATACTAGAAAACAATATAGAAGATATATCATTGAGACATTGGCCTAACAAAGACACACTAACTTTATTAGATATTATGCAGGGTGACAATATTCTACCCTTTCAACAGATTGTAGATAGTCTCCATTTACCATCTAAAGAATTATTTTCTTATATCCGCATTAAACATTATATTCAGAAACATGTTATTCAATCTTCTTTTCCTTGGGCTAAAGAGTTGCAAACTTTATTTTCTTTTGAAACTGTACCAAGAGTTATTTCGGTCGCCAGCTCGCTTTTTAAAGGCCTAGATACTTTCCCCTATAAACTGGTTAAAATATGGGAAAATGAACTCAATTTAGTGATTTCCCCAAATGACTGGTTTTCTTCTATAATTCTTGTAAATAAATCTGTTCATGGCCTAAACTTGACTGAGTGTCACTATAAGCTACTCCACAGATGGTACTACACTCCGACAAGATTGGCCAAAATGTATACCTTCCAAGACCCTACTTGCTGGAGATGTGGCACCCATTCTGGTACATATGTTCATATATGGTGGTCTTGCCCAGCACTTAAGTCAATATGGGCCTGGGCTTTTAATATCTTTTCCGAAATATCTTTGAGTGAGGTATCATTTAAAGACATAAATAGAAATCCAGCTTTAGCCCTTCTCCATTTGAACTGGCCTTTTAAATCAAGTAAACATATTTGTCTAGCTATCCACTGCTTTATTGCAGTCAAAATTATCATAGCGAGACAGTGGAAATCTTCTGACTCTTTTCAGAAAGCTTCCTTGATTAAACAAATTAAATTCCAACTGACAATGGAACATGATATTACTAAAAACTGGTCAGTGCTTTAAAAAAAAACAGACTGGTACTCAACTTGGTTAAAAAATTGTTCTCTAATTTATGGTAATGAATAAATCTTTTTGGTGTTGGGGGTATGAAAGATGGAATTTTACCTAGATAGAGGAACCTACCTCATGGACAATATGCACTTAAAGTTATGTTTACTTCTATTGATATACTTCTTATTAATTTTCTATAGACTTCTGTTTATGCCAAATGAATGACTTCCTGTTTTTTGTTATGTATTTTTTTTTTCTCTTCTCCTTCTATATCTGGTTGATTGACGGTTATATTCTAAACAATGTATTCTTTTTACACCAAATGATTTAACTATATCAACCGGACGTATTCTGTATGACTGTATGTATGTAGTTTTTGAACTGTTTTGTATATATAAAAACAAAATTTCTTAATAAAAAGTATTACAACAAAAAAATAAATACACTGTGATATATTTCTATAATGTAGATCATGGGTCGTCAACCTGGTCCCTACCGCCCACTAGTGGGCGTTTCGGGATTCCAGGTGGGCGGTAGGGATTTTCACATTTTTTTATGGATTGGGTGAGCGGGCGGGCGGGCGGGTGTGAAACGGCGGTACCCCTGCGATCGGGTACCGCCATCACCACTTGCGGCCCCGGCCCGGGCGGCAATCCGCCGGGGCCGCATATAGAGGGGTCCATCGGGTGGCCCATGCTGTCAGGGCCACCCGATGGATGTGGATTGTGAGGGGGCCCGGTCAGCGCTGGGCGCTTTAACAGCGCGACCGGCCCCCTGTGATGACATCATCTCTGCTGGGAGGAAGTGATTCCCCGGTCACTCCTCCCAGCATACTGAGAGCCCGCGCGGGAGGAAGGAAGAGGAGGGAGTCAGAGTGGGAACTCTGACTCCCATCCACCTGAGCCACCACTGGACCCCAGGGAAAGTCACCCTCCTGCACCTTAAAGGTAGGAAACAGGAGGGTGACTTAAATATAATGTGTGTTTGTTTGTGTATGTGTCTTTGTATGTATGTCTTGTGTGTGTCTGTATGTGTGTCTTGTTTTTGTATGTATGTCTTGTGTGTGTATGTGTCTTTGTATGTGTCTGTATATATGTGTCTTGTTTTTGTATGTATGTCTTGTGTGTGTATGTGTCTTTGTATGTGTCTTGTGTGTGTCTGTATATATGTGTCTTGTTTTTGTATGTATGTCTTGTGTGTGTGTCTGTGTGTGTGTCTTGTTTTTGTATGTATGTCTTGTGTGTGTGTCTGTGTGTGTGTCTTGTTTTTGTATGTATGTCTTGTGTGTGTGTCTGTGTATGTGTCGTGTGTCTGTCTGTATATATGTGTGTATGTATGTGTGTCTTGTCTTTGTATGTATATGTTTCTTGTGTCTGTCTGTATGTGTGTGTGCCTGTCTGTATGTATGTGTGCCTGTCTGTATGTATGTGTGCCTGTCTGTATGTATGTATGTATGTATGTATGTATGTATGTATGTATGTATGAAATCCTATTATGCGCAAACAGAGAAGTCGTCTGAATATCACCGAAAGAGGAGACCTTTGTTTGTTCCTTACGAAAATCGAACCAGATATCAAATATTTAGTCTTGCAGCATCAACCTCAAGGATCTCATTAATCACTAGTAAAGGTAATTTCAATTTACTTTATTGTTTTCTCATTAAACTTTATAAAGTTAAAAACATTATAAACATGCATTAATTGGAAATAAAAAGATAAATGAACGTACACGCTCCTTTCGAAAAACATTCCGCACTTGCGCGAAAACTGGTGGGCGGTAAGGAAAATTTTTCAACCAAAAAGATGCATTAGTGGGCGGTAGTTAGAAAAAGGTTGACTACCACTGATGTAGATTTTATGCTGAAATGCAATTATGAAGCTAATTTATTGTTTAACTAGCAAATTGGGAGGTCACATTACGATAACTCATCTGCGAATATTGAAAAGTTGTTTTTTCTCAGTGCTTGATACAAAAATGTTCCACATATTGGTTTGATATTTAATTGCGTTTGAGCAATCTGAACTCTTAACTTGTCATCTCTCTTTGTTTTCCATTTCCACTTCTAACATAAAATCAAAATACAAACTCTTTCACTATATAGCTCTGTGGTGTTGTGATTTCACCAATGTTACATATAACACTAAGTGTTTTCAGCAAGTGAAAATAAATTTAAAAAACTTTCCTCTAAGTTGTGGATTTAAACCCGAAGATCTTCTCAAATCTTCCACAAATACATGAATACAAATATGGGTCAATCCAACTATAGGGAAATAGAAAATAACATAGTGCAACTCCGTTTGGTATTTTTATGGTAGTGGTATTTGCCAAATGGATCACTCACACTTTAACTGTAAAAACAGGGCGTATCGGGGCGTGGCCGACCACGAAGCCGAGCGGACGTCTTCCCTGTGAGCTCCGTACCGGACCAGGGAATAGAGATTCAAGCCAACGACAAAAACGAAGAAAATCAACAGAAAGATAGAGAACCCCCAAGCAGAGACCATGGGGCGCAAAAATAAAAAGCCTCATCGACTAGAACCGGCTAGACAGCCGGATATACGGCTCTCTTTCGAGAGGCCGAGGCCGCAACAGCCGCCCAAGATGGCGCCCGAGGCCCGATATGACATGGAGGAGTCAGACGCCTCGCAGGCTGAGGCAGCAACCTCACCCCCTCCCTCCTCGGAAGAGGCTTCCAGTGTGTCGGGGTCCGAAGAAGACGAGTCACCCT
This sequence comes from Pelobates fuscus, assembly GCF_036172605.1. Taxonomy (NCBI): domain Eukaryota; kingdom Metazoa; phylum Chordata; class Amphibia; order Anura; family Pelobatidae; genus Pelobates; species Pelobates fuscus. The sequence goes on from NC_086322.1 coordinate 147,381,257, forward strand.
CAACCAAAGGTGACATCAAACGCCTCCTACTCGACCTCAGGAAAGTATGGAAGCAGGACCTGCAAGGAGTACAGGCCGAAATAGGGGTAGTCCACCAAAAAGTGCGGGAACTGGAACTAAAAGAGACCGTTAGGGAGGAGAAGTCTCAGGCTACAGACCGTAGGCTAATAGAACTCACCTCGCAGGTACAGCAACTACATAGTGTGGTGACCACCATGGAAGTCCGACACAGGAGGAAAAACCTGCGGCTCAGGGACATCCCGGAGTCAGTCGAAAACAAAAAGCTACTGCTGTGGGTCCGCAATATGCTGACAATTATGGGTGCCGAAACCAACACTGATTCTCAGCCGATCACTTCAGTGTTTAGAGTGAGGAAAGCTGCAGCAGCACCTAAGGACGCACCCAGAGACGTCATAGCGGTGACCAGGGACATAGTGGTGAAATCCGAAATACTGCAGCGTTCCAGAGAGTTGGGGACGGTGCCACATGAAGGCCACAGAATATCGATTTATGCTGATATCCCATTCTCGGCCCTAGTAGAGAGAAAACGGCTAGCACCAGTGGCCAGGAGGCTACGGGACTCGTCTATTAGGTACCGGTGGGGCACAGAGGGATCAATAATGGCGGAGAAGGGGGGTGAGAGCTTCACGCTCACGTCCCGAGACGACCCCGACCAATTTCTGCAAAAGTTAAATCTGGCACCGCAGGCGCAGCTGGAGGATACACCACCCTCACCAAGCAAGGCAGTCTGTGGAGACAACGCCAAGCGAGTCTTTAAAAGCTTAACAAAACTTACCACCAAGAAGCTGAAGTCGTGATAGAAGCTTGGACACCCGCCCGTACCCTCATTGGCCCAAATCAATGAATCCACTGACACCAGACGGCTCCTACATACCTGTGGCCCACAGGGGCCCAACACTACGCCGACCTCTAGCAACAACATTTGAGAGGAAGACTCTGACATATACACAGGACAAATATGCAAATATGCACCCTTCTGTCTTTGAATAATCCCATTATTGTTTGTTTCCCTTTTTGATCTTATTACAATACATATATTGGAAAAGTTGTATAATGCTGAGAATAACTCAATAAAATACAAATTATAAAAAAACAAAACAGGGCGTATCAAAATTTGTATGGAAAAATGAAACAAAAATGCATCCAGAATGAAAAATAGAAAGATGTGCACAAAGTATAAAAAGCATGTATTACTTACATTGTGGACAGTTTCATTTTTAATCTTATGCTGATTGATCCTTACCTATGTGTAAGTAATAAATGCTTTTTATACTTTGTGCACATCTTTCTATTTTTCATTCTGGATGCATTTTTGTTTCATTTTTCCATACAAATGAGATTTGAAAGACCACATATTGGAACCAGAAAATTACCTGAGAGCTACAAGGAATTTTGATACGCCCTGTTTTTACAGTTAAAGTGTGAGTGATCCATTTGGCAAATACCACTACTATAAAAATACCAAACGGAGTTGCACTATGTTATTTTCTATTTCCCTATAGTTGGATGGACCCATATTTGTATTCATCCACTTCTAACATGCCTGAAATGAGAGTACTATATGGTAAACAAAATTTTGGGTCAGAATTTTCTAGGGCACGGCTGAAAAGTTGTTTGCTACTGCAAGCCTGTAGCTTCCCTGATACACTCACCTGATTGTATCACCCAAGTATTAATACCTGAGCGGTGTATACTGTTCCATTAAATGTGAGTAGATTATTTTTACTTTTTTACTCATTATTGTATACTTTACAGAGCACTTGTCTGCCTTTTGTATTTTTTTTTATATATCCATCTACATGCCAAGTGATTGATTCCTAGAGCAACATATCCTTCAATGAAGATTGTATCACTGTATGCTGGTTTACTCAGAGCTGGTTTTAGAGCTTCTCTAAACGTAAGTGCTGCATCGTATATTTTCTTGTGTGTATTGCACTTAGCACTAGTTACTGTGCACCATCACTGGTTATCTTTCTGTTTTATTACATATACCTCCCACCATCTAAAGTCTGGATGATGACAAGTAAAGAATATTTCAAGCATTTGGTGTTTTATTGGACTTTCTATTTTGGTATATTCTGTATTATCTTGCTCTCTATCTATCAGTAAGGGGCTGAGGGCATCCCTTACTATCAGTGTTTGCTACCTCCTCACAAACTCACCTAAAGTAGTTTTTCTAGTGCTTATTCTGCGTTCTATTGTTTGTCTATGGCCAATTGGCAAGTAGAAATCTAGAGCCATGCTCTAGGGCAGGGATAGGCAATCTTTTGCACTCCAGATATGTGGACTACATCTCCCTTGATGCTTTGTAAGCTTTATGGCTGTAAGAGTATTATGGGAGATGACGGCCACAACTTGTGGCGTGCCGAAGGTTGCCTATCCCTGTTCTAGGGTATATCCATGGAAAATCTATAAAACTCAATTAATAAAGCATATATACATGGTCAAGAGGTTTAGCTAAATATTAAAATAGTGAATTATGACTTTCATCATTTTATAATTGTTAATGCCAGGTAGGATTGCAAACTTCCTTGTGAAAATATACAGGTTGGGCTCATTTGTATAATTATAATGTGAGTATAATGTGTGTGGTGTGTATATCTTGTATTGTGTGGTGTATGTGTGTATATCTTGTATAGCAGTGTTTGTTATGTCTATACTGTCTGAATGAATGTGTGTGTATTAATATGTGTAGATTGTGTTTAAGTGTGTCTATACTGTGTGATCGCTTTGTATGTCATTGTGTATATACTGTAGAAAAAAAAAGGAATTGGCGGCATACACAGAACATGCATTTCTCAGAAGTGGTGCTACCGCAAAGACCAAAATGTATACAAAATACAGATTAAGGAACAGTACACATACAAAATGAAAGGTACACTATAGTCACCAGAAAAACTTCAGCCTAATGTAGCTATTCTGGTGTTTACTGCCTGTCCCTGCAAGCGTTATAATATAAATACTGGCTTTTCCAGTGGAGTCATTGTTATGCTGTAGGCAGTGTTCTGCTGGGAAACTTTGGGTCCTGGCATTCAAGTGGATTTTACTTTGACACGTACCACCTATCTAGAGATTGTTGCAGACCACGTACACCCCTTTATGGCAATGGTGTTCCCTGATGGCAGTGGCCTTTTCGGCAGCATAATGCACCGTGCAACACTGCAAAAAGTGTTCAGGATTGGTTTAAGGAGCATGAAAAAGAGTTCAAGGTGTTGTCTTGACCTCCAAATTCCACAGATCTTAATCAAATTGAGCATCAGGGAAATGCGCTGGAACAACATATCTGATCCAGGGAGTCCTCACCTCAAGGAATATGCTGCTAATGTCTTTGTGCCACATACCACAGGACAAATTCAGAGGTCTTGCGGAGTCTATGCTTCACATATCAACATATCAGAGTTGTTTTGGCAGCACAATGGAGAAATTAACTATATTAGGCAATTAGTTTTAATGTAGTGTTTGATTAGTGTGTGTATTTATCATAATGTAAAGGGAGGAGGGTTATACAGTGGGGCATTATTTCTATTTTAATATCTTAAGGACCGATGACAATCCATTTTCTCCTCACAATCTGGTCCTTAAATACATTATGCCAACATAAGACGTTATGCTTCTTAGACATTGGCAATTCTATACAGTCTTGCTTTCTCTAAATAAGTTAAGTATATGAAAATGTTACTTGAAATGCAAAAATGCTATAAATGTATTTGTTTTCATTGGTTTCAGGGGTTAAGAAGTCGAATTACTATATAGCAGACTTTCGCTTGACATTGAATGGTCACTATTTTGGGGAATATGTTTTAAAGCATTTGTCATTCTTTTCAAAGGAAATCTGATAAGCATCCTGACTTGGAAAAAAACAGATAAAAGACAGGATCGACATGTCACATGAAATCATGAATCGTATTCTTTCGTGTAATTAATGTGCCAGACAGCCAGTTTCATCTTCTTTACTGTAAGTCTGGAAGCCAGAATATTTGACATCTCTCAATTATTTTTATCTGGTTCTCCAGATGTGGTTTGTTGATTTAGTTTAGATTATGGCCTCTTGGAAATGCTCCTATTTAGATATAGTGATACAGTGAAGTAGGATGGACACTATTTATTCTAAATGATATGCCGAAATATTGGCTTGTTAATAAAGCTCGACATAGGCCCTTAATTATGACATATTCTTTAAATGCCCTACCTTTTTCTAGTCACAGAACATGATTTAGAAGACTTGTCATAATTAGAGTCATATACAGGGGAAATTATACGTATACTGTCACTTGTTTCTTGATAAAAATCACAATTTTGTGAGCATGATTAAATTATCTTGTTGCTGCTTCTCTTTCCATATAAATTATATATGTTGAGACCTCACACATTAAAGGTTTATAGTCTAATTCAACTCCAAATTTTAACAAATTGAAATCCATATTGCAATATTTAAAGGAATATTTTAGGCACAATAAAGAAATCTGGGTGCCATGTCCCTGCTGTTTTAACCCTGCAAGTGAAAACATTGCCATTTTGCAGAATGGCCATGTTTACATTACAGCGTTTAAATGCCTCCAGTGGATGTCACTCTGGCAGTCACTAGAGGCACTTCCATCCAAATAAAATTCAGTTATTTCAATCATATGGTCTCATAGAGACCATCTAACAGGTGCGATGCGGCATTTGGCCAGTCATGTGCTCTTGCCTCCCAATAGGAAAGCATTGGATTGTCTGAGATTATCAGTCTTCATGATCTCAGCCATGGAGGTGGGATGACAGCAAGGAGAGCACTGCTGAAAGGAATAAAAGGGGAATGGCAGACACCTAACTAGTTAGAAGAGCACTATGGTGTTTGTATTCCTAACACTATAGTATTTCCTTTAAGCAAATCTAGCCAATCTGTGACTATAGCTAGGTTGAATATTGTTGCCTTAATGTTTCCATTCAGTTTTCACTTCTCTGCAATTTTGAGTTTAGTGAATAGAATATCTCTGGTGCAAAGTCAAATTAAAGTGCAGGTTTAACATGTGTTAACACACTAAAGTGCTAGTGAAGAAAAAAAATATTTTTACCTTTAGGATAAAACCCACTCGTATATCACATATATAGGAGAGAGAAAACCAAATTGGATTGGATAACTCGAGACAAGGTGCTACAGCTATTAAAGAAAATTAATGTAAATAAAGCTCCGGGGCCTGACGGTATCCACCCACGAGTACTTAAGGAGCTTAATGGGGAAATAAGTGAACCTCTGTATTTAATTTTTCAAGATTCTTTTGTTTCAGGTATTGTACCGAAAGATTGGAGGAAGGCAGATGTTGTTCCTATATTTAAAAAGGGTTCAAAATCCTTGCCTGGAAATTATAGACCTGTGAGCTTAACTTCTGTGACTGGGAAATTATTTGAACGGCTATTAAGGGATAATATTCAAGAATTCATTGGGAAGAACTGTGTTATTAGCAATAATCAGCATGGTTTTATGAAACATAGGTCATGTCAAACTAACCTAATTGCATTCTACGAAGAAGTAAGTAGAAATATAGATCAGGGTGTTGCAGTGGATGTGATCTACTTGGATTTTGCCAAGGCATTTGATACGGTTCCTCACAATAGGTTAGTCTTCAAACTAAAAGAAATTGGTCTAGATGAATATTCTTGTTCTTGGGCAGAACATTGGCTTAAGGATAGAGTACAACGAGTTGTCATAAATGGTAAATTTTCAAGCTGGACAAAAGTGGTAAGTGGTGTCCCTCAGGGTTCTGTTTTGGGACCGCTTCTATTTAACATATTTATAAATGATCTTGAAATGGGCATTGAAAGCCATGTATCAGTGTTTGCAGATGACACAAAACTTTGTAAAGCAATAAAATGTGAGCAGGATATTGCCATGCTGCAGAGGGATTTGGATTGATTGGGGGACTGGGCACTAAAATGGCAGATGAAATTTAACGTAGAAAAATGCAAAGTTATGCACTTCGGGGTTAAGAATGCATAAGCAATTTACACCCTAAATGGTAGTGAACTAGGGATAGTTTTGGTCCCCAGCAGCACCCCATTTAAGTATGTTTAGGTGAGTGCAGCCAGCCCCTTGTTTTCCCATATATATTTAGGAGTCTAGCCAGCTCCTTGGTTTTGCACCGCCCCCTGTCACAGGTGTCTCATCTCAGGACCCTATTTAAGCCTTGTGGAAGGATTTCCCCAAGTGAGTAGCTCATTTAGTAGACAGTTGGCAGTGAGAGTAGGACCTGCCAAAGATGGGGTACATTGACGTTTGTGGCAGGCTTATGCAATGTATGATCATATAGTGTAACTAAACCCCCATTATTTTTTGCCTAGATTAGGTGTTTTTAATAAAACTAATCAAATCTGTCAGCATCAAAGTAGCTGTTTAGTTGATACGTGAGTGCGCTGGATTTCTATTTTTACTGTACTTTTTGGCCCCCAGCAGCACCCCATTTAAGTATGTTTAGGTGAGTGCAGCCAGCCTCTTGTTTTCTCATATATATTTAGGAGTCTAGCCAGCTCCTTGGTTTTGCACCGCCCCCTGTCACAGGTGTCTCATCTCAGGACCCTATTTAAGCCTTGTACTGCAGAGAACTCGAGATGGAAGGATTTCCCCAAGTGAGTAGCTCATTTAGTAGACAGTTGGCAGTGAGAGTAGGACCTGCCAAAGATGGGGTACATTGACGTTTGTGGCAGGCTTATGCAATGTATGATCATATAGTGTAACTAAACCCCCATTATTTTTTGCCTAGATTATGTGTTTTTAATAAAACTAGTCAAATCTGTCAGCATCAAAGTAGCTGTTTAGTTGATACGTGAGTGCGCTGGATTTCTATTTTAACTGTACTTTTTGGCCCCCAGCAGCACCCCATTTAAGTATGTTTAGGTGAGTGCAGCCAGCCCCTTGTTTTCCCATATATATTTAGGAGTCTAGCCAGCTCCTTGGTTTTGCACCGCCCCCTGTCACAGGTGTCTCATCTCAGGACCCTATTTAAGCCTTGTACTGCAGAGAACTCGAGATGGAAGGATTTCCCCAAGTGAGTAGCTCATTTAGTAGACAGTTGGCAGTGAGAGTAGGACCTGCCAAAGATGGGGTACATTGACGTTTGTGGCAGGCTTATGCAATGTATGATCATATAGTGTAACTAAACCCCCATTATTTTTTGCCTAGATTAGGTGTTTTTAAAAAAACTAGTCAAATCTGCCAGCATCAAAGTAGCTGTTTAGTTGATACGTGAGTGCGCTGGATTTCTATTTTTAGTGAACTAGGGATAACCACACACGAGAAGGATTTGGGAATTGTTATAGACAACAAATTACGTAGCAATATGCAATGTCAATCTGCTGTTGCTAAGGCCAGTAAGGTTTTGTCATGTATAAATAGGGGCATAAATTCTCGAGATGAAAATATAATTTTGCCTCTTTATAAATCGCTGGTAAGACCACACCTTGCATATGCTGTGCAATTTTGGGCACCTGTTCTAAAGAAAGATATCATGGCACTAGAAAAAGTGCAGAGACGAGCTCAGGACCGGTGCTAGGATTTTTAGTTACACAGGCGAAGATGCATTTTGGTGCCCCCCACCCTCGTTTAAAATAAGGTTCATACAAACACAGAAATAATCATACAGAGACATACAGACACAGACAGACATACATGCAGGCATATAGACATACATACATACAGAGGCATACCGTCATACAGACACATACATACAGAAACATACATACATACAGGCATACAGAAACATACCGTCATACAGACACATACATATATACAGGTATACAGAGACATACAGGCATACAGACACATACGTACAAAGACATACAGGCATACAGACACATACATTTGTACATACAGACACATACAGGCATACAGAAACATACAGACACATACATGCATACAGAAACATGCATACAAAGACATACATGCATACAGAGACCTACATACATACATACTAGTTCAATCTTGTCCCCTGGATGCCTGCTGTCTGGCTCCTTGGAGTCCTGTCCTGCAGCCCAGCCCCATCACAGGGCGCCAGCCGCGCTGTGTGGTACACAGGGAGCAGGGATATGATGTCATTCATATCCTCGCCCCCTCCAACACATGGCGGCGGGCACCTGGTCGCAGGGGTTGCAGGGCTGTGACCCCTGCGACCGCGGTATGTACGCCAGTGCATGCAGATGCACACACAATTAAAGGACCACTACAGACACCCAGATCACATCAGCTCAATGAAGTGGTCTGGGTGTCAGGTCCCTCTAGTTTTAACCCTGCAGCTGAAAACATAACAGTTTCAGTGAAACTGCTATGTTTCACCGAGGGTTAATCCAGCCTCTAGTGGATGTCTCACTGACAGCCACTAGAGGAGCTTCCGCTATTCTAAGACACTGAACGTCCATAGGAAAGCATTGAGTAATGCTTTCCTATGGGCGGTTTGAATGCGTGCGCGGCAAGAGCATTCGGAGCTGAGAGGCGGAGGGATCCCCAGCGCCAAGGGAGTCCGGCGCTAGAGAAAGGTAAGTGCTGAAGACACACACACACTCTCACGAACAGATGCATACACACCAGCTAACAGACACACACATTTACTGACAGACACACTCAGCGACAGACATACATACACTCTCACTGACAAACACACACTCACTAACAGACATCAAACAGACTCACTAATACACAAACAAACACACTCAGTAAGAGACACACAGTAACACACTTACTGACACTCACTAGCAGACACACTTACTGACACTCACTAGCAGACACACACACTGACACTCACTAGCAAACACACACACTGACTCACTAGCAAACACACACACTGACACTAGCAGACACACTCACTGACACTCACTAGCAGACACACTCACTGACACTCACTAGCAGACACACTCACTGACACTCACTAGCAAACACACTCACTGACACTCACTAGCAAACACACACACTGACACTCACTAGCAGACACACACACTGACACTCACTAGCAGACACACACACTGACACTAACACATGTTTTTTTTTATTATTTAATCCCTCAGCCTCCTTACCTTTTTGGAGTGCTGAAGGGATTCCCTGGGGTCCAGTGGTGCTGCTGGGCTCCTGGGCTGGCTGGCTGGCTGGCTCCCTCCCTCCCTGGCTGGCTGGCTGGCTCCCGGGCGGGCGCGAGGGAGCACTCTCCCATGTGTGCTTCCTCTTCAGCTCCCTCGCGCACCGCGTAGGGATGCCGGCGCCGGAAGATGACGTCATCTTCCGGCTCCGGTATCAGTATGCGGCGCGCGAGGGAGCTGAAGAGGAAGCACACATGGGAGAGTGTTCCCTCGCGCCCGCCCGCAGAACCGGGCGCTCGGCCACGCTACAACAGGTCGTCGGTTGGAGGGGAGCGCAGTGCGCTTCCCTCCTTCCGGTCAGCCCGATTTTGCGCCCCCAGGGCCGGTGCGCCCTAAGGCGGCCGCCTGGGCCGCCTTATGGTAGCGCCGGCCCTGGACGAGCTACAAAATTGATCAAAGGAATGGAGCATTTTAGTTATGAAGAAAGGTTAAAAAATTTTAATCTCTTCAGTTTGGAAAAATGGCACCTGAGAGGGGATATGATAACATTATACAAATATATTCGGGGCCAGTACAAACCAATATCTGGAAATCTATTCGTAAACAGGGCTATACATAGGACACGAGGTCACACATTTAGGCTTGAAGAAAGGAGATTTCATCTAAGGCAAAGTAAAGGTTTTTTTTACAGTAAGAGCAATAAGTATATGGAATTCTTTGCCTGAAGAGGTGGTTTTGTCAGAGTCTATACAGATGTTTAAACTGCAATTGGATAAATACTTGCAAAAACATAACATACAGGGATATAATTTCTAATTAGTGGGGTAATAGCTGCTTGATCCAAGGAGACATCTGACTGCTATTTTGGGGTCAAGAAGGAATTTTTTCCTAGTTTGTTGCAAAATTGGAAGCACTTCAGACTGGGTTTTTTGCCTTCTTTTGGATCAACAGCAAAAGCATATGTGAGGAAGGCTGAACTTGATGGACGCAAGTCTCTTTTCAGCTATGTAACTATGTAACTATATAAATACAAGGGCACTTATAGTATAGTTTTTAATACAACATAATAATAAAAAATAAAAAAGTAACTAATTTTTAATACAACATAATAATTTTTAATACAACATAATAATAAAAAAACATAATAATAAAAAAATAAAAAAATAAAAAAGTAACTATATATATATATATATATATATATATATATATATATATATATATATATATTATATGTCCTTCCTTGTTATATATATAGGAAGGACATATGTTATATATAACAAGGAAGGACATATAATTACGAAAACTATGGCAAATGACTGGCTTATATTATTATAGGACCCTGTTTTAGACAGAGTTTTACCAAAAAATAAAGCATTACTGTTTTAAAAAAAATTGACCCCCAAATGCTTTACCTAAAGCAAAGAAAAAGATCAATGAAAGTAATATTTATTTTTAAGAATAAATGCTTACTATCCACAACAGCAGGAGTAGGCACAATAAAAACATTAAGAAACATAGGTATGGCATATTAATTAGAGCACATTTATTTTTAAAGTAGTCAAAGTAGTCATCAGACCAAACCATAACAGCGTAGGTAAGCAATCATAGTTACAGACAATTGCTGGATCTGCACATTTTTACAGTGTTAAATAATAGCTATAGAAGCATGTATGTATAGGTTAGAGTAGTAGCTGTGTACAGATAGGCTTTCTAGACATGAAGACAACAACATTAGATATATAGAGACCACCAGGTACTTGTCAAAGCTGCACCATCAGCAGAGCATTAGTTGCTATGAGGTGGTATTATTATTATTGGCATTTATATAGTGCCAACAGATTCCGTAGCGCTTTACAATATTATAGAAGGGGGGCATTTAACAATAAATAAACCTATTACAAAAAACTTACAGGAATGATTGGTTCAAGAGAGCACTGCTCAAACAAGCTTACAGTGTACAGGAGGTGGAGTATAAAACACAATAGGACAGATATCAATAAAGCAAGGCGGGAGTAAGGCAGGAGGAAACAGTAGAGTGCTGCCCTTTAGAAGAGAGCAAGGGACAGGTATGTGAAGTAGAGGTTACTCTGGGATGCCATAAACTTTCCTGAACAGATGGGTTTTAAGGCACTTTTTAAAAGATTGAAGACTAGGGGTGAGTCTGATGGTGGTAGGCAGGCTATTCCATAAAACTAAGTACAAAAAGTGAAAGCACACACAATGATTACATTTTACCTTAATTACATAACAAACAGGCCACACGTCGCACAGGCGTTGTGTATCCGACATTCAAAGAAAAAGTTAACAGTATGCACGGCCATATTTGATGTACTATGAACTGTAGATGACGAAACTGGAAGCAGCTGCATCTTGGTGGTGTTTTTTTGCATCCAGTCAGGACCATATATGGAGAGGGGAAGTGTTCTAATTGGGGATGATACACCAGCACCTTATTAATGTTTATTATGTGGGGTATATATGTATACACTTGCAGTATATGTTTGGATAACACCTGAGGAAGACCTAAATTGGTTGAAACGTGTTGTGCTGCTGTTTATGAGCTTTTATTAAAATATTTTACTTATTTTTTATTACAAAAAATTTTGTCTTACCTAGTTCCTGACTTCCTGGATTTTCTTCAGCCCAAGTGGGACCATATTTGCTGCTTATTAGCCCTAAAGTGGATGAACTGTGCTTATAGTTCAGAGCCGACTTTTAGGGCTCTGAAAATTGTGAGTGTTCCATTTTTACCCTATAATTTTACTTTTGTGTATTACATGTTAAACTATGCTATTTTTATGCTATGCAGGATCTAATCATGTTACTGAAAAAGGAATTGTTTGTTATATAATTAAGGTAAAATATAATCATTGTGTGCGCTTTCACCTTTTGCACTTAGTATTATCTATTTGAGTGTATTTAGTGACAATGCATTCAGGTGTGTTTAAAGCCGCACTGGGCTATATTTTAAATAGCATCACCTACACCTTAATTTTCCTGATCTGTATATCTTTTAGGCTATTTCATAGGAAGGGAGCCGCCCGCGAGACGTCATGCAAGTGTGAGTTGGCCGTACGTGTGCAAGCAGTGGACAGGAGAAGGTCATGGGCAGACCGTAGAGACCGAGAAAGGGCATACCTATGAATCAGAGAAGAGATGTAGGAGGGGCTAGAATTATTCAATGCTTTATAGGTATGGATTAGTACTTTGAATTGACTCCTATAGGATATAGGAAGCCAATGTAAGGAATGATTGAGGGGTGAGGTGTAAGAGGACAAACTAGAGAAAGAAAAATCAGTCTAGCAGCAGCATTCATTACAGACTGTAGTGGGGCAATACGGCTTTTGGGAAGACCAATTAGGAGAGGGTTACAATAATCCATGAAAGAGATTACTAGAGCATGGACAAGGTCCTTAGTAGCATCTTGAGTAAGAAAGGGGCAGATGTGGGCTATGTTATTTAAGATGGAATCTACAGGATTTGGTAACCGACTGGATGTGAGGCTCAAAGGTAAGGCCAGAATCAAGTATAACGCCAAGGCAGCGGGCTTGCAAGGATGCAAGGATGGACTGATGTGGGCACCATTAATTTGAAGGGAGAGCAAAAGAGGAGAATCAGTATTAGGAGGAGGAGGAAAGACAAGGAGCTCAGTTTCAGAATATGCACCGGAGATTGCAGGAGTAGTGGGCAGCAGCGAAGCCAAGCCAGGACCAACAGGCTGGGCCGTATCCACGGCAACCGGAACCACAGGAAAACAGCACCATGTGCAGCAGTGGAAGAAAGGAGGGGAAGTTGCTCAGGAGGGACCAGTAAAGACAGCAGAGGTAAGAGTGATCCCAGCCCTGGAGGTGTCAGAGGTAAGTATCTAAGAGGTAGGCCCAGGGGAAGCAGGTGGGGAAGGGGTAGGGGCTGTCAGACTCACTTGCCACCAGAGAGAGTGAGCCCAGCTGCACTGCTGAAAGCCCCGACCCCAGAGACAGATCAGGAGCCCCTTTGCTGCTAACCTGCAGCCTACTCACCCTCCCAGTGGCCTGGCTAGTGCTCAGTCTCCTGGCTTGCTGAGACAAGCGTTGGATGGTTGGGGATGGTGATCAGGCTGCAGCGGTCTGCCACAAAGCCCCCGATATCCCGGAGGCACCAGGGGCAGGCCGGGACCTGACCCCATTAGAGCAGTACATGCGGCTGCAAGGCGCCCAGCCCACAAGAGTGTGGGAGCTGGGGCAGCAGGAACATGGCAAGGAACCGTCCCACGGCTCGTGGTCACATGGTATCCGGCCCTCGATCCCGAAACTGGGCTCCTTCTCCGCCCCCTAGCCCAGTCCTGCAGAGAGACTAAAACGGGCAGTGTGCTATGCCCAGCGGCACATGGCGCTGTTCCCACCGACGGGGGAGGCGGCACCCTGCAGATGCTCCAGCTGAGCCTGCAGGTGCCAGCCACCGTCTAGGAGGGCCTCAGCCCTGAGGGCTGCAAGAACTGCTTCAACATCCATGCCCTGGCCATCTTTTAAGCACTGGCAATGCAATTACTGGCAGCAGTGAACACTGATAAGTAGTAAACTGTTACCAAGCCGTTGTTTTTAAAATGGCTGAGGGAAGATGGCAAAATGCCAGGCTATATATAGTACCCCCATTCCCCTATCTTACCACTCCCCCATATTACACCTACACTTCCCCACACCCACATATGCCCCTTATCCAGGGCCCGGATTAACATGGGGGCTGATGGAGCTGTAGCTTCAGGCCCATGCCCATAGAATAGGCCCACTGATTTTAAAAAACATATATATTTACTTTTTTTACACACTACTCATAGGGTTGCCACCTGGCCGGTATTTCTCTGGTATTTGAGGCTGCCTAGCTGGTGCCGGCTTTGTGGTAATACCGGAAATACAAATGTCAGTCTCAGTATAAACAGATTATTCTGCAATACCAGCACCGGCCAATAGGGGTCGCTGTGTGTGGAGAAGGGCAGGGATAGGAAGTTACAGCATACTGTACTGGGGGGAGCAGCTATGCACAGAGAGTCTAGACAGCAGCTCTGAGCCTACAAAGACAGCCTACAGCTTAGGTAAGTGAGGGATGGGGAAAGGCTGCAGGGAGACATGTGAGCACAGACACTAGGGGACACTGTGAGACACTAGGGGATACTGTGAGTCACTGTGAGACTAGGGGACACTGTGAGACTAGGGGACACTGTGAGACATGGGAACACAGAGACACTAGGGAACACTGGGATACTTGGGTACACTGAGACACTTGGGAACACTGGGAGACTTGGGAACACTGGGAGACATAGGAACACTGGGAGACATAGGGACACTGGGAGACACTAATACACTAGGGGGCACTGGGAAACCGAGGGACACTGAGAGACGTGGGGATGGGGAGAATCTTGGGGAAATTGGGACACTGGGAGACATGGGGACACTGAGACACTGGGGACATAGTCTCCTAGAGTCTCACATTACCCCAATGTCTCTGTGTCTTAGTGACATGGGGACACTGGGAGACATGGGAACACAAGCACTAGGACACTGGGTGACATAGGGACACTGGTGGACACAGGGAGATGTGGGGAAACTGGGAAAACAGCCAGTGTCCCTAGTGTCTCAGTGTCCCCATGTCTACCAGTGCCCCTGGTGTGTCTCTAGTGCCTCAGTGTTTGCTAGTCTCCCAGAGTCCCCTAGTCTCCCAGTGTCTCAGTGTCCCCCAGTATAAAAGACAGGCACTCACTGTTATAGATTTATGCAGGTTTATTGGACACCACAATGTTTTGACCTGTACCCAGGTCTTTATCAAGTCTTCAGTGTCCCCAATGCATCACAGTGTCCATTATGCATCACAGTGTCTTAGTGCCCCATGTGTCCCTGTGTCCCAATGTCTCCCAGTACCCCCAAGTGTCTCAGTGTTCCCTAGTATAAAATAGAAAATCTCAGGCACTCACTGTGATAGATTTATGCAAGTTTATTGGACACCACAACGTTTCGACCTGTACCCAGGTCTTTATCAAGTCTCCAGTTTCCCCTATGTATCACAGTGTCTTAGTGCCCCGTGTGTCCCTGGTGTCTCCCAGTGTCCCTGGTGTCTGTCCATAGTGCCTTAGTGTCTCAGTGTCCCCTAGTTTCCCAGTGTCCCAATGTCTCCCAGTGCCCCCAAGGGTCTCAGTGTCCCCTAGTATAAAATAAAAAAACTCAGGCACTCACTGTGATAGATTTATGCAAGTTTACTGGACACCACAATGTTTCGACCTGTACCCAGTGTCTCAAAGTCACCCAGTGTCCCCATGTTTCTCCCAGTAGCCCCATGTCTCCCAGTGTCTCAGTGTCCCCATGTTTAACAGTGTCCCAATGTGTCTCTGTGTCCCCTAGTGTTCTAGTGACATGGGGACTGTGGCAAAAGCCACTTTGCCACTGGTTTTTGTAGAGGACACATGGCCAGATTTTTGCCTTGGGATTATGGCCCTGTGACATATTGGGGTTTAAAGCACTGTTTCTGCCCCTTAAAATACTATTGGAAAGGATTTGCACTTTCAAAGTGGCACTTCGGAAACAGCCGAAGTGTTGAAGCCGCCATTCGACATTCGAACACGTGGCAGCGGCCATTTTATTCAGTCGAACGAGGTCAGCGCCGTTTTGCTGTCGAGTTCATGGAACTCAAATCAGACATGCGACAGCACGAACACCACTGAAACTTTACCTTCTCTGGACTTTGACTCTTCGACTGGAGTCGAACACCGTTCGACATTTCGAATGGCACTTCAACATGGACTTTGTGCACGAACAGCACCCATTCGTGCATTCAAAGTGAACTGTTAACATTGTAAATAGACCGGCCGCACAGCCTAATTCTCTGGAACTGTTTTGGGCATGAAAATGTGCGTGCGGTCGGTCAAAAGAGACTTCCAGGAATTTCCTGAACCCCTGATCTGGGTGATTTTTGGATATGTTGTTCACCCACAGGGCCGGACTGGGGATACAAAGCAGCCCTGGAAAAAATTTTTATGCCAGCCCCATAAGTCATTGCGCCAAATATTGCCGTATGTAATATGTAAGGCTATATCTTACCACCCCAGATGACAGATGATTGATATAGACGCACACACACAGTTTAATCTAGTGGTACTGGTATCTATAACATGTCTCTACAGGTTTTCAACGTAAACACTGACTTTTCAGAGAAAAGGCAGTGTTTACATTGCTTCAAAGTGACACCGCTAGTGACAGTCACTCAGACGGTCACTAGAGGTGCTTCCTGTGTCAGTGCACCTACATTCAGGGCCTCCACACTCTGGAGGTGCTGAACGTTCCCCATAGAGATACATTGATTCAATGCATCTCTATGAAGAGATGCTGATTGGTGTAGTGTTTTGCAGCCAATCCTATGGCAAAGCATTGGATTGGCTGAGATCATCAAGCTTGATGATCTTAGTCATAGAGGCAGGGCCAGTCGAGGGGAGACCCGCACGCTACGTGGGAGAAAAAAAGGTGAGCAAAAACACTATTTTTAAAACACACATATACCATGACACACACACCATGACACAGACAGACACACACACCATGACACACACACATATACCATGACACACACCCCATGACGGGCAGACACACATCCCATGACAGACAGACAGACACACACACCATGACTCAGGCAGACACACACACAGCATGACACAGACAGACACACACACACACACAACATACAGACAGACACACACACACCATACACACACTATGACGGACAGACACACACACACACACCATGACACAGACAGACACACACACACCATGACACACACACACATCCCATGACACACACCCCATGACGGGCAGACACACATCCCATGACAGACAGACAGACACACACACCATGACACAGGCAGACACACACACACACACACACACCATGACACAGACAGACACGCACACAACATACAGACAGACACACACACCATGACACACACACATATACCATGACACACACCCCATGACGGGCAGACACACATCCCATGACAGACAGACACACACACCATGACACAGGCAGACACACACACACACACACCATACACACACCATGACGGACAGACACACACACACCATGACGGACAGACAGACAGACACACACACACACCATGACGGACAGACAGACACACACACACACACCATGACGGACAGACAGACACACACACACACCATGACGGACAGACAGACACACACACACACCATGACGGACAGACAGACACACACACCATACAGGACAGACACACACACACACACACCATACAGACAGACACACACACACCATACAGACAGACAGACAGACACACACACCATACAGACAGACAGACAGACACACACACCATACAGACAGACACACACACACCATGACAGACAGACACCATGACACAGACACACATACACACACCATGACAGACAGACACACACCATACAGACAGACACCATGACACAGACAAACAGACAGACAGACACATTAACACACATTACTTACATAACACACATTACTCCTACCTGGCTGCCAGGGGGGCGTGCAGTGCAGACTGCTGACTGTGCTGGCGGCCGCTGGGGGACTTGTGCTGGAGTCTGGTGGCCGCTGGGGGAGGTCTGCTGGTGGCCGCATGTGAAGCTGTGCTGTGCTGGCTCTGCTCTCCCGCCTTCGCGCGCTGCTGAATGAGACCGCGGCCGGAATATGACGTCATATTCCGGCCCCGGTCTCATTCAGCTGCACGCTGGGGAGCAGAGCCAGCACAGCACAGCTTCACATGCGGCCGCCAGCAGACCTCCCCCAGCGGCCGCCAGCAGACCCAGGTGTCTGCCCGGCCCCAGGTGCCGACGGCCCACCGGGAAATTTCCCGGTATCCCGGTGGGCCAGTCCGGCCCTGTTCACCCAGATCAGGGCTATCAGGGGATTTATGGGGAAAATGTGTGTTTTCCTGCCTGTGGATTATTAGGTTATTATATTAGCTACTTTAAGTATATCACAGGCAGAGGGGAGGGATTGTGTAATGTATGTGGGAGTGTCGTTCTTTGTTACACTGTTTTTATTTGTTTACATGTTTTGTGTCTCAGTGCTCAACTAGGTCCACATGGGCAGCACCTTTGCTGTAAAACTTGTATAAAAGACCAGTGTTTGCCATTTAACTTTCTGTTCTACTTCACCCTCAATACTGAGTTCTGTCTCTTATTAGGGGAAACTGTTACAAGGGATTGCTATGCTCTTCATACTCCCTTGAATAATCACTAGCTCTTTTAAGAGCTGTTCCTGCTTCGCTCTCTGAAGGAAGAGAGGTTCACCCACTGGAACCTGGAGCCTTGTCGTAGGGTGGGTAGGAGACGGCGAGACCCCAACCAAGCTGCGGCGGTTAGTGGGGTCTGCAGTGGTTATGGTGTCCGGTGCGGTGCTGATGGTCCTTGGTGAGCACTAGGAGCATCCGTCAAACGGAGGTACCCAGTCAGGGTGCCAGGCGATCCGTTACAGGGACACTGGGAGACACGAGGACACAGACACTAGGGGTCACTGAGACACTAGGGGACACAGAGATATGGGAACACTGGGGGAGACATGGGAACACTGGGCAACTTTGAGACACAAGGGGACACTGGGCGACATGGGGCACTGAGACAATGTGATACTCAGGGGACACTGGGTGACATGGGGCACTGAGACACTGTGACACACAGGGGACAGTGGGAGACATGGGGCACTGAGACACTGTGATACACAGGGGACACCATGATACATAGGGGACACTGTAGACCTGGGGACACTGAGACACTAGGGGACACTGAGACACTAGGGGACACAGAGACATGGGAACACTGGGGGAGACATGGGAACACTGGGCAACTTTGAGACACGAGGGGACACTGGGCGACATGGGGCACTGAGACAATGTGATACTCAGGGGACACTGGGTGACATGGGGCACTGAGACACTGTGACACACAGCTGACAGTGGGAGACATGGGGCACTGAGACACTGTGATACACAGGGGACACCATGATACATAGGGGACACTGTAGACCTGGGGACACAGACACTAGGGGACACTGAGACACTGTTAGATTAGGAGACTGGGAGACTAGGGGATACTGGAAGACATGGGGACACTGAGACTCTGGGCAACATGGGGAAACACACACTGGGAGAAAAAGGGAGCACATCTATTATTCTGTTTCTGAGGCCTATGTTGTTTGAGAATTTGTCCCACAAACTCGTTAATTCTTTGACTATCTGAGATTTTGTTCGTGCCTCTAGGATGGATTTTTTGTTCACGTCTAGGACCCAAAATAGTGACGTTAAATTCCCTACCCTGGTTTTAGCTTTTTCCATTTTGTATTATGTTTCTTGGGTTGCAGCAATATTTTGTGTAAGCATTATATGGAAAACTTTGCTAGCTTGATAGCATTGTCAAATTTCCGGGCACCCCAATCCGCCATCCTGCCTTGATCTAGCCAAAACTTTAATTTTAACTCTTGCTTTCTTGCCGCCCCATACATATTTAAAAAAAGATGAGTGTAGTAAAGATAACTAGTTTTCTGGGAAATTAAGTGGGATCATTCTCCATAGGTACAGCCATTTTGGTAAAATATATGCTTTTAGGATATTGATCCTTCCCGACCAGGAAAATCCCATACCTTTCCAGTCCCCTAAATTTTTGTTAGTTTGGGTTAGTAAAGGTAGAAAGTTGGCTTCTGCTAGGTCTTTTAAATCTGAGGTTAGTGTTATACCTAGATATTTTAGCCTATCCTTGTTTTCTGAGAGCCCAAAGTTTTGTACAAGAAATTTAATTAACCTTTTATTCAGATTTTTAGTTATAAATATTGATTTCTCTATATTCATTTTATATCCTGACACAATTGAGTATTTATTTATCTCCTTTAGAAGCTTTGAGACTGAGGTTTGATATAGATCCAATATTGAACTTTGTTTTATGCAGGGGAACCCAAATAGTTTTTTTAAGTGCACTTGGAGGAGCGTGAATTCAGATACCAGACACCTGTTGGTAATCAAAATACCAAATAAGTGCTTAGGTGCAAATACTCATAGGACAGTAGTAGTGATACCGGAGAAACTGACGGAAGCCAAGCACAGAGAGATGGACACAGGTTTCTTCAGGAAGGAAGAGATTCTTTATTCGGTTCACCGATCGGGACTCAGAGGGACTAATGTCACCAAAATACAGCAAGTTCTGAGCCCCGGACAATAGTGCAGGCTCCTTATATAGGCATATAACTCCTCCCATATTAAGCTCCACCCACACATTCTCTTGACCAATCAATACAAATAAGAATTAACTTCCTGCTTGACCGCATGGCTTGTCCAGCACAATGGAGGAGGGGAATACTACATCCTGTATTCTCGCACATGCTCCGTACACTACTGATCGTATCTTGCCACGTGCAACTAACTGATCGATACGTCAGCATATGCACGTACACATGCCATGTGGTAATCTCGGCCTACTAAATTTATTTTTACCGAGATTCCACCACATTCCCCCCTTTGATGCCTCTTAATATTTCACAATTACTTGAGGCATCACTTAACCTTGGTTTGCATACACCTCAGGTTACCATGAACCAGACCAGACTTTTCCTATGATGTGAATCCCTCAACACTCCTCTTCCTGCATTGGTTCTCCCTGATCTAGAGCCTTATATTTATATATGGCCATTATCTGTGCTGCAGCCTTCCTTTCTGCTATATTTTCTATCAGGCTTTGCACAGACCTAACTACTAAGGGGATAAGACATGGCAGGAGTAGACACAACATTAAAATCAGTAGGACTCCGCCTACCAATGCCTTAAGCCCTCCAAACTGCTCATACCAGCTACCAAACCAACTACTTGGATTATACCCTTTCCATACCTGAGTAGGCACATGTGCTAGTTTAACCATATGGCTAGTAAGCTCAGCTATTGCTTGCCCTTCGTCATCTATTTGAAGACAGCAATTGCTCAGGTTAAACTTCCCACATACACCTCCCTCTACTGCCAATAGGTAATCCAAGGCTAATCTATTTTGGTACACTGCTGTCCTCATCCTGGTATTATGCTTCGCTAGAAGATTGAGCGCTTGTGAGGTCTCATTAGTAATAATCTCAACCACCGCCTGTAATCTTATAATACGGTTGAGCATATAAATTGGGGTTCTATATCCAAAGGTACCATCCTCTGCCCACGTGGCTGGCCCATAATAATCTATAATACGCTGGGGAGGCCATTCATCATCTTCCCAGGCGCCTATCTCTATGGGTCCCCTTTTCTTTCTATGATTCACATCATACACTTTAACACCCAAAGTCTCACCTGTTTCAATAGGTAACAAGAAGAAGGATGGTTTGAGCATACCCAACACACATGCCCCTTCCCAGTCCTGTGGCAACTCCGAATAGGCCTTCTTACCACAGATCCAGTACAAATTTGCTGGGGCTCTCCAACTAGATGTGATGGATAAATCAAACCACACGTCCTTTAAATTGGCATATCTTGCAAACGGGTTAGATGGTTCTGAGACATTTGAAGCCGACCACCAAGTTGTATTCTTTGTATCATCATCATAAGCTTTTTGCCCTAGACAAGTTAATTCTCCTACAGACGTATTATACATCATTCCTTTCCTTGCTATGCAAACATAACCTATGATGGAGGTCTTTAATCTCCACTCAGATTTACCTCTGACACTCATTTGATAATCTGCTTGTGTAGATATTAATTGTTCAACTGCCTCAGAACCGGACATTACCTCCTTTGCTTCCCAAGGCCATTGGTCTCCCATGTTAGTACCTCCACACACATAGCAGTTGGTAACATTAAGACTACCGGCAATACTTTCAGCTAAATCAATGAACAGGTTTTTAGCGTTATGGGGGATCTTATTATCTATACTCATCTCTTCATAAAAGGAATGGTATACCTGATGAGTTTGGGAGGTTACCGTATCGGTCTCTATCCCTATAAACAATACTGTCCCAGGGTCTAAACCCGTCCCATATATTTGAAACCCAAATAAATTACCATATCTATCCAAAAATTGGTCAGGATTATTTATAAGAATATGGACTGGATTGCATTCCATAGACTTACAGTATGGATTGGTAGGCAACTTAGTCACAATCATATCCTTGTCTGCTGTCTGTCCCCAAGTTGCCCACCCCACACAAGACCAATATGGGCAAAAATTATAATCCCTATTTGGGCATCTAGGACTCACATACTTATTTTTACTGCTGGGACAAATATATTTATCTTTAGACCCATACGTTCTCTCCCATCTAAGATCCACACATACATTCACCGGCTTTCTACCACTTGATATCGCCTTACATGCATCAAATAGCAGAACACCCGAAGAATGTACGGATTCTAATACCGTTTTATTAATTAGGGTCCCCTGAGGATCTCCATTCCTGAGAGTCAACCAAATTGTACGGGGTTGATACTCTGGACTGAAGCACTTAGGTTCTCCTATTCCTAAATGGCACACACTATACTCTATATTTAAGTATCTACATCTTGATACATCTCCTTTACACTCGTATTGCGAATGCCAAATTAGGGTCTGGGAAATATGATTACCTGTTCTTGTAGTCTTAATGCATACCTCACAGCTAGGAGTGTCGGTACCTCTACCTTCCTGAATATAAAAATACATATATAAAAACATTATCAGAAACACATCTTTCGTCGGCATCCTCAGTCTTCGTCCATGCGATGGCACCTCAGCTTCCAGGGTGTAAGGGCTGCAGGGAATGGAGTTCTGCTCGTCTTCACAGGGGTCCCTTCGAGACTTTTCCTGACTTTTAAATCACTCGTTGGTGAGCGGACAGGCTTTATTATGGCCGTCTCACTCACTTACCAATCTCTGAAACAATAAAATTTGTAATCCACAAGGTTCCTCGTCACTCCGACTGAGTCGTGCGCTTTAACCGGATCTTGCAGGGATTCTCTGGGTCTGCTGTAACTTGCCAAGAATCGACCGCTGCTGGTTTAACCCTGGAGTGATGTATCCACGGAGTCACTTCGGCCACTTTTATCGCTGTAGGGGTAGACAAAAGAACAACATAAGGACCTCTCCACTTGGGCCCTAACAGTACATTATTCCACTCTTTAATCCACACTTGGTCTCCTGGGTGGTAACTATGAACAGGGGGATAAATATTCACAGGTAATCTATCTTGTACCCATTTCTGTACCTCCTCCATAGTCTTACCCAACTCTACAACCTGCTGCCGGGTAATTCCTTCTCCCAACTGACTCAAATCCCCCCTTAAGTTACCAAGTACGGGAGGTGGACGCCCATACATGATTTCAAAAGGAGAGAGGCTCATCCTTCTGGTAGGTGTACTGCGGATTCGTAACAAAGTTATGGGCAAAAAAACGTTCCACTTAAGTTGGGTTTCCTGACACATTTTTTGCCAACTGGTTCTTAATAGTTCTATTCATTCTCTCTACCTTACCAGAACTCTGAGGTCTATATGCCGTATGAAGTCTCCACTTCATACCAAGCATATGAGTCAGTTGTTGTAGGCATTGATGAACAAAAGCTGGACCATTGTCCGATCCTATAGAGCAGGGTAGTCCATATCGGGGTATTATTTCTCGTAGCAGGAATCTCACAACTTCTCCTGCTTTCTCTGTACGAGTAGGACATGCTTCTACCCAGCCTGAATAGGTGCACACAACTACTAGTAGGTAGCGATGTCCACCAGATTTAGGCATTACTGTATAGTCAATTTGTAGATCGGACATAGGGAGTCCCCCCATATACTGAACTCCTGGTGGCTTTACTGGTCCTTGCCTTGCATTATTTTTAGCACACGTTACACATCTTCGAACAATGGCTTGAGTTAAGTTGGACAATCTTGGTATGTAGAAATGTTTTCTGAGAGATTCTTCTGTACTATCTCTCCCAGAATGTGTCCCGTTGTGATAGTTTTGGACAATTTCTACCGCTAGTGATGCTGGGATAACTATTCTCCCATCTTCTAACTGATACCATTTGTTCTCCAAATACTTTCCAGGTTCAGTCTTTAACCACTCTTCTTCTTGAGCTGTATAAACTGGAGTCCATTGAGACAGTGGGGTTGGTATAAGAGCAGCTATATGTTCCACATATTCCTGTCTTCCTGATTCAGCGGCACGCTTAGCTGCATTATCTGCCATCCGGTTTCCTTTGGTTACATCACCATCTCCTCTCAGATGCGCTCGACAATGTATAATACCGACTTCTTTCGGTTCCCATACTGCTTCCAATAGTTGTAGGATTTCAGCTGCGTACTTGATTTCTTTGCCCTCTGAATTCAATAGTCCTCTTTCTTTATACAAAGCTCCGTGGGCATGAGTGGTTAAAAACGCATACTTGGAGTCCGTATAGATGTTCACTCTTAAACCTTCAGCCAATTGTAACGCTTGTGTCAGTGCTATCAATTCTGCTTTCTGTGCTGATGTTCCTTTTGCCAGTGACCGAGCTTCTATCACCTTGTCTATCGTTGTTACTGCATATCCTGCATAGCGGATCCCTTCTTTCACATAACTACTGCCGTCTGTGTAATATTGAACATCGGGGTTCTGGATGGGAAAATCACGAAGATCTGGTCTACATGAAAATACTTCATCCATCACTTCCAAACAATCATGTTGACTTTCAGTAGGTTGTGGCAAAAGGGTAGCTGGATTTAAGGTATTTACAGTCTCTAAATGCCCTCTTGGATTTTCACACAACATTGCTTGATACTTGGTCATACGGCTGTTACTAAACCAATGATTTCCTTTGTAATCCAACAACGTCTGAACTGCATGTGGGACTCGTACATAAAGTTCTTGACCCAGAGTGAGTTTATCGGCTTCAGCTACCAGCAGGGCGGCTGCAGCTACAGCTCTTAGACAAGGTGGAAGTCCGCTGGCCACTGCATCCAGTTGCTTAGACATATAGGCAACAGGTCTTTGCCATGATCCCAAGTACTGTGTCAATACTCCCACAGCCATTCTTCTTTGCTCGTGTACATACAGGTAGAATGGTCCTGTGTGATCAGGTAGACCTAATGCTGGGGCACTCATCAAAGCCGTCTTCACATCTTCAAATGCCGTTTGCTGTTCTTGACTCCATAAGAAGGGGTCGTGTTCTGTACCCTTGATAGCTGCATACAGAGGTTTTGCCAATATCGCATAACTGGGAATCCATATCCTACAGAAGCCTGCTGCCCCCAAGAACTCTCGCACTTGTCTTCTATTCTTGGGTGTTGGTATTTGGCACACAGCTTCTTTTCTCTCTGGCCCCATTATCCTTTGACCTTCAGAGATATGGAATCCCAGATATTTGACAGTTGGCAGACACAACTGAGCCTTCTTCCTAGACACCTTGTATCCTGCCTTCCAGAGAATGTGTAGTAGATCGTGCGTTGCTTGCTGACATATTTCTCTTGTGACTGCGGCTATCAACAAGTCATCTACATATTGTAACAATACACACTCTCCTGGGATGGACTCGAAATCCAGTAGATCTTGACTTAGGGCTGAACCGAACAGGGTAGGTGAATTTTTAAACCCTTGGGGCAGTCTTGTCCAAGTCATTTGGCGTTTTGAGCCCGTTACAGCATTTTCCCATTGGAAAGCGAAGATACATTGGCTTTCTGCGGCAATTCGGAGGCAAAAGAAGGCATCTTTGAGGTCTAAGACTGTAAAATAGGTAGCCCCGCCCGGAATTAAAGCAAGCAGGTTATACGGATTGGGCACAACTGGATGTATACTAACAACCGCATCATTGACTGCTCTCAAGTCCTGCACAGGGCGATACTCATCTGTACCGGGCTTTTGAACAGGCAGCAATGGGGTGTTCCAGGGGGAAGTACAGAATTTTAGGATACCATACCGTATGAACTTATCCAGATAAGATTGAATGTTCTTCTTAGCCTTCTGTGGAATGTGATATTGTCGTAGGCTCACTGGATAAACCCCAAGTTTTAGTTCGATTTTAATAGGTGGAATATTGCGGGCCAGTCCTGGTGGGTTGTTCTCTGCCCAAACTCCTGGTATGTTGAATAATGATTCATCACTCCTAGGGTTTTGGTTAGTCAACGCTGTATAAAGTCGCCACTCTTCTTCCTTTGGTATGGATAATGTCATAATACCTGAAGGTCCATTAAACTTTAAGGATGTTGTTCCGTTTGGTAGGAACGTAATCTGCGCTTGTAATTTGGATAGCATATCACGTCCCAGCAATTGGACTGGACATTCAGGCATGTAAAGGAATTGATGTTTTACTACGTGGCCTCCCAATGTACAGAGTCGACTTTTAAGAACCGGTTTTGCAGCACTTCTTCCAGTTGCTCCTATTACGGTAATAGTTCTTCCAGATGGAGGAGCAACTAGGTTAGTCACCACCGAATGTTCAGCATCAGTGTCGATCATGAATGCACTCCTTTTTCCCCCTATTGATACATCGACCATAGGCTCCGCTCGACCAAGGGGGATGGAGCCCGGTCGGTATCAATAGTCTTCCATGACCGTGTCAGCCAATCCTACGAAATCCCTACCTTCTCTATCGCGGGACCTTTGCGCTGCGGGATAGTACCTGTCTTCTCTTACACTTCCTCTGTTACCATTACTCCCTCCGGGACCTCCTCTACCTCTCGCTCTGCCTCTAAAGTTTCCATAACCTGCCCTGGGTGGGTCTCTCTCGTACTGCTCTCTTTTCGGACACTCGCTTCTCCAATGCCCTTCTTCTCTGCAATACGCGCACTGATTCCTACTCAGGGGTTCCCTATTCCACCTACTATCGCCTCTATCTGGGCCCCGTCTATCTACGCCTGCGATCGCTACCGCTAACATATCCGCCTTTTTACGCATCTTGCGCTCTTCCTCTTTCTTACTTTCTGATTCCCTATTCATATACACCTTATTCGCTACCTCCATTAGTTGGGTAATGGACATTCCTGCAAACCCTTCTAACTTCTGTAGCTTGCGCTTAATATCCCCGTAGGCTTTGCTGGCAAAGGCAGAGTTTACCATTCGGGAATTCTCGGTGTCTTCCGGATTAAAGGGGGTATACAGGCGGTATGCCTCCAATAATCGGTCATAAAAGACACTGGGCGCTTCATCACTTTTCTGAATCACCTCAACTGTCTTCGACATATTTATGGCTTTCTTCCCTCCGGCTTTCATGCCAGCAATTATAGCATCTCTATAGGCCTTTAGATGACGCATATCTGCGCCATTAACATTCCATTCGGGATCGGTATTAGGATAATGAGTTGCGGCCCATGCTGCTGGATTGGCTTGATTTAAAGTACGGGCTTCTCCCTCTAGCGCTTTAATGGCCGCTTGATTAATCCTAGTCCTCTCCTCATTATTAAACAATGTCATTAATAATTGCTGGCAATCAGCCCAGGTTGGATTATGCGTCTGGACTATCGAGGTGAACAGGTCGGTCATGGCTTGTGGTTTCTCAGTATACGAGGAATTGTGGGTCTTCCAATTCAAGAGATCGGTAGTCGTGAACGGGACATATACGAAGACTGGGTCAGCATACACCATTTGACCTGTGGCATCAAGATAGGCTGACCCAGGATTCAAACGAAGAGGCATCTGATAATGTTTGGGTCGTTGGGTACCGGTCAATTGTCGGGTTAGTATAGGGCTACGTGGAGGGGCGTCGGTTAGAGGTTCCGGTCGGGGGGTAGTAAGACATGAGGATGTAGAAGCTTGATTTTGGGGAAGGTCGGTAAATAGAATATTCCGAGCCGGGCTAGAAGAAGCCTGACCGGAAGCTTGAATTGGCGCCAAATCAGGATATATGGGTTTAACGGGGTTGGTACCGGAAGGGGAGGTTTAGTAACGGGTGGGATGGATTCTGAGCTGGAGGAGGAAGTAGATGGGGACAACGGACGAGTGGGTGTGGAACTTCCTGTACTTGTATCACTTCCCTCTACAGGGAAGTAAGGGGGCGGCATAGGGATCTCGGACTCAGGGGGCGTGTCCAAAATGGGCTTAACCGTGGTCCTAGTGGACAAACAAGTCCTGGCCACCATGAGGCGACATTGCTCCTCGTGGCATATCCGGATCCATCTTGGCGAGTCGTTTACGGCCTGCCTCCAACAATCAATGTATGGAAACTGTCCGTAAAGTTCAGGCCTACCTGATACAGCCACGTGTACACGCTGTACCAGATTTGGATCCAAACTGCCACGTGGCGGCCATGCCGCAACCAAAGTAGGCCACTCCCTAGTGCACAAAGTGACCAAACGTACAGAAGACATTTTAACCCCAAAATCACATTTTGTAAATCCCTTTTTAAAATTCTTCACCACACAACCTAAGGGATCCAAAATCGTCGACTCCGACGCACCCATACTTAGCAATGGAGCGTCGTTAACAACGAATGCTATACACACACTCTATTCAACAGTCACACCCGTTTCTTCCGGCAACAGCACCACGTGGTACAGTTACCAAGTGAAACGTACACAATAACACGATAAAAACACTCAGGGAATTCCCATACACACACAGCTGTTACACCAGTCACTAAGTAATCAATATTATGCCCTTTGGCGAAACTATACAGTCACCCACGCTATAATTCTCTATATATGAATTACCCGTCTATAACACACCCCAGTAACATCGTCTTTTACAAATAGTAGTTACAGTACGGTTAGCATAGGTCAAAGTACAATTTAAGGTCACAATACAATTATTAGTGGTTATGGTGTTAGACATGCAATAAACGACAATGATTAGTACTTATATACAGTGTCAGTAAATATACAGGGTTATGGTACCGTGCACTATAATACAGCAACACACTATTAACACTCTCGCTAGACGGCTGAGCTCGCGCTATCTAACAAGATGTACACTTTACTAACAATCTTTAACACATATACAATCCCAACTAAACTATTGGCCAGTACCTTGATGGACTACCTAAAACTATCTACATCCGTTTTGGTTAGCCACACTGCCCAAGCACCACATATAGCGAACTAGAGGGCGGAATTTACAACAGAACCCTTTTAGTCTTTCTACTCTATCAAAGGTCTAGTGGGTTCCAAATTTACACGCCTTCCCCCTTAGCCAAGATAGGTTGAGATCTAGCAAACGATAATGTACATCAGAGTCTGCTTAGTCTCCCGGTCCCTCCGACCTAGCGAACGTAATATACACCCTAGAACGCTAGTCTAGACAAGACACCGGTGTCCGGCTAGGGCTATTTACACAGAACCCCGCCTGACTCCAAACCAAATCAAACGGTCTTACTAAAGAGCGTTCGATTGAGCGGTGCGCCTTCGCTCCTTCCCTCCGTCAGAGGGGGCAGATTCCATACACAGATTTAACCCCTTATGGGCCTACCGCACAATCGGTATACCCCTAGTGGGTCCGCCGTCTAAAACAGCGGTCGTCTTACCTCCTCGTTCCTGAACCTGAGTTCACACTCATCGACGGGGACACCCTAGCACTTACTACGTAGAGGCCGATGATCTCCTGGACAACAGACCAGTGGCGCCGAGACGAAGGGAGGTCCACGCAGAAGTTCAGGGGTGCAGCCGTAGAGAACGTAGGCAAAGATAGACCGTCTCACGCCTCTGCTTCTCAGCTACCGTTGAACGATGAGCTTCCCGGCCAATGCACCAAATGATACCGGAGAAACTGACGGAAGCCAAGCACAGAGAGATGGACACAGGTTTCTTCAGGAAGGAAGAGATTCTTTATTCGGTTCACCGATCGGGACTCAGAGGGACTAATGTCACCAAAATACAGCAAGTTCTGAGCCCCGGACAATAGTGCAGGCTCCTTATATAGGCATATAACTCCTCCCATATTAAGCTCCACCCGCACATTCTCTTGACCAATCAATACAAATAAGAATTAACTTCCTGCTTGACCGCATGGCTTGTCCAGCACAATGGAGGAGGGGAATACTACATCCTGTATTCTCGCACATGCTCCGTACACTACTGATCGTATCTTGCCACGTGCAACTAACTGATCGATACGTCAGCATATGCACGTACACATGCCACGTGGTAATCTCGGCCTACTAAATTTATTTTTACCGAGATTCCACCACAGTAGGAAGGGAGTGAAAGGGTAAGAGGAGTACAGATAAGACATAGGGATGAACATCTTGTACATATAACAGATAAGTTCAGAGAAAGAGAAAGAACAGACTGATTTAGGAGAGACAGCTCAGGTGGTGGCTATCTGCTCCTGGATTAAGACATAAATGGTCTTAAGTGTCATTTTAAGCATTAAGCATTTTCTGAGTCCAAGTTAGTCAATTTTAATATAGGATATCTAATATGACACCTATAAGCTTGAACCTTGGAATTAAAGTAAATTCTTTCATAGGTTTTAGGTTCTTCTAAAGTTAGTAAGATGTCATCTGTGTAAATAATTAATTTACTATGTGCTACGGAGTACGTAAATCCTTTAATTTTTTTTTGTTTTTTCTTATTAGAATCGTAAAGGGTTCTAATACCATTATGTACAGTAGAGGGGAAAGAGGACCCTTGTCTAGTCCCATTTTTAACACTGACGTTTTGTGATGTGAATCCTGACCCTGTTACCTTAGCTGATGGAGAGCTGTAGAGAGTGAACATAGCTTGTAATATTGGTCCAGTGGCAAACATGAAACCCCATCCAACCCTGTCAAACGCTTTATCTGCGTCTATTGACAGTAACATTAGAGGGGTTCCATTGTTCTCCGTTTCTTCTAACAGGTGTATTATTTTTCTAAGGTTGTTTATTGAAGACCTACCTGGTATGAATCCTACTTGGTCATTATTGATTAGTTCTGGTATGACTATTTTTAATCGGTCAGCAAGGATAGAAGATAATATTCTAATATATGTATTGATTAATAATATGGGTCTATAGTTGCCAATCAGTTCTAAATCTTTATCTGCTTTTTGGATAGGGACAATATTCGCTCTCAGCAGCTCTCCAGGATAGCTTCCTGTTTTCATTATACAGTTGAAAATGGTGGTAAGTTCCCCTTTAAGTTGGTCTTTTATTAGTTTATAACATTTGTTTGTGAAGCTATCTGGGTCTGGGGCAGTCTTTATTTAAGCTTATTTATGGATTTGCTGACCTCTATTTCTGTTATAGGCTTGTTTATCAGCTTGAATTGGTCGGATAGGATTTTTGGCATGGATACATTTTCAAAGAATTCCTCAATCTCTTCTTTCCTTGCCATATATTTATTTTGGTAGATTATATAGATTCTGATAAAATCTCTGAAACGCTCTACCTATTTTTTCTGGGGACATTAAATAGGTTCTTTATCTTTTATTTTAGATATTACTCTTTTTTGTTTCCCTTTTTTAATTTATTAGACATTAATGTTTCTGGCTTGTTAGCCTTTAAATACCACTTTGATTGTAATTCTTCTAACTGCTTGGTTGCTTTATTCATTAGCTGGATATTTATCTGTTTTTCTATTTCTACAATCTTCATTGCTATTTGTTTAGAAGGGGTTGTTTTATTTTGCCTCTTATATTTGCTTAATGTTATATACAGTTTGAAGAGAGGTGGTAAACCGTTTTTATTTGCAGTGGCAGCGATTTTTATCAAATGGGCTTTAACTACGCTTTTATAAGCGCACCAGACCATAATATCCGGTGTACCTTTGTTTTAATTTTCTAAACAGAAAAGATTTGTTATATTCTTAATTTCTTAACATTTTTTTTTTGTGTAATAAAAAATCTTTTATACAGCACTCTTTTCGAAATGTATCCAAGTTATCTTTATATTCCAACATAATTGGACTGTGGTCTGACCATGCTATATGCTGTATCTCTATTCTTTTAACAAGACATAGCATGGACACGTTACCCAGGATAAGGTTGATTCTGGAGTATGAGTTGAATGTTCTAGGGATCTGAGGGATGAAATGTTCTCCATATATCTCTTAGGTTATGATTATTTAGTAGGTTTTGCAATCTATTTTCAGTTGTTTTCCTGCTTATCCTGTCATTCTGTCTCTTTCTATCTTTGAGATGGTCCACTACGCAATTAAAGTCCTCCATAATTAATACCAACCCTTGTTTAATCTGCTTCATTTTATTGAAAGATTTTCTGATAAATTTTATTGTAGATTTATTTGGTGCATAAATGTTAACTAATGTGAATAACTTGTTATTTATTTCACATATTAGAATAATATAACGTCCTTCTGGGTCTAAATCTTGATATTTAATGATTAAGGAGAAATTTTTTGCAAACAGGAATGCTACGCCTCTTTTTTTTTTTTTTAGAGTCTCACTTATAATAGTAGGGTATCTTGATTTTTTTTATTATTGCCATTTATATAGCGCCAACAGATTCCGTAGCGCTTTACAATATTATGAGAGGGGGATTTAAATATAAATCGGACAATTACAAATAAACTTACAGGAACAATAGGTTGAAGAGGACCCTGCTCAAACGAGCTTACATTCTATAGGAGGTGGGGTGTAAAACACATTAGGACAGGAATTTACAATCAAATAAGGTGGGCTGCCCTTCAGGAGAGGGCAAGAGGTAAGGGTTAGTCTTGGAGGCCATAAGCTTTCCTAAAGAGATGGGTTTTAAGGCACTTCTTAAAAGATGCAAGACTAGGGGAGAGTCTGATGGCGGTAGGCAGGCTATTCCATAGGAAGGGAGCCGCCCGCGAGAAGTCCTGCAAGCGCGAGTTGGCCGTACGAGTGCGGACAACGGACAGGAGGTGGTCACGGGCAGAACGGAGAGACCGAGAAGGGACATACCTATGGATCTGTGAGGAGATATAAGAGGGGCTAGAGTTGTTCAGTGCTTTATAGGTGTGAGTTAGTACCTTGAATTGACTCCTATAGCATACAGGAAGCCAATGTAAGGACTGGCAGAGGGGTGAGGTGTGAGAGAAACGACTAGAGAGGAAAATCAATCTAGCAGCAGCATTCATTACGGACTGTAAGGGTGCAGTACGGCTATTGGGGAGACCAATCAGGAGAGGGTTACAATAATCCATGCGGGAAATTACTAGAGCATGGACAAGCTCCTTGGTAGTATCTGGTGCAAGAAAGGGGCGGATGCGGGCTATGTTTTTAAGATGGAATCTACAGGATTTGGCAACATGCTGGATGTGAGGCTCAAAGGTGAGACCAGAGTCAAGTATGACGCCAAGACAGCGCGCTTGCAAGGATGGACTGATGTTGGTACCACAAACTTGGAGGGAGAGCGAAAGAGGAGGATCAGTATTAGGAGGAGGAAAGACAAGGAGCTCAGTTTTTGAGAGATTGAGTTTCAGAAAGCGGGAGGACATCCAGTCAGAGATGGAAGAAAGGCAAGCAGTGACACGTTGCAGGACGGCAGGGGAGAGGTCCGGGGAGGAGAGATATAGCTGGGTGTCATCAGCGTACAGGTGGTAGTGAAATCCAAAAGAGGTAATAAGTTTGCCAAGAGAGGCAGTATAAAGAGAAAATAGAAGGGGACCAAGGACGGAGCCTTGGGGAACTCCAACCGAGACAGGGCAAGGGGAGGAGGTATCATTAGAAATGGAGACACTGAATGAGCGTTGGGAGAGATAGGAGGAAAACCACGAGAGGACAGAGTCACAGAGACCAAGCGATTGAAGAGTTTAAAGAAGGAGAGCATGATCAACGGTGTCAAAGGCCGCTGAGAGGTCAAGAAGAATTAGTATGGAGTAGTGGCCTTTGGATTTAGCTGCGATTAGGTCGTTAGTAACTTTGATAAGGGCAGTCTCTGTAGAGTGGAGAGGGCGGAAGCCAGATTGAAGAGGGTCAAGGAGAGAGTTGGAATTGAGGAAATGAGACACACGGGTAAAGACAAGTCTTTCCAGAAGCTTTGAGGAAAAAGGGAGCAGGGATATGGGACGGTAGTTAGAGGGGGTGGATGGGTCGAGGGATGGTTTTTTTAGTATAGGTACTACAGTGGCATGTTTAAGGTCAGCAGGGACGATGCCAGAGGAGAGCGAGCAGTTGAAGATGTGTGTTAGAGAAGGCACGAGACAAGTGGAGAGAGATCTAATAAGGTGAGATGGGACAGGATCGAGCGGGCAAGTGGTGGGGCGAGAGGAGCAAAGAAGAGCAGCCACCTCTTGGTCAGTAGCTGGGGAGAATGTCTGAAGGGTAGGAAAGGCATGATCTATGTGTGATTGAGAAACAGAAAGGCAAGGAGGGGAGAATTCTTTCCTTAGCTGTTCAATCTTGTCAGTGAAGTAACATGCGAAGTTATTTTGATTGGTTAGTTGATTGGTTCTTGTTCAGTGGGTTTCTTGCAGAAGTCCAGGAAGGAAGTCCAGCATTATAGACCTTTTACATGGTGTGTTGATCCCCCAGGCATTTATTGATACCAACTTAAATTGTATTTTCTTATCTGTTCTCGAGGCTCTCTCTCCATGGGTTTCCAAAGTTTTATAATAAAAACGTCATTATTAGTGATTATATAAAAGTAATACAGGTTGATCTAAAGCAATGGTGTCAACCTAAGACAAACGTGTATGTAAAAAAAAAAACTGCCATACAGTATCTCGAGTAATACAAAACATTACTGAGATATAGCTCCCACATATCCTATGGGAAGAGTGTACTGAGGGTAGACGATCTAGGGGGAGCCTACCTAAAGGTACTGCTAATATAAGAGAAGGTATGTATTAATAAATAAATATATAAATAAATAAGTAATAAAAATAAAAAAGTATGAAAGAAGAAAACCAGCCAAGTATACATTAATGTCACTAATGTGTGTAGAAATAGGGATAGGGGGGAGCCTTGTAAATCTACCCCCCGATGTACTCTCAGCTTATTATCAAATGTATTTTTCTAAAGTGTTTTAACTGATTATTGTTTTACAAAACGTGTGTTATTCTTAAATCTATCACTCCTTCCCTTACGTATTTATTTTTTTTCCCTCCTTGTGTAAGTGTGTGCCATTCTGTATATTTGTATTCCTTTTGTTTCATGTAATCTTTAGTGTACATTATGTAATTTCATTCTAATTTGTGTAAACTTAATAGGAAGATCATTTTCTTCCATTTTGTGCGTTGCTTATCTTGTTAGGTGTCTGTTTAACCCCTTAAGGACCAAACTTCTGGAATAAAAGGGAATCATGACATGTCACACACGTCATGTGTCCTTAAGGGGTTAATCAATTTTCAAAAAATTTCTACATTTCTCTATTTTCATTTCTTTGTTTCCCCTAGATTCATAGTTATACTTTTTATATCTCCCTAATATCCCCTTTGTCCCCTTGTGCTATAAAAATTAATAAAAAATAAAAAAAATTAAAAAATCTGTGATTTCTCTTATTGCATGTATGATTCTTTTTCAGTTTTCCCTTGTTAAAAGGTTGTATCGCTAGTGTCATCTTTCTTTTTTTCTTTCCACTCCCCTCTAGTATTTGGGACCTCCCCCTTTGTTGACTAGTGGTTGGAGCTATTTCCAAATTTATTTTTGCTTAAACCAGCTTTTTAGGTCTTCTGCATAATTGATACTGGTGGTCTTCCTTCTCCCTTCGTGAGATATGATAATTCTCGTTGGGAATCCCCATCGATAATTACTATTGTTCTGTTTCAGAACTAGTGTGCCGTCGGAGAAGGTCTTCCTTTTTTGTCTAGTTGGCCATGACAGATCCTGGAATATTTTCAGTGTTTCGTATTCTTCTGCACATTTATTACTTCTTATGGCTCTCAGAATTTGCGACTTAATTTTGGAGGAGGCACAGCATATCAATACATCTCTTGGAAGATGTTCTGGGACGCCCAGGTTTGTTCACTCTTTGGCATCTTTCCATTATGGGAATTCTGGGGTCTCATTCCACCTTCAAATGCTTAAAGAATTCCTATATGTATGATTCCAGATTTTTTAGATTTATTTGTTTTGATACTCCTCTAATTCTTAAGTTGTTCCATTTTGACCGATCCTCTAGGTCTATCAGTTTGTTCTTCATGTCAGCCATCTTTTTTTCCAGCGCCAAATGTTCTTCTTTGTGGACTTTTTCCTTTTGTTCCAATCCATTTAGTTTTTCTTCTATGCCTAGGAAACGTTGGTTGAGAGTCAACAGTTCTTTCTTTATGTCTAGAGTATTAGCTTGGATTTCTTCTCTCAGATTTACAAATTGTGTATCGAAGTGTCTGAGTAAGTTGTCATAATAATTTCTTCCTTCTCTTAATTTTTGAATTTCTTCCATTTGTCCTTTATGTATTCCTTCCTCTGATGGAATATTAGAGAGAAGAGAGTCCTCCAAGTTTGTTTTATTACACGATAGTTTTGGTGAAAAGAAGGAAAGGCATTTTTGTATTTTATTCCAGGCTTTTTCTCTCTTTTTTTTTTTTTTTTAAAGTGCTTGCCATTTTGTGTCTTTTTTGTAGCCATTTGTATTTTAATTTGTTTTTATATTTTAGTTTAACTCTTTCTTCTGGAAGTTATATGCTCTTTTAGGCTGGTGCTCTCTTTGCTTTTAGTATAGTACCCTTTCTTGCGTTTCTTGCTCCCCAACTTCTTCTCCTCCTCACCTTCACTCCCACCTTCACCTTTCTCTTCTAATACGCAGTATGTTTTATTATTTTTTAATTTTTTTTTATTTCTCTTCTCTTTCTCTCTCTTTCCTTTTTTACTCTCTTTCCTTCCTATTATGTTTCCTATTTTATTGTGCAATAAATTGTGCTAAGTAACAGAAATAGGGGATAAGCGGAAAGTGCTATATGAGTGAAGACAAAGATACAGACAATAAATAAAAGAGAAGGCGCTAGAAGTGACAAGAGCTGCTGGCTCACGGCAGACCTTTTTAGTAATCTGTCCCACACTATGGGCAAAAATTTACTTGGATTAACTGGGTTTAGATAGTCTTTAAATCTTATATTGTCCCCCTTTATGCAGCTCTCTATCATATCTCTATTTCCCCTCTTCTAAGGGGTTCACTAATTGTCATGAGACTCAAAGTGTTTTACCAACCTCTGCAGAATAAACATAGAAAAAAAGACAGAAAATTGGTAGCCATTGCCACTTAGCTTGTGAAGGTGTGCTCCCACTTGCTGTTTTCATCTGTTGCCGTTGTTTTATATTCACTTTGGATGTGTTCGCAAGGGTTAGCTCATTTGTGTTATTTGACTGGCTGTGGCTTTATCCGGCATGAGGAAGACTCCCTACATCTCCCTGCATCCTCTCCGTTTTACGGCACCCCTAGTGGCACACCAGGTAAGTCGGATCTTTCCTCAGCTCCCTCGATCAATCTCTCAGTCGCGTTCCACGAGGACGCAGCACGCCACGCTATGTCATATAGCTCCGCCCCCCACCGTATTATGGTTGAACTCTAACTACTTTTCAAATACTCTTGCTTAAGTATGGAAACTTATGGGATGTAGAGGAACAAAACTTGTGTGGACTGGCTGACAATGAAATTAGTTTAGGTAATGCTGACTTTGGTCTCTCTAATACTGTGGCATGTTCCCTTTCTTCTACACTCACTACAAACACCTGCCCTAGACTATATACCAGGATTTTCTGCCCTCTTGTAAGAAGGTAAGGAGAAAAGTGTACATGTTACTGCTAGGGGACAGTCCTTAGAGTGGAGTGAGTGCATCATTAGACGCATTTATGCCAAGCTCAGGGTGCTGTCTGCATAGTATGCCCTTAGTTGGCCAGCCTGCATAACTGGCAGGCAGCCTGACATGTATTCATGCCAGGCTGTCCTTCAAATTCTTTGGGCAGACATGCCCCCTTTTTGGGTATGTTTGCCCCTTCGGCAGTCCTGGTTACGTGATTCACGTCAGTTGCCCACCCTTTTACCCTGTCCATAGATTTCCTGCTTCACTGGACACTGCTGTTAGATGATATGGATTTACTTGAAAGATGAAAGCATGAGATTAGCATAGGGTATGTGTTTTCTCATAGCTGCATCCTATGAT
This sequence comes from Pelobates fuscus, assembly GCF_036172605.1. NCBI lineage: Eukaryota > Metazoa > Chordata > Amphibia > Anura > Pelobatidae > Pelobates > Pelobates fuscus. Next base: position 147,419,224 of record NC_086322.1, read on the forward strand.
TTTCCCTCCAGCACCATCTCCATCAGATACATGACACTTGGGAGATAGGACTGTTTTAGTGTTTTTGGTCGATAAGATTTTGTAATTAGACCCATCACAACTGTCAGCACCAGGCCCACTGCGCTCTTAATCTGGCCCTGCCCTTAGTCGGCTAGCTTTCAGCCTGCATCATCAGGATCCAAACTTTCCTCATAGAGATGCATCTCTGTGAGGATATGCTGATTGACAAGGGCTGTGTTTGACTTGTGTTGGCTCTGCCCTTGATCTATCTCCTTGACAATATCAGCCAATCCTATGGGGAAGCATTGTGATTGTCTCAGACCACCACTTCTGATGATGTCAGCAGACAGAGGCAGTACATAGGCAAACAGGGGCCGAGGTAGCAGCTACAGACTTGAATACAAGTAAGATTTTACTATATTTAGGGTGGCAAGACGGGGTCAGGGTGCTAGATGGTGACTTTAAAACTATAGGGTCAGGAATATATGTTTGTGTTCCTGACCCTATAGTGCTCCTTTGAAGATACAGAGTATGAAACAATAATAAGGTGCATTAAATTATCATAATAATTTTGCCATAAAATAAATTAATATAAAGTGTCTATGGTCAATGTAGAGTTAAAAAGGTGCACATTTTAAATCCCCTCTTATGAGGATAAATTGCCCTAATATTCATGATACTTTTACAATATTGCAATTAGCATAAAGTGCTAGCGGACAATATTTTATTAATGAAAAATGTGTTGATTTTATATCCCAATCTCTGGATGTAAAAGTGAAACGTAATGAAGTAAAGAAAGTGACTGGTGTCCCAAATACTGCCTTGCAGAAATGTTAAAAGCTAAAATCAATAAAATACCTAATTGTGACGACTAGAATAATGAGAACCCCATAGATAAAAATATGAGTGTTGGTAAGGCAAGAGAAAGAATAAATTTGAAGAATAGCCAAACAGTTGGAACAGAAAAGATGTGGATTAAAACATTAGTTATATTAAATACATATTACTAGTTAATTAAACATAATAATGGATATATATTGGATGAAGATTAGATAAAAAAAAAATTAAATCCCTTATGAGACAGTGTGTTTAGTTCTTGTATCCAAAATGTTTCCCTTTGAAGGAGCAGCATTGGTCTGTCTCCCTCTCTTATGGGGTTTGGAACATGATCAATTGCAATGCTTTTGAGGGACATCAAATGATGCTGGTTACCTAAGAAGTCTCTAGCCATGGGCTTATTGGATTTCCCATCCTTGTAGGCAAGGCAGATGCTTGATCTATGCCCCCTTATTCTTTCCCAGAGAGCTGTCTCCGTCTTGCCTACGTAGTTAAGTCTTATAGATCATAATGTCAGTACAACACCTGATCCGGTGTTTGGTTTTATATGTTTTTCAGTGTGTGGATGATTAAAACTTTTGACAGCGATTAAATGTCCACATGTCACACATCCCAAGCAGCCTACACATCCAAAATTCTTAACATTCTTGTCTCTTAGTCGGTAACAATGTTCTGGATCAGTTCTTACCAGGAGATCCCTTTTAATTTTATTTTTTTTATAGCAAAACAATGTCTTTTGCTGAAGAATGTCTGGAAGAGAAGGTCACAACTAAGAATGTTTCAGTTTTCATTTACGGTCGTAGTTTGCTGTCTTGTAAACCATAGGGAATACCACTCTTGAAGGAGGTTCTTCTAACTTAGTATGTTCTCCGTTAATATGTTAATTTTTGGCTTTTTGTAGAGCCTTGTCTAACATAATGCATTTATACCCCCTTGCCAAAAATCTGCTGTACATCATTCCCTATTGTTCCTCGCCTTATGTTGTTGCAAAGTTATTCCTAAGAACTCTCAAAACTTGTGAGACAGGGAGCAAATCCTTCATATGTCTTGGGTGTGCACTTTCATAATGGAGGTTAGTATTCTGATCTGTCATTTTTGGGGGGGGGAGTTTTTTTTTTGTTTTACCATTATTATTTTTTTTGTTTATTTATTTGTGTTTTTGCAATGCATTATAGTAATACAAACAGTCCTCAAGCATATCATGTATAACATTTGGGGTTATCGAGAAAACATTCAAAATTGTTTTTATAATGTAAAGACGATATATTCAAGTTATTTTTCCCTGGCCAGTCTAATCAAGCTAATTAATAATAATACTACGGCAGTAATTACCATACTACATGCTTGAGGAGACACGTTAAATTACGTGCTACACTAGCCATAGGTTAATATGATATAGTAGAAGTATGCCAAGCTAGGGTTTATATGAAAGAGTTACCACCAAGCCAAGGCCCCACTTGTTATCATGATGTTGGATTGCCGGAGATAGGCTTTAGTGGTATGTCTATGGGGCTAAGGAAACACTGGGACTGCAAGGGGGCCTGAAGACTTCAAAGATTAACATGTGCACATTCGATCTATCAAGATCAAATTATATACATCAAACCAGAGTGCAGTGTAAAGTAAGTGATCAGGGCATGTAGGTATACGCTTTACTTTGCTAAGCTGGACCTGGACAGAAAATCCTGTGTTAGCCAACACCACTGCATGGGAACCTCTGAAGGCACCCTGGAGGCAGTCCAGGGAAGGGGCTATGTGTGGCCTCCTTTCAGCCCCGGGCCTTGTTGAGGGCCTGCATCTTTGTACCATGGAGGTCTCCCAGTCGAGTCCAAGTACTTATCTACTGGGATGCAGCAAAAGCTCTGGGCGGTCGGTCACCTCTTACGGCTGGGTGTTGAGAGGATCGGAGAGAGAAGGTGCATCTGACATTTTGAAGATGAGTACTATGGCTTAAACCCGTGCAGTATTAGCTGCCTGTGGTCAGTTGTCTGAGCCAGGGGAGCGGTGGCCTCTCCGTGTTTCATCCTCGTGTAGGTCGTTAGCCTTGATTGGGTCAGTCTAGCGTTGGTGAAGCCTGTGCAAGGTACAGCAAAGTCTCCCAGGTAGGATTAGTGGAGTCTGTAAGTGTAGATAGCCAGGGAATGCACCCTAATATTTTTCACCAGACGCGGGAGCTCTTGCTGAGCATGTCTGGTCTGCTTGGTAGTCAGACTCTGCTCCCTGATCTGTCGGTTTTGTGTATAATTTATACTCGAGTTTCCCATTGCTTTGCATGATTTCCAAATCTAAAAACGGTATACAGTACATTCTTGATCCACATGTGAAGTGACTTTCACTGGGGTAGGTAGTTCATTGATATATAGTACGAATTTGTGTGCCTGTTCCATAGGGCCATTCCACAGTATCAGAATAGCATCAATGTAGTACTTTGTGACGTTTTGTGCATACTGTTGTAAAATTTATTTTTATTCAAAAAAATACATAAAAGTATTTGCATACATGGGGGCCATAGCTGCCCCCATTGAAGTGCCGGATGTCCACAGATATCAGTTTGTTTAAAAACATGAACTATTAAGGCTAAAAGTTCTAAAACAAATTTGATTGCTGGCCCCTGATAAAGTGCCTATTCAGATAGATAATTTTATTAAAATAGTTTTATTAAAATTCCTGCCAAATTTAAACATTTCGACATCAAACTGAAAATGGTAAGGACCACTAGTTGATATAAAAGAAAGTCCTTTACTCAAAATGTCAATTTCCATTTACATCAACTTTCTATAAGACAAATTGAACACAGGTATTACTTCCACAGCAATGGTCTTACTTTGGGACCACTGTATGTGTCCCTTTTGTCCCCATCTTGTGAGATGTCTTTCCCGCTTCCGATTTTGTTCCTTGTAAGTGTGCATGGAGGTGATAACATTTCTGTTGGATTTTTGTTCTCTAAAAAAAAATTAACCATTCTTGGGGTTTTGGACCTCCCAAAAGCTAATTCATTGGAAGTAATATCAATGGTTGTAATGTTTGGTTTTATTATTCTCTTCCTGAACCTTCTAGAGTTTCTGGTCACCTAACATCTATACACATGATGGTCATGGTAATTCTATTGGACCTTTTTAAAATATATATTTGAGTGCATTTGGTTTTAAAAAGATTGTTATATAACTGAATGCCAAAAATAGAATGCTACTTGGAGTAGTAACCAAACCCCTTTATCTTAATCATTTCAGCATAACAAAATCTGTCAAATTCTTGTGTTAAAACTATTTATATGAATCAGCTGTTTGATCAACTTAAGGCTATATTGCCACAAATGCAGAAAAGGGTAGATGAGGTTACATCCTATAATCATTTTCTCATTATTTAACCCCTTAAGGACACATGACGTGTGTGACATGTCATGATTCCCTTTTATTCCAGAAGTTTGGTCCTTAAGGGGTTAAAGATGTTTAACCTAGTGAGACCCTATCTGAACAAGGCATGGAAATGAAAAGGCACTGCTGTAAAATGGATCTATTATATTTCACGGGAATGAGTCAATATTCTACTTTTTTAACATCATATTGCCTATGATTATCCACTTATTTTGCTCTATACCATTTTTGATTTGTAATATCCCTCCCTATCTTGATTGATCTTGCCTGCAACAATCACCATTTTTCTTGTCAAATAAATCTTTCCATTGTATTGCTATGTGCCTGATATGATTAACAAAAAGCAAAACCAAAAAATCTACATGTTAAACATGTAGACCAATATAAAGTTTAAAAAAAAATTGAAACAACCACTACTGCTGTATTGGTTATGGTGCAAGACATGCCCTGACACCCTCACTGGGTAAGTATCCAAACCATTTGCAAATTATTTAACAATTTACCTGGGGTCCTGGTGGACACGGAGCCTCCAGCCAATGAGCTTTCACAAAACTAAATTCTGCCATGCAGGGCCAGCTTATCGTCTCACCGGAGCACTTTCAACCAGTGAGGGCTTCCCTGCACTACTGGCCTTAACTCAGTGCAGAGAGTTCCATCAGACGAGGAGGAGACAATGGGAGCCCAGATAGGTTGTCAAACTATTCAGTTTGACTACTTACCCTGGGAGGGTGTCCTAGCTACTTATGTCACCATTTATAGTGCTTGAAGTGTTCCTTTAAAGATTGTTTTTTCTCCATGGAGTTTTGTCTTCATGAGTATACCCAAACATTGAATTTAGTATTTTGGGCATCACTTCATATTTGTCTGTGTATTTAAAATACTATATCAGATTTAAATGATTCCAAGTAATTTGTATGTTTAGCAATATATATTTTCACAGTACAGGGTGCTATTCCATTAGAGGGGGTGAACAAGTATAATCAATTTTTTTTTTTTTTTAATTGCAGTATTTCCCCTTAAGAAATGCTGCAAACAATTATACCTATTAATCAAGAACCATTATACTCAAAGGCTATTGCTTTCTGCGTAAAGAAATAATGGGAGATTTTCTAACTAGGTAACTAAATTACCCTATTGAATCAGTGGTAAAAGACAAAGGTCTGAAAATTCAAACAATCAATCAAATACAAGTTATCGCAAGTTTATATGCAAATCACTATAGATACCATTTAATTGGATACATCACTTTCTTGTGTTTCTGTGTGTAAATTAGAACACAGGGCTTTGGTGTTTATTTCATGCATGAAACATTCATCATGGTGAGTAGTTAAAGGAACACTAGCATTAGGAATACATATCTGTATTGCTAACGCTACAGCCCTGATGCCAGTAATCAATTACCTCTCCCATGTAAAAGAAAAAACATAATAAATAAAAATAATACAAATGACTCGCCTTTTCTCCAGAGGGTATAAGACATCCAAAATACAGGCCAGCTTTCTCTGCACGAGAGATACAGCAACCCCACTGGCCTGTATTTTGTATCTGTTCTGCCCTTTTGGGTGGAATCAGTCTGAGATGCATGGCCTGGTTCTCTCTGTAATGGCACAAGATGAGCTAAAACCAGCTTGAGAACTGAGCGGGGATCCACCAAAGGGCAGGCTAATTGAGCTGTTGTCCATTCTTAGCACTCTCTTGTGACTTGTTTTTTTGCTCTCCTTAACCCCTTAAGGACAAAACTTCTTGAATAAAAGGAAATCATGACATGTCACACATGTCATGTGTCCTTAAGGGGTTAAGCTGGAACAGGGGGCAAACCGCAGCACTTCTGCCCACAGTCGCCGTGGCTTGACTGGGGTCCTGGAACCGCTCCTTCCTGGAGCCGAATGGGGAATTAGCTCTAGTCCTTACAATGACTTTCCCCATGGAATCCCCTGCAAGCTGGAACAGCAGACACAGGAGTAAATCTTCTTTCCCTCCAATAACAGGACGACACACAGTTTTGGAGTGCAACCTGGAATAGCATTTTAATGGAGGCACACTGGTCTTTAATGCAAGTTTCCCAACAAGGGCAACACCCAGATGGACCTTACTGGACACAGGGACACAAAGTGAATAAACCAATAAAAACAGAGACATACAGTGAGACACTCCCATACACAAACAATAGAATCCCTCCTCTGTGCTTGGGAGATAATTGAATCACGAACTGTACTAACTTCTAACCTAATTATCTCCAAGCACAGAAAAAACATACAGTTTTATGAAACCCCAAAAAGTACCTTAAAACCACACAAAACCCCATAAAAGTCACATCCCCTGATAGCCCCGATCTGGGTGAAAACAAATTCAAAAATCACCCAGATCGGTTCAGGGGTTCAGGAATTGCCCGGAAGTCATAATTTTGACCGACCGTTCACATGGTCCTATGCCCAAAAGAGTTCCAGGAAATTAGGGACAACGGCCAGGCTCTCTTTATGGAGTACAAAAGTACTAACATTACATAAATGGAGCCTTTTAAAGTGTATTGGGCAAGGTATATTGCAGGGCCCATAGTCACAGGGTAGGAGGCAAGCAAACAGGCCCCTCCAAAAACCAGTGGCGAGGTCACTTTCGCCACAATAACCTTGTTTGCAGGTAATGGTTTTATGATATTTCTTGTAAGTTCCATTCATTTCTAAATCGAAAAAAGGATGAGTTAAATGTCATCCTGTATTTTTCCTGTTTGCAGAAACAGACTTCAACAGCAGTAATAGAATGGGAAACAGCTTTGGTTTGGTTGTTTTATTAAAATCTCACCTAGTAGAATGAGACCTGCAGTCTTTTGTATTTCACATATTTTTGTCTGGTTCAGTTTGCCACTTAGTTTATCTCTCTGTTGCCTCAAGAATACATTTCCAAAGGTGTATATAGCCGCTGACTTGCTGCTGATTTTATATTTCATTTTTCTTATTCATTTGTTTCACAAGTTGTTAAATGTGCACCCTAAATACCCAGAACACCATGAGTTCATGGAGAGCTATTTTGAAATGAATCACTAAAAGATGTTTAATATAAGACTTTTAATGTTAGTATAGTCTTTTGCTTTACTATATTAATAAGTGAGATTTTTTGTTCTAGATATTGATTCCCTGGTTTATCTAACGTTCCACAAACAAATCATACTGCATTCTAGTTAGTAATGCATCCATATCACTCATATATCATCCCCACTCACGTACCTTTGCAAAAAGACAGCACATCAAATCTAGAAATTCATTTGAAAGTATTCCAAATGCACTTTCTCAGATAATCATCATGGCTTATATTAATGAAAATGGAAAAGGAGTAGTAAACAGAAAAGAGGGAGATATTTTTTTTTTTAGAGAGTCAGTCATCAGTAGATAACGGCATACATTATTAATTTGATGTTCCTGTGAGCTTTCCTAAGGAAAAAGAGGTGTAAGCATGAGTAAACCAATGATATGTGAAAACGCTAGCCGTACACAGACAATATTATTTATTCATTATGCCTGAATTCTATCAAAATATTTCAAGCAGTTAGAATGAAAGTTATGCAATGAGGCTTATAAATGTTTTCTTAAATGTTCAACAATATGCATGTATTTTTTCTTCTGCCGTTATTTTATATGTTTTACTTGTACATTTCATCTAATAGATAGATGCAATATCTGGATAAGGGTTGATTGGAGCTGGGGTTTATATGGGGGCAAGGCCCAATATGGCTATAATTGACTGGGACTAGGGTTAATATGGAAGATAAATGCATAGTCTGGCTCAGATGGTGCTGGTATTAAGATGGGATAAAGGGATCATTTGGCTGGGATTAATTAAGGCTGGGGTTCAATATGCAGGATAAAGGCACTATGACCAAACACCGCTCATTGTACTCGTGGCTTAAGATGGCCGCCGCCACGTGGTCAAATGGCACTTCGAATGGCTTTGGGAGTTCGGGAGTTCGAAGTGCCACTTCGAAAATTCGATTGGTTCCTGTTACCAGTCCCAACAGGCACAAATAGTGTTTTCAAATAGGGTTTAATATAGGGGCCATAGTCACAGGGTAAGAGGCTGGCAAGTATGCCCCTCCAAGAACCCGTGACGAGGTCCAGTTCATCACATATCTTTCCCCCCAAGGGAAGACTAACCAGGTACCTGACCTGCTGCCGGTACTTGAGTTAGTCTGGCAGCCCACCCACAACCAAGCACTTGACTTGTACATCTCGGTTGCCCGGCTTTGTCTTGTAAGTCCCAGGCTGCATAGTGTGCATCTGTCACCCCTGATCTTCCTTGTGTTCCCAGGCATAGAGTTGTAAGTACTAGAAGAAAGGTAGAAAAGCCAGAGGCAGTTCACCTATATGAGTGGAGCATACAGTGATAATAATGGATACCTACCCTATAACAAGGGTCGTCTAGTCCTGATATTATAGCAGTATCACTTTAAATTCAGCGTATATATACATAGAAAGAAAAACATATACAGGGAAATAATAGTGCAAATCTGTATGGTAAATAACCGTTGTGCAGTGATCAAAACAGAATGCTAACTCACATTTTTTAGAGCCTAAGATGGGATAGGCTCAAATCACTTGCGCTTTAGTACCGTCTGGTGGTACTTGTCCCCTTTTTTTGAAGCGTTGGTGGAATCCCTCAGAGATAAGAGATACAAAGAAAACGTAATAGGAGATAATATAGTGTAGTAACTTAGGTTATAAAGGTGAGTATACTGTATCTTTAAATAGGTGCTCACCTTATTCAGAGCCAGGTACTAAGGTGAGCACCTATTTAAAGATACAGTATACTCACCTTTATAACCTAAGTTACTACACTATATTATCTCCTATTACGTTTTCTTTGTATCTCTTATCTCTGAGGGATTCCACCAACGCTTCAAAAAAAGGGGACAAGTACCACCAGACGGTACTAAAGCGCAAGTGATTTGAGCCTATCCCATCTTAGGCTCTAAAAAATGTGAGTTAGCATTCTGTTTTGATCACTGCACAACGGTTATTTACCATACAGATTTGCACTATTATTTCCCTGTATATGTTTTTCTTTCTATGTATATATACGCTGAATTTAAAGTGATACTGCTATAATATCAGGACTAGACGACCCTTGTTATAGGGTAGGTATCCATTATTATCACTGTATGCTCCACTCATATAGGTGAACTGCCTCTGGCTTTTCTACCTTTCTTCTAGTTTCTACAATTTGAGGTGGGTGTGAGGGACCCCCACAAGAGTGTTGTAGCATCTACACGATTTTCAATATTTTATAAGCGCCTTTTGTACACAGTTTTTTTCATCTTTTTCTCTACAATAGAGTTGTAAGTACTTGAGGGGTAGAGGCCAGCGGCGCTCTTCCCTGTTGCTAGCGCTTCTGCTGAGGTGGTCTGCAGGTATTCAGGCCCTGAACAAAGGGGAAGGGGAGGGCAGAGTCCAGCTGCTCTCTGTCCAGAAGCCAGCTCTTCCGCTGGGTGGCCAGCCACGATCCTGCCATATAACATCATATGTCCCTGAAACAAAAGGCAATGACCCATAATTTCCGTACATATAAATAACATAAACAGTTAATAACAAACATCATAAACATAACATAAGTGCCAAACTTTGTTAAATAACCACGGTAGGGGTATACCCAGATACCCCTACCACCCACCATTTGTTTAGTCAAATCAACCCAACCATGTAGCTTAAACCAAAATGCGAGCGCAGCCATATTCCTATGCCCCTGGCCAGTAGCTCAAACGGAAATTACAATAGGGCATCGAGGCGCGCCCCCCCCGCATACCTCCAGCTCCAGCCGGCCCATGAGGCCTCCCATGACGCCCAAACCTTACAGTATGCTGTCCACATGCCAGGAGCCACAGAAGCCTTCACAAGTCCCCCAAAGAGTCCATTCCGAGCCGCCACATCTTGTCCGGGCAGTCCTCCCCCTCCTCCAGCGCTCTGGGCGCCACCGTCCGGAACCAGGACTACTGAAAGTGAGACAAAGCATCAGCCACGATATTCAAGTAACCAGGAAATGCCGCGCACTGAAATCCACATTGACGGACATACACATAAGGACACATTTGTGCAAAAGCTGCACCACTGGAGCCGACAACACTGATAACCGATTAACCGCATGCACCACGGACATGTTGTCCGTGTGGAAAACCACTTTCCTATCCTTCAGCAAGTACTCCTGCGTGGCGTGGCGGACAGCAACTCAGCGCTCACTGAGATGCCCTGAGGAGGCCCAGACAATGCTCCTGCGTCCCCCCTTCACTGGCACCAACCCCCCCCCGGGCGCTGCCGTTGCCCAGCGCCACCAGGCTGCGATGCCTTCAAGCGACATCCATGCCATGCCAAACCAGCAAGACTCCTGAGGCTGTCCTCCCGACTGCCCCCCAGGCCACTAGCCAGGTCCCTTGCCCGACTACCAAAGGGCCCCAGCCCAGTCCCAGTGACAACCCCGTGCAGAGCTATTGCCCGGGCCCTGTGACAGTCCCTGAAGGTCCCGGGTTCTCCAGGGGGACCAGCTCCCCCACACCCACCGAGGTCACTTGCCTGCTTGTGGGATGTTCCTCCAACGACACTGCTCCTGGTCCTACTCGCCACAGCAGGCTCACTGTGCCATTTCCCACCACCAGGGGCCGCCCTCCCCGCGGACGGTCCTGTGATCAGCAGTCCTGGGCTCTCACTGCCGGTCGCAGTAGAGCCCGCGCCCAGCCTGGCTTCCCCCAACTAGAGAGCCGCACTGCTGACAGTCTAGACCCCTCTCTCACCCTATCTGAGTATGGATAAAAGTTTAGCTAAATTTAGATGTTTGTTTTGCTGTCATGTTTTCTTAGCAGTTAAACAAAGCCTAGCCTGTCTTTGGAGACATTGTCCTGTCTCTAACTAATGTTTTTATCACCCTGGACATTTAAAAAGAAGGGCCATTCCAACAACAAAAGCACGGGGTCCTATGACAAAACATTTGGGCGTATGGGAAAAAATTGTGTTCTCTTCCATCAATCTCAGCTGTTTGAAGTTCAAAGTGTAAATTAGTGCTTCTTACAGAGAAGCATTGTTGGTGGCACATCCACACTATGTCCCACTGTTTCCCTATGAAAGCATCTAATAAGGCAGAAATCCTCAGTAATGGCAACTTCACAAACAGCAGATTGAAGCTGCAGCAAATAGACTTTCTTGGCACTGGGATAAAAGTTAAATTCATTTTTTAATCCATTCAGTGCAAAAATCAGGAAGCTGGTAATCTAAGCACAATAGGAAGACTACAATAAATAAATAAATAGAAATTGTTACTGCTGGTTCACAATTGAATTGTGACCCATGCAGTTAGGCATTTGTAAGCAGGCCCTCTAACAGAACAACCTGGCCCCTTGCTTTTTGGCAGTATGCGGAAGGAAGTGACGGTCACTTCCTCCCAGCTAGTGCAGAGCCGCGGGGGGGGGGGGGGGGAGTGGGAGGAACTCGGAATAAGCAGTGCGAAGGGGGCCAGGCCGGGAGAGCTGGATCACAACTCATAGCCACCGCAGCCAGCACACTGTCTCCTGTGAAGCCACCCTCCAGCAAAAGGTAAGAATCTGGATGATAGCTGTCAAAGTGTAGATTTTGCATGTGTGTCTGAGTGTGTGTGTGTGTCAATATGCCTGTCAGTGTCTGTATGTATGTTTTAGTGTGTCAGTATGTCTGCCAGTGTATGTGTCTGTATGTGTGTATGTCAGTATGTGTGTGTGTGTGTCAGTGTCTGAGTGTGCATGTTAGTATGTCTGTCAGTGTATGTGTGTGTGTCTGAATGTATGTCTGTCAGTGTAGGTGTCTGTGTGTATGTGTGTCAGTATATGTGCCTGTGTGTCTGCATGTCTGTTAATATGTGTCAGTATGTGTCTGTGTATCTGTATGTTGTCAGTATCTGTGTATCTGTGTAGGTGTCACTGTGTATATTTGTGCATCTGTATATAGTCAGTGTGTGTATCTGCATGTGTGTCAGTGCGTATCTCTGTATCTGTGTGTGGCGAAAGCCACGTTGCCACTACTTGCCAGCCTTTTACCTTGTGATTATGGCCCTGCAACCTTACAATTTTACAATCCAGTATCGACCCAGGAAACAAAATGGCAACACATGGATTATCCAGACAAACAGAACTCAGCCCCTAAGCAGAGTCCGGACATCCCCAAGTTAACCCGAAAAGTGTTAATCCGGGTATGCCGGGTGTTCCACAAGAAGGGACCATTGTGACAGATCCTCTGTCTCTGGGTTATAAATCTATCCTCTGGTTCGTCTGTTTATTCACCTAAAAACCCCTTCCATTCCCTTGCTGGTTCGTCTATTTGTTCACCTAAAACCTCTTCCATTCCCTTGCTGGTATATATATTTGTTCACCTAAAACCCCTTCCATTCCCTTTCTGCAAAATGGCACTTTGGATACAGTCGAAGTAGTCGAACACGTGGCGGTGGCCATCTTATTTAGTCGAACAGTTACCTTCCAGAGAAATTCAACTATTCATTTGTATAGTTGAACGACGGTCGGTGAATCAAAGCCCATGAACAAAAGACACACTTTAACTATGACCATTGACCATTCCGTTTGGTAATTCGAACGGTAATTCGACTGTTTTAAATTGACCAACCGCACAGCCTAATTTTATCACAGGCAGAGGGGAGGGATTGTGTGCATAAAGCCAACCTGTCCCATTAAAACTTCTGTCATACCCTCAATACTGAGTTCTGTCTCTTATTTGGGGAAACAGCTACGACGGAATGCTATGCTCATCATACTCTCTTGAGTAATTACTAGCTCTTGTAAGAGCTGTTCCTGCTTCATTCTCTGGAGGAAGAGAGGTTCACCCACTGGAACCTGGAGCCTTGTCTAGGGTGGGTAGGAGACGGCGAGACCCCAACCAAGCTGCGGCGGTTCGTGGGGTCTGCATTACTTATGGTGTCTGGAGAAGTGCTTGGAGTCCTCGGTAAGCACTAGGAGCATCCGTCGGCGGAGGTGCCCAACCGGGGTACAGGAAGCTCAGTTACACTGTAGATACATGTGTGTCAGTGTTTGTATCTGTGTGTCTGTGTATCTGCATGTGAGTCAGGTTGTGTATCTGTGTGTCTGTATGTGTGTCAGTGTGTGTATCTCTATGTTGTCATTTTTTGTATCTGTGTATCTATATGTAATCAGTGTGTGTATCTGCATGTGTGTATGTGTATGTTTTTGTTTGTATCTGCATGAGTGTCAAGTTGTGTATCAGTGTGTATGTATATGTGTCAGTGCGTGTGTCTGTGTATATGGCATGTGCATCAGTGTGTGTGTGTGTGTGTGTATCAAAGTGTGTGTGGCAGTATATGTGTTTACATCTCAGCAGTCAAACAAATACACCTCGCATTCAGACTTCAACACTACCTACAAACACACTCCTGCATTAAAATGTTAACACTACATACAAACACACCTCTGTGTTAAACACCAAACTTAAATATAAACACACCCCTGCATTCAAAAACAAACACTACACATAAATGTATGCTTGCATTCAAACGTCAACACCACATACAAACCCATCCCTACATTCACACAAACAGACTCCATACAAAAACATGCTTACATTCAAACATACAAATACTGTTTGGTGCTAAATAAAACCTTTCAAGCATGGGAAATGGTAGAGCCCGAGCTGTCAAAGTATTATTAGAGTTGCATGACAAACGGGGATCTACCTTTTGGCCACCCTTGCGATGGCGGGGCCCAAAATAAGTCTTGCACCAGGGCCTTCTCTACTTTAGTTCTGCCGCTGTGTCGGGGGGGGAAGCTCCAGGGGGCCCAAGCAAATGCTTGCCCAGGGTTCAACCATTATTAAAGATGGCCCTGAACACCCCAAACATCTGCAATGTACATAAGTGAGAACACTGGAGATAACAAAACTATTGTAATGTCATCAAACTAGCCTACGTGTGACTTGACATCACAACTGTTCATATCATTATCACCTATTTACATAGTTAAAGTCCCTCCACATATTTAAACTAGAACTTCCTAAGCATCAGATATCTGGTTTAAAAAAATAAAATAAATGAAATATCCTGGTGGGGGTATTTTCTTCCGTCTTTTTTCTATTTCCCCTAATTATTGCTAACAATTGAATTTCATTTTAAAACTAAAATTCACACACAGAAAACATCCACAATCACACACAAAACATATGCATGGCTGTATCAGTATCCCCTTTCCCCATTTACCTTGAATAGGTTTAAAAAGTAAAATATAGATTCCACCCTGAACATTGACACCTTTCCATTTATGCCAGCCACTTGCTTCTCATTATAATTTCCACCCTCTAATCCTCCTCATTCTAGAAAGCTGGCTATCCATGTTCTCTTCTTTGACTGTAGACCTATTTCACTTAATTGGAAACAAATCCTTCCTAAACCAAGCTAGTTGAAAAGATTAAGCTGAATAATGATTATGAAAAAATGTTGCTTTCTTATCCCGTCATAGAGAGTCATTAGATAAAATTTGGTAGCCATGGTAGACTTAACTTTTGACTTTGTAGGGAATTACAAAGTACAAGGCATCCCACATTGCCACAACAGCAAATGCAAGAACATGTGGAACACTCAATGAAACATGTAGCATGAAGTCATAGACGTTCAGAGATAACATCATGTATCATTTCGATTAGTGATCTCCCGAACGGTTCGCTGGCGAATAGTTCCTGGCGAACATAGCTTGTTCGCGTTCGCCACGGACGGCGAACATATGTGTTAAAGTCGTGACTTAAATATGAATATTAATTAATATATAATAATTAAGCAACAAATAACAACTTTAATATTTTTTAGAGTTCGGTATTATGGTCGAATATATAATAGGAAATACACAAAACATTGTAGTATTAAATGCATATTTAATATAATTATAATAACAATTAAACAAATGCTAGCAGAATGTCAATTTACCACAATAATTACACAATACAAAACTACAAACAAAAGGCTATAACAGTTGCTAGCTGTTATAATAGATTACTTACACGGCTCCAGCCTGTTTGGCTGGAGCTATACAGTCAGCTACATGTTCAAAAATGTAAGCAAAGGAAAAAGAGAGAGTTCCTCCTACTATTTGGTTTTATCCAGTAAGTAGGCTGGCCTGTGATGTCACTTCCAGAAGCACATGAGTTAGCACACTGACCCCTAGTGGTGCCTCTAAAGCATTAAGCTCATTATGCTTTACTGACATCTAGTGGTGCGTCTAAAGCATTAAACTCATTATGCTTTTTTATGACAAAAAGTCATTAATTAATAAATACCATTACAATATGCGATGTTTGGTCCGCCCCCTATTCGTCATCATTGAGTAAACTTTGACCCTGTACCTCACAGTCAGCAGACACATTCCAGCCAATCAGCAGCAGACCCTCCCTCCCAGACCCTCCCATCCAGACCCTCCCACCTCCTAGACAGCATACAATTTAGATTAATTCTGAAGCTGCATTCTTTTTTTTTTGTATTATTTTCTTTTGTGTGTGTTTGTGTTTATTATACATTATCCTCCATAGCCAGTAACCTGTGTTTATTATACATTATCCTCCATAGCCAGTAACCTGTGTTTATTATACATTATCCCCCATAGCCAGTAACCTGTGTTTATTATACATTATCCCCCATAGCCAGTAACCTGTGTTTATTATACCCCTTCCATTCCCTTGCTGGTTCGTCTATTCGTTCACCTAAAACCTCTTCCATTCCCTTTCTGCAAAATGGCACTTCAGATACAGTCGAAGTAGTCGAACACATGGCGGTGGCCATCTTATTTAGTCGAACAGTTACATTCCAGAGAAATTCGACTATTCATTTGTATAGTTGAACGACGGTCGGTGAACCTGTGTTTATTATACATTATCCTCCCCATAGCCAGTAACATGTGTTTATTATACATTATCCTCCCATAGCCAGTAACCTGTGTTTATTATACTTTATCCTCCCGTAGCCAGTAACCTGTGTTTATTATACATTATCCCCCCACAACCAGTAACCTGTGTTTATTATACATTATCCTCCCCATAGCCAGTAACCTGTGTTTATTATACATTATCCCTCCATAGCCAGTAACCTGTGTTTATTATACATTATCCCTCCCATAGCCAGTAACCTGTGTTTATTATACATCATCCCCCCATAGCCAGTAATCTGTGTTTATTATACATTATCCCTCCCATAGCCAGTAACCTGTGTTTATTATACATTATCCTCCCATAGCCAGTAACCTGTGTTTATTATACATCATCCCCCCATAGCCAGTAATCTGTGTTTATTATACATTATCCCCTATAGCCAGTAACCTGTGTTTATTATACATTATCCCTCCCATAGCCAGTAACCTGTGTTTATTATACATTATCCTCCCATAGCCAGTAACCTGTGTTTATTATACATTATCCCCCCACAACCAGTAACCTGTGTTTATTATACATTATCCTCCCCATAGCCAGTAACCTGTGTTTATTATACATTATCCCTCCCATAGCCAGTAACCTGTGTTTATTATACATTATCCTCCCATAGCCAGTAACCTGTGTTTATTATACATTATCCTCCCCATAGCCAGTAACCTGTGTTTATTATACATTATCCCCCCATAGCCAGTAACCTGTGTTTATTATACATTATCCCTCAATAGCCAGTAACCTGTGTTTATTATACATTATCCTCCTATAGCCAGTAACCTGTGTTTATTATACATTATCCTCCCATAGCCAGTAACCTGTGTTTATTATACATTATCCCTCAATAGCCAGTAACCTGTGTTTATTATACATTATCCTCCCATAGCCAGTAACCTGTGTTTATTATACATTATCCCTCCCATAGCCAGTAACCTGTGTTTATTATACATTATCCCTCGCATAGCCAGTAACCTGTGTTTATTATACATTATCCTCCTATAGCCAGTAACCTGTGTTTATTATACATTATCCTCCCATAGCCAGTAACCTGTGTTTATTATACATTATCCCTCAATAGCCAGTAACCTGTGTTTATTATACATTATCCTCCCATAGCCAGTAACCTGTGCTTATTATACATTATCCCCCCCATAGCCAGTAACCTGTGTTTATTATACATTATCCCCCATAGTCATTTATCGTTGGACCTAGGCAGCATGATGTCTTAGGCCGGCCCAGAGAGTGAGTGAGTGAATAATATAATATATATGTTCAGAAACATATTAGTAATATATGTAAATCGGGTTCATGCAAAGAGGGTGAAAAGGTATTAAAGAAAAACACACTTATTGCATCAAATTTACAAAGCCAAACTTTTAAAAGCTTTCCTCATTTCTTTCTCGGGATGAGGAATATATCGGTTGTAGACTGAGGATTTCCATCTGCCCAATATTTTAATAATATGCACTGGAGTGTCAGTGTTGAAGGAGACCGAAGCTGCCCCTATTCTAAATGAAAGACCCGAGACATGGATACAACCCAATCTTAGGAGTAGTGTTCTGATGTAGAAGATGAATTTAGCCGTAGTCAGAGGGATTCAGTGAGAGTAGTGGTGAAATGTGTGTGGCATGACTGAGTGCGGGTAAGTAGGAGTCAAGTATTTTAACTGGGCACTAGTTCTAGGTGGGATAAAGTGGTATAGCGGATGGATGAGTAGTTTGGTTCGTTTTAGAGGTTTGTATAGAAAGTATATAGTGATCATGATTTTTAGCGATATCCAATATTTTTAAAGTGGTCTCAAACAAACATAAAATGCTATATAAGGGGGCGTGGCTTGACTGCACATGGAGTAAGTCGCACGCTGCACTAGCTCCCGGGCCCCGATCCGCCTAAGCCCAGACCCTGAGCGAATTTTGCGGTCCACATGGGGAAAACTAAACGGACGACGACCCCGAGACCTCCTCCCACACCCCACACCAACCTTAGACCCGGTCCGATGGACGAATTTCTGTCCACACCTCAGCACCTCAGAGACCCACGAGGCGCGGACAAGATGGCGCCCACCTCCCCGAGCACCAGCAGCTTAGCGGGCTCCGCGAGTGACACACCCGGCGCAGCTGCGCTGTCACAAATGTCGCTGGACATAGCGGCTATATCGGCCAACATGCTCACACGAGGTGACAAGACGGCCCTGGTTGCGGAGCTGCGTACCGTCATCCGGGAAGAGGTAGCCGCGGTGCGCAGGGACCTGACGGCCCTGGAGCAGAGGGTGGACGACCTGGAAGAGACTCGCCTCCAAACTACGCAACACCAGCAGGCCACAGACCTAGCTACAGCGAGGCAGGGGAATATACTCCTTGAGATGCATAGACAGGTCGAGGACCTGGACAACAGAGGCCGCCGCAACAACATACGAGTACGGGGCCTCCCTGAAGCCGACAATGAGTCCCCACGGGAAAAGGTAAGAATCTGGATGATAGCTGTCAAAGTGTAGATTTTGCATGTGTGTCTGAGTGTGTGTGTGTGTCAATATGCCTGTCAGTGTCTGTATGTATGTTTTAGTGTGTCAGTATGTCTGCCAGTGTATGTGTCTGTATGTGTGTATGTCAGTATGTGTGTGTGTGTGTCAGTGTCTGAGTGTGCATGTTAGTATGTCTGTCAGTGTATGTGTGTGTGTCTGAATGTATGTCTGTCAGTGTAGGTGTCTGTGTGTATGTGTGTCAGTATATGTGCCTGTGTGTCTGCATGTCTGTTAATATGTGTCAGTATGTGTCTGTGTATCTGTATGTTGTCAGTATCTGTGTATCTGTGTAGGTGTCACTGTGTATATTTGTGCATCTGTATATAGTCAGTGTGTGTATCTGCATGTGTGTCAGTGCGTATCTCTGTATCTGTGTGTGGCGAAAGCCACGTTGCCACTACTTGCCAGCCTTTTACCTTGTGATTATGGCCCTGCAACCTTACAATTTTACAATCCAGTATCGACCCAGGAAACAAAATGGCAACACATGGATTATCCAGACAAACAGAACTCAGCCCCTAAGCAGAGTCCGGACATCCCCAAGTTAACCCGAAAAGTGTTAATCCGGGTATGCCGGGTGTTCCACAAGAAGGGACCATTGTGACAGATCCTCTGTCTCTGGGTTATAAATCTATCCTCTGGTTCGTCTGTTTATTCACCTAAAAACCCCTTCCATTCCCTTGCTGGTTCGTCTATTTGTTCACCTAAAACCTCTTCCATTCCCTTGCTGGTATATATATTTGTTCACCTAAAACCCCTTCCATTCCCTTTCTGCAAAATGGCACTTTGGATACAGTCGAAGTAGTCGAACACGTGGCGGTGGCCATCTTATTTAGTCGAACAGTTACCTTCCAGAGAAATTCAACTATTCATTTGTATAGTTGAACGACGGTCGGTGAATCAAAGCCCATGAACAAAAGACACACTTTAACTATGACCATTGACCATTCCGTTTGGTAATTCGAACGGTAATTCGACTGTTTTAAATTGACCAACCGCACAGCCTAATTTTATCACAGGCAGAGGGGAGGGATTGTGTGCATAAAGCCAACCTGTCCCATTAAAACTTCTGTCATACCCTCAATACTGAGTTCTGTCTCTTATTTGGGGAAACAGCTACGACGGAAGAGACTGCTGGCAGGCCTCTTCTTGTACCTGCTAGGAGACGACGCACCCCCTGATATATCCATGGAACGCGCACATAGAGCGCTCCGAGGCCCTAGAAGAGATGGCCAGCCCAGGGACCTGATTTGCTGCCTCACATCGTTCCAACTCAAGGACGCCATAATGAGAGCGGCCAGGGCCCGACGCACGCTCACATATATGGACTCCCAGGTCATGCTATTCCAAGACCTGTCGCCTCTCACGCTAGATGCCCGCAGAGCGCTGAAACCGTTCACAAACATGCTAACGGAGAAGCGGATTCCCTATAAATGGGGCTTCCCATTCAGCCTACAAGCCAAGATCGAGAACCGTTGGCACACGCTGCGCTGGCCCAACGATGTCACCAGATTCCTCCAGTCCGCTGGATTGCCACATGTCCACGTTCCTAACTGGATTCTTGAGTATCCGCCTGCACGTCCGACTGGACCCCACCCAGCGGCCGAGAACCTGTCGGGCGAACGTGTTGCCCCCCTTCCGCAACGACGAGGAGGCCCTGTCGGCCCAGAAGAATAAAGCCTGGTGACACCACTGCTGACCATCTTTGCCTGGAACCATGGACCTCACCCTACGCTACCTAGCCTCTATAAAGGTACCTCACCCGTCCCTCTGACTTCGAAGCTTGCCGACCTCATCCTGTACGGGGTGGACACTGTGAAGTTGGGCCGCAGGTTAGTGGGACATTATCGCAGGCTCATTGCAGGGCTTAAGACTTAGAGTTGTACCTTGGGTGGGGGGGTTTTGGGGGTCACGGACCGTACCGGGTGGGCTGTGATGCGATGGACTGTTTGGGAGGCGGGCTTGGGCTGCTCAACCTCACGTAGTGCTGGCACATAGTCATACCCGGGCCTAGCAGGTTGGCACACTCAGGGGGCAGGGTATTGGGGTACGACTCCCCCCGTATAATGCTTCTTGCCTATATCCTTTGTTTTCTACTTTGTTTTCCACAACATGCTTAAATTGTTTCAAGTCAACACCCCTGGCGCATACCCCGTAGCTAACAATAATTAACGTGCCGCCACACTGGTTCATATATCTTATAATGCATTGCACTGTATTCCACATGTTGACCCACCCCATTGCTTCACGTCGTAGAGATACCGTGGTGAACCGCCCGCGGCACTTAATGCCCTAGTACCAGCCGCCCACCTAGCGTGGATTAAGCGGTTAATGTGGGTGTTGCACCACACTGCCCGATGTAGGTCATGTTATACTATACTTATATTGTCGACCACTTCCATTGCCCCCTGTCACGTGTTCCCCCGAGTGGCTTCAGTAATTGGTTTGTTGTTCTTGTATACCTAACTGTTTGTGATGCTTTATTTCGAATGTGTTTTGTTAAAAACGTACATTTCAATGTTGGCATAGATGCCATGGCGTTCTCCATGGCATACGTTGTTTTTGCATATGCCTACTACGCCATCACCCCCTGCTGCGCTACC
Source organism: Pelobates fuscus (assembly GCF_036172605.1). Lineage (NCBI taxonomy): Eukaryota > Metazoa > Chordata > Amphibia > Anura > Pelobatidae > Pelobates > Pelobates fuscus. Next base: position 147,440,486 of record NC_086322.1, read on the forward strand.
GCACGGCCACACCCTGTATAGTAGGATAGCTCGCACATGGGCCGGGATAACGGGTGCTGATCTCCCTTGCGTAATGGGTACACTACCACCATTCTTTTGCTCTTTATACATAACCGACACGCCTAAATTATACCAAACGTGTCACCTCCGGCGTGGGTTCATACGCTACTGTGGCTGGTACTGCACTGCTCTCGCTCATTACCCTGTTACATGCTATATTGCTCGGTGCCGCACTTGGCGACCCCCATACTGCCACACCCCACCTGGGCGCCCTGTACACACATGCCGCGCCCCATTCCCAGGTTTCCGCTATGCCTCAGGCGCGCGCAGCAAGGCCCTTGTGGGATGCATGGCACACCGCCTGTTATAGGTATTGTAGGCCAACACCTATACAGTTATTCTTTGTAATACTAGTACCATACGCACACCCAAGAGATCCATGCCCTGTGCTTGTTATGTTTGTGTAGAAAAATGTTTGTGGTATCCCGAATTCTGATATAGTTTTGCTGATGACTTGGGCTGCAACGCTGATGCTGAGAATATAATGTTCTGTTGACATGTGTTGTTTTGAAATGTGTTGTATTACAATGTGCTGTATTAACCGTATTTTTGAAAGACAAACGGCTCTGACTACCACTCCCCACAGGCCTGCCCTGGGGGCCCGCCCTCTTCCATGCCCCCCACCCCCACCCTGCCTTCCCCCTCCGCCCGCCTACTCGAGAGGGACACAAACCCACGGTGCTGACAGATGCCCCTACGCTAACGACGGACTCGACAACCCCCTCCTCCTCCCCCCTCCCCCGGACACGCAGGGACCTAGACAGCCATCTCTCGCGGCGGATCGGGAGCCGAGGGACATGGGTGCCGATTACATCCCCTCACGTGACACAGACTTCGTGGGTGGCCTTCCCCGCACCTCACGCAACTGACCTTCCTTGTAAATAAGACCGTAGTTCTACGAGACTTTCCAGACCCACAGTCTCCCGAACGCTGTCAACCGGTCTAGGTTCACACGTTGCATTGACTTTCCCTCCCCCCCCCCCTTACTGAATGACGAACCCCCACCCTCCAGGCGTCCGTGGTGCGGGGGCCGGAGCGGGATTCGGCCCGGCCCTGCTTAAATACTGGTCCAATAATACTGGGGGCCTCAACCAGCCGGAGAAACGTTCGCACCTGCTCCGCCGTCTTTGGGCGGAGAGGGTGTCCGTGGCGTTCCTGCAGGAGACGCACTTCCGGGGCCCAAATGCTCCCAAACTGGAAAACAAACGTTTCCCCCTGGCTTACTATGCCAACCACCCTGATTCTAAGAGAGCAGGCGTAGCAATACTGTTCGCACACAACACACCCTTCTGCCACGTAGAGACCCAAAGAGATCCGGGAGGCAGGTACATTTTTATCAAGGGTAAGATAGCTGACCACACGTACACATTCGCATGCTTATACTCTCCTAACCGCGGCCAACACACCTTTCTTTCCCGCACCCTAAACAGACTGAACAAGTTCAGGGAGGGACTTCTTCTGGTAGCAGGTGACCTGAACATGCCACTTGACCCACTCCTGGACACGTCGCGGTGAACATGCACGCACCCGCCGCACTGCTTGCGGACGGCTACTAGGGCTCTTACTAACTTAGGACTAGTTGACTGCGGGAGAACCGCACACCCTGATGACAGAGACTACACACACTTCTCACACGTCCACCGCCAATATAGCCGTATTGATTACATTTTCATGCCCCAGGAATACCTCTCCCTCCTACACGACGCGCACATTGGAATCATGACCCACTCGGACCACGCCCCGGTTACAGTCTGCACAAGCTCCCCACTTTACAAACCAAAGGATAGGCAATGGAAACTGAACGTATCCTTGTTGACTGACCCGGTCACCCGCGCATCCACACATCAGACGCTCACACAATACTTCGACACTAACGACAACCCGGACACGCCACCCCTGGCGGTCTGGGAGGCACACAAATGTGTTGTGAGGGGCCACTACATCGCCATTTGCACTCAGCGTAAGAGAGACAGACTCAGGCACTTCACCAACCTCACCACCAGGGTTACTGACTTGGAGAACACGCACAAACAGACATTGGACGACGACACCTACCTACAACTGACTGAAGCTAGGAGGGAACTTAGGGATCACCTTTCTCAGGGACTGCTGCACACACTGTCGAAATCAGCCAGATACTTTTATGAACACTCTAACAAGAGTGGTCGACTTTTAGCACGGATGCTCCAGACAAAAAGACGGACACAGCATATTCATAAAATAAACACACCCAGCCAACGTAGCATGCGACTCCCAGGAGACATTCTTGAAGCCTTTCAGACCTACTACGCAGACTTATACAACCAGACACAGACCGCACACGGACAAACGTCTCAGACACACCAACGACAAATCACCGATTACCTCTCCCAGCACATAGCCAAAACACTCACCCAGGAACAATCGGAGGACCTGGAACTACCCCTGACACTTGACGAACTTAAAGGTGCTCTGAAGTGCATGAAACCTCACAAGGCACCGGGCCCGGATGGACTACAGGTCTCATACCTTCGCACATTTAGTGACACACTCTTGCCTAAACTTCTCTCAGGTCTGAACTCGATTCGCGAAGGAGGGCAGTTCCCGACGGATACACTAGCCGCCACCATCACAATAATCCCCAAGGAAGGTAAAGACCCGTCTAATTGCTCGAGTTACCGCCCGATCTCGCTCCTGAACTCAGATCTTAAGCTCTTTGCTAAAGCGCTAGCACTGCGGATCTCCCCGCTCCTCCCGGACCTGATTCACCCAGACCAGGTCGGGTTTATCCCGGGCAGGGAGGCCCGTGACGACACGATCCGGGCTCTTAACATCATACATACCGCTAAATCCAAGAAACGCGAGGTTGTCCTGTTATCGACGGATGCCGAAAAGGCGTTCGACCGGGTAGATTGGTCATACCTCGCGTCCACCCTCCACCACTTCAGATTTGGCCCGCAGCTGCGCAATTGGGTGGCGGCTTTGTATACGACCCCGACAGCGCGCATTCGCGTCAATGGTACATTAACGAACCCTTTCCCCATCAGCAATGGCACGCGACAGGGTTGTCCCCTGTCCCCCCTCCTGTTTGCCCTCTCTCTAGAACCTTTCCTGAAGGCGGTCAGACGGGACGGGGGTATTACGGGGGTGACTCTGGAAGCAGAGGAACACAAACTTGCCGCCTATGCTGATGACATGCTGTTCTTCCTGGAACAACCCTTAATCTCCATCCCTAACCTCCTCAAAGCGTTCCGTGATTTTCATCGAGTCTCCAATCTGAAATTGAATATGACCAAATCAGAGGCCTTGCCTCTACTCGATAACACCGAGCTGGTTGATCGGTTGAGCTCAGAGTTCGCCTTCTCTTGGCGACCAGATAGACTGCGGTACCTGGGCACTTGGCTGCCGAGAGATCTCGCACAACTCTACCCGATGAACTTTCCCCCCCTACTCGCGAATATCCAAAAGGACCTCCTACGTTGGTCCCCAATGTATCTCACCTGGTTCGGCCGCATACAAGCCCTGAAAATGAATGTCCTACCCAGACTATTATACCTTTTCACGACATTACCTGTCGCGATCCCGCAATCGTTTTTCCGAACACTGGCCAGAGACATCCGTAACTTTGTATGGAACCGCTCCGCTTCCCGCATTCGCAGAGCCACCCTGGAACGCCCAAAGTCAGCAGGGGGGCCAGATTACCTTCTGTGCAACGATACTACCAGGCCACACATCTACAAAGGGTGGTGGACTGGCACGCGAACACAGGTGCCAGGAGATGGGTGTCCATGGAGGTACAGCAATCCCGCGGTACGAACCCTGCTAGACTCTGGCTTGGCTCCCTTACATATTCAGAGCTCCGACTCCAAAATCCCCTCATAGACGCCACCCTTAGGGTATGGTGTTCACTACGCTTCACGCGCAGGCTCACCACATCACCTAATCCACTTACCCCGATCACACATAACCCGTCTCTCGCGGACGGTCTCACCCCCGCGGCAATGCGAAATTTTCTCCAGACGGACTGGCTCTACCTGCATCGGTGGATCGCAGACAGAGCCCTTAAACCGTTACCCGATGTCATATTGACCCAGCGACCGACCCTGATGGACGCGTTCCACTATCACCAGGTGAAGACATACTACACAAATCTTCAGGGCAAAGACCACATTCACAGACAACTGACTGACTTCGAACAACTGTGCACCGACAGAAAACACCTGGATCACGCTGTATCCCACCTCTACGTACGCCTACTGACACCGGACAATGAGTGCACACTAGGGTTCACGGACAAGTGGGAGCGGGAGACGGACACGCGCTTGACTGCCCAGGAGTGGGGCAAAATCTTTCTCCTAACCCACAAATGCTCCATTAGCTCCAAATACCAGGAGATGAGCTACAAATTACTCACGCGATGGTATAGAACCCCGGAAGTGCTCAGACACATGCACGGTACAACCTCTGGCGACTGCTGGAGATGCCACTCCGCCCTGGGCACCACCCTTCATATTTGGTGGTCTTGCATGATACACGACAAAATTAAGGAAATCACAGACACAGACCTCCCATTATTGCCATTGACAATGCTCCTTCACCACACATCCATGCCCATTCAACAGTACAAAAAATCTCTCACAATACACCTGCTCTCTGCTGCGAAAAGCCTTATCCCGCTGCTCTGGAAAAGCCAGGCGGCACCCACTTACAAGCAATGGGTCGACAAGGTTGAGGAGATCCGTGGGATGGAAATGCTAACTGCGTCCCTGCGGGAGCGCTCGGACAAGTGCGCCCTCCAATGGTACCCCTGGACGTCCTACACCGCACGGGGACGGGCCTGACCCCGTATTCCTGGCCCCCCAGGAGATGCCTGATATCCTTACCTGCTACCCCGACCCCTATCCCTATGACGAAGATTAGCTCCCAGACCCAGCCACCCCCTTCTATACCCAACCTTTGACTCACCTGACAGCTATAGACGCGCCTGTAATACATTTTACACCCGAGGAAGGTGCCCCACATCGCCAACCACAACCCGCCTAGGCGGACACGCTGTACATTGATTGTGACAATGTCATTGGTGAAACATTATACTCAACTATGTATCAATGCTGGGCTCGATATACTGAGCCGATGTATGTCATTCTTTGCAATTTGATGTTTGTTTCCCCCGCCCCTCCCCTCCCTTTCCTTTTTTCTGTACCCCTCCCTTACTTGAAAAATCTCTCATAAATAAAGATGTCTAAAAAAAAAAATGCTATATAAAATTTGTGGGAATATCGAATAGTCGTGTACAGTAAATCAGAGAGGGCTCAGAATATCGAACCATCGATCGGTAACCTGGATGAAGTAGGGGGTCTATCTGTTTTATTAAATACGCGGTAATATGCTTTTAATGGGATAGGACGTTAGGAAAGGTGTGTGATTGGGATAAGTGGTTGTGGCTGTATTTACCTTATCCTGGGACCGACCTGGCTCCTAAGTTTGAGCCACGCGTGGCTGGATCACTCCTGCCTCCACACGAGCCGCATGCGGCTTGATCTCCTCTTCTGACTTAGCCACGTGCACTGACCTCAGTGATCGGTCACGTGGCCCGCCTGGCACTAGGAGCACGGCTCGAGTCACAAGCTCGCTCTTAAAGGGGCAGTGGGAGCCAAAAGTTGATTCAGGCTCCCATGGGCCAATCAAATGTTAAAGGATATTTAAACTTAACTGGTCCTATCCACTTTGTCCTATCGTGGTTTCTGTGTCAGTACCCTTTAGTGCGTTCCTTGATCTATTTTGTTTATTTTGGTATTGACCATGGCTTTGTTCTTGACTCTGAATTTATCTTTAACCCTTTCCTGTCTTGTTTGCCCGTGTGACTGATTACCATCTACCTGACTCTGGCTTGTTCTCGTTTTCGTAGTCTCTCTGTTACCATGATAGGACCATGGGCCCTGCATTTATATTATATATGATATTGAGGGAGCTCACACGAAGTGCGTCTTTCCTCCATGACAGCTAGGCCCGCCCCCCGGAAGCTGCATTCTTAGTGAGAGGAGGGACAGTGTAGCTGCTGCTGATTTAATAGGGAAATCGATAGCTAGGCTAGTGTATTTAGTGTCCACTACAGTCCTAAAGGACTCATCTAATCTCTGCTGTAAGGACAGCACCCCAAAAAGCCCTTTTTAGGGCTAGAACATAAGTGTGCTTTTTTTTTTTTTTCCTGTGTAATCTAATTGCAGTTGCCTGCCTGCCAGCGTGTGTGTCAGGCTCACAGCGTATACTGTGCCCACTTGCCCAGTGCCACCAATCATATCTGGTGTCACAATAGCTTGCATTTAAAAAAAAAACTACTTTTTTGACTGTAATATAATAGCAGTCAGTTTCCTTCACACGTGTGCGTTTCACGGCCTGCCAGGGCACAGTGTCACACCAGTGCAACTCATATCTAGTGTAACAGTAGTGTACATTTAAAAAAAAATACAGGGGGCTTGTTGGGGGGCTTGTTGTCACCTTTCGGGGACCCTTGGTGTTGTACGTGGCTGGGTGGAGGAAGAGACCAACCTTGTGCAAATGGGGAGTTTGCGGTTGTGCAAATGGACTGTTTGCGGTTGTTTGCGGTGCGTTAAACAGGGAGTTTGGTCTGTCACTGTGAAGCGGACGTAACCCTTACACTACCTGATCGATACAACATCATACCTGATGTTTTAAAGCATGTTATTCTAAACAATTTAGGAATGTTAGGTGATTTATGCCCTTTATGGATTAAAACCAGACTCTGCATCAACTATGTAATTTTCCATGGGAGTTTTGCCATGGATCCCCCTCCGGCATGCCATAGTCCAGGTGTTAGTCCCCTTGAAACAACTTTTCCATCACTATTGTGGCCAGAAAGAGTCCCTGTGGGTTTTAAAATTCGCCTGCTTATTGAAGTCTATGGCGGTTTGCCCGGTTCGCCCGTTCGCGAACATTTGCGGAAGTTCGCGTTTGCCATTTGCGAACTGAAAATTTTATGTTTGCGACATCACTAATTTCGATGTAACGGCACAATATTTTATGTTAAGAGTATAGTAGTGCTAGGCCAATACATGCTATATGAATAACTGTTTACATGCCAGAACAAGCTGAGTAAGCAAGTTGATCAAAAAGCGTGGTGTAGGCACTTCTAAAATGAGTATGTTAAGTGCTGTGATGGTGCTAAGCATTTAAGGCCTTGACGAGATAATGCAGATAAGAGCTTGGCATATTTTTGCAACCCCCAGTTAATGTTAATATCATGAAAGTATATATTTTTATAAAGTACACATGCCAGGGTATTGTATGTGGTGTGTTTTAACATCCTTCCCCCAACCATTGTGCTAAGAACATTTCAGAGAAAGTGCATGGTGGTAATTTTTTAATCCTGCTTTTTGATTTTAGCCAGCTGGTTATGTTACTGCCAGAAAACACCCCAGTTTGTTTGCTGCAAAGTCCCCTGAGTACACCTATGCCCCCCATGCATTGGTTTGCCACGATTTTACAGTAACAACTTTTGGACTTGCCCATTTTGGCTGAATATAGTTTGCTTGCTTTGCTAGGCACATGTTGAGGGTGGTGCATTTTTACATCCCCCAAGTTGAATTTATTGTTTGAAAGTATATATTTTTATAAAGTAGACATTCAATGTTATGGGGTGTTTTGACTTATTTTCCCCAATCATTTTGCCCAAAAGATTCAGAGAAAGTGTGTGGTGGTATTTTTCAAATTCATTTTTTTATGCAAACAATGCTTTTAGACCTTGGCCAGCCAGTTATATGTTACTGCCAGAAAACGTTTTAACAAAGAACAATGTGCAGGTATCAAATGCACCTTTAGCAGCAATTTCTAAACTAACTCCTGCAAAACGAATCTAAAACGGTAGCTAGGGTGAAGTGCACGGCAAAGTAAGTTTGAATGTCAGGCTCAAGTTGTGCAAAGCTAAAAAGAAAGCTCTTCATCAATGAGCAGCAAAGAAATGATATACTGAGGTTTACATACGGACTATAAAGACTGGACCAGAAAGAGCTGCCATAAGGTTACCATCTCTGATGAGTCAATTTTTAATGTTTACTCAACACCTGGTTGTCGAATGGTTAGACAGAGGTCTGGTGAGGCCTTCAAGCCACATTGTCTCTCACCCAATGTGAAATTGAGTGTTGGGTCGAAGATGAACTGGGGGTGTTGCAGCAAGGCTGGAATTGGGCAGGTTCATCTTTGTGAAGGATGCATGAATAAATTTGGGAGAAAAATTGCTTCCTTCTGCTTTGTCAATGTTCCCAATCTCTCTGAATGATTTGTTCAGCAGGACAATGCTCCATTCCACACAGCCAGGTCAATCAAGATGTAGATGGAAAACCACCAGATAAAACCACCAGATCATCCACTAAATATTGATTTCTGAATTCTTACTAAGTCAAAACATTATTTTTGTTGTTTAAACATGAATATTAATTTGGACAAAGAATAGGAGAAATAGTGTACCGAGAGAATATTGGGAGAAAGCAATGAGTGCCTGTGCTACATAATGACCAAAAATAATATATGAAAGTCTGGAGCACGAGTTAAAAAGACCAAGGGTCAGAAAACAAAAAAATCATTTATTAAATACTAAATAGTATAAATAAAATGCCAATAGATCTAAAAGTACTAAACCAAAATACAGCAGGAGAAAAACAAAAATAAATATAATAATAATAATAAATAAATACAAAATGTTCTAATGATACATATATCAGTGAGACACAAAACTGATATACTAAAGATGCATGCATCAGTTAAGTTTCAATGTGATGTGATTATATTGGATACATGTATCGATGTATCGATGTATCTCAGAGTAATGCCCCCTCTGACGAGCCAAGTCAGGCGAAACGCGGTCGTCAGGGGCTTCGCACACGCTGTCTCTAACCAGGGAATGACCGCAATCTCTATCTGTCCTCTTTCTATCCAGACTTTATCCTAGTATGGGAAGACTTAGGTGCCCATGAAGGAACGGCGAATGAGTAGGTAGTGTGGAGTTTATCTAGTCCTCTCCTGTACCTCTCTTTATCATTCATTCATCAGACTACATTTACAGGGGATTACTTTAGGTGCCTTTGAAAGCCCGGGAGTGAATTGTCAGTGCAGAGTTTACTATTCCAGCATTTCTATCATTTTTATCTCTCCTGTTATAACTCCTTCTACTGTTATAATTGTGTGTGCCAGCTTCAGGTCCTAACAGCTCGTACCTGATATTTCATAACCAAGATCGTTCCATTAGAATCTTTGTATGTTATTAGATTACCTACTATCAGCACCACTGCTAATTACGGCACAAACTATCAGATGCCGTTATTATTATGTCAGGCTTGAATAGTATTTAGCATTCACACGCTTTTATGTCTGGCAGCTCTATAGGCAGTGATACCTAGTATTTAATGCTTGCAAGCTTGTACTTTCTATATATGCATAACTGTACTACCATCAATAGACATCACCTTCACTACACCTAACCACCTACATGTTAGGATTCGTTGTCTGTATACCAATGACTACGGACAATTTTCTTTAGCCATAAGCATTCATACCCTTGTAGCTATATGGTCATAACAAGCAAGATTGGCTCTACTAACTATTAATATATGCTTAGACTTGTAGTCTTCATATCACTATCTTAGTTTTAGAGTTAAATTCATTGCGATCTCTGATTAGTATCTAGCAATTAAATGCTTGTACAATTTGCCACCCTGATATTTTGCCTGCACTTCATCTACTCCCCCATTACCACATTAGCCATTGTCTTCCTATTAGCACAGACGTGTGCTGGTATTTATTACCCTTATATCCTTAGGGCAGTAGAATAAATTTTGCAGTTGACTATTCTGCTGTAACGTATTCATCTATTCGATACATCCATCGTATTACTCTGAGATACATCGATACATGTATCCAATATAATCCTATCACATTGAAACTTAACTGATGCATGCATCTTTAGTATATCAGTTTTGTGTCTCACTGATATATGTATCATTAGAACATTTTGTATTTATTTATTATTATTATTATTTTTTCTCCTACTGTATTTTGGTTTAGTACTTTTAGATCTATTGGCATTTTCTTTATACTATTTAGTATTTAATAAATTATGTTTTTGTTTTCTGACCCGTGGTCTTTTTAACTCGTGCTCCAGACTTTCATATACTATTTTTGGTCATTATGTAGCACAGGCACTTGTTGCTTTCTCCCAATATTCTCTCGGTACACTATTTCTCGAATTCTTTGTCCATTTCTATTAGGGGTTACCCCCCTGTCTCTAGTGTACCTCATTTGGCTGTATTCAGTTAGTTTTCATGAATATTAATTTGTTTTAAGTTATTCACTTTTTTTTATTCGAGGTCTGAAAACACAGCATCTTTTTTTGTTACTTTTACCCATTGTCATTTGTGAAAATTTAGCTTGGTGAGTAGAAATGCACCCCTAGCGAATATGCTATGTCCCGCAGTGGTGGGTATCTTTTAAGACTGAGCTAGTAGCATACTATTCACAATTTATATACAGTTGCAAGAAAAAGTATGTGAACCCTTTGGAATTATATGGATTTCTGCACAAATTGGTCATAAAATGTGATCTGGTCATCATCTAAGTCACAACAATAGACAATCACAGTCTGCTTAAACTAATAACACATAAAGAATGTGCATCTTTTTTGATGCTGCTTGAGGATCCTATCAGTGTTTATCATCTCTGAAGGTGTTCCTGTTTGCTGCTATCGAGATGTCAATTTGTGATGTGCCTATTTAATACCTCTATCTTGCAAGTGCAATATTTATTAAAGATTTATGCTGTTTTAGAAACTCTGCACTATTATTTTTCAATTTTTCTCTCCTATAAGCTGGAATGCGAATACGAGGATATTCTTCATTTTATTAGATACGCCTTCAATCAATTTGGGTTTGTGAGTGTGCATTTCACCCATTTTATATTGTTCTAAGGAACGGCAATATTGCCCTATGTCTTTCTCTTTTTTTGCATTGTAGATACCAGTTTGTCGGTATTTTGTATTCTGTGCTTGAGGGCTTGGAGGAGTCCTATTCTACATGCAAATACCTTATTAGGGTAGAAGTATATTTTTTTTACCCTTATTTTCTCCTTTTCTACTAAGGTGTCTCTGCTACACGTGGTATATTGTGGGCAATTGTTTCTCTTAAAATTAAAGTCACAACCCAATAAACCCCAGTTTAGTGGATAAATCTGACATTGTTTAGTTATTATGTTCAAGTTTTTAATTTATTCTGCATATGAAACGTGATAAAATGGCAATATAATCTGAGAATGTAAGGAAGGCATCAAGCTATAACTGTATTCCTTGAAATGTTTTCCAACATGAAAATGAAAAACACGAGATGTGTTGACTTGTACATTCAATTTTAGATTTAAGCTTCAATATGGTGTTGTCTAGTAATGAAATCATGTTGTATACAGCATAAAGCAAGATAGTGCCTGAAGCATGCTATCATAATTTGTCAGTGAAAGAGAACAGCTTCAGAAGAGATACTCGGAGAACAGGTAGAGAGATAAGAATAACAAAAGTACATTTTATTGTAGCTGCCAAAAGAAAACGGCTTTAGATAAACAAGGGGAAATTACATGTACGTTTTGCAGTATACATATGACTATATATTCAATTTGTTTTTTTATTCATTTTGACAGATACATTAAAAATGTATGAGATGAATGTTGCGTGACTGTAAGTTTCTTTAAGTTTAAAGCAAGTTTTTACCAAACTCCATAGTTACAGTTGCAAGAAAAAGTATGTGAACCCTTTGGAATGATATGGATTTCTGCACAAATTGGTCATAAAATGTGATCTGATCATCATCCAAGTCACAACAATAGACAATCACAGTCTGCTTAAACTAATAACACACAAAGAATGAAATGTTGCCATGTTTTTATTGAACACACCATGTAAACATTCACAGTGCAGGTGGAAAAAGTATGTGAACCCTTGGATTTAATAACTGGTTGAACCTCCTTTGGCAGCAATAACTTCAACCAAACGTTTCCTTTAGTTGCAGATTAGACGTGCACAACGGTCAGGAGTAATTCTTGACCATTCCTCTTTACAGAACTGTTTCAGTTCAGCAATATTCTTGGGATGTCTGGTGTGAATCGCTTTCTTGAGGTCATGCCACAGCATCTCAATCGGGTTGAGGTCAGGACTCTGACTGGGCCACTTCAGAAGGCGTATTTCCTTCTGTTTAAGCCATTCTGTTGTTGATTTACTTCTATGCTTTGGGTCATTGTCCTGTTGCAACATCCATCTTCTGTTGAGCTTCAGCTGGTAGATAGATGGCCTTAAAGGACCACTCTAGGCACCCAGACCACTTCAGCTTAATGAAGTGGTCTGGGTGCCAGGTCCCTCTAGGATTAACCCTTTTTTTTATAAACATAGCAGTTTCAGAGAAACTGTTATGTTTATACTGAGGGTTAATCCAGCCTCCAAAACCTCTAGTGGCTGTCTCATTGACAGCCGCTAGAGGCGCTTGCGTGCTTCTCACTGTGAAAATCACAGTGAGAGCACGCAAGCGTCCATAGGAAAGCATTATAAATGCTTTCCTATGCGACAGGCTGAATGCGAGCACGGCTCCTGCCGCGCATGCGCATTCAGCCGATGACGTCACAAGGAAGAAGGAGAGGAGGAGTAGAGCTCCCTGCCCGGCGCTGGAGAAAGAGGTAAGTTTAACCCCTTCCTCCCCCCAGAGCCCGGCGGGAGTGTGTCCCTGAGGGTGGGGGCACCCTCAGGGCACTCTAGTGCCAGGAAAACGAGTATGTTTTCCTGGCACTAGAGTGGTCCTTTAAGTTCTCTTGCAAAATGTCTTGATAAACTTGGGAATTCATTTTTCCTTCGATGATAGCAATCCGTCCAGGCCCTGACGCAGCAAAGCAGCCCCAAACCATGATCCCCCCACCACCATACTTCACAGTTGGGATGAGGTTTTGATGTTGGTGTGTTGTGCCTCTTTTTCACCACACATAGTGTTTTGTGTTTCTTCCAAACAACTTAACTTTGGTTTAATCTGTCCACAGAATATTTTGCTGGTACTGCTGTGGAACATCCAGGTGCTCTTGTGCCAACTGTAAACGTGCAGCAATGTTTTGTTTGGACAGCAGTGGCTTCCTCTGTGGTATCCTCCCATGAAATCCATTCTTGTTTAGTGTTTTACGTATTGTAGATTCGCTAACAGGGATGTTAGTATTTGCCATTGACTTTTGTAAGTCTTTAGCTGACACTTGAGGATTCTTCTTCACCTCATTGAGCAGTCTGCACTGTGCTCTTGCAGTCATCTTTACAGGACGGCCACTCCTAGAGAGAGTAGCATTAAAAATGTATGAGATGAATGTTGCGTGACTGTAAGTTTCTGTAAGTTTAAAGCAAGTTTTTACCAAACTCAATAGTTACAGTTGCAAGAAAAAGTATGTGAACCCTTTGGAATGATATGGATTTCTGCACAAATTGGTCATAAAATGTGATCTGATCATCATCTAAGTCACAACAATAGACAATCACAGTCTGCTTAAACTAATAACAAAGGTCCAGGAAACACTGGTGAGATATAGATCTCAGTTGTCTGTTAAAATTTAGTAATCATTTAATCGGTATACAAAGTCATGAACACAAAAGAGAGATAATGAACAAAATAATAATATTAACAAATAAATAACCCACTCTGGAAGGGAGATCTAAGGAGCTCAGGGAGCTATAGGGGGAGTATGCAAAGGAGTATATAGCTGTATGGATATTCACCCTGCTGAATGAAACTATAAAAGAGAGAGACACCAGTACCTCTCAATAAAGGGCTGGCAGTGGTGATATTACCAACAGTTGTATAGAAAGACACTTGAATCCTAGTAAGGATTAGAAATAGAGCATACTAGTAACTCACACTGACTAGTATATACAGGTTAATCCTCAGTCCACAATGCCATTTAAAAATTTAGAGACAATAAAGCCTCAATGGTGGCTATAAAGATACTGCTTAGAACAGTGTTACATAGTAGCTCATATTTCATACTAGGTACAGTTAAACATACTCCCAATATTTGTGAATCACACTGACTAGTATATGCAGATAAATCCTCGGTACAAAATTGCCAAAAGTAATGTAGAGACAAACGTGCCTCTTATAGTGGCTATACTGAGGGATACTGCTTAGATCAGTGTTACATAGTAACTCTTGTCAACTAGTAGGTGCAAATACTCATACTCCTAATAATAGGCGGACAGGAATAGTAATCAAAGCTAGAGCTAAAGAGACACTCAAGCTCTGACTAGTCATACAGATTAATCCTCAGAGTCAGTATGCCAATTAAGAGTTTAGAAGACATACAAGCCACAATATGGCTATGCTGGAGGATCCTGCTAAAATCACTGATTTTAGCAGGATCCTCCAGCATAGCCATATTGTGGCTTGTATGGCTTGTATGTCTTCTAAACTCTTAATTGGCATACTGACTCTGAGGATTAATCTGTATGACTAGTCAGAGCTTGAGTGTCTCTTTAGCTCTAGCTTTGATTACTATTCCTGTCCGCCTATTATTAGGAGTATGAGTATTTGCACCTACTAGTTGACAAGAGTTACTATGTAACACTGATCTAAGCAGTATCCCTCAGTATAGCCACTATAAGAGGCACGTTTGTCTCTACATTACTTTTGGCAATTTTGTACCGAGGATTTATCTGCATATACTAGTCAGTGTGATTCACAAATATTGGGAGTATGTTTAACTGTACCTAGTATGAAATATGAGCTACTATGTAACACTGTTCTAAGCAGTATCTTTATAGCCACCATTGAGGCTTTATTGTCTCTAAATTTTTAAATGGCATTGTGGACTGAGGATTAACCTGTATATACTAGTCAGTGTGAGTTACTAGTATGCTCTATTTCTAATCCTTACTAGGATTCAAGTGTCTTTCTATACAACTGTTGGCAATATCACCACTGCCAGCCCTTTATTGAGAGGTACTGGTGTCTCTCTCTTTTATAGTTTCATTCAGCAGGGTGAATATCCATACAGCTATATACTCCTTTGCATACTCCCCCTATAGCTCCCTGAGCTCCTTAGATCTCCCTTCCAGAGTGGGTTATTTATTTGTTAATATTATTATTTTGTTCATTATCTCTCTTTTGTGTTCATGACTTTGTATACCGATTAAATGATTACTAAATTTTAACAGACAACTGAGATCTATATCTCACCAGTGTTTCCTGGACCTTTGGCCCTAGGTTTACACTTTCTTTTTTCTTTTTTCTATACAGTATAAGGGTTATCCCCTACTGAGATATGATCTCGACACACTGAATCTATCCCCGTCAGGGTTTTTTTTTCTTTCTTTCGTTAAACTAATAACACACAAAGAATGAAATGTTAAACGTGCAGCAATGTTTTGTTTGGACAGCAGTGGCTTCCTCTGTGGTATCCTCCCATGAAATCCATTCTTGTTTAGTGTTCACATACTTTTTCTTGTTGTGACTTAGATGATGATCAGATCACATTTTATGACCAATTTGTGCAGAAATCCATATCATTCCAAAGGGTTTGCATACTTTTTCTTGCAACAGTAACTATGGAGTTTGGTAAAAACTTGCTTTAAACTTACAGAAACTTACAGTCACGCAACATTCATCTCATACATTTTTAATGCTACTCTCCCTAGGAGTGGCCGTCCTGTAAAGATGACTGCAAGAGCACAGTGCAGACTGCTCAATGAGGTGAAGAAGAATCCTCGAGTGTCAGCTAAAGACTTACAAAAGTCATTAGCCAGCCCGGAACAAGAGTTCCAACCTGCTAATGTTAATTCTGTGCATATTGGACATCTGAAGTCAGTACACACAGCATTCTACTGACAAGCATTCACTGGCGGCACAACCCCCATGCGGGTTGCTCATGTCCTCTATATGAAGCATAACTTAAAATAAATCAAATCTTAAAAAGTGAAAGAAATTAAGAAGAAAATGCATGTTAACTGTAAATGTCATAATACTATTAGCTTTTACTGCAATAAAATACACATATTTGTGTTCAGCGATGTCTCGTTAGTAAAATAGGGCTTGCCCATTTACATTTCTACACATTGAAATTTGCCAGATTGGTTTGTTAGGCCTATGTTGCCTTTGAGAACGTATAACAACTTAGGAATAAAAATTACCCCCATCATGGCACACCATTTGCAAAAGTAGACAAACCAAGTTATTCAAAATGGGGTATGTCTCGTCTTTTTTAGATGCCACTTATTCACAAACCCTGGCCAAAGTTAGTGGGTTTTTTGTATTTTCCACACAAAAACTGCCCTTATAATATGGTTCACTCCTTTAAAACACTTATATTTGTGTTCAGCGTCTCACGAGTACAAGAGTACTCCCCATGTACAGGTTTTATGTAGTTTTGGAAAGTTACAGGGTCAAATATAAGGCTTGCAAATTAAATGATCTGGACTTTCTACCAGGGTTTGTGTGTACATGTACAGGGTATGTAGGAATTGTGTGTGTGTTGATGGGAGCTGTATTGTGTGTGTATGGGGCCTGTAGAGTGTGTGCATAGGTATATATGGGCTGCAGGGTGGGAGTGTATGTGTATTGGGGTTGCATCATGTGTGTATCAAGGAGCTGTAGTATGTATGTATACAGGGGTTGTAGTGTCTGTGTATAGGGGTGAAGTGTATATGTGCGTAGGGATGAATGTGTGTAGGTGTGAAGTGGATACATGGGTGGTGTATTGCATTTGTGTGGGGTAGGTGTACTCTGTGTGTGAAGTAGGTATTGTATGTGGGATTGTAATGTGTGTGGGTGTATGGAGTGACAGAGGTAGGGGCTTAACTATTTTTATTTTAATATTATTTTTTAAAATGATTCCCCCATCCATGTTCTTACCTTGCAGGCAGGGGGCTGTCAGATGGTCCCTGATGGTCCACAGGGCTGCCTATCCACCGTGTTCAGGGAAGGCCAATAGATGAGGGCATTATTTACCGCCAAAGAGTCACGCAGACCCCCTACTGTCACGCGGTCCAACTGCTCCATGCGGCCGCTTGGCACACTGAGGGGGATTCACCTCCCTCGAGCCATGCAGACCTCCTCCTGCTGCGCGGTCTGGCCGAACTGCGCAGCCGCGCAAAAGGACGCCTATAAATAGATGTGGACGTGACATCACGCCCTCTCTTAAAGTGACCACGTCATCATTGCGATCCTAATCTGTTTTAAAATTAGGTAAGCCTATTAAGGCTTGTCGTAGCCCCCATTCATTGCCCTATCATGGTTTCTTTTAGATCCTCGTTTAGTGCTCCTAGTGATTCCCTTGTGATTTCCTGTGTTGAACCTGGGCTTCGTTTTTGACGTGTGATTTCTGGTAACCTAACCCTGGCTTCGTATTTGACTCGTGATTTCTGGTATCCTGACCCCAGCTTCGTATTTGACTCGTGATTTCTGGTATCTTGACCCAGCATTGTCTTGACTCTGAGTATTTTTGTAATCATGGCCTTGAATTATCTTGACCCTGTTTCTTGTTGTATTAATACGTTAAGTCCGGCCATTCTGAGGCTCGGTAATACGTCTTTTGAATCCACATTTTGTGGGGGTTTTTTTCTTCCCTGCGTGTTGGCATATGACTCCCGTGACAGAGGGTATCTCTCTTAGAGCTCTGACACCTACACTTGATGTCAGAGCGCAGCCACGGGTTACCACAGCAACGCTCTGACACTTTAAGTCTGTAGCTCACTGGAGATATTATAAGTAAGTGGAAGTGCAGGTGTAGATTTCCCACAATTGCCAACAGTTGGAAAAAAATTCCAGGGACAGTTTGATTCCTGGGACGATTTCTCCTGAAATCACATTTATTAAGTAACACTAGTTAACTTTATATATACAAAGAAACATTTTACTATGCACTCCTTGCCACACTCTCATTGACAGACACTGACATACTGAAACATACATACAGACATACAGACCCATATAGACGCACACATTGACCCAGACTGAGCAATATATGCAAACACACACACTTACTCACACACACAGTGACCCATAAAGGTTCACACTGACCTAAACACTGACCCATACACACAAGCACTCACTGACACACACACAATGATCCATATAAACATATCCATATAAACATACTGACCCTTATGGACAGGAACACTGAAACTGTAATATTCCTAATGTATTGACTCCCCATTCAAAATATTGACGGCAGGCTTTTTGAGATTGCTTGTTGCTAGTTAAATGCTTTTCTGGAACTCCTTATTGAGCCGGCAGCCAGTCCCAGCGTGACTCACAGACTAATGCACACAAATACCCAGTGACACATATACATATGCACTGACCTCTCACAAACACAGACTGAATCATACAAACACAGACTGACCCATACACACACAATGACCATTCACTCACAGGTTGGCCCATACATACACAGTGACCCAGTCACCAGCTGCTTCCTGGATGCCTAGTGGGGGCTATGGTGGTAGGACAGGGAATATTGCAGGGTGGATAGTAAGTATAGGGATACAGGCTTTGGTGGGGTGACAAGGGTTACAATGGGGTAGGGTCACCACACTGCAGCCTTTATCCCCCACTACAGCCCCTTTTACTCCACTACAGCCCATGTTTGGTCTTTAGTGGGGGCAGGGGGCTACATTTAGTGCTTTATTTAATAAATAAAACAACATTTTAATTATAAAATAACAAAACTAGTTTATTCCCCCTACCTTAAAGCTTACTATAAAGCCATGGAAGGGGGGATCCTGTTCTCTGGTGGTCCAGTGGGGGATGCGGCATGTGTGTACCCTCTGTGAGTGCAGAAAGCTCCTTCAGGTCGACACAGGGGTAATGTGTTGGAGCGTTGCCACAGTAGCCCATGGCAATGCTCTGACACAGTAGAGGAGAGGGATGGCCCCTCTCTATTCAGCGCCAGTCCTTCAGGGGCCAGTCCTTCAGGGGCAGCAGGCCAACCAAATCTCCCTTACCAAATGTGGCTGTGGCTGGTGGAGAATGGACTGGCCACCCCCTCATGCCTGCCACCACAAGGCGTTGTGGCAAATCCAGCCATGAATATCGAGAAGTGATGCAACATCAAATGCTTGTTTTGTTTTGAATACTGTATGGCCCTATGAAGTCTTTATCATGATAACTAATATATTCAGGGAAATACAGTGGGAAAAATAATATCATTCATTGTTTTGTACTGAGTAAAACTGGACATTTGGGTTTCTCCTACCAAAAAACTGTGTTTTAACGCCTTCTCCTCATACCCCCTAAAATGAAAATGTCCTTTTTGTCCATTTCAAATGTTGAAGATATAGGACAAATACAAAGATTTAAATCACTATAAAGAACCGTCTGAAGAACTTGACTGCAGACAGAGGGCTGAATTTACAGTGCATTCAGAAAGTATTCACTAATCACTATTTCACATTTTTATGTGTGCTACAATTGTTTAAATTATTATCTATAGTTGCATAGTTACATAGCTGAAAACATACATTGGCCATTAAGTCAAGCCTTCCTCACATCTGTATTTTGCTGTTGATCCAAAAGGAGGCAATACACTTAATACCTTATCAGATATTGAGTTTATATAATAAATTAAACAATTGTAGCTGAAAACAAATGTGAAAAAATTCAAACTTTCTGGTAAAGTAAAAAAAAAAATGCTGCTACTGGAAAGCTTTCCAAGAAAGTGCAATTGGAAGCTTTTTCGGTTTATTCCAGAACCTGAGCTAGTTTATATTTAACCTTATCAGTGTTAAAACATTGGGAAAAAGTCTCTGGGTGTTTTATTCTTAGAACATTAGACATTTAATATTGGACGATACTCAGTGAGTTGGTTAAAAGGACATTTTTCATATTTGTTTATTTAAATTTTATTTTCATACATTTTATATATGTGCGCCTATATTTAGAGTTGATTATATAGCACAATGTGGGGTAGGGATGTGCAAGGGCAAAAAATTTGGTTCGGTTTGGAAATTCGTGTAAGTAAAATAATTTTTGTCTGCTTCGGAAATTCGGACCAATGGCATTCTGTTCGGTTTGGCCAGTGGCATACATACTACGATCGCAGGGGTCGCAGCTGCCACCGGACCCGTCACTTCAGGGGGCCCAGCCGCCGCATAGACCCCTGCGACTGAGTGCCCGCCGCCATATGCTACAGCCCCGGCCCACGCGGCAAACCGCCGGGGCCGCACAGTATAGGCCACCCGAGGGAGATGAATTTCTAGGGGGCCCCGGTCAGCACTGCGGCACTTTAACAGCGCGTCACTCCTCCCAGCTATCAGAGATAGCCCGCCTGGGAGGAAGGCGAGGGAGTCAGAGTGGGAACTCCCACCAGACTGAGCCACCACTGGACCCCAGTGAAAGTCCCCCTCCTGCACCTAAAAGGTAGGAAACAGGAGGGTGACTTAAAAATGTTGTATATGTGTGGTTTTGTTTGTAAGTATGTGTGTATTTGTGTCTGTCTGTGTGTATGTGTCTGTATTTATGTATATGTGTGGTTTTATTTGTATGTATGTGTGTATCTGTGTCTGTCTGTGTGTATGTGTCTGTATGTATGTGTGTCTGCATGTGTGTATGTGTCTGTCTGTATGTGTGTATGTGTGTGTCTCTGTATGTATGTGTGTGTATGTGTGTGTCTGTGTGTATGTATGTGTGTGTCTCTAAGTATGTATGTGTCTGTATGTATGTGTCTGTGTGTATGTATATGTCTCTGTGTGTATGTATGTGTGTCTGTATGTATGCGTGTCTGTATGTATGTGTCTGTGTGTGTGTCTGTCGAGGGGGGGGCATGGATTAGTTTAGCACCGGGCCCCATGGATTGTGTGTACGCCACTGGGTTTGGTGCGTCGGTAATTCGGACCCTAACCCTAACCCAATACGGAACGTCAGCAATTCAGTTCGGTTCGGTACTTCGGAAATTCGCCACTTCGGAAATTTGCCAATTCGAACTTTGGACATTCGTCCGAATTTACATTCAGAAATAAATTATTTGCACATTTCTAATGTGGGTTTATTGCTGCTATTGCAATGTAGTGAACAGTTAATACACCATGGCTTGAAATGTATACAACATGTCTTGGAGTTTATTAATATAAATTAATGCATAGGAGGTGCACTGTAACGGAGCTCCCTGTACTCAGACCGAGTACCTTCCGTTGATGGATGCTTCCTAGCCTGCGCCGAGGACCACAAGCACCGCACTGGACACCACAACCACCGCAGACTCCACAACCGCCGTAGCTTAACTGGAGTCTCGCCGTCTTCTGTCCACGCTGGATCAGCTTCTGTCCTCCAGGACCGTGTGGGGAAGACCTCTCCTCCAGGAGAGCGTATCAGGAACAAGCTCTTAAAAGAGCTGAGTGATTAAAGCTCACGGGAGTATGCAGAACATATCAATCCCCAGTGTGATATAGCAGTTCCCGGGACAAGACTACGTGTTGAGGGTCAAGAAGATCTGTTTTACTTGGCACCAAAGGGCCTTCTTTTATGCAGGTTTTCCCTACATAGGATCACCCACAGGGTTTTGCAGAACAACGAATAAACACAATACAACACATAAAATAAAGTAAACCACTCCCAGCATAAATCCTCCCTCTCTGTCTGTGATACAATTATCTCAACACAATAGACTAACTTAATTATCACAGGCAGAAAATATAGTTTTTACACAACATTAATAACTTTAAAAGTATACATGCAATATTAATAAAATATATATATTAATATATACATATTTGAAATCAGCGTCCTTTAAATATAAATATACTCAAAAATCATAAAAATCCGTCCAGTAGATCATAAATAATGAAGCATGGCTTTTCTGCCCAAAACCAGTTCCACAGAGTCTTCTAACCTGGAGATAATTGGGAAGTAATCCAATTATCTCCAAGGACAGAGGAAAAACTCCATTGAACACATGGTAGCAAAAGACAATAAAATACATAAAAAATATATAACTGTGCAGCTATTGCATAAAATGGGTACATTCAACAGATCCCCAGATAGCTTAGATCTGAGCGCACATTATTACTGAATGGCGCTCAGATCACATACATACAGTTCAATTGCCATGGAGCCAAAGTCTTTCACTTAGTCTTTCGTTATACGAATGGGCTCCATGGCATAGCTATCTGGGGTATCACTGTTCAAATAGGGCAAGTACCAAATGACCTGGCTTTCGTGTCTTTGCAGGGGAAAATAAAGTGTTTCAACATGGGGCCATAGTCTAAAGGCAGCAGGCGGGCAACCAGTCCTCTCCCATGCCCAGTGGGCATAATACAAGCAGTGGGGGTAAGAGAGCTCCAACTGTCTTGGCTTACGTAGCATTACCTATTGCATATAGCTACAACCATTGTATTATAAAGTTCTACCTTGGATATTCAAAGAATATATAGAGAGACTTTACTGTGACAGGTTTTTCAAGGTTTATCCTAATGTTTTTTTTTTCTATGAGCTAATCAACACTGAACTGTAATGTTGTAATGTCTAATTTTAATCCATAAGTGTGTGCATGGTTTGTCCATATTCTAATCTAGTGTAAATGATTTAGGAGCAAGAGCCCATTATATGAAATATTGTTCAGGTTTTTCATGTTTTTAATTACTGATTAAAGTTGTTTCATGGAATTATTAAAATAGATTAATGGCACAAGTAACAATTGACTCATCTACAAATATACATACCGCTATTAAAAACAAACAATAAACTCAGCAATTAAATTTTGATTTTCTATTTCTTCCCTAATATAATTGAGTTGTGTCTTTTATATTCGTCTGTGGTTACGGAGAGTAGAGGAACTTATATTCTCAATGTAGTAGGTTTTTAAAAAAAATCTCCTATTCTGAGTGAAGGCTAAGATTCCTTTAAGCTGCGACATATTGAATGAATTCATGATCCTTACTGTGGGACATTTATACACACTAAAAATGCATTAAATAATCTACTACAGATTTTTCATGTAAAAAAAATAGATTGTTGATGGATTAGGATGTAATGCTGTTACTCTTTCATGTGAACAACTCGTAACTGATTGCGGATGATAAATAGGTGGGCGATTCTACAGTGAATGGCAATCATTTTTCCATTATTGCTGAATAGCAAAGAATATTTATTAATAATGGAACTAATTTATTCCAAAACTAAAATGAAGGAAATTAGTTAATTTTTAAAGCTTGGCCAACCACCAGATCACCTCCTTAGGCTGCTCACACCTATTATGCCACAGATGGCTCTTCACAAAGAAAGAAAGGTTTGGATAAGCTTTTTAAATGATTTAATATTTTGAAAAATATTTTAATATGTAAATGTTTTTTAAATAGCGATGTATTTTTTTCACATGTGTTTTATTTTTTATATTTTAGTAATAAAAAAAATGTATCCTAAAATATTAAATCATTTAGAAAGCTTATCCAGACATGTTAAATCGAGGCCAAAGTTATAAAACAGTTAAAGATAACAGTACAAATAACTTTAAATTAAGGGAAACTGGCACAAAGTAAAGTTTATACAGACAACCTCCTAACCCACCTACTGGAGTGACTGAAAGATTGACACTTATTCGAAAAGCTAATATAAATAATGCTACAACCCAAGATGAGTGTTCAAAGTCATCTGTTAAGGATGATCAAAGGCAGAAACAACACATTTTGATTAAGAAGATTCTGTTTGATAGATAATGATGTTTTGCTAATCTCTGCAAATCTTTTCTGTGATAAAAATGCTAAAAAGAATGGTGACTATAAATTGTTTAAAGAGCTTTACTGTGTACACATAAAGTGTACTTATTGTTTTCTTTGGATGAATCTAACCATTTATTTTCCCAGACTTTTAACATACTGTACTTTGGGAATTGATATTTGTTTTTCTATGCACATGGAACCTTACATTAAAAATAACAGTCTCTCCCGAGGGGGGCGGAGCTAGCAGCGGAGCAGAGTGGCCGCACTCACCGAGAGCTCCTCCATACGAACCGCAAAAAAACGCTATTTCAAGCGGTATCCGACGTCCACCCGGGATCCACGACACACAGCGGACACCGGATTAACTATGGGACGCAAGCACAAAAAAAACAGGGCGGACAAAGACCCACCTACCCACGATATCGGGGAACTTCTCCGACGCTCCCAAAAGGCCGCATGGGACAAGATGGCGGCGGGAGACGACGATGATCTCTCTGTCGACCACGGAGAAGGTATGGCACAAGCCCTGTCACCCAACCCAAAGCCCTCACAAACCACTGCAGAAAATCCTGTCACACCAATATCGCTGCAGACATGGCCGGTATAAAAGAGGCAGTGGGGGGGTCACTACCAGGGTTCAGCACCTTGAGGCCTCAACTACCTCCCAAGAGGCAAGGATAGCGTCCCTAGAATGGGCTCTTACTGAGGTGCAGTCTCAGCAGAGCGCAACGAACTACCGGGTTAATGCCCTTGAGGACCTCAGACGACGCTATAACGTTAAGATCCGTGTCATCCCGGATTCAATAGGCCAGAATGACCTGCCGCATTTCATCAGACGCCTGCTGGGCGACTTACTGCCGCCCAAACAGGCGAAAGCAGTGCGCCTAGATGGCATGTTCAGACTGCCAAAGCCCGCAACGGCGTCGGCCGCGGCACACACTGACCTGATCCTCCGTTTCCAAAATCTGCAGGACAAAGCCCAGCTATTGGCAGCAGCGCGAGGGAAAACCCCTCTGACATTCGAGGGAGCCACGCTGTCCCTCTTTCAGGACATTACTAAAAGCACAATGAGTTGGCGCAAGACCATGCAGCCCCTCTTACAACACCTCAGGAACAAGAACATCCAGTATAAATGGGGGACGCCGAATATGGTCACCTTCACGCACCAGGACACCACTTACAGAGCCCGGAGCTACCCTGAAATGGACTCACACCTGCGCACGGCAGGCCTGCTGTCATCCCCACGAAGGACAAGCCAAAGCCTCGACCAACTGGACCCAGCTGCGGTTGCGGACTTCATCCCAGGACCACCGCACCAACGAAAGGCACCCTGAGGGGTACTAAAACAGGGAGATTCCTCCTCACTACCCCAGAGACTGCCGATAATGCTCTCACCTGGTTATGGCCCTCTGCCCACGATAGATCCTTGCGAACTCATATATGGTTACCACCCAAGTTCCTCCTCCCCATTTATTTTTGGTTGATTTAATTGACTTTTTACTAGTCCACAAAGGTCCGTATAGGTCTCCCAGGAGCAGACTCCACGCACCTGAGGCAATCTGGATGCACTCACTGCTCCCATTACCGGTGGCATAAGCACACACGACCGGACGTACGACTGACCACATCTGTACCCGTCTCACTTCCACGCACGAACACAAAATGACACACCTAACTACACAGGCAGGTACTCCTAGAATAGGACACACACCGGTCTAAGTAGATACATCCGACATAAGAACCATCCCCGCACACTGGGGACTACATCGACACCCACACTGGGGGACTCGCGGACTTTATACCGCACATATAGCAGTACACCTCTACAGCTGGTCCCGACACAGACCCACACGGCACAACACATGCCCAAGACGATCTCCAAGTAGACGTACGCACAGACTTCACTAGGCCTTGGACATGCCCGGAACACTAGACGACTCCACAACTATACAATTACTATATATAAAAAGTGCAAGGTATATATATATGCCGCTATTGTATTACCATATGTTGTTAAAAATGTGAAGCTTTCAATGTGATCAGTAGGCTTAGCCTGATAACACATCCTGTTTAAAATATGTTTTTGTTAAACGACTTGTAAAACTAAAAAATGAGGCATTCATATTTTGGAGAAATGATCCTGCTAGCATCAACACACGAATAAGTTTATTCATATAGAAATGTTAATCTGTTTAACGTGTGATCTAAGAAAATCTCTTTACCTTTAACCTTTAAAAATGTGCACAGTTTGGGGGGGCGGGGCCTGACTCGCAAGCTGGCCAGACGTGTCTCTGTGGGCTCCTGCCATCACGACCATTAAAACTACTAAATCTGCAAGAAAATAGTGGCAGAAGGCACAGCAGCTGACACAACAGCCGTTTCTAACGACAGGGACATAAAAGGTCCCCAAACAATTTGCTCTGGCAAACCAAAAGCAGCTGGCTTACCTTGCGGCCTACCTGGACGGCGGACCCAACAGCTGGGGGAGGCGGCCGATCTCCCGCTGGGTAACACGAGGTTCGAGGCACAGACACAGACACCCCGTTGCCCCCCCCCCTTTGGACCGGTGGGGGTTATCCCGGTCCCCACTGGGCAAGCAACAAATCTGAACAGCTCGACAACGGTAAAATCCCAGACCGCATGGTGGAGCAAAAATGGCCGCCATACAGAAGCACTCCCTACAACAGGCAAGCATGGAGAGCCTGGACTGGGTGCAGAGCTTCGAGGCCCGATTCGATCAGCTATGCAGCAATTTCTGGACCCGCATAGCAAGCAAACTCGACATCCCCAACTTACCTGCACGGGTCCACGGCAGGAAGCAGAAATCTGTACCTGATGCACCGTTCCACCCCCGCCTGCAGTGAGGCACAACTAAGAGAAGACCCGCTGGGAAACCTACAGCAGTGCCCAGAAATGGAAAGCGGAGGCTGTGGCCTCGAACACAGCCACGCCGCCAAAAGCCCGGCAGCTGCATAGCAAGATACAACCTGCACAAGGCACGGACCAGCACGGAGCCACGACACTACCAAGCCACACGCGGCCCAGGCCTCCATGTGAAGAGGAGCGCCGCAGTCACACAGAGTACTCACCCCTACAAAGCAGCGAGAGCGGTTGGAAGACGGAGGGGACAGATGGCAGGGAGACACGGAACTCACGGCGACCTGGACTCTCCTTCCTACCTCATGAGGGGCAGGCCAGTGCAAGCAGATGCAAGGAGTCAGAGGGACAAGCCGGGAGACTCAAGCTCCCCCACAGGTGGATCTGGACTGACAGCCGCGGGCATAGGTTGAGTCGGCTATGTGTGAAGGGACGCTAGTTATATAAATGCCAGAACCCGCAGCTTCTTCTCCCCCATAATATTGCTCTTAAGGTGCCTTGTATACTTCCCACATACTATGCATAGCCTTGCTTTATTTAGCACGCACACAACCCTCCGACAAACCTGACCGGTTGCATGTTAATTTAGGGTCACGAATGCGTTGCCACAAAGTCACTGAAGTGCTCGCTATTGTGTTCACACTATACTAGACTATACAGTACCCTTCAGACTAACAATAGGTCAGTAACCTAGCCTGTCCCATAAACGCTCACACCAGCAGACCTACTGACACACTATGTAGGACCATATTTTACTGTACAAATGGTGCAGATTCACCTAAGGTCCTGAAGTTCACACTTAATGCCCTATCATTCTCTGACACAACCTGTTTTACCCAGTTAGTTATTTTATTTTATTTTATTAAAAACACGCAAGATTCTACTGTTTTATTCTTAAGTATGACCTCTAAGTACCAATGCTGTCAGCATGCTGCAAGCACGTTTGATACAGATTGTTAACATTTAGACATGTCTGCCTAGCATAATTTGTTTCTTAAACCAAAATGTGCAACATTTTCCATGCCACTGTTTAACCTATGTTTAACCATAAATGTACGCTGTTGTGGCGTATGAATATGCCTTGTACTCACCTGCACAACAAAAATAAAGAATTAAAAAAAAAAAAAATGTGCACAGTTTATTCTCACGCCATGTAATGTTTTGCTATTGAAAGGCTCCCTACAGCTGTTGTGGCGTAGCAAGCCAAATTGTTCAAATCTTGCACAAACAAAAATAAAGAATTAAAAAAAAAAAAAAAAAAATAACAGTCTCTCTGTTCTGGGTTTGTTCTCTGATGCCCTCAATATTGTACTACATGAAATATGTTTTTTTTTTATTTTTATTATTTTTATGCCTGTGTCATAAGGCATCAGCAGTAGTGTAAATACATGTACACAAAAAGTCCTGCGCTCAGACTCCCACAGCTCTTGGGCGGCAGCAATGACCATAGTACATATCAGCCCCAGTACATACAATAAAAAACAAAAACAAGGGTTACCTGTGCACTACTCCATATCCTTATGCATATGTAGAAAAATAGAGGTCAACTCCCGACACAGTCCCAATTAACTGGGATCGTACAAATCCTCTCTATTATCTTTTCTCTCTCTTTCTTCCTTTCCTTTCCTCTCTCTTTCTCTTTATGTCAATCATCCGGTGGGAAACTTGGCACGATAGTCAATACAAGAGTTATGAATAGGCATTGGGCGCGGCCCATCACTGTCTAGAGGCAACCATAGAGGAGACAGGTGCCACAAGCCCTACCGGAGAGGTAGACAGATACATAGGTTATCATAAGCAACGTTGAATACCGTATATACTCGAGTATAAGCCGAGTTTTTCAGCCCATTTTTTGGGCTGAAAAACCCCAACTCGGCTTATACTCGAGTCAATGTCTGTATTATGGCAATTTGCATTGCCATAATACAGACTGGGGGGAGAGGGGGGCTGGTAGAGCTGTACTTACCCGTCCTGCAGCTCCTGTCAGCTCTCTCCTCCTCCGCGCCGTCCGTTCAGCACCTCGGTCAGCTCCCAGTGTAAGTCTCGCGAGAGCCGCGGCTCTCGCGAGACTTACACTGGAAGCTGACAGAGGGAGCTGCACGGACGGCGCGGAGGAGGAGAGAGCTGACAGGAGCTGCAGGACGGGTAAGTACAGCTCTGCCAGCCCCCCTCTCCCCCCCACTGAACCACCAGGGAAGGAGAGCCCCCCTCCCTGCCCTATATCAAGCAGGGAGGGGGGACGAAAAAAAATATATACAAATAAAATAAGAAATAATAATAATAAAAAGGAGTATAAGGACCACTATGGGAGGGGGGGGTATAAGGACCACTATGGGAGGGAGGGGGGTATAAGGACCGCTATGGGAGGGAGGGGGGGGTATAAGGACCACTATGGGAGGGAGGGGGGGCATAAGGACCACTATGGGAGGGAGGGGGGGCATAAGGACCACTATGGGAGGGAGGGGGGGATAAGGACCGCTATGGGAGGGAGGGGGGTATAAGGACCGCTATGGGAGGGAGGGGGGGTATAAGGACCACTATGGGAGGGAGGGGGGGGCATAAGGACCACTATGGGAGGGAGGGGGGGCATAAGGACCACTATGGGAGGGAGGGGGGGCATAAGGACCACTATGGGAGGGAGGGGGGGCATAAGGACCACTATGGGAGGGAGGGGGGGCATAAGGACCACTATGGGAGGGAGGGGGGGATAAGGACCACTATGGGAGGGAGGGGGGGGATAAGGACCACTATGGGAGGGAGGGGGGGATAAGGACCACTATGGGAGGGAGGGGGGATAAGGACCACTATGGGAGGGAGGGGGGGATAAGGACCACTATGGGAGGGAGGGGGGTATAAGGACCACTATGGGAGGGAGGGGGGATAAGGACCACTATGGGAGGGAGGGGGGTATAAGGACCACTATGGGAGGGAGGGGGGGGTATAGACCACTATTGGAGGGAGGGGGGTATAAGGACCACTATGGGAGGGGGTGGGATAAGGACCACTATGGGAGGGAGGGGGGGTATAAGGACCACTATGGGAGGGGGGGGTATATGGACCACTATGGGGGGGATAAGGAACACTATGGGAGGGAGAAGGGGGATAAGGACCACTATGAGAGGATGGGGGTGGGATAAGGACCACTAGGGGAGGGGAGGGTAAGGACCACTAGGGGAGAGGTGAGTCAGGACCACTGGGGGGGGGTGAAGGAACACGGGGGTGGGGAGGTAAGGACCACTGAGGGAGGAGGAGGGGAAGTCAGGACATATGGGGGGGGGAGGGGGCGGCAAATTTTTTTTTGCCTACCTACGGCGGCAAATATCCTTGCACCGGCCCTGCATGCACACACTGCATTCATACACACACACACTGCATTCATGCACACACACGCTGCACTCATACACACACGCTGCACTCATACACACACACATACGCACACACTGCATTCATTATACACACACTGTAAATAAATATTCAATTAATATATTTTTTTTAGGATCTAATTTTATTTAGAAATTTACCAGTAGCTGCTGCATTTCCCACCCTAGTCTTATACTCGAGTCAATAAGTTTTCCCAGTTTTTTGGGATAAAATTAGGGGCCTCGGCTTATATTCGGGTCGGCTTATACTCGAGTATATACGGTAGATTGGTTATATAGTCTGCGGACTATTGTTACAGTTATATATTACAATATATAAAAATAAAAACAAACTGGAATGCTAAGCTATCCACAATTTAAATGGACTATGCCATGTATCAACACCAAGAAGTCTGATTGAAATAGCATAATGCTGGCAATGTTTATTGTATTCTATGTATATGTCAAGTGCTTCACTCAAAAATAAAGTATTTAAAAAAAAAAAAATAGAGGTCAAGGCAAACCTCTTAGGTGGGTCCTACACTTCCAATTCACCTTAGCTTCCGTCACCTTGAGGCAAAAATTTCTAGTAAGACAGAGAGGGGCAGGTGGGCAACACCTAATGGCCATTGGAGTGAAACAAAAAAATGCCATTTGTCTAAATATGCATAGGGATTAGGGGTAGCGCACAGGTAACTCTTTTTTCTTTGGATTTTATTGTATGTATTGGGGCTAATGTGTACTAAGGTCATTGCTGCTGCCCAAGAGTAGCTGGAGTTTGAGCACAGGACTTATTTTTGTGTATTTGTATTCACTTTTGTATCACATAGCCATGTTAAAATGTTGACGCCCATCCCATGTGTTCCTTATTAAGGGTTTATCAGTATGTAGCATTTAGAAAAATACCCCTCTCTGCCTCATAAGAGGTTTCTTTGTCTGAAGCTGAAGGTAGCAAGGTGAATTGTTAGTGTAGGACCCACCAAGAGGTTTGCCTTGACGTGGCAGGTGGGCTTACACCTAATGGCCATTAGAGTAAAACAGAAAAAAACTCCATTTGTCTAAATATGCATAGAGATTTGGGGTAGTGCGCAGTTAACTCTTTTTTATTTGGTTTTTAGCAGCTGTAGTGTCTCTTAATCTGCTTGCTGCTCATCCCATTACCCCTCCAGGCACAGTGCGTTGCTCACTCTCAGCCTGGGTAGAGGATAAACATGAGCCTCTACTATCAGGATCTGAGAGGTCTTGTTACAGAGAGTGACGAGAGTGAGAGTGGAGCTCTGTGCACCCCTTTCCCGTATGTAGCTCCCCAGGCTGGTGTGCCTTAAGTTGGCCTATTGTGCTGCTTTATGGTAGTACAGGTCCTGCCATAGACATAGAATACATAGACGCCAACATCTATGGCATTCTGTGCTGAGCGGTGAGAAATGCAGCAGCCATCTTGGACCGGTCGCCGCTCTACTGAAGCTATTGAAGAACACTTGGAAAGCCCATCTTACTAAAGGTAAGTGAAGGACTTGGGGCACTTATAGCCCTTAATACCCCTACCCCTTAATACCCCTACCCCATGTCATTAATGCCCCTACCGCTAATTCTTAATACCCCTACACACACAGTGTTAATACCCCTATCCCTAGTCCTTAATACCCCTATGGTGTTAATACCCCTACCCTTACAGTGTTAATATTAAGGACTTTGTGTGCTGGGATAGGGGTATTAACACTGTGTGTGTAGGGGTATTAAGGATTAGGGGCATTAATGACATGGGGTAGGGCTAGGGGTATTAAGGGGTAGGGGCATTAAGGGCTATAAGTGACCCAAGTCCTTCACTTACCTTTAGTGAGATGGGCTTTCCAAGGGTTCTTCAATAGCTTCAGTAGGGCGCGACTGGTCCAAGATGGCTGCCGCATTTCTCGCCGCTCAGCACAGAATGCGGCGTCTAGGTTTTCTATGTCTATGGGTCCTGGTAGGACAGAGGGGACCGGCAGCCATCCCTAGTTTTGTTCTCACTGGACCCCAGGGTTCTGCAGAACACTATTTGGGAAACGCTGCTCTAGACAGTTGACATTTTTTTTCTCAATAAAGGTGTGTGTATGGTTATTTTTTAAATATCCTGTTGATGTTATATGGATACCTTTTCAAAAGAGTAATACTACAGTTACACATCATGTGCTGTCTTTAACTCAGACTCACTCAGCACATATTTGAGTTATAATAGTAGGAGGTGGAGTCAGACTGACTCAGTGAAAGGAACATTTAGTGCTGGCATGAGACTCAATATATTCCACACCAACCATGTCAAACTCAAAGGCTAAAAACAAGTTTTAAGTATATGTGGGCCGCAAAAAAACTTACATTTTCATAGAAACGTAGGCTTATTTTGAAAAGTACATTATAAAAAAAATCAGCATTCCTCTCTTCTAAACCCCAGCACCGTCTGTCACGAACGCACCCTACTCCAAGAGTGTGCGTGACGTAGTGCGTGAAAGGGTTAAAGTACACTATTTGTCTGCACTAGACCGGAAATAATGACAAAATCCCCCTTTTAACACCACCCACACTTAAACATAATAATATAACTTTTACTATCTTAACGCTGCCACCACCAAGACAATTTATAAATGGGGTGCCTTGGTCCCCCAGGTAAATCAACAATAAAACCCACCAAATATTACTTAGCACAATATCTATGTAATTACAAAAATACTAACTAGTCTCTTCAGGTAACGTGATTCTTAACCAGACAAAGGTAGAACTTAATAAATGAATGTTTATTATGAGCAAAAATAGTCACAGTGCATATAACAATATATAATAAACACATTATTTACACCAACAGCATTTAAAAACAAAAAGGATAAAATAACAGAAGTCCTAATTACTCACTTAGGTTTTCAAAGTACAACTTCTGTCCAGGGGGTCTCTGGCAAGGAAGGATGATGGTGACTCACTCAAAATGAGATCTTGGCCCCAAGCAAGTACACACCACCCTTCAGGATCACAGGAGATATACCCTGTGGAATTATCACACCCCACCCAGGGGCGTACCTATAGTGATTCCAAGTGACCACTTCCTTTGTTCCAGAAACAGCAAGCCAAATATAAACTTTTTGGTTTTATCTCCTCTACTCACCTGCCACAGAAATAATAATTGCCTCTATGCATTTGTTATTGTTTTCCCATTCCATAGACATGTTGCACGTCCCACCTGCGATCCAATAGGACAGACATCACAATTCCTGCCACACGGTTTAAGTTGTGCAACTCATGTTTAGGCTTAACTAAAAGATTGGGCTTGTCCCATTCCAAATATAATAAAAATTAGGCTTTATTATTATTCTGTGGGGTAAATATGAATGTTTTTGTCCTTCCTTTGGGTATGATACTGGAGCAAAGCTAAAATGGCATTTACATTTCAAAGAGTTTTACTCAGCACTTAATGGTACAGGCCAAATGGATGAAGAGACATTCAGACTTTTCCCAAGTGTAGAACCTCACACCTTGCAGAGCCTTGATTACTTCACATCCATATTAGTAAAACCCTTTCAACCTTGCTATGCCATCCACACTTCCCCTTCTGTCATCCGACCTCTGTGGGGGTCCCAGCTTCAAAAGATGTAACCCCTGTTGACCTCAGCAATAGCATCCTTTTGTGCCATTTACTACACAAATGGCATTAAAGGATAATATTTCATAATGTAATACTAAATTATGCACCCTTGCCGTGACACCGTCCTCTACTAAACCCCAGCCCCCCCCCCCACTAAACCCCAGCCCCCTTTCTATACTAAATCCCAGTTCCCTTCCTCTATATAAAATCCAAGCCACTCCCTCTACTAAACCCTGGCCCCTGTGTGTAAAATAAAAAACAATATTAGTTAACAAGCAAACTCCACATTGCCGCTGTCAGTATGCGACTCCGGAGTCCAGCCTCTGGGATCCCCCCAATGGTGCTGTCCGCACCCTGTGCCAAAGTGGATCCTCCCGCTACTACTTGAAACCCTGTGAAGGTGAAGCACGTTGACGTGGCGTTGCGTGCCTCCATGCACCTCCAGGTCCTCCACTATCTAGCCGCGGCCATCACAACATGTCCTACCTTTGAGAACTGGTGTGGGGCCTCTCCCTGGTGTCTCCCTTCCTGCTCCTCACAACTACCTCTCGCGCACAGTTTAGTGATCCTGGATGCCGGAATGACGTCCTATTCCGGCACACGGTATCACTACAGAGGCATGCACGAGCAGTGAGGAGCAGGAAGACTGAGCTCCCTCCCTACCGCCAGCGACCTCTCCTCCCGGCTGGGTACATTTTAGCAGAGTAGACACCTGCAATGTAGGGAGAGCAGGTGCCTACTTTGCCTTAACATGTCAAACTTGGGACTCACTGGGCCGCAAAGATATTCATTGTGGGACGCATGCGTTGACATGCTTGTTCTATACCTAACACAAATCAATTCACTTTTAAAATATTGCCCAGTTGAGTCTATGTGAAGTTCCAAGAAACTCTTCAACGCTTGCTGGCCTTAGGACCACGCATTGTATTTATACATCGAGGGAAATATCTCAAACAAATTGCATGTATTCAATTACTTGGCTGAAATGTTGTAGTAATCCATTTTAAAAACATGATGAGTGAGGGTAATGTCCCCTGTGTCTTAGCAAAATAAAGGTACTTAGCATTTAATATGCTGACTTCACTTGTACCTCTGTTTGCATATATGCATGCACTTTAATACATTCACATAGTTTTAATATGAATAAGCATTTTATGTCAGATATATTTTCAGAAGCTTTTAACTAATAGATTTATCTGAAATTTACATTATAATCACATAAGGCAACAGTTGTGACTGAAAAAAACAAAAACACATCGTTACTGCTCCTCATGCAGTTTCCCTATTACAGATTGTGAGTCAAAGATTTGCAGTTTTACATATATAAGACACCTCGGAATCTAGAGAACATTCAGTACGGAGTGTGTACTGATTTTCCGTTCCTGGCTTGGCTTGTTTTAACCCTGCAAGTGGAAACATGGACATTCTGTCACTCTGACAGCCACTAGAGCAGGGGTTCCCAATTAATTTTCCCTGTGGAACCCTTTGACATAGTGTATCAACATCATGGGACCCTCTCCTGTGTGTATGTGCCGGTGTGTATCTGTGTTTGTATGTACCGGTGTGTGTATATCTGTGTGTCAGTGTGTATCTGTGTGTGTGTATGTATCTGACACAGAGATACACACAGGCACATAGTGGCGCCCAGATACACACACTGACAGAAACACTGACACACAGATACACATACTGACAGATACACACACCTTGGCACACAGATACACACACTGGCACAATGATACACACATTGGTACATACACACAAACACACTGACAGATACACTGACACATATACACACTGACAGCTACACTGACACACAGATACACACTAGCACATATACACACAGACACAGATACACACACTGACACAGATATACACACACCTTGACACACAGATACACAAATTAGCACATACACATACAAATTCACACACATTGGCAGATACACACATTGACACAGGTACACATACACACACACACATATGTTTAAATTTGCTGTTCACTTACCTTTTTTCTGCAGGCGGGTCTTTAGTGCTGCTGTCTGAGCCTGGTGTACTGCTCAGTCCCCGCTGCGTCCTCTCTCCCTCCAGCTGGCACGCTCTGTCTGGGAGGAAGTGCTGTCACTTCCTTCCAGCATCCCATACAATAGGGGTCCAGTCGCAGTCCTAGATGGCTGTGGCACCTGACCGCACCCCTGTTTAGCGATACCCATTGGGTGACCCCAAATGCTTGGGCCACCCGACGGCAAATCGCAGCGGAACCCCAATTTTGTTCTTGCGGAACCCTAAGATTCTGCGGAACACCAATTGGGAAACGCTGCACTAGAGGAATTTCTGTCCGAATTGTCTTATAGTCCATCTGATTGGCGCAGCATGACATTTTGACGCGTATGCATCTTAGCATCGTAATGCTTTTCAGTAGCCTTGGAGGTGGGACAGCAACACAAAGACCGGTGTTGTGAGGGTGAATAGGTAAAATGGCTTTATTTTGTTGAAATGATACTGTTAGGAACACACATTTGTAATGCTAGAGTGGTCCTTTAATTTATAGTTATAAGAGACTAAAATAAAGTGAATTATTTTGGAATGTAATGTAAGAAGTTTGATTTTTTTACATTTTATGTTACAGAATTTTATTTTCTACTGAGACATATGCCATCATGCCACTAACACTGTGTCAAGGTTTGACACTGGTCTGTGTGATTTCAAAGATTGTCACTCCATCTGGAACGCAAATCAGAAGGTATGTCAGAATTAGGACGGGGCTCTAATATGACCCTGTAAATTCCCAAATACCTGGAAAAAATATAGGTGAAGAGTATTGCTCTACATGTGGGATGCAGCAGAATATAAATTACTCTGTTCTTTAAAGTAGTAAGAGACACAAATCCTGTGAAATTCACTATGACATGCTTTTGAAAATTATAAAAAATACTTCTAAATTTGCGTTCATTTGAGATGAAATGCCAAGTGGAAACAAAACAATGCCCCACATGAAACAGCCCAAGTTGACTTCTTTAGCAAATTATATGCCAATGCCATG
Organism: Pelobates fuscus; assembly: GCF_036172605.1. Classification (NCBI taxonomy): domain Eukaryota; kingdom Metazoa; phylum Chordata; class Amphibia; order Anura; family Pelobatidae; genus Pelobates; species Pelobates fuscus. The sequence goes on from NC_086322.1 coordinate 147,477,127, forward strand.
ATTGTAGTCTTTACAATAGTAGGACAAAGCAAGTCTGTGAAAAGAACAAAAAAATGAAATGTTCGAGAATACCACAGGAATACTTTTAAATTCTGCAATAAAACCACAATGAAACAACCATATTACAAACTCCAAAATCCCCTATATGTAATAGCCCGGATATCAACTTTTGTAGATGGTCTTCATGGGGGTTAGTTGTAAGCTTTTTTCCTATCAAAGCTGACATGGTTAAATATATATGGCAAAATTGCAAGTCTGTAATATGACCCTATAAATTCTCAAAACTATTCAAATATCTACATGAGGGTATTTCTATAAACAGAAGCAGTAGCAAAAGAGACATCTGGGGTCTCCTAATCCAGCCCAGACTTCTGTGGCTCTCTAATCACAAGCTTCCCTTTGTAACTCAATTGGAAACTAACCAAACCAGGAAGTAGCATGACCTATCTTCTGCTTGAAAGCCACATACCTCTCAAGCACCCTTATTTAGGCGGGGTATTCCCTATTTTAGGCCCAAATCCCTCTTATCTATACTAATTTCCCTATTTTCCAGGAGCTCCAAATTGTTGGTGTGTCTATTGGTCTATTGGAGTATATTAATGAAATCCACAACAACAATTTTCCCAGTATAGTATTGCGGAAAGCAGTAGGTATAAAACAGTCTGTGTAAATAAGATACATTATTCTTGTTCTACATTACAATGAAATCGTATACAGTAAATTGTTATTAGTAAGGCTTGGAAAGGTCTCAGAAAAGCCCTGCCCCCTGTCCACACTCCCACTCACATCCCTAAAATTAAAGTGTCCCTCTTTTATCACTTGAAATGTTGGGAGGTATAAAGCAAATGGAGTGTAAAAAGGTTAATTTATAAAAGTGCCACATTTTCAATTCTATTACAATAAAAAGGCACATTCTTCACACTTAAAGCTTTTAAGCATTTCAGCAAGCTAGAATGTCCCTTAAATTACTAATCCTGTTAGTCATTGAAAATAAATAAAACAAAAGATATGGGTGTCTACTAGGCATTATTATCACCTTAAGGACGGCGGGCGTACTATGCCGTCCTTGAAAGGGTGGATCTAAACGCCAGAGGGCAGCATAGAATGCCCAGCCGTCCTCCCGCCACCTGGACCGGCGATCCCGGTCCAGGGGGACTGGCTGAGACCCCAGCAGTCCCCCTGCAGCAGCTTTGGCCACTCCGGCCCTCCAGGGCCATGTGATCACGATGATCACATGGCCGCAATAGGAGTCTATGGAGCTGCCTGCAGAGGGACTGTCTGAGCTGTCAGGCAGTCCCCCTGACTCCTAAAAGTAAAAAAAAAAAAAACATTAAAATAATTAAATAAATATATTATACATATATTATATATGTATACTATATTATAAAATAATTAACATACTTGAAAACGAGAGAAATCTCCATGTATCTTTCCTGGTAAAAATATTTTATAAATAAATAATTATAAGTGTACTTTGTGAAATAAAAATATCACAAAATACACTTATAGTGAAATCATATATATGTATTATATATGTTTAATATATTATAAAATGCTTTATTTATTTTATAATATATTATACATACTGTAAATTGGAAATAAAAGTGTGTGTGTGTGTGTCTGTATATATATTAATATATACACACACACAGGGCCGGATTAAGAGGACACTGGGCCTGGTGCTGACAATTATGATGGGCCTAATTACGGAATCTTATTGACCAAAAACACTAAAACAGTCATACCTCCCAAGCGTCATGTATCTGATAGAGATGGTGCTGGAGGGAAACTCATAGGATGCGGCTATAAGAAAACACATACTCTATTCTAATCTCTCTCTAATTTTTGCTTTCATCTTTCAAGTAAATCCATAACCCCTAACAGCAGTGTCCAGTGAAGCAGGAAGTCAATGGGCGGGGTAAAAGGTGGGCCACTGGTGCGAATCACGTGACCAGACCTGCCAAAAGGGAGAACATGCCCAAAAAGGGGGCATGTCTGTCCAAAGAATTTGAAGGACAGCCTGGCATGAATGCATGTCAGGCTGCCCGCCAATCCTGCAGGCTGTCCAACTAAGGGCATACTATCCAGGCAGCACCCTGAGCTTGACATAAATGTGTCTAATGTTGCGCTCACTCCATGCTTTCTAAGGACTGTCCCCTAGCACTCACATGTCCACTTTTCTCATTATTGTCTTATTAGCAGGCAGACGTCCCTGGTATATAGTTTGAGACAGAGAAAAGGTGTATGCAGTGAGTGTAGAAGAAAGGGGACATGCTGCAGTGTTAGAGAGACCAACGTCTGCATTACCTAAACTAATTTTATTGTCAGCCAGTCCACACAAGTTTTGTTCCCATACATCCCTCTTAAGCTTTCAAACTTAAAGGAACACTATAGTCACCATAACAACTACAGCTTATTGTATTTGTTCTGGTAAGTAGAATCATTCCATTCAGGCCTTTTGCAGTAAACACTGTCTTTTCAGAGAAAATAACTCCACTGGCCACTCCTTAGATGGCTGCTAGAGGTGCTTCCTTGGGCAGTACTGCCTAGCGTGCAGCACTGCCATTCAGTGTCTCCACCCTCTGCATGCAGACACTGAACTTTCCTCATTCAGATGCTTTTATTCAATGTATCTTTATGAGGAGATGCTGATTGGAATTGTGCTGGCTCTGCCCCTGATCTGCCTAGTTGACAGTCTCAGCCAATCCTATGGGGAAGTATTGTAATTTGCTCAGACCACCACTTCTGATGATGTCAGCAGACAGTCAGTTCAGAGGCAAAGCCAGCAGCTGCAGACTTGAATACAAGTTATATTTTACTATACTTAGGGAGGCAAGAAGGGGCCAACGTGCTGGTTTTAACATAATAGGGTCAGAAATACATGATTGTGTTCCTGACCCTATGGTGCTCCTTTAAGCAAGAGTATGTGAAGAGTAGTTAGGGTTGCCACCTTTATTGGAAAAAAATACCAGTCTTAATCATTTGTTTAATCACAAGGAGTGACATCAGAGAAAATTCTGTAAAATCACCAACAAACTACTCACAGTTTGATTCTGCTGTATAGATGGATTGCTCCCAGTGTCTCAGTCTCGCAAGTCACCCAGTGTCTCAGTGTCCCTATATATAACAGTGTCAGTGTCCCCATGTTGCCCAGTCCCCTAGTCTCTCAGTGTCCCCATTTCTCCCAGTGTCCCAATGTCTCAGGGTGTCCCCATGTCACTAGGATACTGGGGACACTGAGAGACATGGGGACACTGAGAGCCATGGGGACACTGAGAGACATGGGGACACTGAGAGACCCGGGGACACAGAGACATGGGGACACTGAAACATTTAGGGAAACTGGGAGAAATGGGGACACTGAGACACTAGGGACACAGACACTGGGAGACATGGGGACACTAAGACACTAGGGGCACAGAGACATGGGAACACAGACACTGGGAGTCTAGGGGACACTGGGGACACTGGGAGACATGTGGACACTGGGACATATAGGGACACTGGGAGACATGGGGACACTAGGCACACTGAGACACTAGGAACACAGACACTGGGAGAAATGGGGACACTGAAAAATGTAGGGACACTAAGACACTAGGGACAAAGTGACATAGGGAGACTGGGAGACTATGGGACACTGGGAGACAGACACTCGGGGACACTGGGAGACATGGGGACAGTTGTGGACATAGACATGGGGACACTGGGACATAAAGGGACACTGGGACACATGGGGACACTAGGCACACTGAGAGACATGGGACACTGGATGGGGGACATGGGGACACTGGGAGAAATGGGGACATAGTGTCTCCGTGTCCCAATGTCTCAGTGTCTCCCAATGTCCCTATGTTTCACAGCATCCCCATGTGTCCCCTAGTGTCTCAGTGTCCCCATGTTTTCCAGTGTCCCCAAGTGTCTCAGTGTTTCCAGGTCTCCCAGTGTCTGTGTCCCCATGTGTCCTAGTGTCAGTGTCCCCTAGTGTCTGTGTCCCCATTTGTACCCTAGTGTCTGTGTCCCCTAGTGTCTGTGTCCCCTAGTGTCTCAGTGTCCATATATGTCCCCTAGTGTCTCAGTGTCCCATAGTGTATCAGTGTCCCCATGTGTCCCTGCTGCCTTTCCCCCCATCCCTCTCTTACCTGAGCTATAGAGCTGCTGTCTGGACTCTGCTGTGTTGCTGCTCCCTCACGGATCAGTAAGTAGTAGAGAGAGGCAGGGATATGCTGTAACTTCCTATCCCTGCCTCTCTCCACACACAGTGACCCCTACTGGCCGGTGCTGGTATTGCAGAGTAATCTCCATTTATTCTGAGAAAAATACCTGCATTTGTATTGCCGGTATTACTGCAATACTGGCACAGCCAGGCAGCCTCAAATACCAGTCAGGTGGCAAACCAGTAAAATACCAGTCAGGTGGCATACCTAAGAGTAGTGTGTGTAAAAATTTTTTTTTTTTAAATGGGCCTATTCCATGGGCCTGGGCCTGGAGCTGCAGCTCCATCAGCCCCTATGTTAATCCGGCCCTGCACACACACACACACACATATACACACGTATTTATATATATATATATATATATATATATATGTGTGTATATAATACGTGTGTGTGTATATATTTATAAATAAATATATATATATATATTTATAAATATATACACACACACGTATTATATACACATATTTACTGCAAAAAGGATTAAACCTAGCTAGATCTGGCACCCAGACCACTTCATTAAGCTAAAGTGGTCTGGGTGCCTATAGTGGTCCTTTAATAAAATCAGACAATTATGTAAAATTAATAGTTAAATATATGTAAAATATGTACATTTTACATATATATTTAACTATTAATTTTACATAATTGTTTGATTTTATTAAAGGACCACTATAGGCACCCAGACCACTTTAGCTTAATGAAGTGGTCTGGGTGCCAGGTCCAGCTAGGTTTACCCTTTTTGCAGTAAACATAGCAGTTTCAGAGAAACTTTACCTATGGGTTAATCCAGCCTCTAGTGGCTGTCTCATTGACAGCCGCTAGAGGCGCTTCCGCACTTCTCACTGTGATTTTCACAGTGAGAAGACGCCAGCGTCCATAGGAAAGCATTAATAATGCTTTCCTATGAGACTGGCTGAATGAGCGCGCGGCTCTTGCCGCACCTGCACATTCAGCCGATGACGGAAGAAGAGGGAGGAGAGTCCCAGCGCCGAGGGAGCCCCTCGCTGGAAAAAAGGTAAGGGATTAACCCCTTCCTTCCTGGGACAAGTATGTTTTCCTGGCACTATAGTGGTCCTTTAAGTATAACGATCCTGGAAATCGCTATAGTATGTATCTTCTCTTGTTTTTTTCCTCTGCTTAGATATAACGATCTTCATCGTTGACATACACTCTGTGTGTAATCATACTCCATATACATACCTATTTTTATATCCCTGAAGAAGTCCAGGACATGGACAAATGAGTTACATTTTTTGTATTATCTGTTTTTATTTATTTTTGTTTATACCTGTACTGCTCTGCTGCTGTATATTGCTGCTAGCTCCAGTTCTGCATTTCTTCTGCATTTGTGACCTGGCTGGGAAGAATTTCCATATAGATCCACTTGCAGTGGAAATGGGCTGTGTTTTATTCTACTATTTGTAAGTGCATTTACCTGCTACATTTTTTTGTACATAAAATATTGCACTATTTGTGATCTCCCTTCTTTTGTACACCAGACCTGGCAATAGACATCAACATCTGGATGGTCCTAATTCATCATTTGCTTCTAAATTGCTGGGAAGACATGCCTGCATTCCAGTTTCATCTTGTGAGTGCTTTTCTTCTCCCACACTGTGTCCCCTTTTTGTACATATTACAATGTTGTGATTTTTTTCTCCTAGATTTTAATTTATCAGATCTCAGACTTTGTATACCTATACAGGTTGTGTTTTACACTTTATGCTCTTTGGTGTGTTTTTCCCCTTCTTTCTGTTATATACTATTGTATATATTTTTTGTGCGTTTATATTTTTTGGGTGTTGGTTTGACACACACTTTTAGGAGACTCTTTTTTTTTTTTTGTAGGTTCTTTATTTCCAGTATTATTATTGTACAGTGGTAGTTTTTTATGAGAATGTCTAACACCAGTGTGCACAGAATCGACATTAGACAGTCCAAAACAGAGTTACATAGTGCAGATACAGACTCTTACTACCAAGACCACTCCTAAAATCATAAGTAGTCATGGTGGCTGGAGTATCCCTTTAACTACAGATACTTGGGTACCACCATCCAAGCTGATGTCACCATGGGGCACTTTGCAAAAATTGCCAAGCCCCCACAAATGACAATACCACTTCAGTCAGCTAGCACCACATTGTTCACATTACATTCACTGTATACAGAATGGGAGGAGTGTGGGCAAAGCACAGCCTCACACGTTCTGTTTACCAGCTCTGTTGTGAACTGCTTCAGGCCCGGTGATTGGCTACTGTACTCCCAGTATCGCTCTGTGATTGGTTCCTCCGCTGTGATGCCCTCCTGCCCGTACTTCCGACGTATGGCGTAATGTTCCGATGGGCGGGGTCACACAGCGGGCAAGATGGCGGCGGTGAGTGCTGATCCTGACTGGGAGCGGTGGTGAGACCGGCGATTTCCAGCAGTCGGGCGATGAGCTGGAAAGGGAGGAACAACTCGGGCCGGTGACACTTTCACAAGCACAGTACATAAAGCAGAGCCTGCCGGTAGGTGGGAGTTGGCTGCTGAATCCTCCATTAGCTGTCAGTGAATTTCCTGTAGAAATATATATGCTCCTCCGCAGGGAAGCTGGCATTCTACAATAGCATTCCGTAGCTGGATGTCAGGGTTCTAAAGTGGAATTGTGAAGACTGGGGCATTGCCTCTTAATGTACTACAAATGCCATGTCCCTGAGCAGTGTCCAGACACCAAGCAGTTCATAAAGCAGCACTACATTAATGGTTTTATGGTGCCAGTAGGTAGTTGCATAACTGCACAGGATCATGGGAGTTGTAGTTCGCTTTCATGGGAGTTGTAAGTCTTTAAAGAAAAAGTATGAGGTTTTCCTTATGGCTACTCCTAGGTGAGACCTGTGATGTCCTGACTCAGTAGATAACATTTTGTTTTTCCTTGCACTTTCGGATCATAGTCTGGGGTTTTGTTGACACTTAGAACTTTTGTAAGATTTGCATTCTGTACATCGCTTGATATGTTAAGTTATATTTTTAGAGGGTACAGGACATCTATTGTTGAATTTGACAAGTAAGCAGCATGTTATACTTCATACTCGGCTTCAGTTAAGATATCTATGTCAAGAAGTTTACATTATTTAGGCAGACAAAATAGCAGAGCTGTCAACAAATTTTACAGCGTTACTCAAACCAGAAAACTGTTTTAGGAAGACACTGGTATTGGTAAAAGTTACACTTCCTCTTCAGGTCCCCACCCGCCAACTAAAATCAATAAAAAAAAATTCAGGTTTATTCCTTAAATCCAAATTCAACCGCTCTGCATTAAATAAATGTCCTAATATGATTAATTGCATTCTGACTGCAAAATCTCTAAACATATTCTCAAGAATTATCAACCTCTGGAATTTGCAATACTGCCTCCAAATTAGATTGGATGTAGACTGGATTTCATCCTGTCTGGGTGCAAGTGAACAAAGAAAACCCCCAAAGTATGAAAATACACAAAGAACACTCATTTTAATTCAGTGAATTATACAATTATGCAAAAAAACCCACTTAAATCCTGTTATAATTAAAGCGAAATGGCACCTGTCTACTGAAAATCCAATTCAACCAAATTTTCATAGTTCGATTGGACTGAATTTTCAGCAAGACAGCTGCCAATTCTAATAGAAACTTAAAAGTAGTTGTTGGCATACTTTTGATTGTTAACCAGTTCTCTCATGATGCTAACACCATAGAAGGGGCCGTATACTCCAATAATTAAAATATATTCATTTAGGCTTATAAATATCTCTTATTAGTATAAAAGGCAAGTTATTCTATTAGTTTGCCTGCTGGCAGGTTGTCTTAACAGTGGGAAAACGTTGTTGATGTGCAATACATATGTTTAATATGTGATTGTCATGTAAGAATTACAGATTCTAAAGTAGGCAATGCATGATAATGAATTCGGTTGAAATACTTGCCTGTAGGTATGAGAATTGCAAATGTGGTTAAAAAGTAAATTGTTTTAATATAATTTTGGCAATCTGGGTTCCATTTGGTCCATTTGCAACAGATGTGCTAATATATTTTCTTTTTTTCTGGTATTTTTGGAATGTGACAGGGTGTGGTAGACTTACTTTTTTTTTTTTTTGCATTTTTCTAAGCTACACATCTCTGCTTTAACTGTAGGATCATTCCTCTCTCACTTGTGACATAACTTATAATATGCAGACATCACTTACTTACCGTACATCTGTTATCAAAATGCAATTCATTGTTTGAATGCATAGTACTTGTTTTTTTTGTAATTTAACTTGAATAAAAAACTACTCTATACTATAAAACTACCCATAACTTAAGGTCAACTTTTATTTGGAGTTACAGGTCCTCATTCATATTTTCATTGTCTTTTCTTTTGAGAAATCGTCTTAATTTAAAGACAAATCCTTTTACCCAAATGCAGAGATTCTTTCAGTTAGACCCTGGATTTACATTATAAGAAAAAAGAAGATGAGGTTAGGATACCACAATCCCTAAAAAAATGTTCTGCGCAGTTTCAGTTTTCTATACCACTGTGGCTCTCAAACTGCAGTAGCAACTCAAATACCCAAAATAGAATACTTAGACTGGATTTTCTCATTCAGGACATTCAGCGTTGTTTAACGGAGTCAAACTTTTTTAGAATCCAGGAAGTATCTCTTGTGGCTATTTTACATTGCAGGACTAATGGGGACAGGGACACTGCATCCAGATCACTTCAATGAACTGAAGTGGGCTGGGTGCCTCTAGTGTCATGCAGAATTAAAAATGTTTTTGTAAAACCTTTTTATAAAAATGGAATGCCCGTTGATAAAGGATTGTACCTGAAATGTTTGTAATTCTGCATTTCATAAAATCTAGTAGCACTGTGGTGCACTAGTTATTTTTTGTTGCGCTTGTTCTATTTTGTTTTATATCAATATAAATACATTTTGTTAATGGCATATTTCTGTTCACTCTCTGATTTTTACCAGGTTGGTAGGTGATAAATGCCACCATTTTATGGTGCTCATTATATATCCACTGCATCATGAAAATACTAGTTTAGTAGTTCTGCTGAGTATAGTCAGTCTCTGCAGGCTTTTTATCTGCATGAAGACCCTGAACTTTCCTCATATATGGGCACTATAGAAATGTAACTGTTCATATTACCCCACAGAGATCTACGGTTTGTGAAACTAGACACTTCACAGAGTATCTCATATTGTAAATAATGTTCCTTAACATGCTGCCATTTTTCCACCAGTTTATATCAAACCTTGTGTTAATGACACTTGGCAAACTCTGATGACAGGACTTGACAAATCCCAGGTGCCATTGCGACAAGAAATTTTGTCCTGTGGCCTGGGTGTTTGTTAGCCGGTGGGGGAGCAGTAATCTTCCTGCAGTTCTTGCCCTGCTCCCTCACTCTATGTTTAATGATTCCGTGAGCTGGAAAATAATGTCACTCCTGGACTGAAAATGCCCGTTGGGCCGCAATGGCCATGGGCCGAGGCTGGCAGGAAATATCAAGAGATCTTCCCTGCCGGCCCATGCAGGGCAGCACAGGACCCAAGATGGAGTTCAGTCCCATCATGGGCCGCAGGGGAGATTGGGCAGTGAGCCGGACACCCTCCATGCGTGCTGAACAGCTTTCTTTCCTCCTCTCGCGAGCTCCAAGATGATCAGAGCGTTGCTATGGTAACCCACGGCAACGCTCTGAACAACTGGTGCCCGCGAGAGGGAGAGAGACGTGGTCTGTACCCTGTGGAGGTACAGACCAAATAACCTGCCTGCTGGACCACCAGGTATCTGTGTGCGGCATGCCCCCCCTCCCCCCCCCCATTCACTGGACCACCAGGTATCTGCAAGCTCCCCCCCCCCTGGAAGGTTATAAGGGGGGGTAAATGTGATTTTTTTTTTTTTTTTTTTTGATTATTTTTTTTGGTTTACTTATTAAATTAATAATTTAAACTCGCATACACATACTGCACCCCCTGCACTAGCACACAAACACATTACACACAGTCTATACCCCTATACACACACTACACCTCCTACACACACTCTCTACCCCTCTATAATTACTACACCCTCTACACAAACACACTGCACACACTCAATATCCCTGTGTGCACATATGGATAAGTGGTTTTAATTATAAAAATCTACAATTACATCTGCATCAAATCGACATTTCGACCCTCATAATCTTTATTTATTTTTATTTTGTATTTTTGCAGTGCAGAAGAGAATAACAGACACTCTTTATATTTGGGGTAGTAGAGAAGGCATGCACAATTTTATATTTATAGAAACAGGAATAAAACTAAAGGAGTTATATCATAGGAATCAACGGTAAACAAAAGAAACTCCTGAGTTAGGCAGCCACACTGTTATAATGGTGCATTTTGTGTTAAACTAGGTGTGCCTGAACAGTTGACATTTAACACGATAAATGCTTCAGGGTGTGTTTGATTGAACTACGTTGCTGGTACATGTAAAGAACTGAGTGTTGCAGACTATGTATGTGTGTGTGCGGCATAAGTGTATAGACCTCATGGTAGGGTTACAAACTGGATAAACCACGGGGTCCACCTCTTAGTGTATGCTTGCACGATAAAAGTTTGGCAGAGGGTGCTTCGAGTGTGTATGCGCCCGTCTGTGCCGGTGTATGCATGTTTCTGCAATTGGTAGTTATACCAGTTAACCGTTAACACATGAGTTGGTAAGCTGCCTTTATGTGTAACCATCCTCATTCAAACATGTATACTATAACTTGTGGGCATGTAAAATCTCAATACACCAAGTCAAAGATAACTCATCTCACTATAAGCGAAATCATTTGCTTGCATGGATATGCAGGCAGGTATGCTGAAATCAGGGGGATAGTCCAGCTTGTTTGTGGGCGACCTCGCCAGCTCTGTGTGCTTGGGCTGCAAAGTCCTGGGTCAGCTTATGCCTCAGCTTGGCAACTGGCGTAGGGGACAGCGGGACAATAACAGGCAGAGTCCGAGGAAGTACTCCTCACAGCCCCGGGCCGTCGTCAATGCCTGCATCTCTGAACCATGAACTTGGTCCCTCGTGTAGGAGGCAGAGTTCTTCTTCCCTTGCAGGGGACAGCGGTGGATCTCGGTGGACAATCGCTGCCTGCGGCGTCGAATCCTCCACGTCGGTGGGCGATGCTCCTGGTGTATATCCCTTGTGGTCTTCAGCCCGGATAGGCCCATAGTGTGAGGTTGTAGCGTGGCTGTGGAAGCAGCGCCCAGGGGGGTCCCGCTTGTCTCCTGCCCCTCCTTTCTCCGCATCTCCCCGCGGCCGGGGCTTTTGGCGTCTCAAGGTGGATGGAAAACTTGTCCCAGAGGCTGTTGGGTGTCCTCGCCTTGCGTTGTAGTATGGTTTTACATGTGCTCTGCGTGGTCCTTACATCATGCTGTGCACGAGGTTGTGATTGTCAGCCATCTTGGGGTGAACTGTCCTCGGTGAGTCTCGGCAGGGCCGGTGCTGAAGCGCAGCTGAATGCAGTGGTGGTCACTCGTGGGGACCGGGATAACCCCCACTGGTCCAAAGGGGGGGAGAGCAAAGCGCCGGTCGGAGAACTGGGGGAGCTGCCGTCTCACCCCAGCTCAAGCTTCGGTAGGCCTCAGGCCTCAACCAGGTTACTTTGTTGCCAGTTGGGGTGTTATGCGGTATCCCAGGGTCCACCGTCATCTGGTGAGTAGTGTGCTCACCGATTTTGGTCAGTATCTGCTTGTGGCACGCATTTAAGAAAATAATCTTTACACTTACCAATCAAGTGCAGTGACCACCCGCAAGCAGATTGAAACGTGGAACTGTGAGAGGACCATGAATGATGTCATCACGTTTTGACGCTCGCGGATACAAACATGGTTGCTAGGAGACCAACTAAAACAAAATGTGAATCCGAGAAAAGTGTCCGTGAAAGGACAGTGATAGGTATAAAAACAATCAAGGAAGAGCAAAGAGAATTATGTACCTATGGAGAGCTGGGGCAAAGGCATAAAGAGAGTGTGAGAAAGTATGACAAAGTGAAAACAAATAAAGTATGTGTGAGAATGCAGTGACAAAAAGTGAAATACAAAACTCTTATTAGAAACTCAGATTTGTTCCCACAAGCAAATAAAAAAAAAAAAAAAAATTAATGACCTGATTGAAATTGGACTCCAAGCGGGGTACTTGGACACTAAGTTGGCCAAATTCTCAAGTGTGAAATATCCTAAACACTTGGTCCTATATACACTACCGAAGATCCATAAGTGTTTGGAAGATCCACCTGGCATACCGATTGTTTCTGCCAGGGATGGATTAATAGAACCAATTGTGAAACATATTGATTTCCATGTCAAAGATAGCTTCAGAATCCTTCCCACTTGTTTAAAGTATATGCAAGACTTTTTAAAATCACATTCGCAAGATTACTCTTACGACGGATTTGAACATTCTGTTGGTTACACTGGATGTCCAAAGCCTGTACACAATAATTCCACATCTTCTCAGATTCACATATTGTTTTCGTTGGTCTCCTAGCAACCACATTTGTATCTGCGCGAGTCACAACGTTATGGCGTTCTCTGCGGTCCTCTCACAGTTCCGGGTTTCAATCTGCTTGCGGGTGGTCACTGTACTTGATTGGTAAATGTAAAGATTATTTTCTTATTTAAGAATGTTTGATGCTACTATCTGTTATCTTGAGATACTCCACACATCAGTATTGAGGGTAGAGAAACAAAGCAAATTAAAAACAATTGCTATAAGCAGGAGAATTCAGTAATAAGTCTTCCATGCACATTAATCCATTATATGGCAATTATGTTTACTGACATGAGCAAATGCTACAAGAGAGAGGGAGGAATACATGCTAATCCCCATGTCTAATGATATAATATCATAAGTTATAGATCATTGTGATTGAAGGTGATGAAGAGACTATCCTTGATTCTGAAATAGAAAACGTGGGACTGATGTGTCAAATGGATACAATGTTATAAATGTATCAATCTTACTTATTACAGAGTAAATATAACCTAGCGCATAATGATACACACCTGGGTCAATTTCAAGTGAATATGCAATATTAGAAATAATATGAAGTTAAACATTTGATCATAGGTACTGAGTCATTGTTGTAAGAAGGCAAATACAAAAAAACAAGTAAATATGGTACGAATTAGTCAATATCAATACGACTATGGGTCCATATGGTATAGTGGCTCACACCATCATCTGTGTTATAAAAACATAGACAATGTACATTTCTCATTGAGGCCCTTCAGCCAGACTGTGTCCAGTGATTTAACCCCTTAAGGACCAAACTTCTGGAATAAAAGGGAATCATGACGTGTCAGACATGTCATGTGTCCTTAAGGGGTTAATCCAAAATGCCTTGTGTTGGAACACTGGATTGAAACACTGGACACAGTCTGGCTGAAGGGCCTCAAGGAGAAATGTACATTGTCTATGGTTTTATAACACAGATGACGGGGTGAGTCTCTATACCATATTTATGCTACAATTTAGAATAAAAATAATTTTTTTTGGTGACTTACATATTTTAGAATTTTTTTTTTTCATAAACATGTGGATTCCTCAGTCTACATCTGACATACCCATAAGGTAGCCTAAAAACATGTAGCCTGTAAATGACAATGTTCCTATTCCTTCTATATTAACGGATAGTTGTGTTTGCGAATTTAGAGGTCATAGTCCAGCAGCATCAGGATGTCTTCAGTGTCATTTGATTACATTCATTAGATTGTGCCAAGTCTGATTGTCTGCATCACTAATTCATGACATGACTCTTTGACGCATTAAGATATTAAATTGTGGAAGTCATAGAGGATACATTTAAATGAAGCTTCATTTAATCCACAAGCAAGTTACAGGCAATCAGTGAAACAGACATCGATATCCTTAATATTTGTCAGCTTTAGTGTCTTCTCCTTCCAATGCAGACTGCTTTGCTTCTAGCAGTCCAGCTCACCAAATGCTGTCAGTGGTTGAGCTGTGTTTGTACATTGATAAGAGTCTTTTTTCTGAAATGAGGGGAGTGACTTATGAGTAAGGCTTATGGTGCAAAATATGGCAAAACATTTCCTCCCAAAAACAAACTTTTTAAAAAAGAATTTGAGTAATTTTGGCATTTGTACAACTGCAGTTGCCTCTTTGTGAGTCGACTCTTAAACATTATATTGTTCCTTTTCAGTTTTGTCTGTGAAAGCTTAATACAAATCTAACAGTAGAATTGTACATCAAAATAGATTTTGCAAGTGTGTCACGTTCCTAGTGCATAAGTTATATGTCACATTTTAGAGGGAGTGCATATATGTTTTAAAACAGAACGTTTTCAGTTAGTAAGCTTAAAGAGTTACTACAAACCATTTTTTTTCTTCTGCCCTGTTGGGTATTAGTAATTTCATTTCTTAAAACCCTTTAAAATAAGCATAAACATACTAGGCAAATTTCCCCTCACTGGTTTCCACGACCTATCCGATGTCCCTGCTTTCCTTGCGATGTCCAATCAATTGCCATTTGTTTGGACAATTAGTTACTGGGGTGAGGGAGAGGGGGTTGGCAAGGGAAAGAGGTAAAAGAAAATGAAAAAGATGTACAAGCATTAAAGGACCACTATAGTGCCAGGAAAACAAACTCGATTTCCTGCCACTATAGGGTCTTTGGGTCTCTCCCACCCTCAGGGTCCCACTCCTGCCGGGCTGAAGGGGGAGGAAGGGGTTAAATTCTTACCTTTCTCGGCGCTGGGGACTCTCCTCCCTCTTCTGACGTCAGCAGCGAATGCGCATGCATGGTAAGAGCCACGCGCGCATTCAATCAGTCCATAGAAAGCATTTTTCAATGCTTTCCGATGGACGGCAGCGTCTTCACTGTGAAAATCACAATGAAAAGTGCCTCTAGCGGCTGTCAATGAGACCGCCACTAGAGGCTGGATTTAACCCTATTGTAAACATAGCAATTTCTCTGAAACTGCTATGTTTACAGCTGCAGGGTTAAGCCTAGATGGACCTGGCACCCAGACCACTTCATTGAGCTGGAGTGGTCTGGGTGCCTATAGTGGTCCTTTAACCCCTTAAGGACACATGACATGTGTGACATGTCATGATTCCCTTTTATTCCAGAAGTTTGGTCCTTAAGGGGTTAAGCAGGTTGGGGAGGGCTGAAATAACAAGGTAGGGCGTAAAGCTGTTAATATCTTTTGACAATGTGAGGTGCGCGCTCATGACAGATGTAGTTTTTGCACAGAATTGACATTAGGTAGCCCAGAACAAAGTTACGTGTGCTTGGGTGTAAGTAACCACCAAAACAAAAGTGTAAATATCTCTGTATGTGCAGCTTTTCAATGTGTTTAAAGTACACTGTGCTGTGACATCTGATTTGAAAATGAAACCATTTTTTTCATGGAGACTATGTGAGTCACAGTCAGGGGAGGTGTGGCTATGGTTGCATAAACAGAATGAAAAGTGAATAAATTCCTTCCTGGCAGTGAGACGCCAGGAGCATGATCTACACACACAAACTGATTTACTAAGCTAAAGCTGTTTGTTTTCTTTAAAGGAATGCTTTAAGCACCACATTTAAGTTAAGGTGATTAACCTTTTAAACTGGAGACAGTTCATCTTGCAATAATTTCATTACCTGTGTATTTCTAATAGTATATAACCATCAGTTTTAGATATAACTGTTAAACTAATCAGAAAAAATATTTTTGTAAATATAACAATCCTTATCTGTTTACTAATATTAAAGATCATAACAAACATGTGGAGAGTAAAAAATGGGTCGCAAGAGAATACTGAGAACGGGCAGCAACTGAAATAGCCTGCCCTTCGGTCGGTCACCGCTCAGTTCTCAAGCTGTTTTTTGCTCATCTTGTGACATTACAGAGAGAACTTCTCTGAAACATATCAGACTGGTCCCACCCATACGGGCAGTCCAGATCTGAAATGCCAGCAAGTTCCCTCTGCACGAGAGACACAGCAACCCCAGACGATCGTTTCAGCCTTGTAAGGCATCATCAGTGAGGCATAGCTGATATCTCCCTAGGCACCGTGAGCAAGGGGTCCACGTCTGGATTATCCCTTAAACTTGTGGAGAGTAAAAAATGGGTCGCAAGAGAATACTGAGAACGGGCAGCAACTGAAATAGCCTGCCCTTCGGTCGGTCACCGCTCAGTTCTCAAGCTTGCGACCCGTTTTTTCTCTCCATAAGTTTAAAGGGTAATCCAGACGTGGACCCCTTGCTCACGGTGCCTAGAGAGATATTAGCTATGCCTCACTGATGATGCCTAACAAGGCTGAAACGATCGTCTGGGGTTGCTGTATCTCTCGTGCAGAGAGAACTTGCTGGCATTTCGGATCTGGACTACCCGTATGGGTGGGACCAGTCTGATATGCTTCAGATATGTTCTCTCTGTAATGGCACAAGATGAGCTAAAACCAGCTTGAGTTCTGAGCGGGGACCTACCGAAGGGCAGGCTATTTCAGTTGCTGTCCGTTCTCAGAATACTCTTGCGACCCGTTTTTTCTCTCCATAAGTTTAAAGGGTAATCCAGACGTGGACCCCTTGCTCACGGTGCCTAGAGAGATATTAGCTATGCCTCACTGATGATGCCTAACAAGGCTGAAACGATCGTCTGGGGTTGCTGTATCTCTCGTGCAGAGAGAACTTGCTGGCATTTCGGATCTGGACTACCCGTATGGGTGGGACCAGTCTGATATGCTTCAGATATGTTCTCTCTGTAATGGCACAAGATGAGCTAAAACCAGCTTGAGTTCTGAGCGGGGACCTACCGAAGGGCAGGCTATTTCAGTTGCTGTCCGTTCTCAGAATACTCTTGCGACCCGTTTTTTCTCTTCATAACAAACATGCGATCTTTAATTCCAGTAGAACACAACAAAACATTGTATTTGTAGCAATATAGTGTTTGTAACACTAACTTTGCACTGCTATTAATTTTACTGTTTGGGTGGAGTAAGGTGTGGGCATTGGATCATAGTCATTAAATCATTTAAAATAAAGTCTTGGTTTTCCCCTTTATACAAAAAGAAATAAAACCTGTACATTTGTGGTCACAAATCTGTTTTGACAACAGACGCATTGCAAAGGGTGGGAGCACATTTTATAAAACAAATGTTCACTATATTGTTCAGCATTGGTTTTATGTAACGTAATCCAACTACCATAGTTGCTACTGCCTGCTTTAGTGGTTTTGCTACCAGCATGTCCCATAAGAAAAGTTTTGTATTGACTTCATACAAAGAGGGCTTCCCATATGTACCCATGGCACAGCCTCTGTGACCTCTATGAAACTGCAGGGGCATGATCTGTGTACCAAAACCACAACATTACACTAAAGTTAATTTAAGCTAATAATAAAATAAAAGGAATCATGTCTATTTAATTGTCACATGCTTCTAGCTATGGCTGCTTAGAAAGGCCCTGGGAGTCCTCTCAAGGGTTTTTGTCACAGTTTAGTCGTCATGTTGCTGCTACCCATGCTTCCATAAAATGCAGCTTGAGAGAGAGCCTTATGAGACATACCAACAAGGATGGTCCTGCTGTCATAAAGCTAATTTCGGTTTGTGTTTTGTTTGAGGCGTTACTCTAAAATGTGTTTATATCTGCAGAGAATGCAGGCAGACCTCTTTCCGAAGGTTGGAGGAAACAGACAATGTAACAAAAATAATACATTTGACCTTGGAATGTTGAATAAAATTTTTAAATAAGTTCCATGTTTGTCAGTACATGCAACATCTATATCCCTGTTATAAACTTCTATTATTAGTAACAAACCAACATACAATTGTAATGCTATGATTTCTGTATCTTGTTAGTGCAGAATATTGTTGATGAAGATTTTTCTATCTTCTGCTGAGATTGCAAATACCGAGTTGTTAGAAAACTGGTGAAGATGCCACTGATACAATATATTGTCTTGCTTTTAAATATTGCTCTGCTTATGGTATAACATCTGCACACACAGTACAGAGCAGCATGAGTTGGAGTTCTCCCTCTCCTACTGCAGATCTGGAGCTGTCATGGTGCAGATCACTGTCAACTGTGAGACATGATTGGTTACTCGATCAATGTATTTTCAGACCTCATGGATCACCCTGTCTTAGACCTTGCAATCTGGCCACAGTCGACAGGGGGGGCACCCCAGGCATCTGGTCAGTTACAATATGACCCAGATGTCTAATCTTTGCCATCTTGAAACTGTTATATGTCTAATGTTTACATAGAAAGTGGGAAAATAGGCATGGGATTGTATTAGAATTTAGATTACAGCACAAGTTGTCAATCTCAGTATGTCACTGCTACCCATTGGTTTTCTTGCTTAAAATGAAATGGTATTGGTGACTGGAGTGTTCCTTTGAGAACCATAGTCTTAGGGCAGCATAGTATAGTAAATGCTTGTTATCTCTGTTTAAAAGTGTATTAGACTTTAAAAGATACATTTTGTTTGTATAGCTTTTAAAGTAAATAATAATTTGCTTTTACTTACCATTCATTCTTTAACATTTCTTTTAAATCCTCTTTAACCTTGTAAAACACAATAAAGTAATACTAGAGAGGTAAGCAATGAAATAGATTTATAGACTGATGTTATGAATTATTTTTAAATATAAATAATGTATCGAGTTAAACAAGATAACGGTGTTAAAAGGTGTCTTGGGGTTGAGCAATTCAAGCAAAGTTCCATTTTAATTTAGCAGTTTATAAGGAATGTCTCCTCAGCTAGTTATTTATTTATTAAACTATAGAAAGGTCTCAGCAATAACTTGACAAAGTGGCTACTGTCCATGAATTCCGTTTCCTTATTTGGGACATCATGTAAGATCCTGTTTTTCTGATAACTGTTTTTTTTTTTTTTGTTTTTTTTACTATTTTACCCTAATTAAAGACATTGTAATATGGAGAGATGCAGTCAGTCCAGTTTGCATTTTATGATGGAATAGCCACAAAAGCAAGTTTATCTAATTAAAAAAAAAATAGAATATCAGCTTGTATGGTTTATTCCCCACATTTCCACCCACCAAACTGTTTGTACGTATGGGACAGTGATAATGCTTTCTAGCTGCAGTCTGTGTGGTATGATACGCCTTGTTTGAGTGTCTGCACACATTATATGGATAGCATTGTCTTACTTGCCAGCTTTTAGACTTGGAAACTACAGCCCTCCCGAGCTATTAAACTAGTATACTATTTCAACCTTTTGGATGTGATATTTTACAGCACTGGGCTTTGTGAGATATTTTTATCATTTCAAGATAGAGTGACAATTCTGCAAAAATCACTCACATAGATTCATATAATATATGCAAAGTGTTGTCAAGACACAGTCTGGCATACATTGTAAATCACTGTAATTCTCCAGATGGTTATATGTGAGGTTGTTGCCATTGTGGTGCTTATTGTAAAGATGTTGGTTGACAGTACCAGGAAGTGCTACTGTGGTGTTTATGCATTATATTTGCCTCTGTTGAATTCCCTAGTAACATTTTTAATACAAAGTAAAAACAATCTTAAGTATATAGAAAGTGCGACCTAGGAATGGATTGCCAGATTATTAGATTTGTGTTTACGGTGACTGTAACATGTTGGTGGCACCTGGTTATTTTGTTACTCTTGAAAAATCTTTTTTTGTGAGTAGTGTTTTACTTTTTACTTTTGTGTGTATTATAAACTGAACTGTGACAAAAATAAAGGAGATTGGTCGTGTTATACCAATGGTAGTGTAGCAAAAGCTCAGTTCTGGGAAAGGCATTACTTTGTGCTGGCTGTACTTTTCATTTTGACACTTTGGATTAGCAGCATAAACTGCAAAAATCTATTTGTTGCAGTAAGTCTTTTTGGAGCTGAAGCTTTGCAAATGTTTCTTGTTTATTAAGCGGTTTTCACCAGAATAAATTAGAAGATTTTACCATGATAGACTGTTCCTTTGTTACAATTACTGCTGTAGGGAGAGATTGGCAGTTCACTATAGAACAAAGGTCTGGTCATACAGAGCAATTAGTGGATTTTCCAGTGTGTAGCTTTTCCACTTACCTAATTCTCGGTTAGGTCTACAACAGTGATAAATTGCAAAAAAAAACAGAAGAACCTGGCACCCAGTTTCACTCTCAAAGAAGATACTTTATATATCTGGAAGGCATATTCAAAATGAGTGCAGCTTGTGAGCAGGGCCAGTGCAAGGATTATTGCTGCCCTAGGCAAAAGAAAAATCCCCCCCCATGTGACATCACAATGCCCCACCCATATGATCTGCCATATGAACTAACACCAGTGCTGCACACAGTGTGTGTTTACATTAAAAAGCCTGCAGGGACAGGCTATAGACACCAGAACCACTTCATTACGCTGCAGTGGTTCTGGAGACTATAGTGTCCCTTTAGTGTGAGGTAAATTAGAGATTAGTGTCACTAATAATATACTAGATTGCCTACTTACAACCAGATGAGGATGGTGATGGGCTCTGTCGCAGGTTGACGCCACTTGTCTGGTGTAGAACAGGATCTCTGGAGGCTGTTTGTAACTGTCGTCACAAAATGCAATGTTCTGGGAGAACGGGAAGCAGCTCCATTTTGTCAGCTCAGCATACCACCAGCACCCAAAGCAAACCTTCAACATCAGCCCCAAAGTGGGACAACAAGGGCCAAAGTCTGGATGGGGGGGGACAGGACCCAAAAATCGGGTTCTGTCCCATCAAAATCAGGATTGTTGGGAAACATGCAAAATATAATTGTTCAGAATGACCGATGGTACGCAATGCTTCAGATACCATGTAAATCTTGGTTTATCCACACAGATTATTCTGGAATGTGGACCTGACTAGAAGTTTATCAGTTTAAAGAGGTAGTATCATTTAATGCAGAATTTACACCTTTGGATAAAACATTAAAATCATAGCTTTTTGTTAGCCGCCTCTTTTTTTTTTTTTTTTTTTTAAGATTTAGCAAACTACATCATAACACAGATCAGACAAGATAAAGTCAGGGCAGACACTGCAAATAAAGAGGAGAAATGGAAACATTGCTTTATTTCTTCTCTTCACTGTGTGTTTTGACTATACTGGCTGCTTACATGGTGGCATCCAGTTTCTGGATAAAGAGATGTTGATTGCTACCGTTAAAGGGACACTATAGACACTTAAACCATATCTTCATGTAGATGTTTTGGTGTGTGACAATGTCCCTGCAGTCTAAACAGAGATAGAAAGGCATCACTGAAAAATTGTATTCCAATGTTTTCTAAAAACTATATAACATGATGAGACTTAACATCTCAATTTATTGCAATTACTGTACTCTGAAGACCATCATATCCTGGAATACAATTCAAATAGTAAGGACAAAGAGAAATATGCATTTTTGTCTTTAGGGAGGGACACTTGGATACAAAAATATTTGTTTTTGTTAATAAAGTTAATTGAGTTGTTTGTGTACTCTCAGTGAAGTCTTAAGATAAGAGTTTATATTTCTCAGAATTATGAAATGTGAACCATAATTATTTGATTAGTTTATCTTTGCATCTTTTATCTAAATTATGACTTGTTGAATCCTACTAATGTTTTGCACTGATTGCACCTCCCCCCCCTTCTTCTAATAGAAAAAAATTGGCCAGCAATTGCCCATGAGAAAACTCAACAACAATAATCTCATACTGAGAAAGGAAGCCCTCTTGGTTTTTCCCATAGCTTTTTGGAACACTCCAAACACCTAAAGCACTTTAGCTTGCTGAAGTGCTTTATGCGTGAAGAGTTTACCTCTTTTTTTTTTTTTTTTTTTTTTTTAAAACACTGTGAATGCTTTCCAGAGAAGCTTTGGATTGAGAGAAGCATTCAATTTGTCCCACAGTCCCAGTAGGATCCCAGTGTTCTATATGAGAAGCATTGGATTGGAAAACACATCTTCCATTTGGGTGATCTCATAAGAGGAGCAGCTGCTGCCCAGCGGAGACTGTCCTTTGCGGGATAATATATATTTAATTTATATAGTTTTAATGCGTTTATATTTCACATTTTAACAAACACATATTTGAATGAGTAAAATTGAATATCATAAGTGACAAGTCCAATTTTTCTATTTTTATTTTATTTTCAGAAAAATTCAGTTTATGCTTTTTATATTTTTGTTTTTTAAGTACCACTGATAACTTCCATCAAATACCAACTAGCAGCTTCAGAGGTTATGAGACTTATCTTCTTAGGATATATAAATTATCCTTTCAGTGCTAAGTGTCTGGTTTTAACAGAAACCTAAAAGGTTTGTAGTGCAAAGTAGGATGGAAGAATGATGTGCTTGTGGGCCTTTGCTAGCCTAGTCGACATAATAAAATTCTGTTTTTTTTATACACTATATTGAAAGGAATTTTTTATTTCATATGCCAGGCAAGTTGTGGTGATATTTTTCTAGGTAACCCAATACTTTAATTGACAGGGTTCACTCAAAGCTGATTGTTGGAATTCCAGCTTCAATTTCATAGACTACAATAACCATTTGTGGATATTTTTTTTTTTTTTATTATCAGGCTTTGAATCAAAAGACAGCTCAAAATGGAACATAAGAAGAATGAGAGTTTTGTCCCGACCATTACCGAACTGGAAGGATTTCTCACTGAACACAACTCCAATGTTGTCTGGTTACTTGTGGGTAAGTCCTGTTTTTTATGACACAATGAATAGTACAAACAAAATGTTTTCTTAATTATTGTTACGAACTCTGGTATAGTGGATACCTTGTTGGCCTATTCCTCCCGAACTGCTGAGCCTGAGTGATTAATGCTGCAGTTTGGGTGTAGATACGAATAGTTTCAGATGAATGCAGCTTCCAAGTAGTTTCTCCCCAGCAAGTAGATAGTTACCCAAACATGAGCCTTGACTTCATGAAGGATACAACAGGAATACATTTTAATGGTGCCACACTGGCTTTTATGCAAGTCCCCATGCAAGAGCACTCCCACATGGACCTTGTGGGGGACAGGGACACCAATGTTAAAGCAAATAGTATTACAGTGAAATCGTATTCACTGTAATATTAGTATAGTATTACAGTGAAAACTTAAAAAGACTCAGATTCTCTTTACCGATCAAGTTAGCTGCTTTCAGTAACATTTTCAGTCATGGCTGTCTCCTGACATTTGTCTAGCCCTGGTTTAATATATGCATATGTGTCTGCATATAAGCTAAATCTTTGATTAAAAAAAAGCTAAAAAATGTGTGTTGTGGAAGTAGGATATAACAGATTGAAAGGTTGGAAGGAGGATAAAAGAGCAGTACAAATAGAACCTCAAGCTGTGATTCTAATAAGGAGCAGAATGTGGCTGGATAATTAATTATTAGTAATTGTTCAAGTCATAGCATTCTATCAATCAATCTTAATTTTCCATTTCAAAGCTATTGATTGCATTTCTCTCTGGAAGTGTGGTTTTCATATTTAAATTTTTTCGTTTTATTTATTTATTACTATTTTTGCATATTTTCCTTCTTAGGGCTCTCTGTTAATTTTCTGTGATTTCCAGCAACATTCAAAGGCAATCACATGCTGTAATGTGACATTTTAACTTTCAGCGTATAGTTTAAAGTTACCTTTGGGCTTTCTTTTCTCTTTATATCAGGGATTCCAGTTTGGTTTCGTTGGCTGTGTTCACAACTGATTTATCAGAATATTTTTATTTTGTAAACAAAATTAGGTCCAACTTTGCATATGTTCTGTGTATTGGGCATGGCAAAATAAAGTAATTGATATGGCTGCTGTCCTGCTGATAACTATTGTTCAACAGGAAACAAATAAGTGAAGTACAGGAAGATCTGTATAAAAAATCTTTCTGGATTTTCTCCAGTTACATTTTTTTTCATATTTCTTTTGTGTGGAATAGAACAATTAAACAGTCCCACGAGTTAAAGGTTACTTGCCAAGATGGTCTTAATATAATAGATTTACCAAAATCCTGGTCTTTAAGAGTTTAAAAGGGCAGTGAGCAAAAACAAATATTGCCTACTTTACTGGCCATATCAAATTATGTACGGCCATATCAAAAGCCTGTTTCCTGCATCAAAGCAAATGCTGAAATGAAGTTCTGCACTAGCTGTCCAAGCTAACAGGAGATGCATTGTGACTAAAAAATACTGTATCTGGATTTCTTATCTATATCATCATGTTACAAAAAACGTCATGATAATAAATAACACTCCATGTTTCCCCTGTCACCCCAAAATAACATAGTTGCCCTTAATCCCCAAAAGCTGTTACTATACCTCCTTCCACTGCTCACCCGATAATACTAATCATTCTCAGGATCTATGACATGCAAAACAAATTGTGGTGATTAGTCCTGTAAGGGCTTGCCTTACTAACGTTGTGTAAAACTAGTTTCATACCCAACTTTTACATTTGCATGTACATTTTACTTATAAGATACTATGCACTCCTTTTCAGAACCATTTATTTCACAGTCTCAAAGAGCTGTGGTTATACATGGCAAACTTTAGGTAGACCGATGCAAATACTGAACTTATGTATGAATCATGTCGATCTCGCACCAATGTTATTTCTTTGCTCTAAAATGTCGACACATATGTTCAATCATGTGTGTATTTTTCTTGTTTTATTATATTGGCAACTTGTCATGCGGGACTAATCTTTTGATTTTCATTTGTGAACACTTCTTTGAAGTTCCTTCTCTGATAGAAGGATTTGCCTAATAAAAATCTATTTAAAACAATCTAAGATACTACAGGAGCACTTAATAAACAGATTAAAAAAATATACAATCATATATGTCTTTATTAATATAGTAGTGGGGGTGTTTTGCAATGAATGGTGGTCTGTTCTTATTTGGTAGGTTCATTGGTAAATGTGATTTTTAGGGTTGTTATGTAACAATTTTGGCTTCATGTACTTATATTGCAATTTGTGTACATGACTTTTTCAGAAACTGTTGATGAAAATTATAGTGGCTATCTCCTTAGTACTGTTTGTGCTGCTCTGTATTATGACTCACTGCAATTGCAGTTGGTTTTATAACCGATATCTCTGCTCAGGCTTGTGCTATCTCTTAGTAGGGAAGGTGAGAAGGTTTACGCCTTCCTAATGTGCACACAATGCACTTACAACTTGGTCGGATCTTGTATGGCATAGAAGGAAGAAAAGTCCTCTAACATCAGAGGGAGAGAGTGAAATGTCTTAGTGAAGTCTTATGGCTGCAGTGATTTATTTATTTTCAAATCGCTGCAGGTATAAACATTTGTGTGCAAACACACAATAACAGGGGAACTCCTTGCACTATAACTTATTGTGGTGCTTACAGAGTCCCTTTAGTGATATTTTGCAGGTGTCTTTAATTTAGCTCGTTTTTTTTTTTTTAAATCCGTTGTTTACACAGCTCTGTCACACTTCCCCTAATTCAATCACTTTGGAGTGATTTACCATGCCACTGGAAATCTGGAAAAAAAAATAAATCTGATAGTCCAATTACTAAAAGTGACTATTTGCTTTATCTATCTCCAGCCATACCTAATTCTATTCCTCAGTTGATCATCATGATGACGTATTTTTTTCTCTTTATCTTTTTCTTGCCCTATGGCCATCAGTCATCAATTGTGTGATTAGAGCAGGTCCGTCAATTTATTTTTGTGCCAGTGTTCATCAGCCTACTTAATCTTTCATGTAATGTTTCACTGCATATCAACAGGTGTGAATATTGTAGAAATGTATTGCTTTATATAGAAATAAAAGAGGTGGAAAACATATGTATTTTTTATTTTGTAGCTACCATCTTGTCCTGTGGATGGATAATCTATCTAACTTACTACAACTCACGGAATGTTGGTCTTATTCTAACACTGGTGCTGAATAGATTGTACAAACATGGATACATACACATTGGTGAGTAGTTCCCTAATGCAAACAACGCAAGTGTGGATGGCTCAAAACATTAGCGGGTCTGAATATAATATATTGTTTATCATACAGCTGTATTGTTGTATTATTTTAAATTGAATATAAATATGGCCAATCTATTTCCGGTTCCTGGAAATTGTAGGTCCTTTCTTCGAAGTCTTTTCATGTTTTACAACTCTGTTCCCCTCTTCACTCTTGTGCCTCACTACCCTATGCCCTACCTCTATAGTTCCACGCTTCTCCCCAGCAGATCTAGAGTGTCAACACTTACTAGTGGTTTTCAATCTTTTTTTTTTTTCCTGTAAGCTTAATTGTGGGACAAAATATTACAACTAATATTATGTGACAATATTCATATTTTCTGGCATAATATGTCTGACAATTCCTGCCTGGAATCAGTCATCACAATAAGCGTGAACACTGTTGGCATTTTATATATCTTTCGGTGCAGCTGTACCAAACAGCTAACCTTGCTCTCTGTTAAAAAAAAAACAAAAAAAACAAAACAAGCAAATAATACATTTACATTTAATTTTACCAATGTATGCACTTTGTTTACAATGTCACCATCACATTTTAGTTATTACTGAATTTAGTTTCAGTGCATATATTGTTAAATATAGATTGTTGGTTTTCCTCCAGGATAGGTTGGAGAAGCTATTTTATCATGTATGTAACACATTCTAAGAAAAGTACAAGTGTAAATACTAATTGTGCAATATGTTCAGAATAAAATATATCCTTTTTTTTCTGTGCCACAGGGTCGTTTTCTTTCTCCGTCCTTTCTGGAAAGATCATGTTGCGTGAAATCTATTATATTACTGAAGACATGTCAATCAGGTATGTTTTTGGTACTTTAGATACTTGTGTGTAATATAGATTATTAGGGTCTGAAAACTGACCACTTGTATTTGTGATATGTTCCTCCCAATACTTAACATCTGCGTTGGAAGCTGAATTCCCAGGTGATTCAAATATTTCACTTTAAAAAATACAATATATAGGACTAAACACTTAGGACTAAAGGTAACGTCTTACCGGACCTTAGAATGGCCGGATTTAAGGTACCAGAGAATAGTCAGAATACTTGCCGAGGTCAGGGATACAGAAGGAGACACAACGATGAGGGAAAGCCAAAAGTCAAGGATACCAGAATACAGGGAAGTCAGAAACGAAGCCAAAGTCAGTAACCAGAAATAAACGCTTAGGAACACACTCTCGGATAACCTACTAAGGGAAACCACGACATGGCACTGCTAAAAAGGTAATTTGGATTTTAAAAACTCTCTGACGTGACGCCGCACGCATATCTGCGCCATCTTTGATGTGGGCAAAGGTAGGTTTCCTATAAAAGCCCGGTCCGCAGTGGCTGGCGCTCCTAGGAGCATCGCACCCTCTGGTACCGAAAATGAGGGAGACCAGACAGCTACCTGCCGAGCCCAAGGTAAGTTTAGAGTATGTCTGACAGCGTGGCTGCTCTGTTTGAGTGCAGCCACACGGTCAGACATGCCGGGAGCCGTGACAGCTATATAACAACTTAGCTTGCAATAACTGCAGATCTACTATCTGTAGCTACTGAAAGCCCTCCTCTTCCCCAGCACAGACTTTCTTGTCTGTCCTGGGGAGTAACCAATCAGGGGCTTCTTCTTGCGAAACATTCACATGGCTGTTATTAATCACTGACTTCTCAATGAGCTATATTACTGTTCATTGAGAAGTCTTTCAAAGGCAGGTGCTCTGTGAAAACCCTACCTTTACATCTCGCTACACAAAGCTTAAGTACTAGGGAACAAAAATCCTCTTGGCATTTTGGTGAGCTAATGTGCTTTATGTGCTTGTAGTGTTACTTTAAAAGGATACTCTAAGTACCTTAACCACAACGTGCAGTCCATTTATTTATTTATTTTTTGGTTTTGTGTTTTTGTTTTTATTCTCTTTTCAAACGCTTGGACAAAAAAAACAAAAAAACGTTAGATCCCCCAACCTCTCCAATGACTCAGACTTCATAAAGATTAATTTTACATTCTCGTTATCTGTATAGATATTTGGCATTCACCTGTAGCAGGATTCAGCTGTGACGCTTGCAAGAAAAAAAGAAAAGTTTTCCTACACATCCTAAAGTTGTAGAATTAGTCCAGTGGGAATGGAAAAACTTTGAAAAAAAGGTCAAAGTGCAAATAGTTCAACTCTTAAAAAAAGATCACTAGTCGTAATGGGGAATTGGCAGCTCTCAAAGACCCAATGGACAAACGGGCAGAAACATCCTGCAGAAGAGTTTTCCAAGCGGCATGTTTTCAGTGTCAAGCAAAGCATCTATGGCTGGGGCGTCAGTTGCTAGAATATGTGGATATAATTGTTGGAAGGATTAGACAAAGAATTAGCTTGTCTGATTTAAGAACATCAGGCTGGCAAATTCATATTTGTTTGATATGTCTGAGGAAGTTCTGAAACTATCTGCTCAAAATAATGGATTGTCATCTGTTGCCATAAGGGCTTTATGTCTCAGATCTTAGATGGCAGATACACCATGTCAATCCGACTTGTGCAATGTGGTTTTCTTTGCTGCTAATGGAGCTAAGTAAAAGAGAGTTGTGAAAAATATGAAGCTTCCTGTCATGTTATAAAATTCAGCCTGTCAAAAATGGTTTGGATCCAGCTAAGGTGGTGGAGGGACTCAAAGTTTCTGTCCCTAGGTTCATCCTTCTTGCAAAGGGAGTGACTTACATTCACAACAGATGCCTCAAAGTTCGGCTGGGGTGTACATCTGAGAACACATCTGCGGCAAGGCATTTGGTCTTCAGAGGAGGAAGATCAGTCATCCAATTACTGAGAGATGAAGCCTGTTCTAAAAGCATTTTCAGCATTTGAGCCATGGATTACTCAAAGAGCGGTCAGGATAAAGCCACACAAGATCACAACAGTTACTTACCTAAACAGACAAGGTAGACAATGTCGGATCTCTTCTTCTATGTCCACAGATCATGTCCTGAGGAGAAAGGAAATTGGAATCCATCACAGCCCCACATATCAGGGAAATGGACACCATTATAGTGAACGATTTGAGCAGAGCTCAATGGATGCAGTCAGAATGATCCCAACATCCCAAGGTATTTGCTGTACTGGCCTTTGGCCTTTCAGAAATAAATCACATGGCATTAAGGAAGAACAGGAAGGTTCCAGTTTTTGCATTTCTGTGCAGACTAGATCACACTCAGTTTTTGGACGGTCTCTAATTAAGATGAAGCTTCATGGTGGCATTTGTGTTTCCTTCAGTTGCTCTAATATCTCGGATTCTACAAATGAAAAGAAAAGACCGAGCTACGGTATTGGACATCATACCATAGTGGCCAAACCGCAGCTGTTTTTCGGGATTGAAACAGATCACCCTGGCATCTTGTGAACTGCTACTATCAGATCGACTGCTCGAAAACTGAGAACTTCCGAAAGACACCCATCTGATGTTTGGCTACTGTGAGACTAATACTTGGAGACCAAGGAGTGCAGGAAAACATGATCAGCCTTCTCTTTAATTTCACTAGGAGATACATGTCTAAGTCCAAACATGGAAAACATTTTTCTGTCTAATGTAAAGATCATGACTGCTTCAATATTGCTCCTTCTATTCCAGCCATGCTTAGTTTCCTGCAAGACAGTTTCACGGCTTGGTTTCGATGTTTCAACTCTGAAAGTTCAAGTATTGGCATTCAGCCATTTCATAAGTATGGACTTAGCCTTCCATGTGCTCATCAGGAGATTTTATTTTTAAATCAATTCTATTCAGACAATGTCCTCTCAAGTAATTTTTCCCTACTTGGGTCTTGTCAGTGGTGCTCAAAGCTCTCTGTGTATTTCCCTTTGAACCGTTAGAAGAGTTTTCATTTAAGATGTTGTTGTCTTTTAAGACTGCGTCTCTAGTGGCTATTACATCTGCCAGCAGTGTAAGAGAGATTCAAGCACTTTCTTCTTCAGAAAAGTTTAACATTTTCCACCAGGACAAAGTGCTTCTTCACCACAACTGATTTTATCTGTAGGTGCCCAGGCTTAAGCGCTCCTGGAGCATTATTGGCTGATGATATTGCCCTGATTTTAGAAATCCTACTGAGGTTAATTATTATTATTATTTTTTTTTTTTTTTTACTTTGCTCTACTGTGCTCCTCCCTTCTTCCCCCGCATCAGTAGCGTTTACGGGGGTGAAAGATCGAGGGACGTACAGAGAAGTTGCAGTTCTGCTAGAAAATATGACTTTGCACACTGTATCAGTTTCAGATATATGTATAATGCCCCCTTTTATTCTAGTTAAGGCCGACAGAGACAGGAGGAACATGATTCTTTTGAGAAAAAGAAAGCCTATATGAGACTTGGGGCTCTGCTGCTGGCTTTTCTGGAACAAATGCCCAGACTAATGGACACCTCAACATACACCACTGCCAAAAAAAAGGCTTGGATTAAATTTGTGATCTGGTGATGAGTGTAAACAACAGAACAAACTCAACTAGGGATATATAACTGTCAGCTGCTGGATGTCTGAAGAGTCATTGTGTAGTCCAGGGCCTAGATCAGGGTATGCTACACAATTACATAGTCCAGAGAAAAATCCGGGTACAAATTACTGGTAATTGAGAGCTAGTAGCTGATGGGAACACAGAAGGGTTTGATACGAAGGCTTTCAGCAGGCTGGTCATCAGGACCAGGACACTAGAATATCTGTGCACTATGTAGCATACAAACATCAATTGGTATTAATGTTTGAGGTATTAAGTGTTTTAAGATGGTCTGGTGCTCAACTCTAGCCTCTGGAATTTAACTCTGCACACTAAATGTTAGCTCTTAGTTGTGCTATTTTTTTCTTTAATTTTTTTTTCTCTTTTGTTTTTAATAGATTGTTGTTTGTTTTAAATTTAATTTACATCTTTTCTTGAGCAACGTGTAGTAAAATGCAGGAGAAAATGCTGAGCATGCATGTAGGCGTACATAATTTCTCAGCTACATGACTTGGCCAAAGGCACCCCATCCCAACCTGGAAGTACAGCAAAGGCAAGTTAGCCCACTGCTTTATTCACAACAAGAAATGGGAGAAAATAAATCTTTCCACCACATGCGCATTGATTCGGCAAGCATATATCTGTACGATAAATAATTTACTGTAAGAAATTAAAGGAGATACCCCCTACAAGTGCCCTTTCTTCTCTCTTGCACAGCAGCCGCAACATATTTACTGGGGGTGCTATGGTTACTCCTCTAGCCTGCATTTCTTGCGTTGGGTAGAAGAGTGTTGGAATGGAGTGACTGACTCTCTTCAAAAGCCAGCATATCAGATTAATTGAGAAGGTTGGTTGCCCTACTTGAGGAAGTGACCCCAAGCAGGGCAAAAAACATTTTGGAACATGGTTGGAGCCGAGGTGACACCGAAGGTAGGCGTTACTATAGTATAATACTCATGAGATTGCAGACATGGCAACACTGGATCGAAGGTGAGGTGAGTTAATATCTCAACATTTTAAATTCAGTATATCATTTATTATCCCATGATAAATTATATACTTAATAGTCTTTGGTGGAATTTCTGGTAAAATGGACCTGTCCTGACACTATCAATATTTAGAATTGTCCATATTTTAGGTATAGATTGTTTTGTTTGGTCATTGTATTAATTCAGCTATTCTGAAAAACAATATTGTTAATACTTCTCAAGATCTCTTTCCTGACTTAATGTTATCATTACCTTTGTGAACTTTGAGTTATTGGCATGTTATGTGTTTGCGTTGAATTCCTGGATAAGCATGCTTTGGAAATCATTAGAGATACATTTAATGGGTATTATGTACAAATATTGAAGCAGTAGCAGCCAAGACGTGCTTGTTTATTTCCATTCCCTATTTTAATTCTTATGAATAGTTAAACCTTGCCCTAAAATGCTTGCTAGCTCCTAAGCCAAACATTTATTGGGTTTGGTGAATACTATGGTGAATTGTGCATTTTCTGTAGTGATTCAACATATTTCATCTGCCACATTTTTATTATTCTGTGTTTTTTTCATTATTCTTTCTTTCCTCATTATGAGGCCAAAAACGTAAATTGTAATGTGAAGGAGTAAAGGGGCACCAGGTAATAGATTGAAGCAAATAAAGGAGTACATAGGTGCAAACACATAAAGTTCCAGGAAAACCACATACAAAGTAACAATTTTTACACATAACCCAATTCTGTTAAAACTAATTTTTTGCTGAAACGATAGTTGTCAGATACAATTTCATGACTTGCTTAAGTAGAAAAATGCTCAGTTTAATCATTCTATAGTATAGTCAAATTATCTTATATATCTGCTAAATACCAGGAGGCAATATGTTGTTTAGGTGAGTCTTGTTACTACATGTATTACTGAAGTGCTTCTGGGAAGAAGTGTGATTGCAATTAAACATTTTTTGAATGCCTGTGAAATTGATTATGAGCCAAAATAATTTTGTGTGTTTATTTTAGGATACAAGATGGCTTCATCATTTTTCGTTGGTGGAAAATGTACAACCCAAAGCAAAAACAACACGGTGAGTATGTATTAAAGGAAAATGTATGTTAGTCTTATATGATGTTTGAGGTTTTTAGGGAGAACTGTGAGGCATTCAGTTTCTCTCAAATCAAGAAGGGATTTCTTCTGTGTCTGCGTGAACTTTTCCTATTTTTAAGACAAAGTCGGATTTTTTTTCTTAGAGTACAGTGTAGTAGTTAAGCAAAACAAATCATACAAATACATTAAAGCATCTCTGGCACTTTCAGGGGTGTTAGGCTTTTGTTTAAATTCACTCAATTTGTTTAAATCCATTCAAGAAATTTGACACAGAACATAGCAGACTGTAGTGATTATGGTGATTACATTTTGTACTTTAGTCTGAGGATGTATTTGTGTGAGTTTTCAGAGCTTGTGTGTAAATGAAGGGGAGTATGTTGCAAACGTTAGTGTTTGTGAATGCAGGGGGGAGTACTTATAAGAAATTTCACTGAATGTAATACTTCATGGAGAAATTTGTATATTGTCCATGTGTATTCGTCAAAACAAGTCTGTATTTTTACCCACCCCATGTAACATGCTTCACCCGTTGTCATTGCCATGTCACTTGGACCCATTCCCTCTCAATTCTTTTTATATGTATGTTGGGAATCCTAATATTAGCTTACTGGGGGAGTCTCATCCCTGTTGTCCAGTGGCGTGAAAGAGCAGAAAGGAGCTTGTACCATAGCACATGCAAAACCTGAACATGTGAGAAACCAATTTGCAAAGGTCTTGCCACCACTGGTGTAAGCAAATTCAAAGCTGTACATAATTTGTTAATGATATGCACTGGAGCAGGGGTAGGCAACTTTTTAGCAGCACTGTGCCAAAATAAGATTGTGATGTCCCGTAGCGTGCCGGTCCTATTTTTTTTAAATTGAGGTGTGCATGTTGCCGTATTCTGCTTGTGTTATTTATACTGCAGTAGCTTTGTATCGTTGTATTTGTGCGTATATGAGCTATTATATTGTATTTGTTCAGGAGTAGTTTGGGGTATTGTTTACCTATGAATGTGGGCTGTGTATGGGGATTGCTTGTGGAATTGTGTGTGTGGATATGTCACATTATGTATTTGGAGCAATGGGCAAGTTATAAGAGCTTCCAAATCTCACACAGAAGAGAAAATAGCAGTCAGGAAAAAAAAGGGGATAAAACATTTTTTGATACATAAAAAGAAAAGGAAAGTAAAACAAGGATTAGTTAGATTAAAAACAAAAGAAGGAATGTATGTAGAAGAGGATAAAGGTCTAGCTGATTGCCTCGATGAATATTTTTGTTCAGTATTTACAGATGAAAATGAAGGAAAGGGGCCTCAGTTAGGAAAAAGGACAAATGAGTCATTTGTTACATGTGAGTTTAAGGTTCTATTTCAACAGTCAAAAGTAAAGACAAATAAGTCGATGGCGCCTGATGCAATACAGAAAGGTAGTAGGGAGGAGTCGGGCAACTATAGGCTAGTAAGCCTTACTTCAGTAGTTGGGAAAGTGATGGAAACCATGTTAAAGGATAGGATTGTTGAACAGCTAAAAATCACATGGATTTCAAGATCAGAGACAACATGGGTTTACTTCAGGGAGATCATGCCAAACTAATCTTATTGATTTTTTTTTTTATTGAGTAACTAAAATAATAGGGTGGTGCAGTAGACATTGTTTACCTAGATTTCAGTAAAGCTTTTGACACTGTTCCACATAGAAGGCTCATAAATAAACTGTAATCTTTGAGTTTGGATTCCAATATTGTTGAATAAGTTAGGCAGTGGCTAAATGACAGGCAACAGAGGGTTGTAGTCAATGGAGTATATTCGAAGCAAGGTCTAGTTACCAGTGGGGTACCTCAGGGATCTGTACTTGGACGAATTCTCTTTAATATTTTTATTAGTGATATTGCAGAAGGTCTTGATGGTAAGGTATGTCTTTTTGCTGATGATACTAAAATTTGCAACAGGGTTGATGTTCCAGGAAGGATTAGCCAAATGGCAAATGATTTAGAAAAATTTGAAAAATGGTCAGAGCTGTGTCAACTGACATTTAATGTGGATAAGTGCAAGATAATGCACCCAAGGGAAGAGTATAGGATATTTAATACCCTACTAACCTCAACATCTGAGGAAAGGGATTTAGGAGTAATTATTTCAGATGACTTAAAGGTAGGCAGACAATGCAATAGAGCAGCAGGAAATGCTAGCAGAATGCTTGGTTGTATAGGGAGAGGTATTAGCAGTAGAAAGAGGGAAGTGCTCATGCCATTGTACAGAACACTGGTGAGACCTCACTTGGAGTATTGTACGCAGTACTGGAGACCGTATCTTCAGAAGGATATTGATACTTTAGAGAGAGTTCAAAGAAGGGCTACTAAACTGGTTCATGGATTGCAGGATAAAACTTACAAGGAAAGGTTAAAGGATCTTAACATGTATAGCTTGGAGGAAAGATGAGACTGGGGGGATATGATAGAAACATTAAAATACATAAAGGGAATCAACACCGTAAATGAGGAGACT
This sequence comes from Pelobates fuscus, assembly GCF_036172605.1. Lineage (NCBI taxonomy): Eukaryota > Metazoa > Chordata > Amphibia > Anura > Pelobatidae > Pelobates > Pelobates fuscus. The sequence goes on from NC_086322.1 coordinate 147,512,306, forward strand.
CTATTTAAAAGGAGAACTACCCTAACAAGAGGACATAGTCTTAAATTAGAGGGGCAAAGGTTTAAAAATAATTTCAGGAAGTGTTACTTTACTGAGAGGGCAGTGGATGCATGGAATAGCCTTCCAGCTGAAGTGGTAGAGGTTAACACAGTAAAGGAGTTTAAGCATGCGTGGGATAGGCATAAGGCTATCCTCACTATAAGATAAGTTTAGGGACTAATGAAAGTATTTTGAAATATTGGGCAGACTAGATGGGCCGAATGGTTCTTTTCTGCCGTCACATTCTTTGTTTCCATGTAAGAGTGTATTTCTGTCTGTCTCTTTCTGCTAAGGATTAGACAAGTTGGTCATTCTTAAAGGGACACTATAGTCACCAAACAACTTTAGCTTAATGAAGCCATTTTGTATCTAATGCCTCCGAAGTTTCACTGCTCAATTGTCTTCCATTGAGGAGGTAAATCACTTTTATTTCTGTTTATGTACCCCTCGCCACACCTTCCCTGTCTGTAAATGACACAGCCTGCATGAAAACAAAATGATTTCATTTTCAATCAGATGTAACTTACTTTAAATGTTTATGTAGATCCTGCAGGGTCTAGCTAGCTGTTAACGGAGCAGGAAATAAGTAATTCTAATTTAAGCTGGGGTTGAAATAAAGGAGGTGTAAACATTAGATGACTCTTTAAAGGAAGTGTTTAGGAAGAATGTGCAAGTCACATGCAGGAAGGTGTGCCTAGGGCTGCATAAACAAAGTGATTCAACTCCTAAATGACAGAGAATTGAGTAGTTGGACTGCAGAGGCATGATCTATACACCAAAACTGCTTTATTAATCTAGAGTTGTTTGGGTGACTATAGTGTCCCTTACATCCAAATATTCAATTTGCTTAGCTATATTTCAGAGAAGGTCTGACTGCAGTGGGTAAGCGGTTAAGATGTTCTTCCATGGCCAAAGTCTTTCTGTGCCTGACCATATTAGCAACTCATCGTCAATGTAGCATATTGTGTCTCAATATTGGGAGAATGTGTGTAGATTAATAAATTTTCAAGAATGTGTTTGCATATATTTAGGCCATAGCTGCCCAATATCGAAATTCCAGTGTTGCTAAACATAACATTTGTCAAACTTCTTTTGGTGCCCCAATGTAATTATACCCAAACCATCCAACAACACTGATCAATTACTAAAGCAAATATTTTGGAGTTGTTAAATGACATCCACAGAATCCTGGGCACACATTAGTAATGTTGGTTAAAACGAGGTTCTAAAATACTATAGGAAACATTCCGTAGAATTTTTCTGATAGGTGTTGGAGTCACCATGTTGGATCAAAATGTCATCCAGGAATCTGAATAATTAATTACCAGAATCCCCTTGCATTTATTAGCTGGCCGAACAGTGATTGGATTATCTATGGCCAGTGTTTTTAGAGTTTACCATTCCTCTTCAGAAATGTTAGATTGACCCCATTGAATTTCACTAATCAAAGGGATATTGTCATGTTGTTGGCAGGCAAGTCGAATGTGCTTCTGAGTCTAAATGTCTTATCGGTTTGTTCAGTGGTGTTATGAACAAAGAACACTTTGCATTTCAGATTCCTGAACTTAAAGTATTCAACCTCCCATTTAAATAGATCATGCCAGATATAGATACAAATAACAGTCCTTTAGACAAAAATGATAAATCAGGTTTTGTAAAGTTCTATATGATGGTGTCCTCTTGAGTTGTGAGTAATCTTGGTGTGTATCCGTTCAAATTCAGCAATTTTGAAGTAAGTGATTTACGTTCTTGCCCATTTCCTCTGTCTAGACTAGCATGAGATCCAGCATGCATTTATGTAGGATTACAACCCATTTATGACAAACCTCTGGATACTTGCATTTGCATGTGATGGGGGCATTTTATGTTTTTAAAACTCTTGGGATGTTTCATCCTACAACAATCAGATATTTGGCACGAAGTTCCCATACTTCCCTACTTCATTATTGAGAGAAGCGCGTCAGTGATGCGGATGCGCCCAAATTACTTTTTAACCTGCTCCATTTATTCTATTTTCTCACATTCTGCTCGTCTTGAGATTGTGATATAAGATTACTGTAGAAGGCAGAGCCTATGAGCATTTCCAGGTTCTTTTTTTGTCATGTGTAATGGTCTGTGAAGATCTGAACTATAGATCTATAGAACATTACATAACATGTGCAACAGCTAGATAATATACCCAGTGATAATTGAATGTAAGAAACTTAAAGCAACTCCTGTATATAAACAACAAGCGTACAAGAGTTTTCATCTCCATGCTACAATAAAGTTGTCGTCCCACCTCTTCCCTTGTTGATTATGTAACTGTGAAGCTCTAAAACAGTTTGTGGTGGTCCTCAATTATTTGCTCAATTTAGCCTGCCCTCAGGCAGCTGTTAAAAGGTTCGGCTGAGAAAAGATTCTGAAAACCGATGAAGGCAGGCTTTGCTTTGATGGAAAGGAAAACTACAGGTTATGGGAGTCAAAGTTCTTTGAACATCTGTGCTTGATGAATCTCATAGAAGCCATCCTTCGTGGACCTGATGATATTGATGATGAGGATGAAGATAAATATAAGAATAAGAAAGCATATGCTGTGTTAATTCAGTTCTTGGATAATAAAAGACTGAGGTAACTGATGATGGAAAAAAGTCCCTTCAAATACTTGAAAGATTCTTACGCGGCAAGGGAAAGCCCAGAATAACTAGTTTATACACCTAGCTAATGTTTCTTCAAAAAGGTGTGACGGACTATGTTGTATGTGCAGAGACCGCCATTACATCATTAAGAAATGAAAATATTTTGCTTATTGCAATAATTCTGAAAGGCTTGCCTGAATCACTTAAACTGTCTGCCATCCATATTATGCAAGGTGATGGAATGGTACCTTTTTTGTTGAGTTCAGAAGAGATGCAGATCTCTAAATAAAAAAAAAAAAACTCAATGAATGAGGGAATTGGCCAACCAAGAAATTATCATGGCCGCGTTACCATAAAAGAGAACAATTACCCAGTACTTGGAAGACTTAATGGATTCACTAAGAGTAAATGGTAATGGTTTTGACCAATAAATATTCTCTACAACTGTAAAGAGTTCATCAGTAATTTTTTAGCAGCACAATATGACTGACTCAGATGATGTTAAGAAGTCCAAACAAAACAAAACTCTAGTTCTCAGATTGCATAAGTCATTGTACAATTTAAAGCAGTGAGGTAGAATTTGTCCTCAAGTGCAACATGACCATTTAAATGAACATGCATCACTTGATATTTTGTTAAGCCATCAAGCAAACTCTTTTAACCCCTTAAGGACACGTGACATGTCATGATTCCCTTTTATTCTAGAAGTTTGGTCCTTAAGGGGTTAAACAAGTATTCAAACCAAAATAAAGTAAGACAACTGTTTCAGATCAGTCTACTAATTAAAGAAACATGGCATCATTTTGCATCAGCAGAAGTGAGAGACAACATATCGGAGTCTGCTCTGCATGTGTCACACTGATCAGACTCCCTCTTTAAGATCCCAAATCTCTGTAAATCTTAGGCATGCCCAATCCACTTTTCTAGCAGTCATAAGGATAGGATATTGATTGGTTAGATAAGTGCCCTTATGACGACATCAAAAGTAGTGATCTGGGCCAATCACAATACTTTCACATAGGATTGGCTGAGATTGTCAAGGAGGCAGATCATGTGCAGAGCCAGCACAAGCCAAACACAGCCCTGGCCAATCAGCTTCTCTATGATGAAAGTTCAGTTTCTCAATGCAGAGGGTGGAGACACTGAATGGCAGTGCTGCACACTGTGCAGCACTGCCCTAAGAAGCACCTCTAGTGGTCATATGAAGAGTGGCCAGTGGAGGTATCCCTAGCCTATTAATGTAAACACTGCATTTTCTTTGAAAAGACTGTGTTTACTGCAAAAAGACCAAAGTATAGGATTATACTCACCAGAACAACTACATTACGCTGTAGTTGTTCTGATGAGTATAGTGTCTCTTTAAGCTGGGTAATCCATAAACTATCACAATGCTTGTCAGGACAAACAGAACAACATTTGGTCACAGCTAAACATGTGATGAGATACTTGAAACATACCATCAACTATGAGTTATGCTACAAGAAGTGTAATCAAGACCTGAGAATAGAAGTATTCAGTGATGCTAACCGCACTTCTGATGTGAATGATAGGAGGAGCACAACCGGTACTGCTTTAGTCTAACAGAGAAGGGTCCACCAATGGAATGGAAGTCCAAGAAACAGTCTACAGTAACTGTATCCTCTTATAAAGCTGAATAAATGGCTTTAACTACGACTTTACACGAAAATGTGTACCTGATACAGTTACTCAGAAAAATGGACAATCAATGTCAATATGAACCAGTCCAGGTCTTCGGGGACAATCAGGGAGCAGTAGTTATTTCAAGGAATCCAGTCTGTACATGTGTGAGCAAGTTGGAGTGTTGAGATATACCTAAGGTGCTCTTAATAATGTTTATATCCATAGTACAATACAGTTGTTGCCCTGCCTCTTCTACGGTTAAGCGTGAAGCACTAAATACATGTGTGGATGTTGTTCCTCCATTACTGTGTGCTCTTTCCTGGTATTCCTACCCTCAGTATCCAGATTGGAATCCAATCCTATAAAACAAGCATGGAAATAATTTAATATTCTGACATTTTTCATTTGTATACAATTTACTTTGCATTTTATGGGAACATGTTTAAAAGCCAAAATGTTTTATGCTTATTTCTAGTACCCTGTAAACATGTGTTAGTGGACTACTTTGTATTATAAAAAAGATCTAAAGATTTGTATTATTAATATACCTATTAATGCTTATTACAACTAAAATACATTCAGTACCCTGGATATAGAGCACTATATAAGAAATACAATAATTATATTGCCACATAATCGCACTAACATTTGTTCTGAATCACATTTGATGTAGTTTGCAGATTGACGACAGACTTTATATTTGTACCTTTTAAAATTAGACCTGTTAACAAGATTTCACACAGTTCTTGTGTCACAAGTAAATATTTCCTATAAAGCAGCTATTGAGCTACAGCAACGCTGTGCCATACTGTTTCTGGCCCCCTGTGGCTCCTCTTGCGTACATTGCATTTTGTTCATGTTTCATGTCGACAACTGAAAGATTTGAATTAAAAGGAGTCATGTATTTTTGTAATGCCGGAGTAAAATAAAATATATTTCAACATTTTACAGTATTTTTTTCTCCTTCATTTTCAGCATACAGTACACAGCATACTGGGTGTATAGTGCTGGTTACTTTTAAAATACGTTACACTATCATTTGTATCACTAATTCCCTGTTTACACTGAATGGTACGGTCTGGTACGCTATTTTGAGTGTTTCCATTATGAAAGTGGCTCATACAACGGAACCAAACCGCACCATTCCTGGTCCCCTTCAGATTTAGGACCATAGGAAATGGTATGGGACGGTTAGGGCGGAGCTACTGGCGTCACACTATACAATCCATTGATTGGCGGACAGGAAAACGTCAATGCTCACGACAAATGATACGCTAGGCATTTGGTCTAAACCCCACATGTCCCCTGGCGTTCCGACTTGCAGTGGAAACGCTCACCTGAATCGTCTGGACCATTCTAACCCTTCCGAACCGTACCGACCCGAACCATACCGCTCAGTGGAAACTAAGCATTAGATGCCTAGTACCTGCTATTTTTAATTTACTTTAATGTAATGGAGCATTAATGCCAAACCTTGATTATTAACCTGTGCTCAGGGGTATACTTTCTTATAAAATGAGCATTGGTTATACTGCCTTCTTTTTCCAACCACCTGTTTACTGAATAGACCGTTTGATACAGGATCTGACCATTAAGCATATGCATGCTACTTGCTTTCACATATGGATTGAGAACTCATGTGGTCATCTGTCTCCAATGATCGCACTAAACTTGTACAAGCTGGTGTGCTCATATGTGAAAGTTAAACCTGTGAACTACCACAGGCCATTTTGGCCATTATTTTGTAGCATGGGTGCTAAAATGGAAGATTGAAAGGAACATTTAGACCACAATAAATACTACAGTGTGCTGCCTTGGACATCCTCCCTCATCCCTGGCCCCCCAAAGAAAAAAAATAAAATGAAAGAAAAATCAACCAGTTTGCTTACAGTTTGGCAATTTATCTGGGGTTTGCCTGGTCATGTCAGGGAAGACAAAAGGTTAGCTTCTGTAAACAGGGCACATCATACAGACATCCCAGATGCATCTGGGCATCTTCATCTAGCCCACATTTCCTTATGGTCATATGGATCTCCAAAATTCCACAAAATATGACTGGAAAAGCAGTGGTGATAGCAAAGCATTTTCTAACTATAAAAGCACTATAACCACTTCAGCGATTTGAAGTGATCATGTGCTTGGAGTCTGTACGTGCAGCTTCTCGGTATGAAACGTTGCATATACTGAGCTGAACCCCATTACAGTTGGTCAGCTGACACTCTCAGCCAGTGAATGCGACTAGATCGGCTTCCGACTTCTACAGCTCAGTTTACTTTTTCTGCTGATGTCCTATAGAACAGTCCTTTTCCAAAGCGCTAACTGTAAACCATTAACATTTAAAAACTGGCAAAAGTATACCTCAAAAGAAGCTGGGGCATGTACTGTTTAATACGTATTAATGAGCTTAGAGCCTGCGGTTTCTAAATAGAAAAAAAAAATAACAGAAGTCCTCTGCCAATATATTTTCAGCCAATGTCTGAAACTGAAATTCCGCTTGAGCAAAATGACATATTTAGGTTATTCGTTTAACCCACTTGCCTGTGACGAGGATATGTAGCAGACAGATTTATCTTTCTGTTTTTCAATATCTGTCTTAACCCCTTACCAAAGGATGGTAAAACGATCTGCTGTTTTAACCCTTTTACTTTATTATCAAGTCATTGTTTAATCCATTGTGTAATGTTCTCTGTCTTTTAGCATTGGGAGTTTGTTTAACCCGTTAAGGACACATGACATGTGACATGTCATGATTCCCTTTTATTCCAGAAGATCGGTCCTTAAGGGGTTAAAGGGTTATTTTATGTAACCCCTCTCCTTTAAATAAATAAAAGGAAGAAAATATATAAAAGAGGCATTTTATGTGCTTTGTTTCCTACTGAAGCACTGCACACACAAATTACAAGCAAATTACAACTTCAAATCACTGAAGGGTGCCTGGAGTAACCTTTCAATATGGTTCAAATGTTAGTTGATTGGTGTCAGGGCTAAAACACCCCTAACATGCAAACAGAAATAAGACTATTTAACAAAGACCATTTTGACACTTTTAATTTAATTTCTTTATTATAAAAATGTTACTGTTTTTAACTGCATTTCCAACCACTGTAAACGACCCATGTCTGTGTTCTGCTACTGTTCTCAAGTACAATGATAGCCCACATGTGTACATTTTTCCATAATCTTGTACCTAATACAACCATTAAACAACTAATTCTACACATAGTAGGACCAATTTTCCTACCTATAACTACTGTAATTTTTTTTAATTTTTTTTTTACGATTTAATATTTACTGTTTTAACCCCTTAAGACTGCATGACGTTCTATGCCGTCCTTATTTTGGTGGCTCTAAACGCCGCAGGACGGCATAGAACGTCCTGCGATCTTTTGCACTTACCCGGTCGCCGGCGATCGCGGTATGGGGGACTTACCTGGGAGCCCAGGGAATCCCCCTCCGTCCTCTTCGGCCCCCCTGGGCCATGTGATCATGAGGTCCTTGCGAGGAGCCCGCGATCACATGGACGGCATAGCCGTCCATGTCAATGCCAGCAGGGGGAGTGCCTGTGGGTTCTCCCCCTGCTGCCTGGAAATAAAATAAGTTAAAACAGTGTAAAAATAAGATTATATATACTTAGATCATATATATATTTATTATATATATGATCTAAGTATATATATATATATATATATATATACATACATACATACACTGTCTACGTGTATTTTAATATTAATATATACATAATTATATATATATATTATCAAAATACACGTACAATGATATTGATTAAATATATATATAATTTTCATTATATATATTTATATATAATAAAAATAAATATATAAATATGTTAAAAAATAAAATTAAAAAAATAATAAAAAATAAATAGATGAAAAAGATATAAACATGCGTCATTTCGTTCTAACTGTATTTTAAAATTAATATATATTGATATCAAAATACATGTAGAACGAAATAATATATATCTATATATATATACGTATATATCACTATATATATTTATATACCTATATATAAATAAAAACAATTATATATATATATAAAAATAATTCTACGTATATATTTATGTAATCATTTTACATAATTAGGTCATTTTATCAATTACAATTTGCAGGACCTGCCTGACAACCCAGGCCAAAAGTACAGGGAATTACATTTTCTAGCACTATATTTAACCCTGTAACTTTCCAAGACACCATAAAACCTGTACATGGGGGGTACTGTTTTACTCGGAAGACTTCGCTGAACACAAATATTAGTGTTTCAAAACAGTAAAATATATTACAACAACGATATCGTCAGTGACAGTGAAATTTTTTGCATTTTTCACACACAAATGGCACACTGACGATATAATTGTTGTGCTACGTTTTACTGTTTTGAAACACTAATATTTGTGTTCAGCGAAGTCTCCTGAGTATAACAGTACCCCTCATGTACAGGTTTTATGGTGTTTTCAAAAGTTAGAGTCAAATATAAGGTTTACGTTTGAGTTTTTTCACATTAAAATTCGCCAGGTTGCCTTTGAGACCGTATGGTAGCCCAGGAATGAAACTTATCCCCATGATGGCATACCATTTGCAATAGTAGACAACCCAGGGTATTGCAAATAGGGTATGTTCAGTTTTTTTTAGTAGCCACTTAGTCACAAACACTGGCCAAAATTTGCGTTCAAATTAGTTTTTTGCATTTTCAAATATTAACACTAACTTTGGCCAGTGTTTGTGACCAAGTGGCTACTAAAAAAGACTGGACATACTCCATTTGCAATACCTTGGGTTGTCTACTTTTGCAAATGGTATGCCATCATGGGGGTAATTCTTATTCCTGGGCTACCATATGGTCTCAAAGGCAACGTAACCAATCTGGCGAATTTCAATGTGAAAAAACTGAAATATGTAACACGCTATATTTGACCCTGTAACTTCCCAAAACACCATAAAACCTGCACATAGGGGGTACTGTTTTACACGTGCGACATCGCTGAATACAAATATGTGTATTGTATTGCAGTAAAAGCAAACAGTATTTTGACATTCACAGTTAAAATGTCACGTAGAACTAAAACAATTAAAAAAAAATCTTATTTTCTCCAATATTTTTTATATTTTTTTCATATTAAATTATGTTCCATACCTAAATATTTGATTTTAAACGAAAGCCCTGTTTCCCCTGAATAAAATGATATATAATAAGTGTGGGTGCATTTAATATGAAAGAGGTGAATTACGGTTGGACAGACATATAGTGCAAATGCCAGGTTTTGTTTAAATTTTTTTTGGATCACAACTTCTACATTTGGCTGCGGTCTTAAGGGGTTAATATTTGTCCTTGTAGCAGTGTGACTGAAGGGTAGTTGTCCCTTCTATAGGACAGGTAGACATGTAATAAGCAAATCAAGCATGGCACTCCCCTTCCCAGAAATGCACCTCCTAATCACTGTATATAACTCTGGAACCTTGCTAATATCCTCCAAGTTCCTGCCTGTCCTCCATTTTTTTTTCTCCTCTTTTCAGCGTAGCCTTCCCAGTTTGGGGCAGCTAGGAGAGATGCCGTGTGCATCTCAGACAGTCGCAACCTTCATCACTCACATGAGACTTGGCTCCTTTGGGGACTGTGGCTAGCTTACAGCGTGGTCCAACACCTCTGCAATGCCTCCAGCATTAAAATGAAATTCCTCTCCTTTCCGACAATATGGAACGCAAAGACATGAATGCTGCTTTTCACAGATGATATCACACTGGACATTTTAGCCAATCAGAATTGTTGATGTCAAAAGAAGTTTAATTGAGGGGAAAGTGGATTTAAAAGTCCCTGCAGGATAAGGGGATGTACTACATATTTCTCTTTTTCTTGTGTTTTATCCTGATCTGCACAAAACCATGCCATTCTATTAAATATATATTTTAATGTTATTTTATATATATTTTTTTTCTGCTTTGTTATGTCAGAATGTCTAACCCAGTTTATACTTCTATCGAAATCTAACAAACCCCTTAAAGCCACAAGCAAAAATAGACCTTATTTGTGCTACATCACCTCAGACAATGCCTAATGGCTATAAGAAAAAAAAAAGTATGTAATTTATGCATTGAAGAATCTGTGGGTTTTTGTAAAAATCTGAAGTATCTCTTTTGCTTCTGGCTTAAAGAAAACTTTAAAAATCTGCAAAATCCTTTGCAGATACAAGGTCTGTATCTCTGCACTCTAACCATTCATATGCCATTTCTGTTGTGGGTTAACCTAGAGCTGAAAATAGGAAAAGATTGAAGGATCTTGAATTGTCTGATGTTTATTCTTTTGAGGAATGGAGTCCAATTAGTGGTTTCTCATCAGAAGAGGATGATCCTGAAGATTATGCTGCATTTGATGAAAAATATTAGTTACGTATCTTACTAAAGAAGTCACCCTGGTTATGATTCATTCAGATGAACAGGATCAAGCCAATACAATCGTGTGCCTTTGATCTCCACCCTTCGTTAAAACAAACTATGAAAAATAACATTAATTAATTAAAGTGTAAACATCCTGTGAAGAAACCCTTGCTGTCTAAGATATAGATATAAAGCCCTTATTGTTGCTCCATCTGTTGCAAGAGCTCAGCACATTTAGTTATCAGAATTGGAGGATTCATTTAGCAAAAAAATCTGATGTTGATTTTGTTAAATTGATTACAATCATTTACATGGCCAATGATCTTTTTTGTGATGCTTCATTAGAAAGTCTAAGATTAGCCTCTTATCATTAGCTTAAAATCATGGTCGACAGATTCAGTTTCTAAGAACTATTTTTGTAATCTCCCATTTGATGGTCAATTCCTGTTCAGTAAACTTATGGAAGAATTTGTCATGCAGGTGGCGGGTTGGATTAAATTTAGGTACATAAGGTGTTTTGTCTTTAAGAGGAGCTAAACATGGTTATGGTAAAGGGTTTATTTTCAGGTTTAGGTTTTGAGTGCTGGAGTTTGAAGGGTGATTTTGTAAAGTACTCACTGTACCATGTCTTCTGTGGACCAGTCATCTGAAGGGAGGGAGGCTCTTCCACGAAGTGATAGAAAAGACACGTGAAATAATTTGAATCTCTTCAAAAGGTGTCAGATACAAGCATTTATTTTATCAGTCCAGATTCAGAACTTAGCAGTATTATGGAGACCAGAGAGGCTTGGACAAGCTAGTCAAAAAGGATCAAACCAAAAGGTTCTGATGCCATGATATCAGTAGGAGCACCCTGCAAAAATTCACAGGTCTGGATAAAATCCACGTATGATTTATGGGTCCAGAAAACTGTTTCCTGGGTTTATAATATTGAGTTTACAGACCTTAGAACTACAAGAATTATAACTTCACATCTGAATTGTTATAGACAACAAATTAGGTAGCAATATGCAATGTCAATCTGCCGTTGCTAAGGCCAGTAAGGTTTTGTCATGTATAAATAGGGGCATAAATTCTCGAGATGAAAAGATAATTTTGCCTCTTTATAAATCACTGGTAAGACCACACCTTGAATATGCTGTGCAATTTTGGGCACCTGTTCTAAAGAAAGATATCATGGCACTAGAAAAAGTGCAGAGACGAGCTACAAAATTGATAAAAGGAATGGAGCATTTTAGTTATGAAGAAAGGTTAAAAAATTGAAATCTCTAGTTTGGAAAAACTGCGCCTGTGAGGGGATATGATAACATTATACAAATATATTCTGGCCAGTACAAACCATTATCTGGAAATCTATTCATAAACAGGGCTATACATAGGACACGGGGTCATGCATTTAGGCTTGAAGAAAGATTTCATCTAAGGCAAAGAAAAGATTTTTTTACAGTAAGAGCAATAAGGATATGGAATTCTTTGCCTGAAGAGGTGGTTTTGTCAGAGTCTATACAGATGTTTAAACTGCAATTGGATAAATACTTGCAAAAACATAACATACAGGGATATAATTTCTAATTAGTGGGGTAATAGCTGCTTGATCCAAGGAGACATCTGACTGCTATTTTGGGGTCAAGAAGGAATTTTTTCCTAGTTTGTTGCAAAATTGGAAGCGCTTCAGACTGGGTTTTTTGCCTTCTTTTGGATCAACAGCAAAAGCATATGTGAGGAAGGCTGAACTTGATGGACGCAAGTCTCTTTTCAGCTATGTAACGATGTAATTCAAAGTGCCTTAATTCAAAGCTTTACAAAGAACTATTAAACTCATTTCAAACCTTGTAATAGAACTAGTTCCTGACTGGTTAATAAAAGCCTCTTCATCAGAAGACTTAAAAAAATAATTTACCGGTAAATGTTTCTTTTGCTATTCTAGGAGGACAGGGACAAATTGGGCAAAATCTTCTCTTTTACCCACAAATACATCCAATTTCTAGGAGTTCTAATACAGATATTGAATGCGGTTTCTTTCCTGTTAAAAAAATAAATAAAAGATTTTTATTTGTTTGGTTTTGAATATTCTTGGATAATTGACAACAAGCATTCCTGCGGTGAAGTGGGCAAAAGCTAATTGAAAGAACAACTGTCACCTATTTTTTAAATATAATAATTTCAACAAGTTTTGAAAGGAAATAGATTTTTGTTATTTTTTATTTATTTTTTCAAATTCGTGTTTTGAGTTTTCAAATGAACCTTATTGAGGGGGGGGGGGTGTACAGAAGGAAAGAAGGGGTGGGGTACAAAAAAGGTATGCAGATATCATTTGTTTCTCTAGACAGCAACATTTCATTATTTACAAACATATTGTGTTTCATCTTCACAGTTTTTTACATTTTTGAGATTTTATTTTTTAAAGGAAGTAAATGTAAAAAATAAAATGGCGGACTGGACGCCATTCGCATGGGCTCCAGAGGCAAACCGCCTAAATCAGCTCCAAACACTCTCAAATCCAGAAAAACCTGCTGCACCTGAAAGGGGGAATGATCCGACACCCACCAGGCATCTGCATGAAGCCGACCGAGTAGCGGGCGGGCGGAGAGGTCTGGGTCCGGCCTACACGCGGCTGCTGAGCATCGGCCGCCATTACTTGCAGTATGGCGCCGCGAAAAGGCGCAACAGAGCCACAAAGCAAGCATCCGTGGCGTGGGGAGACCCTTGGCCTGGGGCACGGCCCCGTCCCCACCCCCGGCCGGCGGGGGACACCCCGGCCACATGGTGGCGACTGGTACCACAGCGGGAACCCCCGCAAAGACACTATGCTGCCCACCTAAAACGGCAATGGCAAAGAGACACCCAGCCAGAAGTAAACAGGCAGAGGCTGCCTGGAAACTCGCCAGCATCTACCCAGAGTTGCTCCAACACGACTTAACACGCCCGGTGGGCATTAGCAGAACATACCAAGGAGGACTGGCATGGACAGCTCGAACAGGCCCAAACGGTACCGAGCGCTGAACGGAATCTCCGCACTGCCCACACGCCGACCGGAGCAGTGAGTACCCCAATCTCTGGGTAGGGGGTCCCCAGAGACCAATGTCCCCGCTGCCGTGAGCCCTGTGAGACAAGAGTGCGCGGGCCTACCGGTGGCCGTTGGGACTGTGTACCAGCTTCAAGAGTGAGGCCGGCAGAGGGAGAGACATGGGGGTGCTCACTCCATAGGGCACTATGTGATGCTGGGGAGGTGCAAGGGACGGGAGGACCACGGACTTTGTGGGGGGGGTCTAGTGGACAATCTCTGCCCCTGAGTGCCCACGGCGCCGCGGAGGACCCAACCGATAGGCGGGGGCCGGAGTGGGGAGAACGGGCGGCGGCTCGGAGACCCGAGGACTGTACCGCAGCGGAGACGTGTGAGGCCTCCACCAGACTGCCACACACCTGCCACACAAGTTACTATCAGATACAAGTCACTATCTGCCAAGCTTATATATTGCCGATATTTTTAGTACTGGTTCTTATTCCGTGGCGTGGTCTACCACGAAGCCTAAGGGAATGGCCACACACGGGGATCGGCTGGCAGCCAGGCCTCCCCTAGAGGTTGTCGACTTGTGTAACCGAACTTAAGTGACTTCTTTATTCATCACCTAACATGCTTATTATGTTCTAGTTAGGCCTGTTGCCCATACGCCTGACATATCACTGCCACCAGCAAAAATGCTATTCATGTGCACCCTGTGCAATTGCCCCTGACTATACCTAACATGACAGCTCTTGAACTAGCTGGGACCTTGTGTTTAGAACAGTGTCTTTCATCATGACATAAGTTCACAATATTTAGCTTGACACTAAAATATAAAATTGTACCGTTTCCTCACATGCCTTGTTAACGACTGCTCAAAATATGCCTGCTGATACTGTTGTGGCACCGTACGACGAAATGTTACATGTTTTCACATGCACATGCCTATTTTATTTAGTATAAAAACGCATTAACTAAGCTCTCAGTTTAAAAACGAAAGTGCAACGTAAACTACAGAGCTCCCCTGAGCCATATCTTAGTAATGTATACATACCTTCACCTGTATTGCATGTAGCAAACATACTTACACCATACGCTACAGATCGATAGCATCACTTTAACTGTCCAGACGCTACCCACAGGGGACAAAGCACTATACCTGCTGGGTTTTTCCTTTTACCGAGAGTTCAACAGTAGGCTTAGGGGGACATAGCTTGATCGCACAGTACAGTACAGTTTATGTCCAATGCAGATTACTTTATTACTGGTTCGTTTAGATTCTTGCTCTGTTACCTAGTTCACAACAATTGAGGTGCACAATTAGGCACAAGTAGACTATGCATCATAATCAGACACTAGCCTCATTCAACCCACCCCACTTTTACTTTGGCGTGATAAGTCGCCCGGAGACACGTGCTCGAACCAGACCCAAGGGAGCACGGAGATAGATATACTCTGTGGCTCATACGAGGGTCTCCACGTAATCCCTCCACCCTATTCCTGACTCCATGGAGAGCCTGGACATTTATCTTTTCATTTAATTGTTAACTTTAATTTTAATATTGTTTTCATTTTAATACCGTATCACTATACCTAGAGGCTATGCTTGCTGAGACCGACTTAGGCTGCTGGTATTTGACAGGCACTGCAGGGTTTGGAGTTTTCCTGACCTGTTTAAATAGGAGACTGTTTTGCTGTGGAGTTACCTATTTGTAGCCTGTACTTTACATTACATTTAAAAAATTGTGCAGTATATCCAACTACCCTGTAATTATTATGCTTTGTCGTAAACTGTCTTGCAAACACTGCTAGGGCATCGTACAACTGTCTGTTAATCATATGCACACAAAAATAAAGAATTAAAAAAAAAAAAAAAAAAAAAAATGGCAAAACTCGTCCCTACGTTTAGTATGTAACAGGATCCTTGGGTCAGACAGTGTTTGAAGAAGCAAGGAAGACTATAGAGACAAACTAAGGTGTCTTTCATTCAGAACCTCAATGAAAAATATATATTTTTTTTTTTTTGTGTGTGTGTGTATATATATATATATATATATATATATATATTATATATAAATAAACAGATAAAATTCGTATCTTGTTGTATCTTTTTTTTTATTAGAAACATAGAATGTGACGACAGATAAGAACCATTCGGCCCATCTAGTCTGCCAATATTATATTATGGTCTAGACATCTAGTTTGCCCAATATTATTGGACGAATAGAATTGTTTAATGGCAAGCTTTCTGGAGAAACTCCCTTTCTCAAGTCTAAAGCTTTTCTGAGCAAGATGATACATAGAATTCAACCTTGAATTGTAATACAGGGGTTAAAGGGACATGAGTGCAGATACGACAGAGGTTTGTGATAAAATAGACACCATTCTTGCAGAGGGTAGTAAATATCTTGTGTGAAGATCAGAGTGAGGGGAGAGAGAGAGAACAAAAAAAACTAGCAAACTGTGCAAAATATGGTGCTAGAAGGGGAGAGTAAGAAAATAAAATAACTTGTATTAAGAATGCATGCATTCCCATCCAAGAGTTACAGGATATGCATGAAGGCCTATATCCAGCAGACACATGCTCACACTTACACACATGTACATATACATAAATACGCAAGTAGCGTATATGTACAAGTATACACAAGTACATACACACTATACACACGTACATGCAATATACATACAACCAAATGCCCGAATATATGTACATGCACACCTACACATACATCCACTAACAAGCACCAATACAAGTGCCTACTCACCCATATATATGTATATGTACACATACACCTATTCACACACACATATATATATATATATATATATATATATATATATATATATATATACACATACATGCACATGAACTCATATACACAAATAAAAATGCACAGTCATATATATATATAAGCATACATGCATAGGTCTACACATAGTATTTTGTATATTGATAGAATAAACATTGGAATGCATTTTAAAATGTTGATACATATGGCAGAACAGTAAGATAATTTTGGGGAAAACCAAATCAATATTTAGTACTTTTTTTCTTGCTGTTAAACAATTTGTTATTCTGGCTTCAAAAGTTTGTCTTTCTTGGGTATTTTTAATTCTATGTGTAGTCTTGCTCAGAAATGTTTTGGACTTAAAAAAGGGAGGTTCTCCCATATGCTTGTCATTAAAAAATTCTGTTAGTCCAATAAAATAAGGTATTACAAAGTTTGTGCAAAGATTTCACTTTGCTTTACAATTACTTTTTGTGAGCTTTGTTTTGGGGAGTCCAACTTTTGCAGTTGTTTCTAATATGTACTTGCATCTTCAGTTTGCATTAAAGGAATACTTTAGTGTCAGGAATAGAAACATGTTTTCCTGGCACTATAGTGCTTGAATGCAGAATTAGGTCACTGGCCCTCCTCTCACCAGAGAGCTTAAAGGTGATTTTACTTATCTTTTCTCTCACGCTGGACTCGCTGTAATGGCTCCGCATTCATGGCTAAGATCATCAGTTTATTATCCAAGCCTAAAGGTTAGAGGTAAAGCACAGCAGCATTACCTCTGCCAGATTTAGTTACTGGTGCAGTATGCAAGGGGTACACACATACTTTTTACTATTCTCTGATTCCGGTCTCTGTCTTAACCCATTCATAGTACTTGCTAGTGCCAGGAGTAATAATCATGGTTTGCATGGGTACATTAACATTCCATTAAATGGATTAGTAATTTAAAGCAGTGGAAACACATACATTTTTGTTTTCTCTGATTACATCATCTGATTGATATTGTAAAGCGAATAAGGATCCAGCTTCCCAGTTTAAATTCCTCCATTAGGTAAATTTAATTTTGACGTCAGTGAGCTTCATGTCTTGTACATCAACAAGAAGAAAAATGAGCTGCTAATTAGGCAACTCATTGATCTTGTTCAACTAAAATGATTATGCTCTTTAAAAAACAAAAAAAAACAAAGAAAAACCCACTTAATTATGTATTTGATTAATTTGAGCTATTGAGACATTTAATTCAAAATATACCAGACTGTAAGGACCATTTCCATCTTCTAGCCTTTCTTTATTTCCTCCTGAACATTTTGTTTGTAGAAAGTGGTTTTTACTAATTGGCAAATGTCCATTTTGTTTGACCAACCATCAGATATTAAAGGATTACTATAGGGTCAGGAACACACACATGTATTCCTGACCCTATAGTGTTAAAACCACCATCTAGCACCCCTTGGACCCCTCATGCCTCCATAAATATAGAAATCTTACTGTATTCAAGCCAGAAACTGTAACTCTGCATGCTGTGTGCATCAGAAAAAAACAAGCAGTCTGCTGACATCATCAGAAGTGGTAGCCTGATCCAATCACAGTGCTTCCCCATAGGATTGGCTGAGACTGACAAGGAGGCAGATCAGGGCAGAGCATCTCCTCATAGAGATGAATTGAATGTATGAATCTCTATGAGGAAAGTTCAGTGTCTGCATGCAGAGGGAGGATACACTGAATGTTTGGATGCATTTTAGGCAGCCATGACCCAGGAAGGATCTCTAGCAGCCATCTGAGGAGTGGCCAGTGAAGTTATCACTAGGCTGTAATGTAAACACTGCATTTTCTCTGAAAAGACAGGGCTTACAGCAAAAAGCCTGAAGGTAATGATTCTACTCACCAGAACAAATTCAATAAGCTATAGTTGTTCTGGTGACTATAGTGTCCCTTTAACTGGGAATGTTGGCAGTTGGGCTGATTCTACTGCTTGCATCTGGGTTGAAATAACTACTCTTCCATACTAGGCGAGGAAACTACTAGTAGGTGTAAGGAGCTTTTAAAATAAGATTTAAAAATAAAAATAAAAAAAAGAGTTATAGCCTGGTATAAATTGGTGATTGGGATAAAGTTAGCAACAGATGTACGATTTGGAAAAATAGCAAATGTTGTATGATGGAGGATGACTTTCTTCCACACACCTTTTAAATCTTATTAAAAGCTCTACATTTTTAGAATTTTTTTTTGCTTAACATCCTAAGCATGCTGTATGTTGTACATTAACATTAATTATAGTGTTGTATAGTCCATATTCTAGAAATGTTCTGGTTTTAGTTAAGGGTTATATTGATTTGACTCATTTAAAAAAATGTATCTTGTTATATAAATAATTGTCAATAACAAAAAAACCACAAACAAAAAACCTCATCAAGATGCAGAAATGGCATTTCAATATTACTCAAACACGAAAAATACTGAATACAAATTTTCAATTATAAATTAAAGGATCACTATCCTGACACTATGTAGTCCTTAGGTCTCCCCCTCCCGCTGGGCTGAAGGGGTTAAAACCCCATTCAGCCACTTACCTTAATTCAGTGCCGGGCTCTCTCGGCGCTGGTGAACTCCCCTCCCCCTGCCGACGTCTGCACCGCCCATAGGAAAGCTTTACTTACATTACTCTACAGGGGCTGTAGAGGGGGAGGACACGGGCTCTCTCGGCGCTGGTGACCCTGTGTCCCCATCTACAACCCCTTTCTATAGTGGTCTTTTAAGTTCTTATGGGGGAAGAGTGTTCTTTTAACCCCTCAAACACTTAAGCAAGCTGAAGTGCTTTAGGGGTTTGGTGTGTAACTTTAAAAAAGACAGTAGATATGTTCAAAATGTGTTTCATATGTAATTGAACTATAGATAATGGTACAATGGTATAATTTACCTTATTTTGACAATACGCATTCAAATATGCCAACATGTGACTTGTGCCACTTACTAAAATTACAATGCACGAGGACTCCTTGCTTCAGGAAAATGTTAACTCCAAATGAAGCAGTTGTAGACAATGGGTTGTTCCAACAGCCTGTGCCCAGTCATTTTCTAATCATGGATCAATCGAGTTGTAGTTCAAGGAAAGCGGCTGGTCTACATGGTGCTGCATTTTATATACTGCTCTTAAGGAGTCTTTTATCTTGTATGTAATGCAGTAAATCTAAGACTTGGAGAAAAAGGGAATGCAGGCATTTTGTACTAGACAAATAATCAGCATGTTCTCCTCATGCTATCCAGGTTCTCAGACTTCGTCATGTGTATGAGTGACCCTGACAAAAGGAACCGTTCACCGAAGAGAGGCTGTCATCCCTACACTTGCACACTTAGGGGGTATTTTATTATTTTAATGATCAGTATTTAAAGATATTATCTTGCAAAAGCAGAAAATAATCAACAAGAGGAAGCTCTCACAGTAGAATAAATAATTGTAGGGTGGGTACTAAAAGAACAGCCTAACTTTAAATACAGTACAAATATATGACCACATATAATAGAATAAAGAATAAAGGCATATGCTGCGATTAAGAGCTCAAACAAACAGGGAGGGCATGCATAGTAAGTACAGCTACGGCTGCTAGATACAGATGTTGGTATTTTGTGTTCCTGGTCTTGTCTCATGGTTTTGGTCTGTCTGCCTTGTTCCAATTCTTCTTGCTTCTGTTTATAGTTTACATAGCTAATGGCAGACCAGGGTACTTCTTGCACCATAACCCCTACAGCATACTGTAGTGGTTATGATGACTGGAGTGCCTTTAATGTCAAAAGGTAAATGGTTGTCCTACACTTATTCTGCACATTGTCATCTGTTATTGGACTCTAAATGTGACTAGGACATAGTATTTTTCATGTTAGAGTAATATTTAAGTGCCATTTCTGCATTTTGATGAGGGTTTTTTTTTTGGGCGTGTTATTGACAATTTATATACAAAGATGCATTTAGATAGGGTGTCACGATGCATGATGTAATCATGAAATAAAAAATTATCTCACGGTCTGTTTATTTGATTATAGACGTTGGAAGTCACACTGATTTCCATTCATTAAAGGCTCAAGACAAGACATCGTATGACTATGTTTTTCATACATGGATGTGAATCTCAAAGCATTTTGTTTTATTTTATTAAACACTAAATATTGCAAGTTAAATCTAACCTGCCAGATTTGTCTTACATAATTTAGGATTACACTTTTAATGAGGCCTAATGGCTACCCCAGAGAGTCAAGTCTTGAAAAAGCTCAGTCTACTTCTTGTTAGTGATGGCTTGACAGGGTCCCAAGTGAGATGTGATCCGCTTTAATTTTCCATGTATAATTGATCAGAGTCTCTTGGAGCCGATACTCCTAATTAATAGCCTAACTTTCATTTTTTTCTCCTCCTTAAATGTTTTACTTCCCTACTTTACTGTCGCACGCTTATTAGAACAAGTCAATGTTTTGTTTTAGCCTGTATTTTAAAGAAGTAGCTGCGTGAATAAATTCACTCATAATTTTACTTTCTAGTAAACTTATAAGTCTACATTTCCTATTAAATGCTGCTCCTTTATTTACTGTGGTGCACATTAGCAATGTACTGGGTTGTCCTGTTGACATAAACTTTTATGTGTTCAATTTGTTAATTAACACACATTGTTAGCAACACCTACAATGTTGAGCTGTATTGAATGGTTCAGTGATCATGCTTTGTATTTTGCTTTCCTAGATCCAAAAGCAGAAACAAGACTTTACATTACAGTCAATGACTTTGAGTTCCATGTTTACAACCGCTCAGATCTTTATGGCCACCTCCAAGAAGTTTTTGGGTTAGATCCAACAATATTTCCTCCTCGGAAAGAAGACGATAAGGTTCGAGAGAATGGAAGAGAAAAGGCACAGTCTGAACTTGAGCGGTAAGATTTAAAACACCATAGGCACCAAAACAACTTTGGCTCAGTGAAGCAGTTTTAGTGTGTAGATCCTGCCCCTAAAGTCTTACTGCTCAGTGCCACTTAGGAGGCCAGTGCCCCTGGCTGTGACTGAAACAGCTTGCATGAAAAATTGGTTTAATTTTCAATCACATGTTAACTTGATTTAGACGATTCTAAATCATGCTCTGTAAATTAAAGTTTAATCACACACAAGGCTATTAAGAGAGCTAGAGGTGAGAAATTCGAGGTGGCTGACTGAGAGACTGACTAGACGTGCTTATGTGGAGCTCCGCTTCAACACAGAGATTCACCATAAAATACCCGATTTTCCAGTGCCTACAAAGCTCTTCCTTAATCTTTCTGTGCCCACAACCCAGACCCCCAGGCAAGAACAATATCACACAGCGAGATCTGAATCCCTAAGTTTGGGGAAATAGGGGGAACCAGGCACATACCGACTGGCTTACACACGTTCTAAAGAGGGCAAAGCACCCACAAAATGCTTGTTTACCCACCATAGAAAACTAATGTTAAGTTTCTAATGTTTATTTTCCAATGCCATACTCTGACGAGAATTAATGCTTATATGCGAAAACTCAATATATATATATGTAAATAATTTTTTTTAGAAATTATACAGACAGGAAGTGAGAAACATAACCATCCATAATACCAATAAACCAAGATTATTATTAAAAAAATAAAATTTAAATTCTGAATTAAACATAATTTACAATAAAGGAAGTTTAAACATTAGATCTCTCCTAACCGGAATTGTTTAGAAAGTCTGTGAGACACAACCAGGAAAGGGGTGACTAGGCAGCATAAACAAAGTGATTTAACTAAAAAAAATGAGCAGTGAGACTGCAGGGGCATGATCTATAGACCAAAACCACTCCATAAAGCTAAAATTGTTTGTTTTTGTGCCTTTAGTGTCGCTTTAAGGCTGCTTTTATCTACAAAAACAGTTAATTATTTCTGACCATTTTAGTCTTCTAAAAACCGAAGCAAAGGTGATTATAGGAAAAGCACTCAATCCCAGCAGCCACCGGTGCTCCGGAACAGGACCAGCAATCCCAACACGTTAAGGCAACAAAGAGATTCTCAGGCACTCAGAGTGTTAAAGCTGCAGGCAGTTTTAATTAAACAAAAAGCAGCAGCGTTTCGACCTACTAAGAGGTCTTTTTCAAGCTTGAAAAATACCTCTTAGTAGGTCGAAACGTTGCTGCCTTTTTGTTTAATTAAATCTGCCTGCAGCTTTAACACTCTGAGTGCCTGGGAATATTTGTTTACTAAAAACCGAAGAACACAAATGGTATGACTTGTGAAGAAGCCATTTGCCTTTGCATTTTATTAACAACAGTGATTTAAACTGTACCTAAAACTGTACCTAGTATCAAATATAAGTGTGCCTTTCTTTACTGCATATTTTTAGGATCTGTTTTGTTAATAAAATTAAATTGTAGATGTTGAGTAATTAAAATGTGCAAATATTATATACCGTAGCTACAAATTAGAAAATGATGATACTAGTCCCTTTTTAAATCACCATTTTTCTAAGAACTATTTGCAAGTTAATGCATTTGTATTTTATATTTTTTGTTTAATTTGTATTTTAGAATAAAAAGCAAAACAGAGTCTCCCGACCCATCATCATCTTGGCGGTCTCTAATACCAGTTATCAAAGTCAACATCAGCACTGTAAGTGACAAATTAATTTCCTCAACCATGTATGTAAATCATGTGACACAGTGTACAGTTCCTAGGTTTTATAACGTTATTTCTTTATCATAAAACGTTGGGATTTATTAGCTAAACATTTTCTTCTAGTACGCTAATGTCATTTTCAAAGAGGACGACGTTTGCTTCTGGAGAACTGGCTAAAGGTATGTTTATGAAACAAAGGACATAAGTGGAAATTTCAGCGAAATTAAAAGGGAAACTATTTTGTTTACAGAAACCGCTAAATACATGAACTGGTTGTTTTTTATCAAAATGTTTTTTTTCTACAAAGTGGTCTAAAGTACTAAATGTGGGGAGATCACCATGGAAACCAGTGGACCCTACATGCATATTCCATTGATGACTCCACCTTTTGCATTCCTTTTTTGTTTTTTAACAGAACACTGATACATATCCCCCAGTGAATGTTAAACTGTTAATGCAACAATATTTATTGTGGATCTCTGAGATACATTCTTTTAAAATAATTAGACCCTTAAACAAAATAAAGAACACAGGAAAGAGGGATCACATTCTGAAAAAAAAATTTAATATAAAAATATGACCTGCATAATATCCCCCTGTAATAATAAATTTCTTGTTATGGTAGATTGTGAACTGTTCATTGAAATTAATTATTGATGTAAAAACAAAAAAACAGAATTTTATCAATTTTCTTATCCATTGCTACATTATATGAATGTTCCTAAAAAGCATGGAAACTGAAATATTTATATATTTTTTTTAGGATTTACTCATTGCATTAGAGTACCTGTTGTATGAGGCATCTGTGTATGCCTCTTATTGTGTCATGTGCATTTGTCATAACACGATGATGAATGGTAACAGAAACAGACAATATCAGATATCCTCTTTTTTTTTTTTTTTTTTTTTATGGGACTGTATACAAATGAACAAGATGTAGCTTAACGCTTGTATGGATCATGCATTTCTCAAATCAATAATACTTATACGAGTAGACATTTAGAAAGTTTATGGTTGATGTCAGATTCTGCTAAAATGTGGCATCCTACTTGAGACTAAAAATATCATATTTCCTATACTGCCAGTATAGGTAGAACCTTTGCGCTAAACATTTCTCATCATGTTACTGTTGTTGGATAAGATTTCCAGATGATTTAATAGTTTTGGATAAAAGTAAAAAAAAAAAGAATATATATATAATATAAAAATAAATATAAAATATATATATAAAAAAAATACCCTATATAAATAGCTATGTCAATATATATATATATATATATATATATATATATATATATATATATATATATATGTATATATAAAATCTAAACAAGATTAAAATATTTTTCATGTTATAAAATCAATGTAAAGGTTTACCCAAAAATGTTAAGTCATATGAAAAGGTTTATTAAGTGCTTGATGTCTGTCTTATTAATATCAAGCATACTTCTTTAATATATGATATTAATAGTATATATGTATATCTTTTTATTTTTTTTGGTTATGGGTGGAAAAAGTAAAAATTACAAATTTCTTTCTTTCATTTTAGGGACGTTTGGCATTTGGAAATCATTACCAGCCGCAAACTTTGTGTGTGAATTTCGATGATGCATTCCTTACATATGCAACAAAGCCTCCATCAAGTCATCTAGATCAGTTCATGCATATATTGAAAGGCAAATTGGAGAATGTGAGAGTCATGCTCGTCCCCAGCCCCAGATATGTAGGCCTACAAAATGATGAGTAAGAATATTTTGCACATTCCATCTTTTTCTTCCACTTTGCATTCTCATCTCATGCATAATTTAATAAAATGTTCTGTTTTCTGTGTTGTAAAAACTTATGTTACCTGTATCAAAATGTACATGGATAAAATGCATAGTCATATATATTTTATTACATTTATGTAAAATTAAATATGAGTATATTGCCAACTGTACACATATCGGTAATTTTCTAGCAACAAATTGAGCCTTTGTTGATTTGTTTATAGTGATTACATAGGCATGCTGTTTTCTTTTAAAGGGACACCATCGACACCAGAACAACTACAGCTTATTGTATTTGTTCTGGTTAGTATAATTATTCCCTTCACTCTTTTTGCAGAAAATAGGTCTTTTCAGAGAAAATGCAATGTTTACATTACAGCCTAGGGATACCTCCAGTGGACACTCCTCAGATGGCTTCTAGATGTGCTTCCTAGGGCAGTGCTGCACATTGTGCAGCACTGCCATTGATTGTCTCCACCCTCTGCATGGAAACACTGAACTTTCATCATCGAGGCGCATCGATTCAATGCATCTGTATTGACCAGAACTGCTGATTGACCAGAACTGTGTTTGACTTGTGCTGGCTTTGCCCCTGATCTGCCTCTTTGACTGTCTCAGCCAATTCTATGGGAAAGCATTGTGATTGGCTTTTGATCACCACTTATGATGATGTCAGCCAAGCAGGCAGATCAAGGGTAGAGCCAGCAGACTGGAGTAAAGGTAAGATTAAACTATATTTCTGGAGTGCTAGATGGTGGTTTTTAAACTATAGGGTCAGGAATACATGTTTGTGTACCTGACCCTATAGAGTTCCTTTAAATCCCTGCAGATTGTTAGTTGATGATGGAAAATTATTAATTCAAATTAACTCTATGAACACAAAATAATTATCTATATATATAACTATGTAGAGCACTGCCACCCAACTGATGTTTCATGGAAGTTTGAATCTGAATGTATTATGTGGGGTGTCTGATAGAAAAAACATGAATTGCCATGAAATACCCATTTTTGTGACATGACCACCTTTATCTTCCATAACTGCCTTCTGTTGACACAGATACATGCCTGCATGGATTTAGTAATCTGTTTTTATAGGAATGCTCTGGTAGCACAAAGGCATACACTTGCCACATATATGATATTTGAATGCTAGAAATTCAAATCATGATTTTCTTTGGTCCTTATATATATTATTTTTTTGGCATTGCTGCTTCCAACATTACGCACAGCCAAAGTTGTATGGAAAAATCGAAATGTCTCTGCTCTGTGCTGCTCAGAATTTTCATGCACAAGCAAAATGTTATCTTTTTAGCAAGTGCACTTTTAATGTAAGTGCACTGCTGTTTAACATTTGTAGTAGAGGTACTGCAAGTCTACAGGTTCAAAACTTCTTACTCTGCATATGCTAGCAGACACTTCTATGCATGACTGTTTATTGTAGCGTTTATTAAGAGTGTTAAATATGGTTCTATACATCAGATTGATTCTCTAAATTCTCTCTTCTTCTGTGCCTAAATTGTTTTCCGGGTTTAAAATTTCAAGCCTTACACTAGTAGCCAGATCTTAAAAGTTACTCGCTACTGCAAGTCTTGAGGTTTCATGGTACATACACAAGAGGTGACTATCTACCCGCTGTTGCATAATTTACATTTGGAGCTCGTGCTTTGTGTAAATTTTTAGCCTGTTTTTTTGGGTTTTTTTTTTTTTAACCTGAAGGTCCTGAGTGGAAATCACATGGGGGGGGGGGGGGGGGGGGGGGAATTATTTTCCACTTTTGTAATCATAGAGTAATGTGTGCAGAAAAGGCTTTATTCGTTATTGAGGCTTAAAGAACACTATAACGTTCTAAATACATATGGGTATTTATAATTGTCACGCCTAGGGTGCATAATTTGTTATTGCACTATGGAATATTATCCTTTAATGTAATTTGGGTAGTGCCTGCCTGGTAGAGATGGAATATTGTCAAGGTCAAAAGGGGTTAATTTGATTGTATGAAAGGTCAGATGACAGAAGGGGTAATGTAAATTGCACAGGACTGTAAAAATGGTTTTATCCTGTGATAACTCAAAGGCTCTGCAAGGTGTGAGATTCTACACTGGAAAAGGCCATATGGCCTTTACTTCTTAATTGATGTGTCAATCTCTTTGCAATGTTAGTGGCCTTGTTCCAGTATCATATCCAAAATGAAAAAACATATTTACCTACAGAATAATAGGCCGCATTTTTGTTATATTTGGAATGTGACAAGCGCCATCTTCTAAACACACCCAAACATGATTAGTATAACTTAACCATAGGGGAAGGAATTGTGATGTCTGCCATATTGGGTCGCAAGTAAGGTATACAACATATGTAAAGAATGGGAAAACCATAACAAATTCGTAAATGCAATTATTATTTCTGTGGCAGGTCCATAAGAGAAGATAGAACCACATGTTTCCATTTGGATAGATGCTGGTCTGGAACACAAGGGGGTGTTTACTCATTATCTCTATAGATACACCTAAACTCCACCTCTAGACCAGGCGTGGTAATCCACAGGGTATATCCAATGATACTGAAATGTCTGTGTACTTGCTTTGGGGACAGAATCTAATTCTAAGTGAGTAACCATCTTTCCTAGTAGAAATATTTACTTTGAAGAGCTGAGTAAGTGATTAGGACTTTATTTTATCCCTTTTGTTTTTATCTGTTGGTGTTAATAATTTGCTTGTCATCTAAATTTTTGTATGCACTGTGACTATTTTTTGCTCATTATAAATATTCCTTTATTAAGTTCTGCCTTTGTATGGTAAAGGATCACGTTACCGGAAGAGACTAATTAGTATTTCTGCAATTCCTTAAATATTGTGCTAAGTTTTATTTGGGTTTTTATTATTGATTTATCTGGGGGACCAAGGCACCCCATTTATACATTGTCTTGGTGGTGGCAGCGTTAAAATAGTAATAGTTATGAGGAGTGGAGTCTGACAGCAAGACGGGTTCGACGCCATTTCTGTGAGCTCCTTCCCGGCAAACAAAATCCGCCGAAATCCAACCACGCAAAGGCCCCATCCAACCCTGGACATAGCTGGCACAGATCGAGGACATCCCGCGGCATTGACAGATGCCCTTTCAGTACACCCCAAGGCAGGCCAGGGAAGACCAGGGCCTACTACATACCAGCACCCGCCGACCTCGAGGAACTCTTCGGCAGAACGGGCGTGTACAAAGCTGCTGACACCCCCATTTACTCCTCCATGACTCACCACAGCTCCTCTCCAGCAATGGTGCGATGCTCTGAGACCTGAGCCCGCCCAACTGACCAGCGGGGTATCGGCACTTTACTACAGAGGCAGGTGCCACACAAAATGGAGGCCACTGGCGGCCCTCACACCCAAACAACCCCTGACTTACCAAGCCAGACACACATCACAGCAACACAGGGAAAACCACACTCCATGACTGGGGATATCCCTGGAGGCACAGCCCCTGCTACTAAACAACTTGACAACATGCAAAATACACTGCTGGAAATTCAGGGGCTCCTAACTGCAGATGTGGCCTCCCTAAAAAAATAATGTACAGCTGCTCAGTGATAAGACAACCTCCATTGAAGTAGCCGAATTGAAAACCGCACTGGTCCAATTACAAACTACTCAACAGAACAGGTCACTTCAAATGACCGCACAGGAAGATAGGTACCGCCACAATCACCTTAAAATCCGCGGGGTACCCCCTGACCTCAATACAGAGGAACTACCTCACTATATAAGACTAATTGCTTCATTGTTACCACTGGCACTGGCCAAGAAATTCACTATAGCTGCACTATACCAACTGCTTACCATCACTAAGACGGCATCCTCAATTACTGGTGACGTCATCCTCCGATGCTGCACACCACAAGACAAGGGCCATATCATGGCAGCAGTGAAGGGTGAAGCCCCATTACTATTTGAAGAATCTCACCAAAACCACGTTCCAATGGCGTAAATCACTGCAGTCACTCACTAGCCGCCAGCGTTGCGCAGGGGTGGCATACAGATGAGGCACGCCAAGATCCCTACTAGTCACACACAACGGAACAACCCACAAGCTCACCACTGACTTGGAAGCACCTGCGCTACTCCGCACACTGGGTATTACCGACTCCTCATCTGCAACCTCTGCTCCCCAAGTCGACCACGTCTAGGACCCAGAGTCAACGATCCCATTCGTACCGTGAGCCACACCAACTACCTGACTCACCAAGAAGGGGACGCAGCCACCCCACATCGAGGAACAAACTTTGCTTGACCACCAATGTTCCTTTTTTATATTTTACGTTCTACTAACTTCTGTTATGACCTATCTTAACCTAATGTTTTGCTACTTGCTACTATTACCCGTGCCATATACTAACAGACCCGGAGAAGAGCAGTCTCAGACCCGTCTCGCACACATACACACTAGGCACACCCACAAGTGGTGTACCCCTCCCCCCCCTCCGCCTTTACTCCCCCGGCACCCCCTTGGTTAGGGGTACTTACCGACTAGGTGAGCCAAAACAAGCTTCAGGATACCACCACCAGTACCTTGGCTACCCACACACTTTCCTCATCATCATATTCATGATTTATTACACTGCTACAACATACACTACTAGCACCCTCATGAACAAACATTAGCCCACCCACGAACACCTAGTATACTAACACTTAGCCTCCACGTAATCTTTGACAGCATAGTATACTACCCAAACCCGACCAGGGAGAGGAGAACAACTCTCACAACGCAGAAGCTACACAGCTCATCTCCTCCTCCCCGGGGACTACACCCCTGATATTTAAAAATTGTGCGAAACGTTTACTATGATGTCTTGTATATCACTTAATTACTTACCCTTGTTACCCTGCATTATTGTGACAGTGCCCATCCTGGCTGTTGTGGCCAGACGAGCTTGTGTAAACCTGAAAACACGCCAAAAATAAAGAATTATAAAAAAAAAATAGTAATAGTTATATTATTATGTTTAAGTGTGGTTGGTGATAAGGGGGATTTTGTCATTATTTCCGGTCTAGTGCAGACAAATAGTGAACTTTAACCCTTTCACCACCACAACTACATCATGCACACTCTTGAAGTAGGGTGTGTTCGTGACAATAATGTTGGTGTTTTTGGTGATGTTTAGATTTAGATTTGTAGAAAATAAATATTAAAGTTCACCTTTAATCCAGCGGCGTCTGTCTTGCCACTGCTTTCCCATAGAGGAGCATTGAGGGCCCTACTGCGCATATGATGGTTTTGGTGCTTAGAGTGTAATTTTAAATAACTTTAAAGTAATACTCCAAGCAAGCAGTTGCGGTTATGATGCCAATACTGCGCTGGCACATTTCCAATGTGAATAGTCAAACCATGTGCCAGAGAAGTCTTAACGATCTATGGGCCAATTCAATATACTATAGAATCTTTGTGAACTTCTTCTTCTGATTTGGTCCTTAATGTGTTAAATGTCACCGTTGGTATGAGTTCCAGCTGGTGACAAGCCAGTAATATCAGAGAGAGACTGTAAATGCAATATTTTCCATA
Source organism: Pelobates fuscus (assembly GCF_036172605.1). Classification (NCBI taxonomy): domain Eukaryota; kingdom Metazoa; phylum Chordata; class Amphibia; order Anura; family Pelobatidae; genus Pelobates; species Pelobates fuscus. Next base: position 147,542,749 of record NC_086322.1, read on the forward strand.
AATAATTTAAATGTAAAAGAAATTGTGACCTGTGACCAAAGCCCATTTCTGAGAAGACTAATTTATATGTGTAAAAAAGGCTTTTTCACATTTGAACCTTTAAAGCAGATTTATCACAAATGCATTAAATAAATTTGCATCATAGAACTTTTCGTTTTAAACAAAACACTCTATTGCTTATTAATCGCTTTTCCAAAAATATTTTTTTTCCAGCTTTTGAGAGATTGCGCTACAGCAAGCTTATCAACAGTTTTCTTAGTGCAGCAAGCTGATAGATACTATCTCCTGCAAAACAAGTGAGAGTTCTATACTATGGGTAAAATGCCTGCAGAATGTGTAAACTTTGTAGTATTTGTTTGAGCTGCTGAACCACACCATCCCATTGTCAGTTTTATTTATCAGAGACAGCTGTACAATACAAATATAGTTTGATTAATGAGGCTTTCCACTTAGACCTGTTTAGATACATCAATCCAATTTACGTTAACTCTTTCGAAGGGCATTTCAGCCTTTTCTTTGTGGGCATCTCTACAGTGAGGGAAAAGTTGCCTTTTTAAAAATTTCATCATGAAGCAAGAAAAAAAGATTTTAACTCTTAATAAATATTGTGTGTAAATATAATATTCTATCTTACATATAATGTCTGAGTCACAGTCGATGCTTTTGTAAATAACCACATTGGTTTAACCCCTTAAGGACCACATTTCTGGAATAAAAGGGAATCATGACATGTCACACATGTAATGTGTCCTTAAGGGGTTAAAAGAATACAAGGAATATACTTTTTTCCTGACATTAAAGTATGGTGGTTTTCAGAAGCAGGCTTTAATAGATTATCCCCCTCTTTTTCAGTTGCTACTCCTGGTGCACCTTAAACAAAATAAAGACAAAACGTGCCTAGCACAATATAGTTTTTATAGGGCAAACTCATGTAACATCTATTAAATTCTCTTGGATAGAAAAATCTGAAATTTGTATTCCAGCAGTAGCAATACACCTACTGAAAACACCAAACAATTCAAATGTAAACAAATAGAATATCAAACCATGAAATCATATCATGAATTGTACGTCCCATTCTATTATAAAATCTCTTTACGTATTCTGGCAACATACATAATATGTGTATGCAATATAGGTGTCAATGTTCTGACATCTTTCTATCATGGTCAGCATTAAATTTGTCAGCGCCTTGAGCTATAGTAGCTCTTCTGTACAGTTGGACCAGACAGGCTAGCCTTGGATACCCATGACCCTGATGCCAGTTCACCAGTTGTCCTTCCTTGAAATACCCCACAAAACATTTTTGGAGATGCTTTGACCCAGTCTTCTGTATCCATCACTATCTGGCCCTTGTCAAAGTCACTCAGATCTTTTCCCTTGCACATTTGTCCTTCTTCCAACACATGAAATTCAAGAACTGACTGTTCGCTTGCGGTCTCATATATCCCACCCTTTGACAGGTGCCATAGTAACAATATAACCAATGTTATTCACTTCACCTGTCAGTAGTTTTAGTGTTGTGACTGATGAGTGTATATTGCCAGAATAATGTCATTATACTGTAAGGTTATTGTTTGTGCCTTAATAGACCTAAGCTATAGCTCATTTACAATCCCTACTGAGTACATAATGTCATTGAAAGAATATCACCTCCTATGCTAGCTATATGCTTTATTCAGCCACCTAACACGTAACTAAGTCAGAGTTAATAAAGTATTTCATTTCAGAATCACAGACCATACTTAACATGTTCCATCCACTCCAAAAACTAGCATTCTGGAGTGGATGGAACAAGAATAATTTTTATTTTTTTCCAATCTTACAGTACCAAAGGAATCTCACATTTCAATCGTTTTGACAGGTTTCTGTCAGTGTATTTCTTATCCATTAATGATTTTATTCTTTTAACCCGAGCAAAATAATAAAGTTCATACTGTATCAATGTACATTGCATTACCTTTTCCTGAAATCCTCCCAAAAAGATTTTGAGACCGAAATTACTCCAGTTTACATAATAAGATGGCAAATCCATTCATGTAAATGCATACTTACTTATACAGTCTCTAAAAAGTGAAAGTAGCTTCTAAAGCAGTACTAGTAGTGACTAATGTTTAATATATGCACATGAAGTAAATTAAAAAAAAAAATCAAATCACTGAAAGGACCACACAATGTTGTTGTTAGACTCTCAAGGTTGTTAAGTACAGTGTGAATTTAACAATTTTGGGCATAATGGCTGGACTGAAATTTTGTTTTTACTTGAGAATGTTTCCAGGTTGGCTACTGTATGCTTTGAAATTCAGTTCACTTTGAATTCTCACTTTGTTGAATAACCCTGTGTTTCTAATATCTGTATTTTAACCTAAAAAATGCTATGCATGGCATCTTAGGTGATGCCATAAAGCTTTTTAGCTACCTATATTTATTTTTCAGGCCTCCTTATATAAGGTTCTAGAGAGGCCCAGGCAAGGTACTTTGGTCTTCTTTAGTTTAAAGTAACACTCCAACATCAGAAAACAGCTGTGGGTTTGAAAATAATAAATATTACTTTCCTTTTTCTCCAGCAGCAATTCCTCTCCTGCTTTTGCTTTTTTCCACCAGAGACTGGCAGTGATTGCTTATGTTTGTGTTTAGACAGAATTGGCACATGTGTGGCCATTGCCACAAATGCTCCAATGAAAAACATTGCATAATAAAATGCTCCTCATAGCGAAGCATTAGACTAAGTGGAGGAAGAAGCTCTGCTGGTTATCAGTTTGGGTCCAGGCAGCTGTTCCTAAATTAATTCATGAAAGTGACGTTTTCTCTTGAGTTTGTTCAGAAAACTATAACTTCTGAACTTATGGTACCGAAGACTCTACGTAGCACAGCAATTATATATAATGCAAGGAGTCAGAGCTGAAGGTTTTGTGTGCCAACTCCACAGTCGTGCATTTTGGAATTGAGACCATAATGGTTGCAGCTAAACCCTAAAGCACAAATTGAATTATTGAAAAGGGGATGGAGACTGGCTGCTACTTGCATCCTGTAGTGCAGTGATAGTTGTGTTCTGTATCCCCACTGGACAATGCGGGATGAGATGGCGAGTCTTTTGAGAGAGTTGGTGGCTGTGCCTACTCTAATATAAATGCTTCTCTACACAGGTTTTATTTATCTTGGGCTAAACCGTTTTGTAATCTTGGTGCTCAAATGAAACCTAAGCCTGCAGTTATGGTTTTGGAAGCTATTGGACCTTAGTCAGAGGAATTACTAGGTCATCTTCTGGGAATTTGTAGGTTAAAGGATGTAAAATCTGTAAGCAAAAATCTTTTAGTTTACTGTTCTCAGTACATATTTTGCTCTCGGGAGAAAAGGACACATCAGTGAGATGACAAGCACAAGAGGCAGCCAAGGGCAGGGAATAGTATGGCTTTTAATAGCATACGATGCTATCTTTGACTAAGGAGACTGGATTGTGTGAGCTATAATGCCAGCTTGAACTGTATATTCATATGTTAAAGGAACTGCACCAATTGTATTCTCAATGTTTTTGACCATGTCCTAGTGTTAATATAATGTATAGCATGCCCTAAGTAATTGAAACAAAATGTATATATATGTGTGTATGTGTTCATATGTGTGTGTAGCAGAATGAACGTTGTAATACCCTTTTTCATTCACCTTTGTTTGACTGTCAGTATCCCCCATTTGTTTACCAAACCCCCATCTGTGTGATCCAATGTTTCGCATCTTTTAACAACCGACCACCCCTGGCTGTTAACCGCAAATTGCTTGCTACAGAAAGTGTTTCCCCTGTGTGGCCGCCGTTCGTGTTACTGAACGCACGTGTGCAATCAAACAGCGCCCATTTTGTCTCTCAAACGTGGGCAGCGGTACATGGTCGTCGACGACCTGGAACTAATTTCTGCTACTCTACCCCGCGAACACCCTGTAAACTGATACCGCTGCCCATCCAACTTCCCGAACCAGTAGGAGAATGTCGTTCGGGAGACCTAAACTAACATTCGGATGCTAGCAGCCAGGTGGAGCCTTCGTCGGCATTCGTGTGAGAAGCCCTGAAAGAAGACCGGTCGAGCCTAAATTTCTCTGGAACTGTTTTGGGGTTTCACCTCGTGGCCGACCGGTCAAAACTTCACTCGAATGGTGTTGCCGAACCACCAAATGCATCTAAATTATATTTTAACAAAGTGGGCGCTCCGATCCCAGCTATTCGGTGATGTGACTTTCGTGGGGTTCTGAAATATTAAAATGTTTTATGATGTTTGCAAATATTTTATATTTCTGTACCTGAGAGATAATGGAATTAAAGAGGTGTTCTTACTCAATTATCTCTCAGGCACAGAGGAGGAGTCTGTGAACTGTTTACTTTTCCCTTGTCCCCTCTCAGGTCCATAGGGTAAATGCCCCTGGAATATGCTTTAAGAAAGCCCTTGCATGGGGAGTTGCATAAAAGCCAGATGTGGTTTAATAAATATCAGTTGACTCCCAAAACAGTGTGTTGTCCAGTTACTGGGGTTTTTTGCCTGGGATATTTGATTGCTTCCTCAGCTACAAGGAGTATACAGCAGAGATATTTATGCTGAGTAATGGAACTCCCCTACAGTGTGTATGAAATCATCATTGGTGCTTACCCATGCTGTATAAATGTAGCAGCAGCAGCACTCGTAGGACTTCTGTGCAAATGTAAAAAAAATAAAAATAATCTATATAACATACAAATATGCATAGAGACCATTGATTGTCACAGCACAGCATTTTTCTATGTGTGCACTTGCCTCCCAACATTTTCCTATGGAAGAAGCAGAGCTTCAGGATGGAGATCTGCACGGCATGGGCTAATGGGTAAGTAAAGCTCACTTTTCAAACCTTCACATGGTGTTGAAGGGTGACCTAAGTAGGTAATAGGACATAACATTAGGAATATATGTTTGCATTCCTAATGCTATTTTGTTACTTTAATTTTAACAATAGAGTTGTTCTTTCCCTGTTACATGTAATTCAGTCCTGAGACAAGCTCCTCTCAGCAGCCACTCTATACCTTCAGTGAGATCATCAATTATGATGATCTCCATTCTATTTCAACTAGGGATATGGCAGCTGCTCAGCAATCACCACCTCAGACAGTCCACTGCTAGCACTAGTCTGCGAACTGAAAATGCAAAATATGGGCTTTAACGCCGCAGGACGGCATGGTACGCCCTGCTGATCGGTACCCACCCCAATGCAGTATACTTAACTACTGCAGCGAGCCTGATCAGGGGGACTGCCTGACAACCTGGTCTTCTTGACCAGCCTATCCGGGACATTCCAATCTCATGCAGCCTTCCGGGACATGAGATTTTGCAATATATATTTATCTATTATTTTTACCTAATTAGTTGATTTTATTAATTATAATTTGAGGAACTTGCCTGACAACCCAGGCAGAAATTCCAGAGGATTTAATTTTCAAGTCCTTTATTTTACCTTCAAGCTTTCCAAAACCCCATAAAACCTGTACAAATTAGTGTTTTAAAACTATAAAACTTATAATGATCATCAGTGGGGAAGAAAAAATCTGAACACTGACTGGCCAGGGTTTGTAACTAAGTGGCTATTAAAAAAATCTGGGCATATACCATATTGAATACCCTGGTTTGTCTACTTTTCCAAATGGTATGCCATGATTGGGGTAATTTTCATTTCTGAACGGTCATATGGTCTTAAAGGCAACATAGGCCCAGCAAACCAATCTGGCAAATTTTAATGTTCTAAAGTTGAAAAGGGGAAAATGCTATATTTGACCCTGTAACTTTCCATAACCTCATAAAACCTTTACATAGACGGGTACTTTCGTGCTCATGAGACATTGCTGAACACAAGTATGTGTATTTAATGGCAGTAAAAGCTAACCGTAATATGACATTCCCAGTTCAAATGCCATGCAACTTTTTCTTATTTTTTCTAAAATGTTTAGATTTTATTCATATTAAATTATGTTTCATATATAAATATTTTATTTGAAATAAAAGCCATGTTTCTCCTGAACAAAATGATATGTAATAACTGTGGGTGCACTTAATATGAAAGAGGTGAGAATTATGGCTAAACAGACATAAGGTTTAAATTCTAGGTTTTGTTTTGATCAGAATTTGAGCAATTGCCTTTGTCCTTGAATGAACAATCCAGGCACCAAAACAACTTAATCTAAATTAAGTTATGGTGCCTGGAGGCACTCTTGCCTCAAGGAGTTTAACCATTTACAAACGGTTTAATCCTAAAGTTGCCAACAGCAATGCACACTCCCCCTTTATGGCTTCTGAATTTTCAGATTCAGGAAATGCAGAGTGCTACCGGGAAGGAGCACCACTGAGTGGCTGAGAGCGGTCAGCTGACACTCTCAGCCAATCGATGACTCCCCATTCTCAAAGCTGGCCTGTATAAAGCTGCCAATGCTAAATATGCGGAACATTCAATTCTGACTATGGTATACAGGGACAAGATTGGGATGATGGCATGTTGTAGCACTTGTCCTTAAGAGTTTATCAAAATACAGAACAATTTCACATCTCTGTATTTTTACTGCTGATTTTTTTACTTTGTTTATTTACAATTTGCCTACCAGTTATGTGCAAAATGTTTTTAAATACATTTATGGCCACTTAAAGCTTTAAATGCACACAAAGCAACAACAAATACACTTTTTTCTCTTTAACTTCTATTTTAATTGAATAATACAAAATATGTATTTAATGCATTGCTAACCTGTAATTTGTGTTTCTTCTCCTTTGTAAATCAAATTAGAGTTCTAAAACACAAATATTTTAATGTTGCAGTGCATAGACCTTACCCCCCTGTTGTGTGAAACCTCTATTTCCCTAGGTATTATACTAAAAGCACCCAGGCACAAATGACAAAGCTGAAATTTAGGACATAGAAATTAGGTCTTAATAAAGCTGTGTAGAATTGAGGTTATCTGTAAAATGTCTCCTAAGACACTTGCCTTCTTTCCTGTAGTCCTTATAAATGAGACATACAATTTTTGGAGTAAAACGGCGTATGATTTTCGTGTTTTTTTATTTTTATTTTTTTTTGGTCTGAAAGAGCAGAGGAAACTATTATTTTAATGATATTAATGATGCACATGGCTCATTTCAATTATGTATTCCAGAAGATAATTGTTGCCATAGCTTTATTGTTTAGTACTACTCTATGATTTGATTCAATTAAATTATACAGCTTCTATTTTGACAAAGAGGCAGCAAAATTTAATTTATTCTATAGCAGGAAATCTATTGTTGATATGGACTCATGGACACAAAAGCTGCATGCCCGCACTTTACTATAGCAAATAACTTGCATGGGCATTGCTGGTGGGGGGATGATGCCTTGAATGTGGTGGGAGCGGCAGGTGGATATTAGTGTTTATTTTTAATTTTACCTCCGGCAGCTGCTTATCAAAGCAGACACCTGTTATAAAGAGAAGGATCAGTAGCGGAGAGCTTTGCCAGGCTACTTAGGGGGAACTGTCAGAAGTGTCTACTGGAGAACAGAAATTTGCTGCATACCCATCTATTAGTTGGGTAGCATGGTAGGACTATGTTAAATACCTGGAATTGCAGCATGTACTTGTTTCCGATTATGTATTCAATGAGCTCCTGGAAAGCATTAGCAGAACACTGTTCATGTGTAGAGTGAAAGAGACATGTCATAACATATACCTACATGTCTGTTAGTGTAGGGGGGTCATTGGGTTTTCCCATGGGCTGAAGCCCCAGATGCCTCTAAAACCTAGCAATGCCCCATGTAATCAAGTAAAATATGTTTCATATTAACAAATTTGTCAAACATTGAGGGATTATTTTAGAACATTTTTTCATTAGATTTTTGGGTCATACAAGTAATCACAGTGAAAATTGTATAATGCACGACAAGCCGTATTTAGAGGCATTTAGTAATGCAGTCCTCCATACCCAATTTTTGTATTGACAAAAAAATACAAGATGAATAACACTATCAACACAGTGAACAAGAAAAAGCAAAATGAGCTTTTTTAATAATTAGGGTCAACTGCGGGAAATACCGTAACCTAGTGGGTGGGGTGGACTGAGACTATAAGGCAACTTGGAGTATGTAGGTTAGTGCTATAATTAAAAACTGTATTATAAACGGTGGTATATAATGAGAAGAGATCAAAAAAGCAGTAGGTTAGAGCTCAACACAAAGAAAATGGCACACAATACAGGTGTAGGTCATCTTTATAAGCTTGAGTTCTCTTCTTGTTAAACGAAGGAAACTACTAGAGTCCCATGAGTGTGCAGAGGTAGAGCCTTTGGCCTCCAGCAACTGTGTTGAAAGGCCTAATGCAGCATGGAAGGCCAGTGCCTCTAACTGAGATGCAATTTTAAAGGTCGCTCCATCTTCAGTAACAGAGTTCTCTCAGCGGTCCATGCCATATGCCTTAGTGTGCCACCATAACAAGGTATTTGTCCAGTGATGTTTGACAGCAGACTATAACATCCTGTGTAGCAATAAAATGGAGCTAAGAAAGATTTATAAACACAGTAAAGCCTTGTCAAAAAGTATCTTCTTGGGTTGATTTGGTGGAATAATGGATATGAGAAGGCGTTGTAAATAATGCTGGAGCTCCTCCATAGAGACTCTATCCATCTATTTCTGTTGTCCAACATATCTAATTGCATGGGAAATGAGCTCTGTATGAACTGTAGATGTTATATAAAATTGCTCATGGCATATACCCTGTTTTGCATTCACTATGGCTAGATCTGAAAACTTTAATTTTATATTTAAACCATGATTAAGAATAGATTCTCCCCCCTGAAACGTAGATATAGTATATGCTAACACTGTATAGAGCATCTTGTACGGTATGGTTTTGAATGTAAAATCTTCAATGCCTTTTTGTTGGCAACAGTACCTCTTCTATTGATCACCCAATTTCTTTCAGTACAGTGCATTAAAACAGACAGAAGAAAAGGAGAGAAGTATTGTGCAGAGCACGTGAAATAAAACCAAAATATTCTTAATATGCTTACCTTTACTTGGAGCCAATAAGACTGGCTTCAAGTTTGTCTGTCTACAAACTTGGAGCCAGTCTTTTTTTTATTCTTTGTTTCATTCCTCATTGGTGTTTTACAAGTATAAGATATTAAGTTATGAACACTGACATATAAAACCATCAAATACATCATCAATAGGAGAAAAACATGTGGAATTAAGTTTTTATTTGTGTTTTTTTATATGTAGTGCAAAAAAAAGAAAACCAACAGAGTAATATCTGAGAAGTGAAAAATAAAAATAAAATTAAGATAATACAAATAATGAAGTGAAAGACAGAGCTGGCTATCACATATTCCCCCTGGGCACCAGTAATGTAATATAAGTACGTATCCAGATCCTAAGTCTCTGAAGGGTGAGAGGAAGGAATCACCTCTCATGGTAAAATCACTATCCATTAATATGGAGGCTGACTAGGAGGGACAGGGGTGGATGTGAGGCCATTACTGTAGCTACAGTGTGATTGCACTAGGGTCAGTGGTTCCTAATGAGCGTGTTATGGCAATTACGTGGTGAGCTTATGGAGCCTGAGCCAGTATACTAATATAAAAAAGAAAAATAAATAGAAATTAAAAACTGCATTAAGCAACAGTATTGAGCATTGGTATTCAATTAAAAAGGCAACATAGTGGAAAGTCCCCAGGTAGAAATGGGCTTTCGGGTATATAATACCGATTTTGTAGACGGGTGTATGCCCTAATGCATGGGTCCTCAAACTCCGGACCCCCAGATGTTGCTGATTCAAAGAATTCAAAGAATCAATCATGGGGGTTATAGTTCAGCAACATCTGGGGGGCCGGAGTATGAGGACCCATGCCCTAATTTAACAGATTAGTTGCTGTTTTTATATCAAATAGCCCAAGTAAATGGCAAAGTCCCCTTTGGTTCCAACCCAAGGAGTCACTTGAGATGTAAGTAAATGCATACATTTTTGTTAGTTAAAAATGAAAAACAACCAAAATAAAGTAAAAACTGTATTTCTATCTTCTCTGGTTGCCCCTTTTAACCCCTTAAGGACCAAGCTTCTGGAATAAAAGGGAATCATGACATGTCACACACGTCGTGTGTCCTTAAGGGGTTAAGGGGATGTGTCGTCATCATAAACCAATGAATGCTAGTTTTCCAGGGGGCGAGGTGGGGTGTTTAATGTTAATGGCGGTGCACAACGTTCCGATCTTAATTGATTTGTTCTTGTGCAAAGAACTCTCCAATCGAGAGTTTCACCGAAACGGAACTGACGCATTGGAAACGTCTCCCTGACACGGCATTTCCACAATTCAGAATCATTCGTCAAACCGAATGCACCCATTTACTCCTGCGAATTTCTACCTCCAGAACTACGGAGTCCTTAGTGCTTATTGCGCGTAATATTCGTTCATCATATACAGTTAATAAGAATTATTCAACCCCTATTGAAAATCAGGTTTACTGTCAAAATTTACAGACTTCCAGCTGTTTGCAATGAACAAATCAAACAAAGACAATTGAAATAGCTCAGCACAAAGAATGCTTCAAGTGGTTTCTCCAAATTCAACTAAAGATGCAACTTATAATGATTTCACCAGTCTCAAACTATTCAACCCCTTCATGGCAATCTACTTTAGTACATAGTAGAGCACCCTTTTTCTGTTATTACATGCTACAAACAAGTTGCATAGCCAGACACCAGCTTCTGGCAGCATTCCTGATGAATCTTAGCTCATGAACAATGGCCTTCAGTTCATGTTATTCTTGGGTTTGTGTACTGCAACTGCCTTCTTCAAATTTCACCAGAGATTTTCTATGGGGTTCAAGTCAGGGGACAGTTATGACAACTGTCGAATTTTCCATAAGTTTGAGATTATTTTTTGTTGGAAGGTCCAGTGACGCTCACGATTCAGTTTCCTCACAGGCGACATTATGTTTTTTCCTAGGATTTCCTGATACTTCAGTGAATACATCTTGCTTTCATGCGCTGCAGGTTTCAAGTGCCAGAGGATGCGAAGCAGCCCCAGAGCATCACCGAGCTACCACCTTTCTTAACTGTAGGCGGAGTATTAATTTAATGCTTGTATGCTTCATTCATCTTCCTCCAGATATACTGCTGATCACTGGATAATTTTTGTTTCATCGCTCCACAAAACAGAATCCCCGAATTTCTGTGGCCCTTTTATAGGATTTTGAGAAAATTGGAGCCGACTTTTCTTGTGATTTTGGGTCAGTAGTGGTATACGTCTTGAGTTCTGGCATGGAAACCTTATGCGTTCAGTATGCACCTTACTGTGCTCACTGAAACCTCAGTGCCAGTTGCCACCAATTCTTGCTGCAGTTTGTTTGCAGTCATTCAAGGTTTTTTCACAATCTGCCTTTTCAGAAATCTGGTTGCAGCCTTTGATAGCTTCCTTTTACTGCCCCGTCCAGATAGTGTGACCACTGTTCCTTCAACTTTGAACTTGCAAACTATGCTTCCAAGTGTGTCTCTAGAAACATTTAGTGCATTCACTATCTTTTTGTACCTTGTTTGTGAAGTGCAATGATCTCTTCTCTTAACTTTGTAGACCATTCTTCTGACTTGGCAATATTTCTAACATGCAGTCAACCGTGACACTCAAGAATCCCTTGCCAGTTCAGGTATTTCACGTGTTCCAGCTCAAGCACATCTGGGGCACCTAATGAAGTCCTTACTTAGTTTCATCAGGTGTGCTTGAGACCACACCCGGTTTGCATTTTTGTTCTGTTGTGAGGGATTCTGTTTAGGGTGTTGAATAATATTGAGACTGAAGAAGTCATAAGTTGCATCCTGATAAATAACTGTGTATGATGAAACACTAAAAAAAATATTTTCAAAAAAATATTTTAAAAAAATCATATATAGAAAGAAAATGGACAGTGAAGATGAAGTGAATATATAAAATGTCATAAATATGAAGTATCTAGTTATAAAATCTATTATTTAAAAAGCTATTTAAATATTAACAAATATTAAAATCAACATTGAGACTTAGGGGCTCAGTGTATTAAAATAAGTAATCACCTTCATCTCTGCCTGTCCCAAATTTTTAATAATGTCTCCTCCTGCTTAATTGGTATAACTATGGTATGGCACAACATTTTAATTCTTGTGGATCGCTATTGTGGTGCAATTTATTTCCTGGTTAATGTAATTAGAAGTTTCCACTGTCTCCAACAGTGTCTGCTAAAAAGTGGAGTTTTGTTTTCATTTATCTACAGGTACTCCTCACTTACCGACCGTGCTCTGTTCCTACTTCCCTGTTGTAGGACAAGTAAGGAGTGAAGGGATTCCCTGCTCTGGTGCGCTAGTCTATGTTCGGGGAAATTTAGACGAACGCACAAGAGCAAGGAATCCCTCTAATCTATGCTCGGTGAAATTTACTCGAACATAGATTAGAGGGATTCCCTGCTCTGTTGCGTTCGTCAATGTTCGGGAAAATGTCCCTGAACATAGACAAACACAGCAGATCAGGGAATCCCTCTAATTCACACGACGGATCACACTTGCCACCCCACGAGAGAGCTGGTCGTAAGTGCGAGCCGTCGTAAAACACGTAGGTCGCAAGACGAGGACCACTTGTATTCCTTTTTTTAATTTTTTTTTAAATTTATGTATAATTTAAAGTTTATTGGTGATGTTTGACAGTACAGCATAATAAAAAAATAAAAAAAAATATCCAATGTAAGCATGAATTTCAGTAAGAACTTACAAGGAAAAAACCAACAATCACCAAATTTCACGTATGTGTTGTACACATAATAAACATGAGGAAAATGAGATATAAGGTGAATAATTGCAGGTTATGTCATTGTTAGTTCAGCGTTGACTTCACACTATTGCAATGGATGATGGAGAGAGGAATGTACGGGAGGGAAGGCAAAAAAAATGGGGTGATGGCCTAGAGAGAGGGAAACCATGCAAATACAAAAAGAAAGGTTAACCCTCCTGCCCTGCCTGGCGCCCTCCTCCCTTCCTGCCAGGAGGCTCGATGTAAGCCGCTCCTGAAGCCTTTTGTGTGATGCAAATTAAAATGAAGAGACCATAACGGTGGCTGTGTAGGATTTCTGCTTTTACCCCACTGCTCTTTTAAACCTCTGCCCACTCCACATTCCCTATCTTTCTCAACTGTTGAAATTCACTAAATTTGTCTGTTCAAACCCATCTAGCTGTTCTCTATCTCCCCCTGGTTACCCTTGTCTGTTCCTTGACCATTTTTCTGTTTGGCTTTCCTATTTCCTTTCAAGATAAATCCCTTTCCTAATTCTCTGGGATTTCAACATTCCCATTAACCCACCTTTGACCTCAGTAGCTTTCAAACTCCTCTCTATTGCCTCCTCTCTTGGGCTATCACAGTGAGTTAATTCACCCACACATGTAGATGGCAATACCCTCAATCTTATTTTTTCTAATGCATGCACTGTCTCTAAGCTCCACAGATCACACAACCTCTTGTCCTTGAGAAACCGTTCACCCAACAGCCTCACTCTAACCCTCCTCAACTCAAAAGGGACCTGAATTCTCTTGACTTCCAGCAGCTCTCAGCTGATCTCCATTCCAAACTCTCATCTATCCCTATCTTCTCCTGTCTGTTTCTGGTTATCTCCTCATCTAATGCTGCCATAGATGCTCACCTCTGCCCTGGATGCTGCAGCCCCGCTCCAAACATGCACCTCAAAGAAGACGTGCCTCCAACCTTGGCACACTAAGTCAACCCACTACCTGCAGAGATGATCACTTTCAGCTGAACGCTGTTGGAGGAAGTTCCGCACCTTGTCAGACTTCCTACATTATAAATTCATATTGTTTTCATACAGCACAGCCCTCACACTTGTTAAACAATCCTACTGTTCTTTCCTCGTTAGTTCATGCTCACGCAAACCCAGGCGTCTCTTTAATACCTTCATCTCTCACTTTCGCCCACCTCAAGCCACCCTCCCAACTAACCTTTTAACCGATAACCTTGCATGCTACTTTACCAACGAGATTGAACAGCTAAGGAAAGCATTCTCCTTTGCAACCACACCTGAACCGTATGTTCCCTTTCCTACAGACCTTCTCCCCGGCTACAGAACAAGAGGTGGCTGTGCTTCTCCTCTCCTCTCGTCCCACCACCTGTCCGCTTGATTCAGTACCTTCCCACCTTGTCAGATCTCTCTCCCCTTGTCTTGTACCATCCTTAACACACATTCTAAGCTGCTCTTTCATCTGGTGTTGTCCCTCTCCCCTTAACCCCTTAAGGACCAAACTTCTGGAATAAAAGGGAATTATGACATGTCAGACATGTCATGTGTCCTTAAGGGGTTAAACATGCTACTGTCATACCCATCCTAAGAAAGCCATCTCGCAAACTCCCCGTACTCCGACCGAGTACCTTCCGTTGATTATCTCCAAGCTAAAACATATTTTTATACAATTTTTATAACATTGTGATTTTACATGCAATATGAATAAAACCTATATTTTTACAACCAGCATAACTTGCGGACAAACATATCCAAAATTCACTTGAATCGGTTAAGTGGTGAAAAAGTTAGATGGAAGTCCCTTTTTGACCGACTGCAAGCACATTTTCATGCCCAAAACAGTTCCATAGATTTGGGCTGTGCGGTCGGTCTATTTCAGGCAGAAGAAATGACTAAGTCCCATTCGAATGCACGAACGGGGCACCATTCGTGCAATTGGCTCAGTATAGCAGTACATTCAAACTGCCGAACGGGACTTAGTTTCCAGCCGCAGTGTCTAAGTCAATTGTTTAAAAAGTCCCTCAAAACACATCTGTTCAGAAATGCTTATGGACTCCCAGAGTAACTTATCCATACCTATCCATATCTGTCTCTTGCTCTCCTAAAAAGCCACACTTCACTCTCACCTCCAGTTCTGATACTGTTCTACCTTGTTTGGTGACGGTCACCCTTGCTGCCTTGTTGTGTATTTGTACCTCTAGACTGTAAGCTCGTTTGAGCAGGACCCTCATCTACCTATTGTTCCTGTGTCACTGTTTAATTGTCTAATTTATTGTAAATGTCCCCCCCCCCCCCTTTCATAATATTGTAAAGCGCTGTGGAATTAGTTATAAATACCTATAGCTATATAAATACCAATAATAATAATAAGAGACACATTGTCTTTCATAACCTTTTTTTTTATATTTCTAATGTGTTCCTTAATTCTCGTGTGTCGGGGACATTTTATTGTACCCATATAATATAAGTTGCAAGTGCATGAAAGAGTGTACGCTACATTCTTGGAGAGGCAAGTTAACAAATCCCTGATTTTGTATTTTTTATGTGCCGATGTTGGAAATTTGTGACATATCTTATTTTGCTGTTTGTACTCCTACAAACCAGACATACACCAACCAAGAAATCCCTCTTTATGTAAAACGTTTTCTCTTATCCTTAATGTGATTTTGTAATATTTTTTTCTATACACTGTCTTGCCTGATAATGGTAATACTTTAACTTATCTCTGCTATATTTTTTTCATAACCTCTATTGTCTCTTTTTGGGAATTTATCTACTATGCCCACACTGCAATGCTATATAACTTTTTTTATCTGTTGAGTTTCTTTTTTCAACCATTGCAAGGTATATTTAGCAATTTTAACATGCTCAATATAAGTAAAAATATAGACATTATTAGGGTGAATTAAATGTGCACGGCCTTTTCTGTCCAACAGATATAATCTTAAAACCCCAAGATCCAACATCATCCATACGCTTTCCAATAAAAATCAAATTGTATTTGAGCATGTAATATAAGTATTTCACTGAAGAAAAGCTGTTAAAATATTATCATTGTGATTTTCACAATTATGTTATTTGTAATGTTGAAGAAATGTCAATCAATCTTTTTTTTTTTTTCTTCTGTTAGACCTCCTAGGCTCATGGGAGAAGGTTTCGTGGTTATGCAATCTAATGATGTTGACATCTACTACTACATGGATGAACCAGGTAATCCACTTCTGGAGGATGAAAAAAGCTTGTGGATGTAATTAATTGGCAGCATGATTAATTCTTTTCATGGTGGACTGTGGTGTTTTAATTTTATATAGCTCATCAAATGTGTTCCTCTGATGTGCATGATGAACATTATCCTGACAGTTTTTCTTCTAAGTTTGTTCCTTTTCACCTTTTCAGAAACTCATCAGCTGCTGTCTTCTTTCTCTTTTTTTTTTTTTTCCTTTTAAAAAAAAAATAAAAATAATTAAAAGTGTATTCTGGTTTTTAACCATGCAATGGGGAGGGGTACTGAAGAAATAATGTTGGAAAGCATGACATTTTTTACATTCCAGCAACGAAATAATTATACCAAATGTTTATCTGTATAGTACAATGTTTGGGGAAACATGGTTTTGCTTCACAACATAGGAATGAGTATATCCAGAACAACCCAAAATAGTTTGTGGATATACAAGATGCAATGGGTGCCATGCTGAGTGTAGAGATTCAAGTGACACTCTAAGCACCATAACCACTACATCCTAATGAAGTGTTTTGTTTTTTTCGTCAATGGTGTTGACAGTGTTGCTGGACATCCTATTGTTTTTGCTCAGATTATTATTTTTATTATTATAATATTATTTTTTGAAAATGCCCATATACCAAAACTGCTATTTGAAAACTCATGAAACCTGGTGCAATGATAGAGACCTATGGTTGCAAAACAAAGGTCATATGTCACATGGTCTGGCAAGTTTTTATATTTTTGCAACCAACAATATTCAAATGTCGTCTTCTTCCCCAGAACCACTTATGCTAGATATGTGCAATTTGCTTTGATGTTACTCTGTCACATATAATCACATTGGTAAAAGAGCAGTCAATTGGTTGCTTGATTTGGTGGTCATACTATACTGTGCAAAATTCTTCAAACATATTATGTGAAATATTGTGAAATTTTGTTTTTCAAAACATTGAGCTAAGTCCTCTACTGCTAAGTCCTCTACTTCTATTGTTCACAGCATGTTGATATTAACATGGCCATCACAAGCCAATTGCCTACACAGTGTTCTAGAGTGGTATACATTTGCATTTATCTCACTATTGAACGATGTTAAAACACATATGATATCTGCAGCTTATGTGCTGTCACCATGCTTTTGTGGTTGGCCCCCTAAATTGCATGATCTGTCAGTAACTTAGTTTTTTAGGGATCAGTTTTGCACTATATTAAAGAAATTGAAACTCACACAGGGAATTTTGGGAGGCTAATGTGCATATCTGGCAAATCGACATCTCATCATAGAGTTGCGTTGATTCATCTCATCTCTATGGTTAGTGTCCGCATCTCCATTTAAAGCATGGAGATGCTGAATGGTCGTCTTTCAATTTTTGCAGGACTGAACCCTGGAAGTTCCTCTAGTGGCTGTCAGAGTGACATCCACTAGAGATGGCCTTAGGCAGTAGTCGAGTGTACACTCCTCAGCCTGCAGGGGCAGACTCTAATCGCCAGAACCACTATATTAAGCTGTGGCGATTGTGGTGCATGTAGTGTCCCTCTATATACATTTATAAGGAATAAAGCTTTGCTATTTAAAGGGACTCTCCAGTGCCAGGAAAACAAATCTGCTTTCCTGGCACTGCAGGACCCTGCAGTGCCCCCTCCCTCCCACCCCCCCATCCCATGTTGCTGACTTACTTGAATCCAGTGCCAATGTCCCTCGGAGCTGGGTCAGGCTTTGCCCACGCTCCTCCCCTGCAGACGTCATCCGGCGGGGGAGACCTAATGCGCATGCACGACAATGGCAATCACGCGCACATTAGACCTCCCCACAAGAAAGCATTATTCAATATGAGGATTCCGACGACACTGGAGGTCCTCATGCATAGCGTGAGGACGTCCAGCGTCGTTTAAAACACTTTTCATGTTTTAAGAACATGGATAGACAGCCACTAGAGGAGGACTTAACCCTGCAGGATTAAGGGTGCATTAATTACACTTGCAGGATTAAGGGTGATGGGATTTGGCACCCAGACCACTTCAATAGGCAGAAGTGGTCTAGGTGCCTGGAGTGTCCCTTTAACTCTGTACCTTCAATATTATCTTCTGTACTATATTCAGATGTTTGATTGACCACTTCACTTTCTGAAAACACTACTGGAGATGTATTATTAATCAATGATTATCAATCATTTATAGAGCATCAGCAGTTTCTCTAGTTTTAAAATCTGTAAATACAAAATATATCAATATTTGCTTTAAGTTTCCATTAGCCCTATAATCTGAGGATTCATCTTGCTCTGGCTCTATGTTATGTGCTTGGCAGGGCTTGTTCCAGAGGATCCAGGAGAAAATATTGAGGAAGAATCTAATTCAGAAGATGCAAAGTTACAAGACCTACCTCCTTGCTGGGGCTTAGACATTGTATGTGGAAAAGGAACAGACTTCAACTATGGACCTTGGGCTGATCGGCAAAGGTATGTGTAACATCTGGCTAGTGATGAAACCAAACATTTTACTTTAGTAGCAAGAATAGAGAATTTTGGGGTAAAATTTGGGTATATTGCTTTTAAAGTAGTTACTTTTACATGTAAAACGGTTACTTGTTTGGAAATTACACCATTGAAGAAAACATTTAAAATCATTTTTAACTTCTCTGAACTTTTTTTCCCCCATCTGATGTTCCATCTTTTTTTAAAACATATATTAAAAAATGTAGCAATAGACTTAATTCAGTTCAGTTCAGACACAGCAAGGTCATACCATGCTTATGAGTAGGAGAGCAGAAACCATTGTTTTGGTTTCTTCTCTTCTAGTAACTTTTCAAAGGTAGAAAAAGACAACATTTATAATGATGATTGACCGGGAGCCAAGATGTACATACCCAGTTCTCCGATAGATGTGTGGATTTCCACATTTATTTTATTTACATACCTCATAAAGACATGTTTAATACACAAAAGGGATAAGTAAAAAATAGGCTATTAGAAGTCCAGGGAAGTGAAAGTTTCCATTCAAACTAACTGACATTTTACGGTGTATTTATCCACATGTGCTTAAGAACTGTTATTGAAGCTCATTTAACTTTTAGTACACAAATCAAAATACTTTGGACTGTTATTCAAAACACCAAGATCTAGCCTTTGTTTGCTCATTGATAAATTTGTCATTTTCATCTTTTAGTAACTTGACCCAATATGATTTATCATAAAATATGTGGCATTTACACCCAGACTGTTGGGCAATTAGAAGCATTTGGCAGTGACATTTATCGTCTTGTTGGACTATATGACAGAAAAGACTTGTCTACTAAAATATATAATGCTATTTTACTTTCTACCAGTATACGTAATAATGTAAAGCCATTTCTTCCATTTCCACACATCCATCTCTTTCCTTTCAAAACAGTTGTGTTTTGGCTTGAAGACCTTTTCCATTCTATTTGTTTTTAGAGAATGTTTGTGGAAATTCTTCTTTCCTCCGGATTATCAAATGATGAAAGTTTCAGAAATTGCCCAGCCTGGAAAACTGAGACAAATTCAGGCCTTTGAATTAAGGATGAACATAATTGCAAATGCGACCATTGACCTCCTTTTTACCAAAAACAGGGTAAATATGCTTTACAAGACTGAAGATATTTCCTGAGAATTTTGGTTATAGTTGTGAACCCATGTAGTTAAAACATTAGGATCATCTTCTGAAACATACCCAGAATACCATTTAATGAAATATCACAGTGGCTATGACTTCTAGGTGAATTAATTGCCATTGCCAGCAGGAGCATTCTGCAAGGGTATCGAAGGCATTTAATTACTTTCTAGCATTTCGATTCAAATGAATTATAGATCTTGAATATTTATATGTGGATTTTCTGTATCATAATAACATAATGATCTAATATCATATCAAGTGGACATCTTAGGCAGCCTGCTAGCCCTACCACTATGCTTCTGGATAGTGCAGGCCTCCTGATAACGTTATTTAATCTCTAGAGATCAATAATAATACAGGGTCTCATGCTTTAATATACTGTCTGTTGCTGGATGAGCCAGACTTTTACCACAAACCAGTCCAAACCAATGTCTAACACTGAAATTAAATGTAAAAAAAATAAAATGTAAACTTAACTTTTATTTAATCAATTCCGTGATAATCATTTAAGGTATTAAGTCAGTGGTTCCCAATGTGGAACACATTCCACTAGGGGTACAATTAAGTTTCAGCAGGGGTATGCAAAAAGGAAATTGGTAATGGGGGTTCTAGCCCCCGGTTGGGAACTGCATGTGTCTTCTGGGCCCCCGGTATTGCTCTGCGGCAATTTTACAGCCCGAATGGGCCTCTTCTTATCCACAAGTAGAGCCTGGAAGGAAGTAAGAGATGGTTATATCCTCCCAGCCATGCTGGAGGTATGGGATAGGAGAAGAGCAAGCCCTTAATTCACAACAGATGTGTCTGTGCATCTGAATTTGAGTCAGTGTTTGTATATGTGTGTCTGCATATGTGTGTGTATCTGTGTGTGTGGGGCAGTGTTTGTATCTGTGAATCAGTGTTTGTGTATTTGCATGTATGTCTGTAGTTTGTATCAGTGTGTCTGTGCAAATGTATGTGTCTGTGGTTGGTGTCTGTGCATCTGCATATGTTTCTATGTCAGTGTTTGTGTCTGTGCATCTGCATTTGTGTCCGTGTTTGTATCTGTGTGCCTGTATCTGCATGTGTATCAGTGTGTGTGTGTGTCAGTGTCATTTGCACTGTCTGTCTAATATATATGCATGCATATGCCTGGGTGAGAGGAGAAACAGGGGGAACATAGGCCAGAGGAAAAGGGAGTATGGGGCAGGGAAAAATGTATGCATTTGAAATAACAAAACCTATATTATTACAATCATTTTGCTAGTATGAAGGGTACAATTTGTTTAAATGGACTGCAAGTGAAAATAAGAATCCTACACAGTGTGTAAATTGACCCGTGTTTGTGCTAGTAAAAACAATGTAATAACAGACCACAGTTACATAGCTGAAAAGAGACTTGTGTCCATCAAGTTTAGCCTTCCTCTCATATGTTTTTTGCTGTTGATCCAAAAGAAAGCAAAAAAACCCAGTGTGAATCACTTCCAATTTTTACAACATACTAGGAAACAGATTCCTCCTTGACCCCAGAATGGCAGTCAGATTTATCCTTGGATCAAGAAGCTATTACCCTAGATTGAAAAATTATACACTTGAATATTCAATTTTTGCAAGTATGCGTCTAGTTGCTGTTTGAACATCTGTACGGACTCTGATAAAACCACTTCTTCAGGCAGAGAATTCCACATCCTTATAGTTCTTACAGTACAAAAAATGTCTTTACCTTAGACAAAATCTTCTTTCTTCCTCACAGATACATACATACATACAGACACAATACACACAGACACATACACACACATATATAGACACAGATATATACATACACACACAGACACACATACATAGACACACACATACACATACACAGAGACACACACACACACAGAGACACACATGCAAAATAGTTTAGTCACCCTCCTATTACCTACCTTTTAGATGCAGGAGGGTGACTTCCCTGGGGTCCAGTGGCTCAGGTTGATGGGAGTCAGAGTTCCCACTCTGGCTTCCTCCCGCGCGGCTCCTGGTGGTTGCTGGGAGGAGTGACCAGGGCAGTCACTTCCTCCCAGCGGCTGACATCATCAGAGGGGGCCCGGTCGCGCTGTTACCGGGCCCACTCTGATGATGATCTTCATTTCCATTGGGTGGCCCTAACAGCATGGGCCACCCAATGGACCCCTTCATGTGCGGCCACTGGCAATTATACTGCGCGGCCAGGGCCGCAACACATGGCGGTGGGCACCCGGTAGCAGGGGTCTGCAGGGTGGCCGGGCCCTCTAGAGTGACGGGCCCGGTCGCAGCTGTGACCCTGCGACTGCGGTATGTGCGCCGCTGGCCCAAGGGTATTTCTCAGATAGAAACATAACTATTCATAGCACTGACTGGTACTTGCTTAGCCAACGTTCCAGAGGGCATAAATATGTGCGATTACCGGAGAGAGTGAAATTACAAAAAAGGGGTAATTCACAAAAGTCAATGCAATATAAAAATGTCCAGATTTTAATTTCAGGCCCTAATTGGACTAAATTAATTAAATTGGTGCCTGGAGGCTTTGAATCCAAACAAATGAGTTGCCTGCTGGCAGCATGTGTAGCCAGCGGGCAAATAGTTAAATAAAATAAGGGTGCAAGGGTAGTTATGTGATGTTAGCGTTTATTAATTGAGAAAGCTCTTAAGCTCCACCCTTTGTCAAGATTATTAAGCGTAGGAAAAACACGTAAGAGAAAGTAGTCACTAGCTTGCATCATGTTTTACAGAGGTATACATCAGAAATAAAGAAAAGGAGAATAGATTCTGAAAGAGGAAGAGAAGAGTAAACAATAGGAGAAAGATAAGTTTAAAGTGAAAAAACCTCTTTAAACATTTTTTGTTGATTTAAGCACTGCGTAGGATTCTTCTTAGATTGAGTTAAAGGAGCACTATAGGGTCAGGAACACAAACATGTATTCCTGACACTAGCCACCCTGGGCCCCTCATGCCTCTAAAAATAAAGTAAAATCTTATTTGAATTCAAGCCTGCAGTTGCATAGATTGTCCCCGTTTCCTTTAGACCTGCCCACTGCCTGCTGACATCATCAGAAGTGGTAGCCTGATCCAATCACAGTGCTTCCCCTAGGATTGGCTGAGACTGACAAGGAGGCAGATCAGGGGCAGAGCCAGCATGATTCAAACACAGCCGTGGCCAATCAGCATCTCCTCATAGAGATGAAATTAATCTCTATGAGTAAAGTTCAGTGTCTGCATGCAGAGGGAGGAGATACTGAATGTTTGGATGCATTTAAGGCAGCCATGACCCAGGAAGGATCTCTAACAGCCATCTAAGGAGTGGCCAGTGAAGTTATCACTAGGCTGTAATGTAAACACTGCATTTTCTCTGAAAAGACAGGGCTTACAGCAAAAAGCCTGGAGGTAATGATTCTACTCACCAGAACAAATTCAATAAGCTGTAGTTGTTCTGGTGACTATAGTGTCCCTTTAAGGTATTGATACCTAGATTTGATTATTACCGAATTGATTAAGTAAAAGTTATGTTTTATATTGTCAATTATTTTGCAGTGCTTGGATTTGTTTGTTTTGTTCTTTCCTGTTCATTAGTAGGTTATAGAGATTACTTCCTGTTCCATTTTGTGCTTATAATTAGGCTCTTTTCCCTGTTTTTGTGTAAAGCCCATATATTGCTTGAGGGGTCAGGAAAGCAAATTCATAACATCTCAAGGATAGTTTATTATTCTCTCTGAACTTTGGTGTGTATTAGATACTAATACTTATAAAACCTATTTCTAAAAGCTAGTTTATTTCCACTTCTCCTCTACCTGTTTATATTAATCCCCTCCTCAACATGAGTGCAATTCAATAACATAAAAAAATGGGTCTGTTTGTTTGTTTGTTTGTTTTTTTCTGACAGGAAACAAATGCCGTTCATGTAAATGTGTGGGCAGGATCTTATTTGGAAGTGAATATCCCTATGACAGTTTCGGAAAATGGTAATATTGTTTATCTAATATTGCATTTTTTTTTAATAACTTGATGAGAATGATTACGTTTTCTATTTTTTATGGGAAGCCAGCATTTCGCTTGCAAACATCACTATCCATAGAATATAATTATCTTACTGCTTTGTGCATAACCTGACTGGTCCCTTTAAACAGCTTACTGTAGCTGTTTAAAGAGACTTGCATTATTTTGAGACAGCTGTCTCATTCAAAACCTGTAGCTTTGAATGATACCATTGCCTCATTCTGCAGGCTAAAAAACAAACAGGTAATTTTTTTTTTTTTTAATGCTTTCCACACACAATTGGGGGCAGGGGGAGAGGAGGAGGATATTGATATAACCAATCAGTGTCCTATCAATAGGAAAGCTGTAAAAGTGCATTGGGCATGTCTGACAGATATACACATGTGCATTTGGAAGATCACTTCACCTTGAGACATTCGAAGAGAGGGAGTCTGATAACGGCACAATTTTGCCCCGCTTCTGTCACTAATGGACTGTTCTGAAAATGAGATGGGTAGATTGGGGAGTGGGGAGGGGAAAGGGAAAGCTGAAGAAACTCCCTAGGTGTGTGCCTAGTTATGCAATCTTACCACATTTTGCAGTAAGTGTATAAACATGTATTACATACTTTTTTTTTTTTTTTTTTTGCTTTATTGTGGTATGTATATTTGTTTAAACGTATTTGATGATCTAAAAAAATTGTCACTGGTCTAAAAAATAATTGTCAAGTGATGCATGTCCCTTAAAGTTTAACAAAGCCGAAGTTAAAGTCAAACAAGAAATCCTGACATTTCCAATCAGCCATTGGTAACAATGGCTGATGGGAACAGGAATCAATATGATTGCACCTTATTGTGCAACTGCAAGATTATCTATTTCTAAGATCTTTAGTAGATCCTGTTTTGAACTCTTGGTATGTAAGAGTTTATTAGTGACAATTTTTAGTGAAGCTGCCAGAAGCTGAACAATCAAAAAAGACATAGCCAATAATGGGGAAAATAAGATAGGTATTTATTCTTTAACTACTCCAGGCTCACACAATACAAGCCAACATGTCGTCTTATAGAGATAAAAAAAAAATAAAAATCCCACATATTAAAGTGCCACTTTAAAGGAAAAGACAAGAGTAAATCCAGTTAAATGCTTACTCCGTCCAAATCCATCAAAGTTATTTGGCACCAAAGTACACACTTTTACCTGGAGTAAAAGTCTCTAGGACGTTTTGAAGAGTAATTCTTATATATAGGCAATTATCAAAAGAGAGTGATGTGTGCGATAATTAGTGGGAGTTACATGCCAGGGCATCATTTGCTATTTGCAGTTGTTGATAAAAATATTCAGTCCCTCGTGTTAAAAGAGAAGCTGGGAGAAAGAACATGCAATTATTCCTCCCCAGCTTCTCTCCTGGCACATCACTGAAGGCAGAGGGACTGAATTAAGGACTTCTGTCACAAATAGCAGTTACTGACTGGGAGTGTAATTTCCCCCATGTATAGCCTGCAGCTGCCATAATAGTAGATTCCTAACCCTAACTGGGACCTTATGTTTAAAAGAAGAATCATGAAATATAGAGACATTCACAAACCACACTATTTTCTGTCTCATTTTATAAGTTTCCAGAGTGGCATTATTTTCCCATTAAAAATCCATTAAGAAACAGACATTGTTACTATTTACTTTTCATATCCAGAAATCTAGGATCTGATAGTGTTTTTTTTTTTTTTTTTCGCTTTTAGGCTATTCTCCAACTATTAAGGGTCAGCTGTTACATGTTGACACTACAACAAGCATGCAGTTCCGGACTCTCCTAGAAGCAGAAATGATAGCTGTGAGTTTACATGTGTCTCTTCACTTTTCATATTTTTGTAAACTGTATTTGTTTTAATAATTAATACCAGCATATTTTCCCTTTAGTTTCATATAAACGCCAGCTATCCTCGGATCTGGAATATGCCCCAAACATGGCAATGTGAACTAGAGGTTTACAAGACAACCTATCACTTTATCTTTGCACAGAAGAACTTCTTCACGGGTAAGCAAATGAAATGAAGCCAAATTTCAGCACATTAAATGAAGCCCAATTTTACAGAAGGGCTCAGTGTCTGGTGGAAAGTTCAAGGTTTTCTATTTTGGTGTAAAATACTATAAACACATGGATTGGCGTTTGCTGACCTTTGTTTGCATAGTATTTAAAGAGTTGCTCTAACCCTTTCCTTTTCCTATCTTTGCTTAATTTTCTTTATAGTGCCATATTGGGCACTAGTTAATAGGCCCCACTTTATTACTTGATAAATCACTATAACATTAATTAGAAACTTACTTGAAAACCTGTGCCGGGCAAGGACCTTCCACACCTATCTGTGATCCAATTAAGTACACCATTCATCATAGCACACTAGTCGCTAAACAAATGCACAGTAGGCTACTATATATATTGCTTTAGGGCAGGGCTGTCCAACCTGCGGCCCCCCAGATGTTGCTGAACTACAACTCCCATGATTCCTTGGCTATCTGTTTAATTGAAAGAATCATGTGAGTTGTAGTTCAGCAACATCTGGGGGGCCGCAGGTTGGTATCCTAAGAGATTACAGTGGTAGGTACATATTATTAAAGAACTATACACCTGCACATTTTATGTTAGTAATATAACATGCTCAGACAAAATAACTATAGTGCCACTGGATATTAATAAGAAAGGAGAAATAACTGCTTTGGATTAACCGTATAAGTCACCAATCAATAGTCATCCCATGCCACAGGTAGGCCACAGCCGAAAGCCCATTCTAGTGCTGGACACTTTCACCTTTCGCCCCCTCAGAGCACTTCATTAGTAGTAGGCTTTATGCAGTCGAGCAAGACCTGGACCGCAGTGCCCCAACTCCACCAACTTTCGAGCTTAGAGCATAGAAGGTTTTCCATCCATCTTTGGGCCTGCATGGTAATGTAAAAGCTCTGGCGCGGTGGCCATCTTGTACATACCACATGGTCATCAGAGCAGCAGTGATTTACCCTGGTAAGGCAGAAGACTTTCCCAACGTAGACCTGGATATCCCCCACCGGTCCAAAGGAGCGGGGGCTTATGGGACTGCGATTGTGCTTCTGCTAGATGTCACTCATAAACAAAAACTAAACCAAAAAAGGGGGGAAAAACCCTTTTTTTTTTTTTTTTTTTAATTCTTTATTTTTGCGTGCATATGATTCACAGACATTCTGTCAATGCCCCAACAGCAGTGACAAACAAGTGATTATTAGACATAGCGTAACATTTTGAAGGCATTTAAGTATGTAGCACATTTTTTTTTTTTGTATAATGTAGATTTCAGGTGAGATCTAACTTGCACATTTTGTTTATGTAGTGGTTCAGGATCTCCATAGGATTACTTAAGCGAGTATTGGGATGTATGTTTAACTGTTTGTACAAACCATCAGTAGAGTAGTGTAGTCTAGAGTTAATCGTATGTGTCAGGTTAGCATTGTGGTACATGAGGTGTAACTGCAGATTTACTTACTGACATTTTGTGGAGCGATAGGGTAGCAAGCTTAGCTAAGGTAAGTGTGCAGGTAAGGTACAACCAGGCAGAGTGGAGCGTACTAGGTTGTCAGCATTAGGCATAAAAAGAAAACTTATTTAATTCGAGCAGTCCGCAGCAGATGATATGTTCAGCGGTGACAGCAGCTGTGAAGTGGCGTAAGTCCTCGTGGAAAGTGGGCTACGGGCCCCTGGTATCGTGAGTCAGCCCATGCCCTGTGTCGATGCAGTCGGGGTTGCCAGATCAGAATGCTAAGGGAGTCTCTGGGGACTTAGAGTTGGTACAGCAGACACCGAGGTGGGAAGTTGATGTGAGCCCTCTGCCGCCATTTCAGGGGTGCCTCTGTGTGGCTGCTGCAGGGCTGTTAGTCGACAGGCCTTGCTTTGCTCGTGCCGCTTGTTTATTTTCTGCCTAAATCTGCTGCTCCCAACACGCTGATGTCTTCCCCGCGTGGTTGTTCGTTTCGGTGAGCGGCTTGATTGCTCTTCTCTGGAGCCCCGTCGCGTAGGAGCTGGTGGAGCCGGTCTCAGCGGGGCCGCCATCTTAAGGGGTAGGCCTCTGGTGCGCTCCGTTGTCCATCCTCCACACCTCTCAGGCCCCTTGTAGTGGGGACCGGGATGACCCCCCCGGTCCAAGGGGGGGGGGGAAACGGGGCCGGCAGGCGTCTCAAGATGTCGGCTTGCGGTGTCCGGGAAGGGAGACAGGGCAGCGGCCGTCTACCCCGCATCCCACCCGAGTAGGCCGCGGCCCCCAAAGCCTCTTACCCCCTTCTGGGGTCCTGAAGCTCCCGATCTCGGGGTCCGCCACCCCGTCCACAGCCGTGGGCAGGTCTCCTGGGCTCTTTGCGAGTGTCCGGGCTGTGTTAGTAGCCTGAGAGGCCAGATTGCTCCAGAGCCTCTCCTGCATGCGACCGGTCAGCATGGCGGGCCGGCCCCGCCCCCGGAAAAACCCTTTTAAAGAGGGAGTAACCCATATATAAAATGTAACTTTTATTTTAAATCTCATAAATCCGTCAAAATAATAGTAGTTTAACATTTTAAAAAGTCACTACAGTAAGAGACTGAATCTAGTATAGATCACTGATTGGAAATTATATCATTGACTTAATCTGGAATAGCTATTAAGTACAAAGTACAGAAATAAATATTTGCGTAAAGCTGCCTAGTATGTCAGCTTAGTATAGCTACTATGTATCCAGAGTACTGAAAACAAGAAAAGAACCAAATGTAACTATATACAAAAGCAGAAATTCTATTGACCTACTAAGCATCTGTCTCAGGAAAGTAAATAACTTAAGCTAAACTGCTATATTTGGTGCAATTAAAAATTGCTAAGAGGTAGCTAGGGATATGGCTAAAAAGGAATAGAAACACCATATATTCTGAACTATACTGATGTGCCTTCGAGGGCACCCCTTTAAAAAGCTTGACCACCCATATATCCTGTCGTAGGGTGACTAAATCAAACTCTACATAAAGCAATAAAGCTAATCCAAAACCCCACAGAAAATGTTTGTTTTTTTGTTTTTTTTTAAAACAAACAGCACTGATGGAGTAAAACAAAAACTGTAAATCAAAAGTGAATAATAAAAAGAAAACTAACTCAAATTGAAGAAAAAATACACATTAAAAGAGTGGTAATGTCTCTATAGTTAAATCATGCTGCAGCACTGTCCCATGTAAGTAACCACGAACGCCACTAACTGGCTGTTCCAGGGGAAGATGTGCATCGGGAGATCAGCCACTTCTCCCAGTCACCTGACAGCTGGTCACGCTAGGCTGCAGAACTCATCAGGGCAAAGCGATCCAGGCATGTAAGATTGCAGGCTGTGGAAATGCATGTCTGCTGCTGACACAAGACTTTTTCTCATAAGGTTTTAAGCGATTTATGCTTCCTGTCTTTTTAGGTGTCAGGCATGCTCCCTTTTTTTTTTTTTTTTTTTTAAAGTGAATCCAAATATTTAAAATGGATTGGGGTAGAGGGAGGATAGAGCAAGGCTTTAACCTGCAAGGGAGAAGCTCATGACATCTGTTGCCTGCTTGCTTTGCGCACTGACACCACAAATTCATTTTGCACAGAATTTACATCAGGCATAGTTCCTGGACTTTCAAAGTCACCATGTGGAGGAGGTGTAACTAGCCCCAGGCACCAAAGTTAATATATCTCTGTATTTGCTGACCACTTATTAAAGCAGAAGTGGTCATGGTGGTTGACAGCACTCTAAAGCAGTAGCAGTACACATTGAAATGTCTACCATATGTTAGACATTTACATAGGTTAGAAGTTAGCAGTTCAAAAGTTAGTGCTTATGGTGTTTTTTTTTTTTTTTTGTAATATAGCATGTTTTTTATTCCTTTAATATGTTCTCAAGCAGTAACTCCCTACATTCTTAATTTTAGATCTGATTCAGGATTGGTCAAGTGACAGTGCACCCGATCTGTTCTCTTTTGTTCCTTATACCTGGAATTTAAAGATAATGTTTCATCAATTTGAAATGATCTGGGCAGCTAACCAACACAACTGGATAGATTGCTCAACCAAGCAGCAGGAAAATGGTGAGTTCTCCACCAGTAGATGTATTATATTTTTGTGTATGAAACCCTTACACATTCTGCAGCACATGATCAAATACATAGCGCTTTAATACGGCAAATACATTTATACACAATATTGTGCTTGTATCGGGAACAGAAGAACAATTCTGATGGTACCTGACATGAAATATAAATTAAATTCAGCACACTAAGGGCAAATTATGAGTTCCAATTTCATAATACATAGATGGTGATGTCACTAATGCTGTTATTTCTATTAATGAACAGAGGACTTTAATCTCGGGTACAACAGGGACATACATGTGCCAGTCTGCCCAAGATTAGCAGGAGTGATGGATGGGGTATATATGTAATTTTTATGTAACTAGACATTGTTTCACTTGTACTTTGGATTGAGATTATTAGGTTTCTGTTTTAATTAAACAAAATATGATGCAATTTTGCATAAAATACCGTAATGGAATGGAATATTTCTTATTTCAATTTTTTAATAATGGAATGAATAAAATATCTGTAAGGTTGTTTCTCTATTGGCTTCTTTTGTTCCACTGGTGCTAAATCTACAGAAATTTGTGCAAATGATAATTGCATATCCCTCATCTAATGCATAGCTGTTAAAAGGGGTCAGGTTAGCAACAGCATTAAACCTTATGGTTTACTCTCTTTAGTGGGGAAGCAAAGCAGATCCAATTTACAGCTTATGCCGAAATTAGCACATATTCCTGTAGGTGTAATTTCCTGCCTCCCCAGACTACATCACATTGTTTTTTTTTTTTTTTTTCTATTTTCTGAGCACTAAATAAGCCACATTCTATTGCACTAAGGCTGAGCCACATAGTACTTTAAATGCTTTACATGCAGTACTTAGTGGAATAAATGGCTACAGTTTTTTATATTTTCTCGCATCTGCCATTCTCTGTGCTAACTACAAGGTAGTTTAATTGGTCAGTGTTTTTTCTTTTTTTCCATTTTAGCTTATGAATCAATACCACATATACCAAGCACAATAGTAGTTTTAAATGTTGCTTTATTCACATAAGCCAACAAAAAAAATTGTGTATCTGTCAACGTTTCAGTCCACACTTCCATTTTTTCCCCATATATATCATTTTTTAAATGTTATATATATATATATTTTTGTTTTATTGCACCATAATTTTTATGAATGCTAAATGTCATTGAATCGATTTTGGATTTATGTTTCTTCTTCTTCCACTTACTTTGTCTTTTCATGTTCCTTTAGTGTATCTTGCAGCCTGCGGAGAAACATTAAACATTGATTTTGCTCTCCCATTTACTGACTTTGTACCTACTACATGCAATACAAGATTTTCTCTTCGGGTAAGTTGAATTGTTCTTATACTAGATGGCATAGCTATTGCATATTCAGATTTCATTTAAAAGAACACACATTCAAACTACTTCATCTCTTTGAAGTGGCTACAGTATCTAAAGTCCTGTGGCTTTATCCTTCCATTCAGTGTTAAACTATTTTTAATGTTTTAATAATATACAAGAGTTCCCAGCAGCTCATCCATACTATGCTGCTCTGACTAGGGAGCAAGCATTAGCTTGAGCTGCAGTGGATGACTGAATTTTGTCAGTGTTAGCTGACCACTTTCAGCCTATCACAGCACCCATTGCTGCTATAAATTGTTATGTCTAGACATAAGTGTTTATTTTCTGCTTTAGCCACACCTCCACTAGGGAGTGAGCTATGGGAAGCCAGGGATCCTCATTAAGTGCTTAAAATAGTTTAACACTGTGTCAGGGAACTTATTCGATAAGATGGTAATATTGCCTAAAGTGCCCTTTTAATGCACTGGTAGTACAAGACAGTGGTGTATTTAATGTAGGTACTGCGGCTAATGTACACATACTAATCATCTCCTCAGTATAATTTTCCCCATTTTAATTAACCTCATAACATTATGTTCAAACCTAAGGGGCTGGCAACACAGAACTTATGCAGTGAAGGTATAACGCCACCACAAGTAGCATTGTTTTGTGTGACCACGTGTGCAATGATAACAGCAGTGGAATTGCAAATGTTTTTTTTTTTTTTTTTTTTAACCTTAGAAGGAGACAGTTGCCTACAGCTATCCATAAACATGTTGCTCTATGCTTAATGCAATGGAATTGAATTCAGATGTCATGCACAGCTCTATGTTTAAGACTAATATTTTAGCAGTGCACTAATCACATTCTGTTCTTGTGTATCTAATGAGGTTTGTTAGGAATATGGTTTGTTTGCAAGATACAATACACTACTGGAAGGTACTGGGCCTGATACCGGAGAAACTGACGGAAGCCAAGCACAGAGAGATGGACACAGGTTTCTTCAGGAAGGAAGAGATTCTTTATTCGGTTCACCGATCGGGACTCAGAGGGACTAATGTCACCAAAATACAACAGGTTCTGAGCCCCGGACAATAGTGCAGGCTCCTTATATAGGCATATAACTCCTCCCATATTAAGCTCCACCCGCACATTCTCTTAACCAATCAAAACAAATAAGAATTAACTTCCTGCTTGACCGCATGGCTTGTCCAGCACAATGGAGGAGGGGAATACTACATCCTGTATTCTCGCACATGCTCCGTACACTACTGATCGTATCTTACCACGTGCAACCAACCGACCGATACGTCAGCATATGCACGTACACATGCCACGTGGTAATCTCGGCCTACTAAATTTATTTTTACCGAGATTCCACCACATTCCCCCCTTTGATGCCTCTTGATATTTCACAATTACTTGAGGCATCACTTAACCTTGGTTTGCATACGCCTCAGGTTACCATGAACCAGACCAGACTTTTCCTATGATGTGAATCCCTCAACACTCCTCTTCCTGCATTGGTTCTCCCTGATCTAGAGCCTTATATTTATATATAGCCATTATCTGTGCTGCAGCCTTCCTTTCTGCTATATTTTCTATCAGGCTTTGCACAGACCTAACCACTAAGGGAATAAGACATGGCAGGAGTAGACACAACATTAAAATCAGTATGACTCCGCCTACCAATGCCTTAAGCCCTCCAAACTGCTCATACCAGTTACAAAACCAACTACTTGGATTGTACCCTTTCCATACCTGAGTAGGCACATGCGCTAGTTTAACCATATGGCTAGTAAGCTCAGCTATTGCTTGCCCTTCGTCATCTATTTGAAGACAGCAATTGCTCAGGTTAAACTTCCCACATACACCTCCCTCTACTGCCAATAGGTAATCCAAGGCTAATCTATTTTGGTACACTGCTGTCCTCATCCTGGTATTATGCTTCGCTAGAAGATTGAGCGCTTGTGAGGTCTCATTAGTAATAATCTCAACCACCGCCTGTAATCTTATAATGTGGTTGAGCATATAAATTGGGGTCCTATACCCGAAAGTACCATCCTCTGCCCACGTGGCTGGCCCATAATAATCTATAATACGCTGGGGAGGCCATTCATCATCTTCCCAGGCGCCTATCTCTATGGGTCCCCTTTTCTTTCTATGATTCACATCATACACTTTAACACCTAAAGTCTCACCTGTTTCAATAGGTAACAAGAAGAAGGATGGTTTGAGCATACCTAACACACATGCCCCTTCCCAGTCCTGTGGCAACTCCGAATAGGCCTTCTTACCACAGATCCAGTACAAATTTGCTGGGGCTTTCCAACTAGATGTGATAGATAAATCAAACCATACGTCCTTTAAATTGGCATATCTTGCAAACGGGTTAGATGGTTCTGAGACATTTGAAGCCGACCACCAAGTTGTATTCTTTGTATCATCATCATAAGCTTTTTGCCCTAGACAAGTTAATTCTCCTACAGAAGTATTAAACACCATTCCTTTCCTTGCTATGCAAACATAACCTATGATGGAGGTCTTTAATCTCCACTCAGATTTACCTCTAACACTCATCTGATAATCGGCTTGTGAAGATATTAATTGTTCAACTGCCTCAGAACCGGACATTACCTCCTTTGCTTCCCAAGGCTATTGGTCTCCCATGTTAGTACCTCCACACACATAGCAGTTGGTTACATTAAGACTACCGGCAATACTCTCAGCTAAATCTATGAACAGGTTTTTAGCGTTATGGGGGATCTTATTATCTATACTCATCTCTTCATAAAACGAATGGAATACCTGATGAGTTTGGGAGGTTACCGTATCGGTCTCTATCCCTATAAACAATACTGTCCCAGGGTCTAAACCCGTCCCGTATATTTGAAACCCAAATAAATTACCATATCTATCCAAGAATTGGTCAGGATTATTTATAAGAATATGGACTGGAATGCATTCCATAGACTTACAGTATGGATTGGTAGGCAACTTAGTCACAATCATGTCCTTGTCTGCTGTCTGTCCCCAAGTTGCCCACCCCACACAAGACCAATATGGGCAAAAATTATAATCCCTATTTGGGCATCTAGGACTCACATACTTATTTTTACTGCTGGGACAAATATATTTATCATTAGACCCATACGTTCTCTCCCATCTAAGATCCCCACATACATTCCACGGCTTTCTACCACTTGATATTGCTTTACATGCATCAAATAGTAGAACACCCGAAGAATGTACGGATTCTAACACCGTTTTGTTTATTAGGGTCCCCTGAGGATCTCCATTCCTGAGAGTCAACCAAATTGTACGGGGTTGATACTCTGGATTGAAGCACTTAGGTTCTCCTATCCCTAAATGGCATACACTATACTCTACATTTAAGTATCTACACCTAGACACATCACCTTTACACTCATATTGCGAATGCCAAATTAGGGTCTGGGAAATATGGTTACCTGTTCTTGTAGTCTTAATGCATACCTCACAGCTAGGAGTGTCGGTACCTCTACCTTCCTGAATATAAAAATACATATAAATAAACATTATCACAAATACATCTTTCGTCGGCTGCATCCTCAGTCTTCGTCCGTGCGAAGGCACCTCAGCTTCCAGGATGTAAGGGCTGCAGGGAATGGAGTTCTGCTCGTCTTCACAGGGGTCCCTTTGAGACTTTCCTGGCTTTTAAACTACACGTCGGTGAGCGGACAGGCTTTATTATGGCCGTCTTAACACTCACTTATCAATCTCTGAAACAATAAAATTTATAATCCACAAGGTTCCTCGTCACTCCGACTGAGTCGTGCGCTTTAACCGGATCTTGCAGGGATTCTCTGGATCTGATGTAGCTTGCCAAGAATCCACCGCTGCTGGTTTAACCCTGGAGTGATGAATCCACGGAGTCACTTCGGCCACTTTTATCGCTGTAGGGGTAGACAAAAGGACAACATAAGGACCTCTCCACTTGGGCCCTAACGGTACATTATTCCACTCTTTAATCCACACTTGGTCTCCTGGGTGGTAACTATGAACTGGGGGATAAATATTCACAGGTAATCTATCTTGTACCCATTTCTGTACTCCTCCATAGTCTTACCCAACTCTACAACCTGCTGCTGGGTAATTCCTTCTCCCAACTGACTCAAATCCCCCCTTAAGTTACCAAGTACGGGAGGTGGACGCCCATACATGATCTCAAAAGGAGAGAGACCCATCCTTCTGGTAGGTGTACTGCGAATTCGCAACAGAGCTATAGGCAAAAGGACGTTCCACTTAAGTTGGGTTTCCTGACACATTTTTGCCAACTGGTTCTTAATAGTTCTATTCATTCTCTCTATTTTACCAGAACTCTGAGGTCTATATGCTGTATGAAGTCTCCACTTTATACCAAGCATATGAGTCAGTTGTTGTAGGCACTGATGAACAAAAGCTGGACCATTGTCCGATCCTATAGAGCAGGGTAGTCCATATCGGGGTATTATTTCTCGTAGCAGGAATCTCACAACTTCTCCTGCTTTCTCTGTACGAGTAGGACATGCTTCTACCCAGCCTGAATAGGTGCACACAACTACTAGTAGGTAGCGATGTCCACCAGATTTAGGCATTACTGTATAGTCAATTTGTAGATCGGACATAGGGAGTCCCCCCATATACTGAACTCCTGGTGGCTTTACTGGTCCTTGCCTTGCATTATTTTTAGCACACGTTACACATCTTCGAACAATGGCTTGAGTTAAGTTGGACAATCTTGGTATGTAGAAATGTTTTCTGAGAGATTCTTCTGTACTATCTCTTCCAGAATGCGTCCCGTTATGATAGTTTTGGACGATTTCTACCGCTAGTGATGCTGGAATGACTATTCTCCCATCTTCTAACTGATACCATTTGTTCTCCAAATACTTTCCAGGTTCAGTCTTTAACCACTCCTCTTCTTGAGCTGTATAAACCGGAGTCCATTGAGACAGTGGAGTTGGAATAAGAGCAGCTATATGTTCCACATATTCCTGTCTTCCTGATTCAGCGGCACGCTTAGCTGCACTATCTGCCATCCGATTTCCTTTGGTTACATCACCATCTCCTCTCAGATGCGCTCGACAATGTATAATACCGACTTCTTTCGGTTCCCATACTGCTTCCAATAGTTGTAGTATTTCAGCTGCGTACTTGATTTCTTTGCCCTCTGAATTCAATAGTCCTCTTTCTTTATACAAAGCTCCGTGGGCATGAGTGGTTAAAAACGCATACTTGGAATCCGTGTAGATGTTCACTCTTAAACCTTCAGCCAATTGTAACGCTCGTGTTAGTGCTATCAATTCTGCCTTTTGTGCTGATGTTCCTTTTGACAGTGGCCGAGCTTCTATCACCTTATCTATCGTTGTTACTGCATATCCTGCATAGCGAATCCCTTCTTTCACATAACTGCTACCGTCTGTATAATATTGGACATCGGGGTTCTGGATGGGAAAATCACGAAGATCTGGTCTACTTGAAAATACTTCATCCATTACTTCCAAACAATCATGTTGACTTTCAGTAGGTTGCGGCAGAAGGGTAGCTGGATTTAAGGTATTTACAGTCTCTAAATGCACTCTTGGGTTTTCACACAACATTGCTTGATACTTGGTCATACGGCTGTTACTAAACCAATGATTTCCTTTGTAATCCAACAACGTCTGTACTGCATGTTGAACTCGTACATAAAGTTCTTGACCAAGAGTGAGTTTATCGGCTTCAGCTACCAGCAGGGCGGCTGCAGCTACGGCTCTTAGACAAGGTGGAAGACCGCTGGCCACTGCGTCCAGTTGCTTAGACATGTAGGCAACAGGTCTTTGCCATGATCCCAAGTACTGTGTCAATACTCCCACAGCCATTCTTCTTTGCTCGTGTACATACAAGTAGAATGGTCGTGTGTGATCAGGTAGACCTAATGCTGGGGCACTCATCAAAGCCCTCTTCACATCTTCAAATGCCGTTTGCTGTTCTTGAGTCCATAGGAAGGGGTCGTGTTCTGTACCCTTGATAGCTGTATACAGAGGTTTCGCCAATATCGCATAACTGGGAATCCATATCCTACAGAAGCCTGCTGCCCCCAGGAACTCTCGCACTTGTCTTCTATTCTTGGGTGTTGGTATTTGGCACATTTGGCACGCTTCTTTTCTCTCTGGCCCCATTATTCTTTGACCTTCAGAGATATGGAACCCCAGATATTTGACAGTTGGCAGACACAACTGGGCCTTCTTCCTAGACACCTTGTATCCTGCCTTCCAGAGAATGTGTAGTAGATCGTGTGTGGCTTGCTGACATATTTCTCTTGTGACTGCTGCTATCAACAAGTCGTCTACATATTGTAATAGTACACACTCTCCTGGGATGGATTTGAAAACCAGTAGATCTTGACTTAGAGCTGAACCAAATAGGGTCGGTGAGTATTTAAACCCTTGGGGCAGTCTTGTCCAAGTCATCTGGCGTTTTGAGCCTGTTACAGCGTTTTCCCATTGGAAAGCGAAGATACATTGGCTTTCTGCGGCAATTCGAAGGCAAAAGAAGGCATCTTTGAGGTCTAGGACTGTAAAATAGGTAGCCCCGCCCGGAATTAAAGCAAGCAGGTTATACGGATTGGGCACAACTGGGTGTATACTAACAACCGCATCATTGACTGCTCTCAAGTCCTGCACAGGACGATACTCATCTGTACCGGGCTTTTGAACAGGCAGCAATGGGGTGTTCCAGGGGGAAGTACAGAATTTTAGGATACCATACCGTATGAACTTATCCAGATAAGATTGAATATTTTTCTTAGACTTCTGCGGGATGTGATATTGCCGTAGGCTCACTGGATAAACCCCAAGCTTTAGTTCGATTCGAATGGGTGGAATATTGCGGGCCAGTCCTGGTGGGTTGTTCTCTGCCCAAACTCCTGGTATGTTGAATAAGGATTCATCACTCTTAGGGTTTTGGCTAGTCAACGCTGTATAAAGTCGCCACTCTTCTTCCTTTGGTACGGATAATGTCATAATACCTGAAGGTCCATTAAACTTTAAGGATGTTGTTCCGTCTGGTAGGAACGTAATCTGCGCTTGTAATTTGGATAGCATATCACGTCCCAGCAATTGGACTGGACATTCAGGCATATAAAGGAATTGATGCTTTACTACGTGGCCTCCCAATGTACAGAGTCGACTTTTAAGAACCGGTTTTGCAGCACTCCTTCCAGTTGCTCCTATTACGGTAATAGTTCTTCCAGATGGAGGAGCAACCAGATCAGTCACCACCGAATGTTCAGCACCAGTGTCGATCATGAATGCACTCCTTTTTCCCCCTATTGATACATCGACCATAGGCTCCGCTCGACCAAGGGGGATGGAGCCCGGTCGGTATCAATAGCTCTCCATGACCGTGTCAGCCAATCCTACAAAGTCCCTATCTTCTCTATCGCGGGACCTTTGCGCTGCGGGATAGTATCTATCTTCTCTTACACTTCCTCTGTTACCACTATTACTCCCTCCGGGACCTCCTCTACCTCTCGCTCTGCCTCTAAAGTTTCCATAACCTGCCCTGGGTGGGTCTCTCTCGTATTGCTCTCTTTTTGGACACTCGCTTCTCCAATGCCCTTCTTCTCTACAATACGCGCACTGATTCCTACTCAGGGGTTCCCTATTCCACCTACTATCGCCTCTATCTGGGCCCCGTCTATCTACGCCTGCGATCGCTACCGCTAGTATATCCGCCTTTTTACGCATCTTGCGCTCTTCCTCTTTCTTACTTTCTGATTCCCTATTCATATACACCTTATTTGCTACCTCCATTAGTTGGTTGATGGACATTCCTGCAAACCCTTCTAACTTCTGTAGCTTGCGCTTAATATCTCCATAAGCTTGGCTGACAAAGGCAGAGTTTACCATTCGGGAATTATCAGTGTCCTCCGGATTAAAGGGGGTATACAAGCGGTATGCCTCCAATAATCGGTCATAAAAGACACTAGGCGCTTCATCACTTTTCTGAATCACCTCAACCGTCTTCGACATATTTATGGCTTTCTTCCCTCCAGCTTTCATGCCAGCAATTATAGCGTCTCTATAGGCTTTTAGTCGAACCATATCTGCGCCATTAACATTCCAGTCGGGATCGGTATTAGGATAATGAGTTGCGGCCCATGCTGCTGGATTTGCTTGGTTTAAAGTACGGGCTTCTTCCTCCAGCGCTTTAATAGCCGCTTGATTTATCCTAGTCCTCTCCTCATTGTTAAATAATGTCATTAATAATTGCTGGCAATCAGCCCAAGTTGGATTATGCGTCTGGACTATCGAGGTGAACAGGTCGGTCATGGCTTGTGGCTTTTCAGTATACGAGGAATTGTGGGTCTTCCAATTCAAGAGATCGGTAGTCGTGAACAGGACATATACGAAGACTGGGTTAGCATACACCATTTGACCTAAAGCATTAAGATAGGCTGACCCAGGATTCAAACGAAGAGGCATCTGGTAATGTTTGGGTTGTTGGGTACCGGTCAGTTGTCGGGTTAGTATAGGGCTTCGTGGTGGGGCGTCGGTTAGAGGTTCCGGTCGGGGGGTAATAAGGCGTGGGGATAGAGAAGCTTCATTATGGGGAAGGCCGGTGAATAAAATATTCTGGGCCGGGCTAGAGGAAGCCTGACCGGAAGCTTGAAATGGCGCCAAATTGGAATAGATGGACTTAACGGGGGCTGGTGTCGGAAGGGGAGGTTTATTACGGCGTGGGGTGGATTCTGAGCTAGAGGAGGAAGTAGATGGGTGAGGGGGTGTGGAACTTCCTGTACTTGTATCACCTTCCTCTATAGGGAAATAAGGGGGCGGCATAGGGATCTCGGACTCAGGGGGCGTGTCCAAAATGGGCTTAACCGTAGTCCTAGTGGACAAACAAGTCCTGGCCACCATGAGGCGACATTGCTCCTCGTGGCATATTCGGACCCATCTTGGCAAGTCGTTTACGGCCTGCCTCCAACAATCAATGTATGGAAACTGTCCGTAAAGTTCAGGCCTACCTGATACAGCCACGTGTACACGCTGTACCAGATTTGGATCCAAACTGCCACGTGGCGGCCATGCCGCAACCAAAGTAGGCCATTCCCTAGTGCACAAAGTGATCAAACGGGCAGAAGACATTTTAACCCCAAAATCACATACTGTGAATCCCTTTTTAAAATTCTTTACCATACATGATAAGTATGGGCGCGTCGAATCCGACGCGCCCATACTTATCAATGGAGCGTCGTTGACAACGAATGCTATACACACACTCTATTCAACAGTCACACCCGTTTCTTCCGGCAACAGCACCACGTGGTACAGTTACCAAGTGAAACGTATACAGTAACACAATAAAAACACTCAGGGAATTCCCGTACACACACAGCTGTTACACCAGTCACTAAGTAATCAATATTATGCCCTTTGGCGAAACTATACCGTCACCCACGCTATAATTCTCTATATATGAATTACCCGTCTATAACACACCCCAGTAACATTGTCTTTTACAAATAGCAGTTACAGTACGGTTAGCATAGGTCAAAGTACAATTTAAGATCACAATACAATTATTAGTGGTTATGGTGTTAGACATGCAATAAACGACAATGATTAGTACTTATATACAGTGTCAGTAAATATACAGGGTTATGGTACCGTGCACTATAATACAGCAACACACTATTAACACTCTCGCTAGACGGCAGAGCTCACGCTATCTAACAAGATATACACGTTACTAAACAATCTTTATCACATATACAATCCCAACTAATCTATTGGCCAGTACCTTGATGGACTACCTAAAACTATCTACATCCGTTTTGGTTAGCCACACTGCCCAAGCACCACATATAGCGAACTAGAGGGCGGAATTTACAACAGAACCCTTTTAGTCTTTCTACTCTATCAATAGTCTGGTGGGTTCCAAATTTACACGCCTTCCCACTTAGCCAAGATAGGTTGAGAGCTAGCGGACCGAATTTACACAGACGCCGCTTAGTCTCCCGGTCCCTCCGACCTAGCGAACAAATTGTACACCCTAGAACGCTAGTCTAGACAAGACACCGGTGTCCGCCTGACTCCAAACCAAATCAAACGGTCTTACTAAAGAGCGTTCGATTGAGCGGTGCGCCTTCGCTCCTTCCCTCCGACAGAGGGGGCAGATTCCATACACAGATTAACCCCTTATGGGCCTACCGCACAATCGGTATACCCCTAGTGGGTCCGTCGTCTTACCTCCTCGTTCCTGAACCTGAGTTCACACTCATCGACGGGGACACCCCAGCACTTACTACGTAGAGGCCGATGATCTCCTGGACAACAGACCAGTGGCGCCGAGATGAAGGGAGGTCCACGCAGAAGTTCAGGGGTGCAGCCGTAGAGAACGTGGGCAAAGATAGACCGTCTCACGCCTCTGCTTCTCAGCTACCGTTGAACGATGAGCTTCCTGGCCAATGCACCAAATGATACCGGAGAAACTGACGGAAGCCAAGCACAGAGAGATGGACACAGGTTTCTTCAGGAAGGAAGAGATTCTTTATTCGGTTCACCGATCGGGACTCAGAGGGACTAATGTCACCAAAATACAACAGGTTCTGAGCCCCGGACAATAGTGCAGGCTCCTTATATAGGCATATAACTCCTCCCATATTAAGCTCCACCCGCACATTCTCTTAACCAATCAAAACAAATAAGAATTAACTTCCTGCTTGACCGCATGGCTTGTCCCGCACAATGGAGGAGGGGAATACTACATCCTGTATTCTCGCACATGCTCCGTACACTACTGATCGTATCTTACCACGTGCAACCAACCGACCGATACGTCAGCATATGCACGTACACATGCCACGTGGTAATCTCGGCCTACTAAATTTATTTTTACCGAGATTCCACCACAGGCCTACACAACAGAGAGCATGAGTTACCCAATTGTGGGAAGTTTCCTGCGACTTCAGTCTAAGATGCTGAATGTCCGTTCTGTTAAGATTGCATGGCAATAATAGAAAGCACCTCTAGAGGCTATATGAGTGACAACCACTAGAGATATCCTTACAGTTCAGTGTAATCACTTCCTTTTCATAGATATGAACACCACTACATTAACCCCTTAAGGATGGAGGCAGTTGTCCAACTTCTAAACAAAAACTAGAATTTGCGCCATGTTTGTTCCACTGTTTCACATGTGCCCCATACATATTATATACTTGTTTAAAGGAAAGGAATTGCATTATTTTAATATTCTATATGTATACCTCACTTTTTTTTACTCTTTACTCATAATGTTTTTCACATTAAGTGCACTAAGGAAAAAGAGCTCAACATAGATTCACATATCTGTCCTGATTGTTAAAAGCCTCAGATCTAGGATCCAAATTACTTGTTGGCAGTTAACACTAGCCCTATATTACAGTGAAACTATGAAGAAGAAAAAACACAAAATGTCCAGACCACAGCAGTACGAACACCCTTACTTTTTATGGTAAGAGGGACTTCTCCAGGAGACAGTGTTCAAGGCCTGTCCGGTCACGACTATGAATGGTACCCCCATCAGTCCTTGATGCAATGCTTCTCCATGCCTCCTTTGTCTTTTGTAGAAAAGCCATCTACTAATTGTTTTTGGCATGACAGGGAGATCTCTCTGTAATTCTGGTGCTCCGGCATGCTTTACTTGCCACTCAGACAGTTATTGGTGCTGGGCTGATAGCCTCAGGTATCAGCAGTGCTTCCATTCTTATAATAAACTACTGCTTTCAAAATGTACTGATGATCACCAAAGGCAGGGGAAATTTCGCAAGTGGAAATTTTGAGACCTGATATAATAGTACTGCTTTCATTCCAGTACTGCTTTCATTGTTTTTCTGACAGTTATGACATACGTATACATGGATGCTATTTACCAATAGCACCATCTGATATGACTCATATCTTGAGTGTTAATTTAAAACTTTTTTTGGTTTGTTTCTTTCTTGTGCATGTCAACATATCGCGGTGTTCTACTGTTTTTTGTTTAACAGTTTTAGAAATCATGTGGTTAAAATATTGGAGAGTTTTGTTCTCTTTTGTTAGTTAAGGGATTTCCATAGCCTTTCCTTGAAAAAATTAATGTATAATTAAATATCATGTATAAATAAAATGTGATGTGATAAACACTTTTCTTGATGTTTTATATTTTTTGTGGTTAATATTTTTTTATTTTTTTTTTAATCATGGAATTGGTTTTGACTGCTTTCTTTATTTTAGGGAGGCGATGTTGACCTTCATTTGTACCTCCCAGACTGCCATCCCAGTAAATACTCACTTCTTACCTTGATGAAAGACTGCCATCTGAACAAAAACAGCCCTGATTCGTGCAATCCAGCTGAAAACCACAGTGCTCAAAAAACTTGCAAACCAAAATGGAGAAACGTGACAAAGTCAGGGTAAGTTGCTGTACAAAAGAGCATGCTGTTTGTATAGTTTGTGTATTTATTTGTAATTGAAATTATTTTGTGTTTCCTCTCTGTTTAGTGCTAGTTGGATTGAATGCTGGACAGTTCCTTCTGTGGTGCTAAACATTGATTATACCTGGCATCCAATCTATCCTCAAAAGGCAGATGAACAGCTCAAACAGTCATGTACGTTTCACTTTTCTACTGTTGACTTGGATTATGCATTGCTTATTTTTATGTGGAACATGCATCGAAGTTTAGTTTTATGCATATCTGCCTTGATCAGTGTGCTTCCTATTTTGTAGACCTTTTGCAGTGATATGTGATGATAAATCCACTTAATTTCATCTCTGCTGCAGTCCTGTTACTCAACTGGCTGAAAACCACTTTGTCAGATGGTGTTCCTTTCAGGTCCTCTGAAATACTTTTTATTTAATTTTATTTATTCATTCATTACCAAAATAAGTCTGTATTGAAAATACTATATTAATAAAATAAATATATATAAATCCATAGATGATCAACATTCATGGATCTTGCAGTTGTTAAAACTTAACTTTTGCAGCATCAACGTTTCAGTTTAAAAATATAAACTTTTATCAGGTCCTGAAATACTTCTACTTGGGGCCCACTGGGCTCTGCTTCCCACCTCCACTACCATCTCCCAAAAGTCAGAAGTTTCTCAGCAGGAACTTCTAATA
The DNA here is from genome assembly GCF_036172605.1 of Pelobates fuscus. Lineage (NCBI taxonomy): Eukaryota > Metazoa > Chordata > Amphibia > Anura > Pelobatidae > Pelobates > Pelobates fuscus. Next base: position 147,586,941 of record NC_086322.1, read on the forward strand.
CCGCTCCTGAGCTAAGCCCTGCAATATGGGCCGTAGCTAATTTGCTGCAAAAGATAAACTAATGTTGTTATATAATGCGAATTGCAGAGCTTGGCTCAGGAGAGCTAATGGAAGTTCATACTGAGAATTTAGGAGATGTGTACTGGAGGTGGTATGTGGAGCACGGACCCCAGGAATGAAGTTAATCCATTCAAAAATGATTTGCCTTTTTTTCAAGGTGTGTGCCAGGGCACTGTTTGCAGCATAACCACTACAGTGAGCTCTAGTGGTTATGGTGATTGGAGTTTTTTTAAACTGCTACTGAAGGACCTGATATTAATGTTGTTTTTTCAATTCTTTCCCAGTGTCAGAAATAGAGGAATCTATGCTGTCCATGTTGAGGCCATGTCAAAGAACATCAGACAGAGTATCAACTCCCACAGCTTCCAGCAGGCCTATGGTGGATCCCTCAGAGCTGCCACCAGACAAACTGCATGTAGAACTGGAGCTTTCTCCTGACTCCCAAGTTATTTTCTATGGACCTTTGCTCAAGGCATTTGTTTCAATAAAGGTATATATATGCTTTTTAATACTCCTTTAAAACTTATTTTATTTACTAAAGACTATTTTGCCCATCAGTCTAAATGCTGCAATATATTTTTCAGTTGGCCAGTGGTGTGTTGTTCTGTGTGTGTCAGTGTCCAGAAAAAGCCAGCCTATGTTAATATAACGTGAACAGTTATCGATGTAGGCTGGCAGCCAAGGAGAGTGGACTGGAATGCACATGCCTGAATAATGGTGACTCCACTGTACTAGTCTGTAGGGGCACTAGACGCCATTGAGAGACCATGTGTACTGTGTGGCTATCACATTTAAAATGACTGAGCAAATAGAGCAACGAACCTGTATCAAATTTTGCGTAAACTTAAACATTCCTCTGTGGACAATATTCTGATGATTCAGAAGGCTTTTGAGGACAATGCAATGAGTGCAGTGCAAATAAATGTGTGGCACAAACGCTTCAAAGATGGTTGAGAATCTGTTGAAAGATTTGGCGCCCTGTGACTATTGGCTTTTCCCAAAACTAAAATCACCTTTGGAAGGGAAGAGATTTCAGACCATCAATGAGATTTAAATATGACAAGGCATCTGATGGCTATTCCAACAACAGATTTTGCAGAGTGTTTTGAACTGTGTGAAGGTGCTTACTTTGAAGGGGACTGAGGCGACATTGTCCTATGTACAATGTTTCTTGTATCTTATATCTTCTTTAATAAATGTCAGAATTACATGGGTGGAGATATATACATATATATATATATATATATATATATATATATATATATATATATATATATATACTCACACACCCACACACAGTATAGATATATAATATATATAAAATGCACACACACACTCTTATTTATTCTATGTGTATATGTGTGTGTGCATATTGTCTTAAGCCTGATCAAATACATTAACATCTACCTGAAATCTGCCACTCTTTGAAGGAGCACTTCAACCAGCATAGCCATGACAGCGCGCTGCAATGGTTAGGTGCCTGGAATGTCCTGGCTTCCCCTCAATGCATGTAGTAAAACTGTTAACAGCTTGACAACTTTCTTGGGTTCTGCTAGGTGACACTCACCACCTCTATGAGAGCTAAGATTGGCAGTGCACAGCAGGGTATAGCTGAGGAGAGCTAACAGGAGCGATGAGCTTCCAGATCTCTCTTGAAGTGACCAGCAACCAGTAAACAACAAGTACGTTTTCAAACCATTAGCAAATGGTTTGACTACTTCTTTTTGGGGAGCACCAGATTACTCTTGGCATCATAACCACTATAGTGCGCTGTAGTGGTTATAGTGCTTGGAGTGATATTTTAATATACCTTGATATAATCTAGTCTCCCCTTTATCAAATTCATATTTCTTACAAACCTCCCTCTCTACATGCATCAAGCTCTGGCCACCCCGGCACTCCTGGGCCATGTGATCACCATGATCACATGGCTGCAATAGGAGTCTATAGAGCTGTCAGGCAGTCCCCCAGACTGCTAAAAAGTAAAAAAATAAAAATAAAATTAAAAGAATATATTATACATATATTAAATATGTATACTATATTATAAAATAATTAAAGCATTTTATAATATGTTATACATATATGATGCATATATATGATTTCATTATACGTGTACTTTGAGATATATACATAATATATCTCAAAATACACCTATAATGAAATTATAGATGTATAATATATTATAAAATGCTTTATTTTAGAATATATTATACATATATAGGAAATAAGTGTGTTTGTGTGTGTGTGTGTGTATGTATGTGTATATATATATATATATATATATATATACACACACACACACGCACATTCTATATACAAATCTAAGGATACCGGTAAAACGCGTCATCAAGCACTGACGTTGCACGCTAGGGTGTACACAACATTGGCCACGCCCCCTGGAACTATCAGAGTTTCAGTAACCAGTTTCCCACAGCCGGCAGTGGTGAGACCTAGGAAGAACTCTATCGGTGGGGTGAGAGGTAAATTTTTTAATAGTAAATTATATATGATATGATAAAAATTTTGGTATCTTTAGAAAGACCATTTAATGGAGAGAAAAACGTTATATAATATGCGTGGGTACAGTAAATGAGTAAGGGGAATATTACAGATAAACCCAAAACACAGCAGAAATGTATAAACAACCCTGGTCCTTAACGGTAAAAATAATTCAAAACAGTCTGGTCACTAACGGGGGTTAATGTCTTGAATCTTCCTATACTATATCAATGATTGGAACTTCTAATCTTTTCCCTTTAAGAACAAGTCAAAGGTATCAATAAGTTTATATTATCCGCTTTACTATGTATTTTAGTTCTGTGAGGTGCAGGGGTGATACAAATTCATTTTTGGACTAGTTCTCCATTATCTGAAGTTATGCTTTTATTTATAACTTTAGTTTTGCCATTGCATCCCTTATAATTGCTGAAGAATGTTTTCATCGTTTAGCTAAGTGTTTTGATCAGAATGATATGTGTGTTTGGTCTGCTGCCAGGTGACTTTCATTGTAAAGGTCTCCCCAGGTAGTACTTCAGAGCTAGCCTTTAATTCAATTGTGATTTCAGTAAATCCATTACTTGGGGTTTTATTGCCTTCCATAGTTTTTTTTTTTTAATTATATATACTATTGTAGATACAGTTTTACCTTCTAAATGTTTTAGAGACTAGTGAAAGTGTTCTCATGTTCCTTGTTAAAGAACATTTGTTTTCAACCATTATTGGTTTCTTTCTTTTTAATTTCATTTTTTTCTCAGTATTTTTTTTGGTCCTACTTTCCGGGTGTTTTATAGCCTCTCCTGAGGTCTCCTTTCCATTACAATCTTGTCATGCTAATTTAAAGAATTGTTCTTGTGTGCCATGAAATCTTTTTTTGTAGAACTCTGCAGGGAACAAATGCTTCATTTTTAGATACTGCTGGATGTCTGAACAGGAGTATAATAGTGGAATTAAAATCCGTGGGCTTAGAGCTGAAAGCATTATTAGAGTGTGGCCTTTAGCTTTTTTAAATGTTCAGCTGTGGGACATGTATCCAATCTATCCTATTTTGTTTCCCGTTTTAGCTTGTTATGTTATAAAGCTACATCTGTTGGTCATATTTTTCAAAGCCCATGCAGATAAAAATAATTTTTAACTCCACAGATTAATAAGCAAATGATTTGCAAAAGACCCATGTAGCTATTGTAGGATGCCTGTTCCTCATAAATGTGGTTTTCAGGACCACACGTCAAATATCTGTAAATAAATATATGCAGATATTTGTCATATTAAAAAGTTGCAAAAAGGTAGTAGTTAAATATAAGTCAAAGCACCCCACCTTATATATAATAATCCTAATATCAAGGTTTTCGTTGACTAACAAATCCTGCCTAAAAAAAGCCTAGGTTTATCAGACTGGCAAGCACAAGCCTCCCATAAATCTAGGCAAGCTTTGATCTTCATACCATACATGCATACCATGGACCATATTCACTTATTTACGTGGATAATTATATTTTAGCGCCATATTCACTCATTTATTTGTGGATTAAAAATCTTCGCACAGCAACTTATACACTCACAGACGTCTTGGCACTGCAGATACTGTGAATTAGTTTGCCATAATGATTTAGCCATTATTGTCCTATACAACTAGCTCTCAAAGTCAAAATGGGGTACATGGCAGGACATGCTGTTTACACATTTAGATATGTGAAGAAGTGTTAAAATAGTACAATGCAGGGGGGCAGAGCTAGCGGAGCAGCAGAGCGGACGCGTTCTCCAGGAGCTCCATACCAGACAACGCTAAAACTTGCTTTTCTGGGCTACTTCGCAAAGTCACCTGGGTACTGCAAAAACCCGCATGAGACAAGATGGCAGGAGAGGAGGGTTACTCATTTTCCTCAGACGACTTCTCCATAGATCCCGGGGAGGGTGCAGCATATGCCCCACCACCTACCTCGAAGCCCCAACGTACCCCTGCAGAAGAGCCAGTCACTGCCTCTGTACTCAAAAGCATGCTGGCAGAGCTCAGAACTAATATAGCGGCCGACATGGCCTGCATCAAAGTGGCAATGGCGGGAGTCACCACCAGGGTCACACAACTGGAAGCCACATCAAACACCCATGAATCCAGGATAAAATCCCTGGAACAAGCACTAACAGAAACACGACAGCCGCAACAGGCCTCCAACGACTGAATAAATACCTTAGAAGACCAGCGAAGGAGATACAATGTAAAGATTTGCGGTATCCCGGACTCTATAAGCTCAACAAACCTACCGCACTTCATCAGACGCCTGCTGGCTGATCTCTTACCGCCTATACAGGCAAAAGCAGTACGACTGGATGGCATGTTCCGTCTACCAAAGCCTGCAACGGCGCCGGCCACTGCGCACACAGACCTAATACTCCGCTTCCAGACCTTGCGAGACAGAGCCCTCCTAATGGCGGCTGCACGAGGGAGAACGCCTCTGTCATTCGAGGGAGCCACACTGTCCATCTTCCCGGATCTGACCAAAGCACTATGGGGTGGCGCAAGGCCATGCAACCGCTTCTACACCACCTCCGAAATAAGAGTATCCAGTACAAATGGGGAACTCTGAATATGATTACTTTTACTCATCAGGACACAACGTACCGAGCCCGGAGCTACTCGGAACTGGACTCTCAACTGCGCACAGCAGGCCTGCTGTCGCCCCCACACATGGAGGGGTCAGACCTCACCCGGCCACTGTGGCTGACTTCATCCCAGGAGCACCCAACTACCGCACCTGAGGGACAACTACACAGAAACATGCCACCACAACCCCCAGAGACTGCTGACACAGCAAATCTCCAGGAGGTTACTTCCTAACCAAGATGGTTCCACTCTATTACCTTATGAACTCTAACGTTGATACCCTCAGAGTCCCCCCAATTTATTCTTTGGTTACCCCATGTTGACTTTTTATTTCTAAGTTACACCACAACTGTGTAGACCTCACCGACCTAGCCTCTACACACCCACGCAATGGTTAGCAGCACTTTCCACGTCGAGGCACTCATGGCCAGAGGCACCACAAACCGGACACACATATAAAAAAAATATATATATAGTACAGTGCAGTCCACAAGGATCTGTTCTGGGCCATAAAATTTGAAGCAGAACAATGAAGATAAAGTCTAGTAAGCCAGCTGTTATTTGAATCCGCTTACATATGCAAATCTAGAACAATGTAAGAATTGCTGTTGCTTTTTTACATAGTATATTTATCTTAGTGTACCAATAGTACATGGGCAGAGTTTTAGAATATTGAAGCTGATTTTAGAGCATGCATCAAAGAGGAATGGTCAACTTTGTTACAGTTTAAAAAAAATAAAATTATTTGACCTCATTAACTACTCTGATGGACCACCTGGCACCCCGACTGGGTACCTCTGCCAAGTGATGCTTCCTAGCTGCCGTTGAGGACCATAAGCACTGCACCGGACACCATAAGCACCGTAGACCCCATGAACCACGGCAGCTTGGTTGGGGTCTCGGCGTCCCTTCCCGTCCTGGACCAAACTCCTGGATCCAGGGACTCAGTGGGAAGGCCTCTCCTCCAAGAGAGTATAGCTGTGAAGCTCTTATAAGACCAGGCTACGCAAGTAAAGCAGGAAAATAATTTTAATGGTGCCACACGGGCCGTTTATGACAATCCCCATGCAAGGGGTACGCCCACATGGACCTTGTTGGAGACAGGGACACAAACTGACAAACCAATAAGAACAGTGATTAAATGCACAACACTCCCACATACAATACAATAAGCCTTCCCCTTTACTTAGGAGATAGATAATTGAGCCAAGCACTATACTCAACTCAATTATCTCCAAACACAAAAAACACACATTTTTACAAGACCCCAAAAATACCTTAAAACACATAAAATGCCCATAAAAGTTACATCCACTGATAGCCCTGATATGGGTCACCAACATATCCAAAAATCACCCAGCTTAGTTCAGGGGTTGAAAAATTTTATGGAAGTCCTAGTTTTTACTGACCGCAGGCATGGGTCCATAGCCGAAAATAGTTCCATAGAATCGTGGCTAAGTGCCGCTCGAGGACCGACCGGGAACTGCAAAGTTTTCATGCTGAAAATAGTTCCAGGGCATTCGCGGCTAAGGCCCCCTGAAATCTATTCTCGGTTTTCGTCCATGCGAAAAAGATGGCTGCCACCTCGTGGTCATCCATAGGAATTGCGGCCACCCAGACGAACACTTAGACCACTGCGGTGGAAATTGCAACAATGTATCAACCAAGCCCAACAAGCTCCAGGGTGGTCTCCGGTTTGTGCGGCTTGTTCGGAACTATATATTCCCAATTGCACGAACAGAGCCTGTTATAATTCCAAGAGGCACAATCAGAGTCTTTAACCCAAAGTTCTTTACAGGGGCTATAGTCACAGGGCAAGAGGTTGGCAAGTATGCCCCTCCAAGAACCCGTGATGAGGTCCAGTTCGTCACAACTACTTTAAAAATAATTTATTTATTTTTTGTGGGGGTGGTTTTAACAACTCAGTAGGCATACTCCTGAACTAATTTACTTCCACTGCCCAACCCAGGCCATGGTATTGTCTTTCACCTTCAGTTAAACCATACCCACATATTCTTCTGTATCTTGTTCTCATGTTTTTCCCTTCTCTCTCAATTGCCTAATGATTACTAGTGGATCTAGGGAACCACTAGTTATTTGCTTCAGTCAGACTGTTCAAGAGCAGCCTTTCATTTAATGCAAATATATTTTTGTTTTAAAAGAATCTCATTAGGGGAGTGTGGCTAACCACCATACAAGATGGACGCATAATCCCTAGCTCCGGTGCCCAAGATCACAATCTATATTAATCCCAGCAAACAGAACTCTGAAACCCGTTACACAGCGATGATGTCACAACAAAATGTAAAAAGAACACATCAAAAGCTGAAAAAAAAATGAACTTTTTCAGCCAAAACTCACACTCTGCGACCTCGGGCCTACAGGCCTCTAATCAAGATGGCGAGGACTATGCCGACGACCGTAACCTGGCATCTACAATGCCCTGCAAGGGAGAATCTTTGACTACGAGCTATCTCACACAAGCACTCAACACCCTCTCGCAAAAATTGACAGCATTCCATGGACACCCTGTGCAAAGATGTTCAGGAACTAGGCAGGCGCACGTCTCATGTGGAGGCAAAAATGGATGAATTTGCAACAGCGCACAATGACCTAGCGAGCCATGTGGAGAGCCTGGAGACAAAACTGACATTCACTGAAACTAAATTAGCAGATTTTGGAGGATAGGGCGCAGCACAACAAACTCCACTTGTGGGGGGGTGCCTGAGACGGTACTACCAGCGGACTTACCTGCATATGTGAGGGGCCTCTTACATGCTTACGCCCCAGAGATCCCAGCCGACATGCTGCTAGTGGACCGGGTACATTGAATCCCCCACCAGCTACCTACCTGATTCCAAGCCAAGAGATGTACACCTTCGCGCACATTACTACCATATTAAGGAGCATGTCCTCCGAGCCAGCAGGAATAAAGCCAAGCCACCAGAGGATTACCCAACAGTGAAAGATTTTTGCTAACGTTTCAGCAGCTACACTCCGCAGAAGAAAGGAATCCCTGCAAGCAAATGGCATCAGGTACAGATGGGGCTTCCCTGCGAAATTGCTTGTCATCAAAGATGGAGGACTAAAACACTTATTGTCTCCAGAGGTCGGCACAAGGAAGTTACGCGCCTGGGGAATCCAACAAGACAGCAGAGGCCTCACCTGCAGGAAAGCTCTGTCTGGAGTGGAGCACGGTGAGAAGCGGTCGCTGATGAAGACTGTGCACAGTATGGATTGTACCACAAGTACCTGGGGCCTATGGGCCCACTACACCAAACTTACCCATCCAGGGTCGAGCCCTGGGAGCATCCCGGTGCTGGGCAGGGTTGGGGTGGTGCGAGACTTCCTCCGAGCAAAACACTTCCTCAATGCGATGTTATTGCTATTTCAGTTGATGCACATCTTGAGGACGGTACATGCACCGCACTTGCCCATCTCATAACCAGGCCAACTGAGAACACAGTAATAATATGTTCAAGTTCTACAATTGTTTATATGTACTTTGCTGGTACCCTTACACAGTCCGAGCCTCACTATATACTCTATGCTAAAAATATGCACCTTTACCTTAATCCCTGCAATTGTAATTAATTGGATGCTTCCCTCTGGGGAACATGGTCAGGGGACGAGTGCCTTAGCCCTTCAACCCCCGCAGGCCGTGGGGGGTTGACGCATCTTGCGCCCCCGCCGGTTTCGGAACTTGGGATAATGCTGGGTAAGGCTAGGGGGAGTGCGAGACTTCCCATCCGGCATGACACTCTTGATGTGATGTTATTACTATCTCAGTTCTGTTACAAATTCTCTTAAAGTTCGTAGAGCTATTTAGCCACCTCGCAGGAATTCTGGTTCCCACCCCCATGGTGCAGCGACTCTGCACCATATTCCTCATAGGGGAAACTTATATATAATTACCCCGTTCCCCCTGAAACACTCTCCCCTTCTCCCAAGTTTTCTTCCCTATTCCTACATCGTGGGTCCAAATGATCCAACATACCCAATTTACTGCATGGTGTGTAGTTCACATACCCCAGCCACACACAATCACAATATTTAAAAATACAAACTATTAACGTACGAAGGCTGGACACCCCGCATGAAAGGCGTGTTCTAGTAGAAAACGCAAAAAAAGAGAAAATTGATATCTTGTGCATTTTGCCCATGACAGTGCCAACGTTCGCCTTGCTCGACTTCCCAAACCAATATAATTTTACACATACATCAAAATCCAGTAGTGTTTCCATCCTGCTGCATAGCTCCCTCTCTTTTGAATTGTTACAAATAAAAAAAGATGCCCAAGGCAGGTACATCATTCTGCATTGCATCATAAATAATGCTGTATACACATTGGTCAGCATATACGGACCAAATGCTAACCAAATAAATTTCTTACACCAAGTGCTTTCCAAAATCCCCACCCCACAACTACCATACTTGGTGATTTAAACCACGTATTACACCTACGCCTTGACACTACCGTTCCCGCAAAAACCTTGAGATATACGGCTCTCACACCACACTGTAAAGCACTCCCCAAACTGCTACTAAAATACGACCTATACAATGCCTGACGCACTAGAAACCCAAACAATCGGGAGTATACATACTACTCACCAGTGCACAAAACACACTTGAAGATAGTTTTAATAGAGGAGAAACAAAATAGAGAGTGTGTCAGACTGCCAAGTTAGAGTGGGGGATAACCCCTGCTGAATAAAGTTTCAAAAAGGAGGAAAGAGTACAAATATGCCTGGAGAGTGCACACCCAGTGGTAATGGTGCACCTGCAGGCTGCTCGTACCACAAAAGCAGCAGTCCTTATAGTAAAAATTAACTTTTAATGATCAATTTAAAATCGAAATAAATAGTGTATCAAAATAGAACTAAATAGGGACAGAAATCCCATACAGAGTTAGCCAGGAACTGAATAAACTAGGATAGAGTAGAGACAATAGCCACATAAAGTAGTGGCATACTAGTAGAGCACAGGAGGGAACGGGTAAATGAGGAAAATCTGTACTCCAAAATGAACCCCAAACGTTCCCTTAGCTTACTTCTAAGTTCTGAGTCTTTGCTATATCGAGCTAATAAACTAGTCACTGTAATGCTGCAGAAATTCTAATCCTAGAGTATACTTCCTGCTCTAAGAGATTGCTGTCCTGATTAAAAACAAAATACGGTCTTTCGAGGAGGGTGAGTAAGTGTATGCTATTATATCAAATACGGAGCGTCCTCCCTTGCTGTCAAAGCCCCCCTCCCCTCTGGTTCTTCCCGACGCGCGTTTCGCCGACTAGCGGCTTTTCAAGGGAACCGAGTCTGAGTCGGATCCAGGTTTAAATATCCCGCCCTCTGCTCTCATTGGCCACTAGTGCTTGCCAAAGCGGAGGGAGGGAACTTCGGGTCTCGTCCGTGATTAACCCTTCATGGGTCTAAAACACTGTATACACGGAGGAGACAACACAATTAAACACATAGAGACTGTGTCTGTTTCTAGTTAAGATCGAGAGGTAAACGTTCAGCTCGAGCTGTAATACTGATTTTAACACTGTCCAATGTGAAGTCAAATCGATACTGTATCTTATGTTGCTAAAGTCACACTTGATGTGCCATGAAGCTATATTGAAAGTTCAAATGTTGCAACTTATGTATTGAAAATCCTTTTAGTTTGTGTACTCCCAATACAGTAGGGACACTTGGATCCCTGGGGTATTAGCCTTATGATGCAATTTAAGTAAAAGTATATGTAGATATTTAAAGAGAAACACATGTTTAAATAAAATCAACCTTGATCTCAGTGTGTGACAAAATTATGTCCCAGAATTATTATTTTGTGCAGGTAGGTATGCCTTCTAATCATTCTTCACTGAAAAGTTTAGTTATAGGGATTAACACTGCAGCTCATTTAAGCCTCCCCCTCTGTATAGTGAGAAGCTATACGGACTACTGCAGAAGTCCTATGGAGGAAATGTATGCTAACCACTAAGATCTTCTAGGCATGTATGAACGGAGTGAAGTTGAATTCTTTGTTTAGTCCTTTGGGGTATAGCGTTTGAAAGGAATAAATCCATTTGGATTCGGCTTTTAGAAGGGAGATATTAATGTCACCCTTCCTGTGATTTTGAATTTTTTTTTGAATTACCTGAAATTTAAGTACATTGGTTTGAGAGGCATGATTCAGTCTTACATGTCTCGCTATGGGGGTGTCTAGATGTGGATTCGCAATGGAGTTAACATGTTGAAGAATACGTCTGCGTAGTTGTTGATATGTCTTCCCAATGTACTGTAACCTACAGATACATGTCATGAGATATATTACATTGGTGGAGCTACAGTTGATGAAAGTGTCAATCTCTATGTCTCTAGAAGTTCTTTTGTCATGCACCGTCTTAGATGGCAAGATAAAATCGCAGGCCTTACAGTGGCCACATTTGAATAGACCCTTGGTCTGTAGCCACGTAGAAGTAGCTGGTGTAGGTTTGAAATGACTATGTGTTAGGCAGTCCGCCAGATTCTTGGCTCTACGAAACGTCATAGACGGTTGGGTTGAAATGGTATTTTTAAGGCTAGTGTCATATTGGAGTACAGGCCAGTTTTTGTTCAAAACCTGAAGTGCCTGGTTGCAGTTTTTGTCATAGGTGCCAATGAACCTTGTTGTGCCTGGGGTGGTGGAAGTATTTTTAGGTGGTCTGTGTAAACTCTCAGTTCTATCCACGGCCTTGGTTTTCTGGTAGGCTTTCTTTAAAATCCTATTAGGATAACCTAAACTCTTAAATCTTAGTCTTAGATCTTTAGCTGCCTTCTCAAAATCTTCCTGGTTAGAACAATTTCTTTTGGCTCTTAAATATTGGCCATAAGGTATATTCGCCTTTACATGGTGGGGATGGAAACTCTGCCAGTGAAGCAAGCTGTTGGTTGCTGTCGGTTTCCTGAATAGTGATGTAGTAATTTGCCCATCATCTAAGACCTTGATCATAAGGTCCAAGAAGACCAGTTGGCTCTCATGTATAACATGAGTCAGCTGTAAATTGATTTGGTTATCGTTCAGGATGTCCACCATCTCTTTGAACAAAGAGAAGGAGCCCAACCAGAAAATCAACACGTCATCTATGTAACGATACCACTTCAATATAGATGACGTGTAGATTGCATTAGAGGTAGTGAAGACCATAGTTTCCTCCCACCACTGCAGAGTGGAACTCCATTCTGTTGGACTGTTCCGCTAGAATAATTCAGTGCCTAACTAAATTGGAACAAGAAAGTCTAGAAAAAACTAATGGAGAACTAGACAGTGAAATTAAGAAAATCAAAGTATTTGACAAAGATCCAAACTATATAGCTATGGAAACCAAGCTACAAAAAAACTTAGAAAATTTCAAAAGGAACATCAGGCACAAAAAACATTACAAATTCCAAAGGGACTACAGGGACTTTCAGGAAGGCAATATCTTTAAAAACAAAAATAAACGAAACTTTAGAAATAGAAATGGTGGTAAAAGTTTTTCGTCTTCTGAAGAAACAGACTGGTCTGACTCAGAAACACACTGGCGTCAGAAAAAAAGATCTGGGTTTAATAATAAGTTATTACAAATCTCCCGCAGGCCAAACCAGAAGTATCCTTAGAAACACTGACAAAAGTATATCCTTTGCAGGTCCTCCCTCTGGGACTGGGACTGAGTCCAGTTCCAGACAGGAAACTCTAGCAAGTACTTCTCAATCGTCCCTGACTTTTTTAGACCAGGAATGGCCCCAACCTCAGCGAGAACGACTCAGAGACAGGAAGAAATGGGGCTACAAGTCACACAAGTCCGACTACCAATGACCAATGCCCTAGATGGAAATAAAATAATCAATTTGTCCAATTTTGTTTTAGAATCTAGACATGTCTCTTTGTTACAGAAAGGGTTATCGTTTGTACCCACACCCTCGAGGAATATGTTCAATTGGGCCAAGGACGTAAATCTTTTTGTCCGAAAATTAGCCTTGCATGCTTTTCATGAAAAAAGAAATCTCAGAACCCTCAAGGAACTAGGCCACCCCCCAGAGGATAATGCTATCTATAGACTTTTGACTGATTTATACTCTGAACAAGAAGAGTTAGAGTCTCTAACGGACTGCAAACCACCCAGTTGGTTCACTCCCAATTTAAAAGACTTTCCGTGCATTGATCTATTTGTTCAGATCTGTACGACTGAACTAGAATGTCAATATACTCAACAGCCTCAAGTCTCTAATCTAAAGACAGAAGAGAGACGGGCTCTAAAAGAATTGCAATCTGCAACAGAGGTGGAGATAAAATCCTCAGATAAAGGAGGGAACACAGTCCTCATGCAGAGAAGCCAATATATAGATATGTGCATGACACATTTATCAGATGAAAGGGCATATCTAATTCTACAAACAGACCCCACTAAAGGGTATTTGAAGGAGTTGCAGACACTGGCACAAGGAGCAGTCACAGACAAAGTAATCACTCAAAAGGAGTATAAATTCATCGTGTCCCAGTCAAACATCACCATAGCCACTTTCTATTGCCTCCCTAAGGTGCACAAGGATCTTAATAATCCCCCTGGGAGACCAATAGTCTCTGGCAATCACAGTCTGACAGAGAGAGCTAGTCAATTTCTAGATAAACTGTTACAACCTATAGTACAAAACCTTAAATCGCATATACGTGATACCAAACAAACTTTATTGGTATTGGAAAACCTGACAGTGCCTCCCTACACGTCCGTGGCTAGCCTGGACATGGTGGCTTTATATAATAATATCCCACACGAGAAATGACTTATGGGATTGGCATACTTTCTTAACAAGACCAAAATTTTCAATGAACTAGAACAACGGTTCATTTTGGCACTATTGAAATATGTACTAACCCACAACTACTTCACATTTAATGGGAAGTACTACTTGCAACTTAGGGGCACCGCCATGGGTTTGTCGTGTGCACCCAGTTATGCGAATCTGTATCTGGGGTGGTGGGAGGAAACTATGGTCTTCACTACCTCTAATGCAATCTACACGTCATCTATATTGAAGTGGTATCGTTACATAGATGACGTGTTGATTTTCTGGTTGGGCTCCTTCTCTTTGTTCAAAGAGATGGTGGACATCCTGAACGATAACCAAATCAATTTACAGCTGACTCATGTTATACATGAGAGCCAACTGGTCTTCTTGGACCTTATGATCAAGGTCTTAGATGATGGGCAAATTACTACATCACTATTCAGGAAACCGACAGCAACCAACAGCTTGCTTCACTGGCAGAGTTTCCATCCCCACCATGTAAAGGCGAATATACCTTATGGCCAATATTTAAGAGCCAAAAGAAATTGTTCTAACCAGGAAGATTTTGAGAAGGCAGCTAAAGATCTAAGACTAAGATTTAAGAGTTTAGGTTATCCTAATAGGATTTTAAAGAAAGCCTACCAGAAAACCAAGGCCGTGGATAGAACTGAGAGTTTACACAGACCACCTAAAAATACTTCCACCACCCCAGGCACAACAAGGTTCATTGGCACCTATGACAAAAACTGCAACCAGGCACTTCAGGTTTTGAACAAAAACTGGCCTGTACTCCAATATGACACTAGCCTTAAAAATACCATTTCAACCCAACCGTCTATGACGTTTCGTAGAGCCAAGAATCTGGCGGACTGCCTAACACATAGTCATTTCAAACCTACACCAGCTACTTCTACGTGGCTACAGACCAAGGGTCTATTCAAATGTGGCCACTGTAAGGCCTGCGATTTTATCTTGCCATCTAAGACGGTGCATGACAAAAGAACTTCTAGAGACATAGAGATTGACACTTTCATCAACTGTAGCTCCACCAATGTAATATATCTCATGACATGTATCTGTAGGTTACAGTACATTGGGAAGACATATCAACAACTACGCAGACGTATTCTTCAACATGTTAACTCCATTGCGAATCCACATCTAGACACCCCCATAGCGAGACATGTAAGACTGAATCATGCCTCTCAAACCAATGTACTTAAATTTCAGGTAATTCAAAAAAAAATTCAAAATCACAGGAAGGGTGACATTAATATCTCCCTTCTAAAAGCCGAATCCAAATGGATTTATTCCTTTCAAACGCTATACCCCAAAGGACTAAACAAAGAATTCAACTTCACTCCGTTCATACATGCCTAGAAGATCTTAGTGGTTAGCATACATTTCCTCCATAGGACTTCTGCAGTAGTCCGTATAGCTTCTCACTATACAGAGGGGGAGGCTTAAATGAGCTGCAGTGTTAATCCCTATAACTAAACTTTTCAGTGAAGAATGATTAGAAGGCATACCTACCTGCACAAAATAATAATTCTGGGACATAATTTTGTCACACACTGAGATCAAGGTTGATTTTATTTAAACATGTGTTTCTCTTTAAATATCTACATATTTAATGAAGGGTTAATCACGGACGAGACCCGAAGTTCCCTCCCTCCGCTTTGGCAAGCACTAGTGGCCAATGAGAGCAGAGGGCGGGATATTTTTTTTTTTGAAATTCTTTATTTTTGAGTGCATATAGAAGGGTAACATTCACATATACGTGTGCCATGCCCCAACAGCAGGCACCCGCTTTATATCAGTAAACATCATTGCTGTGTGACATGCCTTAGAAATACAATGCACATTTTTTGTTTTAAGTGACTCCTGAAAAATACAATGCATATTCAATAAAGATGCTGAACAAAGTCAAGTGCGAAAGGATTTAAAGCAGTAACTCGAATTGCTATAGTTGCAATGTTAATTCACCAGTAGTTGTATAATATAGACAGCTTCCAAAATTTAAACGTTTAAAGCTTTAACATGACATTCATACTTATGGGTTTGGACTGTGCTTGAGACACCTCATGGAGCAGTGTACTGCGGTGCTCTCTCGTGTCGGGTTGCTAAATGGAGCGATCAGTCAGCCAAATCAAAGTAATTTCTTTTCTCCGTAACTGCATGGCTCAAAGCCTTGTAACGGCCTAAATATTACACTAGGGCAGGTGGGATAGTCTATTATATGAAGCGTAATAAGCGTAGTTAGATGCAGTTTTTGGAGGACAGGTAGTGTGGGGTGGTTAATTGTAACTGTGGTATTCCTCCATCTTTTAACTAAGCGCATTATATATATATAAAATCTATTCACAGAAATTATCTAGGGTATTCTGTCGCCTCAGAACCACCGGGGCAACGGTGTGCTGGTCTGCACTAGTTTTTACACATAAGATAGGCTGGTTCTACTGTTAAAGGTATGAGCAAGGAAATGAACAATTAATAAACAATAATACTTTCAGCTAGTTATCTGAGTGTAAAGTGAGTGTAGATAGGTTCCGGGCCCAGCACTGATCATGTTGGCTATGCCTTGCCCCTGCTGGATTCAGTATAAAAGTATACAATTTAAAACAAGAGAGACCAAAATCAGCTGAGAAATCCTAGTGCTGTTCACCATTAATAGCAGGTGGCTTTGGCTAGCTTAAATCAGGCTAGGTATCTTGCTGGGTGGGCCAGTGGACTGACACACCTGAAATTCGTGGTTTGCATGTCTAAGGTGTATAGAAGCGTGTCGTGTTAGTTTCAGATTGACTAAAATAAAATAGAAATAAAAATAAGGTAGTGCTGAGGTGAGTCGCCAGGACAGTCAATTTTGATATTAAGTGTAGTGTATCAGCCTATAGGTGGCTTATCATTGGTTAAACTGAAATTCAAACGGAAAGCGCGACTTACTGCGTGTAGGGTAACTTTAATGGGAGGTTCTGAAAAAAGCCTGCTATGCGCTACGTGGTGAACTACACCATCGTATCTACTTGGGTGTAGGCTTGGACGATTGCCACTTATGCATGTTAATGCCGCAGTAGTGGCTTGGAACAGACAAAAACACAACAAAACTTAACTTTTGCAGTCGATCAGCGCTCAAGCATGGCAGCGCTTTGGGGTACCAGCCTGGCTATTGCTTGAAAATTAAGAACTGAGGGTACAAGAAGACATGACCCTAACCTTAGCAGTCCCAATAGAAGTCCAACTCAGGGGCGATGTCCCAAATTCGCGCGTTCTGGTATTGCGGTTAGAACAACGGTGGGTAGCGTAAGTCTCTGTGGGTGTACTCCGCCGTCAACCTGCGCCTACCTCGGAAGTCCCGTATGCCAACCTGGTGTTGAGATGTTGTTGCAGGTGGTCGTTGTCGGGTGCTGGAGTATTCGATTTGCGTTCATAGAGCGCTTCAGAGTTGTTGCTGTCGGGGGACAAATGAGAAACGCCCGTGGGGTTGGAGTTCGCAGATCTTCGGGCATGTCGCGTTGTTCCGTGGAGGCCGATGCCCCCAGTACGGGGTGTTGCTTATAGTCCAGTGGATAGAGGATCATGTTTCTGCAATTGGGTAACAAACAAACTGTGTGTCCGAGAGCATTGAGCTCCGAGGGGTGGTTCACTGCGCTGTGCAGGTGAGTGGGATCACCTGTGCCTCTCCATTCAAGTGGTGATCGAGGCGTAGGCGTCCGGTGTATTATTTCTCGGTACGAATGCGGGAACTCGTGCCGGATCCCAGTTACGATTTGGGGAGGTAGGCTCTTGGGTTCTCACTTGGTTCTGTGGGATCTGTGGAAGGCCCAGGGTTTGTAGGAGGTTAGCTGCATCCTGAGCGTCGTGGATTTGGTGTGTATTGTCTCCTTGTTGAATGAGGAGTGTTTGGGAGGGTCGCCAGCGGTATCTTATGTCATGGCGCTGGAGCACGGTTAGGAAGGGACGGAGTGACCTGCGCCATGCCAATGTTGCCCCGGACAGGTCGGCGTAGAATGTCAGGCTCATGCCTTCAAACTGTATAGGGGTCTTGCCTCGTAGTGCGGTAAGAATCGCCGATTTGTCTTTCCCGTTTTTAAATGTGAGTATGGTATCCTTAGTGGCTGTGGCCGGGGCCCCGGGAGGTTTGGGGACCCTGAAAAAGTCCGTGGGAGTGATGGGTTTAGCTTGGCCGGCGGGTTGTATAGCCGTCAGCAGTTTTTTTTATCATTTGTGGCAATTCCGTCTCTGGTAGTCCATCTGGGACCCCTCTGACCTTTAGATTACATCTCCTTCTGTTATCCTCTTGGGCCGCAAA
This sequence comes from Pelobates fuscus, assembly GCF_036172605.1. Taxonomy (NCBI): domain Eukaryota; kingdom Metazoa; phylum Chordata; class Amphibia; order Anura; family Pelobatidae; genus Pelobates; species Pelobates fuscus. Next base: position 147,605,200 of record NC_086322.1, read on the forward strand.
ACGCCTTTCGTGTAGTAGGTTCTGGCGTTGTAAGTCTTGTATGGCCGTTTGAAGGGAGGACATGTGCTGCTGGTGGTCTTGGGAGGAGGCCTCTAGTGTTGATATGCGGCCTGTCAGGCCCTGCAGCTCTCCCCTCAGTGCAGTGACGTCCGTGAGGATATTCTTCTGTAGGTCGGCTAACAATGCCTTCAGTACCCCGGTGGTCACCAGTTCTGCATCTTTGTCAGCTTTGGGGTTATTAGGTTTCGCCGGCTGTTTAGGGGCTGGTGTTGGAAGGTAATCCTCCTCTGCACCTTCAGAGTAATCATCCGAGTAGAAGTCCGAGCAGCCTCCGTGGAGGGCCGCCATGTTGGATTCTCCCGTGCTGCGTGCTTGCCGCCACATGTCTCCTATAGTCAGTCCTGGAGCAGGTTTGTCCGCCCCTAGTTTTTTATTTTTCCGTCCCATGAGGTTAGGAGTGTTCCCCTGGTTGTGTGGTTGTCCGTAGAAGCGATAAACTCCGTTTTTAAAGGGGTTTTTACTCGATTTTCGCTCGGAGCTTCAGCAGTGTGCGTCCGTTCGTCTCAGCGGTTCAGAGGGCGGGATATTTAAACCTGGATCCGACTCAGACTCGGTTCCCTTGAAAAGCCGCTAGTCGGCGAAACGCGCGTCGGGAAGAACCAGAGGGGAGGGGGGCTTTGACAGCAAGGGAGGACGCTCCGTATTTGATATAATAGCATACACTTACTCACCCTCCTCGAAAGACCGTATTTTGTTTTTAATCAGGACAGCAATCTCTTAGAGCAGGAAGTATACTATAGGATTAGAATTTCTGCAGCATTACAGTGACTAGTTTATTAGCTCGATATAGCAAAGACTCAGAACTTAGAAGTAAGCTAAGGGAACGTTTGGGGTTCATTTTGGAGTACAGATTTTCCTCATTTACCCTTTCCCTCCTGTGCTCTACTAGTATGCCACTACTTTATGTGGCTATTGTCTCTACTCTATCCTAGTTTATTCAGTTCCTGGCTAACTCTGTATGGGATTTCTGTCCCTATTTAGTTCTATTTTGATACACTATTTATTTCGATTTTAAATTGATCATTAAAAGTTAATTTTTACTATAAGGACTGCTGCTTTTGTGGTACGAGCAGCCTGCAGGTGCACCATTACCACTGGGTGTGCACTCTCCAGGCATATTTGTACTCTTTCCTCCTTTTTGAAACACTTGAGGATAGACTTCATATTTTTAGCTAGCAACCTTCTACCCTTGGCAATAGACTGCCACATTGGTGTCATAATATGGATGGATCATGCCCCGACAACGGTAACCCTAAGAGATTTATTCACCTGAACCTGTCCCTCCTGGACGCTGCCATCTTCCTTGGTCTTCTCCTCTTCAACTCCTGGCTATAAATAAATGTCAAAATTCACAACACTTTGTCTGTGAACGGAGTGCCTTCATCTTGTCTCTATGCTCTTTTCTGTCATATTTTGTAGGCAATATATGCTTTTAGTAGTGGAAAAAAAAAATGTTTTATTTTGCTTCTGATGGGAAAACATTTTTAATACATAGCTCATCACATGCTTCATAGTAATGCAGTGTCTAAATCGTAAGCTCAACTGTAATGGTTACTAAACCGAAGAGATAATGTAATAGGACAGGACAATGTATATCAAAGGATAATTTTGTTAAAAGCCTTGTTCTTAAAATATATACTTTTAGTAACATTTTAGTGTCAGTGCCATACATGGAGTACGGCTGTAATAACAGCTAATTCCTCAATTCATTGAAGCAAGATAAAAATTGAGACAAGCCATGAATCACAAGATGTCCTAAAGTTACATAATGGTCTGTTTCCACCCAGCAGCTATTGCAAGACATGGGCCTGCCTCTGTGTTGTCTTGCTTATTGATTTCACTTTCATCTCTCTGCTTGACTTTGCAAAACACCCAATGAAAACAATTGATTAAGCACACCACATATATTAACTCAACTGCCCTCATTAATCCCAATATGTGTATTGTTTTTTTGTTATGAAAACCTTTGCTAATGAATAATTTCTAAAATCCTTTACACATGTCCTTTTCTGCTATCTTTCAAATTTGTTTTTAGAAGAAGCATATATTTATTAACTTGAACAAGTTCAGAGTTAAACTTGGAAGGATGGTGTTTAAAAATAGGATTATTGTTTTACTGTAACCATAAATGGGTTAACTGCATCATAAAATGAGAATTCACCAAGACATTTTACCCCACATTTATCTCTACAAGGCTGCTTTAATTGCTGACATCTTCTGCTGCTTATATATATGTTGCAATCATTGCAGTCTTCTGCTGCTTATATATACGCAATCATTGTTATTAGATGTATGTTTTGAGCTAAACATGCTAAAGAGTGCATTTTACTGACGGCTAGTTTTTAAAAATATTTAAAATTGCTACACTACTGTCTCGCCTCTAGAATATATTGAAGCTATTATTTTATTATTTCCCTTATCATTTATCATAATCCATGAGACTCAAAGTCCACATCAGTATAATTCTCAATGAAAAGCAAAGCTGATCTTGGCATGTAAATGAAAATTGAATCTCTGTAAAAATAATAAAAAAAAAAAAGCACAAAATGAATTTATAGGCAAAGATAACCTCTGTCCGATTTGGATAAGTTGCACAAAAGATGTTTGCTTGATGCAAATTTTTTTTACTTTGGGCATGGCTAACTTTGAGTATACTCTGTAATATCGACTACATTTTGTTATATTTTAATTTTCTATGACTTGTCTGTAAAAGTTTTTTTTTTTTTTTAATTCTTTATTTTATTTGCGCATGGAATGACAGCAAGCGTGCAGCGCCACGACAGCTGCTGCAAGCGGATTCATATACATTTCAAATCGTGACAGGTTAAACAGCGCAGTTTTTGTTTTTTATGAAGATAACAAACTATATAAGACAGACTAGAGCTATTAAAACTATTAACACTATTAACACATATAGTGACATTCAAGCTAGGTCTTATGAGATTGTCTTGGCACATTTGGTGTTGTCAACAGTTTAAAACAATATATATGCAATGACAAACATGAAATTGGTCAAGTGTTACTAGTTATGTGAACAGGCTAGATCATTTTCTAGAATAACATGCAAGCTGGGGTAAGGTATATCGCTTCAAGAATATAGGGACATAGTTGATCTAACTGTGCTAGCAATAAAAAAAAAAAAAATAAGTAATAAAAAAAAAAATCAGGCAATAGTCGCTGAACAGCTGGTGCATTGCAAAACATAAGTTAGGGTACTGTTAGAGATTAGTCGCTTATTGTGTTTAACTGTGTTTGGTCTATCTGTGCTAACGATAGAAAGACTATATTGTCATTATATTGTTACAAGTGGTCGAGTGCAGGTGGGCTTCAGGTGTTAAGTGTAAAGTTGCATCTTGCTGTGAGATGTGGGATCAGTGCAGGAGGCAGGCATTTAACCCCATGGCAGCGTGATGGCTGTTATGCCTGCCGGGTGCCCATAGCAGTTCAGCCAATACCTATCGGGTGTTGGGTACAGTCCAGGTGCGTGTAACAGTTCAGAGCTGTGGGTGGTCTCCACCGTTGCTTCCCAGACTCCTGTGAGTGCCTCGGGTGACGGGGGGATTCCGTCGGCGGCGTGTCAGCGTTCCTGCTCCCCTAGCTGTTGTGCGGATCAGTGACTCTGATGTGGAGGCAAAGTCTTTCTGGAGGCTGGTTACGGCTGAGTAGCGCCATAGGCGGGTGATGCGCCGATATGCCTTCTTTGCGACTTCTGCCGACGGCCGTGTATAAGTCCGTCGGGTGTGTTTCCATTTTATTTTGTGTAGTAGCGTGCTGTGGGGAGGTGATCTCCGAACCCGGCGGTGCTCGGGCTGATGATGTCGGGTAAGCGATGTGCGGCTTTGAGGTCTGGGCTGAGCCCTCTTTGCCCCCTGCTGTCGCACTCTGGTTGGTGGTTTTGCTGTGCGTTTAAGTGCCGGGCCATGTGCGGGTAAGTTGGTGGGCATTTGGGCGGCCTGTATTGTTGTTCGGGGCTGTGTCGTTAAGGCCTGCCATCTCGTCCAGAAACGGTCGAAGGCCGCTGCTATGTTGTCCGTGTTAGTCAGCCGCAGTTGTTGAGTCTGGGCGGGTTGTAGCCCTAGAGCCTGGTCGGCATCCGCCATCTTGGCCTCCGGCTGTGGGTTGGTAGCTATAACGGAGGCTTGTTGGATCCCGTGGCCCTGTAGGGATTGGACCGGGATGACCCCCGCCGGTCCATAGGGGGGGGGAGGGCTCCTGGTCGCCGAGGTAGTTGGTTGTGGCAGCAGGAGAGCGTCCGTCTCTCCCGCGCTCGCCATGTGAGTAGGCCCCGGACGCCAGATCTGTGAGTGCTGCCAGTAATGGCGCTTGTGGGGTATCATTTTGTTCCGCTTTATGTCCCCGGTCTATTGCTGGTCTTCGTGGCCCGATTAGTCGCTTTTAAATCCGTGGATTTATAGTTTTAATGTAGCTTAATGCAGGAGCTCTGGGGTCACACGTCTTCACTGCTCTGCGGCCAGGCCCCGCCCCCTGTAAGTTATTTTTGTAGAGGTTTTTTTTTTTTCCGGGCTTTCAATCTGGTTGACACATCAAATACATTACAGACCGGTTATGTGATTAATTGACAGTTTAACCTTAAAGAACAGTAAGAAACATAAATGTATATTGTTTTTGTTTTTTTTTAAATCAGATTACTTGGAGAAAATCAGCAATATATACTTTATTTTCCAACTTTTTCTCAACAGGAAAACTACTTTGGAGAGGACGATATGTACACAGATTTTGAAGAAGTTATCTCCAGTCCAGTGCTCTCATTGTCCACTTCTTCCAGCTCTGGATGGACTGCAGTGGGAATGGAAAATGACAAGAAAGACCATGATCCAACATCTAAATCTGTCCATATACTTGCTCTGCGACCATGGGACATCACTGTATTGGTTAATTTGTTCAAGATCCATGCAAAGCTTCCAGTGGTAAGTATATTTAGTCATTAATGCAGGTTAAAAATAGTTTTTACCAAGCAAACAAACGTTCAATCCAAAAATTAACATAGCAAAATTGTAAACCGATAATTATGTACATTTACCATAGGTGTCATAAGCAGAGTTGTTTTTCAATAAATCAATTTTTATTTAAACAAAAGGGGTTACATGATCTGCTTGTTGTTATATTGGCTGGATTATGTTTTTTGAAACCAATTATTTTCATCCTTCTAAGCAATCTGCATGGAGTAAAAGCGCTACGGAATTTGCCGGCGCCATATAAATAATAAAATAATAATATATGACACTGAAACACATTTTAGGAGCATTTAATGTATTCTCTAGCTTTTGGTATTGTGACATGTCAGATTTGTATTTAATAGTTTAATGCAAAGTTCTAATGATGTTTAGAGCAACTACCGTATATACTCGAGTATAAGCCGACCCGAATATAAGCCGAGGCCCCTAATTTTATCCCAAAAAACTGGGAAAACTTATTGACTCGAGTATAAGACTAGGGTGGGAAATGCAGCAGCTACTGGTAAATTTCTAAATAAAATTAGATCCTAAAAAAAATATATTAATTGAATATTTATTTACAGTGTGTGTATAATGAATGCAGTGTGTGCGTGTGTGTGTATGAGTGCAGCGTGTGTGTATGAGTGCAGCGTGTGTGTATGAGTGCAGCGTGTGTGTATGAGTGCAGTGTGTGTATGAGTGCAGTGTGTGTGCATGAATGCAGTGTGTGTGCATGAATGCAGTGTGTGTGTGTATGAATGCAGTGTGTGCAGGGCCGGTGCAAGGATATTTGCCGCCGTAGGCAAAAAACATTTTGCCGCCCCCTCCCCCCCATATGTCCTGACTTCCCCTCCTCCTCCCTCAGTGGTCCTTACCTCCCCACCCCCGTGTTCCTTCACCCCCCCCCCAGTGGTCCTGACTCACCCCTCCCCTAGTGGTCCTTACCCTCCCCTCCCCTAGTGGTCCTTATCCCACCCCCTCCCTCTCATAGTGGTCCTTATCCCCCCCCATCCCTCCCATAGTGGTCCATATCCCCCCCATCCCTCCTATAGTGGTCCATATACCCCCCCCTCCCTCCCATAGTGGTCTTTATACCCCCCCTCCCTCCCATAGTGGTCCTTATCCCACCCCCTCCCTCCCATAGTGGTCCTTATCCCCCCCCTCCCTCCCATAGTGGTCCTTATCCCCCCCCCCCCTCCCATAGTGGTCCTTATCCCCCCCCCTCCCATAGTGGTCCTTATCCCCCCCCTCCCTCCCATAGTGGTCCTTATCCCCCCCCTCCCATAGTGGTCCTTATCCCCCCCCTCCCTCCCATAGTGGTCCTTATACCCCCCCTCCCTCCCATAGTTGTCCTTATACCTCTTTTTTTTGTTATAAATTTTTTATTATTATTTCTTATTTTTTTATTATATTTTTTTTTTCGTCCCCCCTCCCTGCTTGATACATAGCAGGGAGGGGGGCTCCTTCCCTGGTGGTCCAGTGGCAGTTCAGTGAGGGGAGAGGGGGGCTGGCAGAGCTGTACTTACCTTTCCTGCAGCTCCTGTCAGCTCTCTCCTCCGCGCGGTCTGTGCAGCTCCCTCTGTCAGCTCCCAGTGTAAGTCTCGCGAGAGCCACGGCTCTCGCGAGACTTACACTGGGAGCTGACCGAGGTGCTGAACGGACGGCGCGGAGGAGGAGAGAGCTGACAGGAGCTGCAGGAAAGGTAAGTACAGCTCTGCCAGCCCCCCTCTCCCCCCAGTCTGTATTATGGCAATGCAAATTGCCATAATACAGACTCTGACTCGAGTATAAGCCGAGTTGGGGTTTTTCAGCCCAAAAAATGGGCTGAAAAACTCGGCTTATACTCGAGTATATACGGTATTTACGGTTAAACGTGTTATAGGAATGTAATGCAATGGAGATAATTCCCAAGCCCCTAGACTTGCTCTGTCACTGCTTATGATGTCTCCAGAACTTATTATTAGCACCATGTAAAACGCTATTTTTGGTTAAAATAACCCTTGCTGTTATGGTCTGCAGGTAAAACTTACTTTTGTTCCAGCTTTGAGGCAATTGAGCTGCCATTGGATGCCTGTCGCCAGCATGCTGACGTTAGATGTACAATTTGCACAGAATTAATATTAGCCTCCTGGAACTTTTGTTCGTGGGCTGGCTAATGATGTCTGAGTAAAACTGCCTGAGGTGACCTAATCAAATCATTAAAGTGGATGTGGTGCTAAAAGTAACTCATTATGTCATTATTATTATTTCCATTTATATAGCGCCAACAGATTCCATAGCGCTTTACAATACTATGAGAGGGGGGATTTAACTATAAATAGGACAATTACAAAAAACTTACAGGAACGATAGGTTGGAGAGGACCCTGCTCAAACGAGCTTACATTCAATAAGAGGTGGGGTGTAAAACACAATAGGACAGGAATTTGCAATCAAATAAGGTAGGCTGCCTTTTAGGAGAGAGCACAGGACAGGTATGTGAGGTAGAGGTTAGTCTGGGAGGCCATAAGCTTTCCTAAAGAGATGGGTTTTAAGGCACTTCTTAAACGATTGAAGACTAGGGGAGAGTCTGATAGGGGTAGGCAGGCTATTTCATAGGAAGGAGCCGCCCGCGAGAAATCCTGCAAGCGTGAGTTGGCAGTACGGGTGCGGACAGGAGGTGGTCACAGGCAGAGCGGAGAGACCGAGAAGGGACATACCTATGGATCTGTGAAGAGATATAAGAGGGGCTAGAGTTGTTCAGTGCTTTATAGGTGTGAATTAGTACCCTGAATTGACTCCTATAGCATACAGGAAGTCATTGTAAGGCATGACAGAGGGGTGAGTTGTGAGAGAACCGACTAGAGTGGAAAATCAGTCTGGCAGCAGCGTTCATTATAGACTGTAGCGGTGCAGTACGGCTTTTGGGAAGACCAATCAGGAGAGGATTACAATAATCCATCCTTGGTAGCATCTTGCGTAAGAAAGGGGTGGATGCGGGCTATGTTTTTAAGATGGAATCTACAGGATTTGGCAACATGCTGGATGTGAGGATCAAAGCTGAGGCCAGAATCAAGTATGTCAAGACAACGAGCTTGCAAGGATGGAATGATGTGGGTACCACAAACTTGAAGGGAGATTGAAAGAGGAGGATCAGTATTAGGAGGAGGAAAGACAAGGAGCTCCGTTTTAGAGAGATTGAGTTTCAGAAAGTGGGAGGACATTCAGTAAGAGATGGAAGAAATAAAGTTATAGAGGTCCAGGCACTCCTTGGTTCAAGACAGGTACTTTATTATGAACCACAACAGCAACGTTTCGAACCCAGAAGAGGTAATACGTTTGCCAAGAGAGGCAGTATAAAGAGAAAATAGAAGGGGACCAAGTACAGAGCCTTGGGGGACTCCAACTGAGACAGGATGAGGGGAGGAGGTGACATTAGAAAAGGAGACACTAAATGAGCGTTGGGAGAGGTAAGAGGAAAACCACAAGAGGACAGTCACAGAGACCGAGTGATTGTGGAGTTTGAAGCAGGAGAGCATGATCAACTGTGTCAATGCAGCAGCGAGGTCAAGAAGAATTAGTATGGAGTAGGTGCCTTTGGATTTAGCTGCGATTAGGTTGTTAGTCATGCCTCCTTTCACTCTCTCAAGTATTCTTTTAAACCACTGCACAAATTATATGGGCAACCTATCCTTTGTACTTTTGTTGAATTAATAACAAAGAAATCACACCTCTGACCTCTATTTTGAGAAGGGGAAAAAAACAAGACATTTACTATGCATTCATGTAAAAACCTGTATTCTTTTGGCTAATGCACAAAGAAAATTGCATTGACATCTGTGAATATAACTTAAAAGGAATACTCTAAGTACCATCACCACCAAGGCGACTGTAGTGGTTATGTATGGTGCAAGGGGGGGCCATCTCTAGGTAAAAAGTCAATCTAGCTTATTTTCTTAGTCAGTGAGCTGCCCCTGCATGGCAGAGAAGGGGCAGGTGCCCAGTGGTTATTAAACTGTTCTTAAATGGGTTGACTATTTACTTTGGAGATGGGAGCCAAGGCATTTCTGATACCATAACCAATACAGCAGGATGTAGTGGTTACAGTGCTTGGGGTATTATTTTAAGTGTTTTCACAACTGCAGAATAACATGAAATGGTATACAATACAAGCTCTTGTGAAGCATATGACAGAGTAAATACATGTGTTTGTCTATCCTATTCCTTACAGCACGGTGGCAATGATGGACCTGAGTGCCCAACTGTTTTTCTGGAGAGACTTTGCTTTGAGATGAAAAAAACATACAGAGAGACATTTCTTCAGCTTGTGCTTTCCCCTTTACACATATTTGTAAATGACAACTACCAGGTAACTTAAGACTGTTTCTTATCTATCATTTTACTTAGTATCAAGTGGCTTATTCCCAAGCTGTGAATTACAGCAGATAAATGTCATCATAGCTAAGTTTGAAACGTTCTGTATGTCGCATGAAGTGCTTCTTTCCATAAAAAACTCCTCACCATCGGTCATTCGAACATCTGGGGAGGTTTTCTTCCGCTTCCATAAGTTCCACAAAGTTAACGAAGTGGCAGGAACAATGGGTTAGTGTGTTTGTACTACTTTTCATTGAGAATCATTGGCAAGCTGCACTCGTGGTTAGACGCTTTAAAAAAAAAAACAACAACCCAAAAAACAATATTCTTAATGGAATGTTCCTTTAACACTGAATGAGGGTACCTGGGTTCCTCTGTTCACATCATAGTTAATACACTAGCAGGGTCCAAATCCCTATAAAATTCACTATATTATGAATCCAGAAATATACAAAAAATGATGATAGGAATTGAACCTCAGGGTGACAAGCAACACCTCACCTCCTCATGCGTATCTTGTGGCATGTTCACACCTAATCACAGTATACCTGGTAAAGAAACAAAGTGTTTATGTAAAGGTGTGTACCCTTGCTGTGGAATAATAATCCTAAGTGAAGTGAAAAAAAACCCCACTAAACAATCAGTCTGGGTTCCATGAAGTGTCACTCCTCCTTAGCCATACCAATCAATACCAGAGATTGACACTCTCATCCTATCACTGCTGCCCATCACTACTTTAGGCTTATTGGAAGCATCTCTCCAAGCAGCAAAGAGGGACTAGTCAATGGGTAGCCAGATGCCCTTGCTCAGGAGATGAAGTAGTTATGATGCCAATAATGTTCATTTAATGTTAATTAAAATGTATGTTAATTGCACCTTACTGACTAGTACATGGAATATTCACAGCGGCCAACAATGGATGGAATGCTTCGAGAAGGCCACATCAGCCTGTCTGGTTGTCAGCTCCGAGCACATGCAATGTTTTCTGCAGAAGGACTACCTCTGGGCACAGATATCCTGGAGTATGCATGGCTGATAGACGTGCAGGCTGGTTCTCTCACAGCAATGGTCACTACTCCACAGGTAGTGTGATTGTACTATATTGTAGATTTACAGTTTGTCAAACAAATATTAGAAAACTTCAGTTATCCTTTCTAAAACAAAATGGAAGACTATTGCTTAATTGGTATTTTATATATGTCCTTTACAGAGGTGACTCTCACGTTATTGCACATTACTGTTGAAGTATTGTCATCATAGGTGCTTCACATGATATAGTTACATAGGCTGAAAAGAGACATGTGTCCATCAAGTTCAGCCTTTCTCACATTTGTTTTTTGCTGTTGATCCAAAAATAGGCAAAAAAACTTCCAATTTTGCAACAAACTAGGAAAAAAATTCCCTCTTGACCCCAGAATGGCAGTCAGATTTATCCTTGGATCAAGAAGCATTTAATTATTTTTTAGTTTTTGTCTCTTTTATATACAGATATCTTTATCATGCATGTGTGAGATAAATATATGTATACATACATATTATGTATGCCCCTAGATGTATAGATATACATATACAATAGCCACTTACATAAACCATATGGCCATGTTATTACTTATTATTACTACACTTGCTTTTAAATGCAAATTGCTAAACAGTTGTTTGCGTGTGATTCAATGTGTAAAGTGTACAGACATGTTTTAAAGGAACACTATATTGTTAGGAATACATGTATTCCTAATGCTATAGTGATCCTCTACCTTTGTAGGTGTCCACACCCCTTGCAGGAGTTTAAAAGGGAAGATTTGTTTACCTTGCGCCATGCAGCGCTGGTCTACATGGTGGCACTCCACCTCCCTTGCTGAAATAATCAGTTTTGATGGTCTCAGCCAATCCAATGCTTCTACGTAGGGAAGCATTGGGAAGCTAGTGCGTGTGTACGGCAAATCACTGCACCAATCAAATGCACTTAATTAGTCATTAGAGCTATAACCGTTTAAATGCTATACTATATATACACTGGTGCACTGCATATATAATACTGTTTGCCAGCACTCTGGAACTTCCATGTTCTTCAAATGCTATTTATTCTCAAATCACCATAATTATCAAGAAGTCAACGTTTCAGTTCCTCTTGGAACTTTGATCAAGACAACCGGATTTAAGAATAAAAAGTTTTTGAAAAAACAGGAAATTAAAAGGGCCATTAACAAGCACCAGGCATTTGACAGTTGCGATGCAAAGCCAATTTGTAGTTTTGTTTAAATGAATAATAGAAATAATAACTATAGTTAATAAATAGTAAAATTTAGCATGCCCACTTTTCCTATAAAACTTAATTTTACCCAGATTAGAAACAACCTAAACTGAGAATAGATGCCTAGTTATAAATATAAAAATGTGACTGAGCAAAAGACGCTGATTGTAAAGCAGCATGACTAAATCTCCTTATAATTGTCAAGCTGTGCCAAACGCTTTTAGTTGTGTAATCCGTTGACTTGTGATCACACTGTTTAAGCCCTTACTGTGTTGGTAACATGCCATCTTGCAGCTGGCGTGCTTGCTGGACTGGGGGCAGACCTTTGTATTCCACGTCATGTGCAATGAGTTCCAGCTGGAGAGGCCAAAATCTGTGGTAATATGCCAGCACGGTATCGACCGGCGAATTTGTGATTCAAAGGTATGAACATACATTTTTATTTATTTAATTTTTTTTTTTTAATGCTATTTTTATTTCATAAACTATTCATTTTTTTTATATACCGGTAATTTTATCTGATCATTACTTGCGGAAAACCGCTCACGGTAACGTTATAATTTAGACTACCCAACTTTTTCTAACATAGGCCTCTGTTTAATATTGTTGGATTTGCTTTGTAAATGATACAACTATGTCCGATACACTTTTCAAATGAATTATCTACAAACATTCCCATAGACTTTATTGGTGACTTCTGTAGATAAATCATTTGAAATTGATCTTGAAGAAAAATTATATATTGTAAGTAGGGATAATTTCAATTCATTTTGACCACTTTTCATTATTAGCAGTCAATGACCCTTTATTATCAGCAAGGCTGATTTACAGTATATATTAACTTTTAATCATTGCTTTCCTATCTGGCAGAGTCTGATACATAGGGACAGGCTCATGGAGCTCCAGGTCAGTAGCCCATGTCCAAAATAGGCCAACCGTTCTGCCTCTCACCCCAAAAATACTGCTTGGTAGTGCAGGAAGTAAGTGATATTACATCATATAATGTCCTCCCAGTGCTCTATGAAAGTCATGGGCATCAAGCTATCTCCTATGGGCCAAAGGAAAGCCACGCTCACGTGGTTATACGGAAAATGAAGAGGAGTGTGGCTAAAAATAGCATGCACTTATTTATGCAATTTATTTTTGTGAGTGTGGATGTCTGCATGAATCTGTAAGTGTTCATGTCTGAAACTGTGTGTTTGTGAATCTCTGAGTCTATGTGGGTGAATCTTTGCGTCTGTGAAGCTGTTTGTATGAAGGGTCACTGAACTCGGATGCCCACATAAGAGGAGGCATGTGTGTCATTGGTGATAACAATTTAAAATCAATTTCAAACTTAAGACCAAAGTAGCCATAGTGGAAGCAAAGCTGACTTGGAGAATATTTACAGTTATGTATTTTGCCCTACATATTAAATTTAGTTTGATTTCCTGACACTTTAGGAAATAACCCGTTAAAAGAATTGTATTGAATTAGCAAGGGAATTGCAAAATCTAGGCCAAAATTGCAAAACTGAAAAGATTTTCCAATTCAACTCTTTTTTCCAAGCAGCTACCTTGGCATAGATATTGCAATTTCTTCACCAATTTACCTCAATTAACTTTTTAGTGAATAGACCCTTCCGTATGATAGCATACTCATATAAGCAGATATTTTTGTAATAAAACTAATGGGCCGCAGACACATTTATAATAATTTTTAAAAATAATTATCTGTTATCATAATTAAAATTTTCTCAGTTTTGTACTATGTGCATCTTCCTTAATGAAATTAATTGTATTCCGTGGCTAATACAACCTGCTACAAATATTCATGTGAGCAAATAAATTAAATCAAATGTCACACATTAATGTAACTTGTTTTATGTGTGAAAAGAAGCAACTTGTAAATAAAGTATATCTTTACAGTTGAACCTCGTAACTCAAACTTAATCCCTTCCAGAAGGCTGTTCGAGTTCCGATTTGTTCGAGAACCGAATCAACATTTTCCATAGGAATTAATGTAAATTTGTTTAATTTGTTCCAGACCCCCAAAATTACATGGATGGGGATAGGTAACTGTGTTTCTGGCATTAAATACAAAAGCATATAAAATGGCTGTATTCGGTTTAAAATATCAAATACACCTCTTTCCTCTGCTTGTATCCTTATGTCCATAGTCCCTCTTTCCTTACTAGTGTCCTTTTGTCCTCTGGTATCCTTCTCCTCATATTTTCCTCTTTCTCCTTGTATTATAATTCTGTCCATATCCCTTCACCCTTTACTTGTGTCCCTCTGGTTTTCCTCTCCCTATATTCCCCTCTATCCGTTTACATAGTCCATCTGCCCACATTTCCTAATCTTACACCTGTTTGCCATGCCTCCCCACACTTGTGTCCCTCTGTGAAAGCCACGTGATGTGTTTGGGTACCAAGGAGCGTTCTAGTACCGAGACATTTTTTACGCCAAATTTTAGTTCAACTTCCGAATTGTTCGATAACGGGAATGTTCGAGTTCCGAGGTTCCACTATACATGCAAAATAAACACTAGTAAAAATTCCCTTGAGAGATAAAAAGCTTTTTTAAAGGAATACTGAAGTGGAAATCAATCAATCAATAAATTGATTATTTTGCGTATCTGCCCCTGGCCAAATTAAGAAACAATGCGTGCACGCTCCCTGAAGTAATTCACACCAGACACAAGTTTCAGGTTAATGAAGAACTTGAGGAATGTTTATTAGATGGGGCACGCATGCCCCTTATAAAGCAAAAAATACATCATAGCATTGTCAGAGATAACATAGATTTATACATCAATAATTGGTTAGGGGTTAAGTGGTTGATTTATTGCTCGTCCTACCGGGTGTGATGTCACTGGCATCATGCGGGTCTCCCCCAGATTCCAGCGCCATCTTGTTAGTAAGGGTGTTATTCGATGACTAAGGGAAACTCCCTGGCCCTAGCGGCCATTTTAAGTAAATCATATAAAACGATTAATGCTGATTGAGAGCTATATAAAGTAAATAGACATTTTACAAGTTTAAGAAATCAGGATGATATTCCATTTCCACAACAAATACATTTATGGATATATAATATTGTATCCTTTAAATAAATACATATACTGATCTGTGTTTGTGATATTCCAGTTTGTTGACATTTGTTTCAATATTTGTCCTTCCAAAGCTGAGTTGTCATCCTGGACCATGCCTCCCTGCAGATGACCTAAAATACAGGATGACGCGTTTGGCAGTTGATGGAGCAGATCTCTACATTGTGGAACACGGATGTGCTACAAATATTAAGGTAGAAATCTAATCATTATTTTTTTTTTGAGAATGCCTTGCTTGAAATCTCTGCAGACGTTGTGTTCGATGTAGGATTATAATTGCTTGTTTTAGTATGTTACATTCTAACGTCTTTCTGTTATGTTAAATATAATAGTCATGTACCGCTAGACTGAGGGATCCTCCATAGACACAGCCAATTCTCTGCAGTATTCACTGATGATGGCTGCAGGTCTTGACACAGGCTCCACTTTATGTCAGGAAATGTCAGGCGGAGGAGAAATATAGAGACAAAGCAGTCCATACTGTGTCTCTGGATATCTTTTCACTGGGTTGGAATTTCAGTGAAATTCCAACACAATCATAATGAGAATTTCATAGAGGTTGTATCTTTATGAAATACTCATTTTTAATAGGGGGCAAGATTCTTTACTAGTGCATGCCTTTAGTGGCTGTCGGATTTACACTCATATCATTATCTGGAAAATACGAACATCTCAAAACATAAAGACCTGTCAAGCTGTATTAGTGCTTATGGTACATATTGGACTACATCCTAATACTATAACAATTCAGCTTATTTAGGAAGTCCCTAGACTTTTCACCATAGTAGGGGTAACTTCGCTATCAAGCTAATACATTGTTCCAACAAAGAGACAGTAATTAATTGACTCTCTCACAAACTACATCAGAGTGGAGGTCTTTGGACATTTTAATATTGTGGCTAACTACTACCAATCCTTTTTTTTTTTTTCTTACTATTCAGTGATTTTTATGATTTGTTAATTCACTATGGCACTTTGAACATGCAGACATTTGGTGGATATTCCCCTATTTTTCTTTCTAAACTGTCAGTATTCTATTACACCACCTATCTCCTATTCCTGGTTGCTTTAATAGCAGAGTTATTTGCTATTTTATCCATGAATATATATTCTGTCTGTAAGTGTCCATATTTTCCCAGTTTCCATTTAACCTTGGCACCTACCTACATTGCTGCACAGCACTTCAACCTATCTGTGTTTCTGTGGATGAATTGGACCATCTAGCATACACTATATGGACAAAAGTATGAAGACACACCTATTAATTATTGAATTCAGGTGTTTCAATTTGACCCATTGCCACAGTTGTATATAAAATCAAGCACCAAGCCTTGAGTGATGTCATCTTGGAGGCATGCCTCCAGAGTTTTGGGGGGTTAGTGAGCAGGGGGGGGGCAGGACTCCATGCATTAAAAAGTTGTAAAAGTGCCTATACAGTGTCCCTTAAAGTGTTGGCTACTTATCAAACTAAAACAATGGTCCAAATACAGGCTTATCCTATTAACAAAATAATATTGTAGTGTTCATATTTTTATAGTTATAAGCATAACTGAATTTATGATTCATTATTTGGCAAATAGTTATTTTTGTAGAAGTTTGACGAGTGAGTAACCTTAAAAGGACACTCCAGGTACCCAGACCACTTCTGCCCATTGGAGTGGTCTGGGTGCCAACTTCCACCATCCACCATCCTTAACCCTGCATCTGTAATTATTGCAGTTTTTATAAACTGCAAATATTACCTTGCAGGGTTAAGTCCTCCTCTAGTGGCTGTCTATCAGTCTATCAGACAGCCACTAGAGGGACTTCCGTGTTCTTAGAACACAAAGTGTTTTAAATGACGCTTGACGTCCTCACGCTATGCATGAGGACCTCCAGCGTTGCCGGAATCCCCATAGGAAAGCATTGAATAATGGGTAGGTCTAATGTGCGTGCACGGCAGGTCTCCCCCGCTGGCTGGCGTGGGCGGGGCCTGACCCAGCGCCGAGGGACATCGGTGCTGGATTCAGGTAAGTCACTGAATGGGTTTTAACCCCTTCAGCAACATGAGATATGGGCTGGGAGGGAGAGGGGCACTGCAGGGTCCAGCAGTGCCAGGCAAACGGATATGTTTTCCAGGCACTGGAGAGTCCCTTTAAGGACATTTTGACAAGTGCATTTTGATGCTGCTATTTTAAATAGAGTGGCTGTGATTTATAGTGGTTATGAAATAAGTTATATTTAAAGTTTATCTTAAATTCTCTAACCTTTATCCCTCACACCCAAACCATAGCCATAATGTATTTAAAACGTAACTGTTTCTTAATTCACCAAACCTGTATGTTTCCCATATCCCAACTAAAATTTTGCAGACTGACCTCACAAATCCTTTAATCTTGCCTTCTCCAAAATGGCAGCTCTAAATGATCTTCTGCCTTCTTCCTATAGATGAGGACATAGTCACAATATGGGCAACTTGATAAACATTCTGCCAATAAAAACAGTTTAACCCCATAACGACCGAGGACCTAACCATCACAACGGTAATATGTACTTACCCGATCGCCATTGTTGCCCTGGCGGCGCTCCCGGTGTGGGGAGATTGCCTGCAGCCCAGGAAGTCTCCCCATGGCGAATTAGGACCCCTGGGGCCATGTGATCGCTCAACAGAGCGGTCACATGATCACAATAGTCACAATAGTGTGCTGACAGGCAGTCTCCCTGCTAGTGTAAAAAAAAATAAAGGTTAATGTTAATAAAAAAAATAGAATTATATATATATATATATATATATATATATAGATATAGATATAGATATAGATATATATATATATATATATATATATATATATATATATATATGATATATAATGTCATACCAAGTGTATTTTTATATTAATATAAAAATACACTTATAATTAAATTACACACATAATTATATATATTGTGTATATATATATATTATATATCTATATGAAATGTTATTCTAACTGTATTTTGATATTAATATATATATATATATATATATATATATATATATATTTATATCAAAATACACTTAGAATGAAATTGTATATATATCTATGTATATATAAATAAATACAAATAATATGAAATATACATATGCCCATATACAAAATTACATAAATAATTATATAAATATACACATAGACTTCAAATATATAAATATGCATATATATTTAAATTCTATGTGCATATTTATGTAATAATTTTATTGATTGCAATTTGAGGGACTTGCCTGACAATCCAGGCCGAAAGTCCAGAGAATTTAATTTGCTAGCACTGTATTTTACTCTGTAACTTTCTATGACACCCTAAAACCTGTACATGGGGGGTACTGTTTTACTCGGGAGACTTCGCTGAACACAAATATTAGTGATTCAAAACAGTAAAACATATCACAGTGACCATATTGAAAGTGACTTTTTTTGGGCATTTTTCACACACAAACAGCACTTTTACTGATGATATAATTGTTGTGATACGCTATACTGTTTTGAAACACTCATATTTGTGTTCAGCAAAGTCTCCCAGATATAATAGTACCCCCATGTACAGGTTTTATAGCGTTTTTGAAAGTTACAGGGTCAAATATATGGGTCAAATATTTTTACATTGAAAATGGCCAGGTTGGTTACGTTGCCTTTGAGAGCGTATGGTAGCCTAGGAATGAGAATTACCCCCATGCTGGCATACCATTTGCAAAAGAAGACAACCCAAGGTATTGCAAATGGGGTATGTCCAGTCTTTTATAGTAGCCACTTAGTCACAAACACTGGCCAAAATTAGCGTTCAATTTAGTTTTTTACTTTTTTCACACACAAATATGAACGCTAACTTTGGCCAGTGTTTGTGACTAAGTGGCTACTAAAAAAGACTGGACATATCCCATATTGAATACCCTGGGTTGTCTACTTTAAAAAATATATATATGTACATGTGAGATGTGATTCAGAGATTTATGACAGATAATAGTGTTACAATGTCACTATTGATAAATTATAAAAATGTATGTTTTGAAACCGCAATATCCTACTTGTACTTATTGCCCTATAACTTGCAAAAAAAAAGCATGTAAACACTGGGTATTTTTAAACTCAGGACAACATTTTGAATCTATTTAGCAGTTTTTTTTCATTCGCTTTTGTAGATGAGTAAAAGATTGTCCAAGTAAAAGTAAAACAAATATGTGTTTTTTAAAATGTTTCATCATATTTTTTTATTTTTTTTAAATTAAATGACATGAGATTATATAAAGAATGGTATGTAAAGAAAGCCCTTTTTGTCCTGAAAAAAACAATATATAATTTGTATGGGAACAGTAAATGAGAGAGCGGAAAATTACAGCTAAACACAAACACCACAAAAGTGTAAAAAGAGGCCTGGTCGCAAATGTACAACATTGCAAAAATAGTCCGGTCCTTAAGGGGTTAAGTAAAATCATCCTTACCTGCACACAACAGTAACTTGAAAATCCCCATGAGGAATGAATGCAGTTTTGTAGACATAAATTAAGAGTAAATAACATCTACTTCAGAAATAAGTGATTATTATTCTTATTTCATTAATGTGCCTACTCACTCTCCCCAGGATTTCAATCTATTTATTTATTCAGGACATTGTCTGAGATATTTACTTCTGTTTGATTGAAGGCAGAATGACATACATCTTTTCTGCCTCACCAGAAAAGGTCTCCAAGTGCAGCACCCATGACCTATGTTCATTCTCTGATATACATTTAGAATTGTTCATTCTCTAATATATGTTTACAATTTCTGTGCTACAGTTCTGAGACCTAGCAAAACAAGTGGTGACTGTATTTGATTAAAATAGCACCCTCTCAAAATCAACATGATTTGCTTTAGCATATGGCAGGCTATACATTACCAACTTAATCAGCTGATACATATACTTAGCAGAGGAAGGGAAATACTCCAATAGGTTAAGATAATAGAAATTTAGTTTTATCATGACCTTTAAAGAATTAACATTGCCCCGCCAGCCCATGTGTCCTGAACTGACTTCTTTCAGAACGGTATTTTTATAGAGCTCTAACCAGCTATATCGTGTTTTATATCTTCACTGACAGTCACCTCTGATATGTTTCCAGGGGTTTTTGTAAACACAATTATGAATACAGCTATTTTGTAGACACCCTCTGTCTTTCTGATTGATAAACCTGCCTTGAGAATCTTCCTTTTAATGCCTTCTTTCCTCATTTCAATGTGCTATTTTAAAGGCCAAGTCTAATGTTGCCTTCTTTGACCTAAAGCTTCTCCACTATCATTATGATCATTGTTGAGCACACAACTCTGAATTTATATGCTCATGGTTTCAGTTTTGATTATATCACATACATTGCCTGATAGCTTTATATCACATATACTGCTTGGTAGGCACTACATGTGTAATTACTGAAATATAACTTTATTGGTTTGTATAAAACAAGTAATGCATGAGTATATAGCATTTGACAAGACAAGTAATGCAAGCCCTAAACACGCGTTGCCTTTTTAGTTGTTTGGATATTGCGTTTCAGTCTGTTTTTTTTCTAGTTGCTGAAGTGGCCCATAGTCTAGCAAACTGAAATTATACTTTGACATTAAAATTGTAGTTTTGTATAAAATTTAAAGGGACACTACAAGCACCAAAACATCTTAATGGAGTGGTTTTAATATATCATGCCCCTACAGTCTAACCTCTGCCTGCAAGGGGAAGTTTCTCATGTCTGTCAAATCACTGAGTTATCATGGTGGTTGGAGTAAACCTTTAACTTCCATTGATGGTTCCTGTACTTTCAGACATTATGGGAATAAGTTCACATCCTTTTGGTTCAGTTGGTGATGTTCTAGATACAGTATTTCACTAATTTGTGCCATTGTTGCAATGTTGCAATGTACTTTTTAGACTCCAGCATTGGCACAGCGTGTTAATTCCTGAACTTTTAGCCATCGTAATTTGATTACCAAAGTACTTTTTGTTTCCTTCCAGATGGGTGCTATCCGACTTGCAAATTGCAACCTCCATAACCAGGCTGTGGGTGAGGGCATTAGCGCAGCCATCCAGGATCTGCAACTGAGACAATACATTGAGCAGATGGACAGCAGCAGACTGGGGCTTCAGCCTACAGTTTTGCGCAGAGCATACTGGCTGGAAACAGGATCTCTTAGTTTAGGGCTCATCACAGCTGATATAGCCCTGGCTGCAGATCATTCTTCCAAGCATGAGGTTCAAAGGCAGTTTTTGGAAACACATGATAATAGAACCAAACGGTAAGTTAGCAACTATCTTGATAGAATTCTTTGTGACTTTAAATCCTGCTCAGCTAGGATAACATACTAGGGATACCAGTTGGCCCATGCTTTCTTTTTTTAGTTTTTATTACATAAATCACTGCACAGCACAGGTTTAATAGGAAATCATCATGCTTGCATCGTGCCACATTCTTTGAAAAAGCAAATGTGATGTATTAGATGTACATTGAACAGGCTTTTAAGCAATATATATTGCATTATGACTCCAGCCAGTTGTGTTTTTCCCCAAAAGACATTCAGAAATCTTCCTAAACGCAATCCCTAAACTCCATTAAAAGTTTAGTGAATATACATTCTGTCTGTATGTGCATGTCCATCTTCTCCCTGTTTCTTTTTGGGCCCCCACATTACTGCACAATATTTCAAACTTGTGTTTCTGTGGATCGATTTGATCATCTAACATACACTTTTTGGACAAAAGTATTGGGACACGGCTCCTTACAATTAGACCCATTGCCACAAGTGTATAAAATCAAGCACCAAATCATGCAGTATGCATTTACAAACATTTATGAAAAAAAATGGTTATTCTGATTCTGAAGAGGTCAGTGAATTCAAGCATGCAATTTTTTGCCAATCTTTGTAATTAGTTTGTGAAATGTCATCCCTGCTAGATATTTCACGGTCAGCTGTAAGAGGTATTATTGAAAAATAGAAGTGTTTAGTAACAGCAGCAACTCAGCCACAAAGCAAAAGGACACGTAAAGTCACAGAGCAGGGGGCACCAAGTGCTCAAGCAGCACATTGTATGTTTAAGTTTAAAAAAAACAAAAAAAGAGAAGACCTCCAAAAGGGGGCCTGGAGTGTGTAAAGGGACTTCAAAGGGGGTAACCCTAAGAATTAGATCAATTGTATACAGAAAATGTCCAATGGACACAAAGAAGTCCCTATATGGATAGTATGTATTATTCAATATGATTTAAAAATTCAGTTTATTAGATAATAATTAAAAATATATAGCAAAACCACAACAGAAAAGGAAACTTATAAATATACACAGAGTAGAGAACAGAAGCCAATAAGCTCTGCAATGTAAGAGGGGTAGAAGGAGTTCTGTAGAAATGAAGGCTGCTTAAAATTTCTATAATTAGAGGTAGGAGGAACAAAAGTTAAATAGATCAAAATCGCTCTTGTTAAAAGTGGTTATGGTAAATTAAAAATATATTGTTCACAAAGGGTTAACCAACTATCAGAAAATAGGTAGTAGGAACGAAAGTAAAGTAGATCCATGTCACTCTTGCTTGAAGTGGTTATGGTGAGTGAAAAACATATTGTTCACAAAGAGTTAACCAACTATTAGAATTGCTAAGCACTATAGGACCTATGAAATAAAACAACAATATATTGAAATCAGTAACCCCCCCACTTAAGAGGAATCCCTAGGATATATTTCACTCACAAAGAATTAACCAACTAGTTGTAAGTTGTTGAGCAGTATGAAACTTTTAAAGTCTAACTACAATGGTTTGAAATCAATGACCCCCACCTAAAAGGAATCCTGGGGAAATAGTCACTGTCTATTGTTCACAAAGGGTTAACCAACTATCAGAATATAAGTAGGAGGAACAAAAGTAAAGTAGATCCAAGTCACTCTTGCTTAAAGTGGTTATGGTGAGGGAAAAACATATAGTTCACAAAGGGTTAACCAACTATTAGAATTGCTAAGTACTATAGGACCTATGACATTACACGACAAAATATTAAAATCAGTAACCCCCTACCTAGGATATATTTTGCTCAAAAAGGGTTAACTAACTGAATGTAAGTTGCTGAGCAGTATGAAACTTTTGAAGTCTGACAAAGGAGTTATGTAGCAATGAAGGCTGCTTAAAAATTCTATAATTGGAGGTCGGAAGAACAAAATTTAAATAGATCAAAATCACTCTTGCTTACAGTGGTTATGGTGAGTGAAAAATTAAAGAGAGTTTCCCCTCATAGGTATTATTCAAAACCCCTCATAAACTATCCATAGGGATGAAAAAAATAGGCAGCGCATTAAAAAGTTGAGAGTGAGCCTGACGCACTTTTCGGCGCTACTACAGCGCTATCGTCTGAGGGGAAACTCTCTTTAATGTGGTGTAGTTAAGGACTACTTTCTAGCCAGCATGTAGGGCTCAGCTTTTCCTTATCAGGTTTTTTTTTTTTTTTTCTTGAATATTCAGTTAGTAGCTTTCAGCCTTCATTTTAGTCATTTTTTCAGATAGCGACCTTGAAGTCGATTTATTTTTAGTAACTTTCTATGAAGGTTTAGCTGCTATTTCCCCAGGATTCTTTTCAGGTGGGGGGTTATTGATTTCAAATCATTTTCGTTAGACTTAAAAAGTTTCATATTGCTCAGCAACTTACATTCAGTTAGTTAACGCTTTGTGAATAAAATATATGCTGGGGATTCCTCTTAGGTGGGGGGGGGGGTTATTGATTTCAATATATTGTCGTTTTATTTCATAGGTCCTATAGTGCTTAGCAATTCTAATAGTTGGTCAACCCTTTGTGAACAATGTTTTTCACTCACCATAACCACGTTAAGCAAGAGTGACTTGGATCTACTTTGCTTTTGTTCCTCATACCTATATGCTGATGGTTGGTTAACCCTTTGTAATCAATAGACAGTGACTATTTCCCCAGGATTCCTTTTAGGTGGGGGGTCATTAATTTCAGATCATTGTCGTTAGACTTTAAAAGTTTCATACTGTTCAGCAACTTAAAATCAGTAGGTTACCCTCTGTGAGTAAAATATATCCTAGGGATTCCTCTTAGGTGGGGTGTTACATATACAGGTATATTGTTTTTCAGGGGCTGGGCCCCTTATTTCCACTGAAGGGAAATCGTAATGCTAAAGCATACCAAAACATTTTGGGCAACTTGTGTTCCAACTTTGTGGGAACAGATTGTGCAAGGCCCTTTTCTATTCCAGCATAATTGTGCCCCTATGCACAAAGCATGGTCCATAAAGACTTGGTTGGTTGGATGAGTTTGGTGTGGAAGAACTTGACTGGCCACACAGAACCCTGACCTCAATCCCATCGAACACCTTTGGAATCAACTGGAACGGAGAATGAGAATCAGGTCTTTTCAACCTACATCAGTGCCTGACCTCACAAATGCTCTACTTGGTGAATGGACAAAAACTTCCACAGAAACACTCCAATATCCCAGAAGAGTAGAAGCTGTTATAGTTGCATAGGAGGGGACCAACTGCATATTAATATATATGTATCTAGAATGTGATGTCATTAAAGTCCATGTTGGTGTAATGGTCAGGGAAATGCACACAGAATGCAAGTAAAGTCAGAGATGTATGCATTTAACAGTTTGGTGTTTTATAAAATGATTATAATATATAAATAATGTTGAGTGCTAGTGTTTTGTTGTTGTTCATGTTTTTATTTTATTTTATTTTTTTTGTGCTTTGTAAATTAAATTAGAATGTTTGGATGCATCTTAGGCAGCCATGACCCAGGAAGGATCTCTAACAGCCATCTGAGGAGTGGCCAGTGAAGTTATCACTAGGCTGTAATGTAAACACTGCATTTTATCTGAAAAGACAGGGCTTGCAGCAAAAAGCCTGAAGGTAATGATTCTACTCACCAGAACAAATACAATAAGCTGTAGTTGTTCTGGTGACTATAGTGTCCCTTTAAGCTGATTATTTGTCCATTTAGTTATGGCAAATATGTGTATTTTAAGGTTTTAATGAAAGGACAATTAATGCACCCAGACCACTTCATCTCAATTAGGTTAATTTTAGTCCTAACCCTGCAATCTAAAACATTGTCATTTAGTAGATACAACATCGGTATGATTGCACCGCTAGTGGCAGTCTCAATCTGTTCTCAATCAGATGCTGCTCATAGAGAATATTTGATTGGTGCAGCTTGCGATTTGCTGACCATGAACTCTGACCTCCAAATGCTTCCATAGGGGAAGCATTGGATCAGCTGCCTTAAATCATCAGTCTTGATAATCTCAGCCTGAGAATAGAGGTGGCAGTGCAAAGCCTCATGTGAAGGGCTATTCATAAACCATTCAGTATCTGTAAAATAATGGGTATGAATAAGTAGAGAAAATATTCATCTTACTTGTTTTTCCCCTCACATTTTTGAGCATGCATTAGCATCCATTGTGAAGCTTGTTTTTAAACATAAAATCCCAAAAGGAAATGAGGTCTTTGCTATGTGTGCATTTGTGCGATTCTGTTTACTCTAGTTTTCTTTCGTTTTTAAAATAAGAAATGTGTGTTGACTTGGAACCACCACATTGTGTTGTAGATACATAGTTGTGACAAAATGTAGTAAGACATGCATGTAAAAACTATGCAACAGTTTAAACTCTTATTAGGCACCCTTGGTCACATTGTCAGACATTACTATTTAGCCACATTCAATTCATTCCTCTTTTTTCCATTGTTTTTTGAGCAACTAGTTTCATTATAGTTAATAGGAATATTTGTTCTTTCGTCACATGGCAGGCTTTGGTTCCTGTGGCCTGATGATGCTGTGAAAAACAAAAGAAGCCGTAATAAGTGTGGCTGCCTGGGAGGCTGCAGGTTCTTTGGTGGTACAGCAACAGGTCTAGATTTTTTCCGATTGGAAGAGCTGACTCCTTCAAGCAGCTCAGCCTACTCCAACATGAGTTCAGAGTCGGACATGTTTTATGGGCAGTCCTTGCTGCAGCCTAGTGAATGGATAATAACCAAGGAAGCTCCAAAAGTAGAAGGTAAATCAAACCATACGTTGTGTGATAACGTTGCTCTTACAAAAATATGTATAATCATAACATAATATAATCATAACAAATCTATAATATGACATTGAGTGTGTGATAAGTCAATTTCTGTTAACTGTTTTGGTTCTTGCAGTTACATACTGAATGTGTCCTAAGGACATCATAACCATGACCCTGTACTGACAAATGTGATTTAATTCATCTGCAGGCAGCTCCTCTGGGCTTTCAGTGGTTCTGAAAAGGGTTTAAAAACACAAATCTTTAATGATGTTAAAGTAAAATATAGGCTGTACTTACTCATGTCACTAATATCAAGCTAAACCCTTTTTTGTGATGATCAGAAGTTATTTGTATGTTTCAGCTGCTTCAGTTATGTTTTAGGGAATTAAAATTTAGGGAATAAAAAAAAAAGAAAGAAAAGAGAGAAAATAATTACTACCATGCTTCTTTTTAAGGTAAGAATAATGGCATCAGAAAGAAAGAGTGGGACCCGAGGTCTGTGTCAATAGAGACTGAGAAGAAAGCCCAGCATCTGAGTCTGCAGGTCCCATTGCGTTCTCACAGTTCATCATCGTCTGAGGAGAATAGTAGCTGCAGTGCTGCTCTTCCTCTACTGGCTGGGGAAAAGGACAGTCCTCCTTCTGTCAATGAGGAATCTATTGGACAAATCGAATTCCCACCTAGAGCGAAGTCACAGGAATCCCATGGAAGGTTGATAGTTCATTTACTTTTTGGTTTTTGATTTGTTGCAGAAATCCTATTTTATTTTTAATGTGTTTGTTTTCTAATATTTTGCTATATTACTAACTGCAGAAAAATTTATTCACAGTTAATTTGTTTAACTTGGTAAAAATGAAGCTGTGGCATAGTTACATTAATTCACTTGTATTCCATTCTGTGGATTTTAATAGAGTTCAGATTTGCTTCTAAATACTCATCGATAACTTCTTGTCATTTGTATTAATTGGACCCAAAGGAGTAAAATTTAGCTTCAGGCTTTTTGCAGTAAACCCCATCTTTTCAGAGAGAAGGCAGTGTTTACATTACAGCCTAGGCATAAGTCCACTGGCCACTCCTCAGATGGCTACTAGAGGGGCAGCACTGACATTCAGTATCTCCACCCTCTGCATGCAGACACTGAACTTTCCTCATAGAGATGCATTGATTTAATGGAGCTCTGTGAGCAGATGCTGATTGGCCAGACTGTGTTGGACTTGTGCGGGCTTTGCCCCTGATCTGCCTCCTTTACAGTCTCAGCCAATTCTATTGGAAAGCATTGTGCTTGGCTAACATAATCACTTCTGATGATATCAGCCAAGGAAGCAGATTAGGGGCAGAGCCATCACCAGCAGACTGGAATAAAGGTGATATTTCACTATATTTAGAGGGGCAGGGAGGCTAGATGGTGTTTTTCACACTCTAAGGTCAGAGATACGGGTTTGTATTCCTGACCTTGTAGTGTTCCTTTAAGTTTACCTCAGCTTGTTTAATATTATTTGTTTTGCTCTAACCTGTCATCCAGAACTACGTAGTGTGTTGGTACTCTACAAATTATATAAATACTTGTACAGGTTAGTATAATATTCACTCAAAGTATTTGTGTGAAACTTTTTTGAAATACATCATAGGACATGTTGGCAATAAACGTAAATCTTTTCAAATGCCAAGACTGATTAAAGTGCATGATGGGTGAATAATTATTTGCTAGCTTTGTAAAGTAGTTTTTGTTTTAGTGTTCCAGTTGAAGCTTCAGCAAGCAGTCCTGTATCCCCAATCTCTCAGGATAAAGTTGTCCATTCTCCTCTCCGATCTCCTCTAAAGCGTCAGGCATCTGTATGTTCGACTCGTCTTGGAAGCACAAAAAGTCTCTCTGCTGCTTTCTATGGAGACAAGCCACCTGTCCCTGTTGGAGTTCAGTTCAGTAGTGATGTCTCCCGTAGTGATGAAAATGTTCTGGACTCTCCAAAACAGAGGAGAAGCTTTGGGTCCTTTCCATACACTCCATCTGCAGATTCAACTTCATTCCACCAATATCGTTCAATGGACTCTAGTATGTCTATGGCTGATAGTGAAGCTTACTTTTCTGCTGCAGAAGAGTTTGAACCTATCAGCAGTGACGAAGGCCCAGGAACGTATCCAGGGAGAAAAAGACGGAAAAAACAAACACAGACAATTGATTACAGTAGGGGCTCAATTTATCACAGCGTTGAAGGTCCTTTGACTGGAACAACTCAAGGAGAAACTAGACTAGACCCAAGGACGCTGCCAATCAGAACTCATGCATCTCAAGCCTCATTTGTTTCTGCTTTGGGAGGGGAAGAAGAAACTCTTGAACATTTATATGCTATGGAGGCTGAAAAACCTGCCGAAAATGAACAAAATGATCAGCAGCCCTTAATGTCCTGCTATCAGAATTATTTGAGCCAATTCCAGGTTTTCAATTGGTCAGTAAAACACCCAACTAATAAACGGACTTCGAAATCTTCATTGCATCGTCCTCTGGACCTTGACACTCCAACCAGTGAAGAGAGTTCCACGTCATATGACCAGCTTTGTGTTCCCACCTTCAAGGTATGAAACAATGTTGTTCCTTAAATGAAATACTACAGTGATCGAGGTTAAACAAATCATTTTTCCATATAATAGAATATTTTCTCTAGTGATGGAATAGATTAATAAATAGAATTCATTTATTCCAGAACATATAGAAAACTTCACAGAATCTGAAATGCTGGCGATCACATAAAACCACCTTATTTGTTAAACCAGCTTTTTTCAATAGATTAATTATGTATGAAGAGTGTGTTTTTTTTTCTTTATTTTCTAGCTTACTGTAGCAGAAATGCTGACTCTGCACTTTTCAAATGTTCAAAGTATCTTAATGAAAGCACAATGTTTTTATTTTGCACATTCATTTTCTGATCAGTTGTTTTCTGTTTTGTTTTTTGTAACCTTAAAACCACCAGGGCACCAGCTATGGTGTTTGGAATGTTACTTTAAACACATATAAAGAGAAAACTTCCATCTAAGGCTCTGTAGTGTCCCCATTATAATCATTGGTCTAGACTCTAGACTGTAAAAAGTTGAGTTTATTTTGTTGTTTTGTTTTTACAATACATTTATGCACGTCACATTTTGCAGTTGATTTCAGTCCATGAGTCCAAAAGCATTAATGTCCCTTAACTTTTCACCTCAAGGTTGTAAAACAAGGCCTTTCAGCAAACGCTTTGCTTGATCGAGGGATGCAACTTATGGGGTCCTGCTCCAGGTAAATTACTGATATTATGATCACGTATTCATCTCATGTTATATATGTTGCCCTTAGATTAGAAAATTGAATGCACATGTGATAGTAAAATAATGTAGCTTGACTTGTCTAGAACTTGAGAGGTTCGGTCTAGCTATATTGTGTGGTATCCTTAGATTAAAAGAACCTAATCCAGTCATTAACTAAAACAATGGTGCCTAAAACTTAAGTGTGTATTTGGGAAAAGAAATTCCATTTTAAAGCGGCACTGTCATGGACAAATACCGTCTCTTTTTATTTATTTTTTTTAACCCTCCTCCCGACTCCACTACATGTAATTGTCCCCCCTAGTCACCCACAAATGCCCATAAACCCCCATCTTATCTATTTTTGCATCTTTATTTCGTGCCTGGACTGGGTACCACCATCTTTGTGTGGGTAGATGAAGACCCTGTGGGACACGTCATCTGCCCACACTAGATAGCGCTGTAACATTTCCGCGCATGCCCAGTTAAACACTTGGGCATGCAAACAGGAATTTTATCCATTCGTCAGAAAGACAAATAAATGAATGGAAATTTTAAACGAATGAACGAGAACCTTTTCGTTCATTAGTTTGGTTTATTACAAGGAGGGAGCTACCGGCGCGCAGCTCCCTCCTTCTAATATGTAAAAATAGAAGCGTCTAGGAGCAGTGCTCCCTGCCACTTCCTAAGCCCCCTCCGTGTCCTCCCTCAATATAAACCCCATATTAGCATAAAGGAGATTAAAATCTCCTGAATGCCCCTTTTCGCGGCGCAGCCACGGTATAGTAGTAAGGGCATGTCTAGTAGTATTAGTAAATTTGTAATTTAGTAAATTTCCCTAAAATACCAATGTTGGTCTTTCAACCTTTTGGTAGATAGCTCCCTAATACCGTGGGAATTAGGGAGCAATCTACTAAGCGACTGCAAAATGCAGCTGCGGCACGAATAGATCGGAATTTTATTCATTTGAATGAAATTCAGATCCGAACAAGATCCCCAATTGCGTCCTAACATAAATGGAGAAACTGTTCTCATTCTGTTAGGATGAAATTATGATACCTATGTTAGTTGTGGTTTCATGGGAAAATGTCTGTATGATAACCCTGAGCAACATAAATGTATATGAAATCTGTTTAGTTACATAGTTACATATCCTGAAAAGAGACATGCGTGCATCAAGTTCAGCCTTTCTCACATCTGTTTGTGCTGTTGGTCCAAAAGAAGGCAACAAAGCTTTCAAATTTTGGAAGAAACTAGGAAAATATTCCTTCTTGTCCCCAGAATGGCAGTCAGATTTATCATTGGATCAAGAAGCTATTGCCCCCAAATATTAAAAAGAATGTATCCCTGAATATTATGTTATAGCAAGTATTCATCCAGTTTCTGTTTGAACATCTGTAAAGACTCTGTTAAAACCACCTCTTCAGGTAGCAAATTTCACATCCTTATTGTTCTTACTGTAAAACCCTTTTCCTTTTCTTTGCCTTAGACTAAATATCCTTTCTTCTAGCCTAGTATAATCCTGATTATGAATAGATTCCCAGACAGTGGTTTGTATTGGCCCCGAATATATTTGTATAATGCTATCATATCCTCTCTGACGTGCTGTTTTTCTAAACTAAAGAGCTTTAACCCCTTAAGGACCAAACTTCTGGAATAAAAGGGAATCATGACATGTCACACATGTCATGTGTCCTTAAGGGGTTAAAGGGACACTATAGTCACCAGAACAACTACAGCTTAATGTGGTTGTTCTGGTGAGTATAATCATTGCCTTCAGGCATTTTCATGTAAACACTGCCTTTTCAGAGAAAAGGCAGTGTTTACATTGCCCTTAAGGACACTTCCAAGTGGCCACTCCTTAGATAGCCACTGGAGGGGCTTCCTGGCTCAGTGCTGCACAGTAAGCAGCCCTGCCGTTCAGCGCCCCCACTCTCTTCATGGAGACGCTGAATTTTCCTCATAGAGATGCATTGATTCAATGCATTTCTGGGAGGAGGCCCTGATTAGCCAAAACAGCATTTAGCCCGCCCCGTGCCGATTTTAGCCAGTCATTGGATTGGCAATAAATCTGCCATTTTGATGATATCACAAAGGGGGGTGGAGCCAGTGCCGGCAGACCTGCGCAGCGCTGGAAATAAGGTTGAGTTTTAAACTTTTATTGGGGGGCAAAGGGGGGTTGGGGAGGGGCAAGTGGGCAAGCCACCTAAATGGTTGGGTTTAGCACTCTATAGTCAGGAATACATGTTTGTGTTCCTGACCCTATAGTGATCCTTTAAATTTGTAACTTTTCTTCATAACTAAAATGTTCCTATCCTTTTATTAATTTTGTAGCCTGGCTTTGCACTTTTTCTAGTGCCATAGTGCCAAAGTGCATAATTTTGCATTTATCTGCATTAATTTTTATCTGTCATTTAAGTGCCTCGTCCCCCAATCTATCTCATTCCCTCTGAGGAATTAATGATAATGGTTTGATGGAAGTAATGTAATATTAAAGTGCTGTTTCTACTCCAGCACACCATACACTCCCTTGGAGAAGAAATCTGTTGAGAATACAGATGATGAGACACTAACAGAAGAGTGGACCATGGACCAACCTCTTTCGCATACACGGACAACAGCAATAGTGGAAGTGAAGGGAACCGTGGATGTGGTCCTCAGCCCTCTGGTAGCAGAAGCCTTAGACAGGTATTCCACTGCCTCTTCTATCGGCAGAATGACATAATAATCAATGTTTCTAAAATAGTGGGGGTGGAGGGGATATTATATATTTCTTTCCATACAGTTGTATAAAATCTAAATGAGCAGGCTTTTATATTTTATATATTGTACTTATGCTTCACTTCAACATGCATGCCTAAATCTATCTAGCCATCCATCCATCATTTTTTTCTGCTTAATAATAAGTTATGTCAGTATATCATTGTTGGTGTATATTATTTTGTGGTCCCACAGGTACATAGAGGCAATGGTGCATTTTACCAGTACTCGACATCCAGCTACAATTGTAGATGACTTGCATGCAAAGGTGCTAGCTGAAGCCGTGCAGAATAGCAAGACTGCTTTCTCAGAAAATGTAAGACTTATATTTACTACATGATGGTGTCCTATTTTTCATAAAAAAATTTTAAATCTGTAAAATTAAATAGGATATTGTGAATTAAAAGTTAACATTTTCTATATCTCTACAAGCTGTGCACACAAATCAGTCACTTCTGTATGTTAAAGGGGAGCTGAGCACTGTAAAGTGTGTTGTTATTGTTCTTGAAGGCGGTGGATGCTGTCCACTGCACTATGTCAAGCTGTTTTCAAGCAGTTTGACACATACCTAGGGTCTCTACAAATGCCTGCAGCATACTCCAGTGGATTACCAATATGGATGTTCCACTTTCGAATTAGCAAAGTCAATTTGGTCAAAAGCTTGACAGCACTGATTAGTTTAGATTACTTGTTTAGCAGTTCTGGCAGTGGTGCTTGTGTAACCGTTGATTTGTTTCAGATCACTTGAGAACGGTTTTAAATATAACGGGGGGATGGCTCCTGCAGCGTGCTAACCCCTTAAACATTCACAACTGACCTTTAACTGAAAATGTCTGCATTGCTACAAATGATGATAACGGAGTTTCCTACCATAGATATTTGTAGTGCTAGATTTCTGGAGACCAACTAGAAGATTACCTAGACTTTTTTTATGGAGCCCTAAATGCATTATAACATGTATTTTGCCCAAGCAACAGTTAATTTATGGCCATAGCCTACACTCTTTTCAAGAGGGCAAAGAGTGACATTTTTGGTGGTGTGACCAGGCCAGATATTTTACTGCAATTTATTTATGCAATGTATGCTACTAAAATGTGATTTAGAACAAGAGCAATGTATCTTGATTTATACAGACTGATTTCTAAAGACATTTCTTGAAACTTAAATACATATTACTGTGAGTATTATTGATGTAGGACTTTTTTTATACACTCTGACACATCCGATAATATAGAGCTGCTAGAAAGGGGGACAAGAGGGATTTAGGACTAAAACAGACACTGCCTTTACTAAATAGTTGGGAGATATGTATTGCCTTCCAGTAAGCCTTCAATACTACACATTTTTGACGGCGCCAGGAGCAAGTGAAACAGGTGTCTCTTACAGCAAACACATGGATTACTGCTCCCTACTTGACTAAAGCAGCACTGTCATGGCCGAATCCAGTTTTTCTAACCCCCCTCCCGACTCCACTTCATCTAATTGTCCCCCTATTCACCCCCAAATGCCCATAAGCCCCCCATATTACCTATTTTTTAATCTTCATTTTGTGCCTGGACCTAGGTCCTGGGCACCGCCATCTTTGTGTGGGTAGATGAAGTCCCTGTGGGACACGTCATCTGCCCACACTTGATAACGCTGTGAAATTCCCACGCATGCCAGTTAAACACTTGGGCATTCGCTATGGGATTTTGTCCATTTATTTATCAGAAAGACAAATGAATATAAATTTCAGATGAACAAACAAGCACCAAATATCAGTGTTTGTTAGTTTGTTCAGTTTAGTACAAGGAGGGAGCTACCAGCACACCGCTCCCTCCATGTAAAATGTAAAAATAAAAGCGGCAGGGAGCAGTGCTCCCCGCCACTTCCTAAGCCCCCTCCATGTCTTCCCTCACTCTGTGGGGATCAATATTAGCATATGGGAGACCCGAATGCCACTACTCACTGTGCCGTGAGTAGGGGCATGTCTACTAAACAGTAAGCAGCCTGTGGCTTCTCACTGTTGTAAAAAAAAAAAAGCCACCTACTGTCCTTCCCTACCATACTCCCACCCATGGGCGAAGGGTGGGGGCCCTAAATGAAAATGGGGAGGGACCTATTCTTATCCCCCTGGGCCCCACTTGTGAGCGGCGGGTGGGGGCCCTTAAATTAGCGGGAGGTGACCTATTGTCCTGCCCCCACCAATGGGCAACAGGTGGGGGATAAGTGTAAAAATGTCCAGGTGACTAGGGGTCCCCAAGCTCCTAGTCACCCTCCCACCCAAAAAAATTAAATAAGCCCTACCTACTCCCCTCACCCCAGAGTGTTATGAGTCAAATTACACAGCATGGGAAAATTCCAAAGAAGTTTCCCACACTGTGCAAAATCACTCAGAGCACTATGAGAGTCAGAGTGCTGTCATGGGTAAATGCAGAGACTTACCTGTCAGATCTGTGAAGATGGGCTACTTTTTCAGCATCTGGATTATTTTTTTCCCGTCGGATTTCTTTTTGCGCTCTGTTTTTTTCCTTCATTTGATAAGTTCTACGGGTATTATGGTTTTTTATTTGGCCTTTTTTGGAGCTGAAAAAAGGTTTTAGAAAAAAAGAAGACATCAAATGGTAAGTATTTTTATTTATTTATTTGCAGGTATTTAGTTTTATTGTCTCCCCCCTCACTATTTTTAGAGTGAGGGGGGAAGGTAGGGCTAATTAATTTTTTTTTTTTGGGGGGCCATGGGTGGGAGCCGGGGGGGAGCATTGGAATATTTAGGACCCCCACCCACCGCTCATGGGTAGGGGCCGGGGGGGAAGGACAATAGGTCCCCCGACCCCCCATTTTCATTTAGGGCCCCCACTGGCCGCTCATGGGACACAATTCCCTCCCTCCCCCACTAGTTAATAGATGCCCCACCATGGGGCCATTTATTGGGTGGGGGAGGGGTTTACAACAGTGAGCATCCACAGGCAGGAATGGTGAGAATTGTGCGAAATTGCTCTGACCACAGGAAATGGAGCACACTTTGCTCCTCCACTGGTCATAACTGATCAGGCGTAGGAAAAATACACAAGACAAAGTATTCCCTACTTTGTCTTATGTTTAAAAGAAAACTAGATCAGATAGGAAGAAACGGAGAACAGATCCTGATAGAGGGAGAGAAGCAATTAAAAAAAGATAAGTTCGGCATGACAGTGCCGCTACAAGTTGGGTTAGGATACACTTCAATTTCTAAATGGTATTTCCCCCCCCCCCCCCCCCCCCATAAAGTTTTCCATGAGGACAAGGGAGGTAGAAATCTGCCTAAGACAAGATGCATTTGTTTCCATCAATACATTTTCCAATAAAACTATTTTTTTTTTTTTTTTAAACTGTATTTATTGTAGCTCTTAAATGTGTTGCAAAGGTTTTATAACCATTGCATTTTAGCGATTAATAATATACACTTGCTGTGAATCTTAATTGGCTGTACAGTTATGAGCTTGTGACTCTCTGTTACCAATTTGCATTTTGCTGAATTGTAATGAATGTGTGTTCCCATAAAAAGTGATTGTATTTCCCAGAAAAATATCTTTGTATTTTCATTCAAGAAAAAAAAGAACTTAGCATTGCTATTTCTGCTTACAGAAATCACTTTCTTATCAGTATGAAAAATGGAGCTCTATGCTTGACTTCCAGGGAATCTATAATGTATGTGCTGAGCATATGAAAGTCTTTGTTGCACAGAGAACAGCAATAAAAAATATTAAAATGGGTATCATGTGTTTTTTGTATTTACTTGCATGATAAAGTTATTTGTCTATATCTTGCCTAAAGGGTAGTATTTTTCAACTACTAGTTGGCAAATATAGGTATTTCTTAATGACTAAAAAGGGATTGTGCAAAAGTGCTATTTAGCAAGTGCTATTTTTCTGTAACAACAGCTGCTACAACACGACCGTACTCTAAAAAGCTAGCTGAGCATCATGGGAAATGTAGTCCAGAAACAATTTATGGTGTGATGGTTAGCCATCACTGATTGTAGTGCAACACTTATGAGGCCAAATATAGTAAAATGTTCTGGAGCGCTTTTGTTCCAAACACACAAATATAGTAAAATGTAATGCAGCACTAAATTTTATTGTATAGGTATTTATTAACCATATGGGATTCTCTTACGGATTTCAATATAATGTGATTGATATTTAACAGTCTTAGTTATTTTTTTCTCACTTAAAAAAAAACTAAACTAAAACTTAATGGGATGTAGGAAGTTGGTCAGCTTTCAGGTTGGACGTAGCTTACCTCTTAACACTGCAAGTTATGAAAAGGGGGAGTGGGATGGGGTATGGCAAACCCATGAAAGAGATGTGGTGAAAATTGTCTGTGTCAGCTTTGGACACTTGCATGCTGAGCTGACATACCATTTGCCAGACAAGCCAAGCAGGCCTGCACATGCGCTGAGCACTGTGGATGTGATCCCACAAGGGCAAAAATGCATATTTTCACACAGCTAAAGATACTTTGATTGAAGCATTAGCCCTGCACTTCTTTGCGCTTTTTCTAATGTGCCTAGAAACAAGACCCCACAGATAAAAACAGTGTTACGTGGGTGTTAAATCATAATTGTTATTGTGAAATGGGCATTGGTAGAATACAAGACAAAGAGAGCTGAAAAAAGTTAATCAGGAAGGAAAGCTCATAAAATAAATACATCAAAGTTAACATGCATGCTTTATTTTTTTTTAAATAGCACAATGTATAGAGCAAATTGAAAGTATTTTTATTATGTTGCATTATTAAAAGATGGAAATACACGTCTATATAAAGTTATTTTGTGTTTCTTTTATAGGCTTCTAAGCAGGATAATAAATTATCCAAGCCAGAAAATCCTGTTACTGGAGGCACAAACACAGGACAGACTCAAACTAAGCCTGTGCTAAAACAGGATAATGTGAAAATAAAAGGGCTTCAAGCTAATGTTACAGTGCCCAAGGTAATATATGACGTGACTCTACAGTGTTACTCTAATACCATTCTTTACTGCTTGTGTGTTTACCAAATATCCTTTATCTATCTAAAGATATACAGATTTGTGACTTTAAAAACCGCACATAATTAAAGTAATGAAGATTAAAATAAAACAAAAATTATAAAACAGTTCTACCATTGATTGATGAATGAAAGTAAGATATATCATTTCAATGTATGTGTGTATCTATATGTATAAATCAACCTTACATTTCTCTATCAAATTCATGTGTTGCAGTTAAAAACAAACTATGTTATCAGTCTGTAATAAATAATAATTAAAAAAAAGTTAATACATCTTAAAGGGTCACTCCAGGCACCCAGACCACTTCTGCCCATTGGAGTGGTCTGGGTGCCAACTCCCATCACCCTTAACCCTGCAAGTGTAATTATTGCAGTTTTCATGAACTGCAATAATTACCTTGCAGGGTTAAGTCCTCTTCTGGCTTCTTAGAACACGAAAAGTGTTTTAAATGATGCTGGACGTCTTCACGCTATGCATGAGGACCTCCAGCGTCGCCGAAATCCCCATAGGAAAGCATTGAATAATGCTTTCCCCATGCGCATTAGGTCTCCCCTGCCGGCTGACAGGACGATTAAAGGAACACTGTAGCGTTACGAATACAAACCTGTATACCTAATGCAATAGTGCCTTATTTGCAGGTTTGTTTTAAGTCCTCCCACACCTGTTTTCATTAGGGGGGAAAGGGTTTTACTTACTTTTATTCCAGCGCCAGGACTCCATCGGCGCTGCCACCTGCTCTGGCTCTCGAGCCGAAGGCCAGTCCAGTGCACCTCATAGAGTAGCATTGGAAACAGATGCGCGTGTGCGCAAAACCAAATGCCTCCTTTAGAAAAGCATTGAATTCAATGCTTTCGTATAAGATTCCACATCACTTGACAGAGTTTTACTTTGCAGGATTAAAATTAAAGGACCACAACACCTAGTCCACTTTGTTGAAGTGAAATGGTCTGGGTGATTTTAGCAATCCTTTAACCCCTTAAGGACACATGACGTGTGTGACATGTCATGATTCCCTTTTATTCCAGAAGTTTGGTCCTTAAGGGGTTAAATTTGGGAGAATTTCCTTCTTAGGTTAGTGTTGTAATTTTAACTCCAGCAAGTTAAATGTTAGGTTATGTTTACATTATTTAAGTTACAGTTAGTGTAATGTCTGTTTTTTATTATTCCTCCCCCCCCCCCCCCCCCCCCCAAAAATAAAAAAACACCCTCTGTACTCCCATAATACACCTGTACTCCATGGTATTGATTAGTTTTCTCTGAGTTGTAGTCTGTCTCCCAGTCCTTTACTGTACAAAGAATATTAATTTGGTGCATTATTGAGTGAGAGCGCCACCCAGTGGAATGATTTATTTGTATTTATAATATTATAATTTTATTATTATAGAAATGTATGGTTTGTTGTTTTTATTTTTGTTTTTTTAAATTTATATATGTGTCCAAAACATTTACAAAATGAGAAGTTTAATAAAAAAAATCTTAAAAAATGAATAAAATCTTAGAAGAAGGATGTAACACACAAAGGACACATTTCTTTTTGTATGAGAAAGCAAAAGCTGTAGGATAAGAGAGTAGGTGATTAATTGGTTTTATTTATTAATGCTAATGTGTCTGGCCACAATGCATAGGAGAACAACAGCAGAATTAAAGTGTTATCTTATTTACGGTTCAGGGATTAATGGAGAGGTAGATCTTAAAATTTGTTTTATAAAATAATACCATTGATTGATGAATGAAAGTAAGATATATCATTTCAATTAATATCAGTGTCAGCAAGATTCGAAATAATTGAAATAAATGAGAGGTGTGAAAAATGGGAGATGTAAGAGCAACATGCAACATTCGTTTTGAAATACATAAAATGCATAATGTTTTTTCTAAACGTTGGCATGGCAGCATTGTTAATACACAATAAGGTAGTGTTCAAGCATATATTTAAAGGGACACTATAGTCACCAGAACAACAGCTTATTGGATTTGTTATGGTGAGTAGAATCATTACCTTCAGGCTTTTTGCTGTGTTTTCATTACAGCCTGGTGATAATTTCACTGGCAACTCCTCAGATAGCTGTTAGAGATCCTTCCTGGGTCATGGCTGCCTAAAATGCATCCAAACATTCAGTGTCTCCTCCCTCTGCATGCAGACACTGAACTTTCCTCATAGAGATTCATTGATTCAATTCATCTCTATGAGGAGATGCTGATTGGCCAGGGCTGTGTTTAATTTTTACTGGCTCTGCCCCTGATCTGCCTCTTTGTTAGTCTCAGCCAATCCTATGGGGAAGCATTGTGATTTGGATCAGGCTACCACTTCTGATGATGTCAGCAGGCTGCTTGTTTTTCTGAGTCTAACAGCATGCAGCATGCTTCAGGCTTGAATACAGTAAGATTTTTGCTATATTTAGGGAGGCATGAGGGGCCAGGTGGGGCTAGATGGTGGTTTTAACGCTATAGGGTCAGGAATACAGGTTTGTGTTCCTGCCCCTACAGTGATCCTCTAACAAAAGCAGAAATACTCATAATATCTGTGGTACCTGTGTAGCTATGTGTTAATCCAGTGTTAAAGGAGAACTGTCACTTCACAGAATTTTTCATATTATAGTTTTCTGTTTAACAAATATGTATTAATGAGATCTGAAACAAATAAATGCAGAAATCCACAACATTGTGTTTTCTGCTATCTTCCATGTCAGTCATTTTTGTAACCGCTAATGTTTCCTGTCCTTGAACATTGTAGGTGTAGGAGGACAAACCGAAACATTGAAACAGAAACAATGTACCTGGCAAAGCGGCAGGGTGGCATTCACAGAGACCCTGTAAATTCTT
This sequence comes from Pelobates fuscus, assembly GCF_036172605.1. Classification (NCBI taxonomy): domain Eukaryota; kingdom Metazoa; phylum Chordata; class Amphibia; order Anura; family Pelobatidae; genus Pelobates; species Pelobates fuscus. Next base: position 147,644,817 of record NC_086322.1, read on the forward strand.
TTCACATCCTGGAGTTCCCTATCAAACTGGGGTCAGGCTCAGACTCCAGGCTGCTTGGCTGCTGGGATTTAAATAGATGTGTGCAGCTCTCACTTTGAGTGCTTCATGCAGCTAATCTGTCAGTCTAGGTCCACTAAATATGGCCCCAGCTGACAGAGGGGAGCCCCATGTATCGACTGATGGTTCCCCGTGGGGTGTGCAGGGATTTAACAATGCTCACAACAAAAGGTTATGATCAGTGTTGGGCAGCTGGCAAAGTCCAGCACTGAACACAACGGCAAGGGGCATACACAGAGTTACCGTCAAGACTTTTTCAGATCTTTTGGATCTTCCTCTGAGTTTTGGCATCCTGAGAATCAAGGCAACCAAGCTCCATTTCTCAGCTAATGTGATGTCAAATGATTTAAATGGCTGTATGCAGCACTTACTTTAAGCACTGCATAAAGCTCATCTGTCATTCTGGATCCACTAAATAATGCTATTTTTTTACAGAAGTGAAAATGGGTTTCCGTGGCGTGAGCAGGGATTTCTCTGTTAGATGCCTGCGTTGAGAGTTAAGGAATCAACATTTTCTCTTCTGCTTTACTAAACAGATTGACTGTAAACAAAACAGATTGACAGGTTACAAATAATAAATGACCCAATACATGATCTAAAGAGAGCATAGATTTCTGCAAACGCTTAACAATATTAATGCCTATTTGTATTGACTGGTTAATTATATGATTTCTTTTTCTAGGTGAATTTGTGTCTGTTGCAAGCATCTGTGGAGGGAACTTCTAACAACTCTTTAAATAAAAGTGTGACCCATGTCTCTTTAATTGCGCTTTGCTTTGATAGAATTGCAACTCAAGTCCGTATGAATAGGTAAGACAGTAATTTGCCCATGCTCTTTCCAGCCATTTAACATTACTTACAAGTTTTATGCTTTGAACAGATGAGCTGATCTAGATGTATTGGCTGGCCTCAATATAGTATTTGTTTTAAAGGGACACTATAGTCACCAAAGCAACTCTAGCTTAATTAAGGGGAATAAATCATGCCTTTGCAGCCTAACTGCTCAATTCTCTGTCGTTTAGGAGTTAAATCACATTTTGTTTCTGTTTATGCAGCCCTAGCCACACCTTTCCTGGATGTGACTGACACAGCCAGTGGGAGAAAATAGTTTCATTTTCAATTAGAAGTTAACTTGCTTTAGAAGTTTTTATCTCCTGCTCTGTGAATTGAAGTTTATTCAAACATAGGAGGCTTTTGCAAAGTCTAGAAGCTATAAACAGTGGAGGAGATAAGAAATGATCCATTAAACAGACTGTGCAATAAAGAAAGTATAAAGATTGTCTCACTTTTAGGAACTCAGTGTGAGTTCCATATGCAGGAACATGTGCCTAGGGCTGCACAAACAAAGTGATTTAACTCCTAAATGGCAGATAATTGAGCAGTGAGATTGCAGGGGCATGATCACCAAAACTGCATCGTTAAGCTAATTGATGGCTATAGTGTTCCTTTAACTTTGAATGTGTCTAGATCCTGCTGGTTTAGTGATAACTAAAGGACCAGTGGTGGAATAATTCCAATATAACAAAAGATATTTTAAAGATACTGTATTAAAATGAAATGTCACAAACATAGAGCTTGGTTGCTTCTTCTAAGTGTTGCTTCTAAGTGTCTGTGGTTGGAGATATTCTGGGGAGTTTTACAGAAGCTTCAACTGTCTAAGAGTTGTGCTAAGAGTTTTCTTTTTTACTGTTACAGGTAAGATTCATCTGTAGGAAAAGGTTACTGATTGCACAAGGTTTGATTTCCTGTTGGTAATTATAAGGCATTTGATTGGATTAGGTAGCTACTTGCTATTGATTGCTGTGTAAATCAGCTATTAACACTAGCTATAGTGTTAAACATTCACTAGGAATGTTTAACACCTGGGTAGGCCTCTGCTTATTAAACTGGAGGTAATCTGAGGTATTCAGGAGGATAAATAAAAAGTTAAGATTCGTTTGATTTAAATAATTGATCTCATTGGAATGGCAGACTTAGTTCAGTGTAATAGTTGCTATGCATTTGTTTCGCGTTCCACTTTTTGGAGGTTTAGTTGTTGTCTAATCTGTAGACAGTTCTCTATCTTGAGGCAGGAGATTGTATTTTTGAAATCTGAGATTTGTAAATTATCTGGTAAACAAACTCAGGCTGGAACTGCTGCAAAGCCACTGCCACAGAGACATACTAGGAATGGCAGATGGATTACTGTAGGATCTGGTCGACTTAGAGTTGTGGATAAAAGGCATATTGCACAGTCTGTTGTTCTACATAATTCATTTTCTGCACTTTCAGAGTGTAGTGGTGTCCTGGAGAGAGGCACTGAGGCTAGTGGTGTCCTGGAGAGAGGCACTGAGGCTAGTGGTGTTGTGCAGAGAGGCACTGAGGCTAGTGGTGTTGTGCAGAGAGGCACTGAGGCTAGTGGTGTTGTGCAGAGAGGCACTGAGGCTAGTGGTGTTGTGCAGAGAGGCACTGAGGCTAGTGGTGTTGTGCAGAGAGGCACTGAGGCTAGTGGTGTTGTGCAGAGAGGCACTGAGGCTAGTGGTGTTGTGCAGAGAGGCACTGAGGCTAGTGGTGTTGTGCAGAGAGGCACTGAGGCTAGTGGTGTTGTGCAGAGAGGCACTGAGGCTAGTGGTGTTGTGCAGAGAGGCACTGAGGCTAGTGGTGTTGTGCAGAGAGGCACTGAGGCTAGTGGTGTTGTGCAGAGAGGCACTGAGGCTAGTGGTGTTGTGCAGAGAGGCACTGAGGCTAGTGGTGTTGTGCAGAGAGGCACTGAGGCTAGTGGTGTTGTGCAGAGAGGCACTGAGGCTAGTGGTGTTGTGCAGAGAGGCACTGAGGCTAGTGGTGTTGTGGAGAGAGGCACTGAGGCTAGTGGTGTTGTGCAGAGAGGCTTGAAGACTATGATGAGGCCTAATAGAAAGCAGTTGTTGTTGGGGGATTCCATCATAAGAGGTGTGGAGATGGACAATGGTGGTCTTGTGAGGTGTCTTCCCGGAGCTACTGCTCACAGAGACAGGAGACGTATCTGTAATATTGTTAAGCAAGCAAAGCAGGAAGGGGAATTGGATGTACTTGTCCGTTTAGGGACAAATGACTTGGCTTGCAATGAGGTTTCAGAGGTTAAGGAAGTTTTTAGTGTTTTTGCCAATGATATACGGCAGGTTGCTTCCACACTGTCATTCTCTGAAGTTCTGCCTGTGCATAACACTCAGAATGACAGGCGGATGCGTATTAGGGACTTTAACTTGTGGCTTGGTGAATGGTGTCGGGAGCAAGGATTTGGCTTTATTGCTCATGGTAGCTCTGTTTGGAATGGAAATAAACTGTACAAAAAAGATGGTTTGCATCTTTCTCAAAAGGGAACAAATGTTCTCAGTGAGCAGTTCAGAGGTTTTGCTAAGATGTATTTAAACTAGGATGGGGGGGCAAAAGGGTGATAAAACATCAATCCAATTGTCCCCCAAAACAAGGACAGAAGGTGCCTGTAGCAAGTGTGTTAAAAAATGATAAGCTTAGAGTCATGTCTACAAATGCTCGCAGTTTAGGGAATAAGATCCATGAACTTGTGGCAATAATGGCAACTGATAGTGTAGATTTAGTCGCTGTTACTGAGACATGGTATAATGAAAAAAATGACTGGGACATAGCAATACCAGGGTACTCTTTATATAGAAAAGACAGGGAAGGCAAGAAAGGGGGAGGGGTGGCCCTGTATGTGAAGGATAGCATAAAATCTAGCCTAATAAAGGTTAGTGAGACGAACATAGTCCATTTGGGTTACGTTAGAATTTGGTAATCACACAGTAGTTCGTGTAGGTGTGATTTATAGGCCCCCAGGACAAATTGAAGAGTTAGATAATCTACTAGTTGAAGAAATAGCTAAAATGACAATGAAGGGGGAAGTTATCACCATGGGTGACTTTAATCTTCCTGATGTGAATTGGAAAACAAAAATAGCTACTTGTGCCAGAAGCACACATATTCTAAACTCCCTACTGGGACTGTCTCTAAAACAAGTCGTTGAGGAGCCAACTCGTAAAGAGGCCATACTAGATTTAGTGTTAACAAATGGAGATTTGGTATCAGATATTACTGTAGGTGAAAGTTTAGGATCCAGTGATCATCAGTCAGTGTGGTTTAATATAAGAACAGTGACTGAGTCACACCACACAAAAACAAAAGTTTTAGACTTTAGAAAAACAGACTTTTCTAAAATTAGAATATGTGTAAAGGAGTCATTATCAGACTGGAGCAATTTAAATGGAGTCCAAAATAAATGGGATTACTTAAAAGCTGCACTACTGAAGGCAACAGAAAATTGCATTAGGCTTGTCAGTAAAAGCAAAAAATTCAAGAAACCACTGTGGTACTCCGCAGATGTGGCCAAAATAGTAAAAAACAAAAAGTTAGCATTTAGTAATTATAAAAAAACCCAGATTGAGGAAGACAGAACGACCTATAAGATTAGGCAGAAAGAGGCTAAGCAAGTTATAAGAGCTTCCAAATCACACACAGAAGAGAAAATAGCACAGTCAGTAAAAAAGGGGGACAAAACTTTTTAGATACATAAATGAGAAAAGAAAAGTAAAACAAGGATTAGTTAGATTAAAAACAAAAGAAGGAAGGTATGTAGATGAGGATAAAGGTCTAGCTGACTGCCTCAATGAATATTTTTGTTCGGTATTTACAGCTGAAAATGAAGGAAAGGGACCTCTGTTAAAAAAAAGGATAAATGAGTCATTTATTACACGTGAGTTTACAGAGGAAGAGGTTCTATTTCAACTGTCAAAAGTAAAGACAAATAAGTCAATGGGACCTGATGGAATACACCCAAAGCTATTAAAAGAGCTTAGTGGTGTACTAGCAAAACCATTAACAGATTTATTTAACCAATCATTGTTAACAGGAGTAGTCCCAGAAGATTGGAAGTTAGCGAATGTTGTGCCCATTCACAAGAAAGGTAATAGGGAGGAGTCGGGCAACTATAGGCCAGTAAGCCTTACTTCAGTAGTGGGGAAAGTGATGGAAACCATGTTAAAGGATAGGATTGTTGAACATCTAAAAACACATGGATTTCAAGATCAGAGACAACATGGGTTTACTTCAGGGAGATCATGCCAAACTAATCTTATTGATTTTTTTGATTGGGTAACTAAAATTATAGATCAGGGTGGTGCAGTAGACATTGCTTACCTAGATTTCAGTAAGGCTTTTGACACTGTTGCACATAGAAGGCTTATCAATAAACTGCAATCTTTGAGTTTGGATTCCAATATTGTTGAATGGGTAAGGCAGTGGCTGAGTGACAGGCAACAGAGGGTTGTAGTCAATGGAGTATATTCGAAGCTTGGGCTTGTCACCAGTGGGGTACCTCAGGGATCTGTACTTGGACCCATTCTCTTTTATATTTTTATATATCTCTTTGATATTGCAGAAGGTCTTGATGGTAAGGTGTGTCTTTTTGCGGATGATACTAAGATATGTAACAGGGTTGATGTTCCAGGAGGGATAAGCCAAATGGCAAATGATTTAGGTAAACTAGAAAAATGGTCAGAGTTGTGGCAACTGACATTTAATGTGGATAAGTGCAAGATAATGCATCTTGGACGTAAAAACCCAAGGGCAGAATACAGAATATTTGATAGAGTCCTAACCTCAACATCTGAGGAAAGGGATTTAGGGGTGATTATTTCTGAGGACTTAAAAGTAGGCAGACAATGTAATAGAGCAGCAGGAAATGCTAGCAGAATGCTTGGTTGTATAGGGAGAGGTATTAGCAGTAGAAAGAGGGAAGTGCTCATGCCATTGTACAGAACACTGGTGAGACCTCACTTGGAGTACTGTTATGGTACTTTTTAGCAGTAAACCAAAATGTTTAAATGTCTATCTGTTCCTGTCCGAATTAATAAAATAAATTGCGTATATACGCTGAAGTAATTAAGTCTGACACACAAGGTTCAGGTTAAAACAACTTCGAGAAAATTTATTGGCAAGTGATTAAAAAGCGGACGCGCAGGTCCTTTTAAGAGACATTTTACGTCATCATTGATTATTAGAATATCAGCAAATAAACATCATTAATTGGATTAATTGTTAAGTGTCGTGATTAGTGTCCTCCTATCAATATTATTAATTGGTTCAAACAACTAAGTGGTTAGTCCCGTGCCCACCCACCAAGAGGTGGGATTGTTCTGGACACGGGTGGGGGACAAGGGGTCTTGAGCGTCATTTTACACGGTCGGTGATCTCAGGCCTCGTGGCCAGGTGCAAGGTCTCTTATGAATAGAACATTTCATTACTACTGTGTTCTCATGGCCTTCAAACTATACTATGTTGCAAATCTAAGGAAAAGTCAGCAATTCCTGTGTTAATCATGTCTTTATAGAAAATACAGTCTTTGTTCTATTGTATTAGATGTGCTGGGAAATTCTGTCATGTAAGGTAGTTTTAAAATGAACAAGTTAGGTTATGAGGACAAAATGGAGGATTGAAGAAGTCGGGTTAGGAGGACAAAATGGAGGATTGTCACAGTATAAAGTTAAAATGGAGTTAGTGCAATAATTGAATACAAGTGCAATAAGGTTTTTTAAATAATCCCACATCAGTCCCCCCTATGAAATGTTAGATTCTAAGAGATAAAACTTTATTAAGTTAGTACCAGGAAGACGTGTTAACCCAAAGGCACTGGAACCCCGTGCCCGCTAGCTAGGTGTTAATGCAAAGTGCAAGGCTGTCCCTAGTTCTGACCCTGATAGGCTAACTCATCCGTCAGTATGGCTCTCGAACACTTCACACCCATGGGTATCCCATGGCAGCTAATCCACCACTTCTCCAACACGGTGTCTTTACCATTCACTGACAGATGCTGTCCCTAAGTTAGTCCCTTCCTAGAATTCCTGCACTTTATCAACAAAAGGGATTGTTTGCAGCGGCAGGCAGGGTGAGTTGATGTCTTGGAGCTCTTGGTCATCAACTTCGAGATGGGTGAAAGTGGGTGCCGCTTGGTCAACAGTCTTCAGGAGGGATTTTCTCAGACATGGGAGGATACAACAAAAGAGAAGAGCAAAGATAAAAAGAAAAATTAGTATAGCCATACCAATATGCATTAAAGCCTTTTGCCATCCTGTCATCCAACCAAACCATCTTTCCCAGGGATCTTGTATCCCAGAATTCCTTTTTAACTCTATAGACAGGTCATTTAATTTTTCTATGGCTAATGTAACTTTACCATTAGGGCCTGTGTTTTCTGGGATATAGGTACAACAGGTCAAGGTGTCAGGTAAAATTTTACAAACCCCTCCTTTTTCGGCTAAGATCATATCTAGGGCCATTCTATTCTGGAAAGCCATTTGGGATGTGGCCTGCAACTGTTCGGCCAACCCCTGGAGGGCGTCTCTGGTATAATTAACAAACCGCTGTTGATTATAATAAATGTAATTGATCCAATTTAAATTCTTGTTTGTGGTAACTATGGCAAAAAGTGATTCAAATCCTGCAGCAACTTCATCTCTTGCTTTGAATTCATTGGGCACCCCCCTAGGCACCCCAATAGCATCAATATAAACATGAGGATCAAAACTTCCTTTCACTGGGGCGTCACGCTTAACCTTAGTGTGTCTGGACTCATGGGTGACGAGGTGTGTGTCAGAGATAATATGTATAGGCATAATAGCTTTAGCCAAAGTACACTCCCCCCACCACTCCTTGTCCATTCTGGATCTCAGCTGTAAATCCCCACACAACCAGTAGATATCCCCTAATGACCTGGTGTGAAACTGCAACAAGTCCATAGAGACACTCCTGTAGGTAGCACAATATCCCTTAGAGAAGTTACCCAAGAATCTACCAATTCCATCATAATTAGCATAACAAGTGTAATTACCTTTATACACGGTAATACCGTCTGGGGGTTTGACATCCTTGGTTAGGAGAGGATACTCCTTTGTCCATGCACTACATATGGACCTGTTAAAATCATAGTGATAGGCAAAAAGGCTTAAAACACATTCCTCTATATCTACTGGCAGGATTAGAGGTACGGTACCCAGGTGAGGCCGGGCACCACCACACACATAGCATGCAGTCTTATTATGCTTATTAGCATTATATTTCATCCATTCTAACCATAAATTTACATCATTAAAACCTGTTTCAGCGGCCATGGTATCTTCAAAGGTGGGGTTAGCAATGGCCATCATGTCTTGAAAGGTCTGGATATGAGGTTTTAATGGGTTAGGGACCATATGGGTGGCCCCTTGCCACTCGGAAGAGTTGCACATATCTTTTAGGAAGAAATGCCCTAATTTGCGGTAGGAACCCTTTTTCCAATACATTCCCATCACATACTGGTCGGCATCCGTTGGGCTTGGATGCTCAATATTAAGGATTAATTTCATTGGTGTACCTCCCCCAGGCTTTCTCAAAGTCATTCTCTGGAGAAGGGATCTACCTTGTTCATCTACTTTAGATAAGGCACTTTTTGGTTTGTAACCCCAGGCCGGCCCGGCATTCCATCCCGCCGCCCCCCAATGATTACAATTGTGCCCCCATTGTTTGTCAACTACACAAACATATGGGTCTTTTGAATGAGGGATATCTCTGTAAATACTCTGGATTTGTGATGTGGGGAACGGGCATTCTACAATGTCACAATAGTCAAAGGTGTAAGTAGCCACATGGGTGCATGATGAATTGTACCAGAAGGTATACCCACTAATATCTTTGGTGATGGCTACTTGTTGGGCCTTTATAAGGCTGATTAAGGAGAAGGTGTACCAGAGGTACATGCTTGTGCGGTATCTGCTTCCTCAGGGGCTGGAGATTTCTTGCAGTGGGAAGCGTGGATCCAATTTGGCCTGCCGGCCAGTTTGACGGAGGTTGCGGTAATCAGGAGAACTTGGAATGGACCGTCAAATCTTGGTTCCAGGGTATTTTTCCGCACAAACTTCTTGACCAGAACCCAATCTCCGGGAAGCAGGTTATGGGTACCTGTATCCAAATCGGGATCTGGAATTGAAGAGAAAACTTGGGCATGTATTTTGTTCAAGGCACTTGCAAGTTCAGTTACATAATCTACTAAAACATCTGATTGGAGCTGTAACTGCTGCGGATAATAACAACCTAGTCTGGGTGCTGTCCCAAATAGAATTTCATATGGGGACAGTGAATGCTTCCCTCTAGGTGTGTGCCTAACACTAAACAAAGCTATTGACAGGCTTTCTGGCCAGGGCATCTTTGTTTCTTGTGACATTTTTAACATTCTGGCTTTTAGAGTGCCATTCATGCGCTCTACTTTACCACTACTTTGTGGGTGGTAAAGGGTGTGGAAGGCTAGGGTCACCCCTAGAGCAGTCCAAATTTCTTTGGTCACTGTTGCTGTGAAGGCTGGGCCTTGATCACTTTCAATGACTTCTGGGAGTCCAAACCTACATACTATCTCTGTAAGTAGGCGTCTTGCGGTTGTTTTTGCAGTGATATTGGCCACTGGGTAGGCCTCTGGCCATCCTGAGAACATGTCCACTATGACTAGTGCATATTCATGGGGCCCACTCTTGGGCATTTGGATGTGGTCAATTTGAATTCGCTGGAAGGGGTACATGGGCTTTGCCAGGTGTTTTGCAGGCACCTTGATTGGTCTTCCTGGATTGCATTTTGCACAAATAACACAGGCCTTACAGAAGCTGCTGATCAATGTTGTGATTCCGGGTGCTTCATAATACTTCTGTATGAGGGCGGCCATCAATTCCTTTGATAGGTGTGCAGGCCCATGTGCCCATTGGACAACTGCTGGATATAAATTTTTTGGGAGACAGAATTTGAAGTTGTTGTAATATACTCCGTCCTTTTGGACAGCTCCTTTATTTTTCCATTTTTGGGTTTCTTCAGGAGTGACTGCAGCTTGCTGTTCTCGTAAAATTCGCAAATCAGTAGGAAGAGTTTGCAGAGCAAAAATAGGGACTTCTTCTTCTTCTTCTTCTTGTCCGGACACTTCTTCATCCACTTCCTGCAGATCCCTGGCTGCTAGCTTAGCAGCCTGATCAGCCAAATGGTTGCCCTTTGCTTCATCTGTATCCAGTTTCCCATGGGCCTTTACCTTCAAAACGGCCACTTCTTCAGGGAGTAGGAGGGCATCCATTAGCTCCTTAATTGCAGTACTATGTTTGACTGGTGTACCGGCGGTGGTAAGAAATCCTCTTGTCTTCCAAATTAGGCCGAAGTCATGTGCCACACCCAGAGCATATCTTGAATCTGTATAGATGTTGGCACGTTTTCCTTCGGAAATTTTGCATGCTGAAGTCAGAGCCTGTAATTCAGCTTCTTGCGCAGACATTGCTGGCGGTAAGGATGATGATTTGATAACTTCGTCTGTTGTGGTTACGGCATATCCTGTATGATATCTTCCTTCTTCATCAGCATATCTTGAGCCGTCCACAAACAGGGTAAAATCTGGATCTTGTAATGGATTCTCATGCACAGTTGGTAGGTGTACTGTCTCCATTTTCATCTGTTCAAAACAGTCATGAGGTGTTTCGGGGTCATAATCATTCACTATGACCAGATCTTGAAATTCCTTTTCTAGGAAGTGGCGTGGCCATGCTTCCAGAAGGTCAGTTGTTGGGTATTTGACAATACCATTTTCCTGTAGCTGTTCTTCATCCATGGTGGCCCATAGCTTTGCCATGGGCCCAAGGTCATTCCATGACCTTGTCTTCAATTTGGTAACAGGAATATGTGGGATAGCAGTATCCCAATGGCGGTAGAGGTAGTTAAGTTGTTGAGGTAGTTGGATTAAGACCATGCTATTGCCTTCAGAGTCACAATAGAAATCTTGAGCAGTGAGCTTCACATCAGTCCAGTGGTAAAGCTCATCTTCATAGCAAGGTTCGGGAGTAATGTCTGGTTTGTACCACATGGTACAGAAGGCGTAATCTGGGCCTTCACAGAGAGGCTTCTCATCTTCATAAAATGTCAAATGTGGATGCATGACTTTCTTGATACATCCACAAAGCAGGTAAATGTAGGTTTCATCTGTGATAAATCCATAATAGATACCCCCCTCAGGGAGTGGAAGAAGAGTGGATGGATTAAGAACTTGACATCTTTGGATGGAAATATTGTCAGGTAGAAGAAGATGGCACTGGAGGCGTAGGTGTCTGGCTGGAGACACGTGCTTAAGCTGGACTTGGTTGATGATGGCAGAGATGTCATGAGGGGCCAAAACAACCAGAGGGTGGCCAAGGACCAGGTCTGAGGTTCTTTCTATGAGCTCTCTTGCAGCAAAGACAGCCCTGAGACAGGAAGGAGTCCCTCTGGCCACAATGTCCAGTTGACATGAGAAATATCCAATAGGCCTTTGGCGGCCTCTTAAGTCATTAGTTTGGGTGAGAACTCCTGTTGCGTGGCCTTGTCTTTCAGAGACAAATAACTTGAAAGGTTTTGAGTAGTCAGGTAGGCCCAAGGCAGGAGCAGAAGCAATGGCACGTTTGAGAGCATTGAAATTGTCCAGAGCTTCATTAGGCAAACAGAAAGGGTCAGACTTAAGTGCGTCATAGAGAGGCTGCATGAGCAGGGAGGCTTCTGGGATCCATGCTCTGCAGTAGGAAATGAGGCCTAGGAAGGCATGGAGGGATTTCGAAGTCCTTGGAGTTGGAATATCCAGTACAGCTCTCACCCGGTCCCGGGTAAGATGTCTGGCACCTTGAGATAGGCAATGTCCAAGGAAAATTACTGAAGGTTGGCAGAACTGTAGCTTGATGAGCGAAGCTTTGCATCCTTGTTCTGCCAAATAACAAAGCAGACTAATTGAGCACTTTTCAGTAGTGGGTATATCATCTCCACAGAGCAGTAAATCATCCACATACTGGAGCAGGACAACCTCTGGGTGCTCAGCTTGCCATGGGTCTAGGATGGTGGCCATGGCCTTTGCAAATTGACTTGGTGAATTTTGTGCCCCTTGGGGCATGACAGTCCAGGTATACTGTTGCATCTCATGAGTGAAAGCAAACAGGTATTGGCAGGATGGGTCCAATGGGACACTTAAGAAAGCATTTGCTAGGTCAATGACTGTGAAAAATTTTGCAGATGGTGGGACTCCAGAGAGCAGAGTATGGGGGTTTGGTACAAGAGGGGTGTCCAGGACGGTAGCTTCATTAACAGCACGGAGATCCTGAACCATCCTGTACTTCTCTGGCTCACCTTTGGGAGTTTTCTTTTTCACAGGGAATAATGGGGTGTTGCATTCAGATTTACATTTCACCAGGGCACCCTTCTCCAAGAGTGCCTTGATGTGGGTAGAAATGGCAGCGGCCTGTGCTGGTTTTAATGGATATTGTGGTTTTCTTGGTAATTTAGCTCCTGGAATGAGCTTTACCACCACAGGGGGAACATTTAGGTGACCTATGTCCTCTGGGCCTGAGGACCATAACTTGGCGGGCACCTGTATCTTTAATGCCTCTGGGAAATTGGACCTTAATTCTGCTGCTTTCTCACGGGGCTTTTCTAAATGCAGCATTAGAGGCAAGGAGCACAAGGCTGAGGTGTCTGATTCAGATAGAGGTGTGGACATTTCTACCTGCCCATCCGGGGTAAAGGTGATGGATGCTTGCAGGCGTGAGAGAACATCAGCACCTAATAGGTTAATTGGGCATGTGGAGGATACCACAAAGCGAGCAAGCAGGCTAGAGCCAACTCGTAATGGAGTTGTTAAAGGGCTATGTCTTGGCTGGCCATCCACTCCAACACAAGAAACGTCAATATTTGACAGAAAGGATGGGTCTGGCAGGTCTTGTTCTCGCAGAACACTACGGGCTGCACCTGTGTCAACTAGAAATGTGGTAGGGTGGCCTTCAATGGGTAAAGTTACCGTGGCAAGTGGCCCCCCCTTATCCCCTGTAGACACTGCCATGACAGGGGTTGCAGACACAGGCTTGCCAATTTCCTAATCATCTGGTTCCTCAATTATCGGAACCTGTTTGGTGGCTTTGGGAGCTGGGGCAGGTTTAGAGGGCTTTCTGGGCTCCCTTGGCTCCTTTTTAGGTTCTGGGCAGTCACTTCTAAAGTGCCCCTTGGCTCCACAATTAAAACAATGTCCCCCCTCCTCCGGTCTAGTACCTTTTGGGACTGGGGTGGAGCGGGATACCATGAGAGGCGCTGAAGTGGATCTTCTTGGGGTCTGAGCGGATTCCAAACCTCTAGCAACTAAAAGTAGGGTGTCCAGGGGAACAACCTTATATTCAGGGCGTGCAGCAATGATTCCCTTGCGTATAGAGTCCTTAACACCTTGGACAAACGCACCTGACAGCATTTGTGAATGAATTTTGTCAGTAAGATCAAACCCCAAATCTGTAAACATTTCATACAGTCTTGCATGAAACCTTTCCACTGATTCTCCTTTATCTTGAATAACATCAGTAAGGCCAGCAGCCTGATCTGCAAGTTTGTCCTTAGCCCATTCTTTCAATTGGGTGCAAAAAGTTACTCCAGAGGGGTAATCAACATCACTGTTGAGCTGATCTGTACTGAGGTGTCGGGCCATACTTGGCCAATATGCATCCCCTGCTTTAATAGCACAAATGCTCAATAAATCACGCCATGCGGCTGAATAAGTCTTTTGAATTTGAACTATCCCTCGGTAGAAGGGCATAGGCTGCTTTTCTGGGTCCGGGAGTGATTTCATCAGAGCACTAGCTTGAGTGGGGTTAAAAGCTACATATTTAGGAGGGGCCTGTTCTCCCCGACCCTTGTGGCCGAAGGGATCATCGATAGAACGATGAGTTGGGGCTCCCGCAGCAAGTTCCGATGAGACATGGGACACCCTGTCCATCTCGTCATCATCGAATTCTATGATATTGACTCTTCTACGCGGTGCAGGTCCCGCGTGAGGTGAAAGGATTGGTGGTTGGGAATGAGCCCCAGATGCGGGGGTGGCTAGCGAGTCGTAACCTGGGGACAGGTAGTCGCCGGGAATTACTGGCATCAGGGCTGAACTGGGGGCCGCCATATTGGAGGCGGGGAAAGGAGTTGCTTCAGGATTGAGGGAAGAAGCGGCGGCCATATTTGATATGGGCACTTCCGGGGCAGATTGGGCCGGACTGGGCATGACCGGAACCTGGGGAGTGGCTTGGGGAAAGGGAGGGTAACCGGGATAGGGCAGGGCCATGGGATATGGGAAGGGGTAGGGCCAGGCAGGGGAGGGCAAAAGAGTAGGGTGGGCAGGTACGGTTAAGGAGGTAGGATATTGGACTGGGGCGGAGCTGGTTATCGGAGGAGACAGGACAGGATTAGTAGGGATGGATGCAGAAAGAGGAGTCGTAGCATGGGAGGGAGGGGTAGTTAGCTGGACGGGTGCTGATGGAAGGGGATTAACCATAGAGAGGGATTGCAGGGAGGAGGCGGCAGATGAGATGTTAGGATTAGGCATGGAAGGGAGCGTGGGGATGGCTGAGGATGATGGGACCGTTAGGGAAAGGGAAGGGGTAAAGAAAGATCCATCAGAATTCAGGACCGGGCAGACAGGGGAGGTGATGGGATGGGATTCGGGAGGATCGGGAGTGGGGAACATAGTCAGCTGGCTATCACCTATGGCTGACTGAACCTTGGGGCTTGGGAAAACCCCAGCAACACAATTTTTATGATACACAAACAATTTCACACCTTTGTGATTTACTTCTTCCTCAACCCAACCTTCTAACTGAATAGCCTTCGCTACTCTGTACCATGCTTCAGCAGTCTTTAATAAACCATTATCTGTAAGCTTGCCTTTCATTTCTGCTAGTAACTTGCGCCAACTTTCTGGTAGCAATCTCCCACATGTCGGTACAGCAATTTTACATACTTTTGCAATCTTTTCAACACCTTTAACCATCTCTTCACCCTCTCTGTTCTCTACCAAATCACATGCTAACCAGCCCTTGCTGGGCTTATCTAAATCCTGTCCCATAGTCCCTTTACCCCTATACCAGCGTCCTAGATATAGAGAGAGAGAAGGAAAATTGAACAGGAACGTCTACAATGCTCGACTGCCACCCGGGAATCGTGGAACTTTCTCAGGTGCGTCTTCCCAAAACGTAGACTAGTCACTGAATCCGCCTACCCGGGGTGGTAGACACGGATTGGAGCGAGGTGAGAAGTGTGTGACCAATCACTTCTCTTTTAAGAGGAATGGGAGTGGATAGTATAATAATATAGAGAGTGTAGAAAAGATGAAAGGCAAGGAAAAATCCTTAGAGACAGACACAGGAGTACATGAGACTCCTCATTAAACAAACAAGACAACAATACAGTTGAAATACAGTGTATGCATCACAGTTCAAATGAAATCAACAGTAATTCCTTTCCTTTACTCATGTGCTTACTCCAAAGTCACCTCCCTCAACCCCGTAGTGCCCCTATAAAACCCACTTATAAGTCTCACTACCACAAATAAACAGAAGAACTGGAATTCCACCAGCCCCAGCGCTCAGGGCGGTGGTTACCAAAAGAAAACTGGAATCCCCCCAGCCGAAGCTGAGGTTTACCAAAACTGGAATCCCCCCAGCCTCGGTACTCGGGACAGTGGTTACCAAACTTGGAATTCCACTAGCCCCAGTACTCGAAACTGTGGGTTACCACGTGCACACTGAGGCTAGCTAAGCTCTCAGAGTGTCACCAGAAGGATCACAGGAAATTATGAGTCTACACAAAATCCACAGTTCCAACAATCCCCTTTTTCCCTACAGCCACAGCCACGAGGCTCCTAAAAGAGGTAAACAGGCAAAGAAGACCCCCAGGAACGCATCCACAGGTCAACCCCCCTTTTTCCCTACAACCACAGCACCGTGGTTCCTAAAAGGAGTAAAACAGGCAACAGAAGACCCAGGCAAATCCCCTCAGGTCCACCCCCCTTTATCCCAAAAGGGGCAAAATACAAACAGATAGACAGATATACTGAAGACCCAGGCAAATCCCCTTAGGTCCACCCCCCCTTTATCCCAAAAAGGGGAAAACAAGCAAGACAGAACCCCAGGCAAATCCCCTGCAGGTTCACCCCCCCTTTATCTCAAAATGGGGAAACAGGCAAACAATTCAAACACAATTCAAACACACCCAGGCAACAGATAGACTAAAATGCAGGTAAACAAATGAGTAACGAGACACCGGGCAAGATATTACCTGTCTTTGATGTCCTCCCGGGAAGCAGTCACAGACACGTGGACGGGTCAATCAAAGGGGCCGGAACATACCGGTGGCTCTGCAGAAGTCTCTACCGTGTACCTGGAGGTGATCAATCTCCTTTCCTTCCCCCTGGATTCCTCCGTCCAACAGCGTCTTCCTTAGGACGGCTCACCGGCCAGACATAGCCCGGTGCCCCACGTTGGGCGCCAAGTTGTTATGGTACTTTTTAGCAGTAAACCAAAATGTTTAAATGTCTATCTGTTCCTGTCCGAATTAATAAAATAAATTGCGTATATACGCTGAAGTAATTAAGTCTGACACACAAGGTTCAGGTTAAAACAACTTCGAGAAAATTTATTGGCAAGTGATTAAAAAGCGGACGCGCAGGTCCTTTTAAGAGACATTTTACGTCATCATTGATTATTAGAATATCAGCAAATAAACATCATTAATTGGATTAATTGTTAAGTGTCGTGATTAGTGTCCTCCTATCAATATTATTAATTGGTTCAAACAACTAAGTGGTTAGTCCCGTGCCCACCCACCAAGAGGTGGGATTGTTCTGGACACGGGTGGGGGACAAGGGGTCTTGAGCGTCATTTTACACGGTCGGTGATCTCAGGCCTCGTGGCCAGGTGCAAGGTCTCTTATGAATAGAACATTTCATTACTACTGTGTTCTCATGGCCTTCAAACTATACTATGTTGCAAATCTAAGGAAAAGTCAGCAATTCCTGTGTTAATCATGTCTTTATAGAAAATACAGTCTTTGTTCTATTGTATTAGATGTGCTGGGAAATTCTGTCATGTAAGGTAGTTTTAAAATGAACAAGTTAGGTTATGAGGACAAAATGGAGGATTGAAGAAGTCAGGTTAGGAGGACAAAATGGAGGATTGTCACAGTATAAAGTTAAAATGGAGTTAGTGCAATAATTGAATACAAGTGCAATAAGGTTTTTTAAATAATCCCACATCAGTACTGTACACAGTACTGGAGACCATATCTTCAGAAGGATATTGATACCTTAGAGAGAGTTCAAAGAAGGGCTACTAAACTGGTTCATGGATTGCAGGATAAAACTTACCAGGAAAGGTTAAAGGATCTTAACATGTATAGCTTGGTGGAAAGACGATACAGGGGGGATGTGATAGAAACATTTAAATACATAAAGGGAATCAACACAGTAAAGGAGGAGACTATATTTAAAAGAAGAAAAACTATCACAACCAGAGGACATAGTCTAAAATTAGAAGGACAAAGGTTTAAACATAATATCAGGAAGTATTACTTTACTGAGAGGGTAGTGGATGCATGGAATAGCCTTCCAGCTGAAGTGGTAGAGGTTAACACAGTAAAGGAGTTTAAGCATGCGTGGGATAGGCATAAGGCTATCCTAACTATAAGATAATGCCAGGGACTAATGAAAGTATTTAGAAAACTGGGCAGACTAGATGGGCCGAATGGTTCTTATCTGCCGAATGGTTCTTATCTGCCGTCACATTCTATGTTTCTATGTTTCTAGGTCTAGATCCAGCAATAATTAGTATTATTATTTAAAATAAAAAATTTAGACTGTGTATGTATACATTTGTAATGCACACATATAAGTAGGTATCTCTTTCATTGCATATCCTTGCTACTGTTCTCCATAGGGGCAGCCATCTTGATGTCCTTTTTGGTCAAAAGCATTACATTTTTGGCCCAAGACTATACAGATGATCGAGCGTTAGTGTGCATTCATTAATCCTGACATCATGCAGATCTCAAAAATGTGCTCTGCTTCAGACGTTCAAATTGTACTTTATCCTGGAGTATAAATGATGCTTCTAACAAGAGGACGTAAAGCAGCACTGAATCAGGTGTTGTAACAACTTTATCTCATTGAAGTGGTTATAATATCTGGTGTCACCTGACTTTTCATTCAGCGATTAACCACTTTGAGCCTGCCTCAGTGCCCATTGCTGGTATGATTTGATATGGCTAGAAAGATGTGAGTAATCTTTTCTTTAGCTACCTTTTGTAGTGACCAGGAACCCTTATTTAGATTTATACTGCTCAAAAATAGTTTAAAAACTTAATAGAGGGATATAGCCAGTGAGAGGAAATGGTTTTGTTCCTACAGTGTCCCCTTAAAGATGGCTGCCACAATGGAACAAGAGTCAAAAGTCAGATGGCGCACTGAAAAGGATTTTAAATTTATATGTATGCATTAAAAATAATTCTCAAATTATATTACGTGCAATCTTTTGATTTCAACTATAAGAGGCCAGATTGTGATGATGGCATTAAGTATTGTTGGTCCTAAAGAAGGTTATTTGGAAACTTTATGCTGGGAAAATAAAATTAAACAATTACATGGGCAGACATGGAATACAGCATTCAATAGTGTTGCAGTTCCAATGCGAGATGTAAAAGTTACATTCGTAATAAATTATTATTTTAGCAATGTATCTTATGGAGTCATAAAGCCACAGTGTGGGATATACTGTTGTCTACGTTTTATTTTATGGAAAACCACATTTTTATATTTACTTTACATATTACCGTTTATAATTGTCCCCTATTGTACTCCAGACCTTTGACACTATTAGTGGTATACAAAAAGAGATGGGTCTTGCAAATGCACCCTTTTCTGACTTGAAAATGAGACATGGCTCTTTGTTGTATCTACAGTGTGTAGTTAACTTGAAATTGAAATGACCATAAATGGACATTCTAGGGTGAATTTATTAAGGCCAAAGGTCCTTTTCTCTTGCATAATGGTTTAACTATGGAACAGTCACTATGGACACCTGCAGAATGTCTTTGAACATTTAGCACTTTTTACCCATAATAGCACTTAATTTGCCTTGATAAATCTTCCCCTTTTGTTTCAATTACTATATCTATTTTTTTATTTTTCCCCAACATTCTACTTTTTATTAGAGGAGTGGTAGAAGAAACTCCAAATAATGCCGACCCTAGCAGACCATCAGTAAACTTTGAGAAGTATGCTAATGCCAGTAAGATGCAACCACAGTCCTCTGGATCTTTGAGGTCAAATGCAGGAGCTGAGAAGGGAAAAGAGATAGCTGCCAAGTTAAACATTCATCGTGTTCATGGTCAACTCAGAGGACTTGATACATCAGGTGAGGTTTATATGTACTGTTTCTTTATGCTCAGAGCTTGCAGCTTTAACAGTGAATCCTGATTAAATATTGCATTTACCATTTAGTATCTTTGACTGTGTTTCCCCAATTGAGTAAAAATAATTTGTAAACATGCAAAATTTACTCTAGAGTGTATACATCCATGTTTTCTATGACCAACTGTCTGGCATATTTGATGCATTCCACCTGGTCAACCCTACATGAGGTTTTGGCTATGTATCATTAAAAACAATCTATAACAATCTATAACAGCTGAAATCAGATTGGCAAGGAGAGGGAAGGAGATGCAAACTGGTTAAAAATGTACAATAAACTACACTCCTATGACAAAGTGCTGAGTTAGCTTCAGTCACGATTAATGGAGAGGCAGTTTTGTTTTCTCGCTTATATCTAGAATGCTTATGTGTTACTGTTTTTCATTACCGCTTCTTTTTTTGCTTGAGTAATAGCAAATTCCTTCAATTTTTGAGTGTACTTTCTTTCTTTGTCTCTGTCTTTGTCTCTTTTAAGATTTTGCAGAAAAGGAAGTCGACAAGTAAAAGTCACAAAATAATAAGAGGATAAAATATTTCTGGGGAGGCTCAATTCACTCCTAGTCAATGGTAGTATCATGAGTATGTACATGAATCATAGCAGAAGTCACCATAAGGACCACATAGGGTATGGTAGAGTCAGCATAACCAAAAGTTTAGCTAAAATGTGGGCTAAGTCTAGGGATGCATCCAGGAGTAAAATGAAAGGGGGTTATAACTAGTGAAGGTGGGGATGGGGTAAGAAAAGGGCAGGCATGCGACACCTCGTCAGGTATGAGTTGCAGCTTTAACAGTGAATCCTGTTAAAGCTGCAATTGAGATTGCGATTCAAATTAAAAGGGATACCCTTAGTGATTCCCTTCTCCAGTGACTAATTGACAGGTTGAAAGTTTACTAAAAAATTGGAATCGATTGGAGGAAGTTAAGAAAGGTGAAAGTAGGGGGTCTAACAATTGCATATAGTCCTTGACTGGTCCTTACATTTTATACTTCGTTTGGAGGTATGTCATCTTTTGCTTGACTACACTAAGGTAAACATGGATTACTGGCAACGTATTATATCTGAATGTGTTTATACAAACATACCATTTTACAATATCATCAAGCTTATTTTAAATTAATACATATCTTATGTTGAGTCACATTAGTAGAGACAGCCTTCAAAAGTGGTATAGTAGATTTTCGTACCAGTGAAAAAAGCACGTTGCTTGAGTGCTTAATATTGCTCTTCTGACATCCAATCCTCCTTGGCTTATTAATAGTTAATGTATATAGTAAAGCCCTCTACACAGATTTATCCTTATCTAATAAAATTGGTACACACAGAATTTTCTGCCATTGTCATTAATTTTGTATTTTTGGATGCTGATGTATGTTTTATTATGTAGAATAGTTACATCTGAATTCTTAGCATAAATGCTAAAATCCTATGCAGTACATTTCAATTGTATTTTGATGTCAACCGAATTGTCTGTAGGTTTTAACATGCACAAATGTCATGTCTGCTCCTTTGCAGATAAATGTTGCATTTAGTCACCATTTTTTGATTTGCATTTTTACCATGGTCAGATATTGGGACATGTGCAATCACCACTATACCCTTCGAGAAATCAAAGGTTCTTTTCACTCTGGAGGAATTAGATGATTTCACGTTCGTAGATGAAACAGAGCAGCCACCAGCTACTGACGTCACAAAAATTGGGCCAAGCCAAGAGAAGTGGGGCTGGATAATGTTTGAATGTGGAATTGAAAATCTGACTATTAAAGGTGATACTGTTATTTATGCCTTAACAACTTGCGTTGTGTATCCACAGATATTGAAATTACTACTTAAGTGTACTACTTAAGTGTCAATTCTGTTTGATTTATTATTTAAAAATAACTTGCGTGTCACTGTAAAAACAATCTTTGACAAGTAGAATCCTAAATGTTGCCAAATCGCTGATACCACTGTTTTGGAAACAGACTGTCCCACCCTGCTCCAGCTATGGTTTCAGCAAATTGAAGTGCTCCGTTCCATGGAGGAACTTATATTTAAAAGTCAATGTCAATGTCATTCAGGACAACCCACCCCCTACCCTCCTCCCCAACAATAAGGTTTACTTCAAGAGCTATATGCACTTCAGTTTGCTAGTACACACTTACAACAAGCTGTGAGAGGTTTGCAGGTTTTCTTTCTTAGTTTGTGCTTAATCTATTATCCAAATGACTTTGAATATGGCCCTTCATGGTCTTTAAAACTGATACACACATCTGAACAGAGAGATATCTTAGGCTTCAGGAATACTCTGATACTGCTTACATAATCATGGAAATGCCAAGATCTCATTGCTGTATATGCCATGTATATTTTATGTACCTTCTATTTCTTAAAAGTAAAATTCAATAAACATTAAATCACAAAAAAAATGAAAAAAAACGAAAACATACATGTAGTTTATTGCAGATGGTTTATTTATTCCATACAGGTGGGAGGCAGTCGGGGGCCATATTATACAATTCTTTTGGCATGATGGGAAAATCTAACACCACTGAACACAGCGGACTGCTAAAATCTAATGACTCTTCAGATTCACCAACTGGCAGTGGCTACAGTACTGATGTGTCTGATGATAATATTCCGTGTGATGGCATGAGTCCATCATCAGACATTAATGGAAACTCTGTATCTGATGAGCAGGTAAATCTATAGTTGGTTGCTGGCTTGTTCACTAAACAAGCTAAAACAAAACACTTAAGAACATTGACAGGCAAACACACATTTAGTTTGCCTTTCAGTTAGTCCCCACTCAGGGACTTCAGATATTCATTAAACAGCAAATTGTAGTGAATTGAAAATTGATTACATTGATTGCATTTTTAGGCTAAAATAGCTAGGCTGGGAACACAGTGAATTTTGCTTAAAGTAACACTATAGGGTCAGGAACACAAACATGTATCTGACCCTATAGTGTTAAAAACACCATTTAGGTGAGTTGTCCCACTTACCAGATTATCACTTATGATTATCCTTACCAGAACAAATACATTAAACAGTAGTTGTTCTGGTTACTATAGTGTTCCTTAAAAAAAAAAAAAAAAGCCTAAATTTAGAAGTTCAAATTTCAGTTTTCTACAATTTAGTGTTTTGTGCACATAAGCCATTATTGTTTTTTATCAATGTAATTATCTTTATATTTTATTTGTAAAATAGTTTTTTTTTTTAAATCATTATTATAAAATAAATTGCCATTAAGGTTATGATGGCATCTAATTACAGAGTAAAAAAAAAAAAAATCTTGAAAAGTCTATAGTGACAGCACCTATAACTGAAATGTTGATGTAGATAGCCGTTTTGCTTTATGTTTTATACGTCTCAGTGGCAGCCTGTAATTGTCAACGAATGTGTGCAGCTACAATTATGTAGAAGAGTTGTTACTTTGTTTTCATCTTGGGCAGTGGTTCACAACCCAGTCCTCAAGTACCCCCTAACAGTCCAAGATTTAGGGATTACCCAGTTGTGTCTAAGGTGTTTTTAGAAAGAAATAAACACTTTTGACACAACAGGGTAATGCTGTTAGGTTGTACTTGAGGACTGGGTTGGGAACCCCTGCTCTAGGGCTTGTGTCTCGATATGTATAAACATTTTTGGGAATTCCGTATTGGCAAAAGGAAAAAAAATATATTTATTTTTAATTTTCCTGAAAATAACATTTAACATGCTATGCTTATCATTTTAAAATGTGTGATGTGTGTAGATTTTGTTTAGTAAAATTGTAACTTTTTGAAAAATGTTATAAATGTCATCAACGTGTGGTCTGATGTCATTAGAATTCACTAATTTGGGTGATTTATTGGAAGGCTTTCCTGTTACCTGTTAGACAGGATCATGTGAAATCTGTTGACAAGCCACAATTTCTCACTTCATTTAACATGACAAAACGTGCACAGGGTCATAGTGGTTAGCAAAGGATCACTCCGGGCACTATTACAACTTTGGAATGAAATTGTTATGCGGAGCAGACATCAAAGGCACAGGCTTGACTGAAGTGGTTAAACTGATAATGAGCGTATTACCCCAAAGTCAATCCGGCACCTGTCCACTCTAACTCTTCACTTCTGTTTTAGACCAAGGCTTTAATTGGGAAGCCTCATACTGGGTGCCACTGTTCAGCTGATAGTGTCAGCTGACACTTTCAGGCTATTAATAGTATCAATAGTTGTAAAATGGAATGAAAATGGTAAATATCTTTCTCACTCTATTTTGTGTATGGGTAGCTTTTGAGGGGCTAAGAGCAAGCTAATGCTGTCAGCTCACCAAGAGTGCCCAGTCCAAACCTTCCCAATTGAAGTCTTAGACTAAAACGGAAGCAAAAGGGCAGGGATGATTGGTTTCAAATTTAAGGGGTTACACTGTTCTTTAACTCCTTCCAGTACCTCACCCAGTATCTACTTGCACCATAACAACTTCATTCAGATGTAGTTATTATGGTGCCTGGAATGTCCCTTGAAAGTTTGGCAATTTCTAAGACTGATAATGGTTTTGTAAAAAAAAAAAAAAAAAAATAATGCTCTTGAAATGGTATGTTAGTCTGCATGACACCTTTCTAAAGTACTGCACCGCCTATGAAGTGGGAAAGGTTATTATTTTTATTAAATTTCGCCTTAGGATGAAGGTGTTGAATCTGATGACCTAAAGAAAGATCTTCCATTAATGCCACCTCCTCCAGATTCAAGTAGTATGAAGCTTACTATTAAGGAGATTTGGTTCAGTTTTGCAGCTCCCACAAATGTCCGATCTCCAGCTCTTACTTTCTCCAGGCAAGTAAACCTTTATGGTTACATAGTGTGTCTCAAATAATAACTTTCAGAGTCTTGTACAGCTTGGTACATATTTTGGTTACTTATGTGTTGTGGGTGCCTCAGAGAGCAGCTGTGATACTTTATTTCCCCACCTAGGCAGTTGAACCTCCTTAGTACCGCAACTCCAGCAGTCGGTGCGTGGCTGGTTCCTATAGACCAGCTGAAATCATCCTTAAACAAACTGGAGACTGAAGGAACTTTGAGAGTTTGTGCAGTAATGGGGTGCATTATGACTGAAGCTTTAGAGGTGAGTACATCAGTTATCCAATGGTGTGATTAGTTTGTCTTGTGCTGGTATTGTTTGCATTTCTACTGGGTTTTTTTTTCCAATCAATGTCAACTATCAGTGTTAGTTTTGGAATCCAATATCGGTATGCTTTGTTAAAAGGACACTTTAGAGTGTGTCTCCTCCTTCCTCCCCATTTTACAAAAAGTTCAGATTTCAATAGAAATTGGCACTTTCCTAAAAAAAACCTTGTTACACCCTCTGGCTGCCACTCATACTACCAGTCCTGTTACTTCCTGGTTTGTTAAACTCAAGTCTTCTCATTGTACTGCTTTGGGAAATATCTGATTGATCAGCCACAGAATGCTCTGACTGGGTTAGAAGGGAAGGGCATGAAAAGGCAGCACACAAGAGAACGGACACTTTTTTGGGGGGGGGGGGGGGCGGGCAGTGGAGTGTTCCTTTAAATTGTTAGTCATTGAATCATGACAAAAGACCAGGTCAGCAGACTTTAAAGAAACTGGCAACACAGATTTGATGATGGATCGACTGCAATTGTCTCATCTAATCAACCCATTCCATATGTAATATGACCAGCTTTAGATGTGATTTTGTTTCCTGTTCAGATCCCTTTGTATCCAGAGATTACTTAAACACATCTACTCCGTTAGTCATTACTATTTCTGATGTTCCATTATTCTCCCTAAAAGTCAATCCAACCAACTTCAAGCTTGAACCAGTACAAACATGTACAATGGCATACATTAGTTATGAGTAAGGATCTAGAAGGTTTGAGACCTTTCCTGGAGTTTTCAAACGATTCTATTGCATTTTGGTCTGATCTCTTGATAGTTTCAGTAAATTTAAATTCGGTTTACTGGCCAGAAAAGGTGAAGTTGATGTTAAACAAATGGCAACACAGTACAAGCAAGCAATTCATTAACTATTAACTATTAATATTATTATAGTCATCCCCACAAACTAAATACCATTTTGACATACAGATTGTTAATAATGGATACCTGTTCATTTTATCAAAATAATTTTATTTGCAGAATAAAAGCCTTCACTTTCCATTAAGGAGTAAATACAACAGACTCACTAAGCAAGCATGGTTTGTGCAAGAAAACCCATCCTGCCTTCTGTGTAACTTGCTCCATCACTACTTACATCAAGCAAATTACTCGGTCATTGAAGACGCTACTTTGGTGAGTGGCAGAGAACCATAAATATAAAGCTAAAGTTAAGTATACATAGAGTGTTTATATTCTACCTATGTGTGTTTAAACTACACATTAACAAATGTGTTTGTCAATTAATTTAACCACATATTCACTGTAAAATCAGTCCGGGCTAAAAAAGTCTAAAAGGACTTGTCACATTGTTAAATCTATTTAGGCCTGTTTCTCCTGCCCCTCCATTTCTCTGTTATTATGTATGTTATTAAAAGCAATTTGTTAAGCAGAAATGTAAAATACATAATTGTGTTGAATACTCTTTATTCTAATAATTGTCTTCAGAGTGATGGTCTCCCTGCACTGGTAACATTGAAAAAAGGACTTGTCGCTCTGGCAAGGCAGTGGATGAATTTTATTGTTGTTACACCAGCATTCAAAGGCGTGCGGCTGCTTAGGCCAACACAACCACTTAAGACCCAAAGCTCAATGAGGCATGATGAGGATAATTTAAACGTGGCAGAAAATGGAGGTCTACAGAGCGATACCAGTGCAGACGGCGCAGAGTTTGAATTTGATGCAGGTATATACCTCATTTGACCTCACTACATTAATACCTCTTCCCACAGGACCTCCCTTACAAGTTGTTTAGAAGCTAGCCGGCAGATCTCTCAAAACCTCCTTTCTTGGTTTGTTTCTGTCTGTTGGATTAGGTATTGGTATACCCTTTACTCAATAGGAAGCTGGAGAAATAGTAAGTGTATGATAGAATTCCATTTTAGAGTTCAGTATGTCACTACTCTAAGCTTTAGCTATGATGGCCAGTTGGTTCCTTTAAAATCCATCTTCAGTGGCACCTGTATTTTATATCCAAACTACAGCGGCACTCTTGATAATAATTAAAAAGAAACAAAATAAGTACAGCGATTGTGTGGAAAATATATATATATTTTTTTTTTTCGTCAGCCTAGAAGATCATAAGTGCAGCAGTGGCCTAGATTGTATTACAAATACATCTGAATATAACTAATGGAATTTGTTACATATAGATAATATAAAGTGTAACTCTGTGGGAAACTAATCTGTAGCTCGGTTCCGATATCTATTCCCAAGAGGTGCAGTGGAATATTATTCTACCAGATAAGTATTGTATTTAGCGGTATTGAAAAAATAAAAAATCTTCATTGGGAGTTGGACCTACATATTTGTGGGTACAAACAGCTCTCTCTCTCTCTCTCTCTCTGCTCTGTCTGTGTCTCTCTCTATCTACAGATAGCTGCACTCATAACGTTGCAGACCTCTCGTTCCAGTCATTTAGCACCAATCACTACGTCTTATATTAGACTAGGGTTACTATAGGCAATACAGTGAGGAGTCTCCTGAATAATCCAGTGCAGGCATTTGTAGATGTAATCTCCTTTAGATTAAAATTACTTTCCAGCCACCGGATATCAACTTTTGTATCATACTTTAGATAATTTAATATCCAACTCTCTAGTGGCAAGTGTAGGCATTTCTTAATATCAACTTAGAGGACCATCAAACGCCTGTACCAACACACCATAATCAGGGCCGGATTAACATAGGGGCTGATGGAGCTGCAGCTCCAGGCCCAGGCCCATGGAATAGGCC
Organism: Pelobates fuscus; assembly: GCF_036172605.1. NCBI lineage: Eukaryota > Metazoa > Chordata > Amphibia > Anura > Pelobatidae > Pelobates > Pelobates fuscus. Next base: position 147,672,058 of record NC_086322.1, read on the forward strand.
CATTGATTTAAAAAAAAAAAAAAAAACATTTTTTTTTTTTTTTTAACACACTACTCTTAGGGATTCCACCTGACTTTTATTTTATTGGCACAGCCAGTATTTGAGGCTGCCTGGCTGGTTCCAATATTACAGTGATACTGGCAATACAAATGCTGGTATTTTTCTCAGTATAAACAAGAGATTCCTATGCAATACCAGCACTGGCCAGTAGGGGTCGCTGTGTATGGAGAGAAGCAGGGATAGGAAGCTCCAGCATATCCCTCCCTGCCTATCTCTAATCACTGATCCGCAGGGGAGCAGCTACAGAGAGTCCAGACAGCAGATCCCACCCTGCCGAGACAGCCTACAGCTCAGGGAAGTAAGGGATGGGGGGAAAGGCTGCAAGGAGACATACACTGAGACACTAAGGGACATTGGGAGACATTATGACACAGAGACACATGGGGACACAGAGTCCCCATGTCTCACAGTGTCCCCATGTCTCCCAGCCAGTGTCCCTGGCATTTCAGTGACCCCTAGTCTCCCAGTGCCCCCCAGTCTGCCAGTGTCTCACTGTCCCCATGTCTCCTAGTGGCTCCATGTCTCCCAGTGCCTCAAGTGTCTCAATGTCCCCATGTCTCCAAGCTAGTGTCCCTAGTGTATGTGGCCCTGGTGTCTCAGTGTCCCCATGTCCCCCAGCCAGTGTCTCTAGTGTCTGTGTCCCCGGTGTCTGTGTCCCCATGTCTTCAAGTATCCCCTATTTTCCCAGTGTCCCCATGTGTCCCAGCCAGAGTCCCCTAGTCTCCCAGTGTCACTGGTGTCTCCGTGTCCCTAGGTACCCCCGTGTCCCCAGGTCTCCCCGTCTTCCTAGTGTCCTAGTGACATGGGGACCCTGGGAGACATGGGGCATTAAGACACTGTGATACATAGGATCACTGGGAGACCTGGGGACACGACACTAGGGACACTGGGAGACATGGGGCACTGAGACACTGATACATAGGAACACTGAGACCTGGAGTAATCGACACATGGGGGTACTGGGAGACATAGGGGCACTGGGAGGTATCCATCTATACAGCAGAATCAAACTAAGTAGTTTTTTTGGAGATTTTACAGCATTTTCTCTTATGTCACTCCTTGTGATTTACATCATGTGATGTCACCCATACATATTTAATTATGCAAATTAGCAAGGCTGGTATGTTTTTCCAAGAAAGGTGGCAACCCTAACTACTTTTCACATACTCTTACTTAAGTATGGAAACTTAAGAGGGATGCATGGGAACAAAACTTGTGTGGACTGGCTGACAATGAATATAGTTAAAGGGACATTATAGTCACCAGAACAACTGCAGCTTATTGAATTTGTTCTGGTGAGTAGAATCATTACCGTCAGGCTTTTTGCTGTAAACACTGTCCTTTCAGAGAAAATGCAGTGTTTACATTACAGCCTAGTGATAACTTCACTGGCCACTCCTTAGATGGCTGTTAGAGATCCTTCCTGGGTCATGGCTGCCTAAAATGCATCCAAACATTCAGTATCTCCTTCCTCTGCATGCAGACACTGAACTTTGTTCATAGAGATTCATTGATTCAATTAATCTCTATGAGAAGATGCTGATTGGCCAGGGCTGTGTTTGGATCATGCTGGCTCTGCCCCTGATCTGCCTCTTTGTCAGTCTCAGCCAATCCTATGGTGAAGCACTGTGATTGGATCAGGCCACCACTTCTAATGATGTCAGCAGACTGCTTGTTTTTCCGAGTCTAACAGCATGCAGAGTTACAGCTTCAGGCTTGAATACATTAAGATTTTGCTATATTTATGGAGGCATGAGGGGCTCAGGGGGGCTAGATGGTGGTGTTAACACTATAGGGTCATGAATTCATGTTTGTGTTCCTGACCCTATAAGGTAATGCAGACGTTGGTCTCTCTAACACTGTGGCATGTTCCCTTTCACTACATACAGCTTTTCTCTGTCCCAGACTATATACCAGGAGCTTCTGCCTGCTAGTAAGAAGGTAAGGAGACAAGTGGACCAGCGAGTGCTAGGGGACAGTCCCTAGAAAGCGTTGAGCGAGCGCATCATTAGATGCATTTATGCCAAGCTCGGGTGCTGTCTGCATAGTATGCCCTTAGTTGGCCAGCTGCATGATTGGCAGGCAGCCTGACATGCATTCATGCCAGGCTGGCCTAATTATTTGGGCAGACCTGTCCTCTTTTTGGGCATGTTCGCCCCTTTTGGCAGGTTACGTGATTTGTGTCAGTGGCACACCCTTTTACCGTGCCCATTGACTTCCTGCTTGACTGGACACTGCTGTTAGGGGTTATGGATTTGCTTGAAAGATGAAAACATAAGTTAGTGAGAGATTAGCCTAGGGTATGTGTTTTCTTATAGCTGCTGTTTTCTTTCTCTCCAGCACCATCTCCATCAGATACATGACGCTTGGGAGTGTTTTACTGTTTTTGGTCGATATGATCCTGTAATTAGGCCCGTCATAATTGTCAGCACCAGGCCCACTGGGCTCTTAATCTGGCCCTGACCATAATCACTTTTTGTTTGAGCACTTTTGCAATTTAGTGGATTTTCTTATATAGTACACAACGTTTTTCGTTATGTTTTCTTTTTTCTTACAAATATCCAATAAAGATTTTTTTTTTTTTTTCAATACTTATCTGATAGACTAATATTCCACTGCGCCTCATAAGAATAGAATTCGGAACTGACATACAGATTAGTTTACACACAAGGTTACACATTATGATTCTACTCTAGTTTAGTTACGTTTTATGGGTAACCTCCCTGTTCTAAATGTACCCTAGATTTTATTATTTGGCTCACATTTTCTTCCTTTGTATATAGATAATATACAATTCCATATATTATTTACATTGGATTTTGTCCTATGTGTAGTGATGTTTACATATTCAAAAGCTATAAAAATTGTGCCTAATTCAGACTGTAGTGTGTTGGAGAAAACTATGACACATAGAACATTGGACCTTGAGGATATTGCTGCTATTCACAACAAATGTAGTGAATGTATAGATATCTAGGCTATATAAAATCTATTGCATTTCACGGCTCTGGTACAATTTTTGTACTATAACCTGTTGTGATTATGCTTAGGCCTCCCCTTTAAACACAAGAACATGATATTGCCATGCAGGACCTGCAGAAAGAAAGTAGAAAAGGTTAAGTAGTCCTTACTTTAATAATTTGAAACCGGTACACATTAGAATATTAGCAAAGAATATATAACAATATAATTAAGACATTTGCTTTCTATGCAAAACTATGAGAACAATTTGCTTTAATATTTCTTTATTATTATTATTTTGGTTATTTGTATTTATGAAGCAATTTCAGTGAATAAATAAAACATTCAAGTATTTGTGACAAAACACGTTAACCATATAAGGAGCAAAAGTAAAGAAAGACTTTGCTCAAGTGATGTTACAGTCTAAAGATTTCAGATCTTTGCAAATACTTTATAGTTATGCAATAAACCCAATGTATTATATTTCAGCTACAATCAGTGAGCATACCATGCTGCTAGAGGGGTCAAATACCCGCCCTCCCCCGACTGGTGTGTCCTCTGGTCCTGTAAGTGGGGCTGAAATTATGAGGAAGTTATCAAAGTCAAACGCACACAGTGAATCTGCTCTGAAAATTAAAGTAAGTTTATATGCTCCATTTCTGTGACTGCTTTTAACATGCTTTACAAATGGAATTTCTTTACTGGGCTATTTGATTTCTACTGTCCCAAGAGGAAGTGCATTTGATAATAACTGATGATATTGAAAATCATGAATCAGTTTTCACCTTTGCATGATAATCCCATTTAAAGCAGATCCGTCATTTAGAAATAATGGAACATCCACACAATATATCAAACAGCTTTATTATAATGAAATCGTATAAAAAGGATAATTTCACATGTTTAAAAATCTGCTCCTCTGAAAATGTTAAAGCAGTGGTGAACTTTTATGACTTCAATACAGTGCCAGCATTTAAAGATATGCCTATGTAGGTATGCTATTCAAAAGATAACACATTTTGACCTGGAATTCACCTATGTTCAAAGGGAATGTAATTCTCCTTTCCTCTCTCTCCATTCTCTTCCTAAGCTTCCATAACTCGTCTCGTGTGTGTGTGTGTGTGTGTGTGTGTGTGTGTACACACCATAACGTAGCACAATGTAAACTATGTATTGCTTGTTTTAGCAGCACATTTTCAAATGTTATCTCTATATTTTTTTATTCTTGATTTTGAAGGGAGTACATCCATACCAGTCTCTGAGTTACACCAGTGGAGATACAGCAAATGATTCTCCTGCCCACGTGAGTCGCCCTGGAATGCCAGTTAAAGAAAGTCCCAGGAAAGAAAGCCTCCTGAGTTACCTGACTGGGAGCTTTCCCAGTCTACACAATCTCCTAGAAGGCACACCTCAACGGAATGCTGTTACTGCTAAAAGCAGCTCTCTCACAAGGACAGGTACATTTAGCACTGGTGAATGCCTAGCTTCAAGTTGTGCATTACATTGCCAATTAAGTATGCACACAGTCTGGCATGCATATCCTTCCTGCTTCAGAAATCTCAAATTGTTCTCTTTGTTACGGTGTCTGTTTATTGCATTCTTTGACTTGATTCGCCCTAGCCTGATCTCAACCTTTCAAAAAACTGTTAAAAAAAAAACTTTTTTTTCTTAATACTGTTTATTTCAAATGAGCAGTGTGTTCATTAAAAGGTACATCTGCATGCACTGTTGTACATCTGTCTTTTTCTAACACATCTGTTACATTGCATTGTATTGTGTGTAACTTTTCTCAGTAGCTGCATATGTCAGTAAATTGTAGCTTTATCTGTCTTTTCCATTGTTTGTTTGTTGTGTTGCACTTGATAAAAGAGCCTAACAAAAAAAAAATATCCTTCCGCCCCTTTTCCCCCAAAAATAATAGAAAAAATAGCAAAGAAGAGTGCACAATAATTAACCTTACATTTTGTCAAAACGGCAGATACAATTCAGTACTAAATACTACATGCATTACATTTTAGAAATGCTTCTCTTAAAACCACTCTGACTGTATGACCACTTGAAGTGCGTTTAGAATTTGTGACATTTTGATTATTTTTTTTTTTTCATCATCCAGTTTTTATTCTTAGGATTTTCAGTATTATCAACTTGTAGGAATTGAAACACGCATCACTTTTGTGCTTTCATATCAGGGCAATATATATTTTAGTTTGGTTATATATGAACATGCTTCTGTCATGCAACAAGTGTTATGGTCCCACGTAGCCCCCTTCCCTTTTTTTTTGTCCCCCCTCCACTTGACCAAGCAGCTACCAAAATTACAAGTGAAAAGATTTATTTATGTTATATTACTTAGCACACAATGCATTCATGTCACTGCTGGCTATGGGTATGCTCGTATGCTCCCACCCTGATGTGCATTGTGTGCTGGATGCCAGAGCAAGAATGACAAAGTAACTTCCCATAAGTATCCCAGTTAGGTATTAGTGTAATATAATAAATCCTAGTCTGTAGGAATAAAATTATAGAGACAGTAGTACATAAACCTGCATGTTGTTAAAACGATTAATAGTTTGAATGTATTTTTGACATTGTCTGACCTATAGTACAATTTATTTTTTCTACTATCTATACCAGAAGTTGGCAAGTGCTAGCATATACCCCTTTCAACCTTTCATTAATCAAATTTAGTCCTCTGTGCTCTATCAGCACAGAGGACTAAATTTGATTAATCAAAGGTTGAAAGGGGTATATGCCAGCACTTGCCAACTTCTGGTATAGATAGTAGAAAAAATAAATTGTACTGTAGTGTTGGCAGCACTCAAGGACTAGATAATTACCTCTGACATACACTACACCGTTAATATTTGTTTCTGACACTTATTTTATTAAAAACATTTATTTTTTTTCTTGGACATAAGAATTCTCTGAAATCTCTCCTGATTTATTGATACAGGGAATCCTGTGGCCACAGAAATGTTATCAGAACACCCTTTGTTGTCTGAACCATCCTCTGTGAGCTTCTATAACTGGATGTCTAATGCAGTGGGTAATAGAGGCATTGTGGTACAAGAGTCTCCCATGATCAAGTCTGGACACAACAGCCTTCCAACAGGTATTGGCAGTTAGATTACAAGATTATTTCTTGCTTGGATTATACAAGGTTATTTGTTCGGTTGGCGAATGGACTAAAGACAGAATCGTGAAACTACTGCATAAATAACAACAAAAGTATGTCTGATCTCATACATACATATATACCATGCAGACCATGTGTAATGTCTTTGGTCTAGAGTTTAATTTTTTTTTTTAAATCAAGTAGATAGCAGACTGAGAAGGCATCAGTAAGCTTGAACTAACCCTATTCATTAATAATGCTATTAAACAGAAATACTGTTGTGTGATTTTCAGAATTCATACGGCTTTTACTGCCATTGGGCAAACTTGCTTTATATGCAAGTATTTTTCCCAATGTGAATTAATTGCTGAAAAGAGTTTCAAAACGTGTAGTAGGTAAATATTTATTTCTTGTTACTCTATCAGCTGCTTGGTTGCCACAATCTGCTTCATGTAAGCCGGAGAGACACAGCAGCCAGTGGAAAGCCCAAGTCCTCGAATAAATGGTGAAAATGCATGGATATATGTTTTCATTTTTATATTTCTAATGCAGTTTCACCAAGATATGGGAAAAGTAGAACTGTGTTCAGAAAGAAAAACACTTCAAGAAAATGGTTCTTTACTGTACAACCGTAACACTTCTTTTGGCACTCTTACTGCTGTTTTACATTAGTAAGGTCCTCGAGATACAATAATTTCCCTGTGAATTTATATAGCAGAGCAGTGGTTCCCATCTGACCTGGTCTTCAAGGCACGGCAACAGTGAAGGTTTAAGCATTTCTCAATTTTGTTCCAGTAGGTGATACTGAACAATACCTGGATTGCTGGTGTACATTCAGGACTGGATTGGGAACCACTGCTTTAGAGGCTCTTTGGAATGCAAGTGCTGTTTCTCCTGCATGTTCTGTTACGTAGGTCTAGCTTCCATGAGAGAAGAGTATTAAATTCAGTACAATGTATGATAAATTGTTATAAAGTTTGAATGTGTGTCTTTGATGTTTTCATTGTGTACAATATTTTCATATTCATTCATACATCTGTAATTAACATTTGCTAGATCCCTACCGTATTGCATAAATATTTGATCAAAGGTGTTAGAGACATCATACACTTGTAACATGTTTTTGTTTTTTTTGTTTGTGTTTTGTTTTTAGGGTTACTCCAACCACACCCACTGTTTCTGGTCAGAGTAACCCTCCCTATACTGGTTCCCCCATCTCCCCCCAAAAAAGAATTTGCCAAGTTCTCGCTGGAGTCCAGTACCCCTTTGCTGAAGTTTGGTCCCTTTGATCAAAGGAGTCAAAGAGTTAGAGGCATGCTGTATATGCTGGGATCAGATACCATATATGCACAGAATTTGTTTGCTCCGGGCCGGCTGATGATGCCCCAGTGATGCTGCCAGAAGTGGAGTTACACCTCTGGCAGCAGAGGGTTTAAACTACGTATGTGCAGAGTTTCCTTGTGAAGGCACCGGGCACCATGGCTACTTTAAATCAGTGAAGTGGTCATGTTGCTTGGAGTAAAACTTTAACGTGTTTAATTTTTTCATGGCATTTGCAAGAGCAGAGATTATTTGTACCATGATAATTGCATATTCCATGGGATAAACTGTAATATTTAATAGTTTGATTCCCTTACCCATTTAATGTCTCGATTGCAGATTACAGTCCTGATTTGGGATTCTTCTTTCCCTGCTTTAGGCATTCTGTGCATGGGCAGTTTATATAATCAGTGCAATCAATAATTGCATTGTTGATTAATCACTACTTGTCAATCTGCATGCTATTTCAACTGCACCTCTTAAGACCATATGTCATACTAACTGATCTATGCATCATGAATTGTGCCCCTAATTACCAAGTGCCCCATTGTATACATGACTTAAAGTACTGGTTAGTACACATTCTTGATCCTTTCCCCAGTTCCTTTATCATCAATCAATACCTTTATCATGTGCCAGTCTGAATCATATGCAATCAAATGCATCAGTGGCCCAAATGTAAGTACATTTTAAAGGAATCTGTAATGCCTTCTGATTTTATAGAATGCTGTACCTTTTACAGAACAGATCAAAGAGAGATTGAAATGTGTTTCCCTTATTTGTGAGAGCATCTTTTGTGTCAAACTTATTCCAGCACATCACTTTTGCCATGTTTGCAGCAATATACAGGTAGAATAAACAAATAAAATAGCTCAACAAATCAATTAATTTCAAAGCATGTTAAGCCTATAGGTATATCAAGAATTCTTTTTACAATTTTAAGGCCTTTTCCACAACTTTTTCTCTCTACTTTTCTAGGTACTGTGCATAATCTACCTACAATTCCATCTGCATCAGACTTCAACACTGTACTGTCCAGTGAACAGAACACCCTGGATGGGACCCATTCTCAGCACAGTAGTAGCCAAGAGGATATAGCAGGAATTGAAGAGGGAAATCCGGGTTTTCCTGCAGTTCAGCTTGCAGATGCACAGGTGAAAATGTGTTGACTTTGTTATTTAAACTGACTCTTTTGTAGTTTTCTTACCGGCATTGCACTAAATCAAACTATGGTTTACAGCATGATAAGCCCAAATGTTTTTTTTTTGTTTGTTTGTTTTTGCATGATGACTGATTGCATGGCTGTTAAAAAATCAAAACAAATAAAAAGCCTTCTGTACCCTACCTTGCTAGTTCAGGAGAAAACAATGGGACCAAGAGAAGAATATGGTCAGCTACACATGTCCCTTGAGCAGCAAGTTCTCATGGGGTTGTTCATGCATGTCTAAAGCAGCTGCGAGCATTATTTAATTTGCTTTAGAAAAAAGTAATGAGAGAAATGAGGTCAGTTTGACAGACAGTTCTCAATGAGTGCAGTGACGTTCACAGTTGCATTGTGCCTGAGTGGTCAGTCATTCATTTCTACGAAGAATAACTGATCATGTGTTGTAAATGTGTGCATGCTGACTCCCATTCATGAGCAGGAATGCTTGAGTAAGAGGCCCTAAATCTAAGCCCTGGAAGCAACTAGCCATTATGCTCTGTTATTAATCCATTTTAGCAATAAGAGGATTCTCACATGAATCAAAATTATTTTAGATCAGGTTTTCATCTTAAAAGTAGTATCTTTTGCTCATATTCAGCGTTATAGAACACTTTCTTATATGCTTCTATATCAGCATCCATTTAAACAAGAAATAGAGGCTGTGAATTGTAATGTATTATAGTTCTTGCACAGCGTGCATCTGGATATTGCGGTGTGACCAAAAGCAATCTTTGGGGCATGATCCATAATCTGAAAACCAATTTGTATGTGGCACCACATCCAACTGCATTTCATTAACTGACACCCTCTTTAACACTGAGCATGCTAATAACCAGAATTACCTATTTGCAGGTGGTGTTTAAACCTCTACTGAGCCATACCGGAATCCAAGCTCAAGATGTTGTTCCTCTCAGCTACAGAATGTATTTTGGGGAACATCTGTCTTTCTCTGGCACATTGGATTGTCTTAGAGCTGACATTGTTGATTCAGACACATCAAAAGAGAGGAGAAGTAAAAGAGCCAGAAGGTCTGCATTTAATTGTGTTTTATATAAATGCTCATTGTTTGCTTGCAACATTCTATAATAAAAATTTGTTTTAAAGTAAGCCCTGTGCTCAAACTCCCGCTACTTTTAGGCGGCAGCAATGACTATAGGACACATCTATAATAAATGCTGACTTTGTTTGCTTTTGCATATTGGCGGTTCTTGCCCTGTAATTAGAGCTGAGCACAACATTTGCAAGTTCTGTTATAATGCTGAATCTATTTACACCTAAAGTTGGTAGATACATGGACTAAAGAAAATTAGTATTTACTGCATTCCGTTTCAGTCCATGCTCACGTGAACGTAAAGCGGTAATGTTATTTTCTTCTATTAGTTATCCTTTCATTATGCTCCTTGTATCTTCAATGATTACACTCCGCTCTTGCCACTAGATGCTACCAAGGAGCTTGTCCATGCTCTAGTAATTTCCCACATGGATTATTGTAACCCTCTCCTAATTGGTCTTTCCAAAAGCCGTATTGCCCCACTACAATCTGTAATGAATGCTGCCGCCAGCTTGATTTTCCTCTCTAGTCGGTCCTCTCACACCTCACCCCTCTGTCAGTCCTTACATTTGCTTCCTGTATCCTATAAGAGTCAATTCAAAGTACAAACCCATATCTATAAAGCATTGAACATTCTAGCCCCTTTTATATCTCCTCACAGATCCATAGGTATGCTCCTTCTTGGTCTCTTCGCTGTGCCCGTGACCTTCTCTTGTTAGTTGCTCGCACCCTGTGATGCTCGCTCTATAATTAATTTTTTAACTGGAGTGGGAGGAACTAGTCGCAATTTTAAGAGTTTTGCTGCCAAACAATAATTCACTTTGTTTGAGGGCCTTTTATGTCACTAGCTAGGATTTTAGGCCTTTATTGGAGTGCCTCAAAATTATTTTATTTAACTACCAATGAGAACACTACTTTAGGACAATCATTAACTATAAGTGAAAAATATGTTAAGCCGGATAAAACAAAACACTGGAAAAAAAAAAAAAGGAAATCGCTTCTAAAACGGTTTTGCAGATAACGAGACAGTCTATGGAGAAAACGGTGGTATTGCAGTTTTCTCTTAGATATCAGTATTGTACTACCGTGCATGCAAGATCACTCTCTATATGAGCACAAAAAATAGTACGTACATTTTCCTTATATATCACTAAAGGTAAATTACAAAGAAATAAAAACAAGGTGAAATAGAGGGACAAGAAATTAATGTATTTAAAAAAGGAAAACTTGGGATGTGTCTATTTAAAATGAGCTTTTATTGCTTGATAGGGCTGTACAAAACATCCTCACGTATCCAGGTCCTTGTAGGAACCCTTTACTCTTTTCGATGTAACTTGTTCACTACCTAAAATGTCACATCTTAGAGTAAATTATGTATTTATATATTTTTTCTATATACTGGGAGACGGACCTTTTTCATCCTCATAGATCATGGCAGTTATAGTGTAAGTGAATGGACTACTAGCAAGCTGTATACTAGGATGGTTGCCAATGATATGTTTTCCCTATTTTAACAGTGTTTTGCTCTATTTTAATGCTATTCAGTTGCAAACTATGTTTTAAATTTGTTTGATTGCAATTTTCAGAAATGTTTGAATTAAAATTTCATGTCTACAATTGTATGTGGTGCTAAGATTTGCTGAAATCTAGCACAATCCCAAGTTGCTTACAAATTATTTTCTGGAATTTTGTAAACAAGCTCACATCGTTTTTAAGTACCGTAGTTCGAGTGAAACCAGTATATGTTGGGCAGTTAGTTTCTTAACTATATATTTTTTTTATTATTTTTTTATTTTTCAGACAAGGAGCCATTAATGTTCCTCCACTTGAATTTAAACCAGCTTTGATGTTGGAAACATTTAGTATTAATGCAGTCATAATGGAGAAGTCAATGTGCACACCACAAAACTCCACCAGTGCGCTATCTTTCCATGATCTGAGCAAGCGATACTACAACACCTTTCACTGCAATTTCACCGTCTCTTGTCAGTCAATAAGTCAGCACGTAGACATGGCATTAGTCCGTTTAATACATCAATTCAGCACAATGATTGATGACATAAAGGCAACTCAAACGGACATAAAACTTAGCAGGTATACAGCTGGATCAGCATCTCCAACACCTACCTTTAAAACAAGAAAGCACAGAGATTTCCGTTCCTCGGATTTCAGCCGTAGTTCTCGGGGAAGTTTGAATGGAGGTGGAAGAGTAAATAATATGAAGAACAAGAGAGCCAACAATGAAAACAGTAAAAAGGAGTCTCGGAACAAGAATTCCCTTGGGAGATCAGAAAGACGAACATCTAAGGTTTCTCGCAAGGGTTCTAAAGATGCAGTAGACCACATGGCCATTCATATGGATGACTCTGATTCCATAACTGTTTCTGAACAAAGTGAGCCGTCTGCAGAGTGCTGGCAGAACATGTATAAATTGCTAAACTTCTACTCTCTTATATCTGATCCAACTGGCTTTCTGGAAAAATCATCAGAACCATTTGGCCCTACAGGTACAAAATTCTCTACTCTATTGTAATCCTCATTGAAAGGAAATTTCTAACTAAACATAGAAGGATTTATAGGGACATTATAAGCACCAAAACAACTTAATGGAGTGGTTTTGGTGTATAAATAAGGCCCCTGCTTTCTATACACTAAAACTGCTTCATTATGCCAAAGTTGTTTTGGTGCTTAGAGTAACCTTTTAAATGTCTTGTAATAGGATGTTTATATTTGTTATTATTGCCCTTTTTACATTGATACACCTGTTTTATAAGTTGTGTTTTAAGTCTGAGACCATCTGTATTCTTGTTATTAATGTCTAGGTGGTAGGAGTCCTCCAGAGCCTGTGTGCAAGGTGGTGTTTGAGAATGAACAGGATAGCAACAGCCTGAACAGAAATCAGAGAAAACGCAGCCTTGTGGTGACGGAGCCACAACACGTGACCCTGATAGTGTTTGGAATTGGCATGGTAAATCGCACTCATCTAGAAGCTGATATCGGTGGACTTACTATGGAGTCTGAGCTCAAGAGGATACATGGAAGTTTTACTCTAAAAGAAAAAATGAAAGGTATAGTATGAAAATCACAGCATGCACATGGTTATATAATAACCTGTGAATTGTCAGGAATTCATGACAGTTGCAAATTTAAGGACATAATACCAGATATTGAAATATAGCTGACTAAGATCATTTTTCCAGAGTGCCCATTTTTTGTCCTAAACTGTACAATTCCCTGGTGATTTCCCAACAATTCACAGTTTACTGTATAACCCAGATTGTGACACAGCTTAAATACTGTCATATATTCAGTAAAGGCTAAGGTCTAACGAAGCTTCAGTGCAAGATACGTGCCCTCAGCTGCACCTCTGCTGTGGATTCTGAGTTTATTCACCAAGCAGTTTTTAGACTTATTAAGTCTCCCTTATACCAGTCCCTAAGGACTTAATTAGTTAATTGGTCGAACTCTTAAAAATTGAGGATTCTATTCTGCTAGTCAGATAACCATTTCTTGCTTAATGAATTACCGGTATGTAATATAAGTGTACTAGTGCAACTAATACATTAAGTATATGCCTGAAGAACGTTTGTTTGCTTGTGTCTCAATAGTAGGATGTATTACATTTAAAATCGCTGCATATTGTAGAATTAAAGAATCCAATTCTTGTAGTATATTCAGTGTAATTTTTCAAATATTGACACAATTGTTAAAGACAAGCTTTTGCAATGCTTTCTCTTTAGATATTGGTTTCTTAGTATTTTCAGTTACTTTTTCCTGTCTCTTTCATCTGTCAGAATTTATAGAGATTTTCAGTAATTAATGTGTTTCCTGCTGAAATTTAAGTGGTATTAATAACATTTTTACTTTTGTGTATTTAGATGTTTTGCACCAAAAAATGACTGAAACTTGCGCAACAGCCCATATCGGAGGTGTAAATATTGTTCTTCTGGAAGGCATTACTCCAAATATTCAGTGAGTTCCAGATTTAACATGTCCAAATTGTTCTGCATTTGAGTAAAGCGTTTGAGTGATATTATTGTTTCCATGTGAATGGATTGATCCCCAACTACTGTATCTAATTAATTTTTTTGTTATGATAATATATATACACATAGGTAATTAAATGTATTTATATATTATAATATATAGCTATATTTTTTTCAAAATATATTCTCTAATATTTAATGTACCAGAATTTCCCTTTAAATACAATGTCAATAGTGCTTACATAAAAAAAAAAAAGATTAACGGGGTAACAAAATAATCGTTACAAACCTTAGCCATGAATACAGGTATCTCTTGCACTCAGTGTTTCAGGTGAGTTATAGTTTGGGGGGCAGTTATCAAACTTTGCATCTTAACCACAGTACATTTTTGGAACAGTTTAAATCTGTTGGTTTTTTTTTTTCTCATCTGGTATTTTTTTTTTTTTTTTTTTTTACTCCTTAAAGGAACACTAGAGTCACCAAAACAACTTTAAAATAGTTTTGCTGTATAGAATATAGATCATGCCTCTGAAGTCTCACTGCCCAATATTTTTTTCCATTTAGAAGTTAAATCAGTTTTGTTTCTGTTAATGCAGCCCTACTCACACCTCCCCTGGCTGTGACTGGCACAGCCTGCATGAATAAAACTTTTCATTTTCAATTAGATGTTAACTTACTTTAAATGTTTTTATCTTGTGTTTTGTAAATTGAACTTTAATTACATACAGCAGGCTCCTGCAGTGTCTAGCAAGCTATTAACAAAGCAGAAGATACATTCTAATTTAAACAGAATTTGCACTAAAGAAAGTCTTCACGAAGTGTTTAGGAAGGCTGTGTAAGTCATATGCAGGGAGGTGTGCCTACAGCTACATAAACAAAGTGATTTAACTCCTAAATGGCAGAGAATGAAAGCAGGGGCACAGTCTATACACCAAAAGTGTATTATTAAGTGAAAGTTGTTATGCTGACTGTAGTGTTCCTTTAACTGTCATCTTTGAATATACAGCCTTTTTTTTCGCAACACAATGGGTTTATAAATTTTCCAGCAATGTTTCCACCTTTCTAAATCTAGCAGTTTTCTGAAATGAAAATTCCTATGAAAACTAGTTGAATTTACTTTAATGAAAACAATCAGGGCCAAATTGGGAAAAATATCAGGCCTGGGCATTTTTTAATCACAGCGGCCCAGTGAGAAGCGGGTTGAGCAGGTTATTTTGTGGGTGTTTTGTCATATCCAATGACAAGCATGCCCTCTCTCAAAGTGAGCATGATGGCTCAATGCTCTTCCAGGGCACACCATGTGCATTGCTCTCCCATGAGAAAAATGTCCTGTTTTTGTTCTGCGCAGCACAAGCAAATTTAATGACACGCTTAAACTGTGTTTGCTTGTGACTTGTCTCTGATGTCTCTATAGTGGGATACCAGAGGACAAAAGGAACAGGAAATTGTGCTTGTGTTTGGAGGTTGCTTGTAATATTGCATGTGTGTAGAGTAAACAGGTTGTGCTGTGGCATTTTGGGTAAATGGGTCCATTTTAATTATTATTATTATTTTTTTTTTTTAAATGAATCTATTTAATTGTAAATTCCTCAATTTTTCACGGATATTTCCGTTCAAATTCAAAGATACCAAATTCACAGTGGCAAGAAAAAGAGTCGTGAAACAGTTTGTTAAAGGAGCGGAAGATTCACCAATTTGTTGTGTCAACAATAAAATAGCATTTATTCAAAAAAAATTACTATAAGGGCACAACTGAGAAAAAAAAACAGATGCACTTCAGCAAATGTAACTGTTTTGATTTGTGAGAAATTGCAATGTTTACATTTGTCAGAAGGCCTCCAGTTGGACAACTAGAGACACATATCAGTGTGAGAATACCTAAAACATGCACTGCTCCTTAATATTTGAAGTCTAACATTGGGACTAACGGGTCTAAATGAAATTCACTTTCTGCCCAAGCATTGCTTATCCCCATGTCATATTGCTGGGTTGCAGTATGTATCAAACAATGCCTGCATGAATGATTATTCTTTATTGGTTTCTTTTTGTTTTTTTCTTGCTTTCTCTACAAACTTCATCTTTAGACTGGAGGATTTCCCCACATCTCCAACAAGCACAGCAAAACAAGAGTTTCTGTATGTCCTGATATTATATGTGTTATTAGTTTTACTGTTGTGATGTGTTGTGAGATGTTGGTGGCTGATTTGGTGTTTTGTTTAGTGTGTATTCTTTTTTACTTGTGTTATCTGTGTTAGGTGCTGCTGTATTATATGACTAATCTAATAGTAATATCTGAGCCAAAAAGTAACTAATAACTAACCAAACTTGAAACTCACGCTGTGGGTTAAAGTCACAATTTTTGGAATGCTGTATTAAAAATGAAGTGTTATTAAATAAAGAAAAATGTAGTGTCTGAAATTAGGGAAAACATATTAGAATAATGCACTTTAGTAACAATTGTAGGTTAATGAGTACATTGTTAAAGAACAACAACAAATATAATAAGTGGAATCCAACATTTTATGTAGGTAAGCTAATGGAGACAGTTGAGGTGTCAGGAAAAAAAATTAAAACCAGATATGGTGCTCTGTGAAATGAAATTTTCATTGATGTAAAGTCAGATAATGCAGGTGAAAATGGTGAATGATGTGGGGAAATAAAACATTGAAACCAAATTGTGGACAGATAATCTTTGTATGTGTGAAATACAAAAGAGAGACAGGAAAAATATTCTAGATTGATGCAATAAAAATAGAAAAGATGCAACAATTAATGTTAAGTAAACAAAAGACAGGATTTACAATTTGAAATCCTATACTGCGAGCTTGGATTGGAAATTAATCTCCACTGCAAACTTCCTCCTGCAACTTGATCTCTGGGAATGGAGAGGGCAACAGAATGCACAGCTGCCATTTCCAGATGAGTTGTACAACCTCTGTCAGTAACTTCCAAGTTAATGCAATCTAGAAGTTTCAAGAAATCTTCCACAGCTACATGGGTGTATATTAGTTATTGTCTTTATTTTGATGCTAATGGCATTTCGAAAAAGGCAGTAAGTGGTTCATGCTAGACCCCCCAGGACTTAATTTCCACTAACCAGATGTATATAACTGCAGATGTGGATGTTATTGTTTGGGTTCCTTGCTACCCCAGGGTTTTTTGAGTGCATGCACCTATTCCCATTGCAAGCTAGATGTCCCCTATCTTCTTCTTTCATGTCACTCTCCCTCATAATGTTTATATCATGAAAGTCTTTTCCTTCAATATGCCTTCCTCCCTCACCAGCCTTCCTACCCCTGCTTCATCACTATCCATCAGTAGGCAATATATCCCCTTCTTTAACAGTTGTACACCCCTTCCTCACTAGCCACTATGGCTACCTCACATGTAACAACGCGCCCACCTCATCAACTCAATCAGCAGCCTACCTCACTGACTTGGTCCCTCCTTTTTTGCTACTAGCTTTATCCTCCTTCCATCACAATTACACTCAGGGATGGAAATTCCCAGTTGACCACTTGCCTGTGAAGTGTAAAGAAATCCAACAGGCTAAAAATATCCCAGCCTGACAATCTTCTGGCTTCCTCCGTGCATCATGCTGCTTTTTGCCAAACACGTGTCTTTCCTCTCTTAACATCCATTTGTTACTTCTGTAGCGATTTTCACTCTTCACTAGTAGACCTGCCCCGGTTCACTCAATAACCATGTTCATCCACCTTAAATACCCAGAACCACCTCTATTTTTATCTGCAATGCATTATTTTGTTTGGGATTGTAAGAGGTATTCACTGAAAGCAGTTGAAATACCTGTAAGATCCTTATATTCCTCAGTGGTTTTTTTATGATATCACATTGCCACCCTTGCTTTTGTCGTGAGTGCACGTGGAACAGGCAGCTGCTATTGCTTCCTGGCTGTGTTGTCCAAGGCCATGTGGGTCTAGGCCTAAATAGACATTGTATTATTATTTTTTTATATATAAATTCAGTGTGGTGTGTATGTTAGAGGAGCACGATTAGAATGGAATAGTTTAACTGCACTCGGAACATTATACATCACACTTACCTTTTCTGATCAACAGTCTGTACTAATTACAACAGGATAAATATATGTTCTTCATATTCATCATAGGTTCAAGCAAGTGTGTTTAGCCATGTCTGTTCTGTACTCAAAGCATGTACATAACTCACTTGCTGGCTTTAACCGTGACTGTATATATTTTATAGTGTATCTTACATTTCATTAAACTGTTTATCTAGGACTGTGGTAAAATGCAGCATTGCCAAATCTCAGGCTCTCTACAGTGCCCAGAGGGGCTTAAAGACGAGCAATGCAGCAGTGTTCAAAGTTGGAGCCATTAGCATCAACATACCTCAGCATCCAGCTACTCTGCACAGTATGATGGTTCGAAGCTCACATCAACTCTCAAAGCAGATCTCAGACCTCATCAGGCAGCCATCTACAGTGTAAGTAACATAAAATGGAATTCAAAGGTATTTAACCAAACTTCACAACTCCTTTTGGTGTATGTAGTATCAGAATCCATTACCAGTAAATAGTAGTGAAATTTGTAAATCAAACATGGCCAATGTAAATATTTACTGTGTGTTTAAAATGGATCATTATAATTATTTGTTTTTAAAATGTGTGTAATTTAAGTTAGTGTATGTAGCAACATATTTGGAGGTATTTTCTGTCCAAATAAGTTTTGTTTATTTGCTATAGAACATGTTGACACAAACCACTTTATACATGCATAGAAGCATGTGCATTTTGCTTTGCGCTGGCTGGATTTGTTTTTATAAGTTTCTAAACTGAAATAAACAGGTATACCTATCACTTTATAGAAATTTCCTAGGGGCTATGAATCAAGTGGCTTGCACGAACGGTGAGCATGCAACTGAATCCTCTATTTTATATAGTCAAAGACCATGTTTATTATGCCTTCTACTTGCCTCAACATTTGCATTGTCCTATAAAGAGGTATATTATAATAAAATATATTATTTTCATTTTTGGAAGATAGTGACCCTTTATGTTATAAATAATTGACTAGTATCTTAATGAAGAGGGAAAGAGGTGACTGAGAATAATTGTGTGATAAATAGTAGTGCATAGATGCTCTGAGCAAGTATAATATTTTTGTCTGGATATAAATGACATTGTTAATGTAATACTTTTTCCCTTACAGGGTGCCACCTCCAAGAGAGGACATTGCAACTCCATTGCTGTCTGAAAAGACTCCTACAAGTGTGAATCAAACTCCTATTGAGACCAATGAGTTTCCCCAGCTTCCTGAAGGCCTTGAAAAGAAACCCATTGTCTTGAAGTTCAGTGCTATGTTGGATGGAATTGCCATTGGAGCAGCACTGCTGCCATCTCTAAAAGCAGAATACAAGATGGGAAGGATGAAAAGCCATGGAATGACTGGTAATACCATGACGCCCTTTTACTAGTGTAATATAATTCAATCACGTATAAGTGCTACATTATGTTAAAATAAATTAAAAAACTTCTTGTTACATGGTTTCACAATCAAGAGTTGTGTAATGCATCTTTACTTAATATCCATGGGTATTATCATCTGAAATTCCATGTACATTTTTGCATCGTGGCTATGATCTACAACCCTTAATCAACTTACTGCATGTACTGTACACGTGTTTTATGCTGTTTAACAAAAAGTGCATTTTTGATTAGACATGTGATAAGCTGTCTTTGAGTGTATGGGGTCTTTACAAAGTGAGGAGTGATAACATAAAATTCCTGTCTTGTAGGTGCCCAGACAAGGTTTACATTTGAGTTGCCAAACCACCGATTAAGATTTACTTCAAAAGTCTCCTCAACAGACATGTCAACAATTCCCCCCTCAGCCAGCCTTAACCTTCCTCCTGTCACCATGTCTGGAAAATACATCATGGAAGAGCATGATAATTGTTCAGACCAGGCATGGAGTATGGATGACCTTGTTACAAAGCAGGGTTACTATCTACAGGGAAACTACCTGCGTTGTGTTGCTGAGGTAACCTGTAAGAAGTGGAAAGTATTTGTAATTCTTGTATTATATATATGTCATCACTAATAAATATTTTAATTTTATTTTTTAGGTTGGGTCATTTGAACATAATCTAACTACTGATCTACTAAACCACTTGGTATTTGTCCAGAAAGTCTTTATGAAGGAGGTCAATGAAGTTATACAGAAAGTTTCAGGTTTGACCTGTTATAAGAGGGGGGGGGGGGGGGGGGATATTTTTTTTTTTTTTTTTTAATTCTTTATTTATTCTCAACTCACCATCGGCAGAGGGACTGACTTAGGATTACAAATAAGCATTTATGCAAAAACAGAACAAAATATAAGGCATATAATAGGAAACATCAACATGAGCTGAGGGTTTTTAGTTTGTTTAGACGTTAAGGACCTCAGTATGTGGTCTGGTGTTCTCATGTTCTCTCCTAATGAAGGTAATATCTAAGGCGAGTGTATGCTTTGCCCGCTGGTGGCATGTCTTGCTTTGTGGGGTTGCTGGCAAATTAAGGTCCTGGTCAGGAGCTATAGACCTTACAAACAAAGTAAATAATAAAAAGGAGAAATAATAAGAAAGAGTGGACGGTATTCCTAGGTAGAGTATACTATCTATGCGACCATTTCATAGTTGCCATTGCCTGCATGTCCATGAGGAGTTGCGTGTGAGTATGCCAAATTAAGAACACGCCAGGCTAATAGCCCTAGGGTAGTTATGCGCCTCTAGGTCACGTTGGGGTATATGTTTGCTGTCAGAGTGTAGAGGCGAGGGGGGGGAGGATCTCTCCCTGTTTTATTTCTGGGCACTATTGTTCAGTTTTTAGCTGCAAGGTATTTTCACCAAGATCAGGGATGAATAAATATAGGCATACTGCCAACATCAATGCATCTGTGCAAAATTCACTTTATTCCTTTCGGAAAAAGGCACTTGAGTAAAAATCTAGTGTTGATACTCAGAAATGTTACACTCAGAACAAGACGTCAACATAAAAAGCACAATTTACCAACATGAGCTCACCTGGTACTTCTGGTTCTGTGCAATCTGAGCACTCATGTCGAAATGAGAACAGAGAGGGTCTCGGTTTGCAATGGGCCTGTCAAAACCTGGCCATAAGGTCTCTAATAATGACAGCATTATTATTATAACGATCTTTATATGAATATTATTAGTTCTGAGGTTTCCAAATTCATTCTAGAATTAGTCTGGATATTCCAAGGCCTGGTAATATGCCTTACTATACTTTGCTACTATGGTTTTGGCTAGGTTTCCACTTGTATATTTATGTGGATTCCTTTAGTATCCTAATATCAGCCTTCTTGGCTATAACCATTAAAAAACACCAAGGGTTAATTCACTAAACAGTGAATTGAAAACCAAATTGCAAAATTCATAACATAAAGCTGTGTTATTGGAGCAGAAAATAAAAGGTTTCAGGTTGGAAGGGAGAGGAAGAAAAGTTGGAATAGAAATATTTATTATTTAAAAAAAAATAACAGATAAATTAAAGAACAGAGCGGCATTACACATTTTAACTTAACCTAAGTATTGTACCTAACGTGTGAGTGTCTGGAGAGTCTGTCTAAGTTCTTGTGTATTTTCAGGTGGGGAGCAGCCAATTCCTCTTTGGAATGAACATGATGGCACAACAGATGGAGACAAACCCAAAGCTCTTCTTTATTCCTTAAGCCTGAGATTTAAGGTGAATGTCACTACTTGAGTATAATTAAATAATGCTTTTAGTACAGAATAATGTTATTTTATTACTTGAATATGTACTGATCTCAAATGAACTGCATATATACAGTGCAGCTCTCACCACACAATATTTATTCTTTAAAGCCAAGTATGATGAATGTTGTGCTCCAGTAAGAGCTTCATGATTCAAGAGGGCTACCGTATGTGGTATTGTTTTTCTTTAGCCTCTAAAATGAAATGATAAACAGGGTTTAGTGGTGATTCATTACAATAAAAACTGCATTTTTCGAGTAACCGTGAATACATTGATTAACTAGTAGTTGGACAAACTAATGCTTCTTTGTACTTTCCAGGGAATCCAAGTGACAGCTACAACTCCATCCATGAGAGCCGTCAGATTTGAGACTGGACTGATAGAATTGGAACTCTCTAATAGAGTCCAAACGAAAGCAATGCCTAGTAGCAGCAGCAGCTATCTGAAACTTTTTGGAAAATGTCAAGTCGATTTGAACTTGGCTCTTGGGCAGATCGTAAAACATCAGGTTTGGACAAATTTAAAGCCCAGTGAACATAATTTTGCTTTGCTGAGTAACATGCAGTTTTAAATTGCACTTGTCCTTTGTGCTAAATGGCTAAAGTGCTACAGCCCTTCCTAACATCGCAGGGTCAATGGATTAACACAGTTAGCGAATGCCTTGGGTTCACACAAAAGCATGAAACGACATGTTTCTTAGCATTCGGATTCAGCAGTGAAGTATTCTGTTCATTTTCACTAGCATCAATGAAGAATGTGAGCCAGTTTCGGATTCAGACTTCATAGAAAGGGGAAACACTTATTCAAAAAGATATTTGAAACAATAAAGAGTTGTTTTTTATTGAGTGTATTGTTGGGAGAGGTTACACATGAAGTGTGGTAGCAGCCTATGTACATATTCTTAATCACATTGATAAACTATTATATTTACCTGTATAGCGCTTTGCACAATTGCATGTTTGACATTTGAAACAATGTCTAAAAATTCTAAATATTTATTTTAAATATTGAGTTTAGATTTATTTATTTTTTTTAGGCGTTGCTGATTTTTTTAAATCTGTAGTTTTTACAAAAATGTGCATTCGTCTGCCATTTACTGTCCAATGCATGAGTGTCCTTGTGATAAGTAAAATACATTTTAAATAAAAATTAGCATCTGGAAAAGAACCAATGAAATTATAATGTAAAAGAGGTTCATAAAATACTTTTTTAGTAATGGAAAAGGAAAAAATATAGGAAGTATACAGTTGCTTGGGTAGCTAGCATTTTACTTCTATACAAAGTGCAAAATGTGACTTTTTTCTGAATATTACTATTTATAAACCAAATTTAAGGTCATGAATACTACAGGCATATGCAGAAATGTCACCAGTACTAAATCTTACACATTTCTCGCTGAAAGCATTGGTTTTGGCATTATGCATGCAATCCTTTGTTTCCAAAAAGTAAGGTATAAATAAAACCAACAGTTGGTTTTAATAGCCGTGCCTCTTATTTGTTTCTATAGACTTTGAAAGGCTGTAAGCGGTCCCTTGAGTGCCTTGTGTCTATAGGGTTATATGAAAGTAAATACAACCCATAGGTTCCTTTTAACTGTTGCACTAGCACTTTATCTTTCAACACCTATTATTGCTTTAGCCGTTTATCATTTTTATTTTTAAAGGTTTATGAAGAGGCGGGATCTGATTTTCACCAAGTGGCTTATTTTAAAACCAGACTCGGTTTGCGTAACGCTCTCCAGGAAGAAATCAGTGGCTCGTCCGGCAGGGAGGCTGTACTCATTACTCTGAGCAGGCCCATCGTCTATGCACAGCCTGTAGCCTTTGACAGAGGTAAGAACGCTGCATTTCCATTGGAGTCCTGCAATCAGTTATGTTATTAAATCCCCATATCCGAAAGCTAGCACTTAAATCAGATACTGTTTTGCTGATTTAGTTTAGGTTGATAAGCATACACAGCAGGATTATGTTTTATTAAACGCTTTGTGCATTTTGACATTATACCAACCACTGACCTTTAAAATCAGAAATAATAATGGTTTTATTTAAAGCATAAACATTTAACTTTTTAAGTTGTCAACAATGCTGAGATTTGCTTTTTCTCTGTATTGTTAACACAAATAAAACTATCAAACCTAAATCTTTAGCATTTATGCAGACATAGTTCCATTTTAAATATTTCCCTGATATTTACAAGCCAATCGAAAGTCTCACCTTCTACATACATTAAAGGAGCACTCCACTGGAAAAAAAAAAAATATATATATATATATATATATTGTAACTATTTAGTAGATTCATCTATTTCAGTTTTATTTTTCTAAAAAACAGCTTGCAACAGTTGCAGATCTCTGTGACTGCAACCTTCGCAAGCCCCGAAAGCTAGTGCTGGGATTTTTGTTGAAACTGGAACTTGAAAATCTGTCACAAATGTGACAAGCTCCACACACATAAAGCACTTCAGAGAGCTGAAGTGCTTTGTGTGTGTAATGTCCCTGTAACAATCTTCCAACAGAAACCATCTCCCTAACACTGGGATTATACACAGGGCCAGTGCAAGGATTTTTGCCGTCCTAGGCAAAATAAAAATTTGCTTCCCCTCCCTATATGCGCTGCACACCATGTGAGATCAGAATGCCCCACCTATATGATCTGTCATATGAACCAATGCTTGTGCTGCACACGGTGTGTGTTTACATTAAAAATCCTACAGGGACAGACTATAGACACCAAAACCACTACATTAAGTCCCTTTAAAAGAGCTTAGTGGTGTACTAGCAAAACCATTAACAGATTTATTTAACCAATCATTAACAGGAGTAGTCCCAGAAGATTGGAAGTTAGCGAATGTTGTGCCCATTCACAAGAAAGGTAGTAGGGAGGAGTCTGGCAACTATAGGCCAGTAAGCCTTACTTCAGTAGTGGGGAAAGTAATGGAAACCATGTTAAAGGATAGGATTGTTGAACATCTAAAAATACATGGATTTCAAGATCAGAGACAACATGGGTTTACTTCAGGGAGATCATGCCAAACTAATCTTATTGATTGGGTAATTAAAGTAATAGATCAGGGTGGTGCAGTAGACATTGCTTGCCTAGATTTCAGTAAGACACTGTTGCACATGGTCTTGTCACCAGTGGGGTACCTCAGGGATCTGTACTTGGTCCCATTCTCTTTAATATTTTTTATTAGTGATATTGCAGAAGGTCTTGATGGTAAGGTATGTCATTTTGCTGATTATACTAAGATATGTAACAGGGTTGATGTTCCAGGAGGGATAAGCCAAATAGGAAAATGATTTAGGTAAACAAGAAAAATGGTCAGATTTGTGGCAACTGACATTTATTTTGGACGTAAAAACCCAAGGGCAGAGTACAGAATATTTGATAGAGTCCTAACCTCAACATCTGAGGAAAGGGATTTAGGGGTGATTATTTCTGGTGACTTAAAGGTAGGCAGACAATGTAATAGAGCAGCAGGAGATGCTAGCAGAATGCTTGGTTGTATAGGGAGAGGTATTAGCAGTAGAAAGAGGGAAGTGCTCATGCCATTGTACAGAACACTGGTGAGACCTCACTTGGAGTATTGTACGCAGTACTGGAGACCATATCTCCAGAAGGATATTAGAGTTCAGAGACGGGCTACTAAACTAGTTCATGGATTGCCGGATAAAACTTACAAGGAAAGTTTAAAGGATCTTAACATGTATAGCTTGGAGGAAAGACGAGACAGGGGGGATATAATAGAAACATTTAAATACATAAAGGGAATCAACACAGTAAAGGAGGAGACTATATTTAAAAGAAGAAAAACTACCACAACAAGAGGACATAGTCTTAAATTAGAGGGACAAAGGTTTAAAAATAATATCAGGAAGTATTACTTTACTGAGAGGGTAGTGGATGCATAGAATAGCCTTCCAGCTGAAGTGGTAGATGTTAACAAGTAAAGGAGTTTAAGCATTTGTGGGATAGGCCTAAGGCTATCCTAACTATAAGATAAGGCCAGGGACTAATAAAAGTATTTAGGAAATTGGGCAGACTAAATGGGCCAAATGGTTCTTATCTGCCGTCACATTCTATGTTTTTATGTTAATGTGAGGTAAATTAGAAATAGTGTCACCAATAATATACTAGATTGCCTACTTACAACTAGATGGTGATGGACTCTGGCTGCAGTTTGGCTCCACTGGTCTGGTGTAGAACAGGCTCTCTGGAGGCTGTTTGTAACTGTGGTCACAAAAATCAATGTTCTTGGGGAATGGAAAGCAGCTCCATTTTTTTTTTGGTGCCCTTTACACAGCTCAAGGTCTGGGCCCCCATGGCCTGACTGAGAGTATGCCTATAAGGTCCACCCATAGAGGATCTAATGTGTGTGCTTATGGAATGTAGAGTATAGGGATATCAGTTTCTGTAGGCAATGCAGTGTGTGTGTGTGTGTGTGTAGTGGATGCAGTGTGTTTTTGTGTAAAGGACAGAAAGAAGTGTGTGTTTGTGTGTAAGGAATGTATTGTGTGTGTGTGTGTAAGGGATGCATTGTGTGAATCTGTGTCTTTATGTGTAACGGATGCAAGGTGTGTTTGTGTGTATATACGGGATGCAGTGTGTGTGTCTGTAAGGGGTGCATTGATTGTCTATATGGGGTGAATTGAGTGTGCAAGAGAAGCAGTGTGTGTTTGTATGTGTGTGTAAGGGATGCATTGTGTTTCTGTGTGCAAGGGGTGCATTGTGTGTGTTTCTGTGTGTAAGGAAAGCATGGTGTGTTTTTCTGTGTCTGTAGGGGTGCATTGTGTGTTTCTGTGTATGTATATGGGTGCATTGTGTGTTTCTGTGTATGTATAGGGATGCATTGTGTGTGTGTGTTGTGAAAGAGAGTTTGTGGGGTAGGATAGGGGATGAGAGGGGAGCAGAAAAAATATAATTTCTTGTTTTGCGTCTTACATCCCCCTTTAATGTATCTCTTGCACGCCCCTTGTATGTCTTTTATCCCCCCTCTTTTTATGTCTCTCACATCCTCCCAACTTCTTTGTGTGTCTCTCTCCCGAGCCCCTCTGTGTGTCTCTTTCTCCTCTACCAGCACTTATGTGCTTCTCTCCCCCCCCCTTCCTTAGCTCCTCTGTGTATCTTCCACTCCCCTGTCCCTTAATAATCTCTTTCACTCCCACCTGTTCCTTGGTGGTGTCTTCTCCTCCCCCTGTCCAATAGAGCTCTCCCCTCTTGTCCCTGACTGCTCTCCCCTCTTGTCCCTGACTGCTCTCCCCTCTTGTCCCTGACTGCTCTCCCCTCTTGTCCCTGACTGCTCTCCCCTCTTGTCCCTGACTGCTCTCCCCTCTTGTCCCTGACTGCTCTCCCCTCTTGTCCCTGACTGCTCTCCCCTCTTGTCCCTGTCTGCTCTCCCCTCTTGTCCCTGTCTGCTCTCCCCTCTTGTCCCTGACTGCTCTCCCCTCTTGTCCCTGACTGCTCTCCCCTCTTGTCCCTGACTGCTCTCCCCTCTTGTCCCTGACTGCTCTCCCCTCTTGTCCCTGACTGCTCTCCCTTCTTGTCCCTGACTGCTCTCCCCTCTTGTCCCTGACTGCTCTCCCCTCTTGTCCCTGACTGCTCTCCCCTCTTGTCCCTGACTGCTCTTCCCTCTTGTCCCTGACTGCTCTCCCCTCTTGTCCCTGACTGCTCTCCCCTCTTGTCCCTGACTGCTCTCCCCTCTTGTCCCTGACTGCTCTCCCCTCTTGTCCCTGACTGCTCTCCCCTCTTGTCCCTGACTGCTCTCCCCTCTTGTCCCTGACTGCTCTCCCCTCTTGTCCCTGACTGCTCTCCCCTCTTGTCCCTGACTGCTCTCCCCTCCTGTCCCTGACTGCTCTCCCCTCCTGTCCCTGACTGCTCTCCCCTCCTGTCCCTGACTGCTCTCCCCTCCTGTCCCTGACTGCTCTCCCCTACCCCATTAGTGGTCTTTCCTATTCCCCCCCTCCCCTAGTGGTCTCTCCTCCCCCGTCCCTTGGTGGTCTCTTCTCTCCCCTCCCCTAGTGGTCTCTTCTCTCCCCTACCCTAGTGGTCTCTCCTCTCCCAACCCCAGGTGTTGTCTCCTCCCCCCCTCTCCTGGTGCTCTCCCTCCCCTCTCTCCTATCCCCTCCTCCCCTGGTGGTCTCTCTCTCCTCCTTCCCTAGGTGATCTCTCCTTCCCTCACCCCCCCCCCCCCCCCCCTCCATCCCTCCTCCCCCAGGCAGTCTTCCTAAGGAGCGCCCTAGGTGAATGCCTAAGTCGCCTATAGGTAGTGCTGGCCCTTATTATACATTACTTTTTCTGTAGATTATATCAAAGTGCATAACTACTTACTCAAAACAGGATGTTGGACTCCAGTTCCATCAGTAAATTGCAGAAGAAATGATTAATCCAGCACAAACCTCCAAGTCCAGGTGTCTCCTGTGTTGGGTGCTTACAGCAAACCAGGAACATTTTAGCTTTTCTGTGGGCACTCGTTAATGGAACTATCTGTAGAGCATGTACAATAAACAGAATGTCATTGAAGACTGGGTCTGCTCACCCTTGTCTTCCAGCTCTTGTTGGATACAGTGGTTAAAAATGTTAGGGTTTATAGTTTAAATCCAGCCGAAGAGCCAATGTTGAATACACTTGTTCGTCATGATATATTTCCAAGTCTAGATCCATGAGCAAGAAGTGATTTATATATACCTACATCTGTTTATCTACATCCCCAATATAGCAGTTCTGATAAAACTTGCTAGTACACCACTGTACCCACCTAAAAGAAAATATTCTGTTGGTATTATAAGATCTGCAATTTGAATATTTTTTCAGTGTTTTTTGGAAAATTATGTTTTAAAAAAAATCTTACTATTCAAGTTATTATTCCTTTACCAGCTGTGCTGTTTTGGCTAAACTACAAGGCAGCTTATGATAACTGGAATGAGCAGAGGCTGGCATTAAACAAAGATATCCACATGGCTACAAAGGAAGTGGTTGACATGCTTCCCGGTATCCAGCAAACCTCTGCCCAGGCTCTTGGGACCCTTTTCCTACAGCTTACTGTGAATGACCTGGGTATATGTTTGCCAATAACCAATACTCTCCAGGTAACAATACAACTTTATTTTTTTTTAAATGTATTTATTTTTGCACATTCTGCTAAAAACTTTAAAAAAAAAAAATAACAATAAATATGTTGTAGATTCCAATATCTCACAAATGCTAGATTGTACGTCTTCCTAGAAAAAGATATGACCATCTTAATTTTAGACTCGTTAAGGTATGGCAGATATTTACATGTAGTAAGTGGAGCAGTACTTTCTTATAAATAGCTTATTTTAGGGTTGCACTGGCTTTGTTGGTGCCCAAACCAGCAGAGAGTCCGCTGTGGTCACCTCCGGCACGAGGACATGGTCAGCAGGCAGAGCTTGCATCAGCGGCTTTGTGTTTCTGCTCCCCCGTTTGTAGGAAGTTGGGGTCTTCGATTTATGCCGGGCGTGCTGAGGCTGAGGGAGCCTGGTCATCCGCAGTTGGGTTATGCGGCCGCGGGCGGTCAGGTGCTTGTAGTGTAGTATACCAGTTTGCCTCTCCCCACTTGGTGGTCTCGCGTCTGCTCCAGTGCCACACCGCTCAGGGAACACGGGGTGGAGGCAGGTTGATGCAGTTACGTGTTGCAGGACTGCTCTGGGGTGCCGTCCGTGTGCCTTTTGGAGTAGAGGTAGGTTCTTTGCCATTGAGCTGTGTCCAGAAACACTCACAGATACGGTCCAATGTTTGTAGTAGTGGTTCCACTGGGGCAGTTGGTGTATTCATGGCGGCAGGGCCTGGTGAGGCGGCCATCTTGGTGGAGAAAGCCTTGTCACCTAGTTGCGGGGAAGCAGTAGGGCTTGGCTAGGCGGTCGTTCCAGAATGCCAGTGGGGACCGGGATAACCCCCACCGGTCCAAAAGGGGGGTAACAGGGCTCAAATTCCACAAGCTCCAGATCAAGGCCGGGATTGACTGCTTCCCAGTCCTTAAGTACAGCTTCAGGACGCAGACCAGTCGATCTTGTGCTGTGTCCACCAGCGGCAGGCAGTGAGAAGCCTGAATATCGGCAGATTATTCCTCAGGGTTTGAGGCAAGCTTTGGCCCAGAATATAGATCAATAATGTCCAATTTATGCTCAGTAAGTGGTTTTCCCTGAGAAGCTCCAGCAACATGTGATCTGCTCGGTTGGCTGTCAGGCCACTCCCCCCAGCTATATTAGATCTTAATTTTTCTGTTATTATTTTTTGTTACCCTTTGATTCATTTCCCTTATTACTGTTACACTAGATATTACCCAATATTTTAGTTTTATTTATTTTTATATTTAATTCAATAAAGGTTATGTTTTAATAATTTGTTTATGGGTTGCTTTCGTACTTTGAAAGGTCAGGTTTGTGAGGTATGAGTTATCTACCTCCGATCCTCTCTTTACCTACAATCTTACAAGTATATTTCAATTACAGGTTACCCCCCACCATACCATACTAGCAACCTGACACACTCTTCCTGCTTATATCAATTAAATTAAACAGAATTAAAAATAAATAAAAAAATAAATAAAAAAAACAGCAGCACTTTTTCCAAATAATATTAATTTGTGCAATTGTATGAAAGAAAAATGTATCAGATGATTTCCACATAGCTAATTTTTCAATTTTGGCCTTAAATTTGAAATTCACTTTGATTTCTCACTTTATTGAATAACCCTGTAAATACTGATGGTCTTGCTCCGACCTACCTACATTAATACTAAAAGCCACCCAATAAAGTGAAGGTTCCTCACCTACATCTACTGTTTGGAAGAAATGGTAGGCTCTGAGTTAGTAATGAAACTTAGCACTCAGGTGTGCATATTAAAATAGAGGAAAAAAGGTTATTTTGTCTTATATAGTCAATAAAATGTACCTGGAAATATTATCATCTTTTCTTTCCCAGGCTAACCACACTGCTGATTTTGATACTGGTTCTGCTTTAGTACTGACCATTGAGAGTACTTTGATCACTGCCTGCTCATCTGAGTCTCTAGTAAGCAAGGGCCACTTCAAGAACTTCTGTATACGCTTTGCTGATGGATTTGAAACCACCTGGGATGATTGGAAGCCGGAAGTGAGGACCGATCTCGTCATGAATGCCTGTAAATGTTTTTTTATTTTTATTTGTATTTTTTTTCAGTGGTATTGGTGAAACCACCATTATATATCATTAAAAATGGTAAAGATACCAGATGTGTTATAAGGTTTGTTTTTTTGTGTTTTTTGTTTTGTGGGATTACTGAGGTTACTGATAATATTCATGTAAAATAGATACAACTTGAAATTAGGGATATATGCTAAATCTTTTTCTTTAGTAATGCCATATGTATATTTTTTTTTTTTACCATTTCTTTTTATATGGACAAGGACCTAAATAATAATATACACCATGCAAGCAATATTGTCAGAAAGTATAGAGATTAAAATATGTACTTGCCTGAATAATACCTCTTTCAGCAAGATATCTGTGTATCCCAGAATGTTTGAGGCTATATCCCAGATTGCAATCTGCACATATATCATTGGGTGTCATACATATGGTTTTATTGTTTGCAATTCTGCAAACCGCAAAAATAAATAAACTTGAATCTTATATACTAAAATGCTATTTACAATTTAGCAGTGCAGGTTATAGTTTATATTTAATTTGATACGTAAGGTGCCACCAAGTCACTTTTGCTTATAAAGTAAATTCATATATGCAAAATTAATTTGCAAAGCTACTGTGTATCATCATTTGTAGCTCTGTTTTTAATCTCCAGTATTAAGCTTACGTATCCCTATATTTGACAAGTATGTATTTGTGACTTGTGAAAAATAAAATTAGATGTAGAAATTGGATTGTTTGTTATATCTTTACATTTAATAAAATGTAAAAAAAAAAAAAAAAATCCCCATAAACTTATCTTAGTTATATGTGATTTTCAATGCCACCACTCCCCCCCACCCCCCCCATTGGTTTACATTCCTCTTCAATATAATTAACATTAACATTTTGTTAGTGAGACTAGCTTAATTAGACTTTTTTTATATTGTGAAAAAATGCAGAATTTTGCTGCTTTCTCCTTTACCCTCTTCTTTTTTTTTTTTTTTTTTTCCAAACAAAATAATTAATTTTGCTTGCTATGATTATATTCCTAGAATCTCAATTGGTTGTCTAGACAGAAAATCTTAGTCTTAAATTAGAGGGACAAAGGTTTAAAAATAATATCAGGAAGTATTACTTTACTTAGAGGGTAGTGGATGCATGGAATAGCCTTCCAGCAGAAGTGGTAGAGGTTAACACAGTAAAGGAGTTTAAGCATGCGTGGGATAGGCATAAGGCTATCCTAACTATAAGATAAGGCCAGGGACTAATGAAAGTATTTAGAAAACTGGGCAGACTAGATGGGCCGAATGGTTCTTATCTGCCGTCACATTCTATGTTTCTATGTAAAATAAGAACATTATTGGATAAGAAAGTGTTAACATATGCATTAATATTTTACTATTTGTTTTCATCCTCTATGAGTATTCCTCACTCAAAACAATCTAAATTTTATGTGGTTGTTTTTCCTATCAGGTGTAGTTCCAGATGGAACATATGAAGTGTGCTCTAGAACAACAGGACAGGCTTCTGCAGGTAGGAACACCTAGTAATCAAAGTATTGAACCATTCTGTATGGTATGTGTTTGTTTTGCAAAGCTTAGCATCGATATCTTCTGGAATATCCACAAAATTGTTCCTCAAGGGATATTGTTTATTATTTTCTTTCTGTGTATTTTATGTTAAACATTTTAAATTGTGTTTGCATCTTTGACAGAAAGCAGCAGTGCAGGAACATGGACACTCAATGTGTTATGGAAGATGTGTGGTATTGATGTACACATGGACCCTAATATAGGGAAAAGGCTTAATGCCCTGGGTAATACTCTAACCACACTCACTGGGGAAGAAGATATAGATGACATTGCTGACTTGAACTCTGTAAACATGGCTGACATTTCAGATGAGGATGAAGTTGACAGCATGTCTCCCACTGTCCATGCAGTAAGTTTATTTGATACCTAATTTGCCTTATTTTTATGACAGTTTGAACAACCTTATTGTATTTCAGAGCATGGAAAAAGACTTGGATGACATTCATAAAATGACTGTTAGCGTGACATCCTTTCATTGGCCTTCTCAATCCCCTGCATCTAGGGATGATTGAAATCTGCTTCAGGTTAAAACATATATCTCCAAGAATTAATTTTGTTTATTGGTTTTTTTTTTTGTTTTGTTTTCTACTCTACAGAAATTTGAGCTGCGGGGGCTAATAGAATGTTGCTGTTCTAGTTGAAGTTTAGAGTAACATTACAGTTAAAAAAAAAAATCTGTTTCAGTGCATTAAATTAAATGGTTAGTCCAAGCACCATGACCACTTCAGTGATTTTAAAGCGGTCATTGTGCCTGACTTTGTGCAGCATTTAACTTTGAAACGCTGGATAAACAGAGATTAACTTCACTGCTAATGGAGGTTAGAGTTGGCAAGTGTCAGTTCTGTGCAACTTTTGTTGCACAGAATGACAGTCAATGACTGAAAGCGGTCTGCTGATGCTTTCAGCCAATGAATGATGAACCCCGTGGCTTCTACAGTGCTGCAGAATCTGAAAGAATGCCCCTGAGCCACCAAGGAGCATCTGACTACTGTGGTGACTCGTTTAGTGCAATGTATATGCACCACAAGCCAGGTGTTTTGCTGCTTCCAGTCTAAGAGGGAAAATAATAGGGTCGCCACCTGAATTTTAAGCCACTGTGTACATACTTTAGCACAGTAAGGCTCAACTGAAGATGGAACTTTTCATTGAAAAAAATACATTTTGGATATAATTTAATTTTTAAACGGTTTGTAAATACAAACTTTGTTTTAACATGTGATTTGTGAAGCAGCTATTCAATAATTATCTTGTCTTTACCCGTATGTCTCAATTCCAACTCTCTCCTTGACCCTCTTCAATCTGGCTTCCGCCCCCTCCACTCTACTGAGACTGCTCTTATCAAAGTTACTAATGACTAATCCAAAGCTAAATCCAAAGGCCACTACTCCATACTAATACTTCTTGACCTCTCTGCTGCCTTTGACACTGTTGATCATGCTCTCCTTCTTTAAACTCTTCAATCACTCGGTATCTGTGACAATGTCCCCTCTTGGTTTTCCTCCTATCTCTCCCAATGCTCATTCAGTGTCTCCTTTTCTAATGATACCTCCTCCATTCATCCTGTCTCCTCTGGAGTCCCCCAAAGCTCTGTCTTTGGTCCCCTTCTATTTTCTCTTTATACTGCCTCTCTTGGCAAACTTATTGCCTGATTTGGATTCCAATACCACCTGTACGCTTATGACACCCAGCTATATCTCTCCTCCTCAGACCTCTCCCCTGCCGTCCTGCAATGTGTCACTGCTTGCCTTTCCTCCATCACTGACTGGAGGTCCTCCCGCTTTCTAAAACTAAATCTTTCTAAAACTGAGCTCCTTGTCTTCCTCCTCCTACTACTGATCCTCTTCTTTCGCTCTCCCTTCAAGTCAGTGGTATCCATCATCAGTCCATCCTTGCAAGCGCGCTGTCTTGGTGTTATATTTGATTCTAGCCTCACCTTTGAGCTTCGCATCCAGCATGTTACCAAATCCTGTAGATAAAAACATAGCCCGCATCCACCCCTTTTTTATGCAAGATGCTACCAAGGAGCTTGTCCATGCTCTAGTAATTTCCCTCATGGATTATTGTAACCCTCTCCTAATTGGTCCCAAAAACTGTATTGCCCCGCTACAGTCTGTAATGAATGCTGCTGCCAGACTGATTTTCCTTTCTAGTCAGTCTTCTCACACCTCACCCCTTTTTCAGTCCTTACATTGGCTTCCTGTATCATATTGGAGTCAATTCACAATGCTAGCCCATACCTATAAAGCACTGACCAATTCTAGCCCCTCCTATATCTCCATAGGTATGCCCCTTCTCAAATCCATAGGTATGCCCCTTCTCAGTCTCTCTGCTCTGCCTGTAACCTTCTCCTGTCCGCTGCTCGCACCCATACAGCCAACTCAGGCTTGCAGGACTTCTTGCTGGGTGGCTCCCTTCCTATGGAATAGCCTGCCTACCGCCATCAGACTCTCCCCTAGTCTTCAATCGTTTGAGAAGTGCCTTAAAACCCATCTTTTTAGGAAAGCTTATGGCCTCCCAGAGTAACCTCTACCTCACATACCTGTCTCTTGCTCTCTCCCCCAGCTCTGCTTAACTAACTTCTATTTTGATTGCTATTCTCTTTCCTATTGTGTTTTACACCCCACTCCTATCGACTGTAAGCTCGTTTGAGCAGGGTCCTCTTCAACCTATCGTTGTAAAACGCTACAGAATCTTTTGGCGCTATATAAATGGGAATAATAATAATATGTACCAACCAGGGAGTCGGTTGAATATTGGTGACCCAGTATATGCAACACCTGTTATGTTTTCTCTTGTTTTCTTTGCTTTCCCCTCATATTCTCACTCTAAGTGTAGCAGTAACTTAGTAGAGCTGTTGGTACCAGTGGTCTTATTATTGTCCTGTTTCCTACACATGTATTTATCACACTATTTAGTTCACTATCTCCATGTCAAGGCAACCTACATACATAGCTAGTTAAGACTTCTTAATATTGACATGTATACCTAGCCTGTTGTTCATGTTACTAACTTTACTTTAAAATGAGGCTGCCTTTCCTAGGAGCAAATTTTGCTCTGTTTGTAAGCTTGAAGTTTTCATGTTATCTATGCAATGCTCAGATGTACAAGCATGCTACTACTCCTACTTGTTTATATTTTACTTATCTGGTGCCTCAATAAAAAGAAATTGACAAAAACAAATTAACAACTATATAAAATATGCTTTGGCATTTGCAGTTCCTGCAGGCCAAAACATATTGCCAGAAAGAAAGCATCATTCATAATCAAAGTCTTGTTAATGTTCACGGTTCATCTGTGGGGTTGGGGGTTTCCAGAGGGTAGAACAAGCTCTATCTAATATGACTTTGAGGCTCCCAGCATTTTACAATACAGGAAGTAAAACCAATGACATTTATTTAAAGAGAAATCAAATTATGAGCGATAAAAATGTTGCTTTTTTTTACTTTTAATTTTTGTAAACTTTACAAAAGTTTTAGGGTAAAGATCCAAATAACCTGCCTATGTATAGACCCTATTTCAATATTACTGCACTAAATTAAAATATTTAGGGATTTCAGGACAGTTAAAAAAAAAAAAAAAAGCTCTAATGTCACGATTTACAATTTTTAAGTTGCTGTGCTGGACACTTCTTGGCCATCACATCCCCCAACAACTCTGCTGTTTGTTTTATCTTTTAACAGATATTGTGCCTGGAAATATGTACGCCAGTCATAAAACTTGTCAATTTTATAGCTGTATGTGTGTGTCTCTGTGTATGTATGCAATATATATAAAATATGTGTGTGTGTATATATAATAAAAAAATATATAAAAATATGTATGTATGTGTGTATATTTTTATTAAATTTCTCTGCTTTTATTTTTAGGGGAGCAGGTAGATCTTTGCACAAATTGTTTTAGAGGGTAAAAGCAGCTAACATGTTTAGAACTCTTTCAAGGGATCTAATGTAGCACTAACAATACTGTTTAACGTTTAGAGTTCAGAAGCAGTTTTTGTAAATGGAGAAGGACCCAAGCCCACCTTTGGTCAGAGGCTTGTAAATCATCTACTTGGCTTGAAGCCCAAACGTCAGCGTTACTCAGTCCCTGCCGAGTATCTTACTGGTTCAGAAATGTTTGACTCTCGTTCCTCTGTCAGGTCCCATGCCACCGCAAGCAGGTCACGCTCTTGGGCAAATGTATGTAAAATCTAAGGGTCTTCAAAATGAACTTCCTGATCACTCTGAATTTCAATGGAATTTAAATCAACATGAATCTTTGATTACTGCATGTTGGACTCTCACGGATATGAACTGGTTTTAATTAATATAATTGAAATTATATTGGGACTATATGCAAAATTTACATAAAGGTGGTGTTTTTTGGTGTGTTTTTTTTTGTACCTTCTCTGTGGCTAGTACCTGTTTACTACAAATTGACTATTTGGGACTATTTTTTTTTGTCTTGTCTAGGAGACTATGGACTACAGGCGCACAGGGCCACTTGGAAGCCAGAGTGTTGACCCCAGAGGAAGGAAATTTGTAAAGCGTCTTGTTGATATAAGAGAACTCAATGAACAAGCTAAAGTGATTGATGATCTCAAGTAAGTGATTATGAATAATGCATTTTTCATTTGTTTTATATGATTTATTTCAGATAAACCTCTGTTTTGTCAAATACAATTCATTTTTAACCAATTCCAGTGCTTTCTAGATACATTTAAAAAAATATATCAATTGCGTGAATATAAGTTGTTTTTTAAAGCAGTGATTATTTCTTTAATAAAAACTATGAAGGAATGAATTTATATAGCTATGAAAAGTACATATTCAAGCTGTGTGTTATTTTTGTATTCATCTTTTTAAAGGAAACTTGGAGCAAGCGAAGGAACCATCAATCAGGAAATTCAACGTTATCAGCACCTGGAATCTGTAGCTGTGAATGATATTCGGAGGGACGTGCGTAAAAAGCTGCGCAGATCTAGCATGAGAGTGAGTTAGCCACCAATTCCCACTGCTCATTAGGATGCTGTACTGGGCAAAAATAACTATTATTATTATTGTGATGTGTTCTATAGGCAGCTTCCTTAAAGGATAAGTGGGGCCTGGGATATAAACCAAGCTACAACCGTTCCAAAAGTATTACTGCCACAGGACGACCACCACTGAAGCGCACAGAGAGAGCCAGGTAGTGAAGTGTTTTGCACTCAATTACACACAAATATGTGTTTTGTCTACATTGGAACTTTATCGATGACTCTGATTCAAATTGGAACTTAACCA
This sequence comes from Pelobates fuscus, assembly GCF_036172605.1. Classification (NCBI taxonomy): domain Eukaryota; kingdom Metazoa; phylum Chordata; class Amphibia; order Anura; family Pelobatidae; genus Pelobates; species Pelobates fuscus. The sequence continues at coordinate 147,709,486 of NC_086322.1, forward strand.
CATAAAAAATGATATGTATATAGTTTTTGTTTAGCACTTTATTGCATGTTTGCACTGTACTCCCATTTAAGAGCATATTGATTGCTAGACTACATTTTGGATTTTGAAGTGCTTTAAAACATCTGTTTTACCATTATTTTTAAAATGCAACTGTCAGGACAGAGTCGTAAAATCTAGTACAATAGAAAGCTTGTTATTCACATGTACTGAGGTCAGCATAATTTTGTGATTTCATTCTGTGTGAAATAATCTATAAATGAAAACTATGAATTCACAGAATGTATAAGATAAATGAACATTTTCCTGAGCCAGTTTCTTGACTTGCTATGGGGGCTGCATAGAAGATGACTGGGCAATCAGGTATAAGTCTCATCATGTTAAAGGCTGCTTTATTTTTCACAGCCACAGACATATAATACTGTGCACATACAATCGCACAATAGCCACACATACAAACATGTTGCCTTATTTTCCTATTCTCATACGCTTTCCCAGCTATAACTGTGTTACACAGATTACATATCTGATTTCACTACCTCATTGTTAGTCTGATCTACTATGTTGGAAATACTGCAAGGAGTGTGACCTTCTGTGCAGGAAAAAATGTTTGTTAAAAGTGGTATAATTACAATGGGGTTTTTTTCTGCACAATTTTAGTTTACTTTTAAAAAGTTATATTAATAGAACACTCTGAGCACCAAAATAACATAATCTTATTGAAGTGGGTTTGGTCCAAAAAAATAAGTGCCTTTTGTCTGTTTTATGTTGGACTTTATGAAATAGAAATGTTTGCATTTTGCATAAAACAGGCTCTTAGTTCCTGTCATACTGGCAGCCGCTAGAGGTGCTTTCCCATTTTCACAGTTCTTCAACATAGGCTTGTGTACAGTTGCCAAGACACACCCTGATGCCTGTGTAGCAAAGTGGGGCCCCTGTCGCTCCATGGACCTGTAGGGAGATCAAAAGATCTTCTGTCCGGCATTGCGACCTTCATTGCTATGAGGCAATTTGTGGTCTGTCCCTCGGGCTGCTGCTGATCACTTTAAATACTCCAGTCCTGGACTGGAAGGAACATTTACAGTGATTTGCACCTGGCAGAGGTGCATACCTCAAGCTCCACCCACCCAACCATCAGGGGGCATGACACAGACCTCAACTAACAGGGAGTGGGACTAAGATCACAGTTCCCACGTAGCCAACATAAAATCAGCAAATGAAAGTAGTGTGTCACCAAGCAATATTTAAATCCCAATAAGAAGTTATTTTATGCAGTTAAATGGAATATATATTTTCCTTTCAGTAGCTGCTACCACACTGAATGTGTTAATTTTCACACAAAAAACACACAACCACGTGAAATCTCAAAACAACACTGTTGTTTTGAGATAAAATCAACAAAGCCTTCTCAAAAATAGCCAAAACCCACACATTACACACAGCCAAAACACACATGGCAAACTGCCAGCAGCACAAACAGCTACAACACCTCACATTCCTGTGGCGCTTTTTGAGGCTCCGTCTCCACTCCATGATCACATTAGGACTTCCCCCACAGGAAGGCTTTGTATAATGCTACGGGGTTTTGGGTAACGCTGCATGTCCTCGTGCACAGCGTGAGGACGTCCAATGTCAGTTATGCGACCAGATTGCGCCCAACACCCCAGAAGTTAATAGAAAACTGCAATAATTACCATTGCAGGGTTAAGGGACATGGGACACTGCACCCAGACCACTTCCATGAGCTGAAGTGGTCTGGGTACCTATAGTGTCCCTTTGAAAGATTCATAGCCTCCCTGCATACATAGACACATCTCTTTGAGTTTTAGTTTAATTCATAAATAGAAATAACACTTGTTGAGTGCTCAGTAAATATTCAACATATAAAAAAAATTACACTCACATTGTGCAGCAGGAACTAGGACCATACTCGCCCCTTTTCTGGACAGCCCAGCCCATTATGGGCTTTGCTAATTACATGGGTTGTGTCACTGGGGAAGCCCACTCAGAGCTTCGCCCACCTGGTCCAAATTCTCCCCTGTCAATTTAGGAAGTATGTGAGATGTATTAGATTGGATAAAAATCAAATCAAAAAATTGTGATGACTTCACAAAAGGCTGACCAGCAGTATCGAGAAGATTATTTCGGCAAACTTTTTCTTTTAATTCACCCCAATAATATAATTTAAAAAAAAAAAAACACTGTTATGTTAAAAGTAAATATATTTATATTTTTACCTTTAGTGTTCCTTTAACTCATATTCTTGTTTTTTTTATTGTTTCCCGTATAGTTCAAGGTTAGATGGCGAAGAACTTCCTGAAATACGGATCGAGGCAGCTTCTCCTGCTGGTCCTAGAGTCACTTTCAACATTCAGGACAGTGTAAGCACTATATAAGGTTCTTTTTTCTTGTCATCATGCTTCACTTTTAACGCTAAACATTTCTCCATGTTGTACATGTACATTTGGTCTACATTTGTTGTGATGAATATCCAAAGAGCTGAGATGCATGTCAAACCCTGTGACTGACCAACCAACAATCTTTCACTCTGGTTTGGTGGTTAGTGACAATTCTTTTTGAGAATGATAGGGTAAATAATTAAATGCATGTGAATTAAGACATGAAAGATTTGCATTGGAATAGAATTGTAGTATAAGAAAAAATCTGGGCTGGAAATAGCTCAGGAGATAGATCATCTGTTTAAAATTGGAGCTCAGAATAATGTTTTGTACATTTTTTGTTTGTGTTTTATACTGTAAATAATACAGAAAGGTAATGAAAGAACAAAGTCCTTTTAAAGAATATCAAAGGGACACTCAAGGCAACAAAATCAAGAATTTTAATAAAGTGATTTAGGAGCATAGCTGCTGCCCCCGAAGCCTTGCAAATGGCACAGTGTGCAATTCCACACCCAACAGACAGACAACCGCTAGGAACTTTCAATAGAAATGGATTCATTGACGGAATCTAATTGAGGTCCATCAAGCAAAGCATGAGACGCATGCTTTGCTTGATTCAGTGCTTCTCATAGAGAATTAATAGAGCCTTGCATGTGCCCTGTGTCTTTAATGTTTTAGACTGCAGTGGAGAGTCATGGTCTGCCATAGAGCATCAATGTATTCAATAATTCTCAATGGCAGAATCTGACGCATTGCGGTGAGTGCAGCGCATGCGCCTAAGGTCCGCAATGCTCCTCTGTAAGGAGCATTGGCTTGGCCCGTCATCCTCTGTGAGGAGAATTGGATTAGACAGTCATCCTCGAGGAATGCCTCCAGGATGACGTCACTCGAGGAGAAGGTTGGGGCAGCGTTAAAGGAAACTCCCACCGTGGTCTGCTGTAGGTATGCTTGAGAGGTGATGACCCCTGATCTTTTCTCTCAATGTTGTGTCCGTTTTTCCTACATATGAAAGTCCAGATGGGCACTGTATTTAATAAACCACATGGTCGGTTATACATGTAATTCTGTGGTTAAGTTCTTCCCTTGTGGATGATTAAAACTCCTGGCTGGTACCATATGCCCACATGTCACGCACCCCAAACATCTAACACATCCCTTATTCTGGAACCTTTGTTGATCCAGCATGTAGCTTTGGACCAAATCAGTATGGACCAACAGGTCTCGCAGGTTCCTATTATTTTTATAGCACATCAACGGTGGATTTCTGGTAGGGAAGGATCACTTTCAAGGGCACGCTAGTTTTTTCTTAGTTGTGCCTTAAGTTGTAATGAAGCATAATAGATAAACCATAATAGATACCAGCTAGTAATTTCTGGCCTTGGTCAATGCCTGTTGTAAAACAGAATATATATATATATATATATATATTTTTTTTTTTTTATATATATATATATATATCTAATATGTATATTGTATTCACTCAAATCTAATGCACATCTTTATTGGCAAAATAAAGTATTAGAGTACGAACGGTGCATAAGATACGATAAGCATACAACGCAAATTTGTCGGGACGACATGGATGCAAGACTTGGTTTCTGTGTACAGTAAAGCTTTACTTTGCACCTTTGTTGCGATGCAAATGCGAATTTTGCCCCGACGAATTTGTGCCGTATTCCCGTCATATCTAATGTGTCGCTCGTACTCGAATCTAATGTGCCATCGAAAATCTTTGTTTTATAGTAGTATATTCTCGTACAAATGCTCTTTACAATTGCCAAACGAAAAAGTTTTTTAGCTTCCAAGTCTCAAAATTTGAATGTGTATTAGATTTGATGGTGCAATAGATTTGCGTAAATACAGTATATATATATATATATATATATATATATATATATATATATATATATATATATATATATATATATATATAGCAACAGATGATAGTGGAGATGGAACAAGATACAAAAATTATTGTTACCTTTTAAATAATAGTGCTCCTTTCTGGCACAGTATGCCAGTGACCTCTCTATGGTCTCTATGCAATTGTGATATATATTGTATGGCTACAGGTCTTTGCACTATACAGAGGCTGCCAACAGTCCTTCAACCTAGTGATCTATTTGTAAATGCACTAATTAGCAAAATGTTTACGCAAATGAACAAGCTAGACATTTTATAAGCCACATCAAGGATTTGCGGATCTAAAGTTTGCCTGCTAGTCTTAACATATCATTCTTCTTAAATAGCATAGACTATTAAGGAATGATTACTAATATAAGCATATATAGAAAGCTGAGGTATACTGTAAAAATAACACTTGGCTATAATACACCATAGTACAAATGGGCATTAGATATGGTTGCTTATCTCTTTATTTTGTATGTTGATTACTATCTAAATCTAGTTATTTCTTATTTTTTCTCCCTTTTCACTTAATGAAGTTGAATAACACAGTTTTAGGATTAAATCGTCTATCTGGCTCTTCTTGGGAGGAAGGGTACTTCCAGGTATTTGTAATTCACAAACTGTGCTCTTCGTCTAAGTATCGCAACTTCATGGAGACATTTCCTTCTTTTTTCCTTCTCTAGCACAAATTAAATGCAGAATGTATATCAACTGGTTTCATTCAGTGCACGGATTGAAGGAAGGGTTTGTTTAGGAAGACCTCACATTGCTAATATAAAGAGGCATATAGGATATTGTTGCCACATGGCACTGACACAAATGGAACATATTAATATAAAACCTTTTTGTTTCCCTTGATCCATACAATTTTTGTAGTTATGGTAGCAGTGTTTTTTTATAGATGTCAGTCAGTTTATCATTTACCATTTACAGCACAGGTTGGCAGCTAACATAAGAAAACTCTTACTGATCTGTGTTTATAAGTCCCAAGGTCAAATTGTGTTAACACAATTTGTTTTATCTATACAGATAATCACTGTATAGTACCCCCCTTTAAATTAGAGTGAACAGGCCTGGGTCTACAGTGAAAATTTGTATCTTGTATTAGTAAACACAATACAGTGTTATTTACTAAAGTTGGAATTGTCATGGATTCAAAGGGATTTTCCAGTTCAAAGCATCCAAACTGAGAATGTTTCCAGTTTGGCTAATGTGGCCTTACATTTGAAATTCACTTTAAATCAATTCTCACTTTACTAAATAAACCTGCTGTTCCCTGTACAACAGCTTGCCCTGTTCCTGCCGATTCCTGTTTTTCTTTTCAGCACTCTTACGGCATCCCGATTCTTCTGAACTGCAGAATCTAGATGCCGATGCTGTCGTTCATTCATTGGATGAGAGTGTCAGCTAACCGGGCCCAGTCAGTGAATGCAACTGTGTGCATAAAAATATGCACAGACTGGCATTATCCAGCCTGCAACTTTTGTTTCCGGCTGGTCAATAACACCCCAATGACACTGCAGATGGTTAACCCCTTAAGGACACATGACATGTCTGACATGTCATGATTCCCTTTTATTCCAGAAGTTTGGTCCTTAAGGGGTTAAACTTTATATGTGCAGTGTTTCATAGCAAAATACTGTACATGTGGACTCCAGATACAATGACTACTTCAAATCACCATTTAATGGAACACAGTAGGAACATTGCTAGAGAGGGATTTTTGTAGGTCTTGTTAATTGCGGTACTCTTGCAAGAGTTTAAGTATATTGTTTTTCATGCACAAGTATTCGATTTTCATCAAATTTTTTTTTTTTTTTTTTTTACTTCAGATCTTTTGCACGGTTTAGTGAGTTTGTTAAAACATTTCTGAAGTGCACTTTAGTTTTCTCATTTGATCCAAAACATCATCTACAAATGCATATTTTTTTTAAAAAGGAAGCCATCGAAGCCTATTTATAGAACTATCTTGAATACCAACAAGAATAAGACTTGTTGCTGTACATTTTGCTCTAAATCTTTGCATGCACTGCTCCTTTTAATTAACAGGGATTTTCTGATTTCCAGGTGGTCATACTGAACCTTTTATCTGAATTGTAAGGTTACATCTTTCTATGCCATTGGTGGCTGGATATCATCTTTAATGGCCCAACCTCATTGCCATATTTATCACATCTAATTCCTTAATCGCTGGCTTAACAGGAATCCTACTATTCCAATGTTTAGCAATTTGGTTCACACTTCCATGTCCTGTGTGCATTTTGTCCCTTGTAGCTGCATGTTTGAAAGGTGTGGTATACTATATGTATTGTTATGTTTGTTTGTTTTTTGTTTTGTTTTGTTTTTTTAAATAGTTCCCGGAGGAAGCAGATGGTGATCTTTTACCACATACAATCGATGGTCCATCCCATTACTCATCCATTAGTGAAGGTTCACATTCTGTGTTCAGTTCCCCTAGAACCCCACAAGTCTTTTCACCAAGCATTCCCTTCCAGACTGAAGAGGGCAAGAGAGAAGACAGTTCCTCCTCATCCTCAGATGATTCAGAGAAGGAGGAAGAGCATGACAGGGAGAAGCTGTTTATTTATCGGAAACCACAGTAAGTTCCACATCAAGTCACTTTGTAATCATCATAGTGACATCAATTTATTGATTTACAAGAGTGCAAATTACACTATTTACATTGGGTGAATCCTGTTTGTGTTTTGCTTCTTCCTTATTGTGTCAGTGTATGAACACTAAATGCACATGTATTGAGAATGGAATGACTTTTCAGCTCTGTTTTGTTCACTAATGTCTGTCCGTTTTCCTCAATGTTTTGATTTGTAAAGCAGCCACAGTGGTAAGAGACAGTCATTCAGAGAGCCACATTTACCACACTTCTCTGCAGAATACTTCCCCATATTCCCCCCCTACCTTACTTACATCTGCTGCTCATATCCACTGAATCAAACAAGACATAAAAACAAAATGTTTAATGTTAGTTCGTATAGGGTGTAGACAAAATGATCTAAATAATATGTTAAATGAATACTCTGAGCAACCTAATCTGCACTGAGCTTCTTAAACTACAGAGTCAGATTATGGGTTTTTTAGCACACTTTTTTGTGTGCGTGTGTGTGTGTGTGTCATGTTTAGTCAAATACCATTTACAGTACTTGCATGTCAGGGATAAAATAAATTTGTTTTTATGCTTACTTCTTAACATGAATGTAATAGATAGAATTGCACAATTCAGCTGTGTTTAGCTGTGTTCAGCTTCGTTTTGACTTAAATTGAATTCCTAACAATTCCCACTTCAGTGAATAGTCCTGCAAATGTTATATAAATATCTAGATGTATTAAGATAACATCATATGGTTTATAATTGCCAATAAGTTATTCTGGGAGAGAGTGAATTAGTAATTGTTCGTATTCCTGCAGACACAGCACTCGTAAAAGATCTTCAGGTTTTGCCGCAGTCCACCAACTCTTCACAGAACGCTGGCCCACTACACCATCAAACCGGAATGTGTCTAATGCAGCCACTGAACGGAACATAGACTTTGAGCTTGATATTAGAGTGGAAATTGATTCTGGGAAATGTGTTTTACACCCAACAACGCTTCAGCAAGAACATGACGATATTAGCTTAAGAAGGTATGGTGCATAATGTATCTTAAAAATATGCTGAAACAAGACATAAAAAACTAAATGTTTAATGTAAGTACCAATAATGATGGAAATCATTTTTAAAGGAACACAATACAAACATGTATTCTCCTCCCCCTACCCCACTCCTCCCAATATAGTAAAAGCTTACCTTTATTCCAGTCTGCTGGTGCTGGCTCTGCCCCTGACCTGCCTCCTTGGCTGACATCATCAGTAGTGATGATCTCATCCAATCACAATGCTTTCCCACATGAAGTGTCATTTCTGATGATCTCAGCCAAGGAGATGGACCGGGGGCAAAGCCAGTCAGCATTTCCTCATAGAGATGCATTGAATCAATGCATCTCTATGAGGAAAGTTCAGTGGTCCCACTGTGCAGCACTGCCCCTGGAAGCACCTCTAGTAACCATCTGAAGATTGGCCAGTGGAGGTATCCCTAGGCTGTAATGTAAACACCACCTTTTCTCTGAGACTATGTTTACTGCAAAAAGCCTTCAGGTACTGACTATACTCACCATAACAAATATGATATGCTGTTATTGTTCTGGTGACTATAGTGTCCATTTAAATTAATACTCTGAGCACCAAACCCACTACACAGCACTGTAGTGGTTATGGTGCCTGAAGTGTGCTGGCAGTATTCTACATTTACTGTTTGTGAACAGTATGAATATGGTTTTAATTGACTTTGACTTGTCATTTCCATGAACAGAAGCTATGACCGGAGTTCTAGAAGTCTTGATCAAGATTCTCCTTCTAAAAAGAAAAAATTTCAAACTAACTATGCATCAACTACTCACTTACTAGCTGGAAAAAAAGTGCCATCATCACTGCAAACAAAACCAAGTGACTTGGAAACCACTGTTTTTTATATTCCTGGGGTTGATGTCAAGGTAAAAAAAAACTTATTTTTTTTTTTAAGTATTAGCTTATGTCTAATCAATTAAAGAGAACAGCCACGGTCAGGTAAATTTGGCAATGGTAAATAAAATTCATCATATAAATATTTGGTAAATTCTTTACCTAAGCTATGGAGGTTGAATATAGCTTTCCTAATATATGAAGCATAGTCAACAGTGTTAGTTGTTGTTTCACCAAGCATTAGAATGATGAAGATTTTTAAGTGTTTGATCCCAGCATCTCATAAAATACTCTATACAGTAGGAAAGTCAGCACTCTGTGTTCCTTAACCCCTTAAGGACCAAACTTCTGGAATAAAAGGAAATCATGACATGTCACACATGTCATGTGTCCTTAAGGGGTTAAAGGGACATTCATCACTTCAAAACAATTGTCTCATTCAAAAGCTGGCCTTAAACAAGCCGGTAAATGTATGTATTTTTTTTTTCATATTTGCCTGCTTTTTTCTGTTTTATGCTGTTCACACCCACTTCACAGGAGTACACTGATATAACCAATTAATGTTCCCTAGGAATGGTAGAAAATGCTTAAGGCATGATTTACCCATGTGCCGTTGCAAACATCTCTTCACTTTGCTAGTGATGTATGTCCCTTTAAATAACTATGCTGGGTGCAGAAGCCTGAGTTTCCATCCTTGAAAACTCTTGGAAAATATTGTAAGACTGGCCTTGTAAGGTTATTGTTTTCTTCCATCTAGCAATTTTTCAAACATGCCAAGACTTTTCTCAAAATATAGAACTTATTTCAAGCCCAAATATACAGAGTGCGCTATATATTGTTTCAGTGCAAAATAAACCTTAAATAAGAATAAAAACAAAATAAATGAATAAGTAAGCTCCCAAAAAATAATTTGCTACTCTCTTGATACAAGGAGTCTCTATATCCCTGAGACCTTTTCGTGATCTCTTCTTCTAAAAGTTCACAAACCACCATGTAAAAAATAAATATACATACATTGAAAAACCAAAGTAGCTTCTGGAATTAATCCAACATGTATTCCTGTCACTATAGCTATGAAAGCACTATTTAGGTTCTGCCCCCCCTTGTCAGGTAAGTGAAAGAGGATTGAACTCTCCTTTTTCCAGCGACGCGCGTTTCTCCTCACGGCTGGCTCTGCGCCAGCTCCGCCTCCTTGGCTGAGATCATCAAAATTGATGCAAAACTGTATATAAACTCCATTTTATGATCGAAACAATGTTCTTACCCCTTATAGAGAAACCAGTCATAGACATAGTGTGACTTAATTGAGGATATTTTTCATTCAATGCAGCTACACTACAATTCCAAAACTTTAAAGACGGAGTCGCCAAATGCCTCAAGAGGATCATCTTTGCCAAGAACCCTTTCTAAAGAGTCCAAGCTGTATGGTATGAAAGATACTGCCACATCTCCTATATATAGCTCTGTCCACAGCAAGACTAACACATTGCTACCTCCCCAGTCCCCACCTATCCCTTCAGGTACTTACTTTTCCTTCTATCATCTACTAATGCTCTCCCATTCTGCTTTGATTTCTTTAGATGCTTTTCACCTTTGACTCATTGTCAATAAGTAAATGTTTCTGTTTATTGATTAAAGAAATGGGATATATTTCAGTGTGAAGTACCGTTTTTCACATTATACATTTTCTAGATTACATGAACCAACATTTTGTGCTAAGAACTTTGGCTTGTGCATGATACATATTTGTGTCATGTATATATTTTAATTTTGTTGGCATTTCAGTGAAGTCTGTTAGTTTTTATAGCAAACTTTTTAATCGAAGAACTCTAAAACTGGCATAAGAGCCAATCCTAGTGTCACATACGCCTCGGTGCAATAATATGTTTGGTGTCCCAAGTGGGTGTGGCTATCTCTTGAACTCCTCCCCTTCACAAACATAACACTTTTAACCACACCCATTTCATATGAAAACCACTCCGACTCTTTGGGCCCCCCAACTTCACCAAGTAGCATGTCACCCACTTCTTACAGTGCAAGCTTTGCCAACAAAAAGCTTATCAGTGCCATCTCTGTGCCTAGCTTCCCAGTGCTAGCTTTGATCCCAGCTTCCTAGTGCCATCTCTGTCCCCATACAGCTATCTGTATCCAAAAATAGCTTATTAGTGCTATATTTGTGCCCAAATAACTTATCACTGGCAGATCCAGAACCTAATCTCGGGAGGGGCACTGATAGTGGGCTATAGTTTAATTGAAGTGTTAGGGGTTGTAGTAGATGGCTAGGGGCTGTAGTGGGGAGGTAAGGACTGGAGCTGTAGCGGAGGGTATGGGCTGTAATTGGTGGAGGGGAGGGGGGATTAGGAAATATATTAGGTGGATAGGGACTGTAGTAGTGGGGTTCCAGGCTTTAATTGGAAGGTGGCTGCAATTGGAGAAAGAGGCTGTAGTGTGGGGTATAGGGACCGCAATTAGTAAATTAACGTAGAGGTTACTTTAGTGGGGGTGATAGGGGCTTTAATTAAGGTGTAAGGGGTTGTAGTAGGTGGCTAAGAGCCGTAGTGGGGAGGTAGGGATTGTAGTAGGATGTCGGGCTGTTATTATTCCTTCAATGCACCCTCCACATGTATTGTCATTTCCCCCGATTATATTTTCAGCCATTTTCCCCAAATTAATCTCACCAGTAATAATGCTCCAATGCTTTTCTCCCAGCCATGTCCCATAATTCAGCCCTCCAAGCCATTCCCATCAAGCTCATCCCTCCCAGCCATACCCCCATGTTCATCCCTCCCAGCCATACCCCCATGTTCATCCCTCCCAGCCATACCCCCATGTTCATCCCTCCCAGCCATACCCCCATGTTCATCCCTCCCAGCCATACCCCCATGTTCATCCCTCCCAGCCATACCCCCATGTTCATCCCTCCCAGCCATACCCCCATGTTCATCCCTCCCAGCCATACCCCCATGTTCATCCCTCCCTGCCATACCCCCATGTTAATCCCTCCCAGCCATACCCCCCCAGTTCATCCCTCCCAGCCATACCCCCCCCAGTTCATCCCTCCCAGCCATACCCCCCCCAGTTCATCCCTCCCAGCCATACCCCCCCCAGTTCATCCCTCCCAGCCATACCCCCCCCCCAGTTCATCCCTCCCAGCCATACCCCCCCAGTTCATCCCTCCCAGCCATACCCCCCCAGTTCATCCCTCCCAGCCATGCCCCCTTAGTTCATCCCTCCCAGCCATGCCCCCTTAGTTCATCCCTCCCAGCCATGCCCCCTTAGTTCATCCCTCCCAGCCATGCCCCCTTAGTTCATCCCTCCCAGCCATGCCCCCTTAGTTCATCCCTCCCAGCCATGCCCCCTTAGTTCATCCCTCCCAGCCATGCCCCCTTAGTTCATCCCTCCCAGCCATGCCCCCTTAGTTCATCCCTCCCAGCCATGCCCCCTTAGTTCATCCCTCCCAGCCATGCCCCCTTAGTTCATCCCTCCCAGCCATGCCCCCTTAGTTCATCCCTCCCAGCCATGCCCCCTTAGTTCATCCCTCCCAGCCATACCCCCCAGTTCATCCCTCCCAGCCATACCCCCCAGTTCATCCCTCCCAGCCATACCCCCCAGTTCATCCCTCCCAGCCATACCCCCCAGTTCATCCCTCCCAGCCATACCCCCCCAGTTCATCCCTCCCAGCCATACCCCCCCAGTTCATCCCTCCCAGCCATACCCCCCCAGTTCATCCCTCCCAGCCATATCCCCCCCGTTCATCCCTCCCAGACATATCCCCCCTGTTCACTCCTGCCAGCCATACCCCCCCCAGTTCATCCCTCCCAGCTATACCCCCCCCAGTTCACCCCTGCCAGCCATACCCCCCAGTTCACCCCTGCCAGCCATACCCCCCCAGTTCACCCCTGCCAGCCATACCCCCCAGTTCACCCCTGCCAGCCATACCCCCCAGTTCACCCCTGCCAGCCATACCCCCCAGTTCACCCCTGCCAGCCATACCCCCCAGTTCACCCCTGCCAGCCATACCCCCCCAGTTCACCCCTGCCAGCCATACCCCCCCAGTTCACCCCTGCCAGCCATACCCCCCCAGTTCATCCCCCAGACATATCCCCCCTGTTCACTCCTGCCAGCCATACCCCCCCAGTTCATCCCTCCCAGCTATACCCCCCCCAGTTCACCCCTGCCAGCCATACCCCCCCAGTTCACCCCTGCCAGCCATACCCCCCCAGTTCACCCCTGCCAGCCATACCCCCCCAGTTCATCCCTCCCAGCCATACCCCCCAGTTCACCCCTCCCAGCTATACCCCCCCAGTTCACCCCTCCCAGCTATACCCCCCCAGTTCACCCCTCCCAGCTATACCCCCCCCAGTTCACCCCTCCCAGCTATAACCCCCCAGTTCACCCCTCCCAGCTATACCCCCCCAGTTCACCCCTGCCAGCCATACCCCCCCCAGTTCATCCCTCCCAGCCATATCCCCCAGTTCACCCCTGCCAGCCATACCCCCCCAGTTCACCCTTCCCAAGCCATACCCCCCCAGTTCACCCCTGCCAGCCATACCCCCCAGTTCACCCCTGCCAGCCATACCCCCCCCAGTTCACCCCTGCCAGCCATACCCCCCCCTGTTCACCCCTGCCAGCCATACCCCCAGTTCACCCCTGCGCCATACCCCCCCAGTTCACCCCTGCCAGCCATACCCCCCCAGTTCATCCCTCCCAGCCATACCCCCCAGTTCACCCCTCCCAGCTATACACCCCCCAGTTCACCCCTCCCAGCTATACCCCCCCAGTTCACCCCTGCCAGCCATACCCCCCCAGTTCATCCCTCCCAGCCATATCTCCCAGTTCACCCCTGCCAGCCATACCCCCCCAGTTCACCCTTCCCAAGCCATACCCCCCCAGTTCACCCCTGCCAGCCATACCCCCCAGTTCACGCCTGCCAGCCATACCCCCCCAGTTCACCCCTGCCAGCCATACCCCCCCAGTTCACCCCTGCCAGCCATACCCCCCCTGTTCACCCCTGCCAGCCATACCCCCAGTTCACCCCTGCGCCATACCCCCCCAGTTCACCCCCTGCCAGCCATACCCCCCAGTTCACCCCCTGCCAGCCAAAATATCTCCCTAATTATTGTTCATTTCTATGAAGCCTCATTTTCTCCACTAAATGACCTCAATCAATCCCCCTGATTAACATATAGCTCCTTGTTCTTAATCTTCCCATCACACCCAATCATGCACATAACTTCTGACTTCCTTGTTCATCCCCTCCCCAGTAATTCCAAATCCATCTTGGATTTGTTTTTGTCTCCTTGCCCATGCCTCCTTCCTCCTTATCCTTAGTCATGGCCATTCATTAATGTTCCTTCCACTCCACCGTTATTCCCATTTCATTTTATTCTGCTCCCTAGTCATACCGTTCTGGCTCTTTCCTCATTTTTTCAGACTTGCCTGTGTTGTACAGGATAGGGGGCACTTTAAACAGAGGTGCAAGAGATCATAGTGGAATATAAGCCACTTCTGTCTGCATGAGATGTGATGTGAGGTAAGAGTGGCATCTTCAGCTAATCGATACAGTAGCTGCCTTCTGACAAACACCTCAACATGCCCGTGAAAAGTGTAAACAACCCACACGGCCTCACACCATATGACAGCTGTATATATGACAGATATCACATAAGGATGCCTGAAGTGTCTTACGTCATTTTAATTTAATACTTCCTCTTAATCCTATGAATCTCCTTCTACGAAAGGCATCATCTGTGACTGCATGAACATAGTGCCATATAACTTATCAAATTGCTTATTCCTTAAACATATAATAAACTTGTTTAGATTGACTTTATTCCTTCTGCATTTTAAGTGAAATACAAGTGTCATGGTATTTAATATGTTAACTGAAAAAATCCGATATTACAGTTTTAAATTGAGAAGATTTGCACAAAATGTAGACACTGAAAGTTGAAAATAAGATTTTTACATTTTTTTTCTTGGATCAGTAGTACTATGGACATGACAAAACAATTTGTATAAATGTTATGGTATATTCAATTTGCAGCCAAAGGAAAGGGAAGCGGCGTTAAGACTGCTAAATTGTATGCCTGGGTGGCTCTTCAGTCCCTTCCAGAAGAAATGGTTATCAGTCCGAACCTGCTGGACTTTCTAGAGAAAGCACTGGAAACCATTCCAATAACTCCTATGGAAAGGAATTATGCAGGTAGATGCCATTTTCCTCTCTGTACCTTAATTTTTACCATTCTGCAATTCAAATATTCATCATGTGATCAATAATTAACTTTTTGGAACCCAGTGTTCACCACAATGGAATGTACCATAGACTTCAGGAATTACTCTAGTCCACCTAGGATCATCCCAAAAAATCCACCAGGAAAACTAAGGGGGGGAGCAAAGCAGAGGACCACACACTACATAAATTCAGTACACCCCACACACATTACATAAAACCAGCACACACCCCACACACATTATATAAAACCAGCACACACCCCACACACGTTATATAAAGCCAGCACACATAACAGACATAAACAGCCAGCATACATCCTACAGACAGCCTACATTACAGCCAGCCAATATACAGCACACACATTACACCCAGCCGACACAAACATAATACTTAGTCACCACATACACACAATGGGGGAAGAATAGTTAACGAGACACTAATTTTTACAAAGTAAGTCGGAATGGCAATGTTGAATTACAGTTGTGGTTATAGCTGAGTTGAAGACATTTTCCAGAGAAACTATTTTCCCTTAGTTTTTCCATTTGTATTTAATTTGGGGGGGGGGGGGAGAGAACTGTCACTGTCCAGGTCTAAGCAGGTTCCCCAGACTTACTATTTTAAAATTATTTTGTGTCAAGGCAAGCAGATTGTCATGATCGACAAATAGATTGGATTACTGCTTTAGTCCCTTGGACAAGTAGATTTTTTTACATTTCCACACCCTGGAAACTGGGTGACACCGCTATAGAAGTGAAAATTGAGAAGAAGGGTGGCATATATAGAGATCACTAGGCAGTCACAGCCAAAGAAGAGGGACAGTGGAAGCAAGATTTTAAAGTGATGGGTGGGACTGGGAAAGAATATTGGGTATATACTACTAAAGAAGGGGGTCAGTAGAAGTGAGAATCGAAGGAAGGGAAGCTATATAGATGAATGTGGCTTTATCTATTAACACACATTTTTCTAGAGTTTATGTATCCTTTGTTTAAGCCAGAGCAAAACAAAGGATTAACAAATTCACAACAAATGTAAACAATGTCTTGATTTTAAGGTTCATTCATATAATGGTTTTAGGGGTGGTCTTGCAATTTTTTTTTTAAATAAAATAGTCTAGATGCCATGCTAATTCACTAATTTCTGAATTAATTTGCACATTTGAAAATAAATGGAGGCATAAAAATTATTGGCTATCTCTTTTGATTTTCCTCAAAATAGCTCCAAATTGGAATTCCTCCAAAACTGACCAAATAACCTAAATACCTTCAAATTGCTTCTCTATCATACAAATTGTAGTGTCCATAATAAATTCATAAGTATCCTAAGTCTTGTACTTTATTTAACATTTTCTGCGATAATAGTATTTTCTTAGTAGACACCAAATTGACCATAAAGGGATAGGACATGTGGTGCTATACACTGTATGTGCCTATTTGCCCAGATTTTGGAATTCAAAAACTCACTTTAATTTCACACATTCTTGAACAGCAGTGAGCTCTCAGGATGAAGATATTGGACAGTTTGACCTGCAGGACCCACTAGAAGAGTCAACAACTTCGTTAGTTTCTTCATCAACATCAGCCTATTCCTCATTCCCTGTTGACGTGGTTGTGTATGTAAGAGTTCAGGTATGCCAGATTTGTGTACGAACATATTTGTAATAACATACTCTGTACTGCCAATACATCTGATTACTACATTTTGTTTATGTTAGTAATTTGAATAGAATTTTGAAAGCCAAGTAACTAGTATTGCTCATTTTGGATTTTGTTTTTATTGATTTTTTTTTTTTTTAGCCCTCCCAGATCAAGTTCAGCTGCCTGCCTGTGTCGCGGGTTGAGTGTATGCTAAAGTTGCCCTCTCTGGATTTGGTATTCTCTTCCAACAGGAGTGAACTAGAAACCCTTGCTGGTGCACATCCCTCTGATTCTACTTCTGTTAATCTGTCAATGCCAAGTGGATCAAAAGCAAACTTAAACAAATCTGGAATGACAGGTACACAAGTTTTTTTTTATTGCACAGCTATGTTTTTGCCAGTAAATACAATAAGTGGTTCCCTATGATTGCCCCTGCTTCTGTCTTGACTTTCAGCATGCTTTATCCTATTTAACTAAAACAACAAAATTAGGTTAGCAGTCATTTCTCCTGTTGGTTTGCCCCAATTCCCTTTACACATATCCTCTGCACCCTTTTAAAATTTCTAGTAAACCCTAATAATGTGCTATGTAAAGGTTGGTAAATATTTATCTTGGTGCAGATGTTCATTAATCATGTTTAAAGGGATACTAAAGGCATTAAAACAAGCTTTGCTTAATTAAGCAGTTTTTGTGTGTAGCTCACTTTCAGTCTCATTGCTTAATTCTTGGCCATTTAGGAGTTAAATCACTTTTATTTCTGTCCATGCAGCCCTAGCCACACCTCCCCTGGCTGTGACTCACATTAGTTTATTATTTATATAGCGTCAGCAAATTCTGTAGCTCTGTACACAGCCTGTATGAAACATTTTTCTTTTTTATCAAATGTTAACTTACTTTAGACATTTTTATCTCCTGCTCTGTAAATTGAACATTATATGCTCACAGGAATCTCCTGTAGGGTCTGGAAGACTATTAACAGAGCAAAAAATAAAAAAATTAACAGAAATTAAAAAATTTAACAACATTTAAATAAAGTAAGTTTAAACATTAGATATCTCTTTACAGGAAGTGTTTAGGAAGGCTGTGTAAGTCACATGCAGGGAGATGTAAATGGATGCATAAGCAAAGTGATTTAACTCCTGATGGGCAGAGAAGTGAGACTGCAGGGGCAGATCGTTGCATGGAAACTGCATTATTAAGCTAAAGTTGTTTTTGGTGCCTATTGTGGCACTTTAGTTCTGTCAGAATAAAATGTGTCCTATTTGAAGTGCTAGTTCTATTATCTTTAATAACCATTGTCTACAAGATCACTTTTCTGTTTTCAACTTCCTAATGAGGAAGAATGCAATTTATTTAAAACATAGGTTATGGAGGCCAGACAACAACTATTAATCTATAGTTATATAATTATGTAGATTAATAGAATCTATGAATTTTCAGGTTTATTAAAGCCATATGTAGACCCTACGAATCCCCAGTGGCTTGAAGCCCTCCAGTTGGACAACAACAATCATTTTGTGAAATGTATTTACCTCCACTTTTGCAGAATTAATATATTTGTAGTTGTCTCTGCTACATCATATTGTATCTATAATGTTCACATCTGGAATATCCAAGTTTGCTGATATTGTGACTTTAGTGCAATAAACGTCTACGTATTTCTTGCAGGGCCTTCACCAGGACTTGGCAGCCCACTTGGAAGGACAAGGCACAGCAGTAGTCAGTCAGACCTAACCAGTTCTAGCAGCAACTCTTCAGGCCTTAGTTTTACTGCGTGCATGTCTGATTTCTCGTTGTATGTGTTTCACCCCTATGGAGCTGGGAAACAGAAATCTGCAGTCTCTGGTCTCACTCCTGGTTCAAGTGGCCTAGGTAGTTGCCCAATTCTAAATGTGGATATGGTAACATTATATATTGATTTTACAGTGCTGCTAAATATGTTGCCCTGGTGCATGGAAAATATACAAAATATTGAAAAAGAGATGCACTCTGCGGTCTTTGTCAAGTTAAGGGATATTGTAATCCATATACAAGTTTACATACATCCAATCGACGTTTCGACCCGTTTGGATCTTCCTCAAGATCCAGGTCTTGAGGAAGACCCGAACAGGTCAAAACATCGATCGGATGTATGCAAACTTGTATATGGATTAAAATATCACTTCACATGACAAAGACCGCAGAGTGCATCTCTTTTTCATTATTTCATTACTTATATTTATATATAGTTTGTTTTTTCTCTCTTAAATTTGTGACTGCCAAGCATTTGTGTGTATTTGTATTAAATGGATTGAAAACAAACATTAAAAAAAACTGTGGGTTAGGGGGCACACCCAGAACAAGCGTACCCAGAACACTTCCTCCCAGCCGGTACAGGAAGGGGCCCAGTCGCGCTGTTTAAGTGTCACAGCACCCGACCGGGCCCCTGCTCACACATGCTTACCGGGTGGCCCTTAGTGCATGGGCCACCCAGGGGGGGGATCCTTAGTTGGCGGGCCGGTGCGGCTCTGTGCAGCCGCACCGCCGGGTACATGGGGGCTGCTCAAATCGCGGGGCCCACGGGGCAGCTGCTCTGGGGCCCCCAGGAGCAACTGGGCCCGGGGCAGCTGCCCCGTTTGCTCCGCGCTAAAGACGGTCCTGGTATAAGCAAAAAGAAAAAAATGTGAGCAAAGATTATGAATCCAAAAATAAAATGTATGCACAAAACAAAGTCTTACCAATGGTTTCATTTTTTTAAAGTCATTCTCAGGACTGTAAATATAGGCTGTATACAAATTACATGATACTTTTATATATCATGTCAGTTTGAGTGTGTCAGTAGCTAAAGAAAAAAATAGATGTTTTGGGGTCTCAAGGACTGTAGAAGTCATTTTATCCATTTCCATTGTCTCGTTGATTTTATGGATAATTTCAGACATACTAGGAAATTTGCTGTCTGCACAGTGTGGCTGTAGCTCCACGACTTGCCAAGGCAGTTTCAGCTGTTAATTTATTTTGGGCTCTTGTGAGTGAATCCCGACGCTTACAGAGGAGTAAAGATCAAGGATCATGAAATAAGGGTTTAGACAAGTCAGTAGAGATAGTTGAAGAAACAGGAGACCAAAGAGTTAAATTTGACAACAAGCCCGCCAACAGTGGATGTACAGGCCCCACAGTCCTTCCAACAGAGGACAGTAGGTTTTGATGCATGTGTAGAAGGTTTTAAGGAATGAGATACCAGTGCAAAGTTATTTAAGCCTGACCATTGTATCACGTATATATTTAAGGAAGTTGTTTGTTCCCAAATAACCTGCCTGTCATTAGAGCAGTGGTTTCCAAACCAGTCCTCAAGGCACACCTACCAGTCTAGGATTTAGGGATTACCCAGTTGTGTCTAAGGTGTTTTTGATGGAGAAAAAAAACACCTTAGACACAACTGGGTAACCCCTTCTTCCTGGACTTGTTTGGAAACCCCACTGCCTTAGAGACATCTGGGGGATCCAAATCTCTCTCCCAAGCTGGCAATGTAAGTTGAGAGGGATGAGTAGTTAGGGGAGAATATAGAAAGGAGATCCATATATTCGCTTGGTGTTAAATGTGCCAGTTTTAAACCTGGGAAAGCTGTCTGATAATACTTGAGAAAATTGGGCAATCCCAGACCTCGAAATTTAACATAAACATACATAGATCAGCAGACATAAGGCTTTTTGCCTTTCCAGATGACAGAGTCTATCTGTGACTGAAAGTCCGACCTACAAAGAGGAATAGGGAAAGTTTGGAAAAATAAATAAATAGAGAAAGCGTGGGGAAGGTTAATTTTAAAGAACAAATATTTTTACATATGACTACACACATCTGTAAATGACTTGCCTATCTAACTATTCAGCTGCCATATTCTATTGACCCTGTAATTACAGACATTAGTCGTAGCCCAACAGATATTTTTTTTTTTTTTACTAGAATTAGTGTTATTTGAAGCTCGAAGATTGGGGAGCAATGTTAAGTCTTTCAGTAATAAAGACAAACAATTTAAGGAGATGAAGTAATGATAAAGATGTATAGTGAAGTAAACAAAATCAGTAGTCTAGATATGCCTGTTTAGTCATTACGTACAGACACTGTTACAATCTTAAAATACCAGTAGGTAAAAATTAGCCATATAAATGTATTTTTGCTTGTTATGGTGTGTTCTGTTGAACTTCTGAGAGAAACAAAGCATTCTTACTTGCAGGTAATGTAGATGAAGAGCCCACATCAGTGACAGGCCGTAAAGATTCCCTCAGTATTAATCTAGAGTTTGTCAAAGTAAGTTTGTCCAGGATGAGACGTTCTGGTGGAGCATCCTTTTTCGAAAGTGTGTCTGCTACCAAAACTGCAAGCAAAATGGATACCACACTTATCAACATCTCGGGTATGGCTTAGTTAAACATAAATTGTACTTACCACAATTCTTGTTTCAGTGAATATTTGGTATAAGAGGGGCATATGTTACACTAAAGAGTTTAAGACTGAGAGTTATTGTTTGTTAGTTCTTGGAAAATGTAGCAAGTAAAGTATATAGCCTTCCTCGGGTAGCAGTAAATGTAAACCATGTTTTGCATGTGTTTATGTCTACTCTGAGGTTTCATAGTGTGCAAATTTATTTTGGTCTGCCACTGGATTTCTATTTGTCTTTCAATGTAAAATGTAATTATTTATTTTTCCTATGCTTAGCTGTCTGTGACATCGGCTCTGCTTCCTTCAAATATGACATGCGTCGCCTTAGTGAAATATTGGCCTTCCCAAGGGCATGGTATCGGAGAAGCATTGCTCGACGTCTATTCCTTGGAGATCAAACAATAAATTTGCCTGGTAAGCTGTTAATATCGGAATAGGATGATAATTGTTTATATTTCCAACTTGTATAATATGAATATTTTTGTCTGTTTCAAGGAAAATATTTACAATTGTTACGTTTGTTATATGAATGACTTGTAAAACATTGCATTGGTTAGCATTGTAGCAGTTTAAAACTCTAAGACTCTATAAAATATTCGTAGTTTCTAAAATTGTTATAATTTTTTGTATTTGTGTGTTTTGTGTATATGTGTAATTTCTACACATCATGTTTTCTACAACAGTAGAGCATGGAAGGTGAGGTACATCCATGCAGTTATTCCCTGTAAGAAATGGGGGGAAAGTACAGTTTGCCATTAGCAATAGCAGCATCTCCTATGTCTTTCAGAATTGGAACAAACATTTTCTGGTCTGTTAGTGATTAGTTGGAGTTTCCCTCTCAAGCTAAATTAAAAATGGCAGCTTAAACCACTGCAACCCAGATGTATAGCTACTACTTATCTCAGGCAGCACCTTGGCATGATTGTCCTGCTGTCGTAACATAAAACACTTCCCTTTAACCCCTATACCAACAATAATAGTAATACCAAGAGCAGCCACAACAATTACCTTAACACACACTAGCGGTAGCCTAAAAATATGATGTAATATCAAAGATTAATAATGGTGAAATGTGCTTTAAGGGAAAAATAATTGCATCTTCTGGAGAAAAGTCTGCGTATGACATATATTTTATATAATATGTGAAATGCTATTGGGCTGATTTATGAACGTTTGTTTTTAACTGATATATGCACTTTCAAGCCAAGTGTGATATTGAAAGGAAAATAATGACACTTACACAATATTATTTCTAATACAGTCCAATGTTTTGAAATAGTTCATATTATTTATGTATTTGGGTAGCAAAATAATAAAATATGCAGTAACCAGACTACTATTCAATACATTATTTAGTAAATCATTTTCATGTTTTTAGTGTCAGGACCTGGAACTCCTGATTCCGTAGAAGGGGTGAACCAACACCTGTCTCCTGAATCTTCTCGTAAGGCGTATTGTAGGACATGGGAGCAACCTACTCAATCAACCTCATTCACACACGTAGGGCAGTCTCCCAATGTTTTCAGTGAACACATGCCAAATAGTAGCATGTCCCCAGGAGCAGCCACTCACTCTTTGAAATCTCCAGCTGCGACAAGATCAAGGAGTGTATCAGATTCCTCTGTGCCGCGAAGAGGTATGCTATTTCATTTAAAAGAGACATCTACTGTACAGAGTAAGAGAGTAAGACCCAGAAACAAGAAATTCTTTAAAGATGTATGTTTGTGTGTGTGTATTGCACTCTCTACCCCTCCCCTCTATCTAGCTATCCGTTTTACAGCTTCAACAGAAGATTGACTAACACTTATCCTTACTTTATGCCTTCTCAAAGCAACACTTGACGAGAGTTTGTTCTTGTCAAGCTTAAATGGACACACTATCTTATATCATGTTACTTTTGCCAAAACATTTTGATCTTAACAGGGGGATTATTATGTCTGTCTGTTCAGATCTGACAAATATTATTCTCTCTTTTATTGTGTAGATTCAGTCACAAAAACTGCAACACAGTCATTCAGCAAAGCAGCTAAACCTTCCAGCCAGCAAGGGTCTCCATGGGAAACATTGGTTGTGTTTGCAATTAATTTGAAACAGCTAAATGTCCAGATGAATATGAGCAATGTTATGGGAAACACAACGTAAGTTAAATAACTTAGTTACACACACTTAGTGGAAAATAGTGGTATTGGTTAAAATATATGAATAGATTTACTTTTGTGAAAAAAATTACAACAATTATGCAAAAGTTATTTTGTTTTTGACGAAGTAAAGATGTATGTGTTCAAAACCATACGAGTGTACTATTAGAGGTATTAGAGGTATTATTTTTTTCTTTTCTAAAAGCATGCCTGATGTAGTGATTATGATGTCAGTAGTGCCCTGGCCCTCTACCAGCATAAGTAGTCAAATAGTTTAACTGTTTACCCAGGGTCAGGCAGACGCCTCCTCTGACACTGGATTGCAATATACCCATGTGATGGCAGTCAAATACCTGGTATTTGATTTGTTTAATGATTCGTGGCTTGTCACTTTTTACTAATATTTTGCCCTTTTGCAAATTTATGGAGAGGTAGTATACAGACACAGTTCGCATTAAGTAATGCTAATGTATAATGATCTTATTTCAAATACACGTTTGGTACTTTTATCCAGTAGGCTGATCTGATGAGAAACTATTAATACTTTAAATCAAGTGCTATCTTGTGTCAGTTTCATCACTATATTGTTATTATAATAATACTTTATTTAAAAATTATTTAAAGCGCCAACACATTCTGCATCACAATTAGTATATGTAAAAAGACAAACGTACAATACATCTGTAAGGAAACCTAGTATATTCAATCCTCATTCGGTAGTTTCCTCCCAAACCGCCAGAGCATCAGTGAGTATAGCTCTCCGTTCGGTAGATGAAATAGACGAAATCCATACGAATACAAATAGCTTTATAAGATAATTCCCTTAATAAAGCATACGAATCCCCAAACATCAGCCGAAGTCAAGAAGAAGGGTACAACAGACCTGGATTTAATGACCACACACAGGCTTTTATGCAAGTCCCCATGCAAGGGGACATCCAACAGGGAGGGACACAGTATAACCAATCAGTTACAGGAAAACAGTAAAACACACCCAGCACAAACATACAATTCCCTCCCCTAGTCCTGGAGCTATTCAAGTCTGATAAAGTAATAACTTGATTATCTCCAGGCAGAAAAATCACAATTTTCCCCAATATTCAGAACACCCCTTTATACATGGGGTATCCCCACAAATAATATGTCCCCTGATAGCCCCGATCTAGGTGACCAACATATTCAAATTTCACCCAGATCGGTTCAGGGGTTCTCAAAAAGTGTGGAAGTCCTTTGTGACCGGCTAACCGGGAGCTGGCTGCCCAAAATAGTTCCAGGAGTTTGGGTGGTTCTGCCGGTCTATTCCACGAATGGATTCCCCTGACTCTTAGCAGCGATTGTTCCCCTCATTCGAATGCACAAAAGTACCGAATAGGGCTCTTCTAGCTATTCGCGAAATAGAGATCCAGCGTTCGCTTGTTGAGACCGGTGTTCGGGAAGTCGAGTGTCCGATTTTAGTTCTAGACACTCGACGACTGCTGCCTTTGTTCGCCTGAAAAAAGATGGCCGCTGTTTTCTCAGCCACGTGGCGTTCAGTAGTACGAACGCTGGCCGCACAGATAGAGGGTTCAATTGAAGCATTCTTTGAAGTTTAACGAGCAAGGGGGTGGTCTCTGTTCGGTAGTTATATCTACCGAATGAATATTGAAGAAATATTACACATAGAGGGGGATTTCTTCACAACATCCAAGACAACGCAACATTTCACAAACAAATATAGATGTGGATGGCCCTATTCCCTCCTGGGCTTAACATCTAGATGGATAGGATGGGTAAGAAACAGGAGGCGAAAGGTGAGAGTTATGTTAATACAGAGTGAGATAAGGGAATTGAGTGGTAAGTTTCCCTGAACACAAATGTCTTTAGGCATTAAAGGCAAACTAGAGGAATGTCTGACAACAAAGGGATGATAGTAGAAGGTGCATAGAGCAGGTCTTCGTTAGATCTTGAGGGCAGACTGGAGTATATTTTTTTTAATGGTGAGGACACGTAGTGGGGAGTAGCATTAGTTAAGGGCTGTTAAGGGTGAGAATTTTCTTCTTTTTTTTTTTTTTTTATTCTTTATTTTATTTGTGCGTCAAATAAAAATAATCATGCAGAGCCACGACAGCAATTGCAGGCATTTTCATAGTGTTACAAATGCGTGGCAGTTTAAACGGCACATTTTCTTTTTTTTAAATGACATGAAAAAGACAAACTCGTGAAGTTATAATGAACATGCTTGGTTAGGCATTTGAATAACATAGTTGGGTACGCATAAGCTTATAGTAAAGTATGTGGGTTACTTGTTGATGTACATTAGAGTAATTGAGCTATTAGTGCTTGATAGGTACATAGGCTTAAAACAGAAAAGCAGTGTCAAAAGTAAAGATTGTGCTTCAACGCTTAAGATGCTTAAAAATGCTTAAAATAACCACCCCATGTTAACCCAGTGACAGTCAGGTAAGAGTCTATGTCAGCATTCAGGATGACCTCTTAGTGTGCAGTGTAGAATGCTGTAGTGTGGTAAAATGCTTAATGGCTGCCTCTGTGCTTATAGTCCCGTCGGGTGACCTTAACCCCTTAAGGACACATGACATGTGTGACATGTCGTGATTCCCTTTTATTCCAGAAGTTTGGTCCTTAAGGGATTAAAGGGGGGTCGCAGCTCTATTGCTGGGTCACTTGTATTCCAGCCGAGCACCAGTCCTGGGCATGTGGTGAGTCCCGGTTTAGGGGCTGTGGGTGGGCAAATCTTCTGTTTCAGGCTCCCTACAGGGAACTGGGCGGTGAGCCAGGTTGGTCCGAGGCCTTGTAACGTGTTCCCTCTTCGGGTTCATTATCCACTGGTGTGTCGGGCTGTTATGCTGCTCCTCCTCAGTTTGTGTGAGGTAAGTGCTTACTCGCCGGTGCCCTCTTTGGTGCGGTCATCGTTCCGCCTGTATGGGAGCAGGAGAGGAGGGTGCGTCCGGTGGCTCTCTCTTCGGGGGTGCCATGCGGTCTCCGCCATCTTGGGAGCGGACTCTCGCTGATGTTGCGGCACTTCACTGGGTCACAGGGTGGGGACCGGGATCATTCCCGCCGGTCCATGGGGGGGGGGGGGGGAGAACAGGGCCAGACCTGCCTAGCTTTGCATTTCAGCCTTACCGCTGGTGGACAGGATAGCTGGGCGGCGGCCGTCCACCCCACTCACGGCGGTCTCCATCAAGCTCAGCTGGGATCGCCCCACCGAGGGACTAGAACCTCGTGGCAAGCCTCTCCTCTGGACCAGGGTTACCTCTTTCACTGGGTTATAGGTATCAGGCTTTTAATGAGCGTTTTGCCGGTCTTTAGAGCCAAAAACTCGAGCAGTTTTCAGGAGCTATTCCTCTGTGCTTCCACTCAGCATGGCGGTCCGGCCCCGCCCCCTGAGAATTTTCTTTTATTCTTCTATGAATGGGAAGCCATTAAAGGGACCAGCATAGCGCTGTAGCATATATGCAACCAGTAAGGTGGTTTAGCCTGGAAGAGCATTCAAGCTGGGCTGAAGGGGGTAAAGGTGGAGAGAGGGAAGCCAGTTAGTAGGTTATTACAGTAATTGAGACAAGAAATAACACAGGAATGAGTTTGCTTAGTTTTGGAAATATTGCATAGGTGCTTGCAGCAGGATGAAGAAAGAGAGTTGATGTGGGAAATGAAGGACAGATTTGAGTCAAGTGCAACTCCGAGGCAGCGCAGCAATGTTAAGACAGTGA
This sequence comes from Pelobates fuscus, assembly GCF_036172605.1. Taxonomy (NCBI): domain Eukaryota; kingdom Metazoa; phylum Chordata; class Amphibia; order Anura; family Pelobatidae; genus Pelobates; species Pelobates fuscus. Next base: position 147,736,435 of record NC_086322.1, read on the forward strand.
TGCTGTCCAATGATAGAAAAGTGTGATAAAGTAGAGCTCAGGAAGGAATAATAAGGATCTCAGTCTTGGACATATTGATCTTGAGGTGGTAAGAGGGCTTCCAATAAGACATGCCTGTTAAGCAGTCTCTGACATAAGAAAGGATAGAGGTGAAGAGGTAGATCTGAGTGTCATCATCTTAAAGTGATATATGAAACAGTATCTGTTGATAGGCTTATCCACAGAAGAAGTATTAATGGAGAAGAGTAGAGGATCCAAGACTTGAGATTTGAGGTACTCCAATTGACAGGGTAATTGGAGGGGAGGATTTGCCAGCAAATGACATAGAAAAGGACTTGTTAGAGAGATAAGAGTGGATCCAAGAGAGAGCTGAGAGTCTGTAGGAGCAGGGTGTTCAACTGTTTCAAAGGCAGCCGAGAGCTGAGAATATGAGTAGAGAAGTGTTCAGTGCATTTAGCGGAAAGAAGGTTGTTGGTAACCTTGGTGATGGTAGTTTCAGTTGAGTGTTGGGGACAAAAGCAAGATTGCAAGGATCAACCAGGTATTTGGATGCAAACTAGTTTTTCCATTAGATTAAATGTAATAAACGTAAGTGGATGTAGTGATATGAGGCAGTAATTTGTAGGCGAATTCGAGTAAGTGATCTTTGCATGTTTGGAAGAGGATGAGAATGAACAAATAGGAAGGGATAGGTTGAAGATGAGAATACAGAGAAAATGTGAGATGTGAAGAGATGGTTTCAAGCTGGCAGGTAATGAGGCATACAGAACAAACCTCATCCTCTGTGGCTGAAGGGGAGTAGCAGAGAGTTGCAGTGGGGTTGGAGGCGGATCATTGCAAAGCTTGTGTCTGGGTGGTGTTGTAGATAGTATCCTTTTTTCTAAGTAGTCTGCAAGGTCTTGAGCACTAATGACACTTGAGAGGGTGGTTCTGTGGGGAGAAGAGAAGTGCTTACCTAAGTGAAGGGCTGCATTCTATGAATGAAGATAGCATTAATAGAGAATTAAATCTGCTTTAGTGAAAAAGTTATTCCAGACATACAGTCTTAAAGTAAACATAGGACTATGTGAGCATGAAAATCTGCTCCATGACAGACATTTTAACTCTGCATTTTTGTACTCCTCACCCAGCAGTGACTCTAAGAGTTGAATGCTTCTCTAAAATCTCCCTCAAGTGTGCACTTTTCAAATCACATTATGCAGTTTTAAAGTAATTGTATTTCATTATATTATCAGGTGGACCACAAGTGGGCTTAAAAGCCAAGGTCGTCTTTCAGTGGGAAGTAATCGAGATAGAGAGATTGGCATGTCCGTCGGACTGGGCAGATCTCAGCTTGACTCTAGAGGTGGAGTTGTTGGTGGAACAATAGATGTAAATACCTTAGAAATGGTTGGTAAGTTGAAGTGCGTTTTCAGGTTTCATCTCAATTATCTAATTTTTAGTTTACTGTTAACAAATCTGTCTCGTCTCCAGCTCATATTTCAGAACACCCCAATCAGCAACCTAGCCACAAAATCCAGATTACAATGGGTTCTACTGAAGCACGTGTTGACTATATGGGATCCAGTATTCTTATGGGGATCTTTAGTAATGCAGATCTGAAGTTGCAGGATGAATGGAATGTCAATCTATACACTCCACTAGATACAAGCATTTCTGATAAAAGGTATGGTGTATATTGCATGTATATATGCTTGTGGTTCTGTGCACTCTGTGGTTACAAGCCATTCCTACATTAGGACAAGCACCCCTTCTGAAATTAACTTCTCTTTGTCCAGGCAGGGTAGATTATATCATACACATCCAATGCAACATCATAAAATGTATGTAATACTCTACTTGTCACTGGTTGAAATCAACATAATGCAAGTAAAGTAACATAACAGGTTTTTTATTGATTGATATTTTTTTTGTGAACAAATATAAAAAATTATTCAGAAATCTTGTCAAATTCTCAAAAAGAGCGTTTGTTTTTATTATGTATATATAAGTAACAGCAGTGTTAAAATGATCAATTTCATACATACAAACAGAATATTATAGTATTCTTGTATGTGTAACTGTGTGTAACTATTTCATTCTTTGCCATAGTGTCATTTTCATCCATGGAGACTTGCAGTGGGACATATTTCAGGTTATGATCTCCAGGTCAACTACTCCAGACCTCATTAAAATTGGGATGAAGTTACAAGAATTTTTCACTCAACAGTTTGATACAAGCAAACGTGCTTTGTCCACCTGGGGCCCAGTACCATATCTTCCACCAAAGACTGTAGTTACAAATGTGGAGAAGACCTCACGTGAGCAATGTAAGATAGTCTTATATTCTGTCAAATCTTAATACACCCTTTTTTAATGCAGAAAGATGTAGAAAGATTTCTAATGCAGTCCTAAACATAGTATTCAAAAGTGTTATCTCTCTGCATTTACTGTAAGTTCTAAACTGTCTAGAAATATGCGCTTAAGCATTTGAGACGTTATTAAACTTAGAGTACTTTAAAGATGTGTAAAATGTATCAAATGTTGATTTATACAAGTATGTCTTCAATAAACATATTGTATATTCATTTATTTATTTATTTTTGCTCTTCCATTAGTGCTAGATGCTGCTCACCATCGACATTGGCCTGGAGTGCTCAAGATAATATCAGGATCTCACTTATCATTGTTCCAGATACCATTACCAGAAGATACTGTTCAGTTAGGAGGCTCCATGAGTCTACATGGAAACCATATGACATTAGCTTGTTTCCATGGACCCAATTTCCGTTCAAAATCTTGGGCATTATTCCACTTAGAAGAGCCAAATATTGCTTTTTGGACAGAGGCACAGAAAATAATTGAAGAAGGTAAAGCTTTTTATAAGGGCGTTCCTCTGTTTCGTTTTGTTGTTTTCTTGAAAATGTGAAGATCAGCTTTCTTTATTTAATACCTGACAAAATGGCAATGCAAAGGTAGCTTTGTGTCTTCTTTAACCCCTTAAGGACACATGACATGTGTGACACGTCATGATTCCCTTTTATTCCAGAAGTTTGGTCCTTAAGGGGTTAAGAGAATACAACCTGTATATTTTTATTTAATAAAGCTGCTAGTGCAGATTGATTTGTTTATTTTATAGCTTAACAATTATTTCTTTATTTTAAAATGCTCTTTTGCTTTTGAGGATCAGAAATACTATATATTGCACTTAAGGAAGACTTTATTTCACCACGTCAGGCCTGTTTCTGTTACTAACATCTCTAAACAGGAAAAATATTCACTTATGGTCTGTATTTTTAGTGTTCTCCTCTCGGGCAGTTAAAGGGAATTGCTTACTTGTGTAATGAGCATTAATGAATACTGTACAACTGACCTATAATAATTTTATAATCCTTGTCCCCAGGATCAAACGACCACTCTACATACATTGTTCAAACACTAGACTTTCACCTGGGACACAACACAATGGTCACCAAGCCATGTGGTGCCTTGGAGAGTCCAATGGCAACAATTACGAAAATAACTCGAAGACGCCATGAAAACCCACCACATGGAGTAGCGAGTGTAAAGGAATGGTTCAACTATGTCACAGCTATGAGGAATGAAGGTTTGTTTTTACACCTCGTAATCATCTACAAACACTGCTCAATAAAATAATTAGACAAGCCAAAGTTTTATGCAAGAAAATGTTTATGCTGTGTCAATAATGGGACAAAACACTTATATCCTGTTCTGGAAGTTGGAACCAAGGTTAGTTTTCCACAAAGGAAGGAGGCTTCCAATAGAACTGAGCCTCATTTTATTTTCAAAATATCAGTGAAGAGTTAAATCTAATGAACATAACAGTCATGTGTTGTATCTACTACAGACTAGCAAACCATTTTAAATTCAAGAAGCCAATGTGTTGGGTCAAATTGGATTAAACACATTTGTATAAAATTCTAATTTCAGAGAGCATTGGTGCCTTAGACTCCTGAAATGTATTTCTGAGTGGCAGCAAGGAAATCTTGTATGTGTTCAATATACAAGTATATTATGCATAATTATTTGCCACTAATTCTAAATCATTATTCTGGTTATAGAACTTAACTTGCTTCGGAATGTTGATGCAAATAATCCAGAGAGCAGCACAGCAGTAAAAAACTCAAGCTTGTTAAGTGGCTTCCAGGGAGGGTCCAGTTATAACCATGAAACTGAAACCATCTTTGCTCTACCAAGGATGCAGCTCGACTTCAAATCTATACATGTTCAAGAGCCACAGGAACCAACATTGCAGGGTATGTGATTTTTCAACCTTTTTCCCCCCAACATAATATAATTTAGTTATCCATCTCTCACAAGTGTCTCCAACTCCCATGTAGTGAATTTTTTTATTACAGATAGGCACATCAGTTGTTCAAAAATGCATATCTGGAGACCAAACCGAACGTAACTGGCACCAAGCAGACCCAGAAACAGCTGCCAACACAATGGGCCTAAAAACGAAGAAGCCCAAGCCTAACAAACTGCGACAAAGCATGAATATTGGAGACCTCTGGAGACAAGCGTACAGCGCTCAGGGCCCAAACATGGTCGCCTAGACTGACGGATGCTCCGATGTCTCAGACGACTTCATAGCAAGAGTAGCTGCGGAGCACTCACCTGTCATGATGGCACCTCTCCAGACTCCCCACAACCAGACTCATCTCTTGTGACCAAAGCGGTCATGAAGGAACTGCTGGCGGGCTCCAGCTCACCATACAGGCTGACATGGCCCAACTTCACATGGACCTGCAACCTGGATACTCTGGAGACTGATTCAACTCCTGCAACTCCTGCAGAAGGCAGTGCAAGATCTGCAACAGAAGAACCTCAAATTTGACCAATACTTTGCGGCACTAGGGGATCAGAGGCGCAGCCTGAACGTCAAGAGCAGAAGCATTGGAGAGGAGATACCGGAGGCTGAAATACCACACGTAAGGTGACTCATGCAGGCCCTCTTGCCTCCCAAGCATGCCAAGCAAGTGACCATGGAGGGGATGTTTCACTAACCAAGACCAGCCAAGGCCCCAACCTCGGCACCAAGAGATCTCCCGGTGCGATACCAAAACCACAGGGACAAGTCAGCTATGATACAAACCACACTAAATCACTCGCCATACCTATTTGAGAATATGCAGCGATCGTTTTACGTAGACCTGTCAGGGTGCACACTGGTATGGCGACGTTCACTCCAGCCCAGTACAACATCACATACAACTGGAGGGGGCCTCGAACACTGCTGGTCCTCCACGGGGACTTATCCTCCACAGGGACTCATCCACCACCATACAGGACATGCAAGGGGCAAAATAACTGCTACCTACCTTGGGGCCCAAGGGGGCTCCCTACCCGTTGCGGGGAAAAGTACCACACCAGTTCAACCCTGCACCTAGGAACCCCCAAAAGTGGTCCCATTCGTTCCCCGTCAGGCTGGGACAGCAGCTTATGCAGCGGCCACTACCTGATGGAATCCAGCCACAAACGCCAATCTACTCCCAGACCTCCGGTTCTGTGCAGAACTCACTCTTTATATGTTTACCTTGAACGCAATGTTATGTTTTTATGTTTATTCTCTCATGGTACCACTCACCACTGCCAGCCACTTACTGCACCATCACGCATTCTATTATGTTGTTCCCTCTAACTCCCTCGTAAACTGGACAGCCCCGCCCCCATCACCCGGGGTAAAAGGGTACACTCATGCAGCATTAGAGCAGGGTATCTGTACCCCAACCTCAGGCAAGACATAGCCTAGCTGCCCTAGGAAGAACACGTACTTTAATCATCGTCATCTCCCACCTCCCCCGCCTATAGCTAGCCCACACCATTAGTCCCACTGGACATGACATTAGCATCCTAGGCGAGAGAGGCATTAGACCATACGCAGGCACCACCAGTATTAAATAAACAAAAACCCTTGGCTCATGGCCCACTGTTATAATGTGACAGATGTTCTGTTTAACGTGTACAACTGTCTGTTTATATTATCTCTCACATATGCTTGTTATTTATTGAACTCAACTGCGGCTACGAACCAAGACAAAAGTAAAGAATAAAAAAAAAAAAAATGCATATCTGTATCCTCTATTCAATATTCTCTCATGAACTTTGGATCAATATGCACTAGCTTATGTTTATTTTTCTTTCATCGCAGATCTCGACAGCAAACCAAATGTGGAGTGCAGTGTGGTAACTGAGTTTACTGATCATATCTGCGTGACCATGGATGCTGAACTTATCATATTTTTACACGATCTGGTATCTGCTTATCTAAAGGAGAAAGAAAAAGGTAACTAGATTAAATATATATATTTCCCCCTCCCCCCCACCAAATGGGCAGAATGTTTCCTTAACTGGTCCATAAATCTGACCTAAAATATACATGTAAATTAGTTGCTAGCATACCTTTTCTTTTAATTTTTTATTAAAAACAAGTTTAATGTTATAAATAGTAGGCATGTTATGAATCGACAATAATTTAAGACTTGTCAATGAACATCTTCCAAATTGATAACAATAATTGTGTTTTTGCATTCAGTTATATTTCCACCTCGTATTTTGACAACACGCTCAGGACAGAAAAGCCCAGTAATACAGATTGATAAAAACACTTCTGATAAGGAAAAAGAGGAGAACACTAATTACACTTACGTGGACTGGAGGGAATTTATGTGCAATACATGGCACCTTGAGCCAACACTCAGGTATATATCAATATATTTAGGGCTTCTGATGTTAGTGTTTACATGTTTTATTCCACCCTATATTACACAATATATATAGTGTTGTGTTATTCCTGTATAATTTTCTGCTTGTTATTGTTTGTGTAGTTACACAGTAACACAATTTTTTTGTTATTTTGTGCAGTGAAAACCTTTTTAATTTTAATGTTCTTGTACAGTTTACCCAATTAAAAAAATTATATAATATATTTGAATAAATATACTCTTCCAACAAGAAAAGTAGCTTCAAATTATGCTTCTATTGCTCTGTGACATAGTTCAAACAGAACATGGAAGTCTTCATAATATTCTGAAATGGGGTAGCTGTTCTAAAAATGAATGAGAACCCCTCCAAGCTGATTTTTGTTTAGGTCTATTTTTATAAGATAGTTCTAGAAATGTTTTAACGTACTTTTGATTGATGTCCACTCTTTCATGGATACTACATGGCATTGACCAGTTTTTCATATATCCTGACTCAGCAGGATTTGGTAACATTGGCAAGGTAGTAGTTCTACCAGGCTATCGTGCTATCGGCGTGGCTATAGAGCTGAACCCAAGCATCAAAGGGGTTGTATTGGAGACCTAAAGTCTCCCTGACTGAACATTTTTATTAATTGAACTTATCTCTGGTTGATGCCTTGCCGCAATTATCTGAGAAATTAAAAAAGTAGTGAGTTAAGCAAACTATGATCTGCTTTGCTGATTTCTGAAATAAGGGTAAAGCATGAGTTTTTCTAGCACCTTTGAGCCATTTCATACAAATGCAAGTCTATGCTGTCATAACACTTTTACCTGTTTACACTTCTATTTTAGACTAATTTCATGGACTGGAAGAAAAATTGATCCAGTGGGAGTTGATTATATTCTTCAAAAGTTAGGATTTCACCATGCCAGGACCACTATACCAAAATGGCTTCAGCGTGGAGTGATGGACCCTTTGGATAAGGTTTTGTCTGTCCTTATCAAGAAACTTGGTTCTGCTTTGCAGGATGAAAAAGAAAAAAAAGGAAAGGACAAAGAAGAGCACTGAACACCTGAAAGAAACGAACAAAATGTCAACCTAGAGACCAATTACACAAAGTTACATGTGTTTCTATTTTACAGTGGAAATGTCTTAACTGTTGCTCTTGGATTTGACAGGTCTAACCCCTTTGTATTTTTATTTTATTTTTTTATCGCTTCCATCCCTATGATTTGTGTTAGGTGCCTTTCTTCTTGTGATCACTCCACTGGCCCTTTTTTTTTTGTAAAAATATTGTAATGTGGCATGCATTTGCAATCTGCACATCAGTGAGTGGACCATGGCCATTTCTTGCCTTTGCAAATGGTCTGGTGTCTGAGCTGTACATTGGAAAACAAGTCTCAGGGATGAGAGCAGGTTATATAATGAGTTCGGTTTTCTGGTTTACCATGGTGCTTGCTACCATTCCACAGTGGATAAAAGCAATGCATGATTATGTATATTTTGGTCTGCAAATAGGGTTTCTACACTGTAATATCCCCAGGGCTATTGGCATCATTACATTTTATTATGTGCAATATGTTTTTGTTTGTTATAACTGTAAAATATTAACTGTGAATTTTATTTCCATTTTGGCTGTTGTTGGTCTTAATAAACTTGTTGACAATGTGAACCTGATTGAAAGTTTGTTTATTAATGGTGAGCTGCTACACTGTATTAGTTATCATTTTACAGGTTCAACACTGAAAATAGTTTTATTCAGCTATTAAATAGTTTGTTTATTCATCCTTCATTTGCAGTGATTTTAAAATGCAACAAAGATAACAATTTAAAGGACCACTATAGGGCCAGGAAAACACTCTTTTTCCTGGCACTATAGTGCCCTGAGGGTGCCCCCACCCTAAGGGTCCCACTCCCACCGGGCTCTGGGGGGAGGAAGGGGTTAAACTTACCTCTTTCTCCAGCGCCGGGCGGGGAGCTCTACTCCTCCTCTCCTTCTTCCTTGCGACGTCATCGGCTGAATGCGCCTGCGCGGCAGGAGCCGTGCTCGCATTCAGCCGGTCGCATAGAAAAGCATTTACAATGCTTTCCTATGGACGCTTGCGTGCTCTCGCTGTGATTTTCACAGTGAGAAGCACGCAAGCGCCTCTAGCGGCTGTCAATGAGACAGCCACTAGAGGCTTTGGGGGAAGGCTTAACCCATTTATAAAAATAGCAGTTTCTCTGAAACTGCTATGTTTATAAAGAAATGGGTTAACCCTAGCTGGACCTGGCACCCAGACCACTTCATAAAGCTGAAGTGGTCTGGGTGCCTAGAGTGGTCCTTTAAGTCTTTATAAAAAAGCAAGAACCATGTTGTTGCATGATCAGAAATTGTAATAGGAACATGTAATTAGGATAAGGCAAAACATCCCAATTGGGAAGGAGCTGGATCGACTTAGGGGAAGGAAAAGAGGTCTACAGCGAGGTAGGTATGAGTATTGGTAATGAATATGAACAATTAGCAGATGAGGTGCAAAGTTTAACAAATATCAAATAGTTTTTGATGCTCGTGAGCTGTTACATGATTAAAACCCATTGCCCTATATTTTATATTTTTAAACCAAATATGTAATGTTTTTGTTTTAAAGTAATAAAATCCTTACCAAATTCTCTCTGGGTTTTTGTTGTTTTTTTTTTCTTCAAAATAGGTCAACCTCAGAATTACTGCAACAGCATAAAGTAGGGAGAAGATTACTTCATGCAACTCTCTTCTAATGTTCTATACTGTTATATTTGGATATAAAAGGAACAGTTCAAGGACCAAAATTACGTTAACTTGAAATTATATTGGGGCACAGATGCTGCAGAGAAAAATTGTGTCATGTCCGAGAAACAGTGTTTACTTATGTTTGAAAGGCAATAGTAATTACCATAAAAGTAAGAGACCAGTCAATAATGACAGACATGTTTATATTTCGAGTGGGCTAAGGCAGTGGTGTTTATCAAAATATTTTAGGGGCACTGACAAAATACATTTCATAATTTTATTACTCAAGTACCGGTCAGATTAACCAGATTTTATTTTTTAAACAATTGCATTTTAATCCATCCTCTATACCTAAGCAAACTTTCCCCCACAGCTGAAACTGTGGGAATAACTTTCCCCAGTAAAGGCCTCACAACAGCCAAAGTTCGTTCAATCATGTTTTGCAAATTAATGTTAATCAAATCAACTTAAATTTCTCATAAATCAGCATTATCATTGCTAAATAAACCAATACCCTTTCCATCTAAATCAGTAAAAAAAAAAAACACCAAAACACGACAACCAATTTTACATGGCAAAATATTATTTCCTGCATTTTTAAGACATCAACATTTTACCATCAATGTGTAATATGAAAATATCAGAAACAGGCTGTCTGCTAGTATCTTCTGAAACAATGTCTATAGGAAGGAATCTACTAAAAAAAATTAATTCACTGATACTTAAAGGAACACAGTGTTGGTAATACAAAGATGTATTCCTAAACACTAAAGTGTCCCACGGCACCCTCGGTCCTCCCTTTTCAATCACTTACCTATTTCCAGGGCCAACATAATCTAATGAGGGGGACTTAATGTGCATGCGAAGCTATTGTCGCACGCGCATTAGGCTTTTCCCATAGTAAAGAATTTAATCAATAATTTCCTGTGGAGTTTTGCATGATGCTGGATGTCCTCATGCAAAGCGTGAGGAAGTCCAGCGTTGTTTCACAGAGTCAAACTCCATGAAGCGCCTCTAGTGGCTGTCTGCTAGACTGTGTCTTCCTCTTTAGCAGTGCAATGTAAACATTACAGGGCTAAAGGGGACAAGGACAGTGTAGCCAGTCCACTTCGTTGAGATTAGTCATCTGGGTGCCCATAGTGTTCCTTTACAGGGACACTCCACTACCAAGATATACTCCAGTCAAAAATCAGTGTTTCAGATAAAATGCTGCTCGTACAAACTCCAGGCACCAAAACCACTTAAAATCACTGAAGTGGTCATGCTTGGAGTAAACCCTTAACCTACACAAAGCAAAATTAGTTATAGGACATCTCTTATCAGCCGACCTTACATACTTTTAAAATGTAACATTTTAGCAATAGTTTTCTAACAAAAACATGAAGCACTACCTATTTTCCCAGCAACCCTATGTTTATGCAAAGTTTCACCAAGAGTTTTTAATGCAGACTCATTCTTCAGCTAAGAAAGATCAGCTAATACTTCCAACGAATGGTGATTGTATCGGCGTCTGCAGATCAGCTGAAGTCAAAAGCACGTTATTAGAGAATGAGAATATAGTGCTTATTAGGCTTCTGAGAAATCATTTAATTATCTTTGTGTCCAGGTAGATCATTCTGATGGTACTATACCAGATTTAAACATATTAAAGTTTTAGTTTTTTTTTTATATATATATTCTTATACATGAATTATTCAATTTAATATTATTAATTTACCAGTATATGATGTTTGTTCTGAAATAAAACAGTGAAAATTCTAAGACCCTGTGTGTATACCCGTACAGACTACCCCAAAAAAGAAAAAGGATAGTGACTGGTACAACCCAGGGACTTATGTACCGAAAAGAGACTCCAGGTATCTCAAGAGGGGCTTAACCCCGTATTAAACTAAAGACCACGAACAAAGAAGAAATGTAACTAGTCTCAGTATGGAAATAATCCTGAGACCAGCTACATCACCTGGAAATATGTATAGCAATGTAGTGTGGTAAAGACCTGGCTACAACATGTATAGTAAATACTACTAGAGACAAAATATACAGATAATCAAACAAAAGTATATACAGGTGGTACTAATACTCCTGTGCCAACCACAGAGATTATATGTTAGGGATGTAAAAAAAAAATGTTCCTCCCCCCCCCCCCCCCTCCCCCGCCCCCCACACACACATTTAAGGCAATAATGTGTGTATAATAAGTGCAGCTTAAGGAAAGTAATGTAAAACAAATATTCAATTGGTAGTTCTGATTTTCAGAGTACATAATATGTCAAGGATTTCAGCTTATTTTGAAAGTTACAGGTCACAAAATACAAGGAGTAAAATAAAATTTTAATGTGGAGCTATTTTAGAGTTTGGTATGTTTGTCTTGTAAGCTTAATAGCCATCACAGAAAGCAAAATTGCAGCAAAAAAGTATATATTTATATAAAGCACTCATCACAGGCTATTTACCTAAGGATATTCTGACACTTTTTACGTAGCCATTTCGCTGCCAATCTCTGCTAAATAGTGCAGTAAAATTGTTTTTTTTCAGATTTCTAACATACACAAATAAAACAAGGTTTTTTAATGTGTATTTCATAAAGCTGATGTATACTACTGCTGTAGAAAACCCCATATTATGTTCAGTCATATCTACTGATTAAAACGATACCCCCAATCTATGCCTTTGCCACTATCCTGTGAGGTTACAGTGCCATAAAAGAGAACTGACCATTTTCAGTTTCACAGTGATAATTTTGGGGCATTGTAGCAGTTTGACTGTTGCATTTATCCCTCAAAGACCTACCATTTGTGAAAGTATACACTACAGTGCATCTCATATGGTGTATATGTGCCTTTTTTACATACACATTACAATTGTTTGGGTCATTTTTCAAGTCTGGTATGTGCCACTGTAACCAAACCCCCATAATTATGCTCGGCAAACTCTTCTGAATAAAACAATACCCCCCAATGTATTTCTTTGCCTCTATCCTGTGAAGCTACAGTGCCTTAAAATAGTCCTGACCATAACAGTTTTTACAATTAGAATTTTGATAAATGGATTTAAAGTGTCTATATCACATTTTAGGGCATTAGTAGCAGTTTGACGGTTAAAATTACCCCATAAATGCATACCATTTGTGAAAGTAGACACCACGGGCTATGTCATATAGTATATTTTGAGCTTTATTATACAGTTATGTTAGCAGCAATTTCTTTCAAATTTTATCATATTGTTTTATTTTTGCATTTTTATACACACACATTTTAGTGGTTCATTTTGGAAACTAGATATATGCTACTGTAAATTAAATCACTAAATTATTCTCAGCTATATTTCCAGAGTCCAAAATGACCCCCTTTGTATACCTTAGCCAGGTTTTTGTGAAAATACAGGGCTAAAATCATACCCGGTCCAGTACAGTTGTTGTTTTTTTTTTGTTTGTTTTTAAATGGCAAATGGACGATGGGTCTTTGTTTCATTTTGGGGCATTTTAGTCGCTCATATATTTAAATTACGCCACTAATGCATACAATTTACAAAAGTGGACACCATGGGGACTCTCACAGAAAATATTATAAGCTTTATTAAAGTGACACTTTGTCATTTTATTTCAAAGTTTGTGGTATTCATTTTTTTTTTTTTTTTTTTATCAGGGAAGCATTTGACTGGCTCCAAATTTATTCTGCAGCATTACAAGAATCCCAAAAATCAAAAAAAGTCAAACTATTAAACATTTTATTTTTTCAATCATGCCTACTTTACACTCACAGATTATTAATATCAATTTTGTCCAGTTTTGCATTTATTGGTTGAGCTCATTGACTGGCAAAATTAATTCTGTCAAATATAAAAGGTATCATGTCTGCATCAGCCGTATATGAGAAAGGAGCTGGTCTATTGACCCCCGGGGTTTGGGAACCTCATTTTGCGTCAACTGCCCAGAAATTGTGTGGCACAAAATCAAAACATCAGCCAAGATAAAAATCACCATGGGTTGTAGTGGTTGTGGCGGCTTATAGAACTCCTACGTGATTCCTTCAGTTATCAACGCAGTAGATCACAGTATTTTGAAGAATCGATAGATTAGACTTATAAATTCACCAACGCAGAAAGCTACATATCTGTCTGCCGTCATAAACTTCTATGTAAAGTGACACTTAACCCAAAGTGAATTCACCACAAAAGGGTGTGTTGGAAAATAAATATGCTTTATATCTATTTTTGTCAATCGTTCCTTTGAGGGTAAATTACGTGGTTAGCTCTAACAAGTATGTCAATATTTTTTTTTTTAAATTCTTTATTTTTTCGTACATGTGAATTACAGTCGTTTCGTCAATGCCCCAACGGTAATGACAAACAGTGGGATGGACATAGCGTGACAATTTGAAGCATTTGAGCACAGTTTTTTGTATAATGCGAGTCTCAAGTGAGATCTACCTTACATATTACGTTTCAACTTACATAGTACGTTTCAAGGTTAAGCGATAGATGGCTCATGTTTAAGCGTTAAGTGTGTGTGAGTTAGGTGGATTAATGATAGTGTTCAGGCTTGTATATGAGTTTACCCTGATCTTCACTGACATGCGAGACCACTGGGAGCAAACAGTGCTTGTGGTATTAGCTATGTTGTTCATCTGATAAGTGAGGGGTGTTACTGCGGAAAGTCTAGGTCTATACCAAAAGGTAACAGTGTGAGTTATAAGAAGAGTGGCAGCAGGTCATGGAAAGTTAAGGCATAAGGCTTAAGTAAACAAGTGATACATGCAGCACGAATCTTTTGTTAAGTTTGATGTATTGTACCTAGCTAAGCAGTTAAACATATCATATTAATTTCGAGTAAACCCAGCAGTCATTTTAGATATAGGCGACCTGAGTAGATTAAAATAATGTGGCTGAAAAAAACATAAACATAGGTATTGTAGGTAAATTAGTAGCCCTGGTGGATGGTACTACAGAGGGCCTCAGCCATCCAGGTACATTAAGCCGGACATTGTGTGCCTGTGTGTGGTCTGCGTGGGGTCCTTGAGGTTAAGGAGTGTACGTTATAATGTGCCTCTTGTTGTTTAAGATTAGCAGTAAGTGCAGGATGTAGCTCAGTGTATAGTGATTCAAGATTAGTTATATTGGTCACAGTTTAGTACAGACATATGCTGCGAATTGAGTATCTGGGCTATAGGTGATTACCAGCAGTAACAATGTCACTTAAGGTGCAGACTGTAGAGGCTGGAGCCCAGCACTGCGTGCTTTTCAAGTCGACTGTCAGCCTATGCCCACCGGGTGTACAGATCTGTCCGGCATGGGGGTGACCTGTCTGAGGGCGGCATGCTCGCCTGGTGAAGTGATGGTGACGTTGCTTGCGCGGCAGGACAGGTGTCTCCCCGGGACCCCTTCCTCGGTTGACGGCCCTGCTGCATCATGGACAGTGTCGTAGTAATTAAAGCTTCCTTTGTGCTGGGTTGCGCTGGGGTGGTCGACCGTTGCTGGGAACGCGGAGCGGTAGACAGGTCGGGGACGCTGGCGGGTCCTGCCGTGATAGTGTGAGTGTTGCTGTCCAGGGAACTTGGTGCAGTTTCCCGCCTCGCCGATCTCCGTCGACGGTGCCATCGTGAGGCTTCTCTGGAGACATGAGGGGGGTTCCCCCGCAGGTAGCGCCGGGTAGCCGGGTGGATCCACGCCGCCGCCTGTTTCACAGCCAGTCTGTAGGGCCGTCTCTGAGCTTTGAACTGCATCCAGAGGTAGGCGCAAAGCCGGTCGAAAAACTCCAGCGTATGCTTGGGTGGCTGAGTAAGTGTGTGCTTTGTCCTTGGTTGCGTTCGTGCCGCCATCTTGGCTTGGCCCTGGCGATCCTGTTTGGCCATGGATTTTGGTGCTTGGGCAGGCTTTAATGTGGGGGTGTTTGTCCCCAGCGAGGACCGGGATGACCCCCACCGGTCCAGAGGGGGGGGGTAGCAGGGCTGCAGTATGCTCTCGCCGGGAGGTCGGCCGCCCCCCCCCCGGGCCTCAGGCTTTGCTCTAATTTAGGCCGCATGGCCGGTGCAGGCTTATCTGCGGTTCACCGGTGCCGGGCAGGTGTCGATTTGTTACTCATGTCATCTCGAGTTTGTTCCCGGGCACCGTTTGCCGCTATCGCTAGTGGGTCGCTCGGTATCAGCATTCTTTCGCTCGTTATTGCAGGAGCTCTTAGAATGTGCCACTGGCCATCTTGGCTGTCAGGCCCCGCCCCCCTTCATTTTTATTTTTACATTTTTACATATAGTGTTTTTTTTTTTGTTTGTTTTTTATTTATTTTTGGTGTGCATGTTAGACATAAAGCGTGAACCATTTACACTTTCTGAGACTTCCATAGTACCTGAGATGAAGTGTAAAGCAAAGTGTATAGCATAAATCAGCACATTTTTATATTAAAGGACAGTTAAAATATAAAATACAGAATATCTGAGAGGATGCATTACTCCAATATTGTGAACCCAACAGGGTTATCTAGACACAAGGTTAAAAAATCAGCTTTGGTTGACTAGACATGTGTGTCTGCACTTGGATATAGAAGAAGAAACGTATATGCACATATGGCTTATTAAACAGTTAAAACAAATGGAATGTTTGTATTTATCAAACAATAATAATGTAATCACACAGTGCTGCTCTATGACCAGGGTGGTAGCTGAGATAAGGGCAGCAGCAAGCCTTCAACCGATATCACTAGTATACTTGTACCGACAGTTCATTTTAGTTTCGTTGTGCGGTCAGCTCAGCATGTTATCCCGGCATGGCAGGTGAGTAGATTTCCCCAGCGGGGACTGGGATGACCCCCACCGGTCCAAAGGGGTGGGGCTCCTGGATCGTAGCTTTTCAGATCGGTCCCTGTGCCGGAAGATCGTCCGCCTCTCCGGGCCACTAGGTCACCTCTCAGATTAGGCCATATGGTCAGACAGTGGTGTTCCTCCATAGATTCATGTGGTACTTGTGTCCAGAAGGTCTCACTCAATTCAGTAGTAAGTCACGGTCATACAAGGCTTTTAGTAACTCTATTTTGGGCAGTAATATTTTAATTTTGGTTCCTATGTTTCAGAGCTCTCAAAAGGCATGTCCAGCGATCTTGCCTGCCAGGCCCCGCAGCCATATACATAGTATTTTTGATGCTTTTTTTTTTAAATCTTGTGTGTCCCACTGTCATAAAATTATCTTAGCTGTGCTCAGCAACATCTTTTCAGTACAAATATACCCCATATGTATATTTTGGAAAGTAACAAGCTTAATCCCTATTCCTAAACCAAGCCCTAATTCTAAACTAAATCCTAATCCCAAATCTAACCCTCAATCTAATCATTAACCCTTACCACAATCCTAACCCATAACGTAATCCCATGTGTAACCCTAATTATAACCTTAATCCTACCTTTAGCAATAGTGTTAAAATGATTCCCCCTGCTGGTGTCAGCAGAGGAATTCCCTTGCTACGTATATTCAGCGAGGGATGCCCGTGTTTACCCTAATCCTAATCTGAACCATAATCTGAATCATAATCTAAAACATAATCCCAATACTACAATTAATTATAAAAACCTAATCTTAAACATAAAGTTAATAATAAACCTGATAATAAATCTAAGACTGAGTTTAAACCGAATAATAATCCTTAAAGGATCACTATAGTGCCATGAAAATAAAGCGGTTTTCCTGACACCCCTTCAGCAGCTTACCTTAATCCAGCGCCGGGCTCCCTCGGCGCTGGTGACCTCTCCTTCCCCGCCAACGTCAGCTCCCCCGTCCAACATCAGTGGAGCCGAATGCGGAGCCATTTCTCAATGCTTTCCTATGGACACTCTGCTCGATGGAGGCGAAATATGCCTCCAGCGTCGCAGATGCGCCTCTAGTGGCTGTCCGGAAGGCAGCCACTAGAGGCTGGATTAACCCCACATGTAAACATAGCAGTTTCTCTGAAACTGCTATGTTTGCATCTGAAGGGTTAAAACCTGAGGGACCTGCACCCAAACCACTTCATTCAACTGAGGTGGTCTGGGTGACTATAGTGTCCCTTTAATTTAATCTTAATCCCAAAGGTTTCCCTCTGCTAATATCAGTACTGAGGAGACCAGGGCCGGACCGGCCCACCGGAATACCAGGGAATTTCCCGGTGCACCTGGGGCTGGCAGGAAGCCCTAATGTGTAATTTAAATAATTTTCCCTCGGACTGTAACAGCCTGTGTCAGTCCGAGGGAAAGAAGGGAGGGAGTGAGGGGCTGGTGCGGCTCATTTAGGGAGTTCTGAGTCTCCCTCCTGAATGATCAGCAAACTGCCATATATCTAGCATTTTATGGATTCTTACAGCCTAGAGAATTCACCACCATGTAACGGCCACAGACTACCTTAAAATAGTTGATATCCACAAATCTGTAGATCACTACATCCTTTCACTTCACCACTCTAAAACTAGCTAGATGGGCTGCACGATTTACATACCTTTTTCCCCTACCAATAACAAATGGTGCCCCATTAAGGTATTGGATACCTATTTCAACACCTTTCACAAACAACCACTACTAGAACAACACGGTTCCAGTCTCACTACTGCTAAGTTTATGCTCTATGTCCTTATGCTTTTGACTAAATGTAACTCATTACTCAGGACTCTCTTTCCGAATAGAGGCAGCATCATCTGCTTCCTCCGACCACATCCCAGCTCACATACTCAAGACTATGGAACGCTGGAAATCGGCTTACACCCTAAACATACCAGAACCAGTTAAAGAGATATGGCAGGCATTTCATGTCATGATGTGTCTAAATAATTTGATGTATTGTAGTATGAACACCGACTGGTGTTAATAACTATGTTTGTTGTGTACGAATTATATGTTATCTTACTAATACGGCAATATTGCCCTGACGACCCAAATTCACGGCTGGGATATATATACATATATCAAATTAACAATGCACTGATCCCACAGACATGTAGCATGCACAGCTGGCCCAGGGTACGCTTACCTGCTGATTTGTAAGCGTGCAGGAGAATTGAAGGCAGGAGGGCGGCTGCTCTGCATTCCAGATAGTGGTTGTAAATCTCCCAAAAATCCGCTCTGAGCAAATAAGTGAATTAAATCTAGTAATCTCAGAAGAAGGTGATAAGAGCAATGAATAAACTCAAATTAAAAATATCCCCTGGGCCAGATGATTTTACAAATGTATTTTATAAAGACAATTTAAAGGGGGAATTGGCAAAAGCTTTTATCAGATTGATGGATTCAGGCAAATGCCCATCCAAACTCTTACAAGCCAACATAGTGCCAATCACCAAAGCAGATAACGATCCAAAACTCATTTGCAATGATACACCAATTTCATTGATAAATATTGACGTAAATAATTTTTCATTTATTCTTGCAAACAGAAAGAAAATAAAAATATATTGCCAAGGCTGAGTAATAGCGACCAAGTTGGTTTTATTCCAAGCAGGTCATCTGTAAAAAAAAAAAAAAAACTGGACTTACCCTATTTGCAATACCTTGGGTTGTCTACTTTTACAAATGGTATGCCATTATGGGGGTAATTCCTATTCCTGGGCTGGGGGTTATACTCGGGAGACGCTGAACACAAATATGAGTGTTTCAAAACAGGAAAACGTATCACAACAGTGCAGATTTTGTTTTTAAAAAATGCAAAAAACAAATAAAAACGCTAACTTTGGCCAGCGTTCAAGACTAAGTGGCTACTACAAAATATTGGACATACCCCATTTTGAATAACTGGGTTGTCTACATTTTCAAATGGGATGCCATGATGGGGTTAATTCACATTCGTGGGCTACCATATGGTCTCGAAAGCCGGTGGGGGTTATCCCGGCAAATATCAGCGGTGTCACACTAGCTAAGCTCCTACTAGCACGCGCTCAGGTTTACCCACCCGTGAAGACCAAGATGGCGGACGCCTCGTGCAACCCACTGCTTCAAACTAAGCGACTGACCCTGCAGGAGAAGCTTGAAGCTCTACTCACAAACTTTTGGGCCACATTAGCCGCACGCCAGCACAAGTCTACTGGAGCCCAGCCAGGACTTCCCTTGACACACACCACAGAGCAGCCTGCGACTTCTAAACAACGCTCTGGGACGGCACTGCCACTAGGGAAGAAAACACAGAGGCCACGGACACAAACATGGCGCCGGAGAACCCACCGGGCACGACTCAGCAACCCCCCTAAATCACTGTCCCAACTGGGAAAAGCACCTAGGCACAATTTACCTCCACGGGTGACCACAACTCTAAAGGGATGGAAGCAACCACTCACAGGACATCGAGCAGCAACTGGAGAACGCAGGCAAGCGAACAAGCGGAGAAGGACCCTCGCCCACACTGTAAGGGGAAGGGACTTAGCCTGTCACCAAATCCGAGTCTGTGGCATCCAGATGTCGTCCCTCTTGCAGGCCTGGGGAGGAGGAGACACCATGCATCGGAGAAATAATTATCTAAGCGGCACTACGACCCTACCACCTAGAGCAGGGGTAGGCAACCTTCGGCTCTACAGATGTTGTGGACTACATCTCCCTTGATGCTTTGCCAGCAATATGGCTGTAAAAGCATTATGGGAGATGTAGTCCAAAACATCTGTAGAGCCGAAGGTTGCCTACCCCTGACCTAGAGGAATTGGCTGATTTATCATCTGGGACTGACACATGGACGCATTAACCCCCTACCGACCAGAGCAGAAAAACTGTGTGTCTTACATGCCATATACCAAGCCTTGAGTAGTATGTCTTTCTTTGGGTTTTACTTTCTTTTGTTTACCGTACCTACTTCACTTGAATATCCTAGCTAATATGAGGACTTTCCTTCGTTTGCTCTAGCGGTTAGACATGTTTGCATAGCCTGTTATTTAGCTTGTTAATAATATACCCTATAAAAGTGCGATATCCTGCTTTATATTGTACCTAGCCTATGGTAACCTTACTAAACTTAACCTTAAGCGTTTGACAAATAATCTATTAACACAAAATTGTGCAGCTTTAACAATGCTACTTCCCTGTGTCATCATGTACCAAATATTGCCTGCTTATGCTGTTGTGGCATACCTGAGCAGTCTGTATTTTTTGTTTGCACAACAAAAATAAAGAATTAAAAAAAAATGAGTGTTTCAAAACCATAAAACATATCACAGTGATGATATCAGTGAAAGTGAAGTTTTTTTGAATTTTTCACACTCAAACAGCACTTTTACTGACAATATCATTGTTGCGATACGTTTTACTGTTTTGAAACACTCATATTTGTGTTCAACGAAGTCTCCCGAGTATAACAGTACCCTCCATGTACTCGTTTTACAGTGTTTTTGAAAGTTACAGGATCAAATACAAGGCTTGCCCATTTCATTTTTTTCATTGAAATTTGCCAAATTGGTTATGTTGCCTTTGAGACCGCATGGTAGCCCAGGAATAATAATTACCCTCATGATGGAATACCATTTGCAAATGTAGACAACCCAAGGTATTGCAAAATGCAATATGTCCAGTCTTTTGTAGTAGCCACTTAGTCACCAATGGAAGTAGATGGGTGTATCTTATTCTAATGATTGCTGACCTCATCCTAGTGATCGGTGTGACGAAACCAACCTCGCCACTGGGCATTGGAGAAACCTGTTTGCCCGCCTCCTACCTGCTGACTATGGCCCCTTGAAAATTGGTACGTTTAGAGAGCTATATTTGGGCATATTGTATTTTATTGTGCGACTGCTGGCCCTTTAAGCACAGTGAATTGTATTTTATTGTGCGACTGCTGGCCCTTTAAGCACAGTGAATTGTATTTTATTGTGCGACTGCTGGCCCTTTAAGCACAGTGAATGGTATTTTATTGTACTGCTGCTGGCCCTTTAAGAACAGTGAATGGTATTTTATTGTACTGCTGCTGGCCCTTTAAGAACTGTCTGGGGACATATTGAGACTTTGGGTAACAATACCCTTTAAGACTATGGCCCCTGAAAAGTATGAACTTTTATTGTGTGTGTATGGCCCTTTAAGAACCGTCTGGGGACATCTTGTAACTTTGGTGAACAATGTCCCTTTAAGACTATGTCCCCAGACCTGTAAAATAACTTATTCCTGGCTTTCTCCCACTTGGTTCAGTAAATAGGGCTTACTGAACCAAGTACCACACAGGCGGACCACCCAGAAGTTAAAGTATGCAGGCAATTTACCTCCCAGGCTGTGAGGTTACTGCAGGTTAATTGCCGAGCGCTGGGTGGCTGCCATTCGGCAGCCGAACACGTGGCGGCGGCCATTTTGGTCATTCGAATGCGGTCAGCGGTGTATGCTAAAGATTCTGTGGAACTAAAATCGGCTACACATTCTGCCGAACACCGCTGACCCTTACCTTCTCCCATACGGAACTTGCAGCTCCAGAGAATGGGACTTAGTCGTTTTTCGGCATGAAATTGACCGACCGCACAGCCCAAATCTATGGAACTGTTTTGGGCAGGAAATTGTGCTTGCGGTCGGTCATAAAGGACTTCCAGCTAACTTTTGATCCACTGGAGGGATTTGGCTGATTTTTGGAAGGGTTTATGTTTGAAGTGTGCTGAGTTCAAATATGTAATTGTTATGAATATTGGATGTAGGGTTTTAAAGTTATAGCACATGTATAAAAATTGTATTTTCCCTGGCTGTAATAATTATGTTATATGTTTATCTGAGGGGAGGGAACTTGTGGGTTGTAACCGTTATGCTATTGGCTGTTTTACCCCGCCCCTGTGGGCGGTCTTTTATGTGTAAGATGGAAATAAAAGCAGACTGGGTGTGCTAGCACCTCAGATCATCTTGTACCTTCATGAAGTACTCATGTTTGGGGGATTGGAGAACTACACTCTGGGGATTGCTATAATCACTATACTCCCCAGGGTATTATCGCTGAGCTCTGCTAAGAGCTTGTTCCTGTTCCTGCTCTCTGGAATTCGGAGAGGTCCACCTACTGGAAGCTGGACCCTGGTCTTGGGTCCAGAGTGGGTGGAGTCGGCGAGACCCCAACCAAGCTGCGGCGGTTCGTGGGGTCTGCAGTGGTTATGGTGTCAGGCAGAGTGCTTGGAGACCTCGGAAAGCACTAGGAGCATCCGTCAGCGGAGGGTACCCGGTCGGGGTGCCAGCGGTTCCGTTACAATCGGTTACTTGAAATCCATGACGAAAATAATCTGGAAAACTTATCTTTATATATATTTTTTTGGCACATTTCAAAGGGTTTTGGTAGATCTTACCAGACAACCAGTTGCCATTTTGTGTCATCATTTAGGTGGTTGACACCAGTGGCGTCTCGAGGATTATTTTTTAGGACAGGGGCATATGGTGGGCCAGGGGCAAAAGTAGAGGGACAGTTATAAAACATGTATGTATGTGTATGTATACACACGCTCCCTTAATCCCTCTGCAAACTGCAGTCTCAGCCTGGTAGGGAATGTGGCACACCTTAGATGTAGCCGCACTGTTCGTTCAGCTCACACCTACCCCATGGATTGAAGAATGCATGTCTTTTTTGCCCCCTCCTACCATCCATGTCTCTGTTCCCCTCCCTTTCATGTCTTTTCTCCCACCTTATTCCATGTCGTGGATGTCATTTGTATTGTATGCAGTGTGTATTGAATACATTGTGTGTGTGTTTAGTGGATGCAGTGTCTGTGTAGTGTAACTAGTGTTTGTGTGGTGAATGCAGTGTGTCTAGTGGATCCATTATCTGTGTAGTGGATGTAGTGTTGGATAAGTACGGGGGGGGGAGTGAGCTTCCTCTTACCTGTTAGCTGGAAAGGGAGGGACAGTGTGTAGGAAGGAGACAGTATAGGGGGCAGTGTGTAGGAAGGTGACAGTATAGGGGGCAGTGTGTAGGAAGGTGACAGTGTAGGGGGCAGGGTGTAGGAAGTTGATAGTGTGGGGATGACAGTGTGGATAGGCAAACTAACAGACAACATGCCCTCACTGATCCACACTTACTGACAGTCATTGTCTCACACACTGTTTAACTAACACACATTAACACGAACACACTCTCAGAGAAACACACACACCTATGGGCAGATACACACTGACAGTCACACACACATTCAATGACAAACACACAGATGTTAATAACAGACAGTCTCTCACTGATTTGACATACACACATTCACTGACACACACAAATACGCAATGACAAACACAGACTCTCACATACAAATTCACTGACAGACACACACTCACAAATTACTATTATTTTAATTTGTACCTGTGGTCCAGTGGGGCTGTTGTGAGCACATCAGAGGCG
This sequence comes from Pelobates fuscus, assembly GCF_036172605.1. Lineage (NCBI taxonomy): Eukaryota > Metazoa > Chordata > Amphibia > Anura > Pelobatidae > Pelobates > Pelobates fuscus. The sequence goes on from NC_086322.1 coordinate 147,760,133, forward strand.
GCGACAGAGCTGTAATCCACCTGCTCTGTTCCCTCGCTGGATGTCTACCGATGCAGGGAGCCAGAATATGATGTCATATTCCAGCTCCTGGCATCAGTAGATGGCTCGTGAGGGAACAGAGCAGGAGGCTTACAGCTCCCTCTGATGTGCTCACAGCCACCCACTCTAAAACAGAGGAAGCACTAGGAATGTTCATGCGGGCACCTTGGGATAGATAGTGCTAGAGCCTGCCTTGGCCTATAGGCGCCCTGTGCGAAAAATAACACACACGCAGTGTGATGCGCACACAGTTTTAGTGACACAGAGGAACACACATACAGTAGAGATGGGCACACAGCCACACACACACAGAGGAAGACACAGTCACACACACTTACCTCTGTCCATTATGGGCTGGAGCTCCTGGAGTCTGGATGTTGGGGAAGCAGGGACTCCTTCCTGCTTCCCCTTTCCTGTGCAGCAGTTAACTTGACCAATGTCTTCTGGGCACCTTTAGCCCCGCTCCACCACAATGTGTTTTATTTTTTAATAATGCCGGGTGGAGGATTCATTAATCTCCACCAGGGATTTTTAAAAACAAACAAACACACACATTGAAAAGATGGGTGGATGTACCAGCGCTAATTTGGAGAATCACAATATACACCAATTGGTTCCAATATTATATAATTGTAGCTGCTTAAACACCAAGATCTTATCTTAACAACAAGGAATACAATCTAGGGAAATGGTGAAGCGCTATATTTATATATAAGGTCAGAAAATACAGAGAATCTTTGAGAATAAGTGGATATACCTTAAATATCCTTTTTCTTTCTCTTTTGAGATCTTAACCTTGATATACGGTTCCTTAAAAGTATAAACACAAAGAATATATCATAGTATAACACTGTAAGGTATATTTTCAAGTATGTATATAAGATTATTCCCACTCACACTTTAAAGAGCCAAAATGTTTTTAGCTCAGTTCATGCGCTTATAGGGTCCGTAAAGGCGACCCTCTCCCTTCTTGGGCGGCTTTTGTTCTTCCTTTTCCAATCTAGGGCATAAAGTGCATATAGTGTAGTATCTTTGGTAAGTGGCTTATATACGTGTAATTCAGAATGGGGTACTCACAAAACCAGAGCCTTCAACTAGGCTCAATGGTACAGCATATGTGGTTAAGGACCACAATCCTTCTTTTTGGTAGCAGGAACGAGATTTTGCCAGATAGTGTCTCAGTAAATGCACAAAGATAGGGGAAAATCTGCTAAATATAAGTACAATAGAAAAACATAGCGTTTAACTGTGTGGGGATTGGCACTGTTTAATAGTTACAATTGGTCACTCACAGATTTGTAGAATTTTAAAAGCCTTGAGTGATATCTTTCAGTGTCCAGTATGTTGTCCCTCCTCACAGGTTCCTCACAGAGCAGAATGTATGTATCTCAAAAGAAAAAGATATATACACAAATGTAGTACACTTCCAGAGTTGAATAAAAAAGTATTTAATGACTTACATATCAGTATAAAATAAACGGCTTGTCACCATGCACGTCCTACGCGTTTCGTCCTGGATATGGACTTCCTCAGGGACTTAGTGCAGTAAAGTGCAGAAGTAAAAATAGCAGCATAAAACATATCCCCCCTCCCAGTCCTTATATACATCCCCATTTAGTCCGAAATGTTCGTCAGCTGGTTTTCAATTTTCGCGGCATGGAACCTGGTGACGTCATCGCGTGTGCCGCGGTGTTTTTCCTAGTGACGTCATCACGTTCGGCGTGTGCGTTCCATCCTGCGTTTCACAGACCCGGAAGTGGGTCGCGGCCATTATAAATCTCTCGTTCTTAATGCATTGACTCAGAACATTTATATGTGAATAAAGGAGACCGGGGTGGGGAGAAAAAAAGAACAATTAAGAGAACTCTGGGTGGTACTACTCTAAATAGAAAAAGCCAAGATGTATATTTTTCTACTGTAGTTAATATTCGTCATGCAAACTGGGATTCCACAGTTTGTAAATACATCTCGCTATATAAATAAAATGTACAAAATATAATAAAAGAAAATAAGGATTCATGTACATACATAAATTGACTGTTCTGTATATGTGTATATACAATTCTTAAGTTTCCATACTATTTAAAAGTCTTATATGATGCAAAAGTTACCCATTCTTTAGTATACATTCGTTATGCAATACAATACATTGGTCATACAGTGCTTGTTACCTATACATGTTATTGTGATTAGTGGGACCCATTCATATCACACTTCTGTCTCTTTCTACTCAAAGGTTAATAGAGTTAATTTGTCTTTGAAATGAATGAAGTCTTGGATATGAAAAAAAGGGGGGGGGAACCCCCAAGATATATATATATAGTGAAAAAAGGGGGTGATAAATATAAAAATGCAAAAAAATATAAAAGTATAATATAAATATAAATAGAAACAAAGCTGAAATTAAAAATAGAAATAAATATGAAATAGAAATAAAGGTAAATGTAAATAATAAAGATAAAAATAAAATAAAAATAAAAATAAAAATAAAAATGAAAATAAAAATAAAAATAAAAATAAAAATAAAATTGAAAAAATAAATGAAAATAAAAAATAAAAAATAAATAAAAATAAAAATAAAAATAAAAATTAAAATAAATATAAAAATAAAAATAAAAATAAAAATAAAAATAAAAAAATAAAAATAAAAATAAATATAAATAAAAATAAAAATAAAAATAAAAATAAAAATAAAAACAAAAATACAATTAAAAATAAAAAAATTTAAAAATAAATAAATTTGAAAATAAATTTAAAATTAAAAATAAAAATCAAAATCAAAATAAAAATAAAAATAAAATTAAAAAAAAATAAATAAAATGTAAAATAAAATGTGAAATAAAAATAAAAATAAAAATAAAAATAAAATAAAATAAAATAAAAAACGAAAAATACATATATGAAGCTTCAATTTTTCGAATGAGAAAGAAGTGTGATAATACCTGTGCGCTACACAAGAACCGAAAAGAAGATCGTTTATTTAGTCATCAAAAAAGCTCCATAGGTCAATATCTAAGTTTAAACCGAGAGGTTGGAGTGTTTTTAATTTACTGATCCAAAAAGTCTCTCTTTGAGAGAGCTTTTTGGTCAGATTCCCTCCTCTCCAATATGGATCCACCTGCTCAATACCCAAAAACATGAAACTCTGCCAGTCAAATTTATTGCAAGTATTGCAATGTAGTGGAACTATATGTTTCGTTGACTTCTTTCTAATATTATTTTGATGTTCCAATATTCTCTCTTTTAATTTTCTGCATGTTCTCCCCACATACTGTTTCCCACAGGGGCATTGTAGCATATAGACCACATTCCTCGTGTTGCAATTAATATTAGATTTTATTTTAAATCTTTCTTTTGTAGAGAAACTTGTAAAGTCTTTCTTTTGTATAAATTTTTGATTTTTACAGGCTTTGCAAGAATTGCAGGGGGTAAAACCACTAATGTTCGAAGTTATGCTTTTATGTGGAGCTTTTAAAGCATAGCTTGGAGCTAGTACATTTTTCAGGTTTTTTGTTCGCCTGAAAATCACTGGTGTTTTTTTTGGTAAAACTTTACCTAAAATGGGGTCTTGACGCAGGATGTCCCAATGTTTATTGAGAATCTTTTTTATTTTCCAATGTTGTGTGTTGTATTGGGTGGTGAAAGAGAAATTATAGTTATCCTTAAAGTGTTTTTTTGGTGGGTTTAAAGCTATCAGGTCTCTTCTATTCTTTTTTCCAATTTCCTTAATTTCTTTGTCTAGCAGTGTTGTTTCATATTTTTTTGCCACAAATTTGTTTTTCAAATGCTCAGCCTGTTCTCTAAAATCTGCATTTTTCGAGCAGTTTCTTCTTACTCGTATTAGCTGGCTTTTAGGTATGGTTTCCAACCATTTATCTTTGTGGCAGCTTTTTCTATGGATGAAACTGTTACCTTCAGTTTTTTTAAAAAAACATTTAGATTGAATCTGATTGTTTTCTACAAATAAGTTTAAATCAAGGAAATTGATAGTGGTGGTGTTGACTTCATATGTAAACTTTAAGCCATAATCGTTTGTGTGATATGAATGGGTCCCACTAATCACAATAACATGTATAGGTAACAAGCACTGTATGACCAATGTATTGTATTGCATAACGAATGTATACTAAAGAATGGGTAACTTTTGCATCATATAAGACTTTTAAATAGTATGGAAACTTAAGAATTGTATATACACATATACAGAACAGTCAATTTATGTATGTACATGAATCCTTATTTTCTTTTATTATATTTTGTACATTTTATTTATATAGCGAGATGTATTTACAAACTGTGGAATCCCAGTTTGCATGACGAATATTAACTACAGTAGAAAAATATACATCTTGGCTTTTTCTATTTAGAGTAGTACCACCCAGAGTTCTCTTAATTGTTCTTTTTTTCTCCCCACCCCGGTCTCCTTTATTCACATATAAATGTTCTGAGTCAATGCATTAAGAACGAGAGATTTATAATGGCCGCGACCCACTTCCGGGTCTGTGAAACGCAGGATGGAACGCACACGCCGAACGTGATGACGTCACTAGGAAAAACACCGCGGCACACGCGATGACGTCACCAGGTTCCATGCCGCGAAAATTGAAAACCAGCTGACGAACATTTCGGACTAAATGGGGATGTATATAAGGACTGGGAGGGGGGATATGTTTTATGCTGCTATTTTTACTTCTGCACTTTACTGCACTAAGTCCCTGAGGAAGTCCATATCCAGGACGAAACGCGTAGGACGTGCATGGTGACAAGCCGTTTATTTTATACTGATATGTAAGTCATTAAATACTTTTTTATTCAACTCTGGAAGTGTACTACATTTGTGTATATATCTTTTTCTTTTGAGATACATACATTCTGCTCTGTGAGGAACCTGTGAGGAGGGACAACATACTGGACACTGAAAGATATCACTCAAGGCTTTTAAAATTCTACAAATCTGTGAGTGACCAATTGTAACTATTAAACAGTGCCAATCCCCACACAGTTAAACGCTATGTTTTTCTATTGTACTTATATTTAGCAGATTTTCCCCTATCTTTGTGCATATATCTATTGAAGACAAGAGGAAGTCTTCGGGGAGTTATCGGGATACTTCACCTGAAACATTAAGGGAAGTCCTGGTTCGCTTTGTATCATATTATATCATCTTTTATTCACTGGGTTGTGTTCACATACATTGTTGTTTTTGTTTGCATATTTTTCCTCACCATTGTGACACAACCATTATGGCAACCTATTCATTTGCAAATATACAGAAGGGTAGAAATGTAAGATTCGAAAAAATGTTTCACCAAAATGTAGATAATATCCCTTTAAGGGATTCTGACAATTATTACTTCACCAAATTAGAACGCCTAATGGTGAAAGAAACAAAAAAGTGGTGGGAAGTGTCTTATCTAGAGGGTTATCTCAAAGAGGGATTAATCCCCAGAGGATTAAGAGTAGAGAAAATCCCAGCATGTGGCATAGAGAATGAGGAATTCCTAAGAAAATGGGACTCAATTTTAGACACATGCTCCCAAAACCTCATGAAATTAATAATTGAATTCGAAAAACAAGGTAGAGAACAAATAGAGATAGACATAAAAACTTTGGAATCTGAGGGTAGTCAAAACATAGAACCCAACAAATATAAAGAAAAAGAACAAGAAATTTGTAATATAATTAACAATCTGGAAGAAAAAATTGCAGACACCAAAAATAACAAAATGAAAAGAGATAGACGAGACAAAACTTTTAATACTTTTTCCACTAGCAATAAAATTAAGAATAAACACAAACGAATTTTTGATAGAGATAATAGAAACTTTGAGACATCACAAAAAAACACCCACTTTAGAAAATTTGATGCATATAAAAGAAATACCTCACCCACTCGAACAAGAAATTCACCAATTAATTATACACGGAACTCACCCACCAAAATGAGAAAATTCACTAATAACTATACACGAAGTCCAATCGTCACAAGACGAAAAACATTTAATACAAATACTGCCCCACAGACTCAAAACTCCACCAAACAAAGGGATAGAAAAGAATCATTCTCCCCAAATCAATGTGACACTCCCCCTAGGAGATCCTATGCCCAAGCAATAAGAACTAATCTGGAACATCCAGACGAAAGGGAGGATCTTTTTTTAGAGGGAGGGACCCACAGGGATGGGAGAATAACCCAATTTTTCAAACCACGCCACAACCACCAGGGAAGCATATTAGGCATTCATTCGATTTCCCCCAAAAGAAAAAGAATAGAGGAGAACCCACGGAGGGAGGACTCTCTAAGACCAAGACACTAGAGAAACACTATGGAATTTATAACTTAACAGACATTGAGTTAAGTGACACGGATTTGAAAGCCTTAAGCAAAGGGCTCAAATTTGCACCCAATCAAAAAATGAATTTTTTCAACACTTACATTGATGTTCAGAAATATATCCGTAAAATGACACTTAAGAGATTCTTTTTAAAGAGAGAGATAGAAGATAATATATCTACTGAAAGTTTAAATGAAACCAGTTTAGAACAGAAACAATTCAAAAAGAAATCACATTTCTACCCAGTAGGAGATAGAGGTCCCTTTTTAGACACATTTAATAGCATGGTTTGCCATGATCTAGAAGAATTAGAAAAAGAAAAAAACTCAGGGGATAATAAATATAACATGAGCAAAGAAGAATCAGAAAGCATAACAAAATTAAAAAAAATGGACACCATAGTAATAAAAGAGGCGGACAAGGGAGGAGCCATAGTCATTATGACGAAAGAATATTATATGAATGAGGCACACAAAATATTGGGAGATATAGAAACTTACATCAAACTCACAGGAGATCCAACAAAAAAATTTAACACCATGCTAGCACTCCTGCTGAAGGAGGCCTATGAAAATAATATAATTTCTAAAAATAACAAGGAATACCTCTTTAACAACTTTCCAATCATACCCATTTTTTATTTTCTGCCCAAACTACACAAGAACCCAATCACACCCCCGGGGAGACCAATCATCAGCGGCATAAACTCTGTATCCGCCCACTTATCAGAATTTGTGGACCACCACCTTCAAAAATATGCGCAAGAAGCACCTTCTTACTTAAAAGACAATGCCCATGTCCTAAGAACTATGGAGAATATAATTTGGGAACAAAACTATGTCTGGGTGACCCTAGATGTCACATCATTATATACAATAATAAAACATAAGAAAGGCCTGGGTGCAGTGGAAAGAATTATGGAAAAAGATGAAAACGTATCATTAAATTTTCGGAACTTCATCTTAAATAGTATTCATTACATTCTTATTTTTTTTTGTTGAAAATCTGTTTATTTATGATAGGAGAAGAGAAAGAGTACATAAAGGATCGGCTCGCAGGCCCACAAAAAACATAATTACACTTCGGTGTGGCCGAGTAAGTGTAGTTCAAGATTGTCTATATCAAAAGTAACATTGCATTTATGAGTTGACTTACAATATAACTGTTCAGGTTTACATATAACTGTAGGCAAAAGCCTAGTAAGGTTTAATTAGGTTACTGAGTATACTAATCAAGGGGTGTCAAGCACCTGGACCTACATATATTTTATTGAGTACAAAGCAACACTGTGCACCGTGTCAAAACCAGGCTGGGCGGCAGGTCGGAGATAATGATGAGACGTTGTAAGTGTGTCAGAGGGAGTATTAAATGGGTAGATGAGTGTGCACGTCTACATTCTTGGTCGGGTTATTATAGCCGGTCAGCCTTTGAGCGAGTACCCGTGTCTCTCGGCTCAAGGTGTCTAAAGTGATGTTGCTATCCAGTGTTCCTGTTACAGTACTTTGTTGTCAATTATTTCAGTACGGTTGTGTATCATACAATAGGAAAGTAGAAAGGCAGAGATAGGGTGAATTAGGGTGGCCATCGTAGTGGGCCCCCCCCAGCTCCACGGAGCGCAGCCCGCGCCCCCGCCGGCGTCGCGGACTCGGGAAAAGTGAGGGACTTTTTAAGTGGGTATCGTGTTTCAAGCCCCGTGGGGTGTGTGCGTGTGTATCAGGTCGTCGGGACAGTGTCGATTCTGTCAGTCCAGTGCGTTGCCCTTATTGCTGTGAGTGTCTTGCCACCCATAAAGTCAGTGGCGTGGAGTAGTAATTGTCGTTTGGGTCACAGTCTTCCCCCTGTTACTGGAGGGCTATCGACTAGTAGCTTGGTATGCGAACCACGGTTGCCACCGTTCCACGTGCCTGGTTCCCCTACCCGTAAGGGATGCCTGTAGTGCTTCCGCCAATTGTATGTCTCCGACCCTGTTTAACCAATCCTCAACCGTGGGGACCTCGGTCCGCTTCCAGTACGCAGGTATGAGGGCTTTGGCTGCGTTCAGTAGGTGACGTAGGATGGACTTCTTGTAGCCAGAAATAGACCGAGTGGTGATATGTAGGAGGGCCAGTTCCCTGGACCATTCCGTGTCGTCTCCCAGCATTGTTTTGATTTCAGATTTGATACTGTTCCAATATGGAGTGATGAGTTGGCAGTCCCACCAGATGTGCACGATCGTGCCCCTCTCCTCTTGACATCTCCAGCATGTGGGGGATGTCGTCGGGAATATCCTGTGTAACGTTACTGGTGTCCTATACCACATGGATATTAACTTATAGTTGACTTCCTGATAACGGGAGCTGGAGGAGCTCTTGTACTGCCAGAGGAGTGCCGTGTCCCACTGTGGTTGCGAGATCGGGTTCTCCAGTTGTTGTTCCCATAGTCTCCTGAACGTGGTGTTCGTCGTGGTGCTTCCTACCAGCAGGTGTTGGTAGAGTAGTGATACCGCCTTGTTAAGCGTGTCTCCCCGGTGGCATAGTTCTTCAAACCACGTAAGATCTCTGTGAAGGCGTTCCTTGTGCGGGAGAGACCTATAATAGTGTGTCAGTTGTAAATAGCGGAGAGATACCATTGGTGAATTAGGTCTATCGGCCAGTAATGAGCGGAGGGGCCGAACAGTGCCCCCATGGAGGACCGTTCTAATTGGGACGTAGTCTTGTTCTTCCAGGAATATCCAGGCCTTGGCTGGGATGCCACCAGCAAGGTTTGGGTTGGGAACAATTGGGAGAAGGGGACTAGGAATCGGGGATACGTGCGTAGTTTTGCGCATCGAGTCCCACGCCTTCAAGGTTTGTGTCGTCGGAGTCTCTAGTCCTTCTCCCGTGCGACAGCTTGTTCCCCCTTGCCATACTGCTGCTTTAAGTGCGGCAGGTGATTCCCCATTGTTCAGGGTAACCCATTGCTTCGGGGAGTCAGCTACATGCCACTCCAGAATTCGTTGTAGGGTGGCGGCTTGATGATAGCGTTTGAAATCCGGGAGTGCCAGGCCACCTCTAAGTCTAGGCAGGCAGAGAGTGTCGTACCGTATTCTAGATCTCTCCCCCCTCCAGACGTACCGGATAATTGCGGATTTTAAGGTGGAAAAGAAATTATTCGGTGGCGTCAGGGGTATTGTCTGGAACAAGTAGAGAAGTCGCGGGAGAACATTCATTTTTAGCACTGCGACTCTTCCGTGCCAGGTGATGTGCGGGTACGTCCATTTATCTAAATCTGAGATAACCCTTCGCAGGATAGTGGCAAAATTGTGGCGATAAAGCTCCTGGGGGTTCGTGGTGATCCATATACCAAGATATTTCATCCTCTCCGTGCACCAACGAAATGGGAAGATAGTTCCCAGTTCCTCGTATTCTTCCGGTCGAGAAGTGAGGTTGAGCACTTCACATTTGGAGAGGTTAAGTTTGAAACCCGAAATCTTTCCAAATTTTTCGAACTCCAGGAGTAGGCAGGGCAGCGTGACTCGTGGGTGGGAGATAAAAAAAAGGAGGTCATCCGCATATGCGGCCACCTTATGTTCTGTCCCCATCCAGGTGTATCCCGAGATGTCCGGGTGGTGGCGGATCGCATGTAGCAGTGGTTCCAGGGTCAGTGCAAATAAAAGTGGTGACAAAGGGCATCCCTGTCTAGTCCCGTTCCGAATTTCGAAGCTGGGAGTTAGGGCCCCATTCACTCGGACGGCAGCATGTGGTTTATCGTATATGGCTGAGATCCACGCCAGCATATTGTGTCCCAGTCCCAAGGCCCGCAGGGTTTCCATCATGTATGACCAGTTGACACGGTCGAAAGCCTTTTCGGCGTCCGTGGAAAGAAGCAGGATTTTATCCCGCGTCTCCCGAGCCCTGTGCTGGATGGAGAATAGGCGCAGCGTACTATCTCGTGCCTCCCTCCCCGGTATAAATCCCGTCTGGTCTGCGTGGACCAGGCTCGGTAGTACCCGTTGCAGTCTAGTGGCCAGGATCTTTGTAAGCAGTTTTGTATCCACATTCAGCAGGGAGATGGGTCGATAGCTGCCACATTGCTCTGGGTCTTTTCCCGGTTTGAGGAGGACCGTGATAGTGGCAGCCAGAGATTCCGCTCCAAAGCGTCTCCCATCCGTAACGGTGTTAACAGCAGCAGTCAGCCGGGGTAGGAGGATTGAGGAGAAGAGCTTGTAATACCCCACAGAGAATCCGTCGGGGCCTGGTGCTTTGCCTGTTTTGGTGGACTTCAGGGCTGCGGCCATTTCTTCGGCGCTAATTGGCACGTCTAGTATATCCGCCGCTTCTGGGGACACTCGTTTGTCTACGTTATCGAGTAGGTAGTCTTGAATGAGCGTGGAGGATTGGTGTCCCAGTATTGTGTTGTCAGGGCCCGGGATGTTGTAGAGGGCGCCATAGTAACGTCGGAATTCGTTGGCTATGTCTTCGGGGAATTGGGACAGTTTTCCGGATTGCAAGCGGATTTTATGTATCCGTGTGCGGGGGGTGTCTCCTTTCAGGATGCGGGCGAGGTATTTGCCGCCTTTGTTTGCGTGAATATAGAAGAAATTCTTGGAATGTTGTAGCGAGCGGTGGTATCTTTTTGTAAGGAGTTCTTTCAGGTGGCGTCGGGCATCCGTCAGGTCCTGTTGGATCGAGGCTAGTGGGGTTTGCTTATGTTGAAGTTCCAGCTTCGAGATGGTTTTATATACATTTGTCATTTCCTGCATGGTCGCCTTGCGTCGACGGGAAGCTATTTTTATAAGGATGCCACGTATGGTACTCTTATGTGCCTCCCAAAGTGTGATCGGAGAGGTATCTGTCACGTCGTTTTCCTGGAAATAAAGGTCGAGGGCTTGTTTGATCTCATTTTCCACCGCTGGGTCCTGAAGTAAGGTGTCATTCAGACGCCAGGTCCACCGTGCCGGCTTGAATAGCGGGGAGTCCAGCTCCACCGTAACCGGGCCGTGGTCTGACCATGTGGCGGGGCCTATCTCGGCCGACCTCAGTCGTGGTAGCCCTTCCTGCTGAAGCAGGATGTAATCTATCCGCGCATAGCGACTGTGGAGCGCAGAGTAGTGGGTGTAGTCCTTGACATCTGGATTGAGTGCCCTCCAACAGTCTACCAGTCCCAAGTCACTCATTGACTTATGGATCGCACGAATGCTAGATGTCGGTAAGGAACTATGTCCCGTCGACGTGTCCAGTTGAGGGTCCAGTGGGGTGTTAAGATCGCCCCCCACAACCAGCGTGCCTTCCGAGAATTCGCTCAGTTTGCTCAGTGTTCTGCGTAGAAAACGCGCTTGATTCCTGTTGGGCACGTATATAGAAGCCAGAGTGTAAATTCTGTCTGCTATCGTGCCTTTTAGGAAGATAAACCTCCCCAATTTGTCGGTTACATTGTCTAGTTCTTGAAAGTCTAGGTCGGCTGCAAGAATAATGGCAACTCCCGCTTTACGGGCCGTGGGGTGGTTGTTGAAGAAATTGTCGGGGTATTGCCGATTTCGAAGTTTAGGTGCAGATCCTTCAAGGAAGTGAGTTTCCTGGAGCATTGCTATGGAGATCCGTTGTTTCCTCAATTCCCAAAGTAGGTGAGTGCGGCGTTCAGGTACGTTAAGGCCTCGACAGTTGAGGGTCACCACACGAAGCGGAGCACTAAGGTACGCCCTTGTCCTGTCGTTGTTCGGGCCAAGGCACGTGGAGGCTTCTGCCCTAGTTCCCATACCAGCTAACCAGAGGTCTCTGTACACTATCTAGCTGGTCCCTGGCGGCCAGGCTATTGTGGGGGTAGTAGGTTAAACGGTGTGTAAGTCTCGGTTATGTAGGGAACTCGGACCGTGGGAAATGGTGTTCTGAGTCGGTATGCGAGTAGGGATGTGGGGCGATATACGTCGTCTGCGTCTGATGAGGTCAGGGTGGGTAAGACAACGAGTAAAGCGAGCCGCCCAGTGCGGGGGATGCGCCCCTAGAGCCAAGGAGAAGGCGACACAGAGATGCCAAAGTGAAAGTACAGAGTATAGAAAGTAGAGGGTGAGTATGTTAAAAAAATGGGGGGAGTTAAGTAGGTCCCCAAGTAGAGGTGACCCCGAGAGGTGGGGTAAGAGAGGTGTTCACCTCAGTCCTCCTCCGAGAGTAGGAGGGAGTAACCGTGCGACGAGAGGGGATGCCCGGGATCACCCAGGTACCAGACCAGGGGGTGAGTCAGCGGGAGGCTCCCTCGTCCAGAGCTATGCACGGCTCGTAGTGGGGGTCAGTGGTCCTACCTCGGCCCGTAATGGACCAGAATCAAAAGTGTGTGGTAACTGTGTTATTTCAAACAGCTCCTCTCCGCCGGCCACACAGCCTGGTGCTTTAATCTATACATGGAATACTAAACATGGAAACATAAATACATATAAATAGGGTAACAGAATAACCCATGAAAGGAAGGGGTCCCGTCCCCCCGCCTCCCCCAACCCGGGGTGAGCCCTCACGGCAGCTAAACAAAAGGAAATAATGGTTAGGCATTTACGGCACATTTAACATATATATATGCAGGGAATAATGCGATCGGTACAATTATATACACATAGCTATGGTGGGAACACGTAGATCGATATCAACATAATTCCTAGCTAGTCCACTCTAGGTGACTGGGGGGTGGCACGAGCCTCTAAGGCATGGGTAGGGTGCGTCTCATCCACTTCCCGGCTACATCATTCTATACAGCTATCTAGTACATGCATTCCTGTCTACTTCAGTGGAAATGATAGAGCGTGGTTCGGGAACTATACATGAGACGTCACACATGGCAGTATAGCTGCGCATAAATAGGGTAACCTGAAAACCCAGGGAACCATGGCCAGAGCCCACCCAACCTGCCCCAGATGGGGCCCATCCCCCCGCCCCTCCCAACTCGGGGGTAGCTCCCACGGCAACTGAACAAAGGAAAACAATGGTTAAGCATTTGCACCACATTTAGTAGACATATATGCAAGGGGTGATGTGAGTATTGCAATGGTGTGCGTTCAGACTTAGCGTTAACAGATATAATAACATCAATATGCTACTCGACTAACCCTTTCTAAGTTGCTGGGGGGCAGCATGTGTCCCCGAATCATGGCTCGAGTGTGTTCATTCTACGTCTCAGCCTCAGTTACCCGTATGGTTATCCACGACATGTACTCATAACTATGCCAGTGGAGGTGGCAGAGCGTGACCCTCCCATCCCTGTGTGTGGTAGATTGGTTGTCCACTAGCCAGCGTGGGGCATGACGTGTACCATCCCCCCCCCCCACCCCTATGTGGTAAAATGAGAATAACGTGTGGTGGAGTATTGTGACCTATCCGGTGAGTGTCTGTTGTAACGTATGGAGGGGCAATGTGTAGGGCTACGGGTGTAGTCTGGTCCCTGAGTGTCATACGGGCCCTGTGGCCATATAAGTGGGGTATCAAATAAGTACGTAAACGGGACCGATTATATCCAGTGTCCTGTATGTAGGGGCATTGCCCCGTACCGTATGTCCACGTTGAGCATCTGAATAGGTGATGTTGTGGAGTGGAAAGTCCAGGGCTGCAGTCAGGGAGATCGTATGTGTCCCAAACAAAAAGGGTGGGTCGCAGTGTGCGGGCATTGACATACCCTAGGGTAATTGTGTTCCCCATGAGACCAGTTCAAGTGTCTCGTTGTATCGTAGTGAACAAATGAACCCGCTGGACGTTGTCCGTGTCGTAGAGTGTGTGCCCCCCATTATCCCCCCTCCCAAGTTCTTGACTGATACTTAACGTTAGGCAAACGGGTATTCAGGGCCCGGATCACAAAGAGAAGAAAAAACCCAATTGGTACCTCCTCGTTGCCAGGTCAGATAAGTCCCCAGGTTCAGCAGTAGAAAGGTGCAAGCGGTCTAGGTAGGTGTCGTGAAGGTTAAGGCACGTGAAGGGTCCCCAGGCAGGGGCGAGAGTCAGGGGGGTAGATCCAGGGGGTAGTGTGTATACCTCTTACTCCGGCGCCTCCGGGTTGTTGCGCCTGCGTTGTGCTGGGCCTTGCGGTGGTTCTCTGTCTCGTCTCCTATGAGCCCTGAGTTGTTGAGGCCTCCCTCCTAGCGGGCCCAGGACCCAGTCAGGGGTGGGGATATGCGGCAAGTTCATTTCCTCCAGGAATCTCGGGATCTCTTCGGGCCAACGGATTGAGGCCCAGCCATTCCGGTGTCGGGCCAGTAGGGCAAAGGGGTAGCCCCACTTGTATTGGATGTTGCGTTCCTGCAGGGCTGCTGTGATAGGCTTCAGTGCTCGCCTGGCCTCTAAGGTGATGGGCGAGAGGTCATTAAAAAGGGAAACTTGCGCGCCCTTGAAGTCCCAGGCACGGTGGGATCTGGCCGCCTGCATGATGGCATCTTTGTCCCGAAAGGAGCTGAGGCAGCAGATAATGTCTCTTGGGGTGCCGTCCGCTAACTTGGGACGTATTGCTCTGTGCGCTCGTTCGTATCTGAATGTGAGCGGAGCGCCCTCTCCCAGGATCATGTGAAAGAGGTCGTTAAGGGTAGTTTCAGGGTTTTCCTCACCTTCCGGTTCAGGGACCCCGCGGACCCTAATATTACATCTCCTTCCCCTATTGTCTAGGTCCTCCATTGTCCGCCTCATGTGTAATATCAGCTCCCCTTGGCGTGCTAGGGCCATATCAGTCGCCTGCAGTCTCGTGGCCTGTGTGTCTCGGGATTGCTCTAGGCTTTGTATTTGGCCTGCGTGTGCGTTTACCTCTGCCCGGACACCTGCTATTTCAGCCCGTAGTGCATCCTGGATGGACGTGGTGTGCACTAGGAGGTCAGCCTTCGTGACCATAGCAGCAGCCATGGATCTGATTTCCTCACCGATCTGCTCCAGTGTAGTAGTGCCACGAGGTTCCCTGGAGGACGGCTCCGTCGGCGCCATCTTGGATCCGCTCGCCTCCTCGCACATGTCGGCCGAGTTTTGGAGAAATCCATCCATCGGGCCGTGAGTTTGCCCGGATTGGGAGCCCCTCGGGGTCTGGGGGGTGTCGGTTCGTCGGTTGCGTCCCATGTGTGCTGATGGGGTCGGATTAAAGGCTGTGTTTTACGTCGGCGGGTCGGAGCTCACTCACTGTGCTGCCATCTCGTTCCGAGCCCAGGCCACGCCCTTCATTACATTCTTAAACACAATTATTTTTTCTTTAATGATTCATTCTACCTTCAAACCACTGGCACAGCCATGGGGACCAGGTTCGCCCCCAGCTATGCAAACATATATATGCGGGACTGGGAATCCAACCACATATGGAGTGGGCATGGCTGGGTAGCGAACCTGGTCCTATGGAAACGTTTTATTGATGACATTATCTTAATTTGGCAAGGACCACAGGAGGATCTGTCATCATTTATAGACTATATCCATCGAAACGATTATGGCTTAAAGTTTACATATGAAGTCAACACCACCACTATCAATTTCCTTGATTTAAACTTATTTGTAGAAAACAATCAGATTCAATCTAAATGTTTTTTTAAAAAAACTGAAGGTAACAGTTTCATCCATAGAAAAAGCTGCCACAAAGATAAATGGTTGGAAACCATACCTAAAAGCCAGCTAATACGAGTAAGAAGAAACTGCTCGAAAAATGCAGATTTTAGAGAACAGGCTGAGCATTTGAAAAACAAATTTGTGGCAAAAAAATATGAAACAACACTGCTAGACAAAGAAATTAAGGAAATTGGAAAAAAGAATAGAAGAGACCTGATAGCTTTAAACCCACCAAAAAAACACTTTAAGGATAACTATAATTTCTCTTTCATCACCCAATACAACACACAACATTGGAAAATAAAAAAGATTCTCAATAAACATTGGGACATCCTGCGTCAAGACCCCATTTTAGGTAAAGTTTTACCAAAAAAAAAAAAAACACCAGTGATTTTCAGGCGAACAAAAAACCTGAAAAATGTACTAGCTCCAAGCTATGCTTTAAAAGCTCCACATAAAAGCATAACTTCGAACATTAGTGGTTTTACCCCCTGCAATTCTTGCAAAGCCTGTAAAAATCAAAAATGTATACAAAAGAAAGACTTTACAAGTTTCTCTACAAAAGAAAGATTTAAAATAAAATCTAATATTAATTGCAACACGAGGAATGTGGTCTATATGCTACAATGCCCCTGTGGGAAACAGTATGTGGGGAGAACATGCAGAAAATTAAAAGAGAGAATATTGGAACATCAAAATAATATTAGAAAGAAGTCAACGAAACATATAGTTCCACTACATTGCAATACTTGCAATAAATTTGACTGGCAGAGTTTCATGTTTTTGGGTATTGAGCAGGTGGATCCATATTGGAGAGGAGGGAATCTGACCAAAAAGCTCTCTCAAAGAGAGACTTTTTGGATCAGTAAATTAAAAACACTCCAACCTCTCGGTTTAAACTTAGATATTGACCTATGGAGCTTTTTTGATGACTAAATAAACGATCTTCTTTTCGGTTCTTGTGTAGCGCACAGGTATTATCACACTTCTTTCTCATTCGAAAAATTGAAGCTTCATATATGTATTTTTCGTTTTTTATTTTATTTTATTTTATTTTATTTTTATTTTTATTTTTATTTCACATTTTATTTTACATTTTATTTATTTTTTTTTTAATTTTATTTTTATTTTTATTTTTATTTTGATTTTGATTTTTAATTTTAAATTTATTTTCAAATTTATTTATTTTTAAATTTTTTTATTTTTAATTGTATTTTTGTTTTTATTTTTATTTTTATTTTTATTTTTATTTATTTTTATTTTTATTTTTATTTTTATTTTTTTATTTTTATTTTTATTTTTATTTTTATATTTATTTTTATTTTTATTTTTATTTATTTTTTATTTTTTATTTTCATTTATTTTTTCAATTTTATTTTTATTTTTATTTTTATTTTTATTTTCATTTTTATTTTTATTTTTATTTTTATTTTATTTTTATCTTTATTATTTACATTTACCTTTATTTCTATTTCATATTTATTTCTATTTTTAATTTCAGCTTTGTTTCTATTTATATTTATATTATACTTTTATATTTTTTTGCATTTTTATATTTATCACCCCCTTTTTTCACTATATATATATATATCTTGGGGGTTCCCCCCCCCTTTTTTTCATATCCAAGACTTCATTCATTTCAAAGACAAATTAACTCTATTAACCTTTGAGTAGAAAGAGACAGAAGTGTGATATGAATGGGTCCCACTAATCACAATAACATGTATAGGTAACAAGCACTGTATGACCAATGTATTGTATTGCATAACGAATGTATACTAAAGAATGGGTAACTTTTGCATCATATAAGACTTTTAAATAGTATGGAAACTTAAGAATTGTATATACACATATACAGAACAGTCAATTTATGTATGTACATGAATCCTTATTTTCTTTTATTATATTTTGTACATTTTATTTATATAGCGAGATGTATTTACAAACTGTGGAATCCCAGTTTGCATGACGAATATTAACTACAGTAGAAAAATATACATCTTGGCTTTTTCTATTTAGAGTAGTACCACCCAGAGTTCTCTTAATTGTTCTTTTTTTCTCCCCACCCCGGTCTCCTTTATTCACATATAAATGTTCTGAGTCAATGCATTAAGAACGAGAGATTTATAATGGCCGCGACCCACTTCCGGGTCTGTGAAACGCAGGATGGAACGCACACGCCGAACGTGATGACGTCACTAGGAAAAACACCGCGGCACACGCGATGACGTCACCAGGTTCCATGCCGCGAAAATTGAAAACCAGCTGACGAACATTTCGGACTAAATGGGGATGTATATAAGGACTGGGAGGGGGGATATGTTTTATGCTGCTATTTTTACTTCTGCACTTTACTGCACTAAGTCCCTGAGGAAGTCCATATCCAGGACGAAACGCGTAGGACGTGCATGGTGACAAGCCGTTTATTTTATACTGATATGTAAGTCATTAAATACTTTTTTATTCAACTCTGGAAGTGTACTACATTTGTGTATATATCTTTTTCTTTTGAGATACATACATTCTGCTCTGTGAGGAACCTGTGAGGAGGGACAACATACTGGACACTGAAAGATATCACTCAAGGCTTTTAAAATTCTACAAATCTGTGAGTGACCAATTGTAACTATTAAACAGTGCCAATCCCCACACAGTTAAACGCTATGTTTTTCTATTGTACTTATATTTAGCAGATTTTCCCCTATCTTTGTGCATATATCTATTGAAGACAAGAGGAAGTCTTCGGGGAGTTATCGGGATACTTCACCTGAAACATTAAGGGAAGTCCTGGTTCGCTTTGTATCATATTATATCATCTTTTATTCACTGGGTTGTGTTCACATACATTGTTGTTTTTGTTTGCATATTTTTCCTCACCATTGTGACACAACCATTATGGCAACCTATTCATTTGCAAATATACAGAAGGGTAGAAATGTAAGATTCGAAAAAATGTTTCACCAAAATGTAGATAATATCCCTTTAAGGGATTCTGACAATTATTACTTCACCAAATTAGAACGCCTAATGGTGAAAGAAACAAAAAAGTGGTGGGAAGTGTCTTATCTAGAGGGTTATCTCAAAGAGGGATTAATCCCCAGAGGATTAAGAGTAGAGAAAATCCCAGCATGTGGCATAGAGAATGAGGAATTCCTAAGAAAATGGGACTCAATTTTAGACACATGCTCCCAAAACCTCATGAAATTAATAATTGAATTCGAAAAACAAGGTAGAGAACAAATAGAGATAGACATAAAAACTTTGGAATCTGAGGGTAGTCAAAACATAGAACCCAACAAATATAAAGAAAAAGAACAAGAAATTTGTAATATAATTAACAATCTGGAAGAAAAAATTGCAGACACCAAAAATAACAAAATGAAAAGAGATAGACGAGACAAAACTTTTAATACTTTTTCCACTAGCAATAAAATTAAGAATAAACACAAACGAATTTTTGATAGAGATAATAGAAACTTTGAGACATCACAAAAAAACACCCACTTTAGAAAATTTGATGCATATAAAAGAAATACCTCACCCACTCGAACAAGAAATTCACCAATTAATTATACACGGAACTCACCCACCAAAATGAGAAAATTCACTAATAACTATACACGAAGTCCAATCGTCACAAGACGAAAAGCATTTAATACAAATACTGCCCCACAGACTCAAAACTCCACCAAACAAAGGGATAGAAAAGAATCATTCTCCCCAAATCAATGTGACACTCCCCCTAGGAGATCCTATGCCCAAGCAATAAGAACTAATCTGGAACATCCGGACGAAAGGGAGGATCTTTTTTTAGAGGGAGGGACCCACAGGGATGGGAGAATAACCCAATTTTTCAAACCACGCCACAACCACCAGGGAAGCATATTAGGCATTCATTCGATTTCCCCCAAAAGAAAAAGAATAGAGGAGAACCCACGGAGGGAGGACTCTCTAAGACCAAGACACTAGAGAAACACTATGGAATTTATAACTTAACAGACATTGAGTTAAGTGACACGGATTTGAAAGCCTTAAGCAAAGGGCTCAAATTTGCACCCAATCAAAAAATGAATTTTTTCAACACTTACATTGATGTTCAGAAATATATCCGTAAAATGACACTTAAGAGATTCTTTTTAAAGAGAGAGATAGAAGATAATATATCTACTGAAAGTTTAAATGAAACCAGTTTAGAACAGAAACAATTCAAAAAGAAATCACATTTCTACCCAGTAGGAGATATAGGTCCCTTTTTAGACACATTTTTTTTTTTTTTTTTTAAATTCTTTATTTTATCGTGCATAAATGGTACACAAGTACCTATTCTGCCACAACAGCAGGCATAGGTTATAAACAGGCATACATTTGTGTGACAGAGAGTTATTAATGATTATACAGCACTTTTTTATGTGTATTTACTGCGTTTGATAGGGCATGTCAGAGGTTAAATGAGAGCTTCCTAAGGTGTACAGGACATGTCAATGCTCATGAGTTGTGTCAAGCTTGAGATTGAGGCTGGATTTGTGGTTCTGGGGTTATATGTGCAGAGGAGATGCTTTGGTTGTCATTAGGTGACATTATTATCTCAGAACCGTGTGTTTATCGAACATTACTATATGGTTCCTATTACTGGGATTAAATCCGTTATGGGATGCTGCCAAGCTGTGTCACTTATTGATCCTGTGTCTGTTTACCATCCCTACGGTTGCATTACCATCTCAGTATGGTGTTCAGTGCTAGGTATGTGCTGCTTGTTACCCCTGACCAAGGGGGTTAGCGGGGGGGTCGTCTCGTCTATTGGGTGTGTGCGTGTTGGCACGGTGGTAGGTGCTTATGGCGGGGTCATGGACCTTTGAGGGGGGTCCCTACGTGTCTGGTAGGTGTAAGTAGGAAACCCTATCGTTGTGCCAGGATTTGAGCTGCGCTATACTGTGCAGCTTGGGAACTGATAAGCTGGGTTATAAACAATCTCATCTCAAGTATAGATATAAGTGTCTGTCGCTCGGTCTCTAATTTGAGATGAACAGATAAACAGGTAACAAAACAACAACAAAAAATAAAAAAAATAAAAACATTCTTATCGTTAGTGTCCGAAGAGCCCAGTTATACAAAGTCTCTGTGCAGTGTCCATGGGGCTGTTTCTTTTAGCTGCATTCATGTGGACTGGTGGTGTGCCGGGGCAGCGCGCGGGGTAAAGGGGGCGCTGTTCTCTGGGTCCCAGGTTCCCTCTGTGGTTTGTGCGTCTGCCGCTTTCAGCCCTAGAGTTTCAAGGAAGGTCGGGGCTTCTGCGAGAGAGGTAAGTGTATGGGTAGTCCCGTTGTGCGTGGTCATCAGCGATCCTGGTGCTGCCCACCTGTAGCTCATGTTGGCTGCTCGCAGTTGTTGGGTCACTGGGTGGAGTGATCGGCGCCATTGAAGGGTGGCCCTCGTTAAATCTTGGTAAAAGGTTAAGTTGGAGTTTTCGAATGATATTGGGGTCTTGTCCCTCAGTGCCGTCATTATCTGTCCCTTGTCTTGTGAGGATATACAGCGTAGGATAACGTCGCGTGCTGTTTGTGAGGGAGCTCTTAGGGGGCCTGCGACCCGGTATATTCCATCGGTTATTAGTTTCCTTGCCGTCGCTGGAGGTAGTATTGTTGCCAGTAGCCTTCTTATGTAATGAGGCAGCTCTTCTGATGTGACACTTGTTGGAATGCCACGGATTTTAATATTATTCCGTCTATGGCTGTTCTCTAGGGCATTCAGGTGTAAGGTCAGGTTGTGTTGGGACTTTTGGAGCTGTTGCACCGAGGTCTGTACGTTTGTTAAATTTGTTGTGACTTCTGTCATGTCAGCCTCTGTGGCACGCACTCGGTCGTTAGTCTTTTGTAAGTCAGCTCTGAGTCCTGCGAGCTCCTTAGCTAGCATTTTGTGGAATTCATGCAGGAGTACCTGTAAGTCATGTTTGGTCGCTGGTGGTGATCCCTCTGGGGGGGCTGGTGGTATGGTACCGAAGTCGGAGCTCCCTGGATGATCAGCATGGTCCATTTGTGTGGTCGCCGTCTGGCTTTCTTCTGGGGCTGGCTTGGGCCTAGCGGGCCGTTGCAGCATAGCCCCTATGTCTCTCCCTTCTGTCTGGGTGCCGGTTTTCTGGGAACGTCTCCCCATGGCAGGCATGTGATCCACCAGACTGGGATGGGGTTCGGTAGATAGGGTGGGTACAAGGCCTTGGTAAACTCCTCCGAGGAGCGCCGTCAGGTCGGGCAGTGGATGCGTGGAGTAGGCCCCGGCCCTCCGTTGCCGTTTCGGCTGTGTCTTTTTTAAAAAAAAGGGCATCTATCGATGCAGCTCGGTGTCCCCAATCAGGGTATGGGTCTAGGGTGGTGGTATCTGTGGTGATGCTCAGGATTAAGGCGAGATACAGAAGATTGGATCCGGAGCTGTCAGCAATGGCGTCTGATCAGCTCGGTGGTTAGCTCCGCCCCCCTTTAGACACATTTAATAGCATGGTTTGCCATGATCTAGAAGAATTAGAAAAAGAAAAAAACTCAGGGGATAATAAATATAACATGAGCAAAGAAGAATCAGAAAGCATAACAAAATTAAAAAAAATGGACACCATAGTAATAAAAGAGGCGGACAAGGGAGGAGCCATAGTCATTATGACGAAAGAATATTATATGAATGAGGCACACAAAATATTGGGAGATATAGAAACTTACATCAAACTCACAGGAGATCCAACAAAAAAATGTAACACCATGCTAGCACTCCTGCTGAAGGAGGCCTATGAAAATAATATAATTTCTAAAAATAACAAGGAATACCTCTTTAACAACTTTCCAATCATACCCATTTTTTATTTTCTGCCCAAACTACACAAGAACCCAATCACACCCCCGGGGAGACCAATCATCAGCGGCATAAACTCTGTATCCGCCCACTTATCAGAATTTGTGGACCACCACCTTCAAAAATATGCGCAAGAAGCACCTTCTTACTTAAAAGACACTGCCCATGTCCTAAGAACTATGGAGAATATAATTTGGGAACAAAACTATGTCTGGGTGACCCTAGATGTCACATCATTATATACAATAATAAAACATAAGAAAGGCCTGGGTGCAGTGGAAAGAATTATGGAAAAAGATGAAAACGTATCATTAAATTTTCGGAACTTCATCTTAAATAGTATTCATTACATTCTTAAACACAATTATTTTTTCTTTAATGATTCATTCTACCTTCAAACCACTGGCACAGCCATGGGGACCAGGTTCGCCCCCAGCTATGCAAACATATATATGCGGGACTGGGAATCCAACCACATATGGAGTGGGCATGGCTGGGTAGCGAACCTGGTCCTATGGAAACGTTTTATTGATGACATTATCTTAATTTGGCAAGGACCACAGGAGGATCTGTCATCATTTATAGACTATATCCATCGAAACGATTATGGCTTAAAGTTTACATATGAAGTCAACACCACCACTATCAATTTCCTTGATTTAAACTTATTTGTAGAAAACAATCAGATTCAATCTAAATGTTTTTTTAAAAAAACTGAAGGTAACAGTTTCATCCATAGAAAAAGCTGCCACAAAGATAAATGGTTGGAAACCATACCTAAAAGCCAGCTAATACGAGTAAGAAGAAACTGCTCGAAAAATGCAGATTTTAGAGAACAGGCTGAGCATTTGAAAAACAAATTTGTGGCAAAAAAATATGAAACAACACTGCTAGACAAAGAAATTAAGGAAATTGGAAAAAAGAATAGAAGAGACCTGATAGCTTTAAACCCACCAAAAAAACACTTTAAGGATAACTATAATTTCTCTTTCACCACCCAATACAACACACAACATTGGAAAATAAAAAAGATTCTCAATAAACATTGGGACATCCTGCGTCAAGACCCCATTTTAGGTAAAGTTTTACCAAAAAAAACACCAGTGATTTTCAGGCGAACAAAAAACCTGAAAAATGTACTAGCTCCAAGCTATGCTTTAAAAGCTCCACATAAAAGCATAACTTCGAACATTAGTGGTTTTACCCCCTGCAATTCTTGCAAAGCCTGTAAAAATCAAAAATTTATACAAAAGAAAGACTTTACAAGTTTCTCTACAAAAGAAAGATTTAAAATAAAATCTAATATTAATTGCAACACGAGGAATGTGGTCTATATGCTACAATGCCCCTGTGGGAAACAGTATGTGGGGAGAACATGCAGAAAATTAAAAGAGAGAATATTGGAACATCAAAATAATATTAGAAAGAAGTCAACGAAACATATAGTTCCACTACATTGCAATACTTGCAATAAATTTGACTGGCAGAGTTTCATGTTTTTGGGTATTGAGCAGGTGGATCCATATTGGAGAGGAGGGAATCTGACCAAAAAGCTCTCTCAAAGAGAGACTTTTTGGATCAGTAAATTAAAAACACTCCAACCTCTCGGTTTAAACTTAGATATTGACCTATGGAGCTTTTTTGATGACTAAATAAACGATCTTCTTTTCGGTTCTTGTGTAGCGCACAGGTATTATCACACTTCTTTCTCATTCGAAAAATTGAAGCTTCATATATGTATTTTTCGTTTTTTATTTTATTTTATTTTATTTTTATTTTTATTTTTATTTTTATTTCACATTTTATTTTACATTTTATTTATTTTTTTTTTAATTTTATTTTTATTTTTATTTTTATTTTGATTTTTATTTTTAATTTTAAATTTATTTTCAAATTTATTTATTTTTAAATTTTTTTATTTTTAATTGTATTTTTGTTTTTATTTTTATTTTTATTTTTATTTATATTTATTTTTATTTTTATTTTTTTATTTTTATTTTTATTTTTATATTTATTTTTATTTTTATTTTTATTTATTTTTTATTTTTTATTTTCATTTATTTTTTCAATTTTATTTTTATTTTTATTTTTATTTTTATTTTCATTTTTATTTTTATTTTTATTTTTATTTTTATTTTTATTTTATTTTTATCTTTATTATTTACATTTACCTTTATTTCTATTTCATATTTATTTCTATTTTTAATTTCAGCTTTGTTTCTATTTATATTTATATTATACTTTTATATTTTTTTGCATTTTTATATTTATCACCCCCTTTTTTCACTATATATATATATCTTGGGGGTTCCCCCCCCCCTTTTTTCATATCCAAGACTTCATTCATTTCAAAGACAAATTAACTCTATTAACCTTTGAGTAGAAAGAGACAGAAGTGTGATATGAATGGGTCCCACTAATCACAATAACATGTATAGGTAACAAGCACTGTATGACCAATGTATTGTATTGCATAACGAATGTATACTAAAGAATGGGTAACTTTTGCATCATATAAGACTTTTAAATAGTATGGAAACTTAAGAATTGTATATACACATATACAGAACAGTCAATTTATGTATGTACATGAATCCTTATTTTCTTTTATTATATTTTGTACATTTTATTTATATAGCGAGATGTATTTACAAACTGTGGAATCCCAGTTTGCATGACGAATATTAACTACAGTAGAAAAATATACATCTTGGCTTTTTCTATTTAGAGTAGTACCACCCAGAGTTCTCTTAATTGTTCTTTTTTTCTCCCCACCCCGGTCTCCTTTATTCACATATAAATGTTCTGAGTCAATGCATTAAGAACGAGAGATTTATAATGGCCGCGACCCACTTCCGGGTCTGTGAAACGCAGGATGGAACGCACACGCCGAACGTGATGACGTCACTAGGAAAAACACCGCGGCACACGCGATGACGTCACCAGGTTCCATGCCGCGAAAATTGAAAACCAGCTGACGAACATTTCGGACTAAATGGGGATGTATATAAGGACTGGGAGGGGGGATATGTTTTATGCTGCTATTTTTACTTCTGCACTTTACTGCACTAAGTCCCTGAGGAAGTCCATATCCAGGACGAAACGCGTAGGACGTGCATGGTGACAAGCCGTTTATTTTATACTGATATGTAAGTCATTAAATACTTTTTTATTCAACTCTGGAAGT
Organism: Pelobates fuscus; assembly: GCF_036172605.1. Classification (NCBI taxonomy): domain Eukaryota; kingdom Metazoa; phylum Chordata; class Amphibia; order Anura; family Pelobatidae; genus Pelobates; species Pelobates fuscus. Next base: position 147,786,028 of record NC_086322.1, read on the forward strand.
GTACTACATTTGTGTATATATCTTTTTCTTTTGAGATACATACATTCTGCTCTGTGAGGAACCTGTGAGGAGGGACAACATACTGGACACTGAAAGATATCACTCAAGGCTTTTAAAATTCTACAAATCTGTGAGTGACCAATTGTAACTATTAAACAGTGCCAATCCCCACACAGTTAAACGCTATGTTTTTCTATTGTACTTATATTTAGCAGATTTTCCCCTATCTTTGTGCATATATCTATTGAAGACAAGAGGAAGTCTTCGGGGAGTTATCGGGATACTTCACCTGAAACATTAAGGGAAGTCCTGGTTCGCTTTGTATCATATTATATCATCTTTTATTCACTGGGTTGTGTTCACATACATTGTTGTTTATCCAGCTGAGGAAGCCTATTTGGCGAAACGCGTCCTGGAAAAGACTGTAACTATTGGACTTTTTATTATTTTTTGCCTTTATAGTGTGTATTTATATTTACTGTTTGATATTTTTATATTGATATATATTTTTTAAAAGAGTGATAGTCAAATAAAATTACTATTTTTACTGAGACACTATCTGGCAAAATCTCGTTCCTGCTACCAAAAAGAAGGATTGTGGTCCTTAACCACATATGCTGTACCATTGAGCCTAGTTGAAGGCTCTGGTTTTGTGAGTACCCCATTCTGAATTACACGTATATAAGCCACTTACCAAAGATACTACACTATATGCACTTTATGCCCTAGATTGGAAAAGGAAGAACAAAAGCCGCCCAAGAAGGGAGAGGGTCGCCTTTACGGACCCTATAAGCGCATGAACTGAGCTAAAAACATTTTGGCTCTTTAAAGTGTGAGTGGGAATAATCTTATATACATACTTGAAAATATACCTTACAGTGTTATACTATGATATATTCTTTGTGTTTATACTTTTAAGGAACCGTATATCAAGGTTAAGATCTCAAAAGAGAAAGAAAAAGGATATTTAAGGTATATCCACTTATTCTCAAAGATTCTCTGTATTTTCTGACCTTATATATAAATATAGCGCTTCACCATTTCCCTAGATTGAAACACACACATTGCCCTTGATACAGTGCCTGCATTTGGGGGGACACAACATGATGTAGGGGGGGCCATGGTCCCCTCTAGTGACGCCACTAGTTGACACGTCTGCACTCAGATTCAACTTGCGTCTTCGAATGGGGTCTTGTAGAGATCTTCATTAAACATAATCTTCCCTCATAAGTTAAATGAATTACTGTTAAGGAGTATGACTTCTTGGCAATTGGTTTCTATGTCTGGTTTTCCAGTTACTGTCCTATTGTATGGGGCCATGTGTGTCTGTGTTAGTAATATTTAATAGCATATTTTATATATATATATATATATATATATATATATATATATATATATATATATATATATATATATCTACTGTATATACTCGAGTATAAGCCGACCCAAATATAAGCAGAGGCACCTAATTTTACCACACAAAAATGGGAAAACGTATTGACTCGAGTATAAGCCGCCTAGGGTGGGAAATGCAGCATTTACTGGTAAATTTCTAAATAAAATTAGATCCCAATAAAATTACATTAATTGAATATTTATTTACAGTGTGTGCATGTTTGTGTAGTGTGTATATATAATGAATGCAGAATGTGAGTTTGTGTGAATGCAGTGTGCGTGTATACAATGCAGTGTGTGTATAAAGCGGTGATCCAGCATTGTGTTGTGGTTTCCTCAACCAGATTGATATCCATTTGGTGATGAATCCACGTTCCTACCCCACTGACAGAACCAAAATTGTTTTTTTAATAAACCACTTGTCCGGGAAAGCTTTAGCATGGGCCAACCCCATGTGGGAGAATACATCTCCTATGTTTTTTGCAGATTTTTTACAGCTTTCAAACGCATGTTTGATCAACCCGGTAGGGTTGCCTCTGCTGGCAAAGCTTTGCTTAGGGTCCGACAGGGTAACAGATCTGTAGCGCATTATACTATAGAATTCCGCACTCTAGCAGCTGAAGTGGTTTGGAATAACGACGCCCTCGTAACAGCCTTTCAGGAGGGTTTGGCCGCTTACATACTGGATGAAATAGCATCCAGGGAATTGCCTGTTCTTCTGGATGATGTTATGGACTATATAATTCTTATTGACAACCGTATTAGAGAGAGGCGTAGTCAAAGACGGATGAATACTTAGGTGTTACCTGCTCTACCCAGTACTGCATTACTAGCTTTACCCCTTCCTAGTCAACCATCCCCTGAACCCATGCAATTGGGTGCTACGGGGTTAACTGAGGCTGAAAGAGCGTATCGTAGAAGGGAGGGGTTATGCCTTTATTGTGGAAAGAGGGGGCACCTCTGTAGGACCTGCCCTAAATTGCAGGAAAACTTCAGCACCTAAGGACTAGAGAGGGGTCGGCCTCGGGTGTTGTGACTTTGTCCCCTCATGTGTCCATCTCTAGACCGTTTATTACGGTTTCTCTTTTGGTCAATAAAACCACTATAACTACCAAAGCCTTGATCGATTCAGGTGCGCCAGACAACCTTATGGATGAGAACTTTGCTAAAACCGCAGCCTTGACTTTGATCCAAAAGGCCACACCCTTGCCTGTTGAGGCCATAGATGGTAGACCACTTGAGAAACCTCTGGTGACCCATGAAACCCAAGAAATAGTTATGTCTGTGGGTGCTTTGCACAAGGAAAGGTTTACCTTCCAAATAATTGACTCGCATACTGCTTCCATCGTTCTGGGTTTTCCCGGGTTAGTTAAACACAACCCAGTACTTTATTGGGGTTGTTTAGATATACTCTCCTGGGGGGAATCTTGTCAACGAGACTGTATGGCCCATGTACGTCCTGTTTGTTTACTCAATGTGCCCACGGCTAAACCACTTTCTGTTTCTGTCCCTTCTGTGTATACAGACCTTGCATTGGTTTTTGAAAAAAGGGAGGCAGATAAGCTACCTCCACACCGTGACTATGACTGTGTCATAAACCTGTTACCGGGTACTATGCCTCCTAGGGGTAAGGTCTACCCTCTTTCTGAGAAAGAAAATCAGGTCATGGAGGAGTACATATGGGAATCCTTAAGTAAAGGTTTTATCAGAAGGTCCTCCTCTCCTGCTGGTGCTGGTTTCTTTTTTGATGCCAAGAAAGAGGGCGATTTGAGGCCATGTATAGACTACAGGAGTCTGAACAATATAACGATAAAAAAACGCCTATCCTATCCCTCTCATCACTGAGTTGTTTGATCGTGTTAAAGGTTCCAGATATTTTACCAAACTAGACCTCAGGGGGGCTTATAACCTTGTTCGTATTAAGGAGAATGATGAGTGGAAAACAGCGTTCAATACACGTAGTGGGCATTACGAATATCTAGTCATGCCTTTTGGACTGTGTAATGCTCCTGCTGTGTTTCAGGATCTCATAAATGATGTCCTTAGGGATCTACTGCATATCTGTGCTGCGGTATACCTTGATGACATACTTGTATATTCTCCTGATTTGAAGTCACACCATAACCATGTGAGGATGGTGCTTAAGAGATTGTTGCAGAACGGTCTTTATTGCCAATTAGAAAAATGTTCGACCGGAATTCTGTACAATTCCTAGGGTATGTCATTTATGAACAGGGATTCAGCATGGATCCTTGTAAATTGGAAGCCATACTGTCTTGGCCTCTTCCCCAAGGACTTAAGGCAATACAGCGCTTTATAGGGTTTGCCAATTATTATCGAAGGTTTATTAAATACTTTTCATCTATTATTTCTCCTATCACTAAACTGACTAAAAAAGGTTTGCACCACAGTGTTTGGACTCCTCCAGCCCTTGAGGCCTTTGAGACTCTCAAAAAGGCATTTGCCACTGCTCCTGTGCTACACCACCCTGATCCTTCCCTTCGTTATGGAAGCAGACGCTTCTGAATCAGGCGTAGGAGCAGTGTTGTCACAAAGACAATCGTATGCCGAACCTCTCCATCCCTGTTCTTACTTTTCTAAAAGGTTGTCTGATTCGGAAAAGAATTACGACGTCGGGAACAGGGAACTTTTGGCTATTGTGATGGCTTTTAGAGAATGGAGGTACTTATTAGAGGGAGCTAGACACAAAATCTTGGTTATAACTGATCATAAGAATCTCTCCTATATAGCAGATGCTAAAAGGTTGTCCTCTCGGCAGGCTAGATGGTCTTTATTTCTTTCACGCTTTCAGTACATTATCACATATAGGCCTGGATACCGTAATGACAAGGCTGATGCTATCTCCTGACAGTACGAACCTTTGGAGTCGATTGCCCCCGCTCCCGAACCCATTGTGCCTACATCTCAGATAATAGCTGCTACCCGTTTGGTTATTTCATCTCTTTTCCTTGACAGTATCAAGGCATACCAATCCCAAGCACCCTCTCAGACACCTGTTGGTAGACTATACGTGAAAGTAAAAGACAGAAAAAAGTTATTAGCTTTATTTCACACCGCCAAAACTGCTGGTCATCCAGGGGTTACCAAAACGTACAAGGGTCTCCTTCAACAGTTTTGGTGGCCCTCACTTAAAAAGGACGTGCTAGATTATGTGCAGGCTTGTTGTGTCTGCACACAGTGTAAGTCCCCCAATGTTAAACCACTGGGACTCCTTATGCCCCTATCTATACCCAAGAAACCATGGACACACTTATCCATGGATTTTATTGTGGATCTTCCTTCATCTGATGGACAGACAGTAATTTTGACTGTAACTGATAGGTTCTCCAAAATGGCGCACTTTATTCCACTTAAAAAGCTACCTTCTGCGGTTCAGTTGGCTCAGGTGTTCCGCTTGCATGGTATACCACAAGATATCGTATCCGACAGGGGCCCTCAATTTGTCTCTCGGTTTTGGAGGGGCTTTTGTGCTGAGATGGGGGTCTCCTTGTCGTTTACTTCCTCCTATCATCCACAATCTAATGGAGCTACCGAACGGGCAAATCAGTCTGTGGAGTTGTATTTACGCTGCTTCACGAATGCGCACCAGGACAACTGGTCTCATCTCCTTCCCTGGGCTGAATTTGCCAGGAACACTGTGACTCATTCATCTACTGGCGTAAGTCCTTTTATGGTGGCTTATGAGTTCCAACGGTGTGTTCCCGGTGTGTTCTCCGACAAGGGATTGCCAGCTTTGGACGAGTACCTCGCCTCCTTACGGAAGATGTGGGATCAAGTCCATGCTGCTCTCTCTCGTGCTGCAGTTACTCAGAAGAGATTCGCTGATCGTCGTAGGTGTGCGGCTCCTTCTTATGCTCCGGGTGATAGGGTTTGGTTGTCCTCTAGGAATCTCCGCCTCAGGGTTCCCTCGATGAAATTCGCGCCCAGGTTCCTTGGTCCCTATAAGGTATTGCGTAGGGTTAATCCCATGTCCTACTCCCTGGCCTTGCCTCCTTCCATGCGTATACCTAACACTTTTCACACCTCCCTTTTGAAGCCCTTGCTCTGTAATCGGTTCTCTGGGTCTCTCAGGCGTTCCGATGCCCTCCGCGCGGTCTCTGGTGACGTGTACAAGGTGGCTGCTCTCCTTGATTCTCGTTTCTCTCGAGGTCGGTTACAGTATCTGGTTGATGGGAAGGGTTACGGCCCTGAGGAGCGGTCTTGGGTTTCTGTCTCTGATGTGGACGCGCCCACTTTGATCCGCTCCTTTCATGCGCGGTTTCCTTTGAAGCCTTTGGCTTCCCACCCTCCGGGTGGTCCTCGAGGGAGGGTTATGTCAGGACTCTGTGGGCGGCTGTGAGGGGAGGCTGCAATCCACGGTCCCCTCTTCCCCTACCTGTCGGCGAGTGGCGTCCTCTCTGCTCGACGTGCCGCTCGTGTCCTCCTCCTCTCCTCCCAGCGGCAGCACGTATAACGCTGCACGCTGGGAGCCGGCACATTTTTTCCGAACGCAACAGCACAATAATCACAGTGGGAGGTGTAAATACCTCCCACGTGTGATTGTTAATTCTGATTGGAAATTATCCAAACAGAATTAAGCACAGGAGTTATATACTCACCTTTCCTGTCTCTCAGTGCCCTGTTGTGGTCTTGTGTTACCTGTATTGCAGTTTGCTCGTGCGTCTCTCTGGTTACCGATTATTTGGCTAGTTGTTCAGATTTTCCTGTTTTCTCCATTCCTTTGACCTCGGCTTGTTTCTCGTTCTCCTGTTTTCTGGTTCCCTTTACTTGGCTTGTCTCCTGACTATTCTTAGTGTGCTTAACCCGGCCACTCTAAGGACCGGTATTGCACCCTTTCCTTCTGTGACCTGTTAGCGTGTTTGGTTCCCGAATCGTGACAGAGGGGGGATATAGCATTCCCTGGTGGTCCAGTGGCATGGGCTGTGCAGTGGGGGGGGTGGGGCAGCAGCAAGCTGTTTCTTGCCTTTACAGCAGCCCCTCCAGCTCCCAGTGTAAATCTCGCGGTCTGCGTGCCGAGCGGAGCGTTGCCACGGGTGTCGCGAGAGTTACACTGGGAGCTGCTGTAAAGGTAAGAAACAGCTCGCTGCCGGCCCCCAACTGGACCACCAGGCTTGTAATGAGCCCGGCGGTCCTGGTCTGTATTATGGCAATGTAAGTTGGCATAATACAGACACTGACTCGAGTATAAGCCGAGAGGGGCTTATTCAGCACAAAAAATGTGCCGAAAAACTCGGCTTATACTCGAGTATATATGGTATATTCAAGTAATGATTGTAGCCGTATTAGTTCAGTAATGCAGTTGTAAAAAACATAAAATTTGTATCTTGTAATACCTTTTTTGTTGGACTAACAGAATTTCTTAATGACAATCTTTTGGAAGAACCTCCCTTTCTCAAGTCTAAAGCATTTCTGAGCAAGACGACACATAGAATTCAAAGTTGAGTTTGATACAGAGGTTAATGCAACATGAATGCAGATAAGACACAGGTTTGATAGAAAATAGACACTATTCTTGCAGTGTCATAAATATCTTGTGTCTCTCTCCCCCCTCCTCTGTGGTCCCCCAGTGGAAGGCTTAAAGGGACACTCCAGGCCACTTCTGCCCATTGGAGTGGTCTGGGTGCCAACTCCCACTACTCCTAACCCTGCAAGTGTGATTTTATTAAAGGACACGGAGGCTCATATTATGCTTATCTCTTTCTTTATTATACCTCAGCAGCAAAGTGAAGGTATAAGATATTCATAGAAAAAAGAAAATCAATAAGAACAGGTTCTCAAAGGGTTAACATAACATTCTACCCTTAACCAATAGGAACAGTCCTCTTGTCCATAACCTCCCATGTGACCTCTCCTCTCCCTCTTTCTTTGCTGCTGCCTCAGCTAAGTATCACCTAATTTTATTTCTCTCTAGTCAGAGGAATTTATTGCTTCTTTGCTTGCATTTGTGTACTTGTTTTACTGTATTTTCCACAGTTTTTCTTCCTTAGGTAGACCCCTTTAAGCCAGCGTGTCCAACACGCTTTGGGGTTTTTTCATTTACTCAGCGGTTTGCCGCCTCAGGCGGTAAACCCACCCCCTCCCTCACCGCTCCGGGTAAACTGCAATAATTACCTTGCAGGGTTAACTCCACCTCTAGTGGCTGTCTACTAGACAGCCACTAGAGGGAACTTCCTGGATTATAGCACAGATTATCTGTGCTAGAGCGTCGCTGGACGTCCTCACGCTGTGTGAGGACTTCCAGCGTCGCTCATTTCCCCATAGGAAAGCATTGAAAATGTTTTTCAATGCTTTCCTATGGGGAGCGCTAATGCGCATGCGTGGCATTGCTGCGCATGCGCATTAGGTCTCCCCGGCCGGTGGGTGGGATCAGTCTCGTCCACCGGCCGACAGAGTCAGTAGGAGGAGCAGCGCGGAGGAGGAGACAGCAACGAGGGACATCGTCGCTGCCTCAGGTAAGTGACTAAAGGGGATTTAACCCCTTCAGTAACCGGGGATTGGGGTATGGGAGGGAACCTGCAGTGCCAGGAAAACGGATTGTTTTCCTGGCACTGGAGATTCCCTTTAAAGGCTGAAACGTTGGGGCTATCATTTCTCCTGCTTTAGGTTAGTATGCCATACTATATGGGTGTATAATATATAAGGGGGACCTAATGTCCTCCCCCTGAGCGGTGGGTGACCTAAATACTAATAAGGGGGGGACCTAATGTCCCCCCCCCGAGCGGTGGGTGCGGGCCCTACAGTAAAATAAGGGGACACACACCTAATGTCCTTCCTCCTGGCCCCCACCCCTGAGCGGCGGGTGTGGGCCCTAAATACCAATGGGGTGGACCTATTGTCTTCTCACCCCGGACCCCACCCCTAAGCAGCGGGTGGGGGCCCTAAAAAAAGTCAACCCCCCCATCCCAGGTGACTAGGGGTCCCCAAACCCCTAGTCACCCCTCCCCCCCGAAAAAAAAAATTATCCCCCTACCAACCCCCCTCACTTTAAAAAATAATGAGGTGGGGACCTTTAACTAAGGACCTGTAAAAAAAGAAAAAAAACGTACCATTTGATGTTTTCTTTCTTCTAAAATCTTTTTTCAGTCCCAAAAAAGGCCAAATAAAAAGCCATAATAACCGACGCACTTTAAAAAAAAAAAAAACGAGCGCAAAAATAAAATAATCCTTCTTCACCCATGGAGGGCTCCGCGCAGACTGAGCTCTGCAGAGCGGGGGAAGGCTTATAAAGCCTTATACCAATTTAGGGCCCTCACCCGCTGCTCAGGCGTGGGGGCCAGGACATTAGGGCCCCCACCCACCGCTCCGGAGTGGGGGCCGGGGAGAGGACAATAGTTTCCCCCCATCATTTTACTTTAGGGCCCCCACCCGCCGCTCAGGGGTAGGGGCAGGGGGGGCATTAGGTCCCCCTTTAGTTTAAAAGCAGTGGGGGCGACCCTATTTTTTTAAACCAGTGAGCAGCCATAGGCTGCTCACTGTTTACTAGACATGTCCCTACTCGCGGTATAGCGAGCAGGGGCAAAATTTACTAATACTAAGTAATTTTTACTTAGTATTAGTAAATTTGTCTGAAAGACCAATTTAGGTCTTTCAGCCTTTTGGCAGATAACTCCCTAATACCGTGGGAATTAGGGAGTTATCTACTAAGCGGCTACCACAGAAGTCCCGAAATTCCGAAGTCTTTAAGTGCCGAAGTCCCGAATTGCGAAAATCCCGAATTTCGGAATGCCAAACCAAACCGAAAATTTTCCCCATGCACATGCCTAGTAGGGAGCTCGAGGCTGGTGGGATAACTCAGCGAGATTGGCCCAGTAAAAATCCACTGAGTAGGCAGTGCTGTGTGGTGGGCATAGGCTAAAAATCCTCCCGGCACCATTCTACTCTTGACCTCTAGACATGTTTTCTGTTTTTACTCTTGGTGGGCTTCAGTGGTTCTCATTTCTTGATATCTGATTAATACTGTAGCCTGTATACATATAACCCAATCGCATTGTGTTTTTCTGCTCTTTTACCTTACAAAAAAAAAAAAAAGTGCTGAATTCACTGTACACTTACAATAATTTGACATGCCAATTCAATGCTGACTCTATAGTGTATAATGCGTCATCTGTGTTTCTAACGTGCACTTCAAAAATAAAGAAATATATATATTTATATATATATATATATATATATATATATAAAGTCTAACCCCTTAAGGACCGCAAACGTATGAGGTACGTCAAGCAAAAAACGGTCCTTAAGGACGTATGAGGTGCACCCGTGGTAAATTTAAACGTTGGAAGTGATTGTGATCGCTTACAGCCACTCTATGAGTATTACACGATGCCTCGATATTGAGCCATCGTGGAATACCCCCCCACACTGCCGGGCACCTGAGTGATCGCTCCCCCCCCCCCCTGAAGCAATCACTTCCGGGTTGCCGCACGTGGCGCCCGGCAGTGTAGGCAAGAGCATCGGAAGCCTTCAGGCAAGCTTACGATGCTCTGCCTGTACGGAGTGCCTCAAGGGGTCCAGGAACTCAGTTAAAATAAAATAAAAATTAACCCCTACCCTCCCTCCCACTCCCCATGTACTTACCGATCACCGGTTTATGAAGTAATAAATATATATTATGTCATACTAAGTATTTTTTTTTATTAATATATATATATTTTAATATAAAAATACACACAAGAGTAAAATTACACACACACACACACATTTGGATGTCCCTTACAGCATATCTGAGGCCGAGGATCCTCTTTCTACAGAGAGAGCTCTGGCAACTAAGGAAGACATCTGAGAGCGCCTGAAAAATGTACGCACCTGGTTCAGAGGGGACATCGCAGTACTGCAAGAAGAGATAACAGCAGTCACAGACCGTGTGAAAGCTACAGAGGAAGATATAGCCACAATAACGATACACCAAGAAGACACAGCCAAAAATTTTTAGCAACTACAGTCTTCACACCAGGCCTTGCATTCCAGAATGGATACTCTGGACGACGCAAGGCAACAGAATAACATTAAAATACGAGGCATAGCTAAATCCATAGATGACAGGGTGCTGCTACACTTCCTGTGACACCTCCTCTCTGCTATCTTGCACCCTAAGCAAGCCAAATATACACCTTACAGGCTTTCCAAGTCCGCCAGGGCTCCAGCGACTGCCTCCTGCGATGTTCTACTTTGCTTCCAATCCTTTTGTGACAAGATGGCGGTGGTAGACGCGCTTCAAAGCAAGAGCCCCTTCAAGTTTGCAGACATGCAGTTCACCGTCCTGCAGGATTTATGCAAGACACACCCTAAGCCCCTGTTTAGTTTAATTGCCCCCACTCGCAGGGCATTGGTTGGAGACACTAACCCCCGTTAATTATTTGAATAGGTGGCCCACCATGGGGTACTTTATTAGAATGGGGCTAAAAAGGCTGCTCACTGTTTAGTAGATATGTCCCACTCTCAGCATAGCATATTACTAAGTAATATTTTAGTGGAGAGCTCCCTAATACCGTAAGAATTAGGGGGCTATATACTAAGCGGCTGGCACAATTTGGATCGAAATTTCATTCATTTTAATGAAATTTCAAGCCGAACAAAATGCATGAATTTCGTACTAACACAAACGGACAAACTGAACTCATGGTGTTAGGATGAAATTCTGTGATTGCGCTGACGCCCTGTCTAAATGACGTTTGAACGGCAAATGAAGCAACGCGAGAACTTAGGAAGAGAGATGAGTATTGTGAGAAAATTTCTTTGACACAGGTAATGGAGCAGGCTAAAGCTCCTCCTGTGGTCAAAGAAGGTCAAGCGTAGGAAAAATACATAGACATTTGTCTAATGTTTTAAAGAAAACTAGATCAGATAGAAAGAAAAGAAGAGCAGATCCTGAGAGAGGAACAGAAGGGGAAGCGATTGGGGAAAGGTAAGTTTGAGATGACAGTGCCACTTTAAATCAACTTATTTTAATGGTTTAAAGTAATGAATAATGATGTTTAATCTCAATGTAAAATATGTTATCAACACTGAAATTTGAAGTTTTTACAAAAATAGATCCACTTCAAATAAAAATGGTCTATATAAAAATATTTTTGGGGTGTTACTTGTTTGGGTTGAAAGTGTATAGGTTTTTTTTTTTTTATAATTCTTTATTTTGTGGTGCTGAGATATACAAACAGGCTTACATCGCCACGACAGCTGATATATGCCGATGAAATAGTACATAATAAACATTATCATGGCAATCAATGATAGCACATTTTTATATGAATCAGGCTAGGCATACATGTCTATGTCCTTGGTTACTTTCAGATTGTCCGGAACAATAATTATGGATGACATTCTGGTTTATTTCAGGAATGTATGAAGGTTTTGTGCTGCCCACGCTTACAAGTGTCTGTGCTTCTGGAGCTGAGTGTCTGTGTAGCGGGTGCTAGGGTGTGGATGTCATTTCGTCCAGGGCTATACGTGTAGCAGGTGTGACTGTTAGGTGATTTAGATATCCAGAGAGCTCAGAGCGGGGTGTAGGTTGATTGTGGGCGCGGGTTGTGTTAATAGGTATGCTAGTCTATTCGCTATGTGTAGCTTGTTTTTAATTAGCCCTGGGCTTGTGGTGGGGCGAAGATAGTCGGGTGAGTCCAATAATTCTAAGTTTTGACAATGGATGGTCAAGGAAAGAGGCCTAAGCTTTAAATGCCCATGCTATGCCAGTCGCCCGGTGTCCCTTAGGGGCCTGAGGCAGGAGTCTCACTTCGCAGCACATGGATCACGTGTCGTGATTGTGGGTGATCCTGGAATGTACAAGCCTAGTTTAGGGAGTGTGGTGGGGGTGTTAGATCTTGGATCTAGTCGCTGGCAGTTCATGGTGAGGGTGTCCGTGACCTGTGTGGGAGATGGTGTGTCTGTACCATATGGGGTGTCCCAGGGGGGGGGGGGTCTGTGTTTTTGGGAGTTTGTGTCTCCCAATCTCATGATGTTCTGTGTGTATGGCTAAGCATGTAAGATGCTGGCTGTTTGTAAGTATGATATTGTATCTGAATAAATTATGCTGTGTGCATCTATTTTTTGCAAGTGTGCAGTTAGTATGAGTAACTGTTTGAGTTGTTGCAGGTCGAGTACATAAAGTAAGTTTATGCAGACATGTAAGTACAATAAGTGTGATGAAGCATGAAGTCGATTTACTGTTCTGAATAATGTTAATGAGCTTTGTTCGGTGAGATTTGGTTTGATGCACCAACGCTGTATAACCGCCACAATTTCTCCAAAGCCCAGTCTTGTTACTTTTCATCCTGGGGAAAATTAAAAATGGAGCATATGAATCAGTATAGATACAAAAAAATATTGAGGGATTTGAGTTATACAATGAAACAACATAAAAATGCTAATAAAGTTCCAAAATATATGCACAGATACTAGTCTAGAGATACATTTGAAATATGTATTGAGTTCAAACAAGCATTGATAAATCATTATAGCCTTGTGGATAATTATCACAAGTAATTACAATCAATTACTGATGAAAGAAAGCAAAATGTATTCATAACACGGTAACACTATGTATCGAGCAAAAAACATATTAACCCCTTCAGGACGGAGTCAATAGTGCACGTTCTGATCAAAACAAAGCGTAAACAAAAACTGGAATTTGCGCTATATGTCTGTTCACCCGTAGTTCCCCTCTTTCATATTATATGCACCCACACTTATTATATATCATTTTGTTCAGGAGAAACAGGGCTTTAATTTACCATTAACTATTCATATATGGAATATAATTTATTATGAATAAAATAAAAAAAACTGTGAGAAATTTATTTATTTTTTAAAAATGTGTAGTTCCGCCTCACATTTTAGCTGTAAATGTCATAATACTGTTCGGTTTTACTGCAACAAAATGCACATATTTGTAATCAGCGATGTCTCACGAGTACAACAGTACCCCCCATTAACAGGTTTTATGTTGTTTTGGAAAGTTACAGGGTCAAATATAGAACGTTCCATTTTCAAATTGAAATTTGCCAGATTAGTAATGTTACCTTTGAGACGGTGTGGTAGCCCAGGAATGAGAATTACCCCCATAATGGCATACCATTTGAAAAAGTAGACAAGCCAAGGTATTGAAAGTGGGGTATGTTTAGTCTTTGTTAGTAGCCACTTAGTCACAAACACTGGCCAAAGTTAGCGTTCATATTTGTTTTTGTGTGAAAAAAGCAAAAAACAAATATTTGGCCAGTGTTTGTGACTAAGTGGCTACTAAGAAAGACTGGACATACCCCACTTGCAATACCTCGGGTTGTCTACTTTTGCAAATGGTATGCCATCATGGGGGTAATTCTCATTCCTGGGCTACCATACGCTCTCAAAGGCAACATAACCAATCTAGCAAATTTCAATGTGAAAAAAATGAAACGCAAGCCTTATATGTGACTCTCTAACTTTCCAAAACACCATAAAACCTGTACATGGGGGGTACTGTTATTCTCGGGAGACTTCACTAAACACAAATATTAGTGTTTTAAAACAGTAAAACATATTACAACAATAATATAGTCCATAAAAGTGCCATTTGTTTGTAAAAAATGCAAAAAACGTCACTTTTACTTAAAATATCATCGTTGTAATACAATTTACCAGTTTGAAACACTAATATTTGAGTTCAGCGAAGTCTCCCGAGTAAAACAGTACCCCCTATGTACAGGTTTTATGGTGTCGTGGAGTATTACAGGGTCAAATATAGTGCTTGCAAATTAAATTCTCTGCACTTTCTCCCTGTGTTGTCAGGCATGTCAATCAAATTTTAATTAATCAAATCACATAATTATGTTAAAAGATTATTTAAATATACATGTAGAATTTTAATATATATACATATATATGTATTTAAATTCTACGTGTATACTAATGTAATCTTTTATGTAATTATATGTATTTATCTATATATATATATATTTGCGGTTATTTGTATTTTATATATAGATAGATATATATAGAATGTCATTCTAAGTGTATTTTGTTACCAATATATATATATTAATAACAAAATACAGTTAGAATGAAATTACATATGAATATATAATTTATATTAAATTTTGTTTCAATATTTTATTTATTTATTTTATTATTTTATTTATTTATTATTTTAATTATACGTATATATATATAATATATATATGTACATCTATTATATATATAATATATATACATATTATATATATGTAACATCATTCTAAGTGTATTTTAATGCTAATATATACTTATATTAGTATTAAAATACACTTTGTATGACGTTACATATATATAATATGTATATATATTATATATATAATATATATACATATTATATATATATAAAAATATTTTCAATTTATTTTTTAACATGTTTAATTTCTTTTTTTATACTTTCTTACCAGCAGGGGGACTGTCTGATATTTTAGACAGTCCCCCTGCAGGCAGATCCATAGCCAGCTATAGGGGGCCATATTTGCCGTGGGAGGGCTGCCTGGGCTGTCAGGCAGCCCCCCAGAAGAGGATCGCGGCGGAGGTAAGTATAACTTACCTCCTGGGGCTCAAAGCCGTTACGGCGTTCCATGCCGCCGCAACGGCTTTAAAGCCCATTATAATGGGGACGGCATGGAACGCCGTAATGGCGTTAACGGGTTAAACATGAAAATAAATCAAATAATACAGATTTTACTGCCTGGGCTTTAGGAGGTGTCAAACCATGGCGCAGCGGCCTACCTTCAGCTCGCACACACAGGGCATGTCTTCCCCCACTGTACAGCATGGAGACGAGCACCGACAACATTCCGGTAATATTGATGAACTGTCTGAAGTGACCCATGTGTGGGGTGGGAATATGTCAGGATTACAGAATGATCCAGCACGTAGAATTGTGTAACACAAAGGACTGATATGTAACATATACCGGACCTTAGAATGGCCGGAGTAACGTACCAAAGAATAGTCAGGAATAGCCGAGGTCAAGGGAAACAGAAAGAGACACAACGATAAGGAAAAGCCATGAGTCAGGGATGCCAGAAAACAGGGAAGTCAAAAACAATGCCAAAGTCAAATAACTAGAATCAATAACGCGCTCTAGGACAATCACAAGGGAAACCACGAGAGGGCACTGAGCAGGATGAGAACTGGGCCTAAATACCCTTCCTCTAGATCTGACAGG
The DNA here is from genome assembly GCF_036172605.1 of Pelobates fuscus. Classification (NCBI taxonomy): domain Eukaryota; kingdom Metazoa; phylum Chordata; class Amphibia; order Anura; family Pelobatidae; genus Pelobates; species Pelobates fuscus. The sequence goes on from NC_086322.1 coordinate 147,801,602, forward strand.
CTGTAACCGGCCTTTGACCCCAAAGGCAGTTACCAGGTTCCCATTTGCATAACTGTTGTTCAGCATTAACCCTTCTGTGGATTTGGTTGCTGCTCGGCACAACTATTCCTGTGTGGACAGTAAATATCATTAACCACATTTTTATAAGCGGATGAATATGTGACAGAATAATCTTTGACGACAAGATCCTGCTCATCACAGACAAGCCAATCTGCAATGCAGGGAATTCTGTATCTCCGTTCACTACAAGTACCCAGGGGCAGGATAATGTCTCACTAAATAGTAGCATGTTATCCAATATTCTTTCTGATTTTGCTTATTTCTGCTTAGCCTATATACCAATGATGGCGAACCTGTGGCACGCGGCCATAGGTTGCCGGGAGGGTGGGGGTGGAGGCCACTGGCGCCGGTCGGCAGCAATGCAGAGTAGGCACCTGCCTACTCAAAACAGCAGGCGCTTACTCTGCTTTTCTATTGGGAGGGCCTGGAGGCAGGGATCTGTAAAGCAGCTCTCCTGTCCTCCCGCGAGCAGGCTGTGAGGAGCGTTGCCGCGCGTTACAATGGCAACACTCCACACAGCAATGAGGAGGACAAGAGAGCTGCTTTCCAGACACATACTTACCACCATCGGACCACCAGGGCTGGTTGTGTCTCCCCCCCAGTTTATGTGTGTATGTGTTCAGCAGCCTGTATGTTTATTGTTATGGATAGAATACTAAAATGCCTTTTTTTACTATTATACATTTGTGTCTTATTTGTCACACATTCCCTAATATCCTTGTAAGAGGGTCATAATGTCTTACACATGTGTGCTCAGTAACTATTTCCTCTGCAAATTCCTCCCATCCTCCCCCACTTCCTTTGTGCCAGTTAACAGCTATATGCCACGTGTAACAAAATGGAGAATCACTGTTAAAGTAACTGAAAGAAACTACTCACTCACTTCCCCTCCCATCGTGTATCCAAGATGGAGCTGGAATATGGGTGGGTTTAGACAAGACCCCTTAGACTGTTAACCAATTGTTGAATGTATACTGTATGTTTAAACTGTGACTCTGTACATGACGTATTTTTGCTTTAAGAATGAGCTCCTACTCCAGGGAATAAAGCATTCCTTGGTTTTTCACTGATCAGAAACTTTGTCTCCGGTGTAAATTACTTCTAGGGAAAGTGTGCATGCATTAATCAATCAATTTAGAAGGTGTAGATAGACAAATAATTAAAGTTTTCTTTGATCTAAAACAGTATGTATCTAGCAGTCTGTGTGTGTGTCTGTGTGTATGTATTCAGCAGTCTGTGTGTATGTATTGTATTTATGTAATTTGATGGAGATATTAATAAATATCAGCTTAATTTTATCTATAATCTATATCATTATTTATAATTCGTATCATTGAACGCTCTGTTGATGTGTTCTTCTTTTAAAACAAAAGATGTTTTTTTTCTAAACTTAAATCTCAGTATTGAGGTTTAATTGCCGTATTGGCACTTTGAGGGAAAACACTTGTATTGCGATAGGGCACTCGGGCTCAAAAAGGTTCGCCATCCCTGCTATTTACCATGCTTTACATTCTTGCACAATTATGCATTTTGAATGTCTAGACAACCTTTTTGTGCTAGTTAGTATTTATCACACTACTTCCCTAGACATGATTAACTAGCTTGTTCACTGAAACAGAATTTAAAATACACAAAATGTGCAGTGCTTCCAATATGTATTTTAAGCGGCAGGTTACCTCTTTCTAATGCTACCATTTACAATGGCTTTGATTTTCAGTACCAATTACCATCCACTGCAAAATAAAAGAAAAAATATGAAATAGATTGTCAGCCTTAGGAAATGACTTTACAATTTTTAGAAATAAAGAAATCTACTACCCAGTATTGTTAAATCTAAATAGCAAAAAGATTAAAAGATATGCCAATTAGTACAGCCTCAAGCAGTGGTTACCATAAACTCTTTACAAATAAATTAATAAACAGCTGGCCCTTCCTGGTTTCTATATCAAAATGGACGGCTCTATCTGTGCGGTAAGCGGCCATCTTACTCACTTCCCCAGCGGCTCCTCCGCCCACAGCCCGGGAACAGGTCCACGTGATGCACGCAGCGCGTTGATTGGTGCGCGGACGGCATCACGTTACGTGACACGCTGGATCTGCGCACCTGTCAGCCAATCAGCGTGCGAGCAGGCTGAGCGGCGCACGGGAGGGAGGAAAATGGCCGGCAACGGTAATAGTGGGCTTTGCGTAATACTGTGGGTGTAGTCTGTGTGTAATACTGTGGGTGTAGGCCATTTCTGTTCCTGCCATCCATTGCCTTACTAGGGTTTCCGAGGTTATAAATTGGCCGAGAGTGATATGGCGCCGAGATATAACGATATAAGTCCGTGCAGTTGGTTTCCTTCCCGGATTCAGCTCAGCTCTGTGTCCTTAGTGATCGCCCATCAACCCACACGGAAAATCAGTTATTCGGGTATTCTGCACAGTCATTGAGCCCTCAGTTTACTCTAGTTTACAGTAGGCCTGGCAATATGATTCATTTTGATTTGAATTATAAATAAATGTGATGCCACTTGATAAGTGTCGCATGACGTTTTCTGTATTTTCTAAAATTAATGTCCCTGTTTGCAGAAGCGTATTTAGGTAATTTGTTACCTGGGACAAAAATGTATGTTTCACCTCCCACCCCCACTTTTGTGTGTCGCTTCACCCCCCCCCCCCCTACAACCATACGTGTCTCTTACATGTTGCCTTTTGTCTGTCTTTTCTCCTACTGCCCCCCTTTTCTGTCCTCCATCCCATAATACACAGTGACATACATAAATACACAATCATACAGACGCACCCAGACCCCCCCTCTCCCCCCTATTCGTACACTACTGATAAGATGTAATAAATAAGTTTTTGCTTTTAAACTGCTCTACTTGCTCAAAAAGCACTCTCGTTGTAGTGGTTATGGTGGAAATAGACTGTGGGTGCCATCTTCCTGGATTGCATCAGTTTTTTTTTTTTCTTTAGGTCATTTGGAAAACAGATGTGTGAGAGAAGGTCTTGTCTCATCTGAAGTTCACTACACAGTTATAATTGTGCCAGGGAAGTAAATGTTTTGGTTATTAAAGTATTGTTATGCTAACATATTCTGTGTGTTCATAGAAAAAATGGAGAGAACAAGCTGTTGGAGTCAGAATTCAAGAGTACCCAGTTTTGCCCAGATGTTGAAGAAAAATCTACCCGTTCAGGGGTCATCTGCAGTAGTGAAACAAATAGCTCCATATGTTCCACCAGCTGTATACAGTGAAAAAAATGAGGACACCGCCAAAGTGATCCAAGTTACAGGTAGTTCTGTACATTCATACATTTTTAGCTAATATGAACTACTCTGTTGTTGGATTGTTTTTTTTTTCTACATTAACATGAGATACTACTTAAAGGGATCCTATAGTGCCAGGAAAACAAACCTGTTTTCCTGGCACTATAGGCTCCTGGAGTGCCCCCTCCTGCAGGGCTGAAGTGGTTAAAATCCCTTAAAGGGATTCTCCAGTGCCAGGAAAACAATCCGTTTTCCTGGCACTGCAGGTCCCCTCTTCCTCCCACCACCCATCCCCAGTTTCTGAAGGGGTGCCGCCGCTACTTCCCTTCATCACGTCAGCCGGCGGGGGAGACTGATCCCGCCAGCTGGCTGAGGAGATCTAATGCGCATGCGCGCCAATGCCGCGCATGCGCATTAGAGCTTTCCTATGGGGATTGAGCGACGCTGAAGCGTGAGGGCATCCAGCAACGCTCTAGCACAGAAAATCTCTGCTATGAAGCAGGCAGTGACCTATAGTGGCTGTCTAGTAGACAGCCACTAGAGGAGGAGTTAACCCTGCAAGGTAATTATTGCAGTTTATGAAAACTGCAATAATTACAGTTGCAGGGTAAAGGGTAGTGGGACCCAGACCACTCCAATGGGCAGAAGTGGTCTGGGTGCCTGGAGTGTCCCTTTAAGCCACTTACCTGAATCCAACGCCGGTGTCCCCCAGTGCTGGGTCAGGCTTTGCCCACACTCCTCCTCGCCGACATCAGTTGGCGGGGCAGACCTAATGCGCGTCAATGGCCGCGCTCGCACATTAGATCTCTCCATAGGAAAGCGTTATTTAATGCTTTCCTATGGGGAAAATCTGATGCTGGAGGTCTGTGAGGACGTCCAGTGTCAGACAATGGACCAAAAGTCTGCTTGGATTCCGGAAGCACTCTAGTGGCTGTCTGGTAGACAGCCACAGAGGGCAAACTTAGAGCTGCAATGTAAACATTGCATTTACATTGCAACACTAAGTGCAAACGGGTCACCCAGACTACTTCAATTAGCTCAAGTGTTCTGGCTGCCTAAAGTTATCATTTAACAGTGTATATATCAGGTAATGACTGACCATATATTTGTTTTAAAGGGGCACTGTATTCATCACAACACACTGTAGGTGTTATGGTTTCACCAGAACCCTGGCTGCCAGTCCCCTGGTTTGGTGTGTAATACTGTTGTTAAATCAATTAACACAAACCAAATGTCTCCGTAAACACCCACAGACCAGCACCTCACTGTCCATATTCCTAATGAGGAAGTGTAACTTTTGCATTAGCAGTACCAGTTTTGTCCAACTTTGGATGACATTGTTTGGCTCTGAATGTCAGCTAATGCACTAAGCCAATCCATGACATCTTATCTGGTTATGATGTTGACTGTAATGCGTATGATGCTTAGACAGCTTCTGTGAAGAACTATACGTTTGCTAACAATTCAGAAATGTAGTGCTATGCCATCAGCATAACATTTTTGAATCTAGAACAAGTATGCCTTAATATGGGATAGGACAGGGGTGCCTAAAAGAAGTTGTAAAACTACAACCTCCATGATGCTTTGTCATTCTATAGCATTCTAAAGGCATGGAAAGCATCACAGGATTTGTAGTTCTGCATCTGTGGATCTACCTTTTTGGGCACTCCTGTCCTGCTCAGAGAGCTCAAAATGATCTCACTTGTGCACAGGTGCATTCTGCTACTTGATTTTTGTCAGGGCTGAATAATAATTTGCTATTATTTTCTGTCTAAAATAATCAGCATACCAGAGAAACAGTGGCCTTTAAAGCTGTCATTTTTTCTTCTTTCGGTTTTCTATTTTTTATGTCTCCTTTATCCTGATGATTATATTCCCATTGCCACTTGCATTTATATTTATTTTTTCCCTTCGTATAGTGGCAGTACTCACAAGTGGGATGTTCCTTCCGGTCTTGGACAAGAAGCTCCCCCTTCTTTTAGATTTATAGCTGTGCTCCGCCTGCTGCCTCTATAAAGCCTGTAAGCCCTGAACACTCACCAGTTCTTCTTGTCCCGGCAAACGGGACGGACAGGTTTTCCCCGGTCTGGTGGAGAATGGTGCGATCTGCACAGGCTGCTGATCGAGGAGGTGAGTGCCTGATAGCTCCCCGGGCGGGATCTGAGTGGCACAGTACTTCTGGTCTCGTGTTACGGAACGCGACCGGGTACTGCTATTTATGTGGCTTGCTCGTTGAGTTCCCGGGCGGTCCTCCTCGTCGGCGTTACGCATGCGCACAGCGGTGGAACGCACGCCCGGGAGGCGTTGCGTTCCACCAAACACGGAATCGCGCTACTGCGCATGCGCGATAAGGTGTTTGGCGCCAAATTCTAAATATTTGAATATAAAGATGTGCAGAACCTTTCTGACCCCAAGGGTGGTTGTACAGTTCTGGTTCTCTGTGTCACCAGCCCTCCTACACGGACCTTATGTGGTTTAAGGTGAGGTTTATCTTTTTAACCCCTTAAGGACACATGACATGTGTGACATGTCATGATTCCCTTTTATTCTAGAAGTTTGGTCCTTAAGGGGTTAAACTCTCCTTTTATTCACCTATGCTTATGCATGCTCAATTAATTTATTTTATTAATTATTTACTATTCTGGTATTTCACAGATATGTCCAGCCCTATATCTCCGGATAAGGCAGATAAAGACAAGATGTCAACATCTGTCCCCCAAAAAGCTACAAGCAAGTCTAAGCATTTATGTTGTCTGGAATGTTCTGTACCTCTACCTGACGGATGTCGCAAAAAGACATGTAATCAGTGCGCTTCAGAATTACTAGAGAAAACAAAACAGATGTATATGGCATCCTTCCTGGGCTGGTTTCAGGAAAATTTGTCCCAGACATTTGAGTCTTTATTTTCTGTGTGCATGGAATAACATAACATCTTACAATGCCACAACAGCATTAGTAAGTAAGGCAAAAACATAGAAGGTCACATTTGTGGCTTTGAGATAACGGCACATTTTTAAAATTATTACAAAAAGCAAGGTTGTTACGCTATCGCAGTGTAGTTTAACTCGGCTTACAAGCTTTAGGGTGCTGTGATAGCTGGCATTTAAGTTAGATCAGATAAGGTCAAATCAAACAATACATTCAACTAGTACGCTGACTGCAGCGTTGAGTGTAAGCTTAAAGATTTGCAAAATGTTAAGATTAAATGCAAGCAAGATTTAACTGCAACTGGTGCATTGAGTAGCGTATGGTAGATTACATGCAAGGCTGTACTCGAGTGGGACATGTTAATTATTAAGCGTTAAGTTACATGCTAGATAGACATAATGTACAATAGAGACCACTTGAGCCGGGCTAACTGCTAAACAAGTACTTATGTCCTTGTGAGTCCATGTTGGAGAGGTGGTTAGGCGAGAGCAGGAACAGGGACCAAAGATGGCTGCCGGGGTCGTTAGAGATACCTCGCTCAGTTGCTGTAGGTGATATCCCATATGCTGCATGACACTTGTTGCGTGTGCCTCTGTGATGATATGGAGTGCCTTGAGGACGTCGCTGGAAACGGTGAGTCTAGTTAACGTTAGCAACTCCGGTCTGATTGGTGAAGTCTTACAGTTCTCGGCTGGTGTCAGCGGTATTCTGGTGCTTTCAGAGCTCTCTCCAGCAGCTCTGCGGTCAGGCGGATTGGTGAGCAGTGCAACTTCTTTCCCCTTGGTAGCATGAGACAGGGGCCTTGGTGTAGGGCTCCACGTTGCCACCATCTTGGGAGGTAGGTTTTTGGTAGTACCACGCTTCTCAGCCTTCTCTCCTGCCGAGCTCTCCGCAGTGGGGGCCGGGATAACCCCCCCCGGCCCACAGGGGGGGGAAACGGGACCGGCAGGCGTCACAGATAGTTGGCGTGTGGTTGCCGCGGAGGGAGACAGGGCAGCGGCCGTCTACCCCTCTCCCCTCTCGAGTAGGCCGCAGTCCCCGAAGCTTTATTCGACCCTTCTAGGTCCCAAAACTCACGATCTCGGGGTCTGCCACCTTTCCCACCACCGTGTGCTTAATTGATGGGCTCTTTGTGGGCATCAGAGCTGCAGGATTTGCCTAAGAGGCCAGAATTCTCTGGAGCCTCTCCTGCATGCGACGGTCAGCATGGCGGTCCGGCCCCGCCCCCCGACATTTGAGTCTTTTAAAGATTCTGTAAAGAAACAACCGGCTATTCAAGAGAATCTGCCTAAAAAATGTAGGAGGAATAGATCTCCTTCTGTGTCTGACGTCTCGTCAGGAGACTGCTCTTTTTCTTCACCTTCGGATATTTCCAGCCTGGCTTCAAGTGTGGAGAGGAAGGCTTCCCACCAGAAGAGCTGAAGAAATTTATTAAAGAAGTAACGACGGCTGTACAAGAAACTGAACCTACCAAGGGTAAGGTTAAAGGTTTCCCAATGTCTCCTAAAATTTTGGATATCCTTCATAGAGAATGGAAGAATCCTGAAAGACGTGCGTTTATTTCAAAGCATTTTAAACTGGTGTTCAAACTACAGTCTGAATACAAATGGGAAGATCTTTCTAAAGTGGATATTCAGATTGCCCAGCTGTCAAAGAAAACCACTATACCCATTGAAGTCTCAGGTCTTAAAGACCCAATGGACAAACGAGCCGAAACTTCATGCAGAAGAATTTTCCAGGCCGCAGGATATCAGTGCAGAGCTGAAATTGCAGGTTCAGCGGTTCTCAGAGCGTTTGGCTACACGCCCTGGAAGATTCCCTTATGGGAAAATCCGATACAGATCCTTCCCATCTCATGTTCCTACTGAAACTATCCAATGAATTCCTTTCAGATGCCTCTGAGGAGTTTCTTCGTTTATCAGCAAGAATTATGGGGTTGTCATCAGTAGCCAGAAGAGCGCTTTGGCTACGAACATGGACAGCTGATTCAGCGTCTAAGGCAGCCTTATGTGAATTACCCTTTGAGAGGAACAAACTTTTTGGTACTCCTTTAGAAGACATTATTAAACAGATGTCGGATACGAAGAAAGCCCTACCTCTGGAACCAAGAACCCAGGGATATAAAAGATTTCAGTACAGGGGTCAGAGGTCCTTTCGTTACCGAGGGTGGTTTCGCAGGTTTCACAAACATGGTGGGAACAACAGCCAGTGGTCTAGACATGAATCAAACAGGCAAGACAAAAAGAGGAAGTTTTGACGCCAAAAGAGTGGGAGGACGCCTTCGGTTCTTCGCCCACGAATGGGAAAAGAGTACTTCAAATGGGTGGATTATAAGAACCGTTTCAGAAGGTTACAGGATAAAGTTTTTGTCAAGACCACGTCCATCCTTCCTTCTGTCAAGCTATCCTGCAGGGGTAAAGACAGAGTCTCTCCTAACAGAAGCACTCCTTCTTTTAAGAAAAGATGTAGTAGAGAAGGTACCCAAACATTTGGGAATTTCAGGGAGTTTACTCACACCTTTTCCTGGTTCAAAAACCAGATGGTTCCTTTCGGCCGATCCTAGACCTGAAACAAGTCAACTCCTGCATACCGTACCAGAAGTTCCGTATGGAAAGTATTCTGTCGGTAACGCACATTTTACAAAAGGGAGATTACATGGCAAAGTTAGATTTAAAAGATGCTTATCTCCATGTGTACCAGTTTCAGAATCTTCCGGAAGTTTCTCAGATTTTTAGTTCTAGCAAGAAAGCCAAGGATTCTCCATTTGCAATTCAAGACTCTTCCCTTTGGCCTGTCCTCAGCTCCTCGAGTTTTTACAAAGATCCTGGCACCCATAGCAGCAGTTTTACGTCTCAAAGGTATCTCGATTGTTCCATACCTGGACGATTGGTTCCTGAAAGCACAATCAAGGCAACTGCTAAAACTTAATCTCAAAATTGCGATGAAGGTTTTAAAAGATCACGGTTGGATCCTGAACCTGGAAAAATCGAAGTTGACTCCGTCACGGAGTCTAGAATTCTTGGGTCTTCGGGTATAATCACAGTCCCTTGCTCTTTTTCTACCAATAAAGAAACAATTGAGGATTTTAAAAGCCGTATCAAAGCTGCAAAAAAACCTAAGATCAATCAGGGATGCCATGAGGTTACTAGGCCTCCTCACTTCTGCAATCCCTGCAGTAGCCTGGGCAAAGGCGGAATCAAAACCATTGCAATGGGACATTCTTTCCCAATGGACAAGACAACAGGAAGATCTAGACTCTGCCTTCCACCTATCCGAAGGGGTGAAAAGACAACTGAACTGGTGGAAAGACAGAAGCAACATCTCAAAGGGCCTATCGTTTGCACAGAAACAATGGCTTACGATAACCACAGATGCCTCCCAGACGGGTTGGGGTGCCCATCTAGGTTCTCAGTTCCATCAAGGTCTTTGGAACAGAGAAGAGGCATGCACATCCTCAAACTTCAGGGAATTAAAAGCGGTTTGGAAGGCTCTGGTTTCCTTCAGCTCAGTCATCACCAATCAGTCAGTGAGGATTCAGTCGGACAATGCCACTACGATGGCTTATTTGAATCACCAAGGGGGCACAAATGTAAAAGCTCTACAAGATCTCTGCTACCGCATTATGTCCTGGGCCCAAGCGAATCTTCTCGCAATATCAGCCACCCATATCAGAGGGTCTCTAAACATTATTGCAGACAACCTCAGCAGAAGCCATTGGTCTCAGGCAGACTGGGCGATATCAAACCAAGTTTTCTTGGAGCTGGTTTCTCGCTTCGGCAGGCCAGAGATAGATTTGTTGGCCACAAGGAGAAACAGAAAAGTACAAAGATTTGCTTCTCTCCGTACAAGAGATTTCCCAGATGTCCGAGACGGTCTTTCGGTCCCTTGGAACTTCGACATGGCTTATGTTTTCCCTCCTATCGCTCTTATACCACGGATTGTTCAGAAAATAAGATGGGAGAAGGCAAGAATTTTGGCAGTCCTACCCTTCTGGCCGAACAGAAGTTTGTTTTCAGACGTGGAAAACATGACCATCTCACGTTGTCATCTCCCAGTTTCTTCTCACATTTTAGAGAATGTGACTCTTCCCGTAGAAACCCTGGAGATGTTTCACCTGACGGCATGGTCAAGGTCATGGTCTTTCTGACCATTTATGTGATGTTTTGCTGTCCTCTGTCCGCTTGTCCACTTCGAAAATCTATTTCAGGGTTTGGATGAAGTTCAGAACCTGGTGTTCACTTTGGGGTTCGGATCCTGCCAAAGCCTCAATCCCTGTTATTCTTTCTTTTTTGCAAGATGGGTTTGAAGCCGGCCTAGGGGTATCTACGCTCAAAGGCCAGATTTCAGCTCTTAGTCACTTCCTGGTTCGTGACATTGCCTCAAACATGTTGGAACGAAGGTTTATTAAGTCCATACGGTTGAAGAGGCCTCCCAAGCTGGTTCCCTTTTCTACCTGGGATTTGTGTCTGGTTCTTCAAGCCCTTTGTGAACCACCGTTTGAACCGTTACTTCAAGTCCCCATCAAGCTGCTTACCTTCAAGACGGCCTTCCTGGTGGCTATCACCTCCGCTAGGAGAATAGGTGAGATCCGAGCTCTATCTTCTTCTCCGGAGTTCACCATATTTCATCAAGAAAAGGTGGTACTGCATCCGAGGCCTTCCTTTTTGCCCAAGGTTCTATCAAGTGCTGCGATTAACCAGCCTATTATTCTGCCAGCCTTTTGTCAATCACCTACATCTGATCTGGAAAGAAAGTGGCATCTCCTGGATGTTAGGAGATCCCTGAAGATCTACCTTCGGAAGTCTCAGGAGTTTAGATCCTCAGATCATCTCTTTGTCTACTTTCAAGGCAAATGTAAGGGTGGTGCTGTCTCCGGACCCTCGTTAGCTAGATGGCTGACAAATACCATCAGGTTGGCTTATCACTCCAAAGGGATTCCTCTTAGATTCCCATTAAAGGCTCATTCTACTTGGGCTATGGTGACCTCCTGGGCTGAAAGAGCAGCAGCATCACCTGAAGACATCTGCAAAGCGGCTACCTGGTCTTCATTACATACCTTTAACAAGCATTATAGGCTGGACATAGTCTCATCATCTGAGGCTGCTTTTGGGCGTAAGGTGCTGCAAGCTGTGGCCTGCTGAGTCCCCACCCTTTATTTTGTTGCAGGGATCTTGTTATATCCCACTTGTGAGTACTGCCACTATACGAAGGGAAAAACAGTAATTTTACTTACCGTAAATTCCTTTTTTCTTTGTATAGTGGAAGTACTGGTTTTCCCTCCGCTTTGATGTGGATTAAATGAATTTGCATTACTCTGTCTCCGTTTGGTTCTTTTTTTATTACTGGTGAGTGTTCAGGGCTTACAGGCTTTATAGAGGCAGCAGGCGGAGCACAGCTATAAATCTAAAAGAAGGGGGAGCTTCTTGTCCAAGACCGGAAGGAACATCCCACTTGTGAGTACTACCACTAGGAATTTACGGTAAGTAAAATTACTGTTTTTCTTCCTTGTGCTGGATCTCAATACTTGGGAGCAGCCATTTTGTCCTCCTCTGCCCGTAATGTCTGCTATTTGCCATGATTTTACTGATGGATTGTGGGTAAATGTGATTGGCAATTGAAGCAGAATCTTGCTTTATCCTCAATTTGTCAAGTTTTGTCAACTTGATTCCCTACTTTTCTTTATGTATTTTATGAACATTTGAGCACTCAGGAATGAAATAGAGATTTAGACACATGTACCTCTATAGAAGTAGACAAAGTGTATGTGTTTTCTTTTTTGTGTGTATGTATGACAGGTAAAGGGAACTACTTCCCAGGATTAAAAAAAATATATATACATGTTGAGTAGTCTGCCTTTGTGCCCTGGCTGTGCTTGGACTAAACCGGATATTATTTCGTAAATTTAAAGGAGAATGGAGCATCACATGAAAACAGGTTAACAAAAGTTTTAGTAGAATTTCAATATTCTATTCAGTAGTTCATTTCCCAGCGAAATGAACGTTTCCTCTTCTCTGTTTCCTTTTCAATTTGACCAGAAACACTTTCTGGTTATGCCATTAGCTTCTAAGTTAGGATTCTTCTTTGTGGAATTGTAACTTCTGTCTTTAATTTGTGTTGGTATGTGTTTCTCTTTTTATACTGCATGCAAGTTTTAAAACCACAAATTAAGTGCCACAGATAAAAAGGATCTAATGTTTCCGTATTTCATAAAGATATCTTTGTGAAATTCTGATTAATACTGACTTGTACTTTCAATGAAATTCCAACTCAATCTAGCGATCTCATAAGACAAAATAGTGACTACTTTGCCTTATGGTAAAGCCTGAGATTGACAAAAGGAGAAGCTCTTCTGTAAACTTGTGTCCAATACCAGGAGCTGGATAGACTGTAAGCCTGTTCTATCATCCTAATTTAGTTGTAATGTTCTAGATTTGTGTGTATATAACGTGTATTTACTAACTACGTTTCAGGCAACTTTCCTGAACCATTTTTATCTAAGGTAATCTTGCCTCTACCACCGACAACGTTGGCACCGAAAAAAGTTTCTAAAGAATTCATAGTGAAATACAGACGTGGTGAGATTAATCCAGTTTCTGCGTTATACCAGTTTGCACAAATGCAGCGCATGGAACTCGAATTGAAAGAAACTGTAACTACAGGTAAAGACTGCTCACTTAAATTGCTTCCTGAGAAAAGCAGATCCACTAATTTGCATTAATCAGGTTACACATACAGATTCATGAGTTATCCTTTTATATTAGAAGACATAGATGTATAGTGTCAGATACTCTGGCATTTATTCACTAAGCGCCAAGTTAATTTAAAAATTTAAGCTAGTATAGCCAACTGTGACTGTAGGTGTCCATCTACCACATGCCAAATTCTCTAGCATTCTGTTTATTACATTCCTCTGCATTCACTCTGTCAATAGTAACCAAATTGAACTGAATGAATCGTTGTTCTTTTCAAATGTATCTCTGAATTCACTTGCTATGAGAAATACACCACTAAGGCAAACTTAGTGTTTTGTGCAGCATAGGGTTTGGGTGTTGCTAACATGATTAAGGGTTAGCATTAGGGTAGATTGTATGAATCCCAATGATGGGAATTTATTTCAAGATTTGGCTTATTTCAGAAGGCAGTTAAAATAAAAGATAAGGGTAGTGGCAAGGTTACTGGGGTAGAGTGTACTTGCATTCCCCCCTTTCTCAGTTTGCTGCACTACAACTCATTGAGAAACATTAGAAAGCAACAATCCTGTGCACTTGCACCTCCAGCACAGAGGCTTCTCGATGAAAAGCCTCTGATTTGTCAGTTCATTGACACTGACTGAAGCATACTATTTCAATCCTATGTTCTTGGAGAGACACTTATGCACACTGGTTTCCCGATGCTTTTCTATGGGAAAGAATCCGATTGGATAAGACCATCGATCCCAAAGAGACAGAGCGAAATGTCAGAGACCATTTCTGCTAGGCAGAAAAGATAAACTCACCTTTTTTTAACACTGACACGGAAGCCTTGTCACCTAAATGGTGACAAGGACACTATAGCATTAGGAGTACACAGTTCTATTCTTAATGCTAAAGTGTTCCTTTAAGTGTCTAGTGAATAGACATCTGTAGCTATGGTGGAGAATAATTCAGTTGGCTGTTTTGCTTACATTTTGCAATTTGATATTTAGCTTTTCCCTGTGATAGTTTGAAACTGTTTTTTTTTTTTGTTTTTTTTTTTAAGGGGGTGGGTCCCACCAAGATTTGTGCAATGTTTGTCATGGATGCCACCTCTTCTGAGCCCATTTGGGGACCAGTGCCATAAAATGTGTTTTTTTGTTTGTGTTTTTTTTTGTTCCCATTTTAGTCACCTCTTTGCTACTTAAGGTAAATCCAAATGTGAGTTTTTCCTCTTCTATGAATCTTATTTACTGAACATTGCCAGTTTAACCCCTTAAGGACACATGACATGTGTGACATGTCATGATTCCCTTTTATTCCAGAAGTTTGGTCCTTAAGGGGTTAAAGTGAATTTGTCACACATACACAATGTCTTAACTGCAAGATCCTGTTTAAAATGCTAACCAATATTTTCAATTGTGAGTACATGTAAAAGCAGGTTACTTATATTTCTCCTGTTACATAGGATAGGGAGGGGATGTGCTAGCTGCAGCAACAACGGCAAGTCATAGAACCTCTGCAAGCCAATACAATTCATTACACATCAGTGCATTTTAAGGTGACACTATAGTCACCAAAAACAACTTTAGTTTACTGAATCAGTTTTGGTGTATAGATCATGCCCATGTAGTCTCACTTCTCAATTTTCTGCCATTGAATAGTTAAATCATTTTGTTTATTCAGGAGCCTCTTTTATGTGATTAAAGTTCAATTTGCAGAGTAGGAGATCAAAACTTTTTTTTTTTTTTTTTAAATTCTTTATTTTTGTCGTGCATGTATCACCAACAGTTACTCAAAGCTACCTCAGCTTCTGAGTGCAATTTACAGTATTCAACAGAATCACAGGTGGGTACAGCACACATTTTAGATTATAACAAAAAACAGAACCTTAAAAGAAAACTGCACCATCAGTTAATGTTGAGTTGGAGAACACGTAGCGTTTCATACATGGACAGGACCAAAGTCTGTTGTGACAAGTAGTGGCATTCTCACCTCCAATGTTACCCATTTATATAAGAAGAGACTAGCGGACCCTGGGGTATGCCCGGATATCTTCAAGGAGAACCTCGATACAGTACAACCAATGCTCTCTCCTATACAATACACATGTACATTGTCATCACATGCCTATCTCTGGCCAATGCCCAAGGTGACCGCTGCTGAATGGGAGGAAGTGTAAAGTGCGACTGGCGCGGCAGTTAAGCCAAGTTACCAGTCTCAAACAATGCCTAACTTATAGACTACATTGTTCGTCTGACCGTGTCTCCGGGCTGATGGAGGTGTAAAAACAACTCTGCCTCCCATGGAGAATCCAGAGGGAGGGGTGCGATAGTGATTCATAAGAAACAAGAAAGACAAGAGAAATTAACAGAAAGAAAAAGACGAGACTAAGAAAGGTAGAAAAATAAAGTAAGGCGAGAGAGAAAAATGAGAAGTAGAACAGCCGTCTAAAAAATAGAAAGCAGATTAGATGTGGGGAGAGGAAGGGGAAGGAAAAGAGAGGGGGGGGGGGGGAGAGGGGCTTCCTACGTGAGGCCATACATTCGTTCACGAGATGAAGTGCCGTCAAGCTCAGCCCGAGCCCAATAGACTACTGTCCCATGGCTCCCAAATCTTTTTAAACAAACCTATTGTCACTCGCACTCTTGCAGTCAAGTCGTCCATGATTCTACACTCTCTAATCGTAGACGTCACTCCGGAGAAGTCAGGGCCTTCTGGGGAAAGCCACGCGATCGCTATGGCCCGGCTTGCGCTCAGGGTAATCTTGTGCACCAATTTTTGTTCCCTCTTGGTCCAGCCCTCTAGAGACCTATTCAGCAGGTACACCCAAGGGTCCATATGCAGGGGTCTGTTGAATGTCTGCCTCAGGAGGTCCTCTACCGACCTCCAGAAGCCGGTGAGTTTTGGGCATTCCCACCACATATGGATATAAGTGCCCCGGGAACCGCAACCCCGCCAGCAGTCATCGTTCTCTAACCTGTGCATGCGATACAGTTTAACAGGCGTGGTATACCACCGCAGCATAGTCTTCCACGCCTGCTCTTGGAGAGTGACACAAATCGAGACAGTGGAATTCGCCTCCCAGATCTCCCTCCACTCCAAACCCTCCAGAACTTCGCCCAGGTCCGCTTCCCATTGATCAGTGTAATTTAATTTACCCCATTCACTGGTTTCTGCGCTTAAGTGTGCGTACAGAAGCGTAATCATACCCTTGGGGGTGGTCCCATTGGAGCAAAGCCTCTCATAAAAGGTCAACGGACCCAAAGCAGCCTTCTTAATGTGGGGTTTGTTGGCAAAGTCGCGAATCTGGACGTAGCGGAAAAAATCTGCAGGGGTGAAATGGGCACTTTGTTGTAGCTCAGTAAATTGGACCACCGAGCCATTTTGGTAAAGCTGGTGTAGACGTTGGAGCCCCATTCGTTCAATGTTACGGAATTCTCTGGGTGCCATGCCGGGGGGAAAATCCCCGTTTCTAAGGATCGGGGTCATCGGAGAGGGAGACGTCGCCAGTCGGTATTTGAGATGACATGCGTCCCAAATTCGAATAGAATTGAGGATGGACGGACACGTACTCCGTATAGCGGGTCTATGCTCTTTGGGGACCCACATTGTGAACTCGGGCGCATCGACCCCTACCATCATAGATTCTATGTCCGCCCATCTTCTCTCCCCCTGGCGGGGAGTGCCACATGGCTACCTGCGTAAGCTGGGCCGCAAGATAATGGAAGTATAGATTTGGTAAGCCCAAACCCCCTCTATCCTTCCTTCTATACAGAACTTGGCGGGAAATTCTATGCCTCTTGTTCTGCCAGATAAAGTCCCCAATCGATCGTTGCAAATGGACCAATTGGGCTTTGGTGATGCGGATGGGAAGAGCCTGAAATAAAAACAATATACGTGGCAGAATGTTCATCTTGACAGAATGAATACGGCCTATCCAGGAGATGGGCCTATCTGTCCACTTATCAAGGTCGCCCATTAGGGCTCTAATCGTCGAAGCGTAGTTAGAGTGGTATAGGTGATCAGGGTCAGCGGTCAGGTGAATCCCGAGGTACTTAACGGAATGCGCTTCTATCTTGAGTTGATACGTGTCCTTGATCCGTGTGATCACCGCGTCCGTGAGGCATACCGGGAGAGCACTAGATTTCTGAATGTTCGCCTTATAACCTGATAACTCGCCGTAGTCTGCCATGACCCTCTGTAGCGCCAACATGGAGTCAATAGGATTCGTAACAGTCAGGAGTACGTCGTCCGCATAGGCCGACACTTTATATTCATCGGCTCCTACCCTGACACCTGTAATATCAGGGTTTCGTCGGATGGCTTGCAGTAGCGGTTCTAAGGCAAGCACAAATAGGAGGGGGGAGAGAGGGCAGCCCTGCCTAGTTCCGTTATACAGCCGGAACGGAGTCTTTGGAGCGCCCGTTATTTGGACCTGCGCTCGGACATCATGGTACATTGCTCTCGTCACCGTCACATATTCGTCTGGCAAGCCCATAGTCTTCAATACCGGGAAAAGGAATTGCCATCGTACCCTATCGAAGGCTTTTTCGGCGTCAATGGACACCGCCAGGGTGGGGGTGCCGGTGGTCTTCTGTTTCCATATCAGGTCAATATTCCTTCTGGTATTTTCAAACAGCTGTCTGCCTTGAATGAAACCGACCTGATCTGCGTGTACTAGGGTGGTCAATAGGGGGTTCAGCCTGTCCGCTTGAATCTTTGCTAGGATCTTCAGGTCATGGTTAATTAAAGATATGGGCCTATAATTTTCCGGGAGGAGCGAATCCTTTCCCGGTTTGGGCAGCAAGACAATGGTGGCCAAAGACATATCAGGATCCAGCCGGCCCCCCTGACGCAGATGTGTGAATAGTCAAATCAATTGTGGTATGAGTTCTTCCCGAAAGGTTTTGTAATAGGTGCCATCGAAGCCGTCCGGTCCAGGCGCCTTATTCCCTTTCAGGTGAGATATAGCTTTGTCAACCTCATCCTCCGTAATTTCGGCAGCCAGCGCTCCTGCAGCTTCCTCGCTCAATTTGGGCAACCCCAGGCTATCTAGATATTGGAGGATCTGGTCCTCCTCTCTCCCTCCGTGATGACTACCGCCGGGCGAGTGATTGTATAAAGTCTTATAGAAGTCCTCAAAAACCCCCGCTATCTCGGCGGGTGTCAGTTTCGTGGTGCCATCCGGATGTCTGATAGCAGCAATATGGGCCCTGTCCTGTCTAGGTCGGAGAGTCCTGGCAAGAAGGGTGTCCATTTTGTTGGCACTTTCGTAGTAAGTCCGTTTGGACCATACCATGGACCTGGCCGCGTCATCCAATAACAGCGTACGTATGTCTCTCTGGACTGCTTCCAATTGCCTATATGTTCTCTCTTCCGGCGCTGTCTGGTGTTTCTGTTCCAGTGTTCTCAGTTGTCCCAGGAGCTTTTCCAGAGTCTGGTATTTCAACTTCTTCTTCCTGGTGGCCAATTTAATTAGAGTCCCCCTCATGACAACTTTATGAGCCGCCCATAGAGTGCCCGCGTGAATATCTGGGGTGGCGTTCAATTCAAAATATTCCTTGATCCCCTTTCAGGCTTGTTCCCGAATCTCCTCGTCTCGTAGCAAGGACGCGTTCAGCCGCCACGTCCATGGCGAAGCTACGCATAAGTTGCCCAGTGTGATAGACACATCTGCGTGATCGGACCATGAGATGTTACCAATTGTGGAGTCCGCGATCCTGGACATGCCTGATGCATTAGCAAGGAAAAGGTCGATTCGTGAATACGTGCCATGGGGGGCCGAGTAAAAGGAGTAAGCCTTATCTCCTGGGTGGCGAGCCCGCCAGACATCCACCAATCCGGTATCGGCTATGAAATCTCTGAGCAGCCTATCCTGCCCGCCCCTGCCCTGGGACCTAGGGACGCCAGTGTGCGTACTCCTGTCCGCAGCCGGGCACGGGGCAGCATTAAAATCCCCACCCATGTACACTAGGCCATGAGGGAGCGCCAAGAGCTTATCTTGAAGCGTGGACCAGAAGGCAGGCTCCGGTTGATTTGGTGCATATATGTTTATCAGGTGGATTACATGAGAATATAAGGAACCTGAGACGATGACGAAGCGACCCTCTGGGTCTGCGTCGAGTGAGCTCACATTTAGCGGACAACTGCGCCTGACGAGGATCGCCACCCCATTGCGTTTGCGATGGGACCTGGCTTCATGCGATCCTGCGAAGGTGTGACCGGAACTGAGCCTGTTTTGGCAAGTGGGTCTCCTGCACAAAAGCTATATCGGATTTCAACCTATTTAATTCTTTGAACATCAGTCGGCGCTTTCGAGGCGCATTAAGACCTTTTACATTCAAGGAGTGAACCCTAATCGCCATCTCGAGGAATCGTAGCCCCGGCAATATGCACCCTGTCCGTCAATCCTATGGTCCCCGGCAAGTCATCAAGCACGCCCCTCCGCTGAGCCCCCACCCGCCCCCCCACAGGAAAAAGATGGTAAAAAGGAAGGAAGAAAGGAGAAAAAAAAGGAGGAGAGGGAGAGAAGACAGCGTCCACACTCAATCTGACGCCAAGAAACTCTGGTCTTACCAAACTCCAGAGTGTTTTGGGAATGTGTTCCCACCTTCCAGCCACGGTCAACGTAGGGAGGAACAACGGGACAATGAGCTCCCAACTTCAGGCGCCCCCTCACAGCTACTTCCGCCTTAGTAAAGCCTTCCCCCCCGTTCGGTGGCCTGAAGGGGTCCCCTGCCCCAGCGGTGACCTTGCCCAGTTGGTCTAGAAAAAACAGGCTGCCCCTCAAGGACGGACTAGCCCTCAGTATTAAAGCACCCAAGCGCCGGGAAAAAACGGCCTGCATAAGTCCAATATGCGACTTATCGTAGTATTCCCCGCCATCCCACCCCCCACCCCCCAACACATTTATACAATAGAGATATTTGAAAGAAACGGCATATCCCAGGGTGTTGAACAACTAATTGAAATCAAGATATACAATTTACATTTTACAATATACAATCTACAATGTACAATAAGGACCCTGCATGGTATCCCATGTCGCGGAGTGCGAGGGTCCAGACAGGAGTACCCCACTCAGCGGCAGTGACACCACCCGGAGGAGATTATTCACATTATATCGGTACCTCCCCCTATACCCCGTATTCCCAGCTTCTAGGTAGTGTGGAAGGGAAAACTAAGCCGAATCTCAGACACACCCGGAATGAGTAGGGACCCCGGACCCTTGGCCGCATAGGACACCCCACGGGATCACTAAGTTTCCATAGCAAAAAGGGACATTATCAATCTTAGTTGCATAATGCGAACTAAACCAAAAGAACAGGGATGAGCCAGTCACTTGGTCCACATCTCACCTTTAAAGTAGTGTTTTGATGCCCCATAGCAGGACAACGAGCCCAGTGAAAGGGGCGGTATGCGTTGTTGGTGGCCCCGATACACAACAATCACTGTCAACTGTGTGTGCTACTCGGATATAAAGGATACTACTATCAATGCAGGAAGCCCTCCCATGCAATATCACTGTCTAGAGCCCCAACAAGACAAAACATGTTAACTATAGGCTAATCAGAGATACGGACTCAACAACCCCTTATGCGTTTTTATGGTGCTTTGTTTGTTTAAACCAGTTTCTTATTTTCTATTTTCACTTTTTTACGTCAGGTGTATTCCGAAGTTTAATTGTAATCGGGGGGGGGGGAAGGGGGAGGAGGGATGTCTTGCACGCTCACCCACCAACAGTTATTGGGGGGGGAGGGAGGGGGGAAGGGAAGGGAGGGGAGGGAAGGGAGGGGAGGGAAGGGAAGGGAGGGGAGGGAAGGGAAGGGAGGGGAAGGGAGGGGAAGGGAAGGGAAGGGAAGGGAGGGGAGGGGAAGGGGGGGACACATAGTTAATCTCCGCAACACCCTGCACCACTGTCCCCACAAGGAGGATGAACACGAGAGCACATATGGCAATTTACAGAATGTACGCATCGGGGCACCGGGGGCCCGCTCCCCACCCGCCCTCCCGGAGAAAAAAGGGAGGGAAGGAGGGGTGCAAACCCTCAGCCCCACGACCCGCAGCCGGTTCTCCAGTCACAACCATCGGGCAATAACATTAGCAGAGTCCACATAAAGGCCGCAGCCAACAGAGTCCCATCTTGCCAACAGTAGGTAGCTCCTGGGAGGTGGGGCCTTTCCCCGCCAGTTGGCACCAACTTCGGTGCAGGGGACGGAGAAAACCGAAAAACATGTCCCCATCAGAGTCCCCGGCCGCCATACAAAACAACCAGAGCCAGAGGGTCGGGAAGCCCAGAGTATTAGAAGGGAAACCGTATATCAGAGCTGAACGGAAAAGGGGGAGGGTCTAGGGAGTATATTGTCCTTTCAATTTCTTCAGCCAAACATGCAATTCTGTTATCGTTTTTGTTTGTTTTTAAAGTTTTTTTTTTTTTAACCCCCTTTTTTCATTATAATTTTGAACTTATTACGTATCTTTTTCCCCTCGTTTTCATTGTTTTATTATTTTTGTATTATTTTTTTTTTTCTTTTTCATACTCTTTCCGTAATGGTGTGTGGTAAGGGCAGGGAGGAAAGCACGTAAAAGGCCGGGCAATCCCAGTTCCCGACCCCCAATCCCCCCCCCCCCCCAAAAAAAAGGTCCCACCCGCCCAAGGAAAACGAACCCCCAAGCCCCAAACGTGTAGGAAACTCTTCTCCGAACCTCAATGGGGGGATGGCCGTGAAAAACGTGGGTCATACGTGAGCGAAAACAGACAGTAAACCCTGGGCCCTCCCAAACACAAAGGCGGAACCCCCCCCCAGCAAGAAGGGGAAAAAAAAACCCTTAAAGAAGGCCATAGAATACGATACCAACGCGTCGTCATCGGCGGCTCCGCGGGCCCACTTCACACCAGTCTCCAGGCAGTAGCGGAAGCTCTCCCGTGTACAGCGCCACCGTTGGCAGGTCTGGAGACATCTGGATTCCGAGACCCTGGAGGAAGCGCTTCGGATCCCCGCCAGGTACGAGAACATGTGCTCTCCCTTCACGAAACACCATCAATTTGAAGGGGAATCCCCAGGCATATTTAAGGCCTGCTCCCCGCAACGCTCCAGTAATCGGCCGCCAGTCCCTCCGCCGCTGCAGTGTCGAAGGGGCCAGGTCTTGGTAAAGGGAAATCACGGTCCCATCATGCCGGATCGGTCCCTCTCTGCTCCTCTTCATAAGGGCCTCCTTAGTGCTAAAGTGGAGAAAGCTGAGGACCACGTCCCTAGGGGTATTTGTCTCGACCCGCTGTGCACGCATCGCCCGATGTACTCTTTCCACATGCCATTGCTCCTCTGGGATGGTCGGAAGGAGAGGCCGCAATATAGAGAGCACTAGCTCCTGGAGATCTTCCCCGGGTTCCTCAGGCAGTCCCCGCAAGCGGAGGTTGTTCCTTCGGGACCGATTGGCCAGATCTTCTATGGCCAAATCCATGTCTACAATGTGGGCCGTCATTTTATTGACCCTGTCCACCGCCTCGTTATGGGCCTGCGTGGAGGTTTCCATGCGGTCTTCTAGCTGAGCTGCGCGCTCACCCAGGGCTCCAATATCAGCCTGCAGGACGGCAGTCGACTTTGCGATCTCGCTGGCGAGGTACGCCTTCACCTCGGCTAGTTTAGACAGTACTGCCTCCTGATCCGTGGCAGAGGTCCCTTTAGCAGCGCTAGGGGACGCGTGCAGGGATCCTCCGTCGCCATCTTGGCTCCCGGCCCTGCCATGCCGCTGCGCCGTGAGAAGGTCCAGAACGGAGCCTCCGGACTCCGTGGTCCTCTTGGGCTGCTTCTTGGAGAGCCTCTTCTCCATAGCAAGGGGGTCACAGGGGAGATAAATATATAAGAAAAGGCCGCTTTTGTAGGCTTTGAGGGCGCCTTCAGGACGGAGCTCTAGTGAGACACGTCTAGTCTCATCGACGGTCAGACCACGCCCCCGAGATAAAAACTTTTAAAGTAAGTTACATCTGATTAAAAATGAAACCATTTTGTTTTCATGCAGGCTGTGTGAGGGGAGGTGTGACTGCATATACAGAAACAAGTGATTTTAACTCATTGGCAGTGAATTGAGCAGTGAAACTTCAAAGGCATGATCTGTAAACAAAAACGGCTTCATTAAGCCAAACTTGTTTTGGTGACTACAATGTCCCTTTAACTTATGTCAGGTCCAAAGCTTAAGTTAAAGATTACAAAAAAATATAAATAGAAATATTATCTAGGGGTCCCTTTTCACCTGCAACATAGTGCACTGCATACCCGTTGCTGATATTTCAGTACCATTCAATAATCATGTTTAATGACTTTCTCTGTAATGGTGGATAGATCACTTTGCAATTTGGGGGCATGAATCCTGAGCAGAACCCTACCCTTACCATAAAGTAATTTCCTTAATTACTACACTGAATATTAATTCCTACATTATCACACTAACCCCCAAAAAATATCATGATGTATAAAATGATGAAGCATGTAATAGAGGAAAATAATACCACGTTGGGTTTCAGGGGAGATGTATAAAGTACACAACCTTTCTGGAGATTACTGGCATTATTTTCCAGTAATACATGGTTCTTGAGAAATGGTGCTATCTTTTCCTTCAAGTATTTCGATGGTTTATTGGTATAAACATGAACTAGTGATGAGGATTTTTTGGTAGTCATGTATATTTATAATTTACTTATTTTTATTTAATTTTAGCTAATGTTTTTGGTGCTTATTTTGCCTTCTGTGCTGTTGTCGATGGAATTCAGTACAAGACTGGAATGGGGCAAAACAAGAAAGAAGCAAAGGCTAACGCTTCAAAACTTGCACTTGATGAACTTCTTCAGTTTGAAGAATTGGAAAAAACTGGTAATATATCTGATATTTGGAATGATGATCAGTATCTTAAAGAAGAGTTCCAAGTACCATTAAACACTTATGTAGTGGTTATGGTGCTTGGCATGTTCTTTTAAAATATGTGATTATGTGTTAAAGCCATATTTAATTTAAAAGTAGGTCTTGGTAGATTCTGAGCTGAGTTCCAAGTACCATTAAACACTTATGTAGTGGTTATGGTGCTTGGCATGTTCTTTTAAAATATGTGATTATGTGTTAAAGCCATATTTAATTTAAAAGTAGGTCTTGGAAGATTCTGAGCTATTCTGTTTTAAAGGTCCATCTCTTTGTGTCAAAATATAGAGAATGCATGTTGTAGGACGTTCAGCTCTCTGTTGCCAGGTTTTATGTATTTTGGCAAATAAGATTTTAGAATTCTTGAGTCAATGATGCATTTTAGACTCCTTAAAAAAAAAAAAGGAAAAGGTTTATAAAATGTTATCCTTGTATCTTGCAAGTATTGGAAAACGTTGATAAACAAAACAGGAAGATAGAGTAATATTCAAGCAGCTATTACTATAATCAATTCATGCTGAAAAAGACCACAGACAAATTAATAAGTAATTTACATCAAGTTTGAATATGTATCTGTTACAGTGGCAAGAGGTAATGGATTCACGTGGGCTACAATTGCAGACTCCTGTCTCCAAATTATGTTCATTTTATCCCACAGTGCATGTCATACACAATTAGAGACTTTCACCTTCTGGTGTCTTTGCATATTTTGCAGGCCACTGACGGTGACTGTTCTGCTGGGTGTCTAGTGGGTGCAGGGGAAGGTGAGTTGAATTACTTTTAAACTGTCCCTTGGGGCTACTGTCATGGTCTTCCTGCTCCCCGGTCCTCTTCAGCTCCTGGCACTTTATCTGCGGGGAGCCCATGTCAGTTGTCTCATGCATGCACAAGAGTTAAAAACACTGCGGTGGAGGAGACCACATGATTTTCCATAGACTATACCCTTTTCCCTCCTCATCCTTCAGTAGTGACTTCTGGGGGAAATGTAAAAACTTGACAGTTGTAGCTCAGCCTTTTGCTGAACTTTGTGAAGCATTGGAAATATAACAAGACGACAAAGTAGTTCGTATCTCTTTCAAAGTAGTCCCTATCGTTTAACTTCAGTAAAGTTAAAAAGTCAATATACCTCACCACGCCCATCTCCCCACTCCTCCCCCTGACCCACAACGACGCCTTCCCACCCGGGCTAGACGCCGGCCCGTTTCAACGTATGCTGGGAAAATCACTACCCAGACTCTGCCATGCCACCACCAACGGCACGGTGCGAACGCTCGAGTCCCTGATGCCTGCAGATAGGCCGACGTTCATGACGCGGTTCAAGTATAGGCAACTACTAGACTTCCTGCTAACCACCACTAGGGACGTCTATGCCCACATGCCACTCACAGACTTCGAAACGCTCTGCCAAGACCCAGACCCACTGGTCAGGGGGCTGTCAACACTCTATGGCCTCCTAATGGAAACGAGGAGGCTACCCCCACCGAGCTACATGGGTAAATAGGAAACAGACCTGGGTGCCATACTCTCGCCAACCCAATGGGAAAAGATCTGTACCCTCTCCCTTCACTGTGCGACATCCAGTGGCATACAGGAAACGGCATACAAAGTGCTATCCCGCTGGTACCGCACACCCCAGGCCACCCACTCCTATGACCCTACCACCACTGACAACTGTTGATGCTGTGAGAAAGCACAGGGCACTTTCTTCCACATCTGGTGGACATGCCCCTTGATCCAACCCTACTGGGCAGCGATCCACGCGATCGTCACAGGGTTCTCTGACAGACCACCTCGACTGGACCCAGCAGTCTTCCTCCTGCACCACACCACCACCCGTAGTTCAGCCTATAAAAAATCCTTGACGATCAGGATACTAAACACCGCCAAAAGCCTAATCCCACTGTATTGGAAACAACGAACCCCGCCACCTGTATCCGCTTGGTTCAGGCGCATGGTGGAGCTCAGGACGCTGGAGGAGCTTGCCTCACATGCAGAGGGGAGAGAACAGTCATACATGACGACGTGGACGCACTGGATACTGACCACAGCAGACCCTGACTTCCAAACACTCCTGAAAGACTGACCAGACGTACAGAGCGGACAAGGACCAGACAGACGTGTAGGTGGGAAAGGGACTGACCAACAATATATCACACACCTGCAGTAGAGGTTGAAGGGGACACGACTGAGACTAACCCACTAAGCATAGCGACTGAGGATATAGGCTTGGCCCAGACAGGGAAACGGGAGCACCCAGAACCATAGGGTGTCGGTAGCACCTACCCAAACTCCGGGGACCTCCCCCCTCCCCCTCCCCTACCAAACGGGTTCGCGGCCCACGCAGCCAGACTGGAACCCCGCGGATCACCGCCATACCATTGAAAGCATAACCATACATGTATCAACCTGGAAACCTGCGTGTTTCCCTG
Organism: Pelobates fuscus; assembly: GCF_036172605.1. NCBI lineage: Eukaryota > Metazoa > Chordata > Amphibia > Anura > Pelobatidae > Pelobates > Pelobates fuscus. Next base: position 147,827,853 of record NC_086322.1, read on the forward strand.
TATTGGTCTATTGATTCTCGCGGCTCTCTAGTACTGTATCTGACAACATTCATGTGCCATTTATTGAAACCTGCGAGTTTCACCGAACCACTTTCGAGACACTTATTCTTGTTTGTCTGTATACTGTTGAAAACCTGAATAAAAATGTAATTCACAAAAAAAAAGTCAATATAAATATTCCATGAAGATGTTATATCCCTTTTGAAAAAAAGGGGGGGGGGGAGGGGGAGCAGAGCCGACGCCGAACGGAATGCCACATAAGTGCAGAGCCCGGGCAGGCTGGCGGCAAAACAGGCATAACAGCCGGAATAAGATAAAAAGAAACACACGACTAGTTGAAGATAAAGACAGAGGGGAAGATGTCCCACCCGAAAGAGACAAGGACATAAATCCTCCTTCTTTGCAGCCAAAATGCTGGCGAAAGCACAAAAGGAAGGCCTCCAAGATGGCGGCCGGGAAGGCAAGCAAAGCCACGCATATGGGGATGAGTAAAATATTGTGACCCCTGCACTGCTCCAAACAATGCTCAACAAACAATTTGAGCAACTACTAGCCAAATTCCAATCATCCATACAGGATTTGAAAAAAGAAATACAAGAAATTGGCTCCCGTACCTCGCATCTAGAGTCCAAACTGGACGAATTCGCAATCGCTCACAATTCAATGGCTGACCAATTGCTCAAAGTAGAAGACCGGCTGGCAGCACATGAAGCAAAATTAACTAACCTCGAAGACCGCTCACGCAGGAACAATCTGCGCCTATGCGGCATACCGGAAACCACGGCGGTGAGTGACCTAGCCTCTTATGCTAAGGGGATGTTTCATACCCTATGCCCAGATGTGCCGGCGCAAATGTTTCTTCTTGACAGAATTCCCTGGGTGGCGAAAGCACGGGCAGCCCCACAAACTGCACCGCGGGACGTTCTTTTAAGAGTCCATTATCACCACATTAAAGAGGCCATACTACAGTCCAGTAGAGCTGTAAAGGAATTACCAGGCGCTTATACACAAATCCAAATTTTCGCCAACATCTTGCCTGCTACCTTGGCACAGAGACGGAGTTTCACTACCATCACAGCGGCACTTCGGAAGCAACAGGTAGCGTACAGATGGGGATTCCCCACATGTCTGTTGATAAACAGGAATGGGCAAATCCACCAAGTGAAGAACCCGGAGGAAGGATACACTATGCTGAAACAATGGGGCATACTGCTTGAGACCCAACCAACTAGTCCTAACAGGCCACCGCGCTTATACCAAGAATGGCAACCAGCGAAACGCTAACAAGAGTGGCTTGACTGCTGCTAAAGCCACACAACAAACCACGACTTGCATGTAAATACGCACAATCCTCACACCGACAGATGCTGACATTGGGCCTGGACCAACAACGCAGCGATGAGCACTGAGGCCTAAATACTACTAGAACTCAACACCTCAAGCTGTGTGTCAACAGGCGAAACACTCCTACCGAACAGGGTCGCAATGGACCAAAGAGGTATAGTCTGAGACTGTATTACTTTTTCCGAGGATCGAAATCACCGAACCCTAAGACCGTGTAGGAGCGTATGATCTATCCCTTTAAGGCTGGGAGGACTTTAACCCTAAGAAGCCGCAACAAAGCTGACATGAAAGCCACAGTCTGTCGTTTACACAAGATAGATGCGAGAACAAGGACATGGTGCGAAACCGGCTGACACAGAGCAATGGGGGGACGCCCATGTATCTGTGAGCATGTATATCATTATTGTGTATGGTTCCCTGGGTGTGGCAGTCAAACAGGGTAAAGCACCTAAATAATGACCACAGTCCCACGAAACGTGCTGTTTAGCCCAGAGCTAGAGTAGATCCACTAAAACCTCCGGGGCTATCTACCTCTCCCCTCCCACTTTGTACATAAGTAAGGGCCACCAAAAAAAGCTCACTAGACTTGGTTAACCACGCAGGCCCGGGAGCACTCAGGAGAGGGGTATACCCAAGCCCTAGATTTTACACAGGGACACTAAATGATAGCGTAAACACTTAGGGGACAAGCACTACACTGAGAGGGAATGCTGGAGCCGCTAATGTTTAGACAGCAGTTGAGGAGTACGTTGTAATTAAGAAGGTACAAATAGGATCCTTGGAAAATAGAGCCCCTATTCGGCAACATAGGAAATGTTTGCAATGTTTAGTTAACAGACTGTTTGACATGTTTCAAATATAATGTATGGTTATGCAATGCCGAGCCATCTCGCCTGAGCAGAGTAAGCCTTGGTGGTGAACCTACCTGTTTGGTGTTAACCAAAAACCCCAAGGGCGCTGAGGAACGATCGTTTGAGGTTCGCTTCAGATATTTTGTAGAAGTACGATCTCGTTCCTGCAGAAAACCCAAAGCAATATTAAACCAACATATGGGGTAAAGCAGGGAGAAGGGGAGCAGGGGATAAATAACCGTACACAAATGTTCAAATAAAGTGCAAATAGCTATTACAATAAATAGTGTGGAGCAAATTACTCTGACCTGTGCATTGGCTGGAGCAGCAAAGAAAGAGGAAGTGATACAGGGGGAGGGGCCTTTTATACACAATGTTTTTTTTCACTAAACTTTATTGTTAAATCTGTGCTGCTGGAGTTTTAGTAAAGAGAGATTATGCAAAATATGAAGCCTCCTGTCATGTTATAAAATTGACAACTTCCTATTCAACATGGGGTCTCTAGCTTTCAGTACGACCGAGACATCGCCATAGGAATGTCTTGTTCTCCAGAATATCTTGGGAGTCAATCTGCAGCGAAACTAGGTTGACATCCTTGCCTTCCAAGATATCCTTCTTAATATTAGCTGGTACCATGTGAGCTGGGTTGATATTAGGGTTCTGTAGTGGACCAATGAATTTACCAGTCAGGGTGCCTGAGAGACCAGTCGGTTCTGGAGTAACCAATCCAGATGGTGCCACTGGCCTATCATTAGCATCCAAATGGTCCAGCCTATCAGTAATCGTCCCAACTAGGATAAGACCGATGATAGGACGGCCTGGAGGTCGGATGACTGGGGCCCTCGCCAGCCCCAGTGTTAACCGTGTTGGTATTGAGTACTTTATAAAGTTCAGCTTTCCTGGCAGTGGCAGGTTAGGGAATATTCCTGCGTCTTAATTCGGCCATGATCCTAGGTATGGTCCAGAAACTGAGGGAAGACAGGCTGGCGTTGTCCCCTCTATGAGATGGAGAGGTGGATCTGGGCAGTGAGGGTGAGATCATGGATCCCCAAGACAAATCTAAACCACTAACCAATGTGAAATTGTAGAAATCGAAAGGGAGCAGATGATAGTGATATGCCAGAAATTACATCTGTCATATATAATACCACCAATATTAGAACCATCAGAAGAGCATAACTGACTACTAATTGACAAAAATAAAATGACCCACCTAAAGCGAGTTGGACAATTGAAACTGAGTCAACCAGAACCTATGAGACTTGAAAACCTCAGAGGCATAGCAAAAAGGTTCAAGCCCGGCAACCTATAAAACAGCTTGTTAAAACATATCGAATGGCAGAACAAAATCTAGCAACAATGTGCTGCTCAATTTAAATTTAAACAAAAGTATTTGATAAGAATTTTTTTAAAAACGTGTAGTACTCCCCTACTGCAGCCCATCAAGCATACATATACATATAATTTTTCAAATGTCCGCATGGACTCCAGGAATTCCTATTACTATAATAGGGCATTCGGCTGTAATTATACGAACAGCCCCAAAAAGGAGCAAAAAGTCGTATAACAACCGAACGCTCCAGTATAACAAAACATTATGCATTATTATATGTCATATGAATCGTAAGCAACATTCGTGCATACGAACTTAACGCCGAATGGGTGAGTGCATCCACACGAAAGCCAATGTATACGAACCAACAAGCAGTAACATGGTGAACAAACTACCGAACCGTATTTTCGTATGGTATTAATGAAAAGACTATACGAAAGTCATACGAAATAGAGGTAAGTATGAGAAATGGAGTTGGCCCGTGATGATGCTCTACGCCTGCGATAGGGTCGCGAAGGTTAACAAACTCACTGTTACTGCAGCTTCGGGAAAGTTAGCGGTAGCGACTGTCGGAGAGGGGAAATATCCCGTAGGCCTTGGAGAGCTGAAAAACTCGAACCAGGAACAGGCAGACACTCTAAGTGCAGGTAAGGTATCCATGAGGAAAGGTAAGCAAAATGGCGATCTGCTGCAGCCTTAAGTCAAGGTATGCAAATTGCCAGACCAACAACGGTAATGAGGAGAGGTCTTGCGATAATTTTTTTTTCTATATATATATATGTATAAATATTTCTTACATTGGAAATTATTTTATATAGATATCCAACAATTATTTGTTTTACCATTCATCTTTTGTTTGGAGGGGGCTTCTTCCTAAAGCAAGTTTTTATTTAATCTGTAATTGTTGGTCTTTTACCTATTTTTATAGAAATTGTCTGCTATTTACATTTGCTAATGAAAGGCGCTCCATAAGCCCTTAAGGACCAATGACGGAATTATTCCATCATGGCGGTTTTCTACCTAAACTAAAATTAACATCAGACCACCCCGATTGTGATGATTGTGGGGTTAATGCTTTGGCTGGTTACCTCTATATCCGAGGCAGATCAGAAACAGCGAATGGTGTTGGCCCAGCACATGTGATTACTGTGACAGCAAGTCACAGCGATCACGGTGCTCCTGGGACATTGGATCCACCTCGCTGTAAAGTGGAAATAGACAGATTGGATAATTACTTTGTGTGCTGCTAGTTATTTAATTGTATCAATAAAATTAAAATGCCTTTTAACCCACTAAACCTAAATGTAACCCTTTCCATGCTTGCAGGGATCAGAATACAAATCACAATACTTTACTGTTATCTCCTTGGTTAATTTGTTGTTGTTATTGTTTTTTTACCCTCAGTGTTTAAATTTATTCTATTTTAAATTAGTGTTTTAGTTAACTGGAGAGGGTGGAAAATTAGTAAGAAATTTAGGGTTTGGCTAGTTAGGGGTTTAAACATTTTTTAAAACTTTTTTAGTTTAAGGTTGTTTTAGATGTAGTTAAAGTTCAGTATGAAAATGCTTAGCCTTAGAAGATTTACTGCCGAGAAGGCTTACACAATTTTAGCGACTGATTCAGAGGTGACAGTGCCACAGTGAGTGACGCAGGTGACTGAATTTGTGCCTGAGCTAGAAACAAGTGCTGATTACCTGGATGCTGCCCAAGATGCAGATGACTGGGAACCAACAATACAATAGGGATTGGAGCCAAGTATACCAACATCCTCAAATAATATACAGGTACAGACTAGAGCTCACAGTCTGGCCTAACACTCTGACAGCTGCAAATCAACGATCTAGGTAAATTAAACCAATGTGGTGCTACACCTATACGAGGGAAGGGGGAAATACCTTTACTGGCCGCTTGTGCCTTGGAGGGCACCCCCAGTTTGAATTTCCTATAGGAAAGCATTGGATTGGATGAGATTGTCAATTCTGATGATCTCAGCAAAGGAGGCTGGTTGGGGGAGGAGCCAAAAACCACCCTGGTCAATCCTCATCTCTTCATAGAGATGCATTGAATCAATATATCTCTATGAGGAAAGTTAAGGGTCTCCATGCCGAGCGAGGAGACGCTGAATGTCCTGACCCAAGAAGCATCTTTAGTGGCCATCTGAGTGACTGCCACTAGAGGTGTCCCTAGGCAGCAATGTAAACACTGCCTTTTCTCATTAAACTGTAGTTGTTCTTCTGGTGACTATAGTATCCTTTAAACCTTCCCATATAATAGAAGTTCAAGTAGAGGTTGTAGCTGTATCAGTCCAGTGATGCAGATGTTAAAAAACAGTTACAATTAGTATCTTGTAATACCTTTTTATTGGACTAACATATATTTTTTGTAATTTTGCGGGGCTTTGGGAACGGGTCACCAAATTTTTGGGGGCTGAAGCCACAGGTGTTTTTACCCTAGCAACGGCCCTGCAGGCAGGTAAATCACTTTGCAGTGTGTTAGGGAGTTAAAAACATGTAATTACTTACATTTATTTTGCATTCCACAAATATGGCAAAAACATATGTAGAATTGCTTCTGTAACAACTTTGTTTTCTCTCTGTTTTAATTCGCTAGAAGAAGAAAATGCATGTGCTGGTAAAAGACCTCCTCCTTTAATTCCTGCTGAACCTAAAATCTCAAATGACTCCAGCACCTCACAAAGGCAACGGACTGGTAAGATACTTTACTGACAAATCATTTCTGGTTTCAATTGCGTTTTACTTTTGAATGTGTAATAGTTGAGATTGGCAAAAGGACCTTAAAACGTAAACTGCAACTGCTTCTTCTCATTGAAGTTAATCGCTGGAGTCCACTGGCGCTGACCTTCAATTCAGTGTAAATCTGTTTAATGTTTTATAGCTAAATAAGAGTTCTCAAGACTTGCTTGGCTGCCTTCAGCCTAACACAGCACATATTGCTGGTATGACTAGAAGGAAGTGTGTAATCTCTGCCTTAGCATACCTACAGTGAGGCCAAAGGTGTGGATGACCAGGGACATTTATTTAGTGTTAAACTGTTCGAAACTGACTTAACACTAAATATAGGTACAGTGCCAGGGGGCACTAGACACAATAACCAATTTAATGAGATGAAATTATTATAGTTCCTTCAGTGTCCTTTTAACATATATTCTAATTTAATAAAAACAAGATGTGAAAAACGTAATATCCAAAATTAAAACCTCATTCAGCTATATGGAAATGGACATATAGGCACAGAAAGGGTTACAAAAAAAAATAAACCAACCACCACCACCACCTTTATGCACTTAACTGATTCTAGTGCCGATGACCCTCAGCACTGGGTCTCGTTTTACCTCCTCAGACGTCATCTAATGGAGAGGCCTAATGCTCATGCGTGGTGAGCACCATAAACGTGTTTGACCCTGCCCATAGGAAAGCATTGCCTCAATACTTTCTAATGGGGTTTTCACTGACCCTGGATGTCCTCATGCAGCTCTTGAGGTTGTCTTAGTCTTAGCTGTCTTCGTAATGAAAAGTAAACATTTTACATTGCAGGACTAAGAGGGACAGGGGCATTGCACCCAGACCACTTCTATGAGCAGAAATGGTCTGGGTGCCTGTAGCATCTTTCATCATCAAAATCTACTTCTTTGGCTATAATAGATTTGCAACAATTTTACGATACTGCTACACTGCCTCTTGAAACCGCTTGGAGGTGTACACTGTGTATTGTTTTCACAGTAGTTTAAAGATAGTACGAATCATTTAGATAAACATCCCAGATAGTGCTACCTAAACCAAACCAATTGTGCTACCTATTACCTGCGCGGTAAGTTTACACAACGGAAACATGTATAAGCTGATGCACAAATTTCAAACTTAAAAGTGGAACTCTGTCTTTCAACTCTGAAAGTAAAATCCCCACCCACCAACCATGTACAAGCAAACCCCTATTTGCTGTAATCTGAAAGGGAGATATTAAGTTAATTATTAGAAAAAACAAATCTCATGTTGGCTTTGTCACACCCACACACAGTCCTGTCCTTTTGTCTATAGCCATGAGAGGCTTGAAATTCATGTTTGTATATTTGTTAATTTAATTTTTATTAGAATGTAGTAAAGGTTAAATTTTTGTTATAATTTTTGTCCTTTGAAGAATCTTGTGATTAGGGCTTTCTCCTATGTATACACAGAGACTGGAGGACCTGTCTGGGAGGTGTATTATTGGGAATTTGTCTGATTTTTGGTCATTGCTTTAATTATAATTAAGCAATAACAACCAATTTATTTATGGACTATAAATTCAATGCATAAACTAATAATAATAATGTCAATGATAAGTCAATAAGGCAACACGTCTAATTATAATAACATGCAGTACAAAACCCAATAAGCAAGTGTTCTTATTCAGTATTAGGGATCGACCGATTATCGGTCTGGCCGATATTCAGTATTTTCGGCAATATCAGTATCGGAAAATAGAGATACCGATATTGCTGATAATACATACCAGGACTGCCGGGCCCATTAAAAGCCCGGCAGTCGGGGGGGGGCTGCAGCAAGCGCTTACTTACCTCCCAGCAGCTCCCCTGTGTAAATCTTGCGAGTCCTGCTGGCCATGATATTTACACAGGGAGCGGAAGGGAGCTTTACTCACACCACACATTGCATTCACTGTACGCACTGCATTCACTATACGCACACTACACAAACACACACAATGCATTCACTTTACACACACTGCGTTCACTTTACACACACTACACACGCACTGCGTTCACTTTACACACACTACACAAACACACACACACACACACTCGGCATTCATTATATACACACTACACAAACACTGCATTCACTGTACACACTACACAAACACACTCTGCATTCATTATATACACACCACACAAATACACACTGCCTCCACTACACATGGCTTGTATATTTCGTGCATTTACCTTTAGAAATAGTTTTTTTTTTCAAAATGGTAAATGTACAGAATATCGGTAAGTTATCGGCTATTGGCCTAAAAGTTCACAGATTATCAGTATCGGCTCTAAAAAATCAATATTGGTCGATCCCTGGTCAGTATGCAAGCTAAATACTTTACATTGAGCAGCTAAAGAAGTTTACATTTCTCACAGCAAGCAGATGTTTAAAACTAATTTTCTAACTATGCATGAGTTGTTACACCCTGGACAATTGGCAATAATCTCTCTAACAAAAGAAGTAGTAGAAACAAACTTATTTTTCATGTCAAACTTTTCCATATAGGAGTCTAAATCATAAGATTATTAGCTTATATTAGCTCTAATGATTGCAAAATTGGAATTAGAGACTGTTTTGTACTGCAGTTAGATCTTTAATCCAATCATACTTTATATACTTAAAAGGTACGTTAACGGGGGGCGGAGCCTGACCACGGAGCAGTCCAGACGTGTGCTGCATGAGCTCCTGTGTCTGGCACACTAAACTCGACAGCAAAAACGAGCTAAATGCCTACTGGGCTGCAGAACCTTACCCAACCTGATCCTGACATGCCAGCGGTTCCAGGGATACCTCTGGCGGGCCGCTCCTCCGCTGGCAAACCTGACTCAAGGCTTTGCGGCCTACCAGTAACTGGGCCAAGGAGAGACGGCCGCTCTCCTACAGCTCTAACTGGAGGCGACACACGACTACAGAGGTCCCCCCCCCCCTGGACCGGCGGGGGTTATCCCGGTCCTACCTGGCAAGCACCCGGGCGGCAGATACCTGCCACAGTGAACAACAGGCTGACTCAGACCAGCAGCAGCTTCGCTCCCCTGGGTTGCCCAAGATGGCGGACACACTCACCTCACACACAACAGCGGACCACGTGGAGCGAACACTCCAGGGTATCGACGAGCTATTTGCCCGATTCTGGGCCAAGCTGGAGAGGCGAGTGCAACCCTCACAACGACCCAGACAAAGGGGTACCCAGAGAGGCCTAAGCCCAAACACTGAAGGCTTTCAAACAGGCACAAAACCTACCCAGCAACCTACCAAGCCGAGGGTCAGAGGGGCTCCTACCCAGCAGAGACCACCATGTGGGCGGAAAGAACGTCGCCACAAGCAACAGGACACTCCACCGCCTGCGTGGAAAACAGGACTTAGACACTCTGGGTCCCGGGGCCTGGAGCCCGAAGTTGCCAGCCCTTGAACCGACCCGAAGACACCGAAAGGGTGAGTTCTGCCCAAAACGCACCTTGACCCTGGAGAAGCCAAGTGCCTGCAGCGAGATCATACCGGACATGGGTATCGGTTAAGCCGACACTGGACTGATTACCTGTGGGGGGTAGCCACCGGCTGCACTAAACACTGCACACTAAGAGCCTTACAACGCACATGGTTCTCGGTGATCTCCCCCACGCTGCCTCTGGAGCGCTGTGCAGTATGCCAGTCGCCGTTTATTGTCTAGCCCATGTATGTTTAAAAGCTTGGTCAGCCACATTGCAGCCCTGGGCATCTCCACACGTATCGATGCAGCCTCAAATTATTTGTCTAGACCCACTGCTTAGCCTGGGTACTATGCCCTTCACCTGCCTCTTATAACTAAAACCCTAGCAAATGTATCCTGGTATTGTTAGACTGCATAACCGCATTGTGATAACATAGCTATGTGGTGCAATCTGATAGAGATCGATATATGTACATAACGAATAGCACCCTCATAGCTTGTCAACTTGTTAGGATGATGTACCAACTCAGCAGGCCACCAACTGCAGCCAGTCATGTTAATCCACTTCCTGTAACCACGATTTTTGCTATTGTATGTCGCTTTAACTAACAACCTGATCTAATCTATATTACTTTACCTATAAAAATGTGCCAATAATCATAGTGCTTCATCTGTTATGCATGAAAATGTGCTCGAGTAATGCTGTTGGGGCACCAAGAGCCTGTATGTATTGTCATTCAAGGCACAACAAAAATAAAGAATTAAAAAAAAAAAAAAAAAAAAAAAAGTGCGTTAACAGTGATATTCCACTTATTTAGTCTCCTCTCTATATGTCTAGCCTATCTTTTTATTGTATAACTTAGTTGACGCTTAGATGTGTTTTTGTTCTGCTCATTTACATTTACAAAAAAGAGGTAGCATTATTCAGGAGTTTAGTAACATGTGCATATTTACTGTGTTCTTGTCACATGAGCATATGTTATAACTGTCTTTCGTATTTATGTAATGTACATTCAATGCCTCAATAAAACATAGATTGACAAAGAAAAAAAAAGGTGAGAAAACAAATGTCTTATGTTTTGGATTAACTAATTATGGATAAGGAGTAAATTAATACTTTAGACAATAAATTTGGAGATACGTTTCTTTAGTTTGCTGTGGAAAACACTCTTTTTCTTTAGTATTAGTGATTGCCAAGGCATAGGTCAGGCTCTTTCTCCTTGTTTGTCAGCAAGTTTGGATTAGATGGTCTCCATTTGAGCTCTGTCTATTAATTATATGCCCTATCATCTGGTGAGCAGAGAGTTCCTCATCACCTACACTGTGATGCCATTTCCCCTCTCTCAAATCTCTGAGCAATTTCTACTACTGCCTGGAGGGGCACTGATGACCAAGTAATAATTCTAATTTATCTCTTAAAAATCGGGAATATTTCATATAAATTACATGTCTTTTTAGGACATTAATAGTATAGTTTTATCACCACTGTCCGTAAATTCATTCCTTGACTTGAATCTTTAGGCATTATATAAACAATTAAATATTTTCATTATTTTAGGACAGAAAAATATAAACGGCCCTGAATAGTATTTACATACTTGTTACATTTTTTTTTTTATCTGTGGAAAGGACACTTACCAAAGCCAGAAATACCATTACTAATACTAAACCTTTTGTATTTTTGCTAGATCCATCCATCATCTTTATGATTGCCGAATATTATTTTTGGCTGTATTGTTATCAAGACATCCATAGGCTTTTACCTTGACACGAGAGCCCTCATAAATTGAGATGAGTCATACCTGGTGTACAAAATGTGCCCATCTAGCTCACAAAGTGGTTTGTAAATTCTTATCAAAGTGTGTAATACTGATTTCTCATTTTTCAGATAGACGCTCTTTTGTTCACGAGCATATTTCCCGCTTGATTATGGAAACCTTTAGTAACTTACTGTCTAAACATCCTGATTTTCAAAGTTGTAGCAGTTCTCTTGCTGGTTTTGTCATTGAAAAAGGTAGGAGCTAAATTCAGTGTTTAATATTAATTCTCCTATTGTCACTATGCATAAATTCATAGTGGTATACGAATACATTTTTATGACATTTGAAAAGTACTAAAATGAACCACACTGCCTAAATTTTAATGAAAGCAAAATAATTGGTACATATACAACAAAAATGAATAAAGAGAATCCGCACTCAAATGGTGTACAATTTATCAATTATCATTTATTTATTTTTAGATTTTTCGGAGGGATTGACAAGTGTATGAAAAGTGATATTGCACCCTGATTAGCATAAATTTGCATAACTTTTTTTGCATAACCTTCATTAGAGCAAGAGGAGGAAAAGAGCTATTTTTCCTAGGGCGTAAGAATGTTTGATATTGTACGTAGTTATTTGTTTTTGCAGATTTTTTTTTGCTTTCAGTTACAAAATGGGTTCTGTGGTACCCAAAGTCTAGTGCATACACACCTAAAATTTATGTTGAGCTAAGATATTGCTAAGAGCATAATTAAAGGAGTACTTTTGACACCAAAACAACTTTGGCTTAATTAAACCGTTTTGGTGTATAGATCATGTCCCTGCACTCTCATTCTTCAATTCTCTGCTATTTAAGAGTTAAATCACGTTTATTTCTGTTTATACAGCAATCGTCATAATACAGACTTCGTGAAAAACAAAATGGTTTCATTATCAAACAAATGTAAACTTGTTTCATAAGTTGTTTTTTTCCCCCTCCTACTGTGTGATTTGAACTCTAATCACACACAGGAGTCTTGGCAGGGTCTAGAAGGCTATTAACACAGCAGGAGATATCAAATTCTAAATTGAACAGAATGTGTAATAAATGAAGTTTATTGGATCTCTCTTTACAGGAAGTGTTTGTGGATGCTATGAGAGTCACATGCAGGAAGGTGTGATTAGGGTTGCATACACAAAGTGATTGAATTCATGAATGGCAGAGCATGAGATTGCAGGGCCCATTTATATATACACCAAAACTGCTTAATTTAACTAAAGTTGTCTTGGTCACTATAGTATCCCTTTAAAGGGACTTTACTCGTGTGTGGCAAGGAGTATAATTGTGATTATTTTTTTTATTTTTTTTAGGCTGCTACAGGTCTGATAGTTCGCTGTTTTTTTTTTTTTTTTTTTTTATAACCGTGTATATTCTCTACGTATTGTCATTACTTGTGGAAATTCTTTGTTCTGTATATTTACACTATTATTGATAAGCCTGAACCAATAGGTGTTATTGTTCTTAGATTCACTGTTCTTTATTGGGATCTCACTGCTTTGGGTTCATGTGAATGGGGAAAAAAGTGTTCTGCAAAATATTCAGTTTTTTTTCTTTTTACACTTGGAAATCCCAAAAATGAAAAAAATTCAATACATTACATTTGCTGCACAAGCCGGTGGGGAAATCTACAGATCTCACTGCATGACCATGCACAGTTCATTCTGCTGGCTGGGACAGATTTATGCAGATGTTCCTTCTTTAAAAGATTGTAAAGGAAATTAGAGCCCCCTCACCACAAAAAAATTTAGTCTAGAAAGAAAAAAACAAGCAGCACTGTGTGGGAGGCTTGACGGAGAAATACAGCCTCCACACACATAATCTACCCCCCTTCTACAACTCAGCCAGACACATCACCCTCGACACACAGCCACATTGTCACACTCTTTCCTCACACTCTGTCACAGTCTCTACACACACAGTCACCATCACCCTGTAACCCCTTATACTGTACAGACACAGACAATAACCCCTTGCAAACACAACACAGCCTTGCAATATACACTACAAACACATCAAGACGACAAGCAGAAACACACTGCAAGTAGCTTCCTCGCACGCATTGCACAAAGAAACACTCACAGACAGATGTGCATTCCAGTCAAGGATGCACATACACACAGATATACACTCACAAGCACACAGGGATACACTCTGCTAGAAGCACACTGTAAGGCACATACATGAACACACAGGTACCAATATACAATGCCAGACACACGGTGATAACTGTATCTGTCATTGTGTGTGCTTGTGTCAGTGCATGCGTGTATTATATATTTATATCTGTGTAACAAACATTTGTTTTTTCCATTACATAATGTGCTATCTGTGTCTACTGAAACAAAAAAATTACACTTAAACATTGCTTTTCAGTACACCCAAGAAATACACTATTTCTTGTCACATATCGGTCAATTTTATCATTTCGTAGTTGAGTGAATATATCCCTTTGATGTGACATGAGACCTAGAAGTGTGCCATGGCACATTGGTTGAAGCTGGTTCAGCTTTCTGGAGTGTGTAATTTTTATCTATCTATTTTTGCAGTTTATAAAATTGAAATTTTTGTAAAAATCAACACTTTTTTAAATAAATACTCCCCAAAACGCTGAGGTGGCTTCTTTCCCCTTCTGTTACCATCACAGAGCTAAAAGAAGTGGCAGCAGCACTAGACTAGAGCATGCCTGCTTTTGCCATTTAATTATCTGCACTACAGTTCATTTAAAAGCAGTGGTAAGCTGCAGTTATGAGTTCACAACTGCAGCACAGAGACTTGTCAGTAAAAAGCCTCAGATTTTTCAGTCAGCACAGACTGAAAATGTGTCATGGGTAGAGTGGGAGTCTTGCAAAGGCAGCCATCACTAAATCTGCAGCTTTTGCCAGCTGTTTTTTCCACCACATGTACCCATAAAGAAAACATGCAGAAAAATACATGCACGTTTTCTTTAGGGGCATATCTACGTTTAACCTCAGTCTGCATGATTACAGTCTGCTATTGACTTCCTTTCTCTGACCTGCTGGCAGCTAGTGTGCCTGTCATTCACTGATCCGCACACATTCAGTGGCTATCTTCTACATAATTGGAGTTAATTTTGGTAACATTATTCAATCCCAGAGCACCTGTAAGCAGCATTTGCACCTGTCATACATGACATTTTAAGGCAGCCAGTGGTAGTGCACCGTTCAGTGGCTAAGCAATGCCTTTAATTCTTCAACTCTAATAGAGGATTTTCATTGTGATAACAAAGTAGTTTTTTTTTTGTCTAGAAACATCTGCTTATAGGTTCTAACTAAGGAATCATCAGTGTCCAGTTTTGTCATTTATATTATAGAAAATAATTCAGATTCATGATTATTAACTAGGTGCATGTTTATAATTAGCATACTAAATGTGTTCTTTACAGGTGGGCAACATTGGGAAGTAGTTGCTTTAGGTACAGGAGAGTTTAACTATGGGCAGCGTGTTCAAAATGATGGACGAATTCTTCATGACTCACATGCCATCGTCACTGCAAGGCGCTCCTTGCTTAGGTAAGAATATTGACATGTAGCACTCGTACATATTATAATATGCATATACACTTTTACTGTATAAACTAGGTTATGTTGTACAAATACAGCTTGACTACCTTACAGCCCTTCTTTGTCTTGTACTTCTTTATTAAAATACTTTTAACTGCCCTTTAGTGCCACACCACTCATTCTTACTGCGGATGTTGAGATCATCGGACATGTGGATCTCTGCCCAGTCAGTGCTTCCCTATAGGGATAGATATATACAGTTGGGTCTAGAAACATTTGAATACAGACACAAGTTTTGTTATTTCGGCTGTTGACCAGAATAACTTCAAGTTACAGCTAAAATAATGAATATGGGCTTCAAGCGCAGTCTCACAGCTTTAATTTGAGGATATTCACATTCAATTTGGCGCAAGGGTTTAGGACGTATAGCTCTTTAATATGTAGCCTGCTCCTTTTCAAGGGACCAAAAGTAATTGGACAATTGACTTAAAAGAAAGGCTAGATGAGATTTTGACCCCCAAAAATCTAAAAATGCCAGTCCAGTTCTGGAACAGCATTCTTTGTGCAGATAAAACTAAGCTCAACCTGTACCAGAATGATGGTAAGAAAAATGTGCAGAGAAGGCTTGGAACAGCTTATGATCCGAAGTATACCATATAATCTGTAAAACACAGTGGTGGCAGTGTGATGCATGGCTTCCGATGGCACTGCAAGGCTTCCAATGGCACTAGGTCACTAGTGTTTATTGTTGATGTGACAGACGACAGAAGCAACTGAATGAATTCTGAAGTGTATGTATATCAATATATTGTCCACTCAGATTTAGCAAAGTTGATCGGACGGTGCTTCACTGTACTGAACAATGACCCAAAACGTACTGCAAAAGCAACCCAGGAGTTTAAGGGAAAGAAGTGGAATATTCTGCAATGGCAAAGTAAATCACCTGATCTAAACACGATTTCACTTGCTGAAGACAAAACTTAAGGCAGAAAGACCCACAAACAAACAACTGAAGACAATCCAAATAATAAAAAATACCAGCGCTATATTACAAAATAAAATAACTGTTAAAAGATATAAATGTGTGTGTGTGTATCAGACGTGTTTTATTATTTAATAGCTGCTACTTCACTGTAATGTGCTACCTTTCTCAAGACACAAAAAGTCAGCCAAACAAAATAACACAAATTGGAAACATAGAGGTGTCGGCACACATGCATGTAGTGTGCCCTGGTCTGTGCATGCAATGCCAGAGCATACTCTGAAGGTAGATGCCCTAGACAAGGGCGCGGGGGATCACCCCTTCGTACCTATGCCACTAGCACCGGGGTAAGACTATCCTGGGGTCACCCAGCGTTAGGGGGTCACCCCTGTATGTATGTCTCTTATGGCCTGTTGGGACCCTCTTCCGGTCTGTGGGATACCGAGACAGGTTTCAGGTACGGTAATACTTATTGCCACTAGAGAGTCTACACATACAGCTGGGGTTCATCCAGAACTGTTTCCATCAGTACCACTTAGAGATTTCCTGGAGTGGTCTGAGGAGGGGGTCGCCCTCAATAAGACCAGGATGAACGGTCAGAAATGTCGGGACGTAAGCCCGTATGGGGAAGTACGGTAGTCTCCAAATTATCCAAGGGCTCACCTTTATTGGATATAGTACTGTGGAGCTTTGGCAGCACCGTGAGCTCTCCTTCTTGGTGCTGTCGACATACATGTATCCATTGTGTTCCGGTCTGGCATACAGTAACAGATCGTACCCCGTGGGTATCAGCCCGTCTTAGGGCGTGGGGATTAGACCCCAATATCTATATGTCCTTAGCCATTCCGGGTCTTGGCTGGGTTCTCTGACTTCCTGAGGTATGTCTTGCCAGTCCTCCTCCTCCGAGGGCGAGTCCTCTGCCTTCCATTCGTCTATGATCTCTAAGGACGGTGGAGATAATGGTTCCTCATCCCCTGATGAGGGTCTTGTGGAGTGTCTGACACAATGGTAGTATGATTTTTCCCGTCTGTGGGGAGACAGAGTATATGTCAGTGCGTATGTAGCTACACAGTGGCTTCCACGTACAACTGGGGGACACCCAGGTACCATGTAATCAGTACCACTAGGAATTTGACTAGTGGTCTGAAGAGGGGTCACCCTCTTATCGACCGGTGTGAACGGTCTTTAATGTTGGGACGGAGCCCGGTAATGGTCGGGACAGAGCCCGGTAATGGTCGGGACAGAGCCCGGTAATGGTCGGGACAGAGCCCGGTAATGGTCGGGACAGAGCCCGGTAATGGTCGGGACAAAGCCCGGTAATGGTCGGGACGGAGCCCGGTAATGGGAGGTATCGAATGGGAGGGAATATTGTGGAAATTTCGCCATTGTGGATTGTGCGTACTTCGTTATAAGCCTTTGATTGGGCGTGGTGGTCACCCTTTGTAAAACAAAATTGTCACTTCGGATAATGCCAGATTTTTTGTTGTTGTTGTTTGTTTGTTTGTAATGATTTCTGGTTAGTTCTTCAGTGCTTTGTACCAATCATCATTGCCTTCTGTGAGTGTTCATCTAATTGAGCAGTGCAGCCTGAGCCTGATGGGAGTTGTTCCTGGTTTGGTGTAATACAATCCCAATGGTAAGTTACCTGCAGTGGCCCTTTAGCACAGAGTTGCAGGGGTTAACTGCAGTGAGAAGTGTGCTTAGCCTGATGGGAGTTGTTTCTGGTTTGGTGCAATACAATCCTAATGGTAAGTAACCTGCAGTGGCCCTTTAGCACAGAGTTGCAGGGATTAACTGCAGTGAGGAGTGTGTTTAGTTTTACACATTATATTATGTGGCAAAAACTTCTATTTCCGACAATATCAAGAATTTTTACACTTTACCTTTAAAACTAGGTTAGGTGTCCTGTGGGTAGGACCAATTTATTCATGTAATTCTTTAATGGCACATAAAACATTTATATAAGCAGAAAACCTCTGTGCCAGTTTGTGGGAATCACGAACTGGCGAAACTAAGATGGGCGCTGGGGATCTCGCGGTATCGCGAGATCCAACATGGCCGCCGTTCGCGCACAAATTTGCCGCGCCGTCCGCGATCGCGGCCCGCGATTGTGGTCCGACGGTATCGGTCGGCACCCCCTCACGCCCCCCTACCCACCCCTCGGTACCCTGGGACTCTTAGAGAAGCCTGGTGGTCCTGCGCGATCGCGGTAAAATGCCGCGAATCGCGAGGGACAAACATGCAAGCAGGCAGACAGCAACAGATCCCAGCAGGGGAAAAACAGTGGGGAAAAAAAACACCTAACAGTCCAGGGAGAAGGATGGATATAGCAGGGGGAAATAGAGGAGGCAGATGAAAAAGGGGGGGCCCCAGACAGGGGGAAAAGTAAAAGGTACAATGCCAAAACAACTTAAAGGGACCACAAGATAAATTTGCACTATATATAGAAAACAGTTGAGAGCTTAATACTCTGACCTGTGCCTTGGCTGGAAGCAGCAAAGAAAGAGGAAATCATGTGACTGTCAGGGCTTTATATATGGATATGATGCCTGTTACTGATTGGTTTAAAGTTTTCTGATTGACTTGTGCTGCTGGAGGCATAAAGTAAAGAAAGTTATGCAAAATATGAAGCCTCCTGTCATGTGATAAAATTAGAAATTATATCCCTGTATGTTATGTTTTTGGAAGTATTTATCCGATTGCTGTTTAAACATCTGTATGGACTCTGATACAACCACCTCTTCAGGCAGAGAATTCCATATCCTTATAGTTCTTACTGTAAAAAAAACAAAACTTTTCTTTGCCTTAGGTTAACCCCTTCAGGACGGAGTCAACAGTGCACGTTCTGATCAAAACAAAACGTAAACAAAAACTGGAATTTGCGCTATATGTCTGTTCACCCGTAGTTCCTCTTTCATATTATATGCACCCACACTTATTATATATCATTTTGTTCAGGAGAAACAGGGCTCTAATTTATCATTGACTATTCATATATGGAACATAATTCATTATGAATAAAATTTAAAAAAAATGTGAGAAAATAAGATTTTTTTTTTACATTTGTATTTCCATCTGACATTTTAGCTGTGAATGTCATAATACTGTTAGGTTTTACTGCACAAAAATGCACATATTTGTAATCAGCGATGTCTCACAAGTACAACAGTACCCCCCATTAACAGGTTTTATGTTTTTTTGGAAAGTTACAGGGTCAAATATAGAACGTTCCATTTTCAAATAGAAATTTGCCAGATTGGTAATGTTACCTTTGAGACGGTGTGGTAGCCCAGGAATGAGAATTACCCCCATAATGGCATACTATTTGAAAAAGTAGACAACCAAAGGTATTGAAAGTGGGGTATGTTTAGTCTTTTTTAGTAGCCACTTAGTCAC
Organism: Pelobates fuscus; assembly: GCF_036172605.1. Classification (NCBI taxonomy): domain Eukaryota; kingdom Metazoa; phylum Chordata; class Amphibia; order Anura; family Pelobatidae; genus Pelobates; species Pelobates fuscus. The sequence continues at coordinate 147,847,278 of NC_086322.1, forward strand.
AAACACTGGCCAAAGTTAGCGTTCATATTTGTTTTTGTGTTAAAAAAGCAAAAAACGAATATTTGGCCAGTGTTTGTGACTAAGTGGCTACTAAGAAAGACTGGACATACCCCACTTGCAATACCTTGGGTTGTCTACTTTTGCAAATGGTATGCCATCATGGGGGTAATTCTTGTTCCTGGGCTACCATACGCTCTCAAAGGCAACATAACCAATCTGGCAAATGTAAATGTCAAAAAAATGAAATGCAAGCCTTATATGTGACTCTCTAACTTTCCAAAACACCATGAAACCTGTACATGGGGGGTACTGTTATTCTCGGGAGACTTCACTAAACACAAATATTAGTGTTTTAAAACAGTAAAACATATTACAACAATAATATAGTCCATAAAAGTGCCGTTCGTTTGTAAAAAAAAAAAAAAAAATGCAAAAAACGTCACTTTTACTTAAAATATCATCATTGTAATACAATTTACCAGTATGAAACACTGTTTGAGTTCAGCAAAGTCTCCCGAGTAAAACAGTACCCCCATGTACAGGTTTTATGGTGTCTTGGAGAGTTACAGGGTCAAATATAGCGCTTGCGAATTCAATTCTCTGCTCTTTCTCCCTGTGTTGTCAGGCATGTCAATCAAATTTTAATTAATTAAATCACCTAATTATGTTAAAAGATTACTTAAATATACACGTAGAATTTTAATATATATGCATTTATAGGTATTTAAATTCTACGTGTATACTAATGTAATCTTTTATGTAATTATATGTATTTATATATATACAAACTGCAAATATCCCGCACTCAATGTACCGGTCTTGTGCTTGCCTCGGTGCTGCCTCAGTCTTCAATATATACAGATGAAAAGAGTGCACTCGAAAGGTCTTCTTAAAGATATAAACAATTTATTGTGCCAAACTTCAAAGACATACAAGTCGACGTTTCAGTCCTCGTGGGACTTTTTTCAAGACCTCCTGAAAAAAGTCCCACGAGGACTGAAACGTCGACTTGTATGTCTTTGAAGTTTGGCACAATAAATTGTTTATATCTTTAAGAAGACCTTTCGAGTGCACTCTTTTCATCTGTGTATATTTATATATATATATATATATATATTTGCGGTTATTTGCATTTTATATATATATATATATATATATATATAGATAGATAGATATATATAGAATGTCATTCTAAGTGTATTTTGTTACCAATATATATATATTAATAACAAAATACAGTTAGAATGAAATTACATATGTATATATAATTTATATTAAATTTTGTTTTAATATTTTATTCAATAATTTTATTATTTTATTTATTATTGTAATTATACGTATTTTTATATATATATATGTGTGTATATATCTATTATATATATATATTATATGTATATTATATATATGTAACGTCATTCTAAGTGTATTTTAATACTAATATATGTACTTATATTAGTATTAAAATACACTATGTATGACGTTAAATATATATAATATATATATATATATATATATATATATATATACAAATATATTTATTTTAATTTTAAACATGTCTAATATTTTTTTTTTTTTACACTACCTACCAGCAGGGGGACTGTCTGATATTTTAGACAGTCCCCCTGCTGGCAGATCCACAGCCAGCTATAGGGGGCCATGTGATCGCTCTTTGAGAGCGATCACATGGCCCCCGGGGGCCTGATTTGCCATGGGGGGGCTGCCTGGGCTGTCAGGCAGTCCTCCCGAAGCGGAGCGCCGGGAAGGTAAGTATCCCGGGTGCTCCAGGGCTGCAAGCCGTTACGACGTTCTATGCCGTCGCAACTGCTTTAAAGCCCACTTAAAGCGCATAGAATGTCGTAACTGCGTTAAGGGGTTAAATCTCCTTTCTTCCAGCCTAAATGCGTGACATTGTGTCCTATGTATAGCCCTGTTTATGATTAGATTTCCAGATAATAGTTTGTACTGGCCCCGAATATATTGTATAATGTTACCATATCCCCTCTGAGGAGCAGTTTTCCAAACTAACGAGATTTAAATTGTATAAAATGTTTTTTGGTTTTTTTTATTCTTTATTGGTCATGCATAACCATTGGTTGTGACACCAGACAAGGTAATCAGTTAGCGATATGCAGTATAAAATACAGGGAATGAATGCACATAAAAGTAAAAATAGTCATTAAACAGGTTTCTCAATAACGGCAAACATCAGTATAGTGAAGCAACATGTATCCGTTTCACATTTTGTGCCTACAAGGATCGGTGTGGTCTATGCAGCACTCGTCGTGTGTGTTCGATAATGTGATGGTTGCTCTATATCTTTGTGTAAGCCCGTACCTTTCACACACACTTTGAACAGGTTGGTCAGTCGGACCTGTGTCCTTCATACTCAATGTTTCAGGAGTTGTACCAATGCAAGGGTGGTACCTCTGTGACTTGTTGTAGTGTTTCTATGTTAGCAACCGAGTCTTGTGTACCTTTCGTATGCATGAGCAATTTTTTAAGAATTCCCCTTAAAAAGGGAAGAGAGAGATAAGAAAAAGAGGGGAAATGAGAGAGAAGAGAGAAAAAAGAAGAAATGAAAGGGGGTGGAGGAGTGAAGAAAAGAAGGGAGGTGGGGTTCTGTTGGGGGAGGGTGATAAGCATGGTCTGCCACAGTCGGGGTGACGAAAAGTTACACTGCCGCATTTCAGTTTCTCTTAGCAGTTAGTGTAGTCCTCCCATGGTTCCCAGATTTTGAGGAATAGTGGGTATGTGACTCGTACTTGTGCTGTAAGTTTGTCCCCCCCCCCCTTTCCTTTCTTCTTCTTCTTTTCTCTCTCTCCTCTCTTTTCTCCCTCTTTTTCTTCTCTCTCTCTTCCCTTTTTAAGGGAAATTCTTAAATTTGTCATGCACATGAAAGGTGCACAAGACTCTAAGTTGCTAACTTAGAAACACTACAACAAGTCAGAGGTATCTCGTACATAAATAGTCAAGGAAAAGTACATACCGAATCACCCTTGCATTGGTACAACTACTGCAACATTGAGTATGAAGGACACAGGTCCGACTGACCAACCTGTTTAGAGTGTGTGCGAAAGGTACGGGTTTACACAAAGATATAGCCATCACATTATCGAACACACATGACGAGTGCTGCATAGACCACACCGATCCGTGTAAGCAAAAAATGTGAAACTGTCGCTTCACTATACTGATGTTTACCGTTATTGAGAAACCTGTTTAACGACTATTTTTACTTTTATGTGCATTCATTCCCTCTATTTTATACTGCATGTCGCTAACTGATTACCTTGTCTGGTGTCACAACCAATGGTTATGCATGACAAATAAAGAATTTAAAAAAAAAAAAGTTCATTAAGTATTTAGAAGTTAATAATTTAATTTCATTAGTCAGCTATTTGTACTTAGTTTTCTGTAAGGCACAATTAAATGCTAAATTACACAAGAACCATATTTGTTTTATTTGTTATTGTGAAATGTGTAAAGTGTTCTATGGGAAAGATTGTGCAGGTTAGTGGTGGCCTATGAATAGTTTGGGGATTTGTTTTGTGCTCGAGCTAGCCACACTTGATATCTGTTTATTCCTTATTTATTTTTATTCAGTTGCATTGGGTTATAGTGAAATATCTATACATGTTGTATCTTTATTTATGATACTGAAAAATACAAAAAAAAGTCTATACCTAAGCCGACATGCTCACCTCACAGAGGCCTGTGGCACGCCTGGGGACTCAAGTCCTAACAGGATGGAACCAGCGAACCCTACCAGAGCAACGGATACCCCATTGGAAGCATCCTCCAGCGCCATACTACACTCTTTGGTGGAAGTGAAGAGGTATTTGGTGACGGAAATGACACGCACGGCCACAGAGGTAAAGGCCGAAATATCCGCCACTGGGGTTAGCACCACGGTCATCGAGCAGCGCATGGTACGAGTGGTATCGGCCCACAACGCAACCATAACACTTACCAACAAACTCCTCCACAGAATTACCGACCTTGAGATTGAGCTTGAGGATGTCTCCAACAGATCGCGGCGCAATAACCTACGCATCCGGAGTCGGTAGGGGAGGTAGAATTGAAAACGGCCCTAGTGACCTTCTTTCGCCTAAGCTTTCCAGACATCCCGGGACATCTCTGGCTAGTGGACAGAGTTCAGATAGCCCTCTGCGCCAGAGGCCCAAAAAACAGCACTCCCAGGGACGTCATCATGACATGGCACTATTTCAGGACTAAAGAGGCCATCTTAAGACACGGCAGAACGCAGACCTATGCACACGAAGGGGCCGAATTACAGCTCTACCAGGATGTTGCCCCGGCCACACTCCTCCACAGGCAGGAATGGAAACCGATCACTGACCTACTACGACACAAAGGCCAACGCTTTGCATGGGGATACCCGTTCAAAATCCTAGTGTTCAACGGCCCAAAACCACTGGTGCTACTACCCTCAACGGACATACCTACCTTCATTAAGGACCTTGACATCGACATACCTGAGGACTTACATCTTCCGTCCACCTGCACTGGGACACTCTCACCATTACCAGATACACATGGGATGACCAACGCCCCCAGCCGGCCTGAACCACGGACTTTGGCAATGAAGCAGCAGATAAGCCTGGGAACCAGGCTGCACGCAAGCTATTTCCTAATTTCACACTATTATATCCTTGATGTTCTAGTTTAATAAAGTGTATAATGGGGTTAAGTAGTTAGAGATTTACATTTTTTAACCTTTCTTCGTAACTAAAATGCTCTATTCCGTTTATCAATATTGTAGCTCGTCTCTGCACTTTTTCTAGTGCCATGATATCCTCCTTTAGAACAGGTGCCCAATATTGCACAGCATATTCAAGGTGTGGTCTTACCAGCGATTTATAAATCTGCAAAATTATATTTTCGTTACGAGAATTTATGCCCCTATTTATACATGATAAAACCTTACTGGCCTTAGCAACTGCAGATTGACATTGCATATTGCTTCCTAATCTGTTGTCTATAACGATTTCCAAATCCTTCTCGTGTGTGTTTATCCCTAATTCACTACCATTTAGGGTGTAAGTGGCTTGTGCATTCTTGTCTCCGAATCTGCCATTTTAGTGCCCACTCCCCCAACCTATCTAAATCTTTCTGCAGCAAAGCAATATCCTGCTCACATTTTATCACTTTACAAAGTTTTGTCATCCACAAACACTAAAACATGGCTTTCAATGTCTATTTCAAGATCATTTATAAATATGTTAAGTAGAACGCAACACAAGACATCAATTTATCTTTACACTTGGAAATCTTCTCCTTAGCAATCTACATTCCAAAGCAACTGAATTAACTGTTATTCCAAAACTCACTGCATGTCACTGGACCAACATGCAATATATTATATACCCACTGAGTTGAATATTTCTGAATTTGATGGCCATAGACTATGCAACTCAATTCCTACCCAGTGAAGAGTAAAATAAAATGTATGCATTTGACGCTGAACAAGTGTTCCTATCATCATTTAACAAAGTGCCAGCCGGATAAGACAAATGATGAATAAACCCTAATTACCAAGGCTCCTTTTGGGAATTAAAATCTCGAATCACCCACGAATCCCGGAAATTGAAAGTTATTGAGGCCTCAAATACCCGGCACGCTTGATAAGATTGGTCTGTCTGCTGCCTTAGAGGGAACGCTGCTCCCAGCTCCAGCCCCACAGTCGACTGCCTGGAATCCCATGAGCCTTTGTCTGTTTGTGCCTGCCGCACTGAGGGGTAGCCCTGCTTCCACAGCAGTTTCCTGAACTAAAAATGTCCACTTGCATTTATTTTATTTTGTTTAGTTCTGTTTTCATGTTCTAATTTTTCCGTTAAACATAATCTTAACTTCTTTAATTATTTACACTCCTATTCCATCACCACATGGAAAGACCTTTAGGATGCATCCCTTTTTTCAATTCACCCACTGACATGTGCGTCACACCCCTTAATCCCCCTCCCACTTACCCACTTTTCATGCACTTGGGCTACCTCTGAGTGCCCAGCACTGTGGGTGATAGCCTCTAGCCTAGCTACTATAGTTCACATACATAACACATTCTTATATGGCACGAAGCACATAGCCTATGCTACTCCTTAACACCACACTTTCACCTACAATACGTTCTGTAGGGGTAGTGGGCTCAGTCCTAGCTTTCTGGATTCTATTTATTCCTACTTTTTCCTAAAATATAAAACCCTTAATACCGTACTACTGCTAATGATAATGACTTTTGTATTTGTACAATGTTTTCTAATTTAACTAATGCCTGAACAATGCCTGTATCCTCTGTGGATTAAGAAAAACATATAAAAATTCCTACAGCAGATTAAATAAAACAGTTTATCACACCGTCTGTTTTCATAGGCATGAAGATACAAATAAACCCTTTGAGTGTACTGGCACCATACTTTTTTTTTCTTCTTCTTCTTTCTCATCTAATTACCCCTTTGTGCATTCCTTCCTCAGGATAGGATTGCCGATTTGCAGTTTAGTTGTGATGGCATGGTTTATCATTGGAGTTTTCAGAGACTCCTTACTCATTGGTAGTTCAACCCTAATCTATATACCCTTTGAAAGGCGAGAATGCTAAACTTAAAAATACATGGTCACCATTTCTATAAAATAAGCAAAGTATATGGTAAAACACCAAAGTGCTACTGTTCATGCTAATTTACTCTTTTGTTTTGTGCTCTAGGTACTTGTATAGACAACTTCTACTTTTCTACAGTAGCAATGCTAGCATGATGGAAAAATCTATTTTTTGCACTGAACCAGCAACTGATCTCCTTGCTCTAAAACCAAATTTAAACCTTTGCCTCTATATGAACCAACTACCTAAAGGAGCTGCCAAAACAGATTTGCTCATGTAAGTATGTGTCATGAATATACTTTATATTCCAGGTTAGTGCAATGTATTATTAGCACTTTTATAGCAATTGTATTTGAAATCGGCACTTGTATAAATAATTGCAAAAACACCTTTATTTTTGGATTCCATGAGCTCTCTAGTGTGCATCCCTCCCTGGCTCTCAGCAAAATTGCATGCTTTCTCTCAAGTGCATGCTCGTGGTTCAAATTTATATGCTTCATAATGAGAAAGTCTTGGCTGGGGGAAAAGGTGGGTGCTGTAAACAAGATTTTTTTTTAGATGTTCCCCAGCCCCCATGATAAAATGCATGCTTGAATTCGTTGGAGAAATACTTACTAAATAGTGATTTTAAAAAACATGAAGTGTTCCTTTCTTTTATTTGCTTCTAGTAAGGTTTACTGTCTAATTGTAGCTATAACCCAACCTTTTGTGAATAGTTCCTGAAAGTTTACGATTTTTGTTTTAGGTATCTGAGTCCACATTCCCTTTCTGCACATGAAGCCAATGACAAATTAAGTCTTCATATATCTGTGGAGGGCAAGAGTTATCCAGCAGCTTATTACCCACGGGAGGTTACTCAAAACATCTGCAGCATGTCTTCTACTGACAAATTAACATTGTGGGAAGTTCTAGGTGTGCAAGGAGCACTTCTAAGTGTTTTCATACAGCCAATTTATATCACCAGTATCATTGTTGGTAAGTTTTTTTTTTTTTATTTATTTTTGTTTGTTTTTTTATATTGTGTTTGAGCATGCACTCCCCTCTTTCCCTGGAAGAGACTTCTCACTGAGAAGCCTCTGAAGCAGTCCCTCTGTACATTTGCTGTGCACATGTACATTGCACAGTGTACAGAATAAACACTGGGCTGGGAAGAGGGAGGCAGGTGTTGAGAGTGTCAGCTTCTCTGAGAGAATTAAAGTGCCAAACAGGACAATATGGCTGTTTAACTGCCAGTGGGTGTTTTCGTTAATTTCTCGTATAAATCAGTTTATAACTGCCTTTTAAATTGGATACTCCCATTTAGCATGCTGAAGGGCTTTGTGTGTGGAGTGGTTCTTTAAGTATGAATAGAATGTGAAAAATGGAGACAAATTGAAAAAAAATATTTTTAACACAATTTTGCTTATCATGGTTTTACCCATCAAGTGCAAGTAAATAAAAAGTTAATGTATCAGTCCTGATTGTTAAATGACTCTTATGTCTAGGATTTAAAATTGGTAGTTAATGCAAATCCTATGCTTATACTAATTCTAGAATTAAATCTACCACAACCTTAACTCTACACTAACCTTAATTTAGCATTAATCCTTACCCTACACCAAGTCTACCCCTAACCATATGCTTATACTAACTCTAACTGTGCTCCTTACCTCACCATAACCCCTTAAGGACACATGACATGTGTGACATGTCATGATTCCCTTTTATTCGAGAAGTTTGGTCCTTAAAGGGACACTATAGTCACCTGAACAACTACAGCTTAATGTAGTTGTTCAGGTATTATCTATAGCTCCCTGCAGGCAATCTAAAGTAAACACTGTATTTTCAAAGAAAATACAGTGTTTACATTGATTGATAGGAATACCTCCAGTGGCCGTCACTCAGACGGCCACTAGAGGGACTTCCTATCACGCAGGGCCCTAAAAAGTAACACGTCTGACGTCTCTCCAGCCTGTCAGCGGAGGAGGGGGGCGGGCCAAATGGAAGCGTCTGATTGCTCCCTGCTCGCGCCCGCCTATTTCATCATTTTGACGAAATAGGGGGCGCGGCTTCACGAGGCTCCCGGCGCTGGAACGAGGTGAGTAAAATCTCCCTGGAGAGTCCCTTTAAGGGTTTTAAACCTACATAATCTCTAAACCTAACTATAACCCTAAACCAGCATTAACCATTAATCTACACCATGGGTCGTCAACCTGGTCCCTACCGCCCACTAGTGGGCGTTTTAGGATTTCAGGTGGGCGGTAGGGATTTCCAGGTTTTGACGACCGGGCGGGCCGGTGCGAGCCGGCGGTGCGACTGGGTACCGCCGTGACAATTTGCGGCCCCGGCCTGCGCAGCAAACCGCCGGGGCCGCATATGGAGGGGTCCATCGGGTGGCCCATGCTGTCAGGGCCACCCGATGGATGTGGATTGTGAGGGGGCCCGGACAGTGCTGGGCGCTTTAACAGCGCGACCGGGCCCCCTGTGATGACATCGCAGAGCTGGGAGGAAGTGACTGCACGCAGGGCCGGCCTTAGGCCTTTAGGCACTCTGTGCGAAAATTCATCACAGCACCCCCCCCCGCCAGTCATACCCCATCATCCATGTGTAGTGTGTGTCAATATGTGTTATGTTTCTATATAATATTTATTAAATTAATAATTATTTAAAAACAAAAATGTATTCCCTCTTCCCTGTTACCTTGCAGGGAGGGGGGCATGATGATCTCTGGTGATTCAGTATGCTAAGAATCTGGTCGGCGCCTCTACCAGGTGCATAATAATATTATGTAGTGTGCGTGGTGTCTGTGTGCGACAGGCGTGTAGGTTGTGTGTAATATTTGTAATGGTTGTATTGTGTCATATATGTGTGTGATATTTGTGCTGCACACAGTCCCAGGGGCACAGTGGATAGGTAGGGGGGAGCAGGAGCCCAGTGGGTAGGTGGGGGGGAGCAGGGGCACTGTGGTTAGGTGGGAGCAGGAGCCCAGTGGGTGGTAGGTAAGGGGGAGCAGAGGCACAGTGGGTAGGTGAGGGGGAGCAGGGGCACAGTGATTAGGTGGGAGCAGGAGCCCAGTGGGTAGGTAAGGGGGAGCAGGGGCACAGTGGGTAGGTGGGAGCAGGAGCCCAGTGGGTAGGTAAGGGGGAGCAGGGGCACAGTGGGTAGGTAAGGGGGAGCAGGATCACAGTGGGTAGGTAAGGGGGAGCAGGGGCACAGTGGGTAGGTGGGGGGGAGCAGGAGCCCAGTGGGTAGCTAAGGGGGAGCAGGATCCCAGTGGGTAGCTAAGGGGGAGCAGGGGCACAGTGGGTAGGTGGGGGGGAGCAGGAGCCCAGTGGGTAGGTGGGGGGGAGCAGGAGCCCAGTGGGTAGGTGGGGGGGGAGCAGGGCAGTGTGAAGCTATGTGAGGGAGCAGGCACTCCTTCCTGCTTCCCCCTCTCACTTACCAGGCAGAGGGTCCAGTGTGTGTAGCTCCGCCACCGCCTGTCGTGTAGCTCCGCCCCAGGCTCTCTAATACACTAGAGTGGAGGATAATAAAATCCGGGTGCTGTGTTAGGGGTGCTCAGAGCACTCCTATAATGCTGGTTTTGCTGTGCAGCGTGACCAGCATTAGGGGAGAGCTCTGACTGAGCATTCACTCACAGCTTTCACTGGGGCCATGTGTGAGCTGTGTCAGCAGCATGGCGCCCCCTACTGGCATGGCGCCCTGTGCGGCCGCACAGCTCGCACACCCCAAAGGCCGGCCCTGACTGCACGTCACTCCTCCCAGCTAACCCTGAGAGCCGCGCGGGAGGAAGACCAGGGAGTCAGAGTGGGAACTCTGACTCCCATCCACCTGAGCCACCACTGGACCCCAGGGAAAGTCACCCTCCTGAATCTAAAAGGTAGGAAACAGGAGGGTGACTTAAATATAATGTGTGTGTGTGTGTGTGTGTCTTTGTATGTATGTCTTGTGTGTGTGTGTGTCTGTATGTGTGACTGTCTGTTGGTATGTGTGTCTTGTGTGTGTCTGTATGTATGTGTCTTGTGTGTATGTGTGACTGTCTGTTGGTATGTGTCTGTATGTGTGTGTATGTGTGTCTGTCTGTGTTCCTGTATGTGTCGTGTCTGTATGTGTATGTACGTGTGTGTATGTACGTGTGTGTGTGTCGTGTGTGTGTGTGTATGTATGTGTCGTGTGTATGTATGTGTCTGTATTTGTGTATGTGTCGTGTGTGTGTGTGTGTGTATGTATGTTGTGTGTATGTATGTGTTGTGTGTATGTATGTGTCTGTATTTGTGTATGTGTGTCTGGTATGTGTGTCTTGTACGTGTGTCTGTCTGTTATAGTGGACTATATAGTAAGTGGGCTACCTAGCTCAGCCTTCCTACTGGGCATTGCTACAAGGAAGGTTAAAAAATAGAAAAAAGGGGGGAAAAAAAGGTGGGGAGAGGAGATGAGCTGACGCACAAATGAGAAATCATATTATGCGCAAACAGAGAAGTCGTCTGAATATCACTGAAAGAGACCTTCGTTTGTTCCTTACGAAAATCGAACCAGATATCAAATATTTAGTCTCGCAGCATCAACCTCAAGGATCTCATTAATCACTAGTAAAGGTAATTTCAATTTACTTTATTGTTTTCTCATTAAACTTTATAAAGTTAAAAACCTTATAAACCTGCATTAAGTAGAAATAAAAAGATAAATGTAAGGACATTTTTTCAACCAAAAAGATGCATTAGTGGGCGGTAGGTAAAAAAAGGTTGACTACCACTGATCTACACAAACGTAACTCAGGGTTTCCCACTGATGACATCTGCAAATGGATTTCTCAGTTCACACAGTACAGAGCGATCTATGAGTGCCCATTGTGTGGTTGCAGCATTAGGAAGATTTCGCTCATGCTACACTATTGCATGCTGTCCCTGCCAATCACGTACCGATCGGTGCTGGGCAGCTGGCAAAGCCTAGCGCCCATCACGATCAGCAAGGGGACTTTCAGAAAGACCTTGTTGGGTCCCTTATAATTGCAGGCAACCTTAAAATGACAGATCATGCACATCCTCAGCAAACTGAGAACTGCTCACCTGGTGTGAGCAGGGATTTAATATTGTGCACAACAAAACTAAAGGACGTCCCATGCTGTCCTTACTCTATTAAAACCCAGTGTATGGAGAATATTGTGTATAAATAAATAAAAATTATTCTATATTGTGTGCGTATTTTATACATTAACAATAGTGCACTCAAGGACACAAAATTTCCACTTTATGTGGTGCTATTTTTAACTATAAATTTGAAAAAATGGTGTTCAAAAAACACAATTTAAAATCATTTATTTAAATAATATTAAAATACCAAATAAAAAAAACAGTGAATATCCAATTATTTAAAACCCAAAGTCTTCGCTTCGAGGGTCTGCTCTGTCCACTGTGCTACTTAGGCATGAGTTTACCTTCTGTTAATGTCAGTATAAATAACCACAAATCAGGAAAAGCTCAATGTTGCAGATTATAATTATGTATCAAAACGGCAAAATAAAATCCAAACCCAATGAAATGTCCATATAAAGAAATTAAAATAATGTAACCACAATATAAAATTATCAGAACACAAATCCATAAGCTAAAGTGACATTTAATGTGTACAAGCAATCAGCAATTATAAAGCAGATTTAGCTTTTACTAGTGCATCTAATAAGTAGATTTTTCTTGTATTGTATTGTTATCACAGTGGATTATTAAATTTAAGACACTGACACCTTCTGGTCTGAATGAAGAATACAACTATACTCCCTCCCTTCATTCATAAATAATGTCATTTTGTTTTCTCCCAGCACCATTTTATTATAATCCACTCTATTAAGAATAATTTATTTACATTTTGACCTCTAGATTTGACTCCACTACAACTTACTCGATATCACTTCAATACCCATTGACCCATTGTTACTTTTTGGTTTATTTTGGATATGGTGTCTTTACTTATTAATATCTTGGGTATTAATCCAGAAACTTGTGTTAATTCTTGTTGGCTTAGCCCTGAGGAGTGTATTACTCATATACACGAAGTTAAATTTAATTCCCTTATACAAGTTTGCCACACTACAACCTGACCTACATCACCATTGTTTGTGGGATGTTGCAGGAACTTAGTCCTGCATCAGTCACTCACACACATTATGATAAAACATTCGATTATCTATGTATGTACTATGTCTACATCGCTTTCCGATGATAATTGTCACCTATTAAAATTTCTTCTACATAATGTTTATTTTACTCATTTGAAGAGACTTAATGTTATGGGTTCTCTGTGATACTGAAGGAGTTAATCCCACAACATTAGGTCCTCCCACCGAACAATCAGGTTTTGTGGCGCCTTATTTAAACTGAGCGTACGAGGGTATCATTTACCCCTTGAAGAGCCGCTTACAGGCGAAACGCGCGTCGGGGCTCCTATGTGTAGCCATACCTTGCAGTTTCTTTAGATCAGCAAGTCTTAACTTTGGCTTATCAGATTAGTGTAACGAGAAATCCTGGTACCAGACACTTAGGTCTTTGCAGCTTTAGTAGCTTAGCAACTCGTTAACCAGCAATTAGAAACTTAGGTTTTGGTAGCACTATCAGTTCAGCCACAGATAGGGAAAGACGGATATCCCTTCCTTATACTTAGCTTGATCAGATATCCGCGACGAGCTACATACGTTTTTTTTTTAGTCCAGGGCAGATCAGTAATTTATTTGACAGGGCTATTTTTCGTTGTATTTATTGATATCATTATCCTGACCACCCTGGGCTATTAGTTTACTCTATAATTTTTCCAGCTATGTATTCAAGTCTGACAGTAGACTTTGGTGCCCCTTTAAAGGCACTGTTTAGACGGTAAGTGCCGATTAGGCATTAGATTGTGTCAGGCTCTGTACTAGCCGCACATTGACTACTGTCTCAGATCATTATTTAACATCAGGGCAGATATGCTATTTATATGTCTGGGCAATTGTGTTTTGGTTCGGCTAAATTCTAAGACTCGCTAGTATCAGCTTTATATCACTCTATTTTAGTTAGTCTGACTCACTTAGCTAACTTTGATCCAGCTACTGCCATCTCAGTTATACTGTCATTCAAGTCTTTCAGTAACACAGACTAATTTTATACTTTGTTTCCACAATCAGTGTTTCAGAAAAACAGTGTCTCATTATCGATCTTAGCAGTAGCATATCTTGCAGACATATTCACAAAATCAAATGACGTTTATCACTCCAAGGAAAAACACTATTTTTAATGCAAGAGATTAAATATTTTCACTGTCTCGTAAGCTGCAGTTTTGGACCTCATCTGTTGAGCAAAATAATTTGAACTCTTTGCCCAAACTTAAGGATTTTCTTGAAGAATCAGAAATTGAACTTGAAGATAAAATTTGCAATGAAATTGTAGATCATCTTTGCCATTTAATCACATCTATTAATCAATATTTTCCATTCTCGAATGAAAACAGTAAGGCCTGGATTCAAAATCCATTCATAAAAGACAAGCCAGACAATTTTTCTGATGTAGATTTTGAGAATCTGATCGATATAACTTCTAACAGTTAACTAAGCCAAAAATTTAAAGAAGTTTCTCTTATTGCTTTTTGGGGTGATTTACGTGAAGAATACCCAGAATTGTCCAAGCGGGCAATCAAAGTTCTGTTGCCATTTGCCAGCAAATACTTATGTGAACCTGAATTCTCGCTTTACTCTGCAACAAAAACAAAGTTTCGACTTGATGCAACTGCAGACATGCGTAGACAATTGTAAACAATTAAACCAGATATAAAAAGAATTTGCCAGCAAAAGAGAACCTTACACTCTGCTCATTAAAAGGTTTGTGCTGCGTTGCACTTCTCTACCGCACACATTTTTTCTGTTGGCGTTCCAAAGTTTTGCTATACCATGTGAAAGAGTTACGAAAAAAAAAAAAATATGATATCTACATAGGAACACACAAACATTTTAAGCTCATCTGAGCTCAGCAATAAGTGAGGCAATATCATCATCTCAAATAACTTTGTTGCAGTGCCTTCATTGTGATGGGATTCATGGCTAGGGAGTTTATTTTAAGCTTCCATCCCTTATGAAAGTCTGTAGTAATGTTGTGTGCTGTGTTTGAGAATAATAGTAGATTGGAAATGAGAGGGTATGGAGAGAGGTAAAGCGGTGCGGGACAGAGGAAACCAAAAACTTTAATAAATGGGGTGGTGGTATCTGATGGTATTACGATCATTTTTCTTATTTATTTTTTTGTTTTAGATTTATGTGGATTTGTTAAAGCGACACGGTCATGCCGAACTTGTACCTTTCCCTAATCACTTCCTCTACTCTCCCTCTCTCAGGATCTGTTCTTGTATTTTTCCTTTCTGATCTTTTTAAAACATATGACAAAGTAGAGAGTACGTTGTCTTCTGTATTTTTCTTACGATTGACCAGCTTTGACCCAATTCCTGTGGTCAAACGAATTTTCCCACAATACTCACCCTTTCCTCCATGATCTTGCGATGCCTGCTTTCATTATTCCCAAACGTAATGTCATGTAGACCGGAAACTGGCGAAACTACCAAATTTCGTCCTATCAGAATGAGAACAATTTGTCCATTCATGTTAGGATGCAATTTGTGACTTTTTGTTTGGATTGGAATTTCATTCGAATGAAATACGGATCCTAATTCCCACGGTACCTACATAAACCTTTATCATTAGCCCAGTGTCGGTCTGTAGTTTCATTACTACTCTGCGTTTGTCTCGTAGTTCCGGATCCTGTGTACCTGTAATGGCTAGTTGAATTAAAATTTGTCTGTTTGCTCTTATGTTTACCAGACCCAGCTAGTCCTTAACGGGGGAAAAATAAGCTTGAAATATTACCGGTTTCAAGGCCCGACTTTGTCCTTGAGCCTGACTTTGAAGAGGCACTCCACAGTCTAAAACAAATCGGTTTAGTAGATCTTACCTTAATAAAAGCATATGGGAAGTTAATTATACATTTTGTTTTTCAAAGGTTGTATATCTGAAAACTGGTTGCAAGAGCTGCATATGTCTTGCCAGCAACCTTTGCAAGCCCTCCATTCTGCTCCAGCTTTTCTGTGGCTGTTCAGATGAGAAGTCCTTGTCCGTTAAGTGCTCTGGACAATTCCCTGCCTCTTGAGTTTACCTCCACTGAGCTAACCGAACCAGGAAGCAACGAGACAAGTTGTCTGACAGCCGGGGGTGTGTAACAAGCTTAATTTTTAAAAGTGCCATTTTCACTCTAGTGAAAGTTAGATTTGAAATAAGTGTGCAGCCTGGCGAGCAGGAGTCATGAATGAAAGACTACATTTAACACACGCTCTTGGCATTATGAATACACGGTGATGACATTTGGCCTTTTGCAATGACCCAGAACTTATAAGAACTTTAAAAAAAAAAAAAAAAAAAAATGCACTAAGCGTTTTTCTTCAGACCTGTATGTTAGTCTATTTTCACAGTGTACTTATCTATTCCACTGACCTCACACAGCATTACCAAGAGGTGCGCCAATTTTTCACCAAGCTGTCAGAGAATTGATTATATTGCCATTTTGATAAATGACTTTTCGATAAGGAGCAAAAACCCCTTTTGGATTATTTATATCCCTATTAGGCTTCGATGGACCCCAAGAAGGAAACGGCGATAGCAGACAGATCTTAGACCTCTGCAGAGATTTGTTGGGTTTGTCAACCACTATCGGAGATATATCAAGAGTTTTAATTCATCAATCATCTCTCCTGTTACTGCCATAACTAGAAGCGGGACTCACGCTTTTAACTGGTATCCCTTGGCATTACAGGCCTTTGAGAACCTAAAATGGGACATTAGTGTCAGCTCCCATCTTGGTCTATGCCATACCCAATTAGAGCATTTGTCCTGGAAGAAGATGCATTAGAAACTGGGGTTTGAGCGTTCTGTCCCTGAGAGCCTCCCGTGAAGCCAATCTCCTTCCCTGTTGCTTCTTTTCCAGGAAATGTATGAACTTCGAGCAGAACTATTGGAAATAGCTCTGGTTCTTAAGGAATGGAGACAACCTCCCTGATCAATAATCACAAAAATCTAATTTACATTAGGGAGGCTACGATACTGTCCTCCAGATAGGCAATGTGGTCTCTATTCCTGTCCAAGTCGAATTTCATAATAACCTAGGAATTGAAAGGCAGATGCACTATTCAGCCCTGTGGACTATAAAGGCAAGTTGAATAGGGATGTGAGGCCTTACAGGGTGAGGTCAAATAACTTGTGGCCCATATAGTGGCTAGGCAGCCTAAATGACTTAGAAGGCTACACGTAGGTCAGGAACTTGGGGCATAAGTACTGGAGGTAAAGGTAGTGCAAAGGCAGAAATGGTAACTTGGTATAATTCAGACTGTGTGGTGCAGTACCATGATAAGGAGTAGACTATTATAGAGCACCGAGGGTGGACAGGGGTGTGAGCTGTAAAAAATACTAATACAGTTTAATACATCAAAATAAAGGCTATAAGACTTAAAGCAAAAATAATGGTAAACGGTAAGTGTGGGCATATTTTGAATGTGCATTCCTTAGGTAAAGTGAAAGGCTTAGTCCAGAATGCCATTTAGGCCTCATCCTGTATCTGTGGCGCTGCGAGACACAAAGGGGACACTGTTGGGAATGTCCCAGGAGCATCTAGGAGAGGGTTTGCTAGAGCAAGGCTTATCCAACCCAATGCTTTTTTAATGTTTAATTTGTTGTTGTGTTGCAACAGTGACAAAAGCTGTTACAGTTCCACGTAGACATTTGTCACATTCAAGTCACAAAATGTTAGATTGACAGGATATATACATTCACGTAGCACACAGTAAGACAATGCATTATAAAATGAAAACATATATATATATATATATATTTATATATATATATATATATATATATGTGTGTGTGTGTGTGTGTGTGTGTGTGTGTGTGTATATGTATATAACCGGGATGGTGGACCTTTATTTGAGTTAATGTTCTTGTCACTCTGTCGGTTATTCTCTTGTCTATATTGGACTGCAGGCGGTTGTTTCCTCCCTGAAACAGAGGAGGACTCCACCGGAGCCCTAAGGGACTTGGAGAGCCTGTATGAGCTGTCCACTGGTATGTTATATGCCAGTCAGAAGGTGGTGTATGAAGTGAGGCAGTTCTTGATCGTCAATGTATTCAGCCATACCTCTTATTTTAACAGTGTTGCGCTGTCTGGCGTCGTCTAGCGCATCTATTTGGGCCTGCAGGGTCTGGTGCGATGACTGAAGGTGCTTCTTTTCGTTGTGCCAGCATGTCATTGCGCCATAGATGAAACATGTTCTTCAGTAGTTTTCACCCTGTCGGTGATGGACGTTATTTCCTCCCTCAGCAGCATGTCTGTACGGAGCCAGGTGCGTAGGGGTTTTAGTAGTCCCAGCATGTCTCCTTTAGTAGCAAGAGCTCCTAGTTTCCCCAGTGGTATTGCCGAGAATGAATCTTCAGCCTCCGGTATGGTGTCTGGGACATACAGAGGTTCTTCCTCAGAGGATGAGCACTGGGAATCTGGCGGTGCCGCCATTTTCGGCAGCGCTAGAAAGAGATTTCCAATCTTCTGGGTGCCGTTACTTGAGTGAGTTTTCAGCTTCTTTGCCAGTTTCTCCATGGGGTATCCAGGATTAGAAGCCAGGTTACCGCCAGGTGTAACGTAATTAATAGGCTGTTTTCACCTCCGCACCGCAGATATGCAACTGCTCACAGTGCTGATGAAGCCACTCCCCGGCAGATGCACTATTCTGGCAATTTATTTATTATTTATTTATAAAATATTTTACCAGGAAAGATACATGGAGATTTCTCTCGTTTTCAAGTATGTCCTAGGTCAACAAATCATTGCATTGTTACAATTAGGGTACAATAAAATACAAAAACAATATTAATACACAATAAATGCTAAATTTAACATAGAACAGGTAGGAAATATATAATCAACCATGACAGGTGCATTCTGTTTTGAGGTATGTACAGAGGGATCTCTTAAAGGACTTCAGGCTTGGGGAAGATTTTAAATTGTGCGGGAGGTCGTTCCACAATTGTGGTGCTCTGTAGGAGAAGGAGGATCGGGCTGCTTTCTTTTTGTATTGAGGTAGACTAAGTAAAGTGTTGGTACTGGATTGGAGGTTATAGGAAGTGGGAACAGCTGGGGAAAGCATTGTGTTCAGGTATGGTGGGAGTTTCCCAGAAAAGCTCTAAAACACAAGGCTGGAAAGATGAAGAGTGCATCTGGATTCCAGCGACAGCCAGTTTAGTTCTTTTAGCATGTCACAATGGTGGGTCCTGTAATTATATTGTAGCACAAATCGGCAGAACGAGTTATACAATGTATTGAGTTTATTAATGTGGGATTGCGATGCAGATGCATATACTACATCCCCATAATCAATGATTGGCATCAGCATTTGCTGTACAATCTTTTCCTTTACTGTAGGGCTTAGGCAGGATTTGTTTCTGTACAGGGCACCTAGTTTTGGATAAAGTTTAGATGCAAGTTTTTCTATGTGCAGGCCAAAAGATAGATTGGGGTCTAACATCATACCCAAGTATTTGAAAGAGTGGACTGCGGTCAGTGTGCCATTTGAATTTGTTTTGATGGATAGGTGGGAATTGTGTAATTTAGGTACTGTTCCAAAGATCATTGTGACAGTTTTGTCAGTGTTCAGGAAGAGTTTGTTTTTTGCGATCCACTTTTCTACCTCTGTAAACTGGTCTTGGAGCACAGCCTCAAGCTGCGGTAGATCGGAATTGCTTGCATAGATTACCGTGTCATCTGCGTACATGTGTACATTTGAGGATTTGCAGACATTAGGCAGATCATTTATAAATAATGTAAATAGTAGGGGGCCAAGTATGGAACCTTGGGGAACACCACACGTGACTGGGAGAGGGAGGGAGTCGCTGTCAGAAATGGACACATATCGCGAGCGATCTGATACATACGATTGAAACCAGTTTAGCGAATGATCACCAATACCTGTGTTTTTGAGTTTGTGCAGTAGAATGTCGTGGTCTACTGTGTCAAAGGCCTTTGCAAAATCAAGGAAAATAGCTCCAGTTAGGTCTCCTTGTTTCATGCCAGTTTGGATGTCATTGCAAACTTTTAAGAGGGCAGTTGTAGTGGAGTGAGTCTGGCGAAAGCCCTATTGATCAGGGGTCAGATAGTTTGATTGTTGGTAGTACTCACATAGTTGCGTATGGACACATTTTTCTAAGATTTTTGACAATACCGGGAGCAATGATATAGGGCGATAGTTAGAAACCAAAGTAGTGTCACCACTTTTATGGATAGGCACTACTCTCGCAGTCTTCCAAAGTTTGGGTATGTATCCAGACACCAAGGATTCGTTAATTAGAGTTGCGACGGGTTTAGCAATTGCCGGCGCACTGAGCTTCAACATCATTGCTGGGATTTGATCATGTCGGGACTGGTTTTGCATTTTTAGATTATTAAGATGTTTTTCAATGACACTAACAGGTACAGGTCTTAAAAATTAACTTGTCTGTATTGGGACTTTGCTAATTTATTGGGACCTGATCCACAATTGTAGTTTCAGGATGTGTGTCATTTATTAGCTTGGCAATCAGGGCAGTAGAGAATCCGACAAAATAATTGTTAAAGGCATTTGCTACATCTAAGGGAAGTTGCAGGGTTTGGTTATCCAGTTTGACAGTGAAGGGTTGGGAGTGGATTGGGGGCATTTGTAGTTTATTTATGACTTTCCAAATTGGCCCAGAGGAAGAAAAATAAATTTCTCCATTATTTGTACCAACTAATCGTATTTTGGCAGTGTAACGAGATAATACCCCTACACGCAGGATCCAGCTAAACAGAAGACAACACA
Source organism: Pelobates fuscus (assembly GCF_036172605.1). Taxonomy (NCBI): domain Eukaryota; kingdom Metazoa; phylum Chordata; class Amphibia; order Anura; family Pelobatidae; genus Pelobates; species Pelobates fuscus. The sequence goes on from NC_086322.1 coordinate 147,867,754, forward strand.
GAAGATACGTCTACCGGTCCTTAGAATGGCCGGACTTGACGTATATAGGAGAAGTACAGAGTCAGGAACGATCCGAGGTCAAGGGCACAAAGAGACAGCGTAAACTAGGACTAGCCGGGGTCTGGTACACAGGAAACAGCAAGCCGGCAAACAGAACAGATAAGGATAAAGCGAAAACGAAGTCAGAATACAAAGCCAAGGTCAAATACGGAGGAACACAACTGAACACCACAAGCGCTAAAGGGAACTGTAGCAGAAACCACGATAGGGCAAGGAACTAAGGGAAAAGGGTAAGTATATGTAGCATCTAAACTAATGTAATTGGCTCCTGTCATATCCACACCCCCAAAAGGTAAGTGTATGGGGTGTGTGGCATGACAGGGGCCAATGGGAGCCTTTTGGCAATTTAGGCTCCCACTGTCTCTTTAAGAGCGCGCCCGAGACTCGCGGCGCGCTCTTAGATTCAGGCGGGACATGTGACCGCTTCTCACGGTCACTGCCCGCCTTCCTGTTTGAGCAGTCGGATGAGCCGCACGCGGCTCGTGCAGCAGCATGACCGCGCGCGGCTTGAAGAGAGGACCGCGGCCGGCCCCTGGAAAAGGTGAGTAATGCTACAGTACCCCCCCCGAGGACACGCCCACCGGGCGGGCAGGACCAGGTCTGGCAGGAAAACGCGAATGGAAAGAACGCACAAGGCGGGGAGCATGAACCGCATGAGCAGAAATCCAACTGCGCTCCTCAGGCCCATAACCCTTCAAATGTACCAAGTACTGAAGCCGACCCCTAAGGAAACGAGAGTCAAGAACAGCAGACACTTCGAACTCCTCATTACCCTCCACAGAGACAGGAGGGGGAGGAGGAGCATGCCGGGTATAGCGGTTGCGTACGTAAGGCTTCAACAATGAGGTGTGAAAGACATTAGGTATACGCAGATTCTTAGGCAGACCCAAGGCATAAGAAACAGGATTAACCTTATGTATAATACGATAAGGACCAATGAATCGGGGGGCCAATTTCATAGAAGGCACCCGGAGGCGAATATTCCGTGTGGAAAGCAAAGCCCTGTCCCCCACAACATAGGAAGGAGCCGCTCTGCATTGCTTGTCAGCCTGAGCCTTCTGGCGAGCAGCAGAGTCCACCAAAGAACGCTGAACCTGCTCCCAAGTATTACGCAAACCAGCCAAATGCTCATCCAGAACTGGCATGCCCTGTGAGGAGAATGCAGCCGGAAGAACAACGGGATGCTGGCCATAGACAACGTAAAAAGGGCTTTTGCCGGAAGAATCATGAGTGGCGTTATTCCGAGCAAATTCAGCCCAAGGAAGCAGGTCAGACCAATTGTCCTGATGGTGAGACACAAAACAACGGAGGTACTGCTCCAGAGACTGGTTGGCACGTTCAGCAGCTCCATTAGACTGGGGATGGTAAGCGGAAGAAAATGAGAAATACCCATTTCTGAACAAAAGGCTCTCCAGAACCTGGAAATAAATTGGCTACCCCTATCGGACACAATAGATAAGGGAATACCATGTAACCGAAATACTTCTCTAGCGAAGATAAAAGCCAGTTCCTTGGATGTGGGCAACTTGCGAATGGACACAAAGTGAGCCATTTTGGAAAACCGATCTACTATCATCAGGATGACTGTGTTACCATTCGAAGGGGGTAATTCAACAATAAAATCCATTGATCGGTTAGACCAAGGTCTCTTGGGAACGGGTAACGGATGCAACAGCCCACAAGGAACTCTACGAGAGGATTTCATACAGGCACAAGTAGTACAAGCACTTATATAGTCAGTGACATCCTTTCGTAAGGAATCCCACCAAAAATACAGAGAAACAGCTGACACCGTTTTGGAAATACCAGGATGTCCAGCAGTCTTAGTATCATGATACAGTGACAGAATATCCCGTCTCTCGGGAACATCAACGAACAATTTATCATTCGGCCTCTCGCTAGGTGCCATGCTTTGTTTCGCTTGTATGGCCTGCAAGAGGGACGAGGAAATAGACAATATAGTAGTTGCTATTATCCTGTCTGGGGGAATGACAGGAGTAACATCAATCTCCTGTTTGTCAATAGTTTCGAACTGTCTGGACAGAGCGTCTGCTTTAGTGTTGCGATCACCTGGCCTATAGGTGATAATATAATTGAAATGAGACAAAAACAGTGACCACCTAGCCTGCCTGGAAGACAATCTTTTAGCTTTGCTAAGGTAGGATAGGTTCTTATGATCCGTAAATATGAGGATGGGATCCTTAGTGCCTTCTAACAAATGTCTGCATTCTTTGAGTGCTAAAATGATAGCAAGGAGTTCGCGATTACCCACATCATAATGTTTTTCTGCTTTGGACATTTGTTTAGAAAAGAAGCCACAAGGATGCAATGGCTTTTCAGGCGACTCTCTTTGAGATAAAACAGCACCTACCCCGATATCGGAAGCATCAACTTCAAGTATATAGGGCAATGAGGGGACAGGATGCTGTAAAATAGGGTCAGAGGCGAACGTAGTCTTAAGAAATTCAAAAGCCTGAAGTGCCTCGGTAGACCAGACACGAGTATTGCCATCCTTTTTTGTCATACGGGTAATAGGTGCTACAATAAATGAAAAACATTTGATAAAACGTCTATAATAATTGGAGAAACCAAGAAAACGCTGAATGGCTTTCAGACCTTGCGGTAGAGGCCATTCTATGACAGCAGCGAGCTTCTGTGGATCCATACGAAAACCCTTAGCGGAAATCAAATACCCCAAAAACTGGACTTCGGATTGGTCAAATAGACATTTTTCCAGTTTACAATAAAGACCATTAGCAAGAAGGGTCTTCAGAACTGTCGTAACATGTCTGTGATGAGTGTGTAAGTCTGTAGAATATATTAAAATGTCATCCAAGTACACAATAACAAATGTGTGAATAAAGTCTCTTAAGACATCATTAATAAATTCTTGAAGTACTGCTGGGGCATTGCAAAGCCCAAATGGCATAATAGTATACTCCTAGTGGCCTGATCTAGTGTTGAATGCGGTCTTCCATTCGTGGTCCTTTTTGTATTAAATTGTATGCTCCTCTAAGATCCAGTTTGGTGAATACCGTAGCATGTTTGAGCCTGTCAAACAATTCTGTGATTAACGGTATAGGGTATGTATTTTTGATGGTGATTTTATTTAGACCTCTATAATCAATACACGGTCTTAGATCACCTTCTTTTTTTGATACAAAGAAGAACCCCGCACCAGCCGGAGAAGAGGATCTCCTAATAAATCCCTTGTCTAATGATTCCTTAATGTATTCCTCCATGACACGGTTTTCTTGAACCTATAAAGGGTACACCCTGCCCTTTGGAGGTATAGTGCCAGGCAACAAGTCAATAGCACAATTGTAGGGTCTGTGAGGCGGTAATTTGTCGGCCTCTCTTTTATCAAAGACAGTCTTTAGAGATAAGTACTGAGAGGGTATAGCCGTAGACAAAGGAGGAATGGTAGGAACATTAATAGAATTCACAGGCATGACTTCAATAGTACAAGACTCGTGGCAGGCTTCACTCCATGATTTTATCTGCACTGTCTCCCAGTCAAAAATGGGATTGTGGGCACGTAACCATGGATACCCTAACACTAACTGTGAAGAGGGAGAGGTGATGACCTGGAACCGTATGGTTTCATAGTGTAAAACCCCTGTGTACATGTGTAACGGTGCAGTCTCATGAGTAACAACTGGAGAAATTAATGGTCTACCATCTATGGCCTCAACGGCCAAGGGTATCTCCTTCTCTCTGATGGGAATGTTGTTTTTCTTTACAAAACCAGAGTCTATAAAATTTTCAGCTGCCCCGGAGTCAACCAGAGCGTATATGTTTTCAACTATACAACTCTCTCCCATATGTAAAGAAACAGGGAGAAGCAGTAGATTAGGAGGCAATGTAGGAGACTTAGAAATCACACCCAAGGCCAGTCCCCTATAAGGTCTTAGGTGCGAGAGTTTTCCGGGAGCAAAGGACATTCCTTTACCATATGGTCTCTCTTACCACAATATAGGCAGAGTCCCTCCCTTCTCCTATGTAATTTCTCAGCATCAGAGAGTTTGGCAACCCCTAATTGCATAGGTTCCTCATCAGATACTTGAACACTCTCCGGTATATTAACTCTTTGGTGAATAGGTGTAACAAAACGTCTATTCCTGTTCTTAGTATAGAGCCTGTCACGAATCCTATTATCTATATCAATGAGGTAGTCAATAAGGTCCTCTAAGGCAATAGGAAGCTCCTTAGCTGCTACCTCATCCAATATAGAGTCTGATAAACCTTCCATGAAGGCAGTAGTTAACCCATTGTTGGTCCAATCAACCTGTGAGGCAAGGGTACGAAACTGAATAGCGTAATCGGCCACAGACCTAGAACCCTGTTTAACTCTCATTAATGCTCTTGCGGCATTCTTTGACCTTTTCATTGTGTCAAAAGTTCTGCGAAAAGCCGTAAGAAAACTGTTGAAATCATGCACCATAGGTCCATTAGCTTCCCAAATAGGGTTTGCCCATTCAAGTGCTTTGTCGGTAAGTTGGTGCATAAAGAACCCAACTTTAGACCTCTCTGTGGGAAATGAACGTGGATACATCGCAAAGTGGAATTCTATTCGGTTAATGAACCCTCTGCATGTCTTAGAGTCCCCTCCATACCTAGGAGGAGGTGTTAAATTAGCCGAAGTATTAGGCAAAGTAGATACTTCAGGAAGAAGGGGTGTAGGAGGGTTAGGTGTGGTTGCTGGAATGGTTCTAGCTAAGAGCGTCTGGAGAGCCTGGGCTATCTGATCCATTCGGGGATCCTGCTCTACAAATCTAGCCTCATGGGACGCCATCTGTTGAGCTAAATCTGCGGGGTCCATGGCCCTATTGTAATGTAACGAGATAATACCCCTACACGCAGGATCCAGCTAAACAGAAGACAACACAGAGGGAAGATACGTCTACCGGTCCTTAGAATGGCCGGACTCGACGTATATAGGAGAAGTACAGAGTCAGGAACGATCCAAGGTCAAGGGCACAAAGAGACAGCGTAAACTAGGACTAGCCGGGGTCTGGTACACAGGAAACAGCAAGCCGGCAAACAGAACAGATAAGGATAAAGCGAAAACGAAGTCAGAATACAAAGCCAAGGTCAAATACGGAGGAACATAACTGAACACCACAAGCGCTAAAGGGAACTGTAGCAGAAACCACGATAGGGCAAGGAACTAAGGGAAAAGGGTAAGTATATGTAGCATCTAAACTAATGTGATTGGCTCCTGTCATATCCACACCCCCAAAAGGTAAGTGTATGGGGTGTGTGGCATGACAGGGGCCAACGGGAGCCTTTTGACAATTTAGGCTCCCACTGTCTCTTTAAGAGCGCGCCCGAGACTCGCGGCGCGCTCTTAGATTCAGGCGGGACACGTGACCGCTTCTCGCGGTCACTGCCCGCCTTCCTGTTTGAGCAGTTGGATGAGCCGCGCTCGGCTCTTGCAGCAGCATGACCGCGCGCGGCTTGAAGAGAGGACCGCGGCCGGCCCCTGGAAAAGGTGAGTAACGCTACAGGCAGCTACTTCTTATGCTTTTTTTAATTCCATGAAAGAAGGTATTTTATCTGTTTAGGCAAACAAGCCCTGTACTATATCTTCTGAGAGATTTTTTTGTGCCTGAATATTTGGCAAACAACTTCTAGAATGTTTCCATTATTCCATATCTGCTGTAAATGCGGGCACTTGTAAAACATCATCTATGCCGTCTATAGAGAGTTGGTGGCCTGTTTTGACTAAAGATCTTAGGGATTTTGTTCCTGCCTTTTCTACTAGTGCTCAGAACTAAAATCCACACATTACCCTGTGGATTAATATTGTAACCAACCCTATTTACCACTATAAAGTATCGTATTAAAGCAAAGTATTTAGCAGGACTGATCTTACAGATAACTTGAGCCGTAATGTTATATAGTTTATAAGAGTTTCTCTATTTAAAATATATAAATAATTAAGAAAACAATTAAAAATAGGGATTGTTTTTGGCAGCCATAAAGTTTAAAAAAAAAAAAATTTTTTATTGAATATAAGTAAATATAGACCTATAGAAAAAACGTAATCCATTATAATATACAGCAGAGTTTATAAGATTAAAATGTATGCTTGCAATACAGTAAAATAGAATAACAAACGCATGGGGAATGATACAAACCTAAAAACAGTAATGAAGTAAATTAGCATGTCTGCCTCTGTAGTCCAGGTGATGTTTGTCCTGTGATCATTTAAAAAAAAAAAAAAAAAAATGTTTAACCCTGCTTGTGCATTCAGTTCTCTTGTGCCTGACCAGGGAGGTCAACCTGTCCACAAGGTAATTTTAATTTCGCTGAGGCCAGTGTGAAGGGAGGTGTTTCCGGGCACAGCCAGTTTTGTGCCAGTGCTATACAAACCGCCAAGTAGATCATGTGTAATAGCTGTTACTCCGGGCATGTAAGGCCCTCTTTGGGCCTGGAGAGGAGGCAGGCCCATGGGTGTAATTGTAATGGTCTGTGCATTACGTTTGAGCCTAGGTTGATGATTTGGGACCAGTAGCACATGGGAACAATTTTAATCAGTCTATTGTCATGGCATATACATCTTAACCTTTTATTTGGACAAAAAACAAAGATTGAACATGACGTAGGCAGAGCCTTGACTTGTTATCACATTCATTTAGAACAAGATGGCATCCTAAAGTCTAAGCATCTTATGCACTAAATCTGGGTAAGAGGTCATTTAATAAATACACATTGTATGAGAATCAATATATTCCATTTTTAACAACTAGCAAGACATCTAAAGACAAAGTATGCAGTGTAAGAAATACAGCTTTTAATTCTAACCTGCAATATCTGAAAATGTCCATAACACTTTCTCCAGTACCCTGAACCCCCATGGTTCCATCTCTCCGTGGATTTTATAGTCATGCTTGCATTCAACAGCTTTACCACCATCCTCATGGTAGTTGAGAGTTTACAAAATGGCCCATTCATTCCTCTTCTCAAGATGATAGCCAAGGTGATTTCCTGTGAAATAGTTAGACTGCATAGGATACACTCAGAAATAGTTTTGGACAGTGGGAGTCTGTTTATTTCTCATTTTGTGGTCAATTTTTGTGAAGAGACAGCCTTCCAGCACTTTCTCTTCCCTGCATACCATTCCCAAACCAATGGTGCTGCCGAGAGGTTAAATCATTGCTGCCTTGGGTGACCACCTGGCTGAACTGCGGGCTTTATAGGCGTTAAGAACCATCAGGACATACTACTCCAAAAAGGACATGTAGCCTGCAGGAACAGGGAGACGTCTTTCTATCAGGTTAGAGATACAGTATGGTTTTTCAGTCAGTACATTAATCTCTGGGTTGCGTCTACCAAACTGGGTTTCCAATATATTGGGCCTTATCTCATTAACTGCAGTGGCTTAAAAACCTTCCAGGATATCTCTGTATTACTTGCACACTATTTCTCACCTCAACCCCTTGAAATATAACCGCTACTTAACCACCACCTCCAGTAACTTCTCCATGAGTAACCCAAGGTACAAGAGGTGGTTGGTTCACGTATTTCTAATTAAATTGTCACGACTTTCGGCATGGGTTGTCAGGCAGGTCCCTCAAATTGCAATCAATAAAATGACTTAATTATGTAAAAATACAACATAAATATGCACGTAAAATTTAAATATGTATACATATTTATATATTTGAAGTCTATGTATATTTATGGAATTAGTTATGTAATTATGTATATGGACATGTGTATATTTCATATTATTTTTATTTATTTATATATACATAGATATATATATCATTTCATTCAAAGTGTATTTTGATATGAATATATATATATATATATATATATATATATATATATATATATATATATATATATATATATATATATATATATACCCCTTAACGACGAGTGACGGACCTCGTCCGTCACCCCGATCGCGGGGTTAATGGTGCTCTGGTTTGCCTCTGTATTAGAGGCAGACTGGGAGTGTGGTGGAATCTCGGTAAAAATAAATTTAGTAGGCCGAGATTACCACGTGGCATGTGTACGTGCATATGCTGACGTATCGATCAGTTGGTTGCACGAGGCAAGATACGATCAGTAGTGTACGGAGCATGTGCAAGAATACAGGATGTAGTATTCCCCCTCCTCCATTGTGCTGGACAAGCCATGCGGTCAAACAGGAAGTTAATTCTTATTTGTGTTGATTGGTTAAGAGAATGTGCGGGTGGAGCTTAATATGGGAGGAGTTATGTGCCTATATAAGGAGCCTGCACTATTGTCCGGGGCTCAGAACTTGCTGTATTTTGGTGACATTAGTCCCTCTGAGTCCCGATCGGTGATCCAATAAAGAATCTCTTCCTTCCTGAAGAAACCTGTGTCCATCTCTCTGTGCTTCGCTTCCGTCAGTTTCTCCGGTATCATTTGGTGCATTGGCCGGGAAGCTCATCGTTCAACGGTAGCTGAGAGGCAGAGGCGTGAGACGGTCTATCTTTGCCCACGTTCTCTACGGCTGCACCCCTGAACTTCTGCGTGGACCTCCCTTCGTCTCGGCGCCACTGGTCTGTTGTCCAGGAGATCATCGGCCTCTACGTGAGAAGTGCTGGGGTGTCCCCGTCGATGAGTGTGAACTCAGGTTCAGGAACGAGGAGGTAAGACAACTGCTGTTTTAGACGGCAGGACCCACTAGGGGTATACCGATTGTGCGGTAGGCCCAAAGGGGTTTTGAATCTGTGTATCTGCCCCCTCTGTCGGAGGGAAGGAGCGAAGGCGCACCGCTCGATCGAACGCTCTTTAGTCAGACCGTTTGATTTTGTTAGTCAGGCGGGGTCCTGGTGTAAATAGCCCTAGCCGGACACCGGTGTCTTGTCTAGACTAGCGTTCTAGGGTGTATATTACGTTCGCTAGGTCGGAGGGACCGGGAGACTAAGCGGCGCCTGTGTAAATTCGGTTCGCTAGCTCTCATTCTATCTGGGCTAAGTGGGAAGGCGTGTAAATTTGGAACCCACTAGACTTTTGATAGTGCGACTAAGAGGCGTCTGTGTAAATTCGGTCCTCTAGCTCGCTATATATGTGGTGATTGGGCAGTGTGGCTAACCAAAACGGGTGTACATAGTTTTAGGTAGTCCATTCAAGGTACTGGCCAATAGTTTAGTTGGGAATTGTAAATGTGTTAACGATTGTTTAGTAAAGTGTATATCTTGTTAGATAGCGCGAGCTCAGCCGTCTAGTGAGAGTGTTAATAGTGTGTTGCTGTATCATAGTGCACGGTACCATAACCCTGTATATTTACTGACACTGTATATAAGTACTAATCATTGTCGTCCATTGCATGTTTAACACCATAACCACTAATAATTGTATTGTGACCTTAACTTGTGCTTTGACCTATGCTAACCGTACTGTAACCGCTAATTGTAAAAGACGATGTTACTGGGGTGTGTTATAGACGGGTAATTCGTATATAGAGAATTATAGCGTGGGTGACTGTATAGTTACGCCAAAGGGCATAATATTGATTATCTAGTGACTGGTGTAACAGCTGTGTGTGTACGGGAATTCCCTGAGTGTTTATTGTGTTATTGTGTACGTTTCACTTGGTAACCGTACCACGTGGTGCTGTTGCCAGAGGAAACGGGTGTGACTGTTGAATAGTACGCGTGTATAGTATTCGTTGTCGACGACGTTCCATTGTTAAGTATGGGTGCGTCGCAGTCAACGATCCCGGATCCCTTAGGTTGTATGGTGAAGAATTTTAAAAAGGGATTCAAAACTTGTGATTTTGGGGTTAAAATGTCTCCTGTACGTTTGGTCACTTTGTGTACTAGGGAGTGGCCTACTTTGGTTGCGGCATGGCCGCCACGTGGCAGTTTGGATCCAACTCTGGTACAGCGCTTACACGTGGCTGTATCAGGTAGGCCTGAACTTTACGGCCAGTTTCCTTATGTTGATTGTTGGAGACAGGCCGTAAATGACTCGCCAAAATGGCTCCGGACATGCCACGAGGAGCAGTGTCGCCTCATGGTAGCTAGGACTTGTTCGTCCACTAGGACTGGTGTTAGGCCCATTTTGGACACGCCCCCTGAGTCCGAGATCCCTTTGCCGCCCCCTTACTTTCCGTTAAGAGGAAGTGACGCAAACGCAGGAAGTCCTGCAACCCTCCCCTCATTACCCCCATCCACTTCCGCTTCCTCCTCCAGTACAGGATCCACCCCCCCTCGTACTAAATCTCCCCTTCCGGAATCAGAACCAACCCCCATTAAAAACGAATATCCTGATTTGGCGCCACTTCAGACTTCCGGTCAAGCTTCATCTAGCTCGGCTCGAAGTGTTTTATTTACCACCTTTTCCCAAAACCAAGCTCCCACATCCCCATACCCTATTTCTCCCCGACTGGAACCTATGACTGACGCCCCTCCACGTAGCCCCATACAGACCCGACAGTTGACCGGTGCCCAACAATTAAAACACTATCAGATGCCTCTTCGTCTGAATCCTGGGTCAGCCTATATCGATGCCGCAGGCCAAATGGCACATGCTGACCCAGTCTTTGTATATGTCCCATTCACGACAACCGATCTTTTAAATTGGAAGACCCACAATTCCTCGTATACTGAGAAACCACAAGCTATGACTGATCTGTTCACCTCAATAGTACAGACACATAACCCGACATGGGCTGATTGCCAGCAGTTATTAATGACTTTGTTTAACAATGAGGAAAGGACAAGAATAAATCAAGCAGCCATTAAAGCACTAGAGGATAAAGCCCGTACTTTAAACCAAGCCAATCCATCAGCATGGGCCGCAACACATTATCCCAACACCGATCCCGATTGGAACGTAAATGGGGCTGATATGGTTCAACTCAGAGCCTATAGAGACGCTATAATTGCTGGCATGAAAGCCGGAGGAAAGAAAGCTATTAACATGTCGAAGACAGTTGAGGTGATTCAGAAAAGCGATGAAGCGCCCAGTGTCTTTTATGACCGATTATTGGAGGCATACCGCTTGTATACCCCCTTTAATCCGGAAGATGCAGATAATTCCCGAATGGTGAACTCCGCCTTTGTCAGCCAAGCTTACGGAGATATTAAGCGCAAGCTACAAAAGTTAGAAGGGTTCGCAGGTATGTCAATCACCCAACTAATGGAGGTAGCGAATAAGGTTTATATGAATAGGGAAACAGAAAGTAAGAAAGAGGAAGAGCGCAAGATGCGTAAAAAGGCTGATATGCTAGCGGTAGCGATCGCAGGCGTAGATAGACGGGGCCCAGATAGAGGCGATAGTAGATGGAATGAGGAACCTCTAAGTAGAAATCAGTGCGCATACTGTAGGGAAGAAGGGCATTGGAGAAATGAGTGTCCTCGAAGAGAACAGTGTGAGAGAGACAGACCTAGGACAGGTTACGGAAACTTTAGAGGCAGAGCGAAAGGTAGAGGAGGCCCCGGAGGGAGTAATGGTAATAGAGGGAGTAATGGGAACAGAGGAAGTGTTAGGGAAGACAGGTATATTCCAGCAGCGCAAAGGTCCCGCGATAGAGAAGGTAGGGACTTTGTAGGATTGGCTGACACGGTCATGGAGGACTATTGATACCGACCGGGCTCCATCCCCCTTGGTCGAGCGGAGCCTATGGTCGATGTATCAATAGGGGGGAAAAGGAGTGCGCTCATGATCGACACTGGTGCTGAACATTCAGTGGTGACTAATCTAGTTGCTCCTCCATCTGGAAGGACTATTACTGTGATAGGAGCAACTGGAAGAAGTGCTGAAAAACCGGTTCTTAAAAGTCGACTCTGTACATTGGGAGGCCACGTAGTAAAACATCAATTCCTTTATATGCCTGAATGTCCAGTCCAATTGCTGGGACGTGATATGCTATCAAAATTACAAGCGCAGATTACGTTCCTACCAAATGGAACAACATCCTTAAAGTTTAATGGACCTTCAGGTATCATGACATTATCCGTACCAAAGGAAGAAGAGTGGCGACTTTATACAGCGTTGACGAGCCAAAACCCTAGGAGTGATGAGACATTATTTAACATACCAGGAGTTTGGGCAGAGAACAACCCACCAGGACTGGCCCGCAATATTCCACCTATAAAAATTGAACTAAAACTTGGGGTTTATCCAGTGAGCCTAAGACAATACCACATCCCGCAGAAGGCTAAGAAGAACATCCAATCCTATCTGGATAAGTTCATACGGTATGGTATCCTAAAATTCTGTACTTCCCCCTGGAACACCCCATTGTTGCCTGTTCAAAAGCCCGGTACAGATGAGTATCGACCTGTGCAGGACTTGAGAGCAGTCAATGATGCGGTTGTTAGTATACATCCAGTTGTACCCAATCCATATAACCTGCTTGCTTTAATTCCGGGCGGGGCTACCTATTTTACAGTCTTAGATCTCAAAGATGCCTTCTTTTGCCTCCGAATTGCAGCAGAAAGTCAATGTATTTTCGCTTTCCAATGGGAGAACGCTGTAACGGGCTCAAAACGCCAAATGACTTGGACAAGACTGCCCCAAGGGTTTAAAAATTCACCTACCCTATTTGGTTCAGCCCTAAGTCAAGATCTACTGGATTTCGAGTCCATCCCAGGAGAGTGTGTATTGTTACAATATGTAGATGACTTGTTGATAGCAGCAGTTACAAAAGAAATCTGTCAGCAAGCAACGCACGATCTACTGCACATTCTCTGGAAGGCAGGATACAAGGTGTCTAGAAAGAAGGCTCAGTTGTGTTTGCCAACTGTCAAATATCTGGGATTCCATATCTCTGAAGGTCAAAGAATTATGGGGCCAGAGAGAAAAGAAGCTGTCTGCCAAATACCAATACCCAAGAATAGAAGACAAGTGCGAGAATTCTTGGGGGCAGCAGGCTTCTGTAGGATATGGATTCCCAGCTATGCGATACTGGCAAAACCTCTGTACGCAGCTATCAAAGGTACAGAGCACGACCCCTTCTTATGGACCCAAGAACAGCAAACGGCATTTGAAGATGTGAAGAAGGCTTTGATGAGTGCCCCAGCATTAGGTCTACTTGATCACACACGACCATTCTACTTATATGTACACGAGCAAAGAAGAATGGCTGTGGGAGTATTGACACAGTACTTGGGATCATGGCAAAGACCTGTTGCCTACATGTCTAAGCAATTGGATGCAGTGGCCAGCGGACTTCCACCTTGTCTAAGAGCCGTAGCTGCAGCCGCCCTGCTAGTAGCTGAAGCCGATAAACTCACTCTGGGTCAAGAACTTTATGTACGAGTCCCACATGCAGTACAGACGTTGTTGGATTACAAAGGAAATCATTGGTTTAGTAACAGCCGTATGACCAAGTATCAAGCAATGTTGTGTGAAAACCCAAGAGTGCATTTAGAGACTGTAAACACCTTAAATCCAGCTACCCTTTTGCCACAACCTACTGAAAGTCAACATGATTGTTTGGAAGTAATGGATGAAGTATTCTCAAGTAGACCAGATCTTCGTGATTTTCCCATCCAGAACCCCGATGTTCAATATTACACCGACGGCAGTAGTTATGTGAAAGAAGGGATCCGCTATGCAGGATATGCAGTAACAACAATAGACAAGGTGATAGAAGCTCGGCCACTGGCGAAAGGAACATCAGCACAAAAGGCAGAATTGATAGCACTGACACGAGCGTTACAATTGGCTGAAGGTTTAAGAGTGAACATCTACACGGACTCCAAATATGCGTTTTTAACCACTCATGCCCACGGAGCTTTGTATAAAGAAAGAGGACTACTGAATTCAGAAGGCAAAGAAATCAAATACGCAGCTGAAATCCTACAACTATTGGAAGCAGTGTGGGAGCCGAAAGAAGTCGGTATCATACATTGTCGAGCGCATCTGAGAGGAGATGGTGATGTAACCAAGGGAAATCGGATGGCAGATAGTGCAGCTAAGCGTGCTGCTGAATCAGGAAGACAGGAGTATGTGGGGCATATAGCTGCTCTTATACCAACTCCACTGTCCCAATGGACTCCAGTTTATACAGCTCAAGAAGAGGAGTGGTTAAAGACTGAACCAGGAAAGTATTTGGAGAACAAGTGGTATCAGCTAGAAGATGGAAGAATAGTCATACCAGCATCACTAGCGGTAGAAATTGTCCAAAATTATCATAACGGGACACATTCTGGGAGAGACAGTACTGAAGAATCTCTTAGAAAACATTTCTACATACCAAGATTGTCCAACTTGACTCAGGCCATTGTACGAAGATGTGTAACGTGTGCTAAAAATAATGCAAGACAAGGACCAGTAAAGCCACCAGGAGTCCAGTTTATGGGGGGACTCCCCATGTCCGATCTACAAATAGACTTTACAGTGATGCCTAAATCGGGTGGACATCGTTACCTGCTGGTAATTGTGTGCACCTATTCAGGCTTGGTAAAAGCATGTCCTACTCGTACAGAGAAAGCAGGAGAAGTTGTAAGATTCCTGCTACGAGAAATAATACCCCGATATGGACTACCCTGTTCTATAGGATCGGACAATGGTCCAGCTTTTGTTCATCAGTGCCTACAACAACTGACTCATATGCTTGGTATAAAGTGGAGGCTTCATACTGCATATAGACCCCAGAGTTCTGGTAAGGTAGAGAGAATGAATAGAACTATTAAGAACCAGTTGGCTAAAATGTGTCAGGAAACCCAACTTAAGTGGAACGTTCTCTTACCCATAGCTCTATTGCGAATCCGCAGTACCCCTACCAGAAGGATGGGCCTCTCTCCTTTTGAAATTATGTATGGGCGACCACCTCCCGTACTTGGTAACTTAAGGGGGGATTTGAGTCAGTTGGGAGAAGGAATTACCCGGCAGCAGGTTGTAGAGTTGGGTAAGACTATGGAGGAGGTACAGAAATGGGTACAAGATAGATTACCTGTGAATATTTATCCCCCTGTTCATAGTTATCATCCAGGAGATCAAGTGTGGATTAAAGAGTGGAATAATGTACCGTTAGGGCCCAAGTGGAGAGGTCCTTATGTTGTTCTTTTGTCTACCCCTACAGCGATAAAAGTAGCCGAAGTGACTCCGTGGATACATCACTCCAGGGTTAAACCAGCAGCAGTCGATTCTTGGCAAGTTACAGCAGATCCAGAGAATCCCTGCAAGATCCGGTTAAAACGCACTACTCAGTCGGAGTAACGAGGAATCGTGTGGATTACAAATTTTATTGTTACAGGGATTTGGTGCGTGAGTGAGAAGGCCATAATAAAGCCTGTCCGCTTACCAACACATAGTATATAAGCCAGGAAAGTCTCGAAGGGACACCTGTGAAGACGAGCAGGACTCCATTCCCTGCAGCCCTCACATCCTGGAAGCTGAGGCGCCTTCGCACGGACGAAGACTGAGGATGACGGCGAAAGATGTGCTTTTGATAGTGTTTATTTATATGTGTTTTTATATTCAGGAAGGTAGAGGTACCGACACTCCTAGCTGTGAGGTATGCATTAAGACTACGAGAACAGGTAACCATATTTCCCAAACCCTAATCTGGCATTCACAATACGAGTGTAAAGGAGATGTATCGAGATGTAGATACTTAAATATAGACTATAGTGTGTGCCATTTAGGAGTAGGAGAACCTAAGTGCTTCAGTCCGGAGTATCAACCTCGTACAATTTGGTTGACTCTCAGGAATGGAGATCCTCAGGGGACCCTAATTAATAAGACGGTGTTAGAATCCGTACATTCTTCGGGTGTTCTGCTATTTGATGCGTGTAAGGCGATATCAAGTGGTAGAAAGCCGTGGAATGTATGTGGGGATCTTAGATGGGAGAGGACGTATGGGTCTAATGATAAATATATTTGTCCCAGTAGTAAAAATAAATATGTAAGTCCTAGATGCCCAAATAAAGATTATAACTTTTGCCCATATTGGTCTTGTGTGGGGTGGGCGACTTGGGGACAGACAGTAGACAAAGACATGATAGTGACTAAGTTGCCGACTAGCCCATATTGTAAGTCTATGGAATGTAATCCCATCCATATACTTATAAATAACCCCGATAAGTTCTTAGACAAATATGGCAATTTATTTGGGTTTCAGATATACGGGACGGGTTTAGATCCTGGGACATTATTGTTTATAGGGATAGAGACTGATACGGTATCCTCCCAAACTCATCAAGTATACCATTCCTTTTATGAAGAGATGAGTATAGATAATAAGATCCCCCATAATGCTAAAAACCTGTTCATCGATTTAGCCGAAAGTATTGCCGGTAGTCTTAATGTTACCAACTGCTATGTGTGTGGAGGTACTAACATGGGAGACCAATGGCCTTGGGAAGCAAAGGAGGTAATGTCCGGTTCTGAGGCAGTTGACCAACTAATATCTACACAAGCCGATTATCATATGAGTGTTAGAGGTAAATCTGAGTGGAGATTAAAGACCTCCATCATAGGTTATGTTTGCATAGCAAGGAAAGGAATAATGTATAACACTTCTGTAGGAGAATTAACTTGTCTAGGGCAAAAAGCTTATGATGGTGATACAAAGAATACAACCTGGTGGTCGGCTTCAAATGTCTCAGAACCATCTAACCTGTTTGCTAGATACGCCAATTTAAAGGATGTGTGGTTTGATTTATCCATCACATCTACCTGGAGAGCCCCAGCAAATTTGTACTGGATCTGTGGTAAGAAAGCCTATTCGGAGTTGCCACAGGACTGGGAAGGGGCATGTGTGTTGGGTATGCTGAAACCATCCTTCTTCTTGTTACCGATTGAAACAGGTGAGACTTTAGGTGTTAAAGTGTATGATGTGAATCATAGGAAGAAAAGGGGACCCATAGAGATAGGCACCTGGGAAGATAATGAATGGCCTCCCCAGCGTACCATAGATTATTATGGGCCAGCCACGTGGGCTGAGGATGGTACCTTTGGTTACAGAACCCCTATTTATATGCTCAACCGTATTATAAGATTACAGGCGGTGGTTGAGATTATCACCAACGAGACATCACAAGTGCTCAATCTTCTAGCGAAGCATAACACCAGGATGAGGACAGCAGTATACCAAAATAGATTAGCCTTGGATTACCTTTTGGCAGTAGAGGGAGGTGTATGTGGGAAGTTTAACCTGAGCAATTGCTGTCTTCAAATAGATGACGAAGGGCAAGCAATAGCTGAGCTTACTAGCCATATGGTTAAACTAGCGCATGTGCCTACTCAGGTATGGAAAGGGTATAATCCAAGTAGTTGGTTTGGTAGCTGGTATGAGTGGTTTGGAGGGCTTAAGGCAGTGGTAGGTGGAGTCCTACTGATTTTAATGTTGTGTCTACTCCTGCCGTGTCTTATACCCTTAGTAGTTAGGTCTGTGCAAAGCCTGATAGGAAATATAGCAGAGAGGAAGGCTGCTGCACAGATAATGGCGATTTATAAGTATAAGGCTCTAGATCAGGGAGAACCAATGCAGGAAGATGAGTGTTAAAAGATTCACATCATAAGATAAGTCTGGTCTGGTTCAAGGTAACTTGCGGTGTATGCAAACCAAGGTTAAGTGATGCCTCAAGTAATTGTGAAATATCAAGAGGCATCAAAGGGGGGAATGTGGTGGAATCTCGGTAAAAATAAATTTAGTAGGCCGAGATTACCACGTGGCATGTGTACGTGCATATGCTGACGTATCGATCAGTTGGTTGCACGAGGCAAGATACGATCAGTAGTGTATGGAGCATGTGCAAGAATACAGGATGTAGTATTCCCCCTCCTCCATTCTGCTGGACAAGCCATGCGGTCAAACAGGAAGTTAATTCTTATTTGTGTTGATTGGTTAAGAGAATGTGCGGGTGGAGCTTAATATGGGAGGAGTTATGTGCCTATATAAGGAGCCTGCACTATTGTCCGGGGCTCAGAACTTGCTGTATTTTGGTGACATTAGTCCCTCTGAGTCCCGATCGGTGATCCAATAAAGAATCTCTTCCTTCCTGAAGAAACCTGTGTCCATCTCTCTGTGCTTCGCTTCCGTCAGTTTCTCCGGTATCAGGAGCACCGACTCACGCTGTCCCAGCACATGTGCCCGCTCTGACAGCATGTCAGAGAGAGCACATGTGCTCAGTATACTCACCTTCCGCCTCCCTGCACTTCCGGGTTCACTGTGAAGTGCATGGAGACGGATCAGTGCTGATCCTGCCCCCTGTAAAAAATAAATAAAGTTAAATTAAAATCACACTCCCCTTTACCCTGTTTAATAAAAAATTAACCCCTTCCCTGCCAGTCGATCACTGCCTACAGTGATCAAAATACAGATCACAGTATTATACTGTGATCTAATTTTTTTTAACCCCTGACAATTAACTTTTATTTATTTTTTAACCCTCGGGTTCAATTTATTTAATTAACTAATTTAAATATTGTATTATTAAATATTTTGCTAGCTGGGGTGGGTGGGAGTTATGGGGAATTTACTGTTAGTGCTGCTTACTGCTAGTTAGGGGTTAACGGTAAAAAAAAAGCTTAGAAAAATGTTAAATCTGTAAAAAAAAAAAAAAAAAAAAGTTTTAAGAAAGTTTAGGAAACTTTAAAAAAAAAAATTAATAAGCAAAACAAAAGTTTCAATAATAGTTTTAAAAAGTTAAAAAATACATTTAAAAATGCTTGTTACCACTACACCTGGAACAAACTAGAGAGAAAAAATGATCCCACTCCAAGGTTCAAAATATGCCATTTGAATTACCCCAGGGTATATTCTTTAATAAATGGTATGTGTTTGTGGGGAAGTTTCAATAACCAACCATCTAAACTACTCCAAATTTGAACATGGACACAGCGTAAAACTTGAAAGTTAGTAAAAAACATATTTGTTTAGTTCTACATGACATTTTAACTGTCAATGTCATAATACTGTTTTCTTTTACTGCAATAAAATACACATATTTGTATTCAGCAAAGTCTCACGTGTAAAACAGTACCCCCTTTTTTATGGTGTTTTGGGAAGTTACAGGGTCAAATATAGCACGTTACATTTGAAATTGAAATTCGCTAGATTGGTTACGTTGCCTTTGAGACTGTATAGTAGCCCAGGAATTAAATTTACACCCAAAATGGCATACCATTTGCAATAGTAGGCAACTCAAGGTATTGCAAATGGGGTATGTCCAGTCTTTTTTAGTAGCCATTTGGTCACAAACACTGGCCAAAGTTAGCGTTAGTATTTGTTTGTGTGTGAAAAATGCAAAAACCGCCAATGTTGGCCAGTGTTTGTGACCAAATGGCTACTAAAAAGGACTGGACATACCCCATTTGCAATACCTTGGGTTGTTTACTATTGCAAATGGTATGCCATCAAAGGGGTAATTTTCATTCTTGGGCTACCATAAGGTCTCAAAGGCAACGTAACCAATCTGGCGAATTTTAATATGACTTCGGTCCGGTCAGCTCCCTCTGCAAGTCTCGCGGTGTGAGTGCTCTAACAGAGCGGTCACATGGCCATGGGGTCCTAATTTACTGCGGGGAGACTGCCTGGGCAGACAGGCAGTCCCCCCAGACCGGGTGAAATGCCGATCGCAGCCGGGGGAACGACGGCGATCAGGTAAGTACCCCAAGACCATTATGACGGTTCAGGTCCTCAAGGGGTCCTGAACCGTCATCGGTCCAATTGGGGTTAAATGATTGGGGTTTATAAACATTAAAGATTTGATGTTACTATGGGGCTATGTATTACCATATAGTATGGCACCGGGATAAATGATGAGTGTTCTCAATACCTTGTTAATGTGTTTTAAATTGAATTTAATAACACCAGTAATAATATAATCAAAACTGTATTATTATTTCCAGAACAAATACTTCCACCTACTTCAAATAATTTAGTAATTATTCATACATGGTTAACTTCTAATTGCTTATTAATATTGTTCTAATTTATATTTTTATTGTTGTAATTGCCCCCATTAAGGCCATGCTTGAAATACATGTCTAAACATAGGTTTATAGCAATCTTATTGTAATCAAGTCTGTTTAAATTAGGCCTTGTAATAGTTTTTGGGTTTTGTTTTTTTTTTTGCACATACACAAACATTTGAAAACATTTAACTGTCATATGAATCTTTTTGAATTAATCTAAAAAATGTGTAAAACATTTACGTACAGGAATATAATATCCTATGGAACACTCACATATTTTAGAGCTAATAATCCTAGCTCTGGTTAAAAGAGACTTTTAGTCCGTTAGGGCAACCACTTCATTTTTCTGTACAACAATTCCTGAAAACATTCCCTTAATTTCCCAAATTATCTTAGAATAAAGAAATATATAGAATAGTATAATACAGGGTAAACAAAAGTATTTATTAGAGCTGTTATGAATTGCAACACTTGCGCCTAACACTTGGCTTAATGTAGGGTTCTGTATGATTGCGGACCATACCATATCCTTTGTAAATCCAGGATTTTTGTTGACCGGTAATGTTTAAGAAGTATATACTTTATTGAATATTTTTAAAAACAAATGAACAAAAAATAAAGTTAATTACCAATTTGTATAAATAGTCTTTTCCAAATCCACACAGTTTGTGACTTCCTCAGTCCTGTATGAGTGACTCTCCTGGTCCATGTTCCTGCTTTTATCCCCCTTAAATGGTGTTAAAGCGCTTCATGTGGGATTCCCCAGCGTTTCTCCCCTTATTTCCAGGAGAAACTCTGATTCAAGCATCTCTAAGATGCAACGTCATTTCCATTCCGGTTTGTCGCGTTATTTCTGGTTTCGCTGTCCCTTCCTCCTTGCATTTTGCTGCTTGTGGAAAATTAACATTGTTATTTTGCATGTAGAAACAACCTATGGTCCACTTTTAGCATCCTCAAAAAATAAAATAAAATAGAATAAAATCTGTTAATACATCTTAAAATCTTTTTTTTTTTTTATTACAAATCTCAAAGTCCAAGACCATGGGGAATTAAAGTATTTAAATTAAAAATCCATTCCATCTCTACTTCCCCTAGTGTTTTATTAAAATCACCTCCTCACTAGTCATTCTGAAGTTTTGTTTTTTTTAATCCCTATAAATTATATATTTTTAGGCTCATTCCCATTATGACTTTTAAAATGTGAGGATAAACTGTGATTCTCATAATCTTTTAAAATATTCCTCTCATGCTCCTCAATACGGGTATGTAGGGCTATTGAAGTTTTCCCTACATACCTTAAGCTGCGTTAGCATTCCTACAAATAACGTTCCTTGACTACCATGATATAAAATCTCTAATATATGTATGATTTGCAGAGTTAAAATCTTTGACTATTCCTGGGCTAAGGCGGGGAGGCGTGTACCACCGCTACTTACTCAACTGTAGGAGGCATTGCATGTACGAACGGTTATTATCTGATGGGTTCCGGGTTGCCCCCACCGACTGCGGGAGGGGACACCGCTTTAGTAAGGGAGTGATGTGTAGTCAGAAGCCAGACTTACTATGGTGTTCAACACAAAAAAACTAAAAGAAAAAAAAAGAAAAAGAAACCCCCCAAAAAAACAAGACCGAGAAAACAGACAACAAAAAAAGCAAAGAACAAATGAAAAATAAACAATAAAAAAATACAAAAACCACTGTAAATAGTTGAAACCTGTATACTGTTAACTCCCACGCAACCTTGACAAGCTAAATAATTGGTACAGAAACCCCATCTATTCTAACCTTTTAGAAGTCTATCACGCTCCATGCTGTATGCACAAGCACCTGTTACCAGCTGAGGGACCAGGCCGACCTAGCATATCCGGGTAGATACCGACCTGTTTCACAAGATCATAACGGCTCTGACACCCGAGCCCCAATAGCCTAGTATATCCACGGGCTTGAGGCCCCTGAAGGCGATAGGGAGTAAGGACCACATTTAGTACAGCCACAGCGTTCGTTAACCGTGCCTGTTTAGGCTCTCCCGCCCTACTGTAGGACTCACACATGGGATATGTAGGACTCACACATGGGGGGGGTGAGGTTCGGGTACCCGATAACATGCAAGGGGACTGTTTCCATTGAGGCACTGTTGGTTTCCTGTAATCTGCGTGGGTTAAGATATGTTCCCTGATATTTTTCGGTTTGATGTTGTTGTTTTCTTTGCTTTTTTGATTGCCTAAATGTTCAAATGTATATTTCTGATGGTAGCAGATGGATAATTGCTGGCTCACACCCAAACTATACATTGGCGATGAGTAGTTCTCTCAGCACATAGTATTGAAAACTGAAAAGGTTGAAGTCTGATGTAGCCTTTATACAAGAGACCCATTTACCGAAATAAGCTACATTCAAATAAAAAGACCATACATTTGGCACAACCTATGAAGCTAGAACGCACTCCAAACGTAATGGGGTGGCGATCCTCATTCGCAACAGCTGTCCACTACAAATAGCGTCCTTTGATCTCGACCAGGGCGGTCGCTACATCATTATATCAGGCACGTTACTTTCCCACACAATCCATCTTATTAATCACAGATTTACAGGATCAAAGATAGGATCTCCTGGTCTGACCATGCAGACGTCAACATTACACTGGGGAACCTCTGTGCCGCATCCCCATGAACGTGGAAATTAAACTCATCCTTATTTAGAGATCTGGAGATTATGGAACAGCTCCCTATAAACATCTCATAGTTTTTCAACACCAACACCACTCCGGATCTGCGGCCGGAGACAATATGGGCAGCACATAAGACCGTCATACGGGGGTCACTAATAAAGATCGCAACTGCTAAAAAGAGGCTGAAATTCCAAAAGCTGGAGGCACTACTGACTGACTTTCGGACATTAGAACAAAGACACAAGGGACGCCCAGATGACGAAACATTTAGACGCTTAGAAGCAGTGCGACACAACATACGCACTTTGCTACTAAATGATACCGCTAGATCCATGACATGGTCCAAAAGGACATTTTACGAACATGCCAAGAAGTTGGATACCTTATTAGCCAGAGTCCTTAAACCCAGAATGAGACGTGATCACATTACGTCCATACGGCACCCAGATAACTCTGTCAAAACTATGCCTATAGACATAGCAGAGGTATTCACGGACTTCCATAAATCCCTATACAATCACTCCCCAAACTCAGAGACGTAGACGAAAAGGGACGAGAACGCGACACGCGGGTTCCTTGACGGCCTTGGGCTGCCCAAGTTACCACAGGACGCGGTTGATACACTAGCGGCTGAAATCACCCCAGACGAAATAGACCGGTTAATCACCGCATTAAAACGGAATAAAGCCCCCAGACCGTACGGTTTTGATGGTAGTTACTACAAAACGTTCCGAGAGGAACTCATTCCTCACTTAACAGTATTTAATGGGTTCCGGACGGGAGGCACACCAAACTTAGATATATCTTTAGCTACCATCGTCTTACTGCCAAAACCGGAAAAGGACCCCCTGCTTCTGCAAAGTTATAGGCCCATACCCCTCATAAACCATGATATGAAAATTCTAGCGAAAGTACAGGCAGAAAGGCTGACCCCTTCTTAGCGAATCTGATAGATGCCAACCAAGTAGGCTTCTGTCAGGGTACCTGTAGCCTCTACCCCTGAGAGGGGTAGAGACTTAGACGTTTTTCCATCCAGACGGCATGATTCTCCCGTTCCTCGCGGTTCCCTCGCGCATGTAAACGCCGGCCGCGAGAGAGCTATGCCTTTTTGTAACCTGACGCTCAATAGTCGACGTCATGACGCTATTCTAGCCCGACCTGTCAGTCAAATCCCGGACACGAATCAGGTCTCGGCGGAGGCGTGATTAGTCTCTAGAACCAGGGTATTTAAGGGAGCTCTCAGCATTTACTCATTGCCCTGTCGTGGTTCTAGCCAGTCTAGTCGCACAGTGCTCTTGTTTTCTCTTGTCTTTTGGTTCTGACCCGGCTTTGTTATTACTTACCTGTCTCTCTGTTATCCTTGACCCGGCTTGTCTCTCGCTTACCTGTCTTCTCGTTCCCTCGACCTCGGCTTGTTCCTGACCATTCTATACGTAGTTCTTACGTTAAGTCCGGCCATTCTAAGGTCCGGTATACGTATCTGCTACTCTTTGTACTCTGCGTGTTGGATCCCTGGCCCGATCCTGACAGCTTCATACTGGGTAGGGAATTATATGAAAATACCCATAGGAATATAGACCTGATATGGAGGCAGGTGGCCACACAAACCCCAACAATGTTAGTTTCCAATGACGCGGAAAAAGCGTTCGATAGAGTGAAGTGGCCGTATCTGTTCACGCTCTTGGCCCATCTAGGTTTCCCTGAACAGTTTATGGCTTTGCTAAAGGCTATCTATAGCAATGTCAGAGCACAGGTAAAGATCTCGGGGGCCCTGCTCCGTCCTTTCCAGCTTTTCAATGGTACTCGACAGGGGTGCCCCCTCTCGCCCCTTTTGTTCGTCTTATCGCTAGAACCCCTATTACAGGCCTTGCGGCGCCACCCGAGCATAAAGGGAGCTGACGTGGGAGGCAGGGAATTTCTGGTCTCTGCTTATGCGGATGATGTGCTCTTAGCGTTCACTGACCCGGTGAACTCGATGGGGGCCTTACAGGAGATGCTGAGGGACTATGGGGCTATCTCAGGCTCTAGAGCTAATATGGCAAATTCTAGCGCTCTTCCAATAGGAGTACCAGTGACAGAAACTACTTTAATAGACGCTACACATCACATACGCTTAGAACACCATACACTTAAATACCTAGGCATTCGCCTGACAGCGAAACCAGAGAAGTTATACGACCAAAACTATACACCACTGATGAAACAACTGATCCGGGAGATGGAGATGTGGGTGGACAGACCTATCTCGTGGATAGGAAGAATTCATGCCGTAAATGAATATCTTGCCTAGGATCCTCTTCTTGTTCCAGGCGCTGCCTATCTGCGTCTCCAGATCACACTTACAGCCCCTTCAGCAAGCTATCGGGTCCTTTGTATGGCAAAATAAGAGGCACAAAATTTCGAGATATATCTTATACAGGCCAAAGACGAGGGGGGACTGGGCCTACCTAACCTATATTACTATTTTACATCAACTCAGCTGACGCAGGTTGCGATGTGGCACTCCCCTCCCCACCCCCGGGAGAACGTAAATGGGTGGATGTAGAATCCCTCATGACAGGAGCAGACCTTCCGCAGCTCCTCATGTGGGTGCCTAAAGAGTACAGAGCCACCTGCCTGACTCAACTCCTTAAGAGTGTGGGATTCCTTCAAACACAAGTTTAACTTAGCTTCCCCTCTTATGCCATAGCTATGTAATATGGCTTTCGCCCCCGGAATGGCAGCCAGAGAATTCAAAAACCTGGAGCGGATAGGGTTGCAACGCATCTGCCAATTATATCAAGAGGCAGAAGTCATCCTTTCACCCCCTCAGACTTCTTTAGATACATTCAACTTAAAGACTTCGCTAAACTATCACATATAAGAGCGGCTGCTCGACAAAAGTTGTCGTTCTTCGAACGCATATGCCTACAAGAAATCATACCTAGGGGCCTGATAACGCTCATGTATGCCCACCTCTGCTCAGAAACCCGTGAATGGGGAAAACTGGCCTACGCGGATCAGTGGGAGAGAGGAAGGTGTTATAGGGTATAGAGTGGCAAGAGATCTGGGAGGCTAACCATACCACTTCTGTGTGCGTCACCCTCCAGGAACAATCTGTTAAAACAATGCTTCACTGGTACACTACACTGGTCAAACTGTATCAAATGAAAAAAAAAAACTACGGATGTGTGCTGGAGGGGCTGTGGTTTGAGGGGGACGTATATCCACATGTGGTGGGAATGCCCACAGATGGCGACATTTTGGAACCGGATAAGGGCCCTATTGACACAGGTTTTTTCCAGAGCCCCTGACTTAAAACCATGGTTATACTTGTTAAGCAGGTCCATGGACAGATGACCAGGTGCGAACAAAAGCTCATACACAAAATTACGTTAGCAGCAAGAAGAGCCGTGGCCTCGGAATGGCTCAAGCAGGGCACTCCCTCCATAGCAGGAGTGATAAATAGGATTAAAGAGGTACACTTAATGGACGATCTAACCGCTAGGATAAGGGGCACCTCACAAAATTTCCAAAAGATCTGTGAACCCTGGGAAAATTCCACCCTTGGAGGCTAGACACGAACACGACTAGTTAGGTGAAATACCTACCCCGTTTATTGTCTTAGCCTTTTCTATTCTCACTGTCCTTCTTTTCTTCTCCCCTACCTTCTTCCAGGGAGGAACTAGCACATACTACAGTTGGCACCGTGAGACGGTATACTGCCGGGACCGGTCTGATGTTCTCCACTAACAGAGTGAGCGAAGTCGAGAACACACTTTTTAGATGTGGAGGGCTAGAGGGCAGACCCGAAACTAAAAGGTTTCAATTTGAAAACATGCAGTTATAAAGCTCAGACACAGCATTAGATAATGTACGACGCAGACCTAGTACTCCTTCCCCCTGGTTATCTATCTTATTATTCAGTTTAATAAACAAAAATAGTATTGATGGTCATTATGTAAAATGGAGACAGCTACGAGATGCACACATCAGACATGTAGTAATGGGTACGTCTCCTGCACGCTCATGAGATACAAGATTGGGTTGCACCCACCCTATAGATATGCATGGAAAATGTTAACAAACTGCTTTAAACTGTATGTGGATTGTTGTTACATGATGAATGCCTCTACATTTGTCAATACAAAAATAAAGAATTAAAAAAAAAAAAAAATCTTTGACTATGCACTTGTGGTTGTTTTTCTTACACTAGATGTTGCCCCCAGCCATAAAACCTTGTATTTTTATTAAGAGTAATCCATTTTATTTTATTTTTAGGTGAATTTTTACTTACTAACTTCTGTTAGTCTGTTAGAAGAGTAATCCTAATAATTACCTTAGACCTTGTGGTAATTTACAAGCAACTTTGAGCTCCAAACAGGGAAAAACATCAAATAAATGGCTAATCTGAAAACCACAGAGTCCAAAAAGAGATACTCTTGCAGGGAAGTCTCCTCATATGGAAGCAGGGAGCCCTGAATCTAAATTGGACCAGACATAATCTAGTTAGAAATACATTTTTGTATTTAAAATGTTACTTTAATACATTTATTGCTAATTTACTTAGGTAATTTATATATCATGTTTTTTTTAAACATCTTACAATGCTGTTTGTTACCTTTTCTATTTTCAGGAGCTCCCAATATTGCAGACACTAGAGGACTGGAAATAGCTGTAAGACAACGCATTGATGATGGTTTGACTTCACAACTTCCTATGTTTTATCTCGTGAGCAGACCTTATATAAGTGTTGCCCCATCTACTCAGCCAGAGAAGACAGTAGTAGCTAATCGGTGTCTAAGTTTGAATTGGTCACAAGGAGATACTTCTTTGGAAGTTGTGGATGCATTAAAAGGAAAAATAATTGAAAGGTAACTCTCCTCCTCCCCCATTCTTGCTTTAGGGAGCTAAGATATCAAGATGTATTCTCCATTTTGGATTTATTTTTGTTAAATCATGACACGGTGTAATATGTCATGTATTGTTTTTTTTTTTCTTCTGAGGTTGTATTTGCATAATCTTTTGACCTGTTAAGGAACAGATGATTGTTGTGTCCTTATGTAAAACCATAGATTTTTTTTTTAAATGTGTATTTTCCTGTTTTTGTTTTTTTTTGACAATCTTTATTTTCATTTTTTTATACAATATTTGTCGAACAAAACCTATATCCAAAAGTGATCAGTTCACATCAAGTAGTGATATAGGAAATGTTCCGAGTAAATAACATGTTTGCTCTTTCAAATTGATACAAAGACAATATTTGAGTTTGAACTGTTTCTTCAAGGGGACAGCATGAAACCGCAAAGAATCATAGTGAAATATTTGCATAAGAGACACCGCTATCGCCATGCACGTAAAGCCAAACTGAAACATCAAATATCAATTTCAAAAGCACCTATGACTTACCCATCGGATTAATATTCTACCAAGAGCGAGGGTGTGCGAAAAGGAAACAGTTCTAAGGGAGACAAGAAAGGGGTTACGGGAAAAAGAAGGAAGAAAAGAAAATCGTTATGTGCAAATATGTAATGGGGGGGATATTAGAAGTAGGTATGGGGGACAGCAGCACTTTTTTTTCATAGAAATAATGATTACATTTGTAGTGGGTCTGTAGCAGTTTCTGAGATAAGAGCTGACTGAGAAACATCCCAGCCTCCAGTAGCTCCTTGTAAGTAGCATCAAAAAAGGTATCTTTGTGTCTAGGTTCAAACTTCCATTGCCTGTCCTTGGGCTTATATAATGGTGACTTTAGGCACACCAAACGGGAGAGTTGTCTGACCATGCAGTGGGGAATGTAGGATTCAACTGTAGAATGGTTGAGATATCAATCCACTAATCCCGGTCATCGATTAGCAGCCAAGGCAGCCATAAGATTATGTGGAGGGATTGAACTATGGCCTCTAGATGTATCCAATGGTTTGCAATGAAACCCCAGGGATATCAAGCATTCCGCAGAGCAGGACCACCCATTCCTCTGAATTGCACCTCCTGAAGAAAAGCTATCTAAACCCTTGCAGATGTTAACACCTCTCTGGAAAATGGAATCCCCTGACATTGTTTTACTTTCTTTTTCCCATGACTGTATCTGTGTGTGTATATATTTTGCACAATAATCACTATGTTTTGTTACTGAGAAGACAATACCTGTTTTAATGTTTTAGTTGGAACAATTTGTCTCACAATGTGGGATATCTTCTGAAACAAATATTCACTGCAGGTACTGCATTCCTATTGTGAGTAGGTAAGGGTATTCTACTTCTTTTGGTGTTTGCGACCCGTAATTCCTTTGAAAAAGCAAATCCTTAAAGATCCTGGCTAAAAAGGACCATTAAATGACCCACTGTTTTATAAAAATTGGACAACCCATTTGGTCTGAGATTTGTGCTCTTTTTAAGCTAATTTATTGCTGTGCTTTTTATTGTAAATTAAATCTAGCATTTTGCCAATCTTGATAAAAATATTAGATATTATTCATAATCTCTTCCTCTGTAGCTTACCCATTGTTATGTTTTATATAGATGCATTCATAGTTGGTACCAAAGGTGATGTCCTGATGTTATGAGACTGTTCTTATAATTGATCATATATTAAGTCTAGCCTTGTCGATGTGTATTTGCTGATAAGAGGCACAGCATTGTAGGTGGCATTTTTTGAAGGATTAAGATGCTGGTCTTCTGTTCTAAATTGTGCAAATTCTAAGTTCAGTGCATCATTTGCATGTCTTATGTGGAACCTTGGGAAACGTTCACCTTGGGCACAGTAATTGAGAGATATTGTGTTTCCAAAAAACAATGGGGAATTAACCATGCCCAAAAACTAAATTAAGCAATTTTTTTTCAATATTTAATTTCTTTTTATTGAAATGATTTTACATTCATATATACATGAAATTACTTAAATTGAGATTAATATAAAAAAGCATTTATTTGACACATAACATGACTTACTAAACTTAACATACATAACAAACATTCATCAATTATTAGTTGGTATCTTTGTATATAGAGAAAGGAAAGGAAAAAAAAAGTTTGAGAGAAACTTGTTTTATCTAGTAATCCAAGGAGAATACAATTTTTTTTAAATACCCGTAGTATATATTTTATATATGTATATGTACTTGTATACTTCTAAATTTAATAAACAGTAGTAGATGTTCAATAAAAAATCCTCAGGAAAAAAAAATAGTGCGGTTTGTTACATAATTTTATGTATTAAATAGCTGTCCAAGAGAACCAACTCAGTACAATCTCTATATCAGGATATGAGAAAATCCACTTGTTTAAACGCAGTAGTGTTCCAATATAGCAAACCCTGGCCAAAGTTAGCGTTCATGTTTTTTGCATTTTTCACACAAAAAAAATGCCTTTTCACCAATGATGATATCAACATTATACATTTTGCTGCTCTTATACACTCATTTGTGTTCAGCGATGTCTCACAAGTACAACAGTACCCTCCATGTCCAAGTTTTATGGTGTTTTGGAAAGTTACATGGTCAAATATAAGGCTAGTCTATTTTAGTTTTTACACATTGAACTTTGCCAGATTGGTTATGTTGCCTTTGAGACCACATGACAGCCCAAGACTGAGAATTAACCCCATAATGACATACCATTTTGAAAAGTAGACAACACAAGGTATTCAAAATGGGGTAGCAGTGGATGGCTGGGCAACTATTCCGCCCTGCGGCGTTTAGGGCTGGTTACTTAACAGCATAGTACGGCCACGGTTAAGAGTATTTAAAACCCCACAGTGTTTTATATTGTTATTGGTATTTACAAGGTTTTTGGGAATCCTTTTTTATTTACCGCTGCCATTCATTATGTATTAGAGAGCGCCTAGCCTAGACCCTTTACAACTTCGACCTTTTGGGTCTTGTCCTATTTCAAATAATGACGATGATGAACTACAGTAAAATTTGATTATGTATAAACCAGAGACGTTTTTTGTTTGATCTCACCACAACGTAGTACTTGCTATATTAGATTCAGATATCTTATCAGAGAATCTTACGTTGTCACTTTTGCTAAAATTATTTGATGTTGGTAATTTTACAGTTCACCATTTAAAAGTGGTACCTCTATGGCAAGTCGTCTCTGCAAGGCTGCAATGTTAAGTCGTTTTAACTTAATTGTCAAGGAAGCCAGACGGAAAGATTTTCCCACCGGTCTCTCCTACCATGAGGCAAAGGTAAATGGAGTATAAATAAATAAAATCTAAAGACTTATTCTGTGTAAAGATTATGTTAAAATCACTCTCGACTGTTTCATTTAAGGGGATACATAATTTATCATGGACAAAAATCCTTCTGTTCCAGCTTTGCATTTCAAGTGCATAATTAATGATTTAATGACTGTGTAATAGGGGAAAACATCATAATAGTCTTAGGTAAAATAACTATATGGCTTGCTATGAATATTGTCCAGTTGGTCACTGTTCTTGCCTCTAACATCATGTAAAACATTTAAACTTATTCATAGAATTCAATGCTTAATGTGTTCAGTAATATACATCTGTCTAATGAACTACTATACCAGTTCAATATGTATAAACCTATAAAAACACATGAAAGATTGTGATAAAAATCCTAGTTAACACCATGAGTTGTATATTTGTGACCTGCAGCCGCTTTTACATTTCCAGCAATTTAACCCCTTAAGGACACATGACGTGTGTGACACGTCATGATTCCCTTTTATTCCAGAAGTTTGGTCCTTGAGGGGTTAATGAACTTTAGGTGTTGTGTTCTTTGTAATATGTAACCTGTAACTCTGAAAACTGTATGAACATCTGTATGAAAAAATTAGTTTGATCCCTAATATGCAGCAACACAAATCCCTGGTAATAGAGTGAGTTTTTTGTTTTTTTTTAATAACTGTCTCACGTTGTAGTATTTTGTTTAATAAAGTATTTTGTGCACTTGTATAATCTTTGTTTTTCAATAGGAGGAGAACAAGAATAAATAAATATTTATTTATTTTTAGCATTTGTCTGGACACTACCGGGAAGCAAAGGATTTGCTGAAATCTTACTTTGAACAACAGGGATATGGATCTTGGATTGTAAAACCACCAGTTTTTGAAGAATTTACAATGTAACCAGAGATTTTTTTTGCCTTTAAATAATTCATATATTTCCTTTTTTTTATTTTTTCATAAAAGTTTAATCAACATTGTTTTTATCTGGAGATGTGTTTTTCATGGTCAAACTAGTAAATAGGAACTAGCATATGGTATGCTGCAGCAACATATTTCCTGATAATAAATATAAAGGGACATTTAGACTGGAAGCATTGTTTAATTTTGTCATTTATAAAAATCACTTATGTTTGTGAATTAAAACACTAAAAATTGTGTGATATGATTAATGGCATTCACAGACATGCAACTTTGTTTTGTTATACCGTTTTCTGCCTTTTTTATTTTAAAATTGGAAGGAATAGCTCCAATAAATATTCAAAATGTTTAATACTAATATACAAACACTTTTGATTTTTTTTTAATGGTTGATGTAAAACACACATATTACAGTTTACGTATGAATTGCATGCGCTTTCCCTTTGTATACTGCATTTTTTAAAGTACAAGTTAAGTGATGTTAATGCATTCAAGATGGTGGCTTGAGGAGAAGTTAAAGTGTGCTGTATATTACGTAACTACAATTATGAGATTAAGCTAAACTTGAATGATTCATACTCCTAAAACATTTCAGCTTGCAGTCAGTTCACTCTGGTTAAACAATTGAAGATTATGCCAACGCAGTGTACTAATAATCTTAATTTTAATAATGACAGGAGGCGAGTATTTTGCATTAACTTTCTTTACTAACTCCATAGCAGCAAAGAAAAAAACTGTTAAAAGAAAGAACCAATCACAGTGAGTCAGAGAGTATATAAGTCCATGCTTAGCCAATTATTTCCTCTTGACTAATGCGACACCACAAGTTCATAGTGTGACAAATGTGTCCGATCCAACTTGATTCAACTTAATCCAACGTGGAAAACCAGAAAGGAATACAGTCTTCTCCATCATCCATAAAAATTGTTAAACTGAAAGGAAAGAGACTAGTATCAGTGATACGGGACTGACCGTAGGGAACAAATGTCTGAGTATGTATGTAAATTCTTCAATGATTATATTCGACTGTCCATAAAATATTATTGGTCTAAATCAATCCACATTGTAAAAGACAACAATACTCCCCACCATAACTCATTTCTGTACCTAAAATTAACCCCTTAAGGACTGAGCCAAATGAACAAGTTGTGAACAGAACAAAACGTAAACAAAACCTGGCATTTGCGCTATATGTCTGTCCAACCGTAATTCACCTCTTTCATATTAAATGCACCCCCCTTAATATATATCATTATATTCAGGGGAAACAGGGCTTTCATTTAATATCAAATATTTAGCTATGAAACATAATTTAATATGAAAAAAAATGGGAGAAAATAAGATTTTTCATTTTTTTAGTTCTACATGACATTTTAACTGTCAATGTCATAATACTGTTTGCTTTTACTGCAATAAAATACACATATTTGTATTCAGCAAAGTCTCACATGTAAAACAGTACCCCCTATGTACAGGTTATATGGTGTTTTGGGAAGTTACAGGGTCAAATATAGCGTGTTACATTTGAAATTGAAATTCGCCAGATTGGTTACGTTGCCTTTGAGACTGTATAGTAGCCCAGGAAATAAATTTACACCCATAATGGCATACCATTTGCAATCGTAGACAACCCAATGTGTTGCAAATGGGGTATGTCCAGTCTTTTTTAGTAGCCATTTGGTCACAAACACTGGCCAAAGTTATCGTTAGTATTTGTTTGTGTGTGAAAAATGCAAAAAATGCCAATTTTGGCCAGTGTTTGTGACTAAGTGGCTACTAAAAATGACTGGACATACCCCATTTGCAATACCTTGGGTTGTCTACTATTGCAAATGGTATGCCATCATAGGGGTAATTTTCATTCTTGGGCTACCATAGGGTCACAAAGGCAAAGTAAGCAATCTGGCGAATTTTAATGTGAAAAAATGAAACACTAGCCTTATATTTGACGCTGTAACTTTTGAAAACAACATAAAACCTGTACATAAGGGGTACTGTTCTACTCGGGAGACTTCGCTGAACACAAATATTTGTTTCAAAACAGTAAAAAGTACCACAGCAATAATATCGTCCGTGTAAGTGCTGTTTATGCGTGAATAATGCAAAAAACTTCACTTTTACTAGCGATCTCGTCGTTGTAATATATTTTACTGTTTTGAAACACTAATATTTGTGTTCAGCGAAGTCTCCCGAGTAAAACAGTACCCCCCATGTACAGGTTTTATGGTGTCTTGGAAAGTTATAGCGTTAAATATAGTGCTAGCAAATTAAATTCCCTATACTTTCGGCATGGGTTGTCAGGCAGGTCCCGCTAATTGTAATTAATTAGGATACCTAATTATGTAAAAATATTACATTAATATATATGTAGAATTAATATGTGTGTATATATATATATATATACATATGTGTGTATATATGTGTGTGTGTGTGTGTGTGTATATATATATATATATATATATATATATATTTATATATAGTGATATATACCTATATATTTATGTATATAGATATATATTCTTTTGTTCTACGTGTATTTTGATATAAATACAGGGAGTGCAGAATTATTAGGCAAATGAGTATTTTGACCACATCATCCTCTTTATGCATGTTGTCTTACTCCAAGCTGTATAGGCTCGAAAGCCTACTACCAATTAAGCATATTAGGTGATGTGCATCTCTGTAATGAGAAGGGGTGTGGTCTAATGACATCAACACCCTATATCAGGTGTGCATAATTATTAGGCAACTTCCTTTCCTTTGGCAAAATGGGTCAAAAGAAGGACTTGACAGGCTCAGAAAAGTCAAAAATAGTGAGATATCTTGCAGAGGGATGCAGCACTCTTAAAATTGCAAAGCTTCTGAAGCGTGATCATCGAACAATCAAGCATTTCATTCAAAATAGTCAACAGGGTCGCAAGAAGCGTGTGGAGAAACCAAGGCGCAAAATAACTGCCCATGAACTGAGAAAAGTCAAGCGTGCAGCTGCCAAGATGCCACTTGCCACCAGTTTGGCCATATTTCAGAGTTGCAACATCACTGGACGGCCCAAAAGCACAAGGTGTGCAATACTCAGAGACATGGCCAAGGTAAGAAAGGCTGAAAGACAACCACCACTGAACAAGACACACAAGCTGAAACGTCAAGACTGGGCCAAGAAATATCTCAAGACTGATTTTTTTCTAAGGTTTTTATGGACTGATGAAATGAGAGTGAGTCTTGATGGGCCAGATGGATGGATTGGTAAAGGGCAGAGAGCTCCAGTCCGACTCAGACGCCGTGGAGGTGGAGTACTGGTTTGGGCTGGTATCATCAAAGATGAGCTTGTGGGGCCTTTTCGGGTTGAGGATGGAGTCAAGCTCAACTCCCAGTCCTACTGCCAGTTTCTGGAAGACATCTTCTTCAAGCAGTGGTACAGGAAGAAGTCTGCATCCTTCAAGAAAAACATGATTTTCATGCAGGACAATGCTCCATCACACGCGTCCAAGTACTCCACAGCATGGCTGGCAAGAAAGGGTATAAAAGAAGAAAATCTAATGACATGGCCTCCTTGTTCACCTGATCTGAACACCATTGAGAACCTGTGGTCCATCATCAAATGTGAGATTTACAAGGAGGGAAAACAGTACACCTCTCTGAACAGTGTCTGGGAGGCTGTGGTTGCTGCAGCACGCAATGTTGATTGTGAACAGATCAAAACACTGACAGAATCCATGGATGGCAGGCTTTTGAGTGTCCTTGCAAAGAAAGGTGGCTATATTGGTCACTGATTTGTTTTTGTTATGTTTTTGAATGTCAGAAATGTATATTTGTGAATGTTGAGATGTTATATTGGTTTCACTGGTAAAAATAAATAATTGAAATGGGTATATATTTGTTTTTTGTTAAGTTGCCTAATAATTATGCACAGTAATAGTCACCTGCACACACAGATATCCCCCTAAAATAGCTATAACTAAAAACAAACTAAAAACTACTTCCAAAAATATTCAGATTTGATATTAATGAGTTTTTTGGGTTCATTGAGAACATGGTTGTTGTTCAATAATAAAATTAATCCTCAAAAATACAACTTGCCTAATAATTCTGCACTCCCTGTATATATATTAATATCACAATACAGTTAGAACGAAATAACACACATCTATATAGTTTTTAATTATTTATTTTTACTTTTTTTTAATTGTATTTTTTTTA
The DNA here is from genome assembly GCF_036172605.1 of Pelobates fuscus. Taxonomy (NCBI): domain Eukaryota; kingdom Metazoa; phylum Chordata; class Amphibia; order Anura; family Pelobatidae; genus Pelobates; species Pelobates fuscus. The sequence continues at coordinate 147,903,640 of NC_086322.1, forward strand.
CGTATTTACATATTTATTTTATATTATATATAAATATATATATATATATAAAACAAAAATTATATATATATTTAATCAGTATCAGGCTACGTGTAATTTGATATTAATATATATATAATTATATATATTAATAGTAAAATACACCTAGACAGTGTGTGTGTGTGTGTGTGTGTGTATGTATGTGTGTGTGTATATATATATATATATATATATATATATAATGATCTAAGTATATTATTTTTTTTACACTTATTTTATGTTATTTTTATTTGATTTCCAGCCAGCAGGGGGACTGTCATTACAGTTAGTCCCCCTGCTGGCAATACCTGAGCCAGCTAACCCGGCCATGTGATTGTGAGGTCCTCGCAAGGACCTCACTCTCACATGGCCGGGGGGTTGGAAGATGACGGATGTGCCGTGGGGGGCTCCCTGGGAGTCCCCCCAACCGCGATCGCCGGCGTGGGATCGCCGGCGACCGGGTAAGTAAGAAAAGACCGGAGGGCGTACAATTACGTCCGGCAGCATTTAGAGCCGCTTAAAATAGGGCGTAATTGTACGCCCTCCGGTCTTAAGGGGTTAAACACAAGAGTCAACTATACTCGTTAGCCGTAACCTACCTCCATTTGGGTGGGAACATCAAGAAGAAGGGGAGGGAAAATACTCGCCTCCTGTCATTATTAAAATTAAGATTATTAGTACACTGCGCTAGCATAATCTTCAATTTTATAACATGACAGGAGGCTTCGTATTTTGCAATTTTAACGCTTAGGCAAAAGAGAGAATGCGGCGTTAGAGTGGTTGAAGTAGACCGTCCGAAATGTCAATTCGCTAGACCAGTCTGCCGCTTGGAGGATATCTGACAGCGACGCGCCTGCCAAAAAGGCTGACGACGCCGCTGCTCCTCTCACGGAGTGAGCGCTGAAGGACGGGTCTACTCCTGCAAGGGTGAGGAGCCATCTAATCCATATGGATAATGTAGTGGTCGAGACTGGACCATGAGGGTTAGCGTATGATATCAGTAGTTGTCGGGAGGTTGGTCGACGTAGTGTCTCCGTTGCCACCATTTATGCTCTCAAAGCCATAACTACACATAGTTGGGGTTCTAATGTGAAGAACGGGTAGAAAATTGATGTTGAATCGCTTTTGGTTCTTCGAGAGGTTTGGAATGTGACCCCTTCCGGGCCGATAGTAAAGGCGTCTGAAGCAAACGCCCGTATGTCTGAGACTTGATTAAATGAGACTAGGCTCAATAAGAAGGTGAATTTTGCTGTCAGTTGTTTTAAGGATAGGTGTTCATTCTGAGGCCATTCCTTCAGGAATCTAAGTACCATTTCCACATCCCAGCGATGTTGATATTTGGGTGCTGGGGGGCGTCTTATTTTAATGCCCCGTAGTAATCGACAAATCAGAGGGTCTTGGCCGATTGCTCTCCCTTAGGATGGAACGTGGGCTGCTGATTTAGCCGATCTGATGACGTTGATGGTGCAATATAATTTACCTTCTTCGAAGATGGAAGAAAGGAAATTCATTATCTTGGACACAGGAGCTGTAAAGGGATCCCGGAGTAGATATGGGTCGTTCGGCAGGAGGAATGGATCTTCACACGATAGTTCGAGAAGGTCGGGGAACCAGGGTTAACTCTGCCATAGTGGCGTCAGTAGTGTTAGCGTCACTTCTCGTCGTCGGATGTGGTGAAGTACTTTCGCAATCATTGCGAATGGAGGAAAGGCCAGTGTTGGGTGAAGGCAGCATCCACCGCCATGCATTCCGGGTCCGGGAGCCAGCTGTAAAATCTCGGGAGTTGATGGTTGTTGCGTGATGCGAAGAGATCGAGATTGAATGGTCCTCTCCGTTCGTTCAAGTGGGCGAATATCTGTGTGTTCAATTGCCAATCGCTGGCATCCCTCCAATGTCGTGAGTACCAGTCTGCGGTGAGGTTCAATTCCCCTGGTAGGTGCTCGGCCCTGATAGAGATGTTGCGTGGGAGGCAATAGTCGAAGATCTCTTTCGTCAAATTGGCTAGTGTTTGGGAGCGAGTCCCTCCCAGGTGGTTGATGTATTGTACTGCGGAAACGTCCATCCGCAGCAGGATACAGCAATTGGATTGTCCTTTCGCCAGGCTTCGAATGGCGAAGGATCCGGCCAATAGTTCCAGATAGTTGATGTGCATGGTGAGTTCCTGATTCGTCCAGGTACCACCTGTGGATGCGTTTTCATTTGTGGCGCCCCGTCCCCATCGGCTCGCATCCGATTCTAGGATGAAGTCCGGGTGGTTGCCAAAGATGGCTCAATTCCATGCTTGCATGCAGTTGAGCCACCAGTCGAGTTCCTGGCGTACCTCGTCCGTCAGAGGGACCGGTTGGTTGTATGTGGTTTTGTCTGAGGAAGCGGGCTTTCAGCCGTTGCATGGCTTGGTAGTGTAGGGGGCCCGGAAATATGGCCTGGATGGAGGAGGATAGAAGACCCACTCCGTGCCAGTTGTCGAAGAGGGATGGACTCGAGTTTGAGGACTTTGCGTATCTCTTTCTTGATGGCCGACACCTTGGTATTTGGGAGGTGCAAGACCTGGAGTCTATTTCAAAGCCCAGGAATTGAATTGTGCGCGTGGGGGTCAGTGCTGATTTGTCCCTGTTGACAATAAATCCCAAAGATTCTAGCAGTTGAATTGTGTATTCGGTGTGGTGTGAAGCCCCTTCGCTTGTCCTGCAGAATATGAGTATATCGTCTAAGTAGATGATGCATCTGATTCCTCGAGTCCTGAGATGGGCCACTATCGGTTTCAGCATTTTTGTAAAGCGCCAAGGTGCTGAGCTGAGGCCAAAAAGGAGGCAAGTGAATTGCCATGGGGACCTGTGCCATAGGAACCGAAGGAGTGGTCGGCTGTCTTTGTGAATAGGGATCATGTTGCTGAAATAGCCCCCTGGAGTGTGCTTGGGTTGTATCGCGCCTTTTTTGTGGAGCTTGCATAGTTCCAGCTCTATCAGTTGGGCGTCCATGTTGGTAAAGCATAGGGGGCGTGGGGGCCACTGTTGAATGGGGTGTGATTGTAGCTCGATGCGGTAGCCTCTAACCGTCTGTAACACCCACGTGTCTTTGGTTAGACCTGCCCAATTCTGGGACTAAAGAGAAACACGGCCGTCAGTCATGGTAATAAAGGCATAGGTGTGTTTGGTTTCCTTACCTTTGGGAAATCTTGTGCGGGCACGTCTGCGGCCTCCCCAGCCTTTCTATGCTCCCCTTTGGAAGTAGGAGTAGGATTGTCTTGCCCCCGAGTTCGGATAGGACTGTTGTGGGTAGAAATGTTGCGGAGATCCATTGCGGGGGCCTGATGGCCAGAAGCGGCTGGTGGCATGGCCCCGTTGCCGACCAGCCCTGGCAAAAACACCCCTGGAGGGGTTACTTCTGAACACTTTGCGCATAGAGGTACGGGCCCTGTTCAGGGAAGTGAATACATTCACGTGTTTATTGAGCTCCTTCATGAATGCCTCTCCGAAAAGTTTGCCCTGTGCCTGCGGGCCTAGTTCGTTCACCCCAAGTTCAGCCAACTTTGGGTCAATACGGAACAGTGCTGCGCGGCGCCTTTCTGTTGAGAGGGCCGCATTGGTATTTCCCAGGAAGCAAAAGCCCCGCTGGGTCCATTCCCTGATATCACGTGCCCAATTATGCACCATATCCATTGTCTGGCAGGGAAGGTCGAGGGCACTCTGCCTGCATCCTTTTACAGACATGCTTCTCTAGCGGCTTTCGAATCCAGAAGTGTATAAATTTCACGAGGTGGTCGGGTGGAGCTCATTCCCCGGAGCGGGGGTATCGTATGATTCTGGGATCAAACATGCGTTGTCCCATGGTATCCATGAAGATCTCTTGTTCCTGAGTAGCAGTCGTCATGGAAGACTCTGCAACCCCTTTCATCTGGGGCTCGCCCAGAAAGGTCTCTGTGACGTTGTATCCCCAATCGCCGCCATCTGAGTCCGAGGCCTCTTCCTGCCACTCATCCAGGATGGAGAGGAAGTGGGGCATCTCTTCTTCCTCATCCGAGGAGGCTTCTTCGGGGATTGCTGGAGGTGCGGGTGCGGATGCGCGTTTGTTACGCTTAAGGGGCGCGTTGCCCTTTTAAAGGCCTTCCGAGACCCTTCTCCCTTGCAGTGGCATTTCGCCGGGAGCTGTCTCTCCTGGGAGGAAACTTCTGATTCTTCTGAATCCTCCCTGGGGCGACTAGATTTGCCAGTCGGCTTGAGGGTATCAGAGGCAGCTGGAAGCACCATTGCCATGGCTTTCTCTAGTGATCATAGCCTGCATTTGCTGAGTGGAAATCTCTTTTTCCATTGTATGAGGTGGCTGACAGGCACAGGTTTGAGAGGTGTAGGGACTGTGTGGGAGGGTTTTGGTAAGAGGTCATTGGCCGTGTAGCATATAGCGCTTAATAGCGTGTAAAGCAGACTCTTGCAGTCACTGGGGCTCACCCAGTGAAGACGGAATTGCTATAGCAAATTCCAGTAGGCAGCACTCATATGGGGGTAAACCCCTTGCCAGGATACTCGTTTAAAATTTGCAGTCCCACTCCCTAAGGGTTAATTTACTCCTCTAGGGAAACATCGGTTTTCAAACATTTTTGAAGTGGAAGACATCAGAATGTGACACTATAAGTTAACTATAAAACATAGCAATCAACATCCATATGAAGTCTACCACCCTTACTGATAAGTCGAGAATATATAGCAAATGGATCATGGAGGAAATCTTGTGTACTAAATACATCCAGATATGATGACCAAGGAGCATAATCATTTGAAGACTGGCAATATTCCCACAGAAGCCGTCAATCAAAATCGATGCTCGTCACAGGGTCCCTCCCACTGCTTCCATTCAGTGACAGTCACGTGAGGCAAGGCGTCATTATTGACGTTTGCTATTCAGTCAATCTAACTGCCAAACACACTTCGCCCCGCCCACCAATCCGCCCACGGCTAGTCACGTGGGCGGACAGGGAAACATGACGCCCTAGTCACATGATGCAGGGCGTCATGATTAACGTCACAGGACTCCGGTCATATGACCGGCCCACGAAGGAGGTACGGACGATGGTGATTGGACACAGGGGATTTAAAAGTCCCGGCTTTTACCAGGTGACAAATCCTTAGCCCCTGACGAAGGTGTCTGAGTACACCGAAACGCGCGTCGGGCGTTAGCCTTATTATTTATTTTTTTTCACCTCACCACTTGTTTTGCACACTATGGGTATTTAGACCCTCACTGGTTAATGTAATCTTTCTCTACTTTCACAGTGATGTCCTTGCAGCGATTGTGATGGCACATTAGGCAGCATTTTGCTCTACTTTAGAGTCAGTAACAGATTAGAACACCCTTGAAGGTGTTGGGAGATTATTAGGGACTGGTGTATAGGCTCTCGGTTAGACAAGATACCAGAAGAGTGGGTTACAAGTCGCTACACGAAGGTATCATTTTTAGCGGATCACTTTTTGATCCTTGCAACATTGTATGTAACCAGTATTGTAACTCCTTATCCTATGATTTTTTATTGCTGCCAATGCACCTTATGGGGATTTCTTTGTTAGCTTTTTGGTAACCAGACCTTAGCCACCGACATTATTGATTTATTGGTCAGGCTATAGCTACTATAAAGGGAGACTGTTTTTTCGGTAAACTATTGCTATTAAGGATCTAATAAAGACAGCAGTCAGCTTTTTTGTGCATTTAGTACCGATTTTTAGACAGAAAGGAGCTATTGATCTCCAATCTCCCAGTGTTATCCCTCACAATATATTACTGCAAGGACTAGTAGGCACAGACCTCCAAGTTGTTTAGCATAACCATCTTGCCAGTTAATTGATATTTCTCAATCTTTACATTTAATCGGGTACATGCCCTTTGGTGGTACTGGCAACACCTACTGACCATTACCTTTTGCCTGTCAACACCCCAAATCCTCTTCCGTATGGCTTACTGCAGAGGACTGGGGATTACCAGACAAACTATTTTTGTTTAAATTTTCATTTGAGGGTTAAGGACCCATTTATTGGTCAGACTCTATAGAGATTCTTCTTTTCTAATAAAATTTATCACACTATTCCCAGGACTAAATGGCAGGTTTCCTCTCCAACTTACCTAATGCTTCAAATTGGTGTCTAGATGCTGATATTATCTTTTCTGAGGTCAACTTACCCCCTGATGAGTCAAATTACTCTTTAACAGCGGGATTCAATTCTTTAACTCAGCTATATAAGCAACAAATCAGAACTAGCTGGGAAATAGCATCCCTGGAAAATTATTTAAAGAAAGGCCTAATACCTAGAGGTCTGAGAGTTCCCACAACATCAACCTCACACTTAGATGAGGAAGATTTTGTAAAAGAGTGGGAAGAGGCAGCCGGACATTGTTCGGCAAAATTCATGGAAATCATCTGTAAATATGAAAATAAAAAGCTAAAGGAGATAGAGAAAAAGGTGGAAAAAGAGGTAGAAAGGGTACAACAGTTCAAAACAGAACCAACGTTTAGTCTGAATGAAACTAAGTTACAAAGTAACTTGGAAAAAATCCAATCCATTATAAAACAACGCAAACATCATAAATTCCTAAGGGACACAAAAGACTTTAAAACAGGCAACGTATACAGGAGATCCCAAAGGAGACGGAGGGTTAATAGAGACCAATTCTCCACCTCCGAATACGAAACCAGCGAGTCAGATCTCGAGTCTCAAGCGTCTACCTCAACTGGAGACGAACAGAGCGGTGGTATCCTTAAAAAAGGGGTGACTTTTTTAGAAAAACAGGGGGTAGGCCGCCCCCAATTAAGACCAAGAACCAAGAGGCAGTACAACCGAAAGAGCCAGTTCTAGAGAATAAAAACCAAGTGATTAACCTGTCTATACACAAGTTGTCACAAACAGAACTGGATCTCCTTAACAAGGGCCTATCCTTTATACCCACCCCACGTATTGACAAATTCACCTGGGTGAAAGATATCCACCTGTTCGCCCGAAAACTTTTGCTACACAAAAATTATCTCCTTACTGAGGAGAAAAAAGCAAAGACGCTAGGACTAGACCCTAAAGACTACAGAATGACGATGCTATTAGTGGGACTCTTAGAAGAAAATGAAGGTGGAGAATCAGTCTCACCTCCACTAACCAACTTAAAGAAAAAAAGTCGATACTGCCCCAAATTAGCAGATGCTAAGTACATAGAGACATTCGTTGAACTAGTGTGCAATGAGATTGAGAAAATCAAAATGTCAGATCTAGATTTCACACCCAATTCAAACCTTACCACTGCAGAAGTAAAAGCATTAGACTCCCTAAAGAATAACAAGGAAATCACAATCAAACCATCCGACAAAGGGGGCAACGTGGTCATTATGGATACTACTAACTACGCCAATATGACTAAAACAATATTGACAGATGTAAATACCTACAAAGTTATCCCTCATGACCCCACTAAGAAATTTCAGGAGGAATTTAAAACGATCCTTGAAATAGGACTTAACCAAAATGTAATCTCCAAAAATGAATATGAGTTCATTATAGGGGACAGTCCACGCATTGCCACGTTCTATAGCCTCCCCAAGATACATAAAAAATATGACATCTTAACAGGGAGACCTATAGTCTCGGGTAACAACAATTTAACCCAAAATGCAAGCATTTATATTGACCAAATACTAAAACCATTGGTTACTCAACTCCCATCATACTTAAGAGATACCAAACAGACCCTAGCTGAACTAACTAAGATACAGATGCCCCCACATTCGTTATTGTGCAGCCTAGATGTGGAATCTCTGTACAGCTCGATCCCCCACTCCTTGGGTCTAGAACACACAAGCTACTTCCTACGTCAAAGAGGTACCCAATTATATGAACATAGCGATTTCACTACACAACTACTCAAGTTCATACTAACACACAACTTCTTCTTATTTGATGGGGTATACTACCACCAGGTGCAGGGAACAGCTATGGGGACGTCTTGTGCGCCCTCATATGCCAACCTGCACCTGGGATGGTGGGAGGAAAAAATAGTATTTGCTCACCCACAAAGTCAACTAGTCCAATGTATCCACTATTGGAAAAGATACATAGACGACATAGTGATTGTATGGACTGGAACACACGACCAGTTCCTAGAATTTGTACAGTTGCTAAACATCAACGACCTTAACCTCAGATTTACTACCGAAGTAGGAACCCCAAACTTGACATTCTTAGATCTTACTTTGATCCCCAATCCAAATGGGACAATCAAAAGCGATCTATTTAGGAAAAGCACGGCCACAAATAGCCTATTAAACTGGGAGAGTCACCACCCAACACCCCAGAAAAAGGGAATTCCCATTGGACAATATCTACGCCTTAGGCGCAATTGTACAGATATTGAAGACTTTAAAACCAGGGCCAGGGCCTTAAGAATAATGTTCAGGACTAAGGGGTATCCCAACAAATGTCTTAAAAGGGCCTATCACAGAGCCCTCTTAGTAGACAGGGAGAGCCTAATAAGAGAGGACACTGTTCCACACAAGAAATTGATGGAACAAGACAACAAGCAATTAAGATGTATAGCCACGTACGATGCTGGATGGAACTGTGTAAGATCAATTATGCATAGATTTTGGCCACTGTTAAAACAGGACGAACACCTGAGGGACATCATCCCAGCACAGGTAGCGCTTGTAGCAAGGAGGGGTAAGAACCTTAAAGATTCTTTGGTACACAGCCATTTTCAGAGACCTAAAGCACCAACGCATTGGCTAACAAATAACCTTAAAGGTACGTACAAATGCGGGAGGTGCAAGGCATGCAAATTCATTAAAAAAGACTCAAAAACCTTCACCGACAGTACCAAAAATCAGCACTTTGACACACTTTCCTTTTTTAACTGTAGCTCAAAAGGCTTAGTGTACCTAATCACCTGCCAATGCTCAATGGCATATGTGGGGAAAACCTTCCGCCCCTTCAGAAGGAGGATCCTTGAACACATCAATTCCGTTAAAACAACCAGACATATGGAGACTCCTATCTCTAGGCATGTAAAGAATGCACATAGTGGAGACCCTACAGTCTTGAAATTTCAGGGAATTGAATTGATCAAACAGGATCAAAGGAAGGGAAACTGGGACCAACAAATTAGAAAAAGGGAGTGTTACTGGATTTACCGGTTGAAAACCCTGTCCCCCAATGGACTGAATGAAGGGTTCACATACACTCCCTTTATAACATAATCTCTATCCACAACGACTGACAACTTGATGAATATATGGAACATATATTCTTTCCAACACTGTAAATAATTCACTGTAAATAAATTAGTTAACCACTCAGCACATATAGATATTTCCTTTACCTGTGCCCAATCCGTCTCTCTGTGCAGCATCATCCTGGTACATCATTTACACAAATGAACCTCTGACCAATACCTATATAAATATTCTTTGTACTATATCCCCCATAGAGGATGACATCCGTTGAGGATTACCATAATTACTCAGCGTACAAAAATCCTCTAGGGAAACATCGGTTTTCAAACATTTTTGAAGTGGAAGACATCAGAATGTGACACTATAAGTTAACTATAAAACATAGCAATCAACATCCATATGAAGTCTACCACCCTTACTGATAAGTCGAGAATATATAGCAAATGGATCATGGAGGAAATCTTGTGTACTAAATACATCCAGATATGATGACCAAGGAGCATAATCATTTGAAGACTGGCAATATTCCCACAGAAGCCGTCAATCAAAATCGATGCTCGTCACAGGGTCCCTCCCACTGCTTCCATTCAGTGACAGTCACGTGAGGCAAGGCGTCATTATTGACGTTTGCTATTCAGTCAATCTAACTGCCAAACACACTTCGCCCCGCCCACCAATCCGCCCACGGCTAGTCACGTGGGCGGACAGGGAAACATGACGCCCTAGTCACATGATGCAGGGCGTCATGATTAACGTCACAGGACTCCGGTCATATGACCGGCCCACGAAGGAGGTACGGACGATGGTGATTGGACACAGGGGATTTAAAAGTCCCGGCTTTTACCAGGTGACAAATCCTTAGCCCCTGACGAAGGTGTCTGAGTACACCGAAACGCGCGTCGGGCGTTAGCCTTATTATTTATTTTTTTTCACCTCACCACTTGTTTTGCACACTATGGGTATTTAGACCCTCACTGGTTAATGTAATCTTTCTCTACTTTCACAGTGATGTCCTTGCAGCGATTGTGATGGCACATTAGGCAGCATTTTGCTCTACTTTAGAGTCAGTAACAGATTAGAACACCCTTGAAGGTGTTGGGAGATTATTAGGGACTGGTGTATAGGCTCTCGGTTAGACAAGATACCAGAAGAGTGGGTTACAAGTCGCTACACGAAGGTATCATTTTTAGCGGATCACTTTTTGATCCTTGCAACATTGTATGTAACCAGTATTGTAACTCCTTATCCTATGATTTTTTATTGCTGCCAATGCACCTTATGGGGATTTCTTTGTTAGCTTTTTGGTAACCAGACCTTAGCCACCGACATTATTGATTTATTGGTCAGGCTATAGCTACTATAAAGGGAGACTGTTTTTTCGGTAAACTATTGCTATTAAGGATCTAATAAAGACAGCAGTCAGCTTTTTTGTGCATTTAGTACCGATTTTTAGACAGAAAGGAGCTATTGATCTCCAATCTCCCAGTGTTATCCCTCACAATATATTACTGCAAGGACTAGTAGGCACAGACCTCCAAGTTGTTTAGCATAACCATCTTGCCAGTTAATTGATATTTCTCAATCTTTAATTTACCCAGTTTCACAGGTCCCTGTAAGACAAAATAAGTAACACTTGCGTTTATAGCAATGATCTTTGTCAAAACCAGGAGCTTTCACTTGTTGCAGGATTTTCCACCGTAAGAAACACACCAACAAGATGGCCGCTGCGGGTCTCGTGAGCTCTGGGCCAACTGTCACTTTAAAAGCCCGCGAAAAGCTTCACGGGGTGCAGTGTAAGTATAACTGCGTTCGGCAAGTTTCTTTGTCAAACAGCCGAAGGCAAATAGGTATCTATGGCTGATCATCTAGTTTCCCCCTGTTCGTGTAAAGAACGATACGAACGGGGTTACAATGAAAGCTCCATTCGAACGGAGGAGGGACTGCCCGGCCCGTTCGCATTGAATTCTGTGCGAACAGCACGGGGAATGGGGCCTAGATAAAGAGCCCTCCGGTCAAGGATTGGGGGAAAGGCACGAATACAGTACAACAAATTGCCCGGTCTGTTCACACAGAGTTTGTGTGAACAGCATGGGAAACAGTGAAGGAAAAAAGTGGCGAACTAAGCCACTGGGGGGGTGTTGTAAAGGAAGGAGGGGGATGTCTCGGCACGTTGCCTCACAGGGAGAGAGAGAGCCTGAGGAAACCGGTATAAAGTGACAGTAAGTACAAACACAGGTTAAACTTGCTGGGGACTAAGCAAGGGACCCCCCATCACCCCCAGTGAAGCAAATAAATACATTAATACAGATATATCATAGAATTACAGAAGTAGTACTCTGACCTGACTTGTGATGGAGCAACAAAGAAAGAGGAAATGAATGGCTGTGCTTGGATTTATATACTCACTCTGGTTCTTTCTTTGAACAGTTTGTTTCTTTGCTGCTATGGAGTCAGTAAAGAAAGTTAATGCAAAATACGAAGCCTCCTGTCATGTTATAAAATTAAGATTATTAGTACACTGCACTAGCATAATTTTCAATTGTTTAACAATTATTATTATTTTGCACCAACAAATCACGCAGCGCTGTACAATTGGTGGACTAACAGACTCCTATTTTAACTAGACGAGATGGACGCTCATTCCTAACAGCCGAGTGTGAGAGAAAGTAAGTCTGTGGTGGAATGCAACTCATTGTTTTCAGGAATCTTTGCAACAGACTTTAAGTGAAAGTTCTGGTGTTATCAATTTTATTGTAAAATATATTAGATTGTTGGTCATACTTAGATTGAATAGACTAGGCAAATATGATTTTTTGTTAGATGCGTTAATGTTAAAAAAGGAGAGGTGTATGAGAGGCATAACGAGATCAATATACTGTGGCTTAAATAAATCTTCAATACAGAAAGTATAAAGCCAGTAGAGCTCGTTTTTGAGGCTACAGATCGTTTTTGAGGCTACAGAAAGAGTTTGTGTAAGTGTTTTTTTTTTTTGTGTGTGGATAATTGTTATATGCGAACCATGATTGATGCTGGAGTACAAAAGAAAGAACTTTAATTGTCCAGTAACAGAAGGAATCCCAGCTTGCCCATATTGTATTATATATAATAAGTCTGACTAGGAAGGGGCTCCGCTCAAGCGTCCATGGAAGGGCAACAGTGCCTCAGCTGGTAAAGGCAAGGGACCGGCTAAAAATCCAAGGTTGTCTCATACTTTCACAAGACAAAAAATGATAGACGGGGGCGGAGCTTAGCCACGGAACGGAGTGGTCGCATGTTCAGCGAACTCCGGCAACAACGCGACTAATTCACGGGACGGAAAGCACGCCGCACAACCAAGGCCGACCAGACTACAGGGCCTTCGAAACGGCGCTCCACAACGCGGTCTTCTCCACTACCTTACTGCCCACGGAGCACACAGCCACCGACCCGGCAAACATGGGACGAAAATCCCAGCGGATAACAACAGGTGCGTGCAAAGATACACCATGCTCCAGCGCACCGCGGTCCTGAAAATGGCGGCCACACCCGACCCAGACACAAGCTCCACATGCTCGGAGCTCGCCATGGGGGACAACCTAGACCATCAACCATCCCAAGGTGCACAACCTGACCCCGATGCACTGACACCAGCCACAAAATTAGACATTAAAAACCTCCTAATGGAGCTAAAACAAATGTCTGCGGCAGACATGGCTTTAATGAAAACAGAGGTCCACGCGGTCACAGACCGAGTGAAGACCACTGAAGAGGACATCATAGACGTCCAAAACGAAGTGAGGAGCCTAAAAGAAACAGTGTCCCATTTAAAAGCCTTACACACAAACCTGATTAACAAGCTGGATGCAGTAGAAGAGAGAAGCCGTAAAAGCAACGTGAAAATTAGGGGTATTCCTGATTAAATAAGTCAGGCGGAGCTGCCACACTACATTAGACGCCTGGTTGCCACCATAGTGCCACACGCACAGGCCAAATAATTAACTAAAGCAGGGTTATTCCGCATCCGTAAATCACCACAGGCACCCCCCCAAGCAACCAAAGATGTGATCGTCCGGTGCCAAACCACTGGACTTTGAAACCGCGAGTCTTACCTTTTATCAGGACCTGACACGATCCACACTCCAATGGAGAAGAACCCTGTGCCCTATGACCCGTCGCCTCCAAGACGCCAAGATGATGTACCGCTTGACAGCACCAAAAACACTATCGGTGGACCACAACGGCACCACTCTACACCTCAACACCGCTCTTTCCTCAGGGCACTGGGACTCCCACAAGGATCTGACCACACAGAAGAGCCCGCCAGCTCCCATACATGGGACCCTACCAGTACTGTCCCTTTTGTACCAAGGGGAAGGGGAGCCCCTGAGGCAGCCACCTGACACCAATGACTGCCTTTCAACCCACAGGCGCATTTCACCAATGAAGCCGTTGCTGTTATAATTTGTTTTTCACTTGGTTTCAAATTATTTTAATCGTTTATTGCTTTTCACCTAGGCACCACTGTAAGGCACACAACCACTCCCTGGATTAAAGGCCACCGTAACGGCAAAAATCCTGCACACCGCTACAGTCACAAACGAGTAGCACACTACACGGAAAACCACTCTCATGTTAGGGCCAGCAACAGGCCGCTGGTAAACCCCCCCCACCTCCCCCGCGGCCTCCCTGGTTAGGGGTCACTGACCACTTGACACCACACGAGTATCAATGAAACACATGGGGCAACCCAGGGACAGAGTTACTCACGCCCACACCAAACACACCAGAACCTGGGGCCCTAGACAGAGCCACACTGACAAGAAGTTGGGGCAAATTTCTTTATCGCCATAGCTAACACTTAGAACCACTTACACGGAACGAGGAATAGTTGTTTAGAACCCTACACACACACTGGACGTACAGAGTATATTACACATGCACAACTCCTTCCTCCAAACAGGAGACTATGGCGATCTAGCGATAACTCTAAATAGAATGTTGTAACGTAAGAACCTAATTTACGAATTTCAAATTGTGCAAAGTTTTCAATGCCAAATGTCCATTTGTTTTATGTTTTGAAGCCTGAGACAGCTGCTGTGGCATCTCAAGCGACTATGTTAAGCAAATGCGCAACAAAAATAAAGAATAAAAAAAAAAAATGATAGACACCATGAAGGTTCGACATCTCACTATGACCTACTATGAGTACTGCGCAGGGTACTCTGATGATGAATTCCCCACGATGCTTAATACAATACTCCTTATGTCAAGGAGTCCTTTGTTAACCAGCATCTGGTTTCCCAAGCTTCTAACCCAGTTAATCCTTCCAAAACCAAGGTTCAATCTTCAGACACCTTATTAGATACTAGTGCCCAACCTTTATTCGCTCCTAGGATTATAAAACAACTCCTGAGCTGAGTGTGCTCCACCGAACCATATAACTAAATTCTGCAGAATGTGGCTCCGCAAACCACTTGATAAAGAGATTCGGAATAAGTTGAGGGCAGAGTGTCCTTGTCCAACAATACCAGATGAGGTGGCTCTTATGCCCGAATTTGATCCTCTTTTGATTACTTTCCTCAGCAAGTAGAGTAAAGACCCCCGCAAAGGTCGTGAACAGGGTTTTAAGGTGGTTCAGGACAAACAGCTGTACATCGTTGGTCCCATTTTTCAAATGTTCAGATTCGCTAATGAAGCCATCACAGAAGGTACCTTGGAACCACATTTGGTATGTGAATGGGCACAAGGAGCCCTATCTTTACTTGGAAATGCTAACACGCCATTTCCACTGAAAGACGTAAGACTGTCTTATATAATATTGAGGCATAATTTGCAGGTTTGAGTTCTAAATAATTCGGCCTGGAGACTTATAGGCCTATTTTTTGGTCATCAATTCATGAGATCTCAACAGGCATGTCTCGGTTTTCTCCTCGCTTAACAATGCTCAAACTTCACTGAGCAGAGTGTTCTGCTCCCATTCGTAATCAATTTCGACAAATCTTCTCTGATCTCATCCCAAACTGTCCATTTCCTGGGTTTTCAGATAGACTCCGTCCTTTCAGTTTCTTCGTAAAATCCATCAAAAAAGATCGTCGAATACTACTGTCCTCTCAACAATTTCTACTTTTGCGATTTAGCGTGAATCATAGGACTTCTGTCAGCCTCCATTCAGGCAATTTTCCCGGGCCTTTTACACTACAAGGGGATGCAACGTCTCAAGACATTTTATCTTCACAGATCCAGGTCGTACGACCAACCAATTATTCTTACCGACGAAGTCTATCTGGAGTTAGACTAGTGGCTCCAGAACATGGAGGCTTGGAATGGGAAAGCTATATTCGGATTCCAACTCTATTTTGAAGTGACATGCTGTATGGTCCTTATAATGACCTGTTATACTTTGATGTGACCAAGCAACCGGGAAGTTATTTTGCCTACTAGGGGAAAAGGAGTGTGTAAACCAGCAACAATATGCAGCGAGTCAGACATATATCATAATCCATACCCCTCCTAATTATATATACCGGCAGCTCTTTTAAATAGCTGCAACTAAGTGTTGTCAAGTGAGCCAGGGCAGGCTTGAAATAAGAAAACGTGTAGCTGCTTATCCACATACCAATTTAATAAGCAGAAAGCACTTGGCTTCTGATTTGGCTGATGTTTCACAAAATGCAGACAAAGTATATACAGCATTAACAGAAATATGACTGTAAAGTTATAGGAGCGATAGAGCTTATAAGAGACTTCTAAACCAACCATTCTGACTGAAGACACCAACCTCACTCAGGAAAATAATTGAACATATAAACGCTTTAATTGATACCAATCAATATTGTACAAGGCCACAAGGTACCCGGCAGTGACGTCACACGAAACAGACTGATACTGAGGAGGAGTCTCGTGCTGATAGGGGAGTTATTCTATCAGCACTAGCCCCTCTTAAAACCCCAGGCTCCGCCTTTAAACATACTTGGTGAATCTTTATATATAAATATATTATAAAAACGTAATTTTATTATATATTAATATAAAATACACCAAGTATTTGAAAGAATGGACTGCGGTCAGTGTGCTATTTGAATTTGTTTTGATGTATAGGTGGGAATTGTGTAATTTGTGTAAGTTAGGTACTGTTCCAAAGATCATTGTGACAGTTTTGTCAGTGTTTTGGAAGAGTTTGTTTTTTGCGATCCACTTTTCTACCTCTGTAAACTGGTCTTGGAACACAGCCTCAAGCTGCAGTAGATTGGATTTGCTTGCATAGATTACTGTGTCGTCTGCGTACATGTGTGCATTTGAGGATTTGCAGACATTAGGCAGATCATTTATAAATAATGTAAATAGTAGGGGGCCAAGAATGGAACCCTGGGGAACGCCACTCGTGACTGGGAGAGGGAGGGAGTCACTGTCAGAAATGGACCCTTGTTGCGAGCAATCTGATACATATGATCGAAACCAGGTTAGCGGACAATCACCAATAACTGACTTATTGAGTTTGTGCAGTAGAATGTCGTGGTCCACTGTGTCAAAGGCCTTTGCAAAATCAAGGAAAATAGCTCCAGTTAGGTCTCCTTGTTCCATGCCAGTTTGGATGTCATTGCAAACTTTTAAGAGGGCAGTTATAGTGGAGTGATTCGGGCGAAAGCCTGATTGATCAGGGGTCAGATAGTTTAATTGTTGGTAATACTCACATATATATATATATATAGTGTCATACTTGGTGTAGTTTATATTAATATATTATTTTTAACACACAACACGCCCAAAGACCTGACCTGGCTGGCACACAAAGCTGTGGTGAGAGGCCTGTTCATAAAACAGGCATCCCATATCATCGCAAAAACAAATGAAGGTATGGGAAGAGGCCCTGAAAGACCTCAACAGGGAAAACCTAGAGGCACCCTCACCTCAAAACAAGAAGAAAATAATACTCCTCCAAACAAAAATCAGGGAAGCACACATAAAGAGCACAGGCCTACTCCTACACAAGCTAAAACAGACAAATGACTCCCAAGGAAACAAGGCAGGAAAAATACTAGCGAACTCCCTTAAAAGCATTCAAGCGAAAACCAGAATCCCCTACATTAAAACTGATTTGAACACTAAACGCATCTCACCAATAGATATAGGGAATGAATTTGCTACATTTTATGGAACTTTATATAACCTAATAGACGACAATTCACAACAACATGCAACGGTGGCGGAAGCCAGGGGGTTCCTAGACACGATTTTAATGGCAACACTAAGGCGCCCCATCACTAGTGAAGAAATAGAAAAGGCCATCGCACAACTACCTGCCCAGAAGACACCAGGCCCGGACGGGCAAAGTTCTGACCCCACTTCTCCTGGATGCAGAGAAAGCATTCGACCCGTTTGAGTTGGAACTTCCTGGAGGCGGTGCTGACCAAATATAAAGTCCCCACCCAGTTCATAGCGGTGGTCAAAGCCCTATACAATCTGCCGACGGCGCAGGTGATGTATGGAGGCTTCATGTCCAACAAATTCGCCATAACTAATGGCACACGCCAGGGGTGCCCCCTCTCGCCCTTGTTATATGTTCTAGCAATGGGACGCCTGGCAACCCAAATCCAATCATGCACTGGCTTTAACCCCTTAAGGACCAAACTTCTGGAATAAAAGGGAATCATGACATGTCACATATGTCATGTGTCCTTAAGGGGTTAAGGGGGTGAAAACAGGCGAGACTGAACATAAACTTAGTCTCTTTGCTGATGATGTTCTTATGACCATCACAGACCCCGAGACCTCACTCCCATCCCTCATGGACATAATAGACACATACAGCTGACTTTCATATTACAAACTCAACAAGACTAAAACACAAGCACTACCACTCAACCTGCACCACGCCACAATACAAACACTTAAACAACAACAACCGTAAAGCCCAAGTCACCAAAACCACAGCTTATAGAAAACTTCTAGATGGGGGGAACGGGGAGCCCAGACATTCACGCATACTGTAGGGCCACTATACTCACACACACCATAAGCACTCATGACGGGAACCACACAGTAGCCACCTGGGTCGCTATAGAGTCCCATTGGTCCCTACCTGAGGGAATTCACCATCTCCTCTGGCTACCTACCTACCATAACACACATCTTTAACTGCTCTCCCTCTTTTGGCACTGTTCCTGCTGACCTTAAACATGCCACTGTAGTACCTACCCTGAAAAAAACATCTCTTGACCCATCCTCTCTCTCTAACTAATGTCCCATATCCCTGCTCCCTTTCTCATCAAAGCTTTTGGCAAGACTTGTCTTTACCCGTGTGTCTTGCTTCCTCAATTCCAACTCTCTCCTTGACCCTCTTCAGTCTGGCTTTCGCCCTCTCCACTCTACTGAGACTGCTCTTATCAAAGTTACTAATGACCTAATTGCAGCTAAATTCAAAGGTCACTACTCCATATTAATTCTCCTTGCCCTCTCTGCTGCCTTTGACACCGTTGGTCATGCTCTCCTCTTTCAAACTCTTCAATCGCTCGGTCTCTGTGACACTGTCCTCTCTTGGTTTTCCTCCTATCTCTCCCAACGCTCATTCAGTGTCTTCTTTTCCAAGAATACCTCCTCCCTTCGTCCTGTCTCAGTTGGAGTTCCCCAAGGCTCTGTCCTTGGTCCCCTTCTATTTTCTCTTTATACTGCCTCTTTTGGATTCCACTACCACCTGTACGCTGATGACACATTAAGATATACCTCTCCTCCCCGGACCACTCCCATGCCGTCCTGCAACGTGTCACTGCTTGCCTTTCTTCCATCTCTGACTGGATGTCCTCACGCTTTCTGAAACTCAAGCTCTCTAAAACTGAACTCCTTGTCTTTCCTCCTCCTAATACTGATCCTCCTCTCTCGCTCTCCCTTCAAGTCAGTAATATCCACATAAGTCCATCCTTGCAAGCATGCTGTCTTGGCGTCATACTTGACTCTGGCCTCACCTTTGAGCCTCACATCCAGTTTGTTGCCAAATCCTGTAGGTTCCAACTTAAAAACAGCACTCATCCGCCACTTTCTTACATAAGATGCTACCAAGGAGCTTGTCCATGCTCTAGTAATTTCCCGTATGGATTACTGTAACCCTCTCCTGATTGGTCTCCCAAAAAGCCGCATTGCCACGCTACAGTCTGTAATGAATGCTGCAGCTAGACTGATTTTTCTTTCTAGTCGGTCCTCTCACACCTCACCCCTCTGCCAGTCCTTACATTAGCTCCCTGTATCCTATAGGAGTTGATTCAAAGTGCTAACCCATACATTTAAAGCACTGAACAATTCTAGCCCCTCTTATATCTCTTCACTTATCCATAGGTATGCCCCTCTTATATCTCTTCACTTATCCATAGGTATGCCCCTCCTCGTTCCCTCCGCTCTGCCTGTGACCACCTCCTGACTGCTGCTCGCACCCGTACGGCCAACTCACGCTTGCAGGACCTGTCATGGGCGGCTCCTTTACGATGCAATAGCCTGCCTACTGCCATCAGACTCTCCCCTAGTCTTCAATCATTTAAGAAGGGCCTTAAAACCCATCTCTTCAGGAAAGCTTATGGCCTCCCAGAGTAACCTCTACCTTACATACCTGTCTCTTGCTCTCTCCTATAGGGCAGTGCTTTTCTCTCTCCTCCAGCTCTGCTTCACTCCCACCCTATTTGACTGATATTTCTGTCCTAATGTGTCTTATATCCCACCTCCTATAGACTGTAAGCTCGTTTGAGCAGGGTCTTCTTCAACCTATTGTTCCTGTAAGTTTTCTTGTTATTGTCCTATTTATAGTTACATACCCCCTCTCATAATATTGTAAAGCGCTACGGAATTTGTTGGCGCTATATAAATGGCAATAATAATAATAATACCTAAACCTCTCCGCCTGAAATCGAGTAATCTACTGCCCATGTCAGCAGTTATGTTAAAAGTGTGGGATACTCAAAAGCAAAAACATTTCGAATGGACCCCCCTCTCCCTCGCCACACCGATTAGATGCTTCAGATACCTCATCCCTGCTTTCGACAGCAGAGGCTGGGGAGGCCGCGGCCTCAATCACTTACAACATATTTGGTCGGGAAATAAACTGACCCCGTTCATGATGCTATGTTCTACCCATGACCAGCCCACGAAGATGTACATATCCTACCTCCAGTCACAACAGAGGGCATCTAGGTATATGTCCCCTCAGCATACTATGACATTTATTGAAAAAATGTGTATGGGACAAATGCCCAAAAAGAAAGTGATGTGAGATATGGTGCGACACACTGAAAATAGATACGACCGCACCGCTGTCAACCTACACAGATGCTTGGGAAAAGGAACTTGGTTATAACATACCACAGCCCTTATGGTATTCAACCTTTCGTACACACAAATCCCCCACCCACTGCACCTCTGCACCTCTCACGTTGAACTGATTAGAAAGATAATGACACGATGGTACCTAGTACCCACAAAGCTGGCCCGGATCTACCCCAACACACCCGACACATGTTGGAGGTGCAGTACAAATGGGGGTACTATGTCGCATATCTGGTGGAACTGTTTAGCTTTTCAGCCTTACTGGAATATGGTAACTACTCTTTTATCAGAGGTGTTGAGCAGGCCAATACAAAGGTCAATCAAATTGTTTATGTTCCCCGGAGACCTCACACCTGCCCAAAAAACCCTGGCATTTCACATCCTAGTATCAGCAAACCTGCTCATTGCGAGGATATGGAAGTCAACCAAGATACCTTGCAAGGCGGAGATTATAGCACAGGTCACCACTAACGGTCACTAACGGTCAGTATGAGAAAATGGCACACTTAAGTTCCACCAGACCCCACCAAAAGAGGGAGCGTTGGGCCAACTGGTAAGCTTGGGTAAGCTTGGGTGTCTGGACAGCGGGAGCAGAGGCTCACCCAGGGTGGCAGCAGACTAAGGCCTGGGCTTGCACCTTCTCCCGACAAACTTGATTTGGTAAATGACCTGCCGACTGGAACCTAGGTCCTACTGGGCCACCTTGCCCCTAGTCCTCCCACTCCCTTCTCCCATCCTACCTTCTCCCATCCTACCTCCTTACCATACACCAAATGTAGTTTACCTCCGCCTGGAGGACCCTCAGAAGCGCGCAATAAGCAACACCTAACCATAAGAGAATTATTGCTTACGTTTCAAAACGTTACACACCACGACTATTGTTGTGTAACATATTCTCAGGTCACTTATCCCTGTCTCCAAAGAATGTTCAGGTAGCGAGGATGCGCACCATTCTTACCTTACCTTGACATGATGTTGTCTCAGTCTTACCTGTTTCAATTATGTATGTTAACATTGTTATGTGTTTTTTGATAAGCCTATACCTACTGTACAATTGTCCACTGTCTCTTTACTGGTACATTGCATAAATAAAAATAATATAAAAATATATATATATGAAACATGGGGGATGGTTGCACTCACCTGAACATGCTTAAATGGGGTGCTGCTGGGGGCCATATTATACAATAAACAATACACAAGATCCAGCGCACTCTCCTATCTACTAAACAGCAACTTCAATGTTAACAGATTTTATTGGATGGGTAGTTTAGAAGGCGTGGGTGTAGGTGTGGAGTCCTTGATACCTTTTAATATGGCTTTAACCTGAAAAACCCTGTCATATGATTTCCTTGTGCTATCAGAAAGACCTAGTTGTGAGAGGTGACGCCCGTGAGTGAGTAGACTATCTAGTCCATAACCATGTCCTGCCACCATGGTGCCGGGGTAGGTATCAGTGCTGCTGTTGGTAGCGCCGCCTGGAACTCCTGAAATTGAGATAAATGATCAGCTGCGATATTCAGGACTCCAGGAATATGTATGCATGTCAAGAAAAAACTGTGCCTAGCTGCTTGCCATGTCAGATTCCTCATGAATCGCATGATGGCCAGGGATGACGAGAGTTGTGAGAGGTGACGCCCGTGAGTGAGTAGACTATCTAGTCCATAACCATGTCCTGCCACCGTGGTGCCGGGGTAGGTATCAGTGCTGCTGTTGGTAGCGCCGCCTGGAACTCCTGAAATCGAGATAAATGATCAGCTGCGATATTCAGGACTCCAGGAATATGTATGCATGTCAAGATAAAACTGTGCCTAGCTGCTTGCCATGTCAGATTCCTCATGAATCGCATGATGGCCAGGGATGACGAATGTCCCTTGTTAACAATATAACAAGTTGCCATGTTGTCAGAGTGTCACATCTTGCCTTGTTCTGCGGATCAGTCTGGTGATGGCTTCTGGTATCCAGTACTCTTTTTACAATTCTTGTTTAATTTTTCTTGTTTTTATGGTTTTCTATTCCATGTCTGGTTTTCCTTATGCTGGGTTTTCTGGGTTCATTCCATTATTCTGTCCCTGGAATTCGCAGTCTCCTGGATTCATTTATATGTTTGTTTTATGTTGCCACACCCGTTTGTTTTCCATTTTCTTTTTGTTTCAGTCTGGACCTGCAGCAGTCCTTTCTTGCAGGTTAGTGCTATTGTGGTTTAGTATGGTTCTTTTAGAGAACATTAGGCAGTGTAGGACCTGCCGAATATGGGGTGCATTGGCGTTGTGGCAGTCTTATGCAATGTATGATCATATAATGTAACTAAATCCACATACTTTTCATATATAGCGCTTAGTTATGTCTCCTCTTGTTTTGCCTATTATATCTTGTCTTGTTTTATTTTGTAATCCCAGTCCATGTACAGTCCTGTCCTGCCCCTGTTTAGAATAAAAAAAAAAACCTGAGCGCAAAAACAGTAATCTATCTTCACCCATGTAGTGCACCGCACAGACTGAGCTCCGCAGGGTGGGGGGAGGCTTATAAAGTAATTAGGCTCAAAGCACTCTGGTCTAAGTCTCTACATTTACCTGTCACAGCACTCTGATTGGTTAGCTTGAAATCCAGGTAATCATAGTGCTCTGTGTAATTTTACACAGCGTGCAGAAGTTCTTTGGAATTTCCTTAGTATTAGTACATTTGGCTGAAAGACCAATTTAGGTCTTTCCGCCTTTTGGTAGATAGCTCCCTAATACCGTGGGAATTAGGAAGTTATCTACTAAGCGGTAGTGCCAAAGTAACGAACCGAAGTTACGAATTGCCGAAGTCCCGAATTTCGGAATGCCGAACCGAATGTTTTCCCCATGCAGATCCCTATTACAGGATGCAGAGCAAACAGACCAGACTACAATAGTAGCAGGTAATGCTCACAGAAACCCTACAGAGCTGCAATCTTAACAGTGGCCAAATATAAGAGACTCTGGCTCACCCAGTAACCCAGTAACAGAGGCTGCAACAGCATGTCTACATTCAGTAGCACAGTGCAGTAAAAATATAGTAGGGGGCTCATACCTTAAGTGCAGGCCACAGTCCTGACAGAGAGCACTAATCCATGCTGTAATAGTTAATCCCAGTTTATGGGTGAAATCCATTTAAACAGCTTATATAAATGGCCTAATTTAACATTAACATACATTCCCAGTAAGACCCAAAAAACCCTCAAGCCCCAGAGAAGTGGAAGCAAGGAGGGGAGAGGGCATAATCCAAGAATAGGGTAGAAACGCAATAAATAACATAGTAAAAAACAGATGCACATAGTACAGAAGCACAGCAAGAACAAACCGCAAAGTATATAAAAAAAATTATACAGAAACAACCTCAAAAGAGGCCATAGAAACCTAAATTAATTGAGAAGAGTAATACTCTGACCTGTGTCCTTGATGGAGCAGCAAAGAAAGAGGAAGTGTTTAGGTCACTATACCTCATGTACATCCTACTCTCTTGTGATTGGTTCTTTTTTTCTTTTCCCCACTAGTGTTTGTATTCCTAAACTATATATATATATATATATAAGTGTAGTGGCACTCACCCTTTCAATGAATAAGTAAAAAACTGCCTTGGTGTAATCCCACGCTGGGTATGTACAGCAAGAATGAAAGAGATGCACTCTCAGGTCTTTGTAGAAAAAACTCGATCTTGAGGATGACCTGAAGAGGTCGAAACGTCGATCAGATGTATGTTACCTGTTATTAAATAATATTGAGTTTATTCTACAAAGACCTGAGAGTGCATCTCTTTCCTTCTTGCTCTCTCTCTCTCTCTCTATATATATATATATATACATATATATATATTATGATTATGTTGTTTATTACCTGTTGTCTCAACATTGTAGTTTTTTATTTTTTACTTGTGCATTTCAAAACATTTTTAAAGACAAGTCACAAAAGTCTAGTCCTTGCCCAAAATAAAGTATTGTGTATTTAGCATTTAGTATTATTTTGACAGTGGCAAAAGCTTTGCCTGACAGCAAGTGCTTTTGTAAAGGTAGTAGTTAGAGACAGCTCAGGCAGAGGGGTCGATACCTGCCTGGGAGAAGAGGCATATACAGAAGGGGTCGATACCAGCCTCTGAGGACAAGCCCCTTTGGAAACCAGTCCAGCTGGGTTTAAAATGGCCACTGACTTGACCCCAAGCTCTTGGTAAAGGTCTCTCTGCTGGTAGACCCACATTCCCGATGGCATTTCGTTACAGATATACCTACTATAAATACTCTCTATGGCAGGGGTAGGCAACCTTTTAGCAGCACTGTGCCGATATAGGATTGTGATGTCCGTTAGCGTGCTGATCCTATTTTTTTTTAAATTGAGGTGTGCATGTTGCCGTATTCTGCTTGTGTTATTTTAACTGTAATTTCTTTGTATTGTTGTATTTGTGCGTATATGAGCTATTATATTGTATATGTTCATTAGTAGTTTAGGGTATTGTGTATGATACATATAAAGCTGGGCTGTGTATGAGGGCTGCTTGTGGAATTGTGTGTGGAATGATATGTTTGGTAGTGTGTGTATGTGTGGGGCTATATGGGGTATTGCACGTGAGAGGCTGCGTCTGTGGTTGTGTGCATGTATGTGGATTGTTAGTGGTGTTGCGTTTGTGGGGATTGTGTGTATGTTTGTGTGTGGGCTGTTATTTGTATGAGGGGAGGGTTATTCTGCATTTCTGTGTATTTCTAGCAGTGTGGGTGACTTCCCTGGGTTCCAGTGGGGACCAGGCTGGCCAGGTAAAGGTCAAGGACGACAGGAGCTGCAACAGCAGCTGCAGGTTGCTCTACTACAGTGTGGATTCCTATTCACAAGTGCCGGGAGGAAGTGATCTGAGATCACTTCCTCTATGTGCTGCAATGCATAAATTGAGGATTGTCCTTCACCACCTCTTCGTATTAGCAGATATCTGAAGTTTTACTGGGACTCCTGATAGCCAGAGCCTGTTTGGCTCTAGCAGCCTTGAGTGCCGTGCAAAGACACCTTGAGTGCCGTGCATGGTACTAGTGCCGTAGGTTGCCTACCCCTGCTCTATGGTGTGTAGCAAACAGTTTTTTGGAATTCATTTTAACTTATTTTATAGTGTTTGTGTATTTTAAAAACATACATAAACTATAATTATAGAGTGCTATTGTGTGTTATAATATTTAGAATTATGGTCTTATCAAGGTAGTGGGATTTTTCCATTTAGCACCCATCCAGCTTTGAAGCATTGTATCTGTTATTATTATTATTATTATTGCCATTTATATAGCACCAACAGATTCCATAGCGCTTTACAATATTATGAGAGGGGGGATGTAACTATAAATAGGACAATTACAAGAAAACTTACAGAAACAAAAGGTCCCTGCTCAAATGAGCTTACAGTCTATCTGTTCTGTGGTGTGCTTCTATAATTGTAGATTATGCTAACGTAGTGTAATCTTAATTTTAATAATGACAGGAGGCGAGTATTTTGCATAAACTTTCTTTACTTTATGCCTCCAGCAGCACAAGTCAATCAATCAAAAGAATTTTTTTTTAACCAATCAGAGTCCAGTACATCTTGTATATAAGTCTCTGGCAGGCGTTACATTTCCTCTTTCTTTGCTGCTCCAGCCAAGGCACAGGTCAGAGTAATTTTTCTAACCTTATTTTACTACTACCATTTATTGCCATTATACTTTCAGTGATTGCTTAAACTATTATATAAGTGTGTTTTTTCTTACACTATTTTTTCGAAAAACTTGAACCTTGACAACTTGGGTTGTAGAACTGGAAAAGAGTCCTGATAATCCGACTTTCGTCTTATGAAGTGATGTTATGCTGAAAAAGATAGAGACAAGTGAAAGGTGTGGGAAATCGACTGATGTCCACATATTATTACATTCTTAGTCTTGAGACTTAATCAACTTACTATGTTTAGTATCTCTTGATGAAGTATGACCATGTGTACCTCGTGTGATAATATTTATGATTTGTAAGTGACCTGATAGCTGTCTGATGTCGTGTAATCTAAGCGTCCTATAGCCTAGTTTTTACCTATATCCTGTACTATGTGTATCTTGAAGTAACTAATACAAAATAGAGAAGAAAAAGGCATCCCAAAGAGTATAGGGAGGGACAGAAGAGAAGGGAGGGAAAATACTCGCCTCCTGTCATTATTAAAATTAAGATTATCTGTACACTACGTTAGCATAATCTACAATTTTATTACATGACAGGAGGCTTCCTATTTTGCATTTTTAACGCTGAGGTAAAAACGATAAGGCCGCGTGCGAAGATTGGCGAAAGTAGAAAATTCTGAAGGTATTCTCTCTAGTCCAATCCACCGTACTCAAAATGTTTGTCAAGGAGGCTCCCGCTGAAAAGGCTCTAGATGCCGCCGCCCCTCGAACCGAATGGGCCCCAAAACTAGTGTCTATTCCGGCTAGAGATAATAACCATCGTATCCATCTGGCTAATGTAGTAGTGGTAACTTGTTTGTATGGTTTGGTATACGAAATTAACAGTTGTCCCGTTCTGGAGGTCCGAAGAGGTGCTGTAACCTCCACATAACGGAGTAGAGTGTTGACGACACAGAGGCGAGGAACCGCTGGGAAAAACGGATAGGACACGGACTTGGAATCCGTCTTAGTCCTGCGGTATATCGAAAACGTAACACCGACAGGGGTTATAGAAAACCCATCCACGTCGAATGCCCGAACGTCCGAAACACGACGGAAGGAGACCAGACATAATAGCAGTGTAAGTTTGGCTGCTAATTGTCGGAGTGAAAGGGCCGCGTTGTCCGGCCAGTCCCGGATGAAACGGATAACCACATCCACATCCCATAATTGGTTGTATTTTGGAGCCGGTGGTCTGGCTAATTTCATGCCTCGCAATAGCTGACACACTAAGGCTTCCTGGCCCACTGGGGCACCGTTAATAGGAACATGAGCCGCAGAGATAGCGGAGCGTGTAACATTAATAGAGCTGTATGATTTTCCGGTGGAGAACAGGTTGGACAAGAAATTTTGTATGGTTGGGACAGGTGCAGTAAAGGGATCGAGGCCCCTTTCCATACACCAGCGGTCCCATATATTCCATGCTGCCATGTAGCTACGTCTTGTACCTGGTGCCCATGAGTCCCATAGTAGGTCTTTAGTCGTTTGCGATAGGCCTGGGATTGCCCAAGATCCCCTGAAAGAGTCCAAACTACTAATTCTAGACGTTCTTGCAGAATTAGTGGATGAGGTCCCCCTCTCAGGTTGGTGAGGAGCATGGGAAACGTTGGTATGACAAGTGGGTGATCCTGCGACAATGCCAGTAATTCTGGGAACCATGCTTGACTTCTCCATAATGGTGTTATTAGTATCAACGATGTCTTGAACGTGCATAGTTTGTGAAGTACCCTTGCCAGCATCGAAAACGGTGGAAATGCATATGCTCTGACCGGGGGCCATTGTTGCAGAAATGCATCCACTGCTTCGCTCTGTGGGTCTGGTAGCCAGCCGTAGTATCTTGGTAGTTGTGCATTCGTGCGTGAGGCAAAGAGGTCTCTGAATGCTCTCACCATGTTGAAGGTTATTGTGTCCAGGTGCCAATCGCTGTTGTCCCGCCAATGACGGGAGAACCAATCCGCTGTGAGGTTGTCGAGACCCGGTAGGTATTCCGCTTTGATAGTTTTGTTGCGGGGAAGACAAAAACGGTATATGTCCTTCGTTGCTTCTGTCAAAGCTCGTGACCTGGCTCCCCCCAGGCGATTTACGTATTGGACTGCAGATATATTGTCCATGCGTAAAAGTATGCAGCAATTGGACATATTTTTGGCCAGACTGCGGATAGCGAAGGAGCCTGCTATCAGCTCTAGGCAATTGATGTGTAAAAGCTTCTCTTCTTCTGACCAAGGTCCTCCCGTGGATGCCTGTGCGCAGTGGGCTCCCCAGCCCCACAGGCTGGCATCCGACTCTAGAATGAAGTCCGGGTTTGAGCCGAATATGGCTCTGCCGTTCCAGGCCTCCATGTGGAGGCGCCACCAATGACGTTCTGACCGAACTTCTGCAGATATCTTGATCCCGTGATCGTAAGAGTGTCCTCGTCCTAGGTGGTGAGCTTTTAGTCTTTGCATGGCCCGGTAGTGAAGGGGTCCCGGGAAAATTGCTTGTATAGAGGACGACAGCAGTCCGACTATCCTGGCTAGGAGTCGTAGAGGGACCGTGTCCTTCCGTAGAAACCGTCGTATCTCCTTTCGAATGTTCGCAATCTTCGATTTGGGAAGGCGTAGTGTGCATGTTACCGAGTCTATCTCGAATCCGAGAAACTGGACGGTTCTTGATGGAGAGAGTGATGACTTCTCTCTGTTTACAATGAAGCCTAATGATTCCAGAAAGTGCATTATAAATTTCGTCTGAGATTGAAGTCTGGATGCGTTTTCGCAGAAAATCAGTAAGTCGTCCAGGTATATCAGGCAGCGGATACCCATTGTCCTTAGGTGTGCCATGGCTGGCTTCAGTAGCTTTGTGAAGCACCACGGGGCTGAACTGAGGCCGAACTGGCATGTGCGTTCCCTCCAGTGGAATCGAAGGAAAGGTCGGCTGGTAAGGGCTATCGGGACCGATAGGTAAGCATCTTTTAAGTCCAGTCAAGTGAACCAGTCGTGTTCCAGGAGCAAGTGGAGGTGTATGCCCTCCATTTTGAAATGTCTGTAGGTTACGAATGTGTTTAGTTGTCGCAAGTTGATGACGGGTCGATAGTCTCCCGTCTTCTTTTGGACTACGAATATGTTGCTGATAAAACCTGTATCGTCTGGGGCGAGTTTAATTGCTCCCTTGAGGAATAGGTTTTGGATTTCGTCGTCTATGAGTTTCGCATGCTTCGCCAACGTCCGTATCGGTGTTGGACGACGTGTTTGGATTGGTGTGTCCGTAAAATCGATCTCGTAACCCATAATCGTTTGTAGGATGCAGGCGTCTGAGGATATCTGTTACCAATTCTGTGAAAAGAGAGACAGTCTGCCAGCAGTTACATGTGACTGGAAATACATTAGCTGTGGGGTGCTCACCTGTATTGAAGCGCCCGCGGCCGCGGGTACGAGCTCCTCTGAGGCGGAAGGATCCTCTAGAAAATGGTGGTCTTGATGATGGGAAAAAAGCTTGAGTTGCTTGGTTCCTGGGGCCTGCAGGCCAGAAACGGCTGGTGGCTTGGCCCCGTTGGCGACCAGCCCTGCCGAAAACCCCTCTATGTGGTGTGGGGTTGTGGAAAACTTGCTTAATCGAAGTTTGTGCATTACTCAACGTAGTGAACAGATTCACGTGTTTCTTTAATTCACCGATGAACGAATCCCCAAAAAGTTGGCCATTCGCCAGCGGTCCCAATTCCTTTTTGCCGAGCTCTAGGAGTTTTGGGTCCATCTTCAGCAACGCAGCCTTGCGTCTCTCTGCACATATGGCGGCATTTGTGTTGCCCAACATGCAAATAGCGCGTTGTGTCCATTCCCGGATGTCGTGGGCGTCTAGGATATTGCCTCTAGTGAGGGCTCCATCCGCGAGATATAAGATTCTGGTCAGTGGGCCCAGCATGTCTAGTAGCTTGTCCTGGGAGGCCTTGAGGCCCTTTTCAATGCCTTTACGTGGGTCATGGCCTGCTCGAGACATGAATAAGACCACGGTGGTATTGAATTCTTGGGTGTGTGCAATCTTGTCTGGCAGTATGGGTCTCGGGCATTTGGCCCGTAGTCTTGCACGCACCTCCCTCTCCATTGGCTGTATCAGCCAAAAGTGGATGAATTGGGCCAGGTGGTCCGGCAGACCCCTCTCTGACGACCTTGGGTGGCGAATTGTTTGGGGGTCTATGAAAGAGCCCTCCTCCGGGTTATCTGCCTGCATGCGAGACTTCCTTTGCCCGTGATGGGTGTCTCGTTCCTCGACCAAGTCAGACCCTAGGCCTTCCCGGGGCATGTCCTGCCAGTCATCTTCCTCGGAGAGAGAGTCCTCTGCTCTCCACTCATCCATAACCTCCATTGAGGGTGGAGGAGTATGTTCCTCATCGTCGGAGGAAGTCATTGGAGGGGTTGAAGGGCCCTAGCGTTCCATCAGGCGGCTTTTCTTCAGTGGAGCCTTGCCCTTCGCTTTCCGGGAGTCTGGGCCACTGCCTTTCCAGTGCTGCTTAGAAGTGGCAATCTCCCCTGTAGACCTATCTGGGTCTTTAGTATCAGGGTCCCCATTTGGGTTTTGGACCAATAATTTGGCTATAGCCTTCTCCAGCGAGGCTGCCACTGCTGAGCTAATCATCGACTGGAAGTCGGGTGGGGTTGGCTGTGAAGATTTGCTCATTTTTTATGGTCGTAGGTCTCTCTGTCTGTGGAAGACAGAATAGGTTCAGGTACCGAAGTACATGAAAAGTAATAGCAATACTGTGGCTTTCCACTTACCACTGGCGTTCACCCAGTGTATTTATTAGACCTAATCGGTAGATTGATAAGTCTTTCTAAGTATAGCACCGATGCCTTTATCAATGGACTAAGGAGGGGGTCACCCTCAGTGAGACCGGAATGAGCGGTCATAAATATGGACTGAGTCCGTTTAGGCTGTATCGCCTTATAATGATATGGGGTTCACCCAATTATCAGCCCAGTGGAGACCTATTGCAGTAGGTTCCGTCTCCGTTGAGTTGGAGGAGTTTACGGGTAACCCCAGTCGTAGTGTGGAGGGTGCCTGTAATTTATATGTGCAGTATATTCTAGGGGGGTCACCCCAAATTGTTTATGGCACTGGTGCGAGTATTGCACACGTCTGGGGGTCACCCAGCGTAGGGGGATCACTCCTTCAATATTAGTAATCAATGTGCTTATGGGGGGTCACCCCAATCAGAGGGGTCACCTCTGGAATAGTACACTCTGGAGTGATGGCACTGACAAATTGATAAAGAGTGTAAGCCTTTAGTGTTGATATTGAATGAGGGTATTTCACCCTATGCTGCCACTACTGGCAGATCCTGTGTATGAGCAGGCTGAAACTGATGTTTATTTAATATACTCTGGTTTGGTTTGGCTGAGGGTAGTGGTAATGGGGAGGAAGCAAAGAGACAATGAAAAAGACCGTTTGAATCACGGTCCGTCAGCATGTAAAATGGCCGACTTGGATTTCGCGGTCCGTGAGGTCCAAGATGGCCGCCGTTTGTGCCTAAACTGAGGTGCGGTCCGCGATCGTTTTTAAACCGCGATCGCGGGCCGCCAACGCGAAAACTCGGTGCCCCTAGCTCCCACCGCCCGCTCAGACCCCCCAGAACGAAAATATATACCCCTGATTATGATCGCGGTAAATTGCCGCGATCGCGGAGGCAAGAAGGGGCTGACAGGAAAGAAATCCACATAAGCAAGAGGAGGGGTGAGCAGACAGGGAGAGCAGAGTAGGATATGAAAAAATAGTGTAAGAAAAAACACACTTATATAATAGTTTAAGCAATCACTGAAAGTATAATGGCAATAAATGGTAGTAGTAAAATAAGGTTAGAAAAATTACTCTGACCTGTGCCTTGGCTGGAGCAGCAAAGAAAGAGGAAATGTAACACCTGCCAGAGACTTATATACAAGATGTACTGGACTCTGATTGGTTAAAATAAAATTATTTTGATTGCTTGACTTGTGCTGCTGGAGGCATAAAGTAAAGAAAGTTTATGCAAAATAGGAAGCCTCCTGTCATGTAATAAAATTATATATTCAGTGTCCGTCCCACTCGGACCCTCTGCCAGTCTTTCAAGGGGATACCTTGCAATCTCCCAAACCAACCTGTTTGGGTCTGCCAAGGATGCAGATCCTTGATCTTTTCTGAAGGTTCATATAAAATTTTTGCTTGTTTGGAATGTAGATGTATTCCTTGTTTTGGAATAGTAGCGAACCTGTCTTGTGCTCCAGTGATTGTTGTAAAATATATGCAAATTTAGCCCTATTTTCATTGATCAAGGTTTTGAATTTTGAAATATTTAAAAACTTGACACTGCAAGAAAATTACAAATGTTTAATACATAATTTATTTTCATAGTAATTTAGTTACACGTTTGCAACATGAGAATTTACTAAGTAGTTGTAATATTATTTAGCCCATACAAAAAATAAATAATCAGTGTTCAAATATTTTCTTAAAATAAAGTAAAATAATTTAATAAATTATACATTCAATGTATAAAATAAATACCTCAAATATTTTTAAATAAATAAATATTTTAGCATTATATCTTGAAAATATCACAAACTAGAAATAATACGTTGTAGTAAGTTATTGAAATCCGTAAAGAACTGCTTTCCGTTTTGCATTTCTGGATTCTTAATGCACGCATCGCACATCTTGTTCTGTAAAGATAAAAGTGTGTTACAAGCAGCTCATGTAAGCCTTGCATATCAAGATGTCTAAAGACTGTGACATGCATATATCACACCCACCCCCATCCAAACCACAAACTGACTACTACCCTGACCAGTTTTTGTTTGCTCAATAAGGCACACTCAGTGCACTATACCCACATATTCTGTTTGCATACCTTATGGGGCAAGGAGGACCATACCTCAGATTATCGATTTAATTATAAATTCACTTAAAAGCAACAAAAAAAAAACACAGGGATTTGCCCACTCCCCTGTACAAGTCCTTAGTAGTTACTACGGTTCTGTGATAGCATTCTAGGGGAAAACCTTTGCAGAAATAATATACAGCTTAATTTATTAAAATAACATGACAGATGTATCCTCAATTTTAAATTACATATGAGTGGTTACATGTGTGATTGGAAATGCTGCTGGGAGATGAGGATAAACTACTTGTCCAATAATTTCCTACTGTACAGGGATTTATGACATATGCTGAACTCCCAATGAAAGTAATGGGAGCATAAGGATTGGCTGAGCCAATTCCTGGTTTGGTGAAAATTAAATGCAAAATCTGTGAACTATAGGGATTTGCAGCAAGTGATTCAAAAGTGATTATAATATATATTTTATGTAGTTTTTTTTAAATTTCGTTTTTTTTTTTTTTTTTTTTGCCTAATTCATCTATATAAAGCATTACAAATTTAACTTGATTCAATGTTGCTGGATCCCTTTAAGTGCATATTATCATTCTTCATATATTAGTCATGTACACTACAGATAATGAAAAAATAGATCTTAATGTATACAGACATTTGTAGACTGCATCTGTGGTCTCACCTCACCTTACTAAAACAGGAAACTATTGTCTTCTACGCTGTCTCTTTTTCCTCTTATGTTTCCAGGTATGTAAAACAGTAGTACTATGTTTAACGAGTGTCATCATTTTTATATAGCATTTGTTACTGGTGCCATGGAGAAATCAACAATTTGTCGTTTAATATTATTTGCTCTGTCCTGTATTTAAAATGCATTGATTAAGTTAATTATCTCATACTATACAAAGTCCTTTGATTTTTGTGTGAACCTTTTCTCTTTCACTGCTGGTAACAGATTAACACGCATATCATGTTAGTCAGAGGCTGATAGCCCTGGATGCTTGGGTATGTCATTAATATTAAGCACCAGCAGTGGGTGTTTGACTAATAGGAAGTTAGAGTGTACACCTCTGTTCCAAATGTTCCTTCTGTCACTATGCTGGCGTTGTTAAAAGAAGCAAAGGTTCTTATCTTCACTTGTGGTAGGATTGCACTATGCTAAACCAATTATGGTAGCAGCTTCAGTTATGGAGAGGTTTCTAAACACCCATATTGCCCTGTCCAAACAAATATTCATCCTAAAATTGTTGCCTCAAATACTCCCAGAGGATTACTTGGTGTGCTGGTACTAGCCAAACTCCATATAGCATAATATTTCCTTCTTTTGTACCCTTCCTTTTATATTTGAGAAATATGTATATTCTCCAGATATACTATAACATTTAATTTGACCTTGTCATTTAGAGCATATCTATTTTGCATAGGTACAAAACAAAGGATATTCCTGACTTCTTGTACTCTAACCAATACTTACAAGTAGTGATGATGAAACATTTTCACACAAGCTTTCTGTTATGTTCTATAAGAAAAAAAATAAAGTTGTGGTTAGAAAATTGTAGGATTCAATATAACTTTTCTGAAAAAATAAACTGTATAAGTTTGAACTTTAAAAAAACAAAAACAAAAAAAACTGTATTAACCCCTTAACACCGCAGCCAAATGTACAAGTTGTGAACGAAACAAAATGTAAACAAAACCTGGCATTTGCGCTATATGTCTGTCCAACCGTAATTCACCTCTTTCATATTAAATGCACCCCCCCTTATTATATATAATTTTATTCAGGGGAAACAGGGCTTTCATTTAATATCAAATATTTTAGCTATGAAACATAATTTAATATGAAAAAATGGGAGAAAATACGATTTTTTTTCATTTTTTTAGTTCTACATGACATTTTAACTGTCAATGTCATAATACTAATACAAAAAGAGAAGTCCTGCGCTTAAGCAGCAAGGACTACAACACACATCAGCCCCAATATATAGTAAAAACCAAAGAAAAGAAAAACGTTACCTGCGCTCTCTCCTTAATCCCTATGTATATTTAGACAAATGGAGGTAATTTAGTTGCTCCAATGGCTATTGGAGGGAATGCCCGCCTGCCAACGTCAAGGCAGACCCCCCTAAGCGGGTCCTAACACTGACCCTTCAGCCTGCTTCCTTGAGCTTCTGGCAAAGATATCTCTAATGAGGATGATGTGGTCAAAATACTCATTTGCCTAATAATTCTGCACGCAGTGTATATATCTATATACATAAATATATACGTATATATCACTATATATATACCTATATATAAATAAAAATATGAAAAAAAAAATATATATATATATACGTATATATACACATATGTATATATATACATATATTAATTCTACACATATATTTATGTAATAATTTTACATAATTAGGTATCCTAATTAATTACAATTAGCGGGACCTGCCTGACCACCCATGCCGAAAGTATAGGGAATTTAATTTGCTAGCACTATATTTAACCCTATAACTTTCCAAGACACCATAAAACCTGTACATGGGGGGTACTGTTTTACTCGGGAGACTTCGCTGAACACAAATATTAGTGTTTCAAAACAGTAAAATGTATTACAACCATGATATCGCCAGTAAAAGTGACGTTTTTTGCATTTTTCACGCACAAACAGCACTTACACGGACGATATTATTGCTGCAATACTTTTTACTGTTTTGAAACACAAATATTTGTGTTCAGCGAAGTCTCCCGAGTACAACAGTACCCCTCATGTACAGGTTTTATGGTGTTTTCAAAAATTACAGCGTCAAATATAAGGCTTGTGTTTAATTTTTTTCACATTAAAATTCGCCAGATTGCTTACGTTGCCTTTATAACCCTATGGTAGCCCAAGAATGAAAATTACCCCTATGATGGCATACCATTTGCAATAGTAGACAACCAAAGGTATTGCAAATGGGGTATGTCCAGTCTTTTTTAGTAGCCACTTAGTCACAAACACTGGCCAAAATTGGCGTTTTTTGCATTTTTCACACACAAACAAATACAAACGCTAACTTTGGCCAGTGTTTGTGACCAAATGGCTACTAAAAAAGACTGGACATCGCTTATTTGCAATACCTTGGGTCGTCTACTATTGCAAATGGTATGCCATTATGGGTGTAAATTTATTTCCTGGGCTACTATACAGTCTCAAAGGCAACGTAACCAATCTGGCGAATTTCAATTTCAAATGTAACACGCTATATTTGACCCTGTAACTTCCCAAAACACCATAAAACCTGTACATAGGGGGTACTGTTTTACACGTGAGACTTTGCTGAATACAAATATGTGTATTTTATTGCAGTAAAAGCAAACAGTATTATGACATTGACAGTTAAAATGTCATGAAGAACGAAAAAAATCAAAAAAAATCTTATTTTCTCCCATTTTTTTATATTAAATTATGTTTCATAGCTAAATATTTGATATTAAATGAAAGCCCTGTTTCCCCTGAATAAAATGATATATAATAAGGGGGGGTGCATTTAATATGAAAGAGGTGAATTACGGTTGGACAGACATATAGCGCAAATGCCAGGTTTTGTTTACGTTTTGTTTCGTTCACAACTTGTACATTTGGCTGCGGTGTTAAGGGGTTAAGCATATTAGGTGATGTGCATCTCTGTAATGAGAAGGGGTGTGGTCTAATGACATCAACACCCTATATCAGGTGTACATAATTATTAGGCAACCTCCTTTCCTTTGGCAAAATGGGTCAAAAGAAGGACTTGACAGGCTCAGAAAAGTTAAAAATAGTGAGATATCTTGCAGAGGGATGCAGCACTCTTAAAATTGCAAAGCTTCTGAAGCGTGATCATCGAACAATCGAGCGTTTCATTCAAAATAGTCAACAGGGTCGCAAGAAGCGTGTGGAGAAACCAAGGCGCAATTATTTCGTTATAAGTGTATATTATTTCGTTATAAGTGTATTTTGATATAAATATATATATATATATATTAATATCACAATACAGTTAGAACGAAATAAAACACATCTATATATTTTTTAATATTTTATTTTTAATTATTTTTTTTATTTTATTTTTTTATGTATTTACATATTTTTTTTATATTATTTATAAATATATATATATAACAATAATTATATATATATTTAATCAGTATCAGTCTACGTGTAATTTGATATTAATATATATATATAATTATATATATATATTAATATTAAAATACACCTAGACGGTGTATGTATATGTGTATATATATACTTAGATCATATATATATAATATATATATATATGATCTAAGTATATCATTTATTTTTTTTTACACTGTTTTAACATTTTTAAATTTGATTTTCAGCCAGCAGGGGGACCAACTGTCATTACAGTTGGTCCCCCTGCTGGCAATGCCTGAGCCAGCTATACCGGCCATGTGATTGTGAGGTCCTCGCAAGGACCTCACTCTCACATGGCCGGGAGGGCTCCTGGAGGACGGAGGTGCCGCGGGGGGCTCCCTGGGAGTCCCCCCAACCGCGATCGCCGGCGTGGGATCGCCGGCGACCGGGTAAGTTACAAAAAACCGGAGGGCGTACTATTACGCCCTGCGGCGTTTAGAGCCGCTTTTAAAAGGACGTAATAGTACGCCCTCCGGTCATAAGGGGTTAAATCCTTCGTAACTATGAGAGAGGTTTCCTCCTGCATCTTGTTATAAAATATGTATAGAATAATTGAATCACAGGTATAGTATCACTTTGGGTGTGTTTGCCAGTATATCGGCTTCAGAATATAAAAAAAAAAAAAAAAAATGGGTGTAAACTTGATTGAGTCAGTGACTGAAAAATGTGTGGTTATTTTTACCTTCTTGCATGGAAACTGAACTGAGAATTGTTGGGATTTTCAAGGTAAATTTGCCATTTTAGACCATAATAGCTGAACTTAAAGCATAGCTGACTTGGAGAATGAATCTTTCCTATTCAGCCATTTTTGTCTTAAATTTTATACATTTACTTTGAATTAATTTTGAATTAGTAAGTAACACAATCAGTTTCTTTCCAATGGCGGCACTGAATCTGCTGGTGTAGCGGTACTTACCCTTTCCAGGGGCCGGCCGAGGTCCTCTGTTCGAGCCGCGCGCGGTCCTGCTGCTGCACGAGCCGCGCGCGGCTCATCCGAAGGCAGGAACAGGAAGGTGGGCAGTGACCGCGAGAAGCGGTCACGTGTCCCGCCTGACTCTAAGAGCGCGCCGCGGGTCTCGGGCGCGCTCTTAAAGGGACAGTGGGAGCCTAAATTGGAAAAGGCCTCCCATTGGTCCCTGTCATGCCACACTCCCCATACACTTACATTTTGGGGGCGTGGAGATGACGGGGACCAATCAAAATAGATGTTTAGTTATTTATACTCCCCTTTTTCCCTTGGTTCCTTGCCCTATCGTGGTTTCTATTTCAGTTCCCTTTAGCGCTTGTTGTGTTCAGTTGTGTTCCTTCGTACTTGACCTTGGCTTTGTTTTCTGACTACGTTATCTCTTTATCCTTATCTGTTCTGTTTGCCGGCTTGCTGCTTACTGTGTACCAGACCCCGGCTAGTCCTAGTTTACACTGTCTCTTTGTGCCCTTGACCTCGGATCGTTCCTGACTCTGTACTTCTCCTATATACGTCGAGTCCAGCCACTCTAAGGTCCGGTAGACGTATCTCCCCTCTGTGTTGTCTTCTGTTTAGCTGAATCCTGCGTGTTGGGGTATATTCTCGTTACAGCTGGTAACCTGCTGTCAGCCATCTTGTGACTTAAAAACGTTTTTTTCTTACTATTTTTTTTCTTTTTTAAAGACTTTGTAAGGTTTTTGCTTTTTCTAAATTTTTTATTTTTCCAACAAGGCTTAGCTGAAGGATGGTGCTTGTTTGCAATTTGTGAATGTGAGCTAAGCTAAAGTACCACAGACTGGAGGGGAAATTGTCAATTGCTGCCCTCTAAAAGGCCTACTTGTGAAGGTCAGAATAGACATACAGAGAATAAAGGTCACTTTCTGTGTAATTTTGTATTGCTTAAAGAGGTTGTGTACACCTTTGGGTTGTTAAACCACTGCCCATATCAGATAACACGTTATGGTCTGTGTTCTCATTTTCTACGATCAATTTCGTTGTGTTTTATTTGATTTAAAGTTATTAATTTTATCATGCTAAATGCTATCAAATTAACAGGTTTAATTCCAATAAAACAAACAACATATATGAATACAAACCTTATTACAAGCAATACAAAAATGTAATTTACTTAGTGGAATGTTTTTGTGGCGTATGGATATGACCACTAGATGTTAAGGACAGCTGGGCTTTGCAGGAACATATACAAGTTAGTCAGTATCTAAACATTTCCTTCCTATCCCATAATAAAGAGGCTAAATTTCAACAATTTTGTAGGATTGATAGATGGGGTCATATTATTATTGTCATTTACATAGTGCCAACAGATTCCGTAGCGCTTTACAATATTATAAGAGGGGGGATTTAACTATAAATAGGACAATTACAAGAAAACTTACAGGAACGATAGGTTGAAGAGGACCCTGCTCAAATGAGCTATAACAGGTGGGGTATAAAACACATTCAGACAGGAAATAGCAATCAAATAAGGTGGGAGTGAAGCAGAGCTGGAGGAGAGAGTAGAGTGCTGCCCTTTAGGAAAGAGCAAGGGACAGGTATGTGAGGTAGATGTTACTCTGGGAGGCCATAAGCTTTCCTAAAGAGATGGGTTTTAAGGCACTTCTTAAATGATTGAAGACTAGGGGAGACTCTGATGGTGGTAGGCAGGCTATTCCATAAGAAGGGAGCCGCCCGCGAGAAGTCCTGCAAGTGTGAATTTGCCATACGGGTGCGGACAACGGATTGGAGAAGGTCACGGGCAGAGCAGAGAGACCGAGAAGGATCCTCACAGAATGAGCTTTAAGGTAGGAAAAGGCCTTTATAAAGACTGCAATACTTTGAGTTCTCATTAGAGCAGTCTGATTAGCTGGGTTGTAAGCCAAACCATGGTAGCACTCTGACAGGCAATGGTTTTAATATTTATTTTATTTATTTTTTAATATATTTTTTTTTTTTTTATATTTTTATTGTAGCAAATCTGGGTCATACATACAAGTACCAGCACGGTACGCTACATTTTTAAATGCAAGCAAAAGTACAAGGAGAAGTGTGCCACATATAGACTTGAAAAAAACTTGCATGATGTCACATTATTCCTGACTGGCTAAATGTAATCTAGGAACATCTGCACATTGTGATGTGGACTATGAAGGATCATTGTGTTGAATCGCAGTAAATGGGAGGGAATGAGAGCCCCGAAAGAGGAGTATATGCCTTGCGGTAACAAGCTCTGTGATGTGATTAAGTAACGTTAAAAAATAAAGTTCTCAATAAAAGTAAAATTGGAGTTGGGGCTAACTCTATCGCTAACATAACAACCGCATTTGGTGCTGTGGGTGTACGTCACCGCGAACTTCAGGTTTCAGGTGTCCGTGGGTGGCTTCTGAAACTACCTGCTGTCTGCTGACATAATCAGAAGTTGTGGTCTGAGCCAATCACAATGCTTCCCCATAGGATTGGCTGAGACTGTCAAGGAGGCAGATCAGATGCAGAGCCAGCAAAAGTCAAACACAGCCCTGGCCAATCAGAAATCAGCATCTTCTCATAGAGAAACATTGAATTAATGCATCTCTATGAGGAAAGTTCAGTGTCTGCATGCAGAGGGTCAAGACACTGAATGGCAATGCTGCTCACTGTGGAGCACCTCTAGCATCCATCTGAGGAGTGGCCAGTGGAGGTATCACTAGGCTGTAAAGTAAACACTGCATTTTCTCTGAAAAGACAGTGTTTACAGCAAAAAGCCTGAAGGGAATGATTCTACTCACCAGAACAATGATTCTACTCACCAGAACAAATGCAATAAGCTGTAGTTGTTCTGGTGACTATAGTGTCCCTTAAATTTCTAAGAGGATTTCCAGGCAACAAGCAAACTCTTTGTACATTCTATTGGTTATGGTACACTGTCAATGTGTGACAATCAGGG
Source organism: Pelobates fuscus (assembly GCF_036172605.1). NCBI lineage: Eukaryota > Metazoa > Chordata > Amphibia > Anura > Pelobatidae > Pelobates > Pelobates fuscus. The sequence goes on from NC_086322.1 coordinate 147,944,701, forward strand.
CAGCTGTAACCCATTCTGCCATTAGCAGCCATATCAAGAATTATGTTCCTCCTTTTCAACCAAGCACTAATACCGTGTGCACCCTCTGGAAACGAATGCGCTATACATATCCTTTACTCCTCTGACACAATCTTTTACAGCTTTTCATGACTGAACCAAAGACGCAAATTATTTTTACATCAATTTTTTAAATAAATAAATGGTCCATTTTTAAAATAAATAAATGGAGCATATATTTGCATATATAGTGATGCCGCTTGTGTTTACTAGTAATGTACTAAATGCGTTATCCCACCTGAATAAGTAGCAGTGCGACTCAAAGTTGGGGCATGTCAGCCTGGCATGAATGCACAGGAGGCCGATTGACTGCCTCCTGACTGGCCATAATCAGGCCAGACAATGCACAGGGTGCTGCTGAAGCTCACGGAACATGATCCTAGTGCCCTCAGGAGAGCGTAAACATCTTTAATGATGCACTCGCTCAGTGTTGGCTGGAGAAAATTCCCTGTTACAAGTGAACCAGCCTGGGACAACAGTATAGGTTCCCAAAACAGGGTAGAGCATATTGTAGAAAGATTCAGACCTTTCGGAATAGAAATAATTATCATACATCTTGTCTATTACTATGAATACACACGTCTATGCTTATACCATGCAGCTTTCCCGTTTAGGAATACAAAAAGTGATTTTTTTCATTTTCTACATTGTTTATACACTAAACTCTTAATTGCCGGGAAAACAACACAAATTCCCCAACTGTGCTATAGTCACAGCTTGGTACAGTATTCAGGTACAGCAGAGGTGACTAACCTTGTGATTCACATATTTGGAACCATATTTACCAGGATTTTTTAGACATTTATTAAGCTCAGAACCTAAAGGGACTTACTTTTGTTCTAATTTTAGAAAGAAAATAAACCTGACCACACTGTCTTTAATTGAGCAAAGAAGCAAGCCCAATACAGCATTCTGCATGTAGACCATGACACTTTTTAATGAGTACTTTTATAAGGATTACATACACAAGGGGAGTCACACGAAAAATTATATAGAGTTCTTTTTATTCTTCTGCAAGTACTTAAAACGTTTCATGGTCTACATGGAGAACGTTATCTTTGGTGTTCTTTTTTCCCCATTACTCATGCTTGACTGTACATGGGATTAGAACTTCCCTCCCTAGAGTCTCTATTCTGACAAGGGTGAGCTATTTTATTTTTCTTCTTTTTAAAAAATTTGGGATCTATGCTTCTGTATAGTATAGCACACTATTTTTATTTTATGCTAAAATATTCCCATTTTTTAATTTTCAACAAGTATGATGAAAACTAGACTTCTGTGTTTTTCTTTATTATCATACAGCACCTAGCCACGAACTATTGTTTGAATGTGTGTGCGGCATTCGCTGTGCATGCGCATTAGTACAGCGCTACAGAGTTTGATGGCGCTATATAAATAATAAGACATGGGATTGGACACTGGCAAAGAAGGTCATCAGTGATGTCACTGGAAGAAGTGAAGTTAACAGCACGGAGGAAGCCTCAGTGCTGGAAAAAGAAGAGTAAAGCTTTATTTTACTGTAATGTTTACCAAAATCAGTGGGGATGGGGGGCTTTGTAGAGTTACTGTAATGTTTACTGTAATGTTTACCAAAATCAGTGGGGATGGGGGGCTTTGTATTCCTAACACTGTAGTGTTAGGAATACAGGTTTGGTTTGTATTTCTAATGCTATAATGCTCCTTTAACCAGATTAGGTTGGCTTTGGATCCTTAAAAATGCTCTGGTTCTTCAAGCCACCTATAAAGGGCACCCATAGCTTCCTAGCATATTAGTCCTACAATAATCAGTGGTTAGGCTACATGAAATGTCTGTTTAAATTTTACAATTCAGTAACGTAAGGGAGGTGCCAATAGGCAAATCTCCCCTGTCTTCTGTCCACTAACCGTGTCTCCCTGTTCATCTGTTCCTGCGTATATCTATCCCTCTATTCGTGCCTCACTCCCACCCATCTCTCCCTACCTGACTATGACCTCATCTCAAACAAGTTTTAGTTTACTTGTGCCATGGCAAGTATTGACCGAAATTTCTCTTCCACGTCCTGTTCACTCCTGATGGAGTTCTACATTGATTTATTGCTGTAACATTTTTATTTTTCACATTGTAATCATGTTTAAGGCATTATGTCCACAATTGTTATAAAAGGAGAAGTTAGCTCTAATCTGACATGTCTATTTGAATTCAGTCTAAAGTATGAAAATGAGCAGCATACGTGAGGCCCTTAATTCATATATTTCATTGTCATCTATTTTACAGATAAAGTGACAGTATACTAATGACATTTGTCTCTATGTCAAATATAACATTTCAGAACACTAGAAATCACACACATTCTCATCCTTCACAAAAAGTCTTCATCAGAATGTACATGCAGTATTGTCTGTGGTCAGCAATGTAGGTGCATTTTCCTTACCAGATATCCAGATGCATTTTCCAAAATCAGTTGTGAAATATTTATCGCTTCAGTGTTGACTTCATTTTCATTTTCTAATACTTCCTCTACGCTGCACATTTCCAAGGCAAAGCATGCCAGAGCCTCAGATAAGCACGTGACCTGAAGGAAACAGATGTACATATCAGAATTGCAAGGGTTACATTTTAGACTAGGCTCAAGCTTTCAAGCCACAGGCCACTAGCCAGGCCTAAAAGATACTCGCCATTGCAAGCCTAGAGTTTCCATGGTACACTCATCAGAGGTGAATTTCTACGTGCCACGGTTACATTTTCACTCCCTAATTGCTGCACTTTTGACTTTGAGCCCTGAATGGCAGCCCATATTCTAGTCTCTCCATTTCACAGAATGAGAGCATGTATTATTTTATGATAATAAAGTCTTCCAAGCCAGTGACAGATATTTCACTGTGTTTGCAGCTTCCTTTCTAGCAAGATAAATATCTTGTGGCTGCCTTATCTGGAAAATAACTACCTTTGTCTAATGTTGTTCATTAACCATTTCAGCACCACAGGGTCTTGTGCAGCATCTAATGAAGCTCAGGAATGCTTGCCTTAAGTCTACCACCTATCACATTCAAATAAAGGAATACATGGAAAAAACATACAAGCCGAATGATCTTTAAATATATTGTATGTACTTCTTTCGCTGATGTGCTCAAATACAATTCAACAAGCATTCAATGAATAATAGTCATCGTGTTTACACATATTCAGAGATGTCTAATCATAAGCTTTTTTAGGGAAACAAGCCATTTTCTTATAATTTCGCGCAACGCTCAGCATTTTTCAGCAAATTGTTATTTGATTCTTTAGATTTAATATTGCCTGCATGTATGCCAATTTTATATGTAATGTTATAAATGTAGAATCACAATTTTAATAAGTCATTGGACAGCTGACTGGCATAAAGAAGGCAACATTTTCAAATTAGAAAAGAAAACACAGTTTGAACGAATGCCATTTTCCAGCTCTGCTATTTTGATCTGGAAGGAACACTATAGAACATTATAGCGTAAGGAATGCAAATATGCATAGTGACCTATAAGTGACTTGCTCATTGGTGTGAAGCAAAAACATTTATTTACCTTTTCTCCCTCACAGTGGCTCTCTCTAGTACTGCCTTGCCTTCTTGGCTGAGAGCATCAGCCTTGATGATATCAGCCAATCTAGTGCTTTTCCTCAGGAAAGCATTAGGAGGCTGGTACACATATGTAGCAAAATGCAGTGCTGCACCAATCAGGTCTGTGAGTCTCTGAGACTATCTGTTGAATAGCTAAATTTTACTCTGCTGTTGAGGCTGAAATGCCTCTAGCAGCTGTCATTGTGGCAGCCACCAGACACGTTAGCCCTGCAATGTAACCATTGCCGTTCCTGTAAAACAGCAATGTTCTCGGTTGCAGGGTTAAACATAGGGACGTGACACCCGGACCACGTCATTGAAATGAAGTGGTCTGGATGCCTGTAGTGCCACTTTCATTTTACAATGTCTATGTCTATATTCCCCACTCCATTCTCTAGCAAATAGATCCATAACCTCATGTTCATGTACATCAATCTATTAATGTTATTAAACCATTTAGTCAGTGGCGTACACACACTCCATGGGGCCCCGGTGCGAAACTGATCCGTGGGCCCCCCCCTACCGTGAACCTTTCCCCCCTGACTGTAGGCCCCTCCCCCCGACACATACATACAGACACAAACACATACACACACCCCCGACAGACACATACATACATACACACATGCAGACACATACATACAGAGACACACACGCAGACACATACATACAGAGACACAGACACATACATACACACATACAGAGACACAGACACACATACATACACAGACCTACAGATACACACATACAGAAACAGACACACACAGACACACAATCATACACACATACAGAGACACAGACACAAACATACATGCAGATACACACACACACACATAGACACACACATACATACACACACTCACACACACACACAGAGACACAGACATACATATGGATACACACACACACACAGACATACATACAGATACGCACACACATACAGACACAGACATACACACATACAGACACACAGACATACATACACACATACAGAGACACCGACACAGACATACATACATACATACATACAGAGACACAAATACACAAAATGTTTCCTACCATGTGTGGGTTCAGCGGTGGCTCAGCCTGATGGGAGTCAGAGTTCCCACTCTGACTCCCTCCTCCTTTCTGTTTCCTCCCGCGCGGGCTCTCAGTATGCTGGGAGGAGTGACGTGCGGTCACTTCCTCCCAGCGTGTGATGATTTCATCACAGGGGGCCCGGTTGAGCACTTAAAGCGCTCAGCGCAGACCGGGCCCCCTTAAAATCCATGTCCATCGGGTGGCCCTGACAGCATGGGCCACCCGATAGACCCCTTGACATGCGGCCCCGGCGGTTTGCCGCACGGGCCGGGGCCGCAAAGTGTGGCAGCTGCTACCCGGTCGCGGGGGGCCACAGGGCGGCCGGGCCCGGTCGCAGCTGCGACCCCTGCGACCGCGGTACGTACCCCCTGCGACCGCGGTACGTACGTACATTTTAGGATTAAGATGCTTTAACTGTCAGAAAATGTGTTTGAACTATTTTAATGATATATTTCCCATGGACTAAATCATTTAGTCCATGGGAAATATATCATTAAAATAGTTCAAACACATTTTCTTACAGTTAAAGCATCTTAATCTTAAAATGTAAAAGCGTGGGGTACAACTACTTAATACAGTAGAATTTAATTATCCAACCAAAGTGAAAGGAAGAATGACTACAGGACTGCTTATAAGTAAAGAGAATGTGTGTATATACATAACACAATGAGTTGTGTTAAAAAAAGAAAAAAAAAGAAAAGCTAAATTGCGCAATACATAGACATGAATAACAGGTTGGATTCTACTAAGGAAATTAACTAGACAGTTAGCTAATAAGCTTCCCCAGTGGTTTTTATAATATATTTTTTAAACAGGTTGCTGTTACACTCTTGTCCCTAATATTAGTATACATGAAACGTGTGAGAATGTATAAATAGATCTTACATTGATTCTGGTTGGTGTGAAAAATTCGTAGCCTTCTGTTACCTAGACAATAAAAGAAACATACAGTTAATAGAGTAATTTTAAACTCTGTCCAGTAACATAAGCACATTTAATCACAACATCTTAATTGATTATTATTTGCAGACTTACTTTCTGAAGGTTGTTCAGACTCTTAATATCACTTTGAATAGCTCGCAGAAGATTAACAGAGTCAGTAGCAGGAATTGGAGAACCCTGAATGGAACCCAGCAGTGTGACTGCTCCCCAATATAATACCAACATATGATACATTGCTGTCACCTGTAAAATCAAGCTTCACTTAACTTATGGTTGATAATAATAAGATATGTTAAGTTCCTAATGCAGAATTTATATGCATATTCTCTGGGGGCGTTAAGAGTACATTTAGCTACTGTATGTACCTACCAGGCAACAAATATTCTTTTCTTTCCTTCCCTGATGACTATTTGGAAATTTCTTTTAAGTATCAGAAGCACTGAATGGATGTAGGTAAAATCCCTTGGTGTTACCATAGCCCACACGTATTCTGAACTGTTAACGTTTTCTTTTTTTTCTTTTTCTTTTAAAATTACATGACGTTTTCTTTGTGGAAGATTTTTTCTCTCTCATTGCGTGTATGACATCCATGCATTCCATTGATTACATTCCCTTTGCACAGTCATATTTCTGTTTGAGAGAGAGAAAATAAAAAACTTTTTAAGAACAGATTATCACAGGAAATAGTTATTTCCTGTTTCGGTGGTTTTCTGTATCATTGTAACTATCACTTTAGATTTATATTTGCCTTTAAAAAAATTAAACTATATAAATAATTTGGGCTTTTATTATGGTCACTTAAAAATCTTTATTAACAGATTTATTTAATAAAAACCTGAAAGCATGGCGGTGGAGTTTGATTAAAGAAGAACTCCAGGCATCAACCACTATAGCACCTACTTATTAGCAGTGCACCTATTTACACCCCATGTAAATGAACACTCCAAACACCATAACCACTGCAATGTTCTGTGGTAGTTATGATGCAAGGAGTGCCCTGGTGCACTCCCACTCTATATAGTATTAGAATGGTTTGATTTCTTACGATCTAAAGAGTGTTTCTCTTTGCCTCCACATTCTGCTCTCTGTTTGAACTGAACCTGGTGGTGTAGGACTGTCATCAGCTGCAGGGCCGGTGCAAGGATTTTTGCCGCCCTAGGCAACAGTAAAGTTTGCCGCCCCCCCCATGTGACATCACAATGCCCCACCCATATGATCTGCCATGTTAACTAACGCCAGTGCTGCAGTGCCGCCGTTTTTACATTAAAAGGCCTGCAAGGACAGGCTATAGACACCAGAACCACTACATAAAGCTGCAGTGGTTCTGGGGACTATAGTGTTTCTTTAATGTGAGGTAAATTAGAGATTAGTGCCACAAATAATTTACTAGATTGCCTACTTACAACCAGATGAGGATGATGATGGGCTCTAGCTGCAGTCTGGCACCACTGGTCTGGTGTAGAACAGGCTCTCTGGAGGCTGTTTGTAACTGTGGTAACAAAAATCAGTGTTCTGGGAGAACGGGAAGCGGCTCAATTTTTTTGGGGGGCCCTTTACACAACTCAAGGTCCCAGGGTCCACCTTCATGTTCCACCCATGAGTTTGTTCACAGGGGGTGGAGTGTGTAGGGGATGTCCTGATATGTGTGTAAGGAATGCATTGTGTGAATCTGTGTTTGCATGTGTAAGGGCTGCAAGGTGTGTTTCTGTGTATGTACGGGATGCAGTGTGTGCGTCTGTAAGGTGTGCATTGAGTGTGTATAAGGGGTGCATTGAGTGTGTGTAAGGAATGCATTGTGTGTTTCTGTGTGTGTAAGGGATGCATTGTGTTTAAGGGTTATATTTCTTGTGTGTGTGTGTCTGTGTGTGTAATGCGTTGTGTGTGTAATGCATTGTGTGTTTTTCTGTGTGCAAGGGGTGCATTGTCTTTATGTGTAAGGGGTGCATTGTGTGTGATTGTGTGCGTGTGATGGATGTCAATCTCTCCCCCCTCCCTTGTCACTCTCTTCTCCCCCCTTGTCACTCTCTTCTCCCCCCTTGTCACTCTCTTCTCCCCTCCCCCTCCCCACTCTCATTCCCCCTCCCTCCTCTGTCAATTCCTTTCTCTCCCCTCTCCCTGTCAATTTCTCCCCCCCCTCCCTGTCAATTCCCCCCCCTGTCAATTTCTCCCCCCGTCTATTTCTTTCCCCCTGTCAATTTCTTCCCCCCCATCAATTTCTCCCCCCCCTGTCAATTTCTTCCCCCCCTGTCAATTTCTCTCCCCCCATCCCTGTCAATTTCTCTCCCCCCCCTGTCAATTTCATTCTCCCCCCTCCCCTACATCTGTTGTAGCCCTGTATGGTCCGCGGGTACAGGGAGCTTTTGTTTCCTGTACCCGGCCGGACTAAAAGGAAGTGAACACTCAGTATGCACTTCCTGTAAGTCCGGCCGGGTACAGGAGACAGATGCTCCCTGTACCCGCGGACCATACAGGGCTCGGCCACGCTACAGTGAGGGAGTGACAGGAGGGAGCGCAGAGCGCTTCCCTCCTGTCAGCCCCTCTCCTCATGCTGCGCTCGGGGGGTGCACCCTCATGGACGCACCAGCCCAGGCAAAGCTGCAGCCGCCTGAGGCTCTCTGCAAGGGGCGCCCTACGCGGCTGCCTATTCCGCCTAACAGGTAGCGCCGGCCCTGATCAGCTGACACTCTTAAACAATGAACTAACCCTAGTCTACAAACCCAGTAGTTTCCAATTAATATTTCAATATTTTTCCAAGGCGACACAAATCGAAACAAATTTTTAGGATGTATATCTGTACAGCACTGCGGCATATATTGGCGCTATAGTGAAATGTATCATGTTGGTGTTTAAAGGGGTGCTTGTATATAAGTTTAGTGGTTTAATACAGTAGTGTGTTTGTATGTAATGCTTGTGTTTGATTGCCGGGGTGTGTTTGAATGTAATGTTCACTTTTAAATGCGGATGTATATTTGTGTGAAGTATTTGTGTTTGAGTGAAGGGGTGTGTTGGTATATAATTTCTTAGTTTAAATGCAGGGGTATGTTTGTATGTAAATTTGTGTTAGATTGTAGGAGTGTGTTTGTATGTTGTGCTGGAGTTTGAATGCATGGGTATGTTTGTATGTAATATTTGTGTTGGATTGAAGGAGTGTGTTGTGCTGGTGTTTGACTGCTTGGATGTATGCACATTCACTACCACGTATATAAATAGATACTTACACAGATATACATGCAAATTAACACACAGATACATATAAATACACCGACACATACACACAAATTCATATAGACATCAACACAATCACATATAGATACAAAAAGATAAGTCCTGCGCTCACTCCCATCACTCTTGGGCGGCAGCAATGACTACAGTACACATCAGCCCCAATATATAGTTAAAAACCAAAGAAAAAAAAGTTACCTGCGCTCTCTCCTTAATCCCTATGTATATTTAGACAAATGGAGGTCATTTAGTTACTCCAATGGCCATTGGAGGGAATGCCCGCCTGCCAACGTCAAGGCAGACCCCCCTAAGCGGGTCCTACACTGACCCTTTACCTTGCTTCCTTGAGCTTCTGGCAAAGATATCTCCACTGAGACAGAGAGGGGTATTTTTTATATACACCCCTATATACTTATTAACCCTTAATAGGGAACTCATGGGATGGGCGGCTGCATTGTAACAAAACTGTACACATATACATACACACTGACACATACACACACCTTGACACACACATACACCGACATATACACATACAAATGCACACTCTGACACACAGATACACGCTCCCTGACACATGCACACACCATAACACAGATACCCACACTGACATGAAAACACATACACTGATGCACATACACAGATGTGTATGCACACACAGATACACACAGAAGCACACTGACATATATACACAAATACAGATGCACACTGACACACACATAGATGCACACTAACATATAGACACACACATATATGTATATACACGCACAATGACATATACACAGGGATGTATTTACCACAAGGCAAACAAGGCATTTGCCTAGGGCGGTACTTTCGGGGGGGCGCCAAAAGACACCACCCCAATCTCCCAAGCAAATGCCTTGTTTGCCTCATGTTCTGGGGCTGTCCACCTTACTGTGAGTGAATGAATGAGTGAGTGAGTGAAAGTGTGTGTCTTTCAGTGAGAATGGGTGTGCCTGTGAGTGTGTGTCAGTGTGTATATGTCATTTTATGTGTATCTGAGAGTGTGTGTCTGTCAGTGAAAGTGTGTTGGTTAAACAGTGTGTGCCAATGACTGTGTATCTGTCAGTGAGTGTATATAAGTGCATGTATCAATCAGGGCATGTGTCTGTCAGTCAAAAAAGTGGCCTTGACACAAATTGAGGGGGAAAATTTTGATTTTGGGGGTGCCTGAATTTAGTCGTGCCTAGGGCAGCACAAATCCAAAATACATCACTGCATATACACACACACAGATGCACACCCTGACACACACATATAAGTGATTTTTTTTTTTTATATCTCCAGCCACACTCCTGTTAGCTTACCTTGTGTGTCCAGGAGGGTGGGTTGGAGTCCTGGTCCTGATGGCTGGTGGGAGTAAGGGGTCTGAAAAGCTCTTCATGCTCCTCTCTCCTTAAGCAGCGGCTGCCTCCTCTCCCTCCCGCGCTGTCTCCCTGAACAAAGCTGGAAGGAAGTGACAGGCTGTCACTTCCTCCCAGCCTGTAGACACTACAGGGGCCAGGTCACAGTCAGTGGCATCTGACCGGGCCCCTGTTCAGCAGAAATGTTTCCTGGTGCTATAATCATAGCACCGGGGGAAACATTTTGCGGTGCCCCTGTGTGCCTGTTGCGGTGCCCTGGCACACAGTTTGGGAGCTGCTGTTCTAACCACTCTTAGCCCCACCCCATGTAACACTTCCTGCATACGACTGAAGTGGTAAAGACAGGGAGCATTGCCCAGCGAAACCCAACAGTTTAAATACTTACACTGGAGTGAAATCAGGGCGTTTCTTGCACCATAACCCCTACAGAGCACTGTTGTGGTTATAGTGTTTGAAGTGTTCCTTTAACCAGGCTAATCAAGCCTTGATTAATACTAGTTGAAAGTAACACTGTATAGACACTCAGCTAGCTGCAAACCAGTATTATTTTCCCTTCGCGACATTATGAACTTGCTATAGTGATGTTGCTATTTTGGTAGTCATTTGTTTTACATATCCCCTTCTACTCAAATTGAAACAATCCAATTTAATTGAATTTAGTAGCCAACTACTGATTTGTATTTTGTTAAAATATTTTACCATACATTGATATTGAGTCATATGGGCTCATTTATAGAGAATAATTCTGGACTGAGTTTCTGAAAGTAGAATCAGAAAAAGATATAACTCTGTAGAGTGTGTCTACATGATTGGCATAGAGTTTTGAAACTAAAGCATTTCTCTAATATACCGTGCTCCTTTATTTACTTCTGACTATCCAAGCTCCACCACTCTTCTGTCTTTTATCTCCTAAATATTCCCTTAGTCTGTGTATTACCATTTATCCCTCTGCAGTGTTAGTTTTTCACATAAAAGTCTCTGTTACTTCATACCCTTCTTATTTTAATTTAACTTGGTATTTTCCTTATTTATTAGGCATTCATTCATTTTCTATCAAGCTTCAATTTTTTCAAATCTATTTTCTCTTTCCCACCAGCATTTTAAAAATATTTTTCTCACCTTGTTTTTACTCACCTTTTTTTCTCATTTGCTTCTTACCCTATGTGTTGGTTTTTCTTCTTTCTTTCCTTGTTTCCATTCCACAATTCTTATTTCCTTGTCACCATCCCCACCATATCCTCTTTTATTTCAAATATATTGCATGCATGTCAAAACTTGTGGGAACAACTTCATCTAATTTGGTAGAGGCAGGAACACATCAAGCAAAACCTGTATCCTTCTCTTATTATCTAGACTTCAACTGTTTCTCATGTTAAATAGAATACATTTTATGTCATGTCTGCAAAGTCAGACACGTCCTTGATAAGGATCATCTAATAGCTTTTCATTTACACACAACATGAAGGGTGAGTGCAAATCATTGTGGGTAATTTGTGGTGGAATGTCTACAGATAAAATTCCTAATTACCTTAATACCCCCATCATATAAAAATACGGCACCCCATCAAATAAAAACCCTGCACGCACTTCACAAAGTTCAAATAGCCCCTACACATAAAACATTCTGCACACTCCCAACACATCAAATTCATACACCCACTGGCCAAAGTTAGCATTCATATTTGCTGTGTGTGAAAAATGCAAAACTAAACTGAGTGCTAATTTTGGCCAGTGTTTGTGACTAAGTGGCTTCTAAAAAAGATCGGACATACCCCATTTGCAATACCTTGGGTTGTCTACTTTTGCAAATGGTATGCCATCATGGGGGTAATTCTCATTCCTGGGCTACCATATGGTCTCAAAGGCAACATAACCAACCTGGCAAATTTCAATGTAAAAATAGGAAATTCAAGCCTTACATTTGACTCAGTAACTTTTGTAAACACCATAAAACCTGTACAAAGGGGGTACTGTTATACTCGGGAGACATCGCTGAACACAAATATTAGTGTTTAAAAATAGTAAAATGTATCACAACAATTATATCGTCAGTGAAAGTACAGTTTGTGTGTGAAAAATGCAAAGAACTGCATTTTTACTGGCAATATCATCGTTGTGATATGTTTTACTGTTTTGAAACACTAATATTTGTGTTCAGAAAAGTCTCCCGAATAAAACAGTACCCCCCATGTACAGGTTTTATAGTGTCCTGGAAAGTTACAGTGTTAAATAAAGGGCTTGCGAGCCAAATTCTCTGGACTTTCTGCCTGGGTTGTCGGGCAGGTCCCTCAGATTGTAATTAATAAAATGACTTAATTATGTAAAAATATTATATAAATATATTTGTAGAATTTAAATATATATGTATGTGTATATATATATATATATATATATATATATATTTATTATTTTTATTTATATATATCTATATCTATATCTATATAAATAGATATAGATATATATAATAAATCCAAAATAGAGATGACTGCACTCTCCGGTCTTCATATAAAATAAATGTAGTTTATTGGGTATACATTAAAAAAGAAAAGATCGACGTTTCAGCCCCATTCTGGCCTTTCTTCAGGATCAAAAATTGCATACATAAGGCAAGTCTGTACAAGGCTGTCTTAAATACTAAAAGTAAAATACATAAATGTAACGTTAACTCACCACAGCTGATGATTCCGCCCGACCGGTGTTCTGCTGACAACAGTACGCATGTGCAGAGGCTGCCAATTGAATTTGCTCTGCGTCGTGACGAAGCGCGCGTCACTATGCCAACCAGAACAAACTATGTCTGGTTGCCATGATACCGTGTAGACGCCGTGCGGGCGGGATCTCAACACTCCGATTACCAGAAGCGATCGGAGTGTTACAGACATAAGGGGAGAGAACGCATTAATAACAATACTTGGCATTAAAACATAGATAAAGTGCACAGACTATATAAGTCTAGATTATAGATCCTATAACACAAACTTAAATGATCAATACTATATTGTAAATGTAAACAAATGTAAATAAAGTGCACCTAGTAAATTAAAGTGAAATGTGTATATAATATTACACTATACTATAAAGATGCCTCAAAAATCTGAATAATATGTGCTGAACCTTAATTAACGTGCTAGTGTCACTTATGTCACAATACTGAAGTATTGTAAAAATGAAAATATATTTAAAAATAAAAAATATATATATGTATATAACTGATGCTAAGTACCCATCAACAATGGTGAAAGTGCCACTTACAAATATTAGATTAAGTGTGTTTGTGTTGTCATTCAAAAATGGCTAAATGACCATAAATATGTGTAAAAAACTTAGTGACCAGTTCATAGGTCTGGGTAAATGAGTGATGTCCAAATATAATCCACCAAAGTGGAAATTATAATAAAATGAATATATACAAAAAATAATACAATATATTAAAGTTCATATTGCAATACTATAAGTAAAAATAAATAAAGTGCATTCATATTACAAATTCTCAGTTGCTATGTGTGTAACTACTATAAATCCAGGCAATAAAAATATATCTGTGCACTATTTCTCAAGCTGGGTATAAATTATATGAATGAATGAAAGAGTAAACTCTCATTAAGTCCTCTGGGAGCTACTATATCGAGTTCAAAAATCCAATAGGCTTCTCTATTGAGCAAGTGTCCTCTATCACCGCCTCTTCTATCTTGTGGTATATGATCGATAGCTGTAAATTTCAAAGAGGATAGTGGATGCTGTTGTGCCAAAAAATGTTTAGCCACTGGTTTGTCTGAGACTCCATCTCTGTACGCCAACCGGATACTAGATCGGTGTCCTCTTATCCTCTCACATAGTGGGGTCTCTGTTTTCCCCACGTAATTCAATCCACATGGACATGTTAATTTATATACAACAAATGATGTTTTACACGTAATTGTGTATCGAATTTCGTATCTTTTATTAGTATGTGGGTGGTTAAAGTATTTGGCCTGTGCCATGCCACAGGTAACACAGCCCAGACAACGTACGCATCCACGATTGGTTGTTTTTAATGTTTTAGTATAGCTTTTTATTGGGTCAGTCTTTACCAACATATCTTTCAAGTTCTTATTGTGTTTATAACAGATGAGTGGATTTTCTTTAAAAACTTTTGGGAGCGTGTCTTCTGTAGAAACCATTCGCCAATTATCCCTGATCACTTTGGCTACCAGAGGTGATTGTTGATAGAACGTTAACGGAAATACCAGTTTCTGTGAAGCTTCAGTCTTCTGGGGTGCATGTACCATCTTGGCATCATTTAATGCTCGCTCCAGGACATAATCTTTATAACCACGATTTAGAAACTTCTAATACATTTCTTTTAGTTGTCGTTCCATTACATCACTATTTGAATTGTTCCTGATCACACAAAGAAATTGTGCTTTTGGTAAAGAGGTTATAAGTGCATTTGGATGTGCACTTTGGGCGTGGAGTAGCATGTTGCGATCTGTGGGTTTAGAGTACAGGGAAAACTCAATTGCACCATCCCCCACACTTAATTCGAGGTCTAAATAATGGACTTTCTCTGAACTGATGTTAGCCGTAAATTTGACTGGTAAAGGAAGTTGGTTCAATTCTGCCACCATGTCTGACGCTTCTGCAAAGGATCTGGACCAGATAATGAGCAAGTCATCAATGTAGCGAAAATATTGTATGATATGTTGTCCATATCTAGATAGAATATACTGTTCTTCATATACGTACATATATGAGTTTGCATACATAGGGGCCATAGCCGCCCCCATGGATGTGCCAGACACTTGTAAATACCACTTGTGTTCGAAGCGAAAATAATTGTTCTGTAGGGTAAGCATAAGTAGCTCAAGAACAAACTCGATCGGTGGGCCTTAATAGATTTTGGCTTGAGTGAGTACAGTTCTCATAGCTTCGACTCCCTCTTCATGGGGTATTATTGTATACAGACTCGCAACATCCATGGTTATTAAAATCAATTTCCGCTCATCAATTTGTATTTCGGACAACTTAGACAGAAGAGACTGTGTATCTTTAACACAGGTGTGTAATTCTTCTACTGGCCCTTTAACGATGTAGTCAAGCCATTTGGAAATTGGTTCAAGTATACCACCAACTGCTGACACTATGGGGCGCCCGGGTGGCTTTTCTGCATTTTTTGTAATTTTAGGAATGCTGTATATTATAGGTGTGCGAGGATGTACTTTAACCAAAAATTGAGTTGGGAATCGATGTATCCCGCCGCTAGGGCCAATGAGAGAACGTCTTCTATTTTGGATTGAATACTGCTTGTAGGATCACCAGGTAACAGCCTATATGTGTTAGGGTCGGCTAATTGTGGCTGTAGTTCATCTGCATAATATTGGTAATTCAATATCACTATACCACCGCCCTTATCTGCAGCTCTGATGACAATAGAAGGGTCTTCTGCTAATTGCTTAATGATTTTCCTTTGTTGTTTCATGATATTCTGTGGCTTATTAGACTGCTTGGAAAGGAGACTTTGAGTGATCTTGTTGGTGGCTGCCAAATATGTCTTTATAGAAGCTTTATTAGACTGTGGATCAAAAGTTGATTTACACTTGAATTGATCTTTACCTTGTATTACTGATTGGGTCTTGCTAGATGCAGTACGGTTGAAATATTCTTTAAGGCGCATCGTTCTTCCGAACTTAAAAAGTTCCACGTTCCATGAAAATTGATTGAAGTGTGGAGTTGGTACAAAAGACAAACCACGACTTAACAATTCAATTTCCTTATCATCCAAAGTTCTGTGTGAGAGATTGAAAATTGGCACTACTTCTTGAGGGGTGGCTTGCCTCGCATTCCAGGTCTTGCCTTTGTGCCCTCTCCTTGTACTGCCCCTTCTTGACCTACTGTGCGGCTCCTGGTGACGGTACCCGTGCTCTCTAAAAAACGATTGGTGTCATTCCGTGTGTCACTCTCAGAGGCTGATTCGCCTGAAGTAACGTCTATAGTTGTAACTTTAGGGCGCTGGATTCGTTTACGTGGTCTTCGGGGTCTATACTGTTTATCCCCTGTAAGCCATTTGTACACCCTGTGTTCTTGATAATCCTGTGCTACCATTTCAAATTTTTTAGTTAATTTTTATACTTCAATAGTGTCAGGATCAAGACAGGGATCCAACACGCAGTGTACTTAAACAATAATGTCAAGCGAACAAAGAATGGTCAGGGACAAGCCGAGGTTGAGGGAGCGAGAAGACAGGTAAGCGAAGGCCGAGCCGAGTACAAGGGTAGGAGAGGGAAGCAAAGTCAAGATACAAGCCAAGTAAAAAACCAAAGAGAACAATGAATAAGAACGCACTGAGGGAACAGACAAGCTGAAACCACGACAGGGCAATGACTCACTGTAAGTGAGTACCTTTTGTACCCTGTCTCTTTAATTGATATCCATGCCCCCAAAACGTCCTGGTTTGAGATTTCCCACGGGTCGTGACGTCATTGACGGGGGGCGGGGGTATCGCGGCCGACGTCCAAAGTGGCGAAATTGCTGGAAATTGCTGGAGGAGAAGGAGGTGAGAGTGGCAGGTACCATGACAGTACCCCACCTCTTAGGAGCCAGGACGAGATGGAAAACGGGCATGAAATGCCCAAAGAAGTCGAGGAGCGTGGACATCCGTATGTCAGGATCGGGACAGGGATCCAACACGCAGAGTACAAAGAGGTGGTAGGTACGTATACCGGACCTTAGAATGGCCGGACTAACGTAAGGAGTAAGCAAAGAATGGTCAAGAGACAAGCCGAGGTCGAGGGAACGAGAGAGCAGGTAAACGAGAGACAAGCCGGGTCAAAAGGGTAACAGAGGTAAGCAGAGTAGAATAAACAAGCCGGATCAGAACCAAAGAGTAAAATAGAGGTAAGAGCGCTGAGTGACTAGACTAGCTAGAACCACGACAGGGCAATGAACCAATACACAAAACCTCATTATATACCCTGGTTCCAAATAGATGATCACGCCCCCGACGAGTCCTGATTCGAGCTCAGGACTGATTGACAGGTCGGAATGGCTAATCGTCATGACGTCGGCTACTAGAGCCGCGTCATAAAAGGGGGCGGATCAGAGGCGTCCGGCGTGTAAACGGCCGAAATGACCGCGAGGAACGAGTGAGTCAGTTCCTCTGAGAGGACGGAATTCTCAGTATCTCACCTCCTCTGAGGTAGAGACAACAGGTACCCTGACAGTACCCCCCCTCTCAGAAACGCCCACCGGGCGGAAGGAACCGGGACGAGACGGAAACCGGGAATGAAAAGCCCTGCGGAGGCGAGGAGCATGCACCTCCTCCTGGACCACACAAGACCTCTCTTCCGGACCATATCCTTTCCAGTCCACAAGATATTGTAACCTCCCCCGAGAAATTCGAGAATCGAGGATGGAGTTGATCTTATACTCCTCCTGGCCCTCAACCTGAACAGAGCGAGGAGAGGGTACAGCGGAGGAAAACCTGTTACAAACTAGAGGCTTCAACAAGGAAACATGAAAGGAGTTGGGGATGCGCAAGCCAGGTGGAAGAGCAAGGCGATACGCAACGGGATTAAGTTGAGTCAGAACCTTGTAAGGACCAATGAAACGAGGCGCAAATTTCATAGAGGGAACCTGCAAGCGAATATTTCTGGTACTCAACCACACCCTATCCCCTGGAATAAAAACCGGAGCCGCCCTTCTACGCTTGTCTGCGTGTCGTTTGAACAACGTGGAATTATGAAGGAGAATTTGTCGAGTCTGATCCCACAACTTCTTCAAATTGGCAACATGGACATCAACCGACGGTACCCCTTGGGAAGGGGAAACCGAGGGAAGAATAGGAGGATGAAAGCCATAGTTCATGAAGAAGGGGCTAGAACGAGTAGAGTCACAAACGAGATTGTTGTGTGCAAACTCCGCCCAAGGAATCAGACCGACCCAGTCGTCCTGGTGTTCGGAAACAAAACAACGCAAATATTGTTCAATCTTTTGGTTGGTGCGTTCAGCAGCTCCGTTAGACTGGGGATGATATGCAGTAGAGAAATTCAGTTTGATACCCAATTGAGAACAAAAGGACTTCCAAAAACGGGAAACAAATTGGAAACCTCTATCAGAGACAATTTCGGAGGGTATACCATGTAAACGAAAAATCTCTCTTGCGAATATCTCAGCCAATTCGGGAGAAGACGGAAGTTTAGGTAATGGTACGAAATGAGCCATCTTAGTAAACCTGTCAACCACCGTGAGAATAACAGTCTGTTTTTTAGAAATAGGTAAATCGACAATGAAATCCATAGCCAGACAAGACCATGGTCTCTCGGGGATCTCCAAGGGGTGTAAGAGCCCACAAGGAAGCGTATGAGGTTGTTTAGTCTTCATACAGACCTCACACGCCCCGATGAAATCCTTAATATCCTTACGTAACGAAGGCCACCAGAAATCTTTAGAAATCAAGGAACACGTCTTGCGTATGCCAGGATGCCCAGCCACTTTGCTGTTGTGAAAGCATTGCAGCAGTTCCGGTTGAAGTTCAGGAGGAACGAAGTGCCTTGCCCCGGGAACCTGTCTGGGGGCCAGATGCTGCACTTTCATGATCTCGGGAAGCAACGGAGAGTGTATCCTGAGATTCGTGTTGGCGATAATATTGCACTTGGGAACTACAGATGACAAAACCGCCTCAGATATAGAAGAGGGTTCATGTTGGCGAGACAAAGCATCGGCCTTAGAGTTCTTAGAACCAGGTCTATAGGTGAGCACATAATTGAAATGAGTGAGAAATAAGGACCAACGAGCTTGCCTGGCGGACAAGCGCTTAGCTTCCCCAATATAAGACAAGTTTTTGTGATCTGTTAGAATAGTAACAGGGTGCAAGGTCCCTTCCAATAAATGTCTCCACTCCTTTAAGGCCATAATAACCGCTAATAGTTCCCTGTCACCAATGTCATATCTGCTTTCAGGCCCAGACAATTTTTTGGAAAAAAACCCACATGGATGTAATGGTTTATCCACACCTAATCTTTGAGACAAGATAGCACCTATACCTGTCTCCGAGGTGTCTACCTCGAGTAGAAAAGGCAAGGACGTGTCAGGGTGAACCAAAATCGGTGCTGAAGAGAAACGATCCTTGAGTGTTTTGAAAGCAACGAGAGCTTCAGTAGACCAAGTCTTAGTGTCAGCCCCTTGTCTAGTCATATTGGTAATAGGCGCAATAATAGACGAGTAACCTTTAATGAAGCGCCTATAATAATTAGAGAATCCAATAAACCTCTGAATGGCCTTGAGTCCCCTGGGTAAAGGCCAATCTAAAATAGACTGGAGTTTAACCGGATCCATCTTAAACCCGTCCCCAGAGATAACGTACCCAAGGAAGTTTATCTGAGACTGGTCAAAACTACACTTCTCCAATTTGCAGTATAATCCATGTTGTAGAAGTTTGCGCAATACCCTTCTGACTTGTCTGTGATGAGTCTCAATCTCACTAGAATGTATAAGTATATCATCTAGGTATACAATAACGCAATCATGTTGAAACTCCCTAAGAACCTCATTAATCAGATCCTGAAATACTGCTGGTGCATTACAGAGACCAGAGGCGTCCGGCGTGTAAACAGCCGAAATGACCGCGAGGAACGAGTGAGTCAGTTCCTCTGAGAGGACGGAATTCTCAGTATCTCACCTCCTCTGAGGTAGAGACAACAGGTACCCTGACACCGTATGAGACACCAAGGATCTTTCCTCAGGGCCATAACCCTTCCAGTCAACAAGATACTGTAATCCCCCATGAGAGATGCGGGAGTCAAGAATTAAACTAACCTCAAATTCTTCCTGACCCTCAACCTGAACCGAAGAGGGAGGGGCCGATGCAGAGGTGTACCTATTACAAACAAGAGGTTTCAGGAGCGAAACATGAAAAGAATCGGGAATGCGTAAACCAGGGGGAAGAGCAAGTTCATAAGCAATTGGGTTGATCTTCCGTAAGACTTTGTAAGGTCCAATGTAACGAGGTGCGAATTTCATGGAAGGAACTTTAAAACGTATGTGTCTGGTACTTAACCACACCTTGCCCCCGGGTAAAAAACAAGAGCTGGCCTTCTGCGTTTATCCGCATGCTGTTTAAATAAAGCTGAAGTGTGACCAAGAACACGGTGAATCTGATCCCACAACTTCCTCAGATTGGCGACATGGACATCAACAATCAGTATACCCTGTGAGGAGGACACCGACGGAAGAATGGTAGGATGGAAGCCATAATTCATGAAGAAGGGGCTATTATGAGTAGACTCGCAAACCAAATTGTTGTGCGCAAACTCTGCCCAAGGAATCAAATCAACCCAATTATCTTGATGTTCTGATACAAAACAATGCAAATATTGTTCGATCTTTTGGTTGGTAGATTCGGCAGCCCCATTAGATTGTCTTATGAATGCAAGGATGTCCGGCAATCTTACTGTCGTGGAAGCATTAAAGTAAGTCACCCTGGAGATTGGGAGGTACGAAATACTTTCCCTGCCTTGAACCTTCTCGATATTTAGTAGTAGCGGAGAGTGCACTTTCAGACTGGTATTAGCTATAATATACTGTTTGGGGATTATAGACGACATAGGAACTTCCGCGAAAGTGGCAGGTTCGTGTTGGTGTGAGACAGCGTCTGCCTTAGTATTCTTGGAGCCCGGTCTGTAAGTAAGTATGTAATTAAAATGGGCAAGGAACAGGGACCAACGAGCTTGTCTGGCGGACAATCTTTTGACCTCTCCAATGAAAGATAAATTCTTATGGTCAGTTAAAATAGTAACTGGTTGTAAAGTCCCTTCCAGTAGATGCCTCTATTCCTTCAAAGCCAATATTATAGCCAATAGTTCTCTGTCTCGAATTTCATATCTTCTCTCCGTGTCAGACATTTTTTTAGAAAAAACCCACAAAGGTGCAAAGGTTTATCCAACCCTTGTCTTTGTGATAGTACAGCCCCTATACCTGTCTCAGACGCATCATCTTCTAGTAAAAAAGGTAAAGAAGTGTCAGGGTGAACCAAAATCGGGGCAGAAGCAAAAGTCTCCTTGAGAGTCTTGAAGGCAGTCACAGCTTCCGTAGACCAAACTTTGTTATTAGCACCCTTCTTTGTCATGTTAGTAATGGGTGCTATTATGGAAGAAAACCCATTAATGAAGCGCCTATAATAATTGGAGAATCCGATAAACCTTTGTATGGCTTTTAGTCCAGTGGGTAAAGGCCAGTGTAAAATAGACTGAAGTTTACCAGGGTCCATCTTGAAACCTTCATCGGAAATGACATAACCCAGAAAATCTATGGGGAGGTAAGGTGTCAGCTCTCCCTTTATCAAAGACTGTCTTAAGATCAGAAACCTGGGAAGAGTTGGTAGGTATGTTTGCTCTGGGAGCTGTAGTGATCCGTTGCAAGCATCTGCCATTACACCCTAAACCCCATGACGTTATCTCTCCCTTTTCCCAGTCTATGACGGGATTGTGTTTTCTTAACCATTTGTCTTTTTTAGTAGCCATTTGGTCACAAACACTGGCCAAAGTTAGCGTTAGTATTTGTTTGTGTGTGAAAAATTCAAAAAACGCAAATTTTGGCCAGTGTTTGTGACTAAGTGGCTACTAAAAAAGACTGGACATACCCCATTTGCAATACCTTGGGTTGTCTACTATTGCAAATAGTATGCCATCATAGGGGTAATTTTCATTCTTGGGCTACCATGGGTTCAAAAAGGCAACGTAAGCAATCTGGCGAATTTTAATGTGAGAAAAATGAAACACAAGCCTTATATTTGCCGCTGTAATTTTTGAAAACACCATAAAACCTGTACATGAGGGGTACTGTTGTACTCGGGAGACTTCGCTGAACACAAATATTTGTGTTTCAAAACAGTAAAAAGTATTGCAGCAATAATATCGTCCGTGTAAGTGCTGTTTGTGCGTGAAAAATGCAAAAAACGTCACTTTTACTGGCGATATCATCGTTGTAATAAATTTTACTGTTTTGAAACAATAATATTTGTGTTCAGCGAAGTCTCCCGAGTAAAACAGTACCCCCCATGTACAGGTTTTATGGTGTCTTGGAAAGTTATAGAGTTAAATATAGTGCTAGCAAATTAAATTCCCTATACTTTCGGCATGGGTTGTCAGGCAGGTCCGGCTAATTGTAATTAATTAGGATACCTAATTATGTAAAATTATTACATAAATATATGTGTAGAATTAATATATGTATATATATACATATGTGTATATACAGGGAGTGCAGAATTATTAGGCAAGTTGTATTTTTGAGGATTAATTTTATTATTGAACAACAACCATGTTCTCAATGAACCCAAAAAACTCATTAATATCGAAGCTGAATATTTTTGGAAGTAGTTTTTAGTTTGTTTTTAGTTATAGCTATTTTAGGGGGATATCTGTGTGTGCAGGTGACTATTACTGTGCATAATTATTAGGCAACTTAACAAAAAACAAATATATACCCATTTCAATTTTTTATTTTTACCAGTGAAACCAATATAACATCTCAACATTCACAAATATACATTTCTGACATTCAAAAACATAACAAAAACAAATCAGTGACCAATATAGCCACCTTTCTTTGCAAGGACACTCAAAAGCCTGCCATCCATGGATTCTGTCAGTGTTTTGATCTGTTCACCATCAACATTGCGTGCAGCAGCAACCACAGCCTCCCAGACACTGTTCAGAGAGGTGTACTGTTTTCCCTCCTTGTAAATCTCACATTTGATGATGGACCACAGGTTCTCAATGGGGTTCAGATCAGGTGAACAAAGAGGCCATGTCATTAGATTTTCTTCTTTTATACCCTTTCTTGCCTGCCACGCTGTGGAGTACTTGGACGTGTGTGATGGAGCATTGTCCTGCATGAAAATCATGTTTTTCTTGAAGGATGCAGACTTCTTCCTGTACCACTGCTTGAAGAAGGTGTCTTCCAGAAACTGGGAGTTGAGCTTGACTCCATCCTCAACCCGAAAAGGCCCCACAAGCTCATCTTTGATGATACCAGCCCAAACCAGTACTCCACCTCCACCTTGCTGGCGTCTGAGTCGGACTGGAGCTCTCTGCCCTTTACCAATCCATCCATCTGGCCCATCAAGACTCACTCTCATTTCATCAGTCCATAAAACCTTAGAAAAATCAGTCTCGAGATATTTCTTGGCCCAGTCTTGACGTTTCAGCTTGTGTGTCTTGTTCAGTGGTGGTCGTCTTTCAGCCTTTCTTACCTTGGCCATGTCTCCGAAAGCACAAGGTGTGCATTGTGCTTTCGGGCACTCCACTGATGTTGCAGCTCTGAAATATGACCAAACTGGTGGCAAGTGGCATCTTGGCAGCTGCACGCTTGACTTTTCTCAGTTCATGGGCAGTTATTTTGCGCCTTGGTTTCTCCACATGCTTCGTGCGACCCTGTTGACTATTTTGAATGAAACGCTTGATTGTTCGATGATCACGCTTCAGAAGCTTTGCAATTTTAAGAGTGCTGCATCCCTCTGCAAGATATCTCACTATTTTTGACTTTTCTGAGCCTGTCAAGTCCTTCTTTTGACCCATTTTGCCAAAGGAAAGGAAGTTGCCTAATAATTATGCACACCTGATATAGGGTGTTGATGTCATTAGACCACACCCCTTCTCATTACAGAGATGCACATCACCTAATATGCTTAATTGGTAGTAGGCTTTCGAGCCTATACAGCTTGGAGTAAGACAACATGCATAAAGAGGATGATGTGGTCAAAATACTCATTTGCCTAATAATTCTGCACACAGTGTATACGTATATATATATATATAATTTTTCTTAAATATTTTTATTTATATATAGGTATATATATATAGTGATATATACGTATATATTTATGTATATAGATATATATATTATTTCGTTCTATGTGTATTTTGATATAAATATATATATATATTAATATCACAATACAGTTAGAACGAAATAAAACACATCTATATATTTTTTAATATTTTATTTTTCATTTATTTTTATTTTATTTTTTACGTATTTACATATTTTTTTATATAATAAATAAATATATATATAACAATAATTATATATATATTTAATCAGTATCAGTCTACGTGTAATTTGATATTAATATATATATATATATATATAATTATATATATATTAATATTAAAATACACCTAGACAGTGTATGTGTATGTGTGTATATGTGTATATATATACTTAGATCATATATATATAATATATATATATGATCTAAGTATATATTTTTTTTTTACACTTATTTTAAGTTATTTTTATTTGATTTTCAGCCAGCAGGGGGACTAACTGTCATTACAGTTAGTCCCCCTGCTGGCATTGCAGCAGGGACCTCACTCTCACATGGCCGGGGGGGACCGGAGGAGGAAGATCTGCCGCGGGGATCGCCGGAGTCCCCCCAACCGCGATCGCCGGCGTGGGATCGCCGGCGACCGGGTAAGTGAAAAAAAAAACGGATGGCGTACATTTACGTCCTGCGGCGTTTAGAGACGCTTTAAAAAGGATGTAAATGTACGCCCTGCGGACTTAAGGGGTTAAAACTCTTACTCCAACGAAGGAACGCATAAAGGGCTTCAAAATAAAGAAAAGAGCTCCTTTATTTCAAGTAGACGTACATTTGCATGTAATCAATGTTTCAGTACAACTACTTTGGCCTATTAAGGACATTTTAGTAATGGGACTGAAATGCTGAATGTCTGCAGTTGCACAACTAAAAAAAATGAAGTGATCTTGTTTATTTTGAAGTTCTATGGGTGCGCTCTTCACTTTGAATATGTTATTGTGCATGAGTATGCAACTAGCAACAAGACTGGGCCAATACGTGCTCATTATATATATATATATATATATATATATATATATATATATATGTGTGTGTGTGTATTACTGTCAGGATCACATCAATTTACGTCTATTACCTTTACCTCGTTTAGTGTATCTTGTCTCCAATTGTCTCCTTTTTTTCCCTCTTACAGCGACCGTTGTGCATCTTTTACTTCATCCCAGTCCCTGTGTGTTTTTTTTTACCCTTCTCCAGCCTCTGTTTTTCTCTTTCTCCCAGCCCCTTTTGTTTTGTTCTTAGCCCCAGCCACTTTGTCTCTTTCTCCCCTTCCAAATCTCATCTGTGTGTCTCTTTCTAACTCCAGACTGTGTGCCTTTCTCTTCTCCCAGCCACTCTCTGTCTCTTTTTCCCCAGCCCAGCGTTGCCTCCCACAAATCTTGTCTCTTTGTTCCCCTTCCCTACTGTATGTCTCTTTGTCCCCCCAACAAACCTTCTGTGTGTCTCTGTTCCCCATCTCCTCCCTGTGTCTCTCTTCTCCATCTCCTCCCTGTGTCTCTCTCTTACCCATCTGTCTTTTTGTACCCCCATCCCCTGTGTCTCTCTATTACCCCATCTGTCTCTGTGTCCCCTCTTCTCCTGTGTCTCTCTATTACCCCTCTCTTTGTCCTCCCAACCCCTATGTCTCTCTATTACCCCTCTGTCTTTGTCCCCAGATCCCCTGTCTCTCTATTACCCCTCTGTCTCTTTGTCCCACCCCCAACCTGGTGTCTTTCTATTACCCCTCAGTCTCTGTGTCCCTACCCTGTGTCTAGTACCCCTCTATTTGTCCCCCCCCTTCCCCTCTATTTGCCCCCCTTCCCCTCTATTTGCCTCCCCCCTTCCCCTCTATTTGTCTCCCCCCCTTCCCCTCTATTTGCCTCCCCCCTTCCCCTCTATTTGCCTCCCCCTTCCCCTCTATGTGTCTCCCCCTTTCCCCTCTATTTGCCTCCCCCTTCCCCTCTATTTGCCCCCCCTTCCCCTCTATTTGTCTCCCCCTTTCCCCTCTATTTGCCTCCCCCTTCCCCTCTATTTGCCCCCCCTTCCCCTCTATTTGTCTCCCCCTTGGCCCTCTATTTGTCTCCCCCCTCCCCTCTATTTGCCTCCCCCTCCCCTCTATTTGCCTCCCCTCTTCCCCTCTATTTGCCCCCTTCCCCTCTATTTGTCCACCTCCTTCAACTCTATTTGCCTCCCTCCTCCCCCTCTATTTGCCCCCCCTTCCTCTTCCGTGTCCCTTCTGACCTTGTTACAGGAGGACTGAGGGAGGGGGCGGAGCTAACTACCATGCTCCCTCGCGGTTCCCATAATTCCCAGCATGGACACATCATGGAGTATCGCCTGATAGTTAGGACAAATCCTTTCAGATCCCCTGCCGGCCCATGCAGATCCAGCCTTGCTGTAAGCCCTCTCGGGCTGGTGTGGCGATCAAAGATGACATCTCAATGATAGCCTTTGAGAAAGCGCCGAAACGCGTTAGGCTCATTATTATGATTTTTTAAATCACTTCACCTTTTATTTTAGCACTTAGGGTGTTTGGTATGTTTTCTTTTCAAAATGGGGATCTCTAGCTTATTTTCTTTTATCATTTAGCAAGGGATGCTACCTGCTCTACTATTCTAGCTATATAGAGGATTAGCAGTGGTTAGATTTAGTACTTCTTGGACATAACAGCAATATAGGGACTTGCTTCCTGACAGCTGACTATTAATACCTATTACTACTAAACCTGCCTATCCTCTAGCTGTGTCTAACTGGGTCTATAGACTCTAAACATATACTAGCTATATAGAGGATTAGCAGTGGTTGCAAACAATAGCAGAATAGGGACTTGTTTCCTGACACATAAACACACACAGCACCCCTCGCACATACAAAGCACACCTAGCACACACACACACACACACACACACACTACACCATTCACACACACAGAGCCCCTCACAGACACACATAGAAAAAAAAAGAAAGAAAAAAAATATAAATATAAAAATCTTTTTAATAAAAAATGTAAAAAAAAAATATTGCACTTGCGATTAGTTACTGCGGCACCGGTGGGCGGTAAGGAAATTTTACAATCTTCAAAGATACAAAACTGGGTTGTGTGGCAAAGGTGCCTCTGCCACGTGCTCCTAGAGGAGCCTACTGGCTAGCCTCCTGCCCAAGCAATATGGGCCATATAAAAAGACCTGTAAAAAGACTATGTTCGTGTGGAGTGTAAAAGATCACCCTGTCACTGGGATACTGTCAGGGCCGTTTGAAGGAAATTGGGGGCCCCAAGCAAAACGGACATGGAGGCCCCCCCAAACTCCAACCCCCCCACCCCCCACATGCACGCTCAAGGTCTGGGCCCCCCGGCGCCTTCTCCCCCTCCAATTTCCTTCTTCTCCCCCTCCCTCTCATTTCCTTCCTCCCCCCTCCAATTTCCTTCCTCCCCCTCCAATTTCTTTCCTCTCCCCCCTCCAATTTCCTTCCTCCCTCCCCCCTCAAGTTTCCTTCCTCCCTCCCCCCTCAAATTTCCTTCCTCTCCCCCTCCCTCAAATTTCCTTCCTCTCCCCCCCTCAAATTTCCTTCCTCTCCCCCCCAAATTTCCTCCCTCCCTCTCCCCCCCACTCCCTCAAATTTCCTCCCTCCCTCTCCCCCCCACTCCCTCAAATTTACTCCCTCCCTCTCCCCCCCACTCCCTCTCATTTCCTTCCTCCCCCTCCAATTTCCTTCCTCCCTCCCCCCTCAAGTTTCCTTCCTCCCTCCCCCCTCAAATTTCCTTCCTCTCCCCATCCCTCAAATTTCCTTCCTCTCCCCCTCCCTCAAATTTCCTTCCTCTCCCCCCCCAATTTCCTCCCTCCCTCTCCCCCCCACTCTCTCAAATTTCCTCCCTCTCCCCCCCACTCCCTCAAATTTCCTCCCTCTCCCCCCCACTCCCTCAAATTTCCTCCCTCCCTCTCCCCCCCACTCCCTCAAATTTCCTCCCTCCCTCTCCCCCCACTCCCTCAAATTTCCTCCCTCCCTCTCCCCCCCACCCACTCAAATTTCCTCCCTCCCTCTCCCCCCCACCCACTCAAATTTTCTCCCTCTCCCCCCCACCCACTCAAATTTTCTCCCTCTCTCCCCCACTCAAATTTTCTCCCTCTCCCCCCACTCAAATTTTCTCCCTCCCCCCACTCAAATTTTCTCTCTCCCGCCCCCCCCCACTCCCTCAAATTTCCTCCCTCCCTCTCCCCCCCACTCCAGCGCCAGCTCGGGGCCCCAAGCAGTTGCTTGTTTTGCCTGTCGGCTAGCGACGGGCCTGGATACTGTATTCTCTTTTTTATTCCCCTTGTTCGCAAATCATGTGTTAGCTTGACTAGAAGATTGTACTTGTCCCATTATAAATATGATATTGAAACACAAGGGTGTATTTTTTGTTTGTTGCTGGGCTAATGATCATTGACATATCAAAGAAGTTAACTCATCAATTGAGAGGTACAGACCATATGGTTGAAGTCAGTTAATTTACATTGGAACTAGACATCCAGGCATCTCAAGTGTAGAATTTCACTCCTTGCAGAGCCTTTGATTAATTGAAAGATCAATCCACGTTGTAAACCATCTGCCCCCTTCCATGCCATCAATTAACCTCTTTTGAAATATTAAAATGTGTTTGTGAGATGTTTGGAACAATTTTTTAGATAGATTTTTCTGTACCTGAGGGATAATTAAATTAAATATGCTTCCTCACGCAATTATCTCTCAGGTACAGAGGGTCATGGGAGAGATTACCCTGTCATATTGTGTTGGAAACCCCTTGCAGGGGACACTGCATAAAAAGGCAGTGTGTGGCACTGAATAAAGAGAGTCTACTCCCAGCATTAAGTCTTGGCTAATGTGTGGGGGGAACAGCTATACTGTTTTATTTACCTGCTATACTCTCTGGAGGAGAGCTGTAACCACTGGGAGCTGGATGCAGGGCTTGGGTCCAGGGTGGGAAGAGGCGGTGAGACCCCAGCCAAGCTGCGGCGGCTAGGGGCTGGAAGTGCTTATGCTGTCCCGGGGAAGTGCTTATGGTACTCGGTGATAACTAGGAAGCGTAATTGACGGTGGTACCCAGTCGGGGTACCAGGTGGTCCGCCACTGGCGGTAGGTATTAAAAGGTTGACTTGACTACCCCTGCTTTAGATGTTTGTATGTATGTATTTATGACTTCAGTAACATATACATGTATGAACGTGCGTCTCGTGTGTGTATTCATAACAATCCCGCCATGTGAATCAAACTTAAGTGAAACATCAGATGTCCCTCGGCTATACTCAAGCAGTAATGTAATAAATGTTAAGAATGACACCTGAATCACACACACACACTCTTTCTCTCATACACACTTGAAAATTCAGATGTCTATATTTTCAGCAACTTCTGTGAAATATGCAACCGAGTCTATCTGTTTTAGTTATGCCATTTTAACTATATAATATGTACTTATCGTATTTTTAGCTCTGTAAGACGCACTTTTTTCCCAATCAAAAGTAAGGGGAAATGTCTGTGCATCTTATAGAGCAATGTGAAGGTTTACTTACCTGTCTTGTAGCGTGGGCCGGCAGAACAGCGCGCACCACGGTACAGGAACTTAAATTTCAGTTTCCGGACGGAATGAAAGGAAGTGCGCACTCAGTGTGCACACTTCATTTCAGTCCGGCCAGAAAACCTGAAACTGAAGTTTAAGTTCCTGTACCGCGGTGCGCGCTGTTCTGCCGGCCCACGCTACAAGACAGGTAAGTAATTAAGGGACACTATCGGACAAGGGGAGGGGGGGGCACTATGGGAGGGAAAGATCACTATGGGACAGGGGAGAGGGGGGACACTATGGGACAAGTGGAGAACACTATGGGACAAGGGGAGGAGGGGAGAACACTATGGGACAAGGATAGGGGGGAACACTATTGGACAAGGGGGGGGAGAACACTATTGGACAAGGGGAGGGGGGAAGAACACTATGGGATGAGGGGAGGAGAACACTATTGGACAAGGGGAGGGGGGCTAAAGAGCAGTATGGGACGGGGGTAAAGATCACTATGGGACGGGGGTAAAGATCACTATTGGACAGGGGAGGGGGGTTAAAGATCACTATGGGACAGGAGAGGGGAGTGGGTGGTAAGGAACACTATGGGACAGGGGAGGGGAGGGATGTTAAACACTATGGGACAGTTTGTTCAGAATCTTTTTTTTCTGGGTTTCCTCCTCTAAAAACTAGGTGCGTCTTATGGTGTGGTGCGTCTTATGGAGCGAAAAACACGGTACCTCTCTGAATTATTATTGGTAGAAATAGGATTTAAACAGCTGAATTTGCAGTTATTTTTCGTTCTTTAAATTCACAATAAATGTGCACACTGTCATAATATACCATGATGGCAGAATGATTACAAGACTATAATCTTTTTTTAAATTAAATTTATTTTTGCATTGTAGACATTGCTTTTCATTCAGACACAGTTTCTCATTCATTCGTGTCTTTTCAAGAAAAAAAATAAAACTGCTGTGAGTTAAGCACTCCATATCCACCTGTAATGACAAGTTACTAACTATTTTCCTTCATGTTAATGTTCACATTCATCTCAAAACATCTCTACATGGCTGTCACTGAAATGTATTTGGTTGAGCGCACACTAAACCTGTACTCAAAACAGCTGGTTCTTATTTTATTTTTGGGAAACAGTATAATCTGGGCTTTATATTCTTGGATTACTGAAGTACCAACACCTAAAGCAACCTGGCCAATATGTGCATTCTCTGAGCAAGGTTTTAGAATTTTGCATGCCAACTAAGATACCCCCAGGGGCATTTCTTCAACCTGCTAAACATCCTAAACGGGCAGCATTTCTCGGAAATGCCCAGTTTATGCCATAAAAAGCACACAGCTCATGTGAGACTAATCAGCAACAATTCCTTTAGATATAGCATAGCATGAAATGGGACCAAAAGGAACTGACATTACTTTTTTCAGTCTATAAAAAAAAAAAAAAAATGCATATCCAGTCAGTCTGCAAAGATCAGCTGTCTTGCTTCTACCTAACACTTCAAAGAAACACAGATTTTTATGGCAGATACAAATCAGTAAAAACACTTAGTTTCTATATCCATTTCCTATGTGAAAGCACATGCATTATTCTTGCCTTAAAAGCAAGTCCAGCACACAGGGACATTTAGGAATAGGAATTGTCATGTGACAGGCCCTCATAAACCCTATTTCTCTTATACCTGCCCCACTTCGACAAACGAGTTGTCTGAACCAGGTCTAAAGTTAGTTACACTGTGACATCAGAGTCTTCATTTTTGTGCATTCCAGGCTTGTTTTACATAGATTGAAGAAGCATGGGTGAAGATAGACAATTTGAAATGGATAAACTGATTTAGGGTGCCAAACTGACATTTTTGAGAAATTTCTCCCATCCCTGTTCCAAAGGCTTCCACAAATGCCTTGATCATTGGGCATGGTTTAGTTTCACTTAGTTTAGATAATTAACAAATCAAAACTCACAGATGCTCTAATTAAAGTAACAATTACTTTTGGTGTGACCAATGCCCTGGGGCTGTCTGAATATAGCATCTGAGCATGTGATGCATTAGGGTGTCTGGATGTAATGGGGAACGCATATTGGGCTGTCTGAGTGTAATAGGTACCGTTTGCATGTGTTGTATTTGTCTGTCTGAGTGTAATGGGGACTGCATGTGATATGAATTAGTTTGTGTGTGATGGTGTTGGGCTGTGTACGTGTGATGAAACCTGTGTGTCAACATTGTTTGGTGTGGCTTTGTGTGGTGAGACTGTGTGTGATCATTTTGTGCTGGCAGTGTGTGATGGGACTGCTTGTGTTTGTGATGGTCTGGGGCTGGCTCTGTATGGTGGAACTAATTGTGATGGTGTTTGCCTTTGTGTGATAGTAAATCATTGTCTGCATGTGATGGGGACTGCTGATGTGATGACAAAATACTACAGAAATGCTAAAGCTTTCTATGATGCTGTTGCCAATCCTCTTTCTACCCAACATTAGCGAATTTCTCTGAGCCACAGATATACCGGTCCCAAAATTGAACAGGAAGCAATGTGGAAGCAATGTGGGTAAAATAATAAAATATAGATCTGCACTGGGCCTAGTTCCCCAAACCACTGATGAGTAGATAACTGTCCATCTGTGCTGTCTCTGATCTGTATAAAATGTGGTGAAACCTAGACCAACACAAACTAAAATTACTAGTTTCATGCACATAATATGTAATCCTGGGTGCATATATATCATTTATTCAAAAGCTTCACTTAGTTACTTACTGTCTCAGTAGTAATACCACTGTCTGGACTGTCCGCTCCACTCTCTCCCTCAGTGTCTCTGCAAAAATACAGTCTCAGGCAGGTATGTTAAGTGTAGCTGCACTGTCTGCTCCACTTTCTCCCCCAGTCCCTCTGCAAACCGCAGTCAAGTAGGTAAGGTGTCACACCTTAGGTGTAGCCATACTGTTCGTTCCACTTGCTCTCAAGTTTGTCTGCAATCACCAGGCAGTGTAAGGTGTGGCTGCACTGTCCGCTCACTTCTTCCCCCCCTTCCATTCATGCCTCTGTTCCCCTCCCTTCCTTGTTTCCTACCCTTCCATCCATGTCTCTTCCCCTCCCTCCTTCCATACGTCTCTTCCCCTCCCTCCTTGCATCCATGTCTCTTCCCCTCCACCCCTTCCATACATGTCTATTCCCCTTTTCATCCATGTCACTTCCCCTCCCCCATTACATCCATGTCCGCTCACTT
The DNA here is from genome assembly GCF_036172605.1 of Pelobates fuscus. Lineage (NCBI taxonomy): Eukaryota > Metazoa > Chordata > Amphibia > Anura > Pelobatidae > Pelobates > Pelobates fuscus. The sequence continues at coordinate 147,977,558 of NC_086322.1, forward strand.
CTTCCCCCCTTCCATTCATGCCTCTGTTCCCCTCCCTTCCTTGTTTCCTACCCTTCCATCCATGTCTCTTCCCCTCCTTCCTTCCATACGTCTCTTCCCCTCCCCCCTTGCATCCATGTCTCTTCCCCTCCCCCCTTCCATACATGTCTATTCCCCTTTTCATCCATGTCACTTCCCCTCCCCCATTACATCCATGTCTCTTCTCCTCCCCCTCTTCCACCCTGTATCAATGCAGTAGTCAGCTGTCTCCCTCTCAGAGCCAGCACCCTAGATGATGGTAATGCTGGCTCTGCAGATTCCACCTTCCGTGCTATTTTAACTGACATGGCAGGGGTGGGGGGCTCCTCGATGTCCAGCATGCAATTAGACTGAGCGCTGGGTAGCCACATGACACCTGGCGCTCCCATGCACATGAGGAGGCGGCGGTCCCATGTTAATGTAGTGGGCGCCTAATTCCCTTATAGAGCTGTACGCTACCTGGAAGAGAAAAAAAAGGGTCCTTAAAGTACCACCTGAGGCCATGACCCCAACCGGACCCATTGCAGAACTGGCTCAGACATCAGCAAGACACAGCTTCAATTTCAATTACAGGACACACGGCATGATGTAGGGGGCAATGGCCCCTTAGAACATCCGCTGCTCCCCCCAGCAATGCCCCTGCCCAGGGTACAACAGCAAGATCCTAGAAAAATTTGAAACATCCCTCACAGTGCCTAAAAAGGGGGAATTTTCCAGGTAGTTATCTGGTTGTCCAACCTGATTGGGACAATGTGATAGGGAAAATTCTGCAAATGATAAAGTTTGTTTGGAAGGCAATTTAGAGTATAGAAGATGGAATAGAACCAAGTATAGAAGAACAGAAGAAAGAAGGTAACATAGAGCTATATGTAAGAGTTATAGAGTTATTCACTAATGTGAGAATTCAAAGCAAATGTTAAATTTAAGGTTAAAATAGCCAACCTGGAAAAATTCTTCAGTTATGCTTTCAGTTTGGCTACTTTGAATTCTCGCATTAGTAAATAACCCCATTAGTCTTGTATATTTAATTTTGTAACAAGCAAGGTCTCTCCAGGCATGGATGTTACCTGCTTTAGTGGGTGAAAGCAACATCGCCATTTGTCTTCCCTTTAACCGAAATCATGACAAACAGCCCCTTTTAACAGCACGGTCAGCACCCATACTTATTACAGTACAAAAGCTTTCACCACGAGGACAGTTTAAAAAATTGGGAGTCCCAGGTTACCTGAGATTGAATCCTCAAATTATCAACAATGTCTATGAAAACACAATAGTATACCTCAATAACATTCTTATACCAGACAAAGGCAGAACTTAAAAAAAACAAAACATTTTTATGAACAAAGAATAGTCATGAAACATACAAATAAAAGTATTTTACATACCAATTCTACCAAACAAACAAAACAAAAAGGGGAGAAAATGAACAGTAAAAATATAATACTAACTGTTACATAGTTACATAGCTGAAACGAAACTTGCGTCCATCAAGTTCAGCCTCTCACACATATGTTTTTTCTGTTGATCAAAAAGAAGGCAAAAAACCCAGTCTGAAGCACTTCCAATTTTGCAACAAACTAGGAAGAAATTCCTTCATGACCCTAAAATAGCAGTCAGATGTCTCTTTGGATCAAGCAGCTATTACCACACTAATTAGAAATTATATCCCTGTATGTTACAGTGCCTTGCAAAAGTATTCACCCCCCTTGGCATTTTTCGTGTTTCGTTGCCTCACAACCTGGAATTAACATGGATTGTTTGAGGATTTGCATCATTTAATTTACAGAACATGCCCACAACTTTGAAGATGTTTTTTTTTAAATTTTTTTATTATTGTGAAGTAAACAACAAATAGGACAAAATAACAGAAAAAGTCAATGTACATAACTATTCACCCAACCTAAAGTCAATACTTTGTAGAGCCACCTTTTGCGGCAATCACAGCTCCAAGCCGCTTTGGATAAGTCTCTATGAGCTTGCCACATCTTACCACTGGGATTTTTGCCCATTCCTCCTTGCAAAACTGGTCCAACTCCTTCAAGTTGGATGGTTTGCGCTTGTGAACAGCAATCTTTAAATCTGACCACAGATTTTCTATTGGATTGAGGTCTGGGCTTTGACCAGGCCATTTCAACACATTTCCATGTTCCCCCTGAAACCACTCAAGTGTTGCTTTAGCAGTGTGTTTAGGGTCATTGTCCTGCTGTAAGGTGAACCTCCGTCCTAGCTTCAAATCACGCACAGAGTGGTACAGGTTTTGCTCAAGAATATCCCTGTACAGGGAGTGCAGAATTATTAGGCAAGTTGTATTTTTGAGGATTAATTTTATTATTGAACAACAACCATGTTCTCAAGGAACCCAAAAAACTCATTAATATCAAAGCTGAATATTTTTGGAAGTAGTTTTTAGTTTGTTTTTAGTTATAGCTATTTTAGGGGGATATCTGTGTGTGCAGGTGACTATTACTGTGCATAATTATTAGGCAACTTAACAAAAAACAAATATATACCCATTTCAATTATTATTTTTTACCAGTGAAACCAATATAACATCTCAACATTCACAAATATACATTTCTGACATTCAAAAACATAACAAAAACAAATCAGTGACCAATATAGCCACCTTTCTTTGCAAGGACACTCAAAAGCCTGCCATCCATGGATTCTGTCAGTGTTTTGATCTGTTCACCATCAACATTGCATGCAGCAGCAACCACAGCCTCCCAGACACTGTTCAGATAGGTGTACTGTTTTCCCTCCTTGTAAATCTCACATTTGATGATGGGCCACAGGTTCTCAATGGGGTTCAGATCGGGTGAACAAGGAGGCCATGTCATTAGATTTTCTTCTTTTATACCCTTTCTTGCCAGCCACGCTGTGGAGTACTTGGACGCGTGTGATGGAGCATTGTCCTGCATGAAAATCATGTTCTTGAAGGATGCAGACTTTTTCCTGTACCACTGCTTGAAGAAGGTGTCTTCCAGAAACTGGCAGTAGGACTGGGAGTTGAGCTTGACTCCATCCTCAACCTGAAAAGGCCCCACAAGCTCATCTTTGATGATACCAGCCCAAACCAGTACTCCACCTCCACCTTGCTGGCGTTTGAGTCGGACTGGAGCTCTCTGCCCTTTACCAATCCATCCATCTGGCCCATCAAGACTCACTCTCATTTCATCAGTCCATAAAACCTTAGAAAAATCAGTCTTGAGATATTTCTTGGCCCAGTCTTGATGTTTCAGCTTGTGTGTCTTGTTCAGTGGTCGTCGTCTTTCAGCCTTTCTTACCTTGGCCATGTCTCTGAGTATTGCACACCTTGTGCTTTTGGGCACTCCAGTGATGTTGCAGCTCTGAAATATGGCCAAACTGGTGGCAAGTGGCATCTTGGCAGCTGCACGCTTGACTTTTCTCAGTTCATGGGCAGTTATTTTGCGCCTTGGTTTCTCCACACGCTTCTTGCGACCCTGTTGACTATTTTGAATGAAACGCTTGATTGTTCGATGATCACGCTTCAGAAGCTTTGCAATTTTAAGAGTGCCTGTCAAGTCCTTTTTAAAGAGTCCTGTCAAGTCCTTCTTTTGACCCATTTTGCCAAAGGAAAGGAAGTTGCCTAATAATTATGCACACCTGATATAGGGTGTTGATGTCATTAGACCACACCCCTTCTCATTACACAGATGCACATCACCTAATATGCTTAATTGGTAGTAGGCTTTCGAGCCTATACAGCTTGGAGTAAGACAACATGCATAAAGAGGATGATGTGGTCAAAATACTCATTTGCCTAATAATTCTGCACTCCCTGTATTTAGCACCATCCATTTTTCCCTCAACTCTGACCAGTTTCCCAGTCCCGGCTGCTGAAAAACATCCCCACAGCATGATGCTGCCAACACCATGTTTCACTGTATGGTGTTCTTGGGTGATGTGATGTGTTGGGTTTGCGCCAGACATAGCGTTTTCTTTGATGGCCGAAATGTTCAGTTTTAGTTTTATCAGACCAGAGTACCTTCCTTTTCGCAAACTCAAAACGTGCCATTTTATTTTTTGCTGAAAGTAATGGCTTTCTTTTGGCCACTCTGCCATAAAGCCCAATTCTATGGAGCATACGGCTTATTGTCGTCCTATGTACAGATACTCCAGTCTCTGCTGTGGAACTCTGCAGCTCCTCCAGGGTTACCTTAGGTCTCTGTGCTGCCTCTCTGATTAATGCCCTCCTTGCCCGGTCTGTGAGTTTTGGTGGGCGGCCGTCTCTTGGCAGGTTTGCTGTTGTGCCATGTTCTTTCCGTTTGGTTATGATAGATTTGATTGTGCTCCTGGGGATCATCAAAGATTTGCATATTTTTTTTATAACCTAACCCTGTCTTGTACTTCTTAACAACATTGTCCCTTACTTGTTTGGAGAGTTCCTTGGTCTTCATGGCAGTGTTTGGTTAGTGGTGCCTCTTGCTTAGTGCAGTGGTGTATCCTGGTTTTGTGCTGCCCTAGGCAGGACAAAATTCAGGTCCCTCTCCCCCCGCGCCATTCCCACCCAACCCTTCCCCCCGCGCCATTCCCACCCAACCCTTCCCCCGCCCTGCATTCTAAATACACACACACACATTCACTGACAGATACGCATACACTAGCTAACAGAAACACACACACACTAACAGACACACTCACACTCAGTAACAGACAAACACACTCACTAACAGACACACTAACAGACACACACTCACTCACTAGCAGACACAAACTAGCAGACACACACACACACATGAACAGACACACAGACTAACAGACACACTCACACTCACTAACAGACACACAGACTAACAGACACACACTAACAGACACACACTAACAGGCACAAACTAACAGACACACACACTAACAGACACTCTCACTAACAGACACTCACACTAACAGACACTCACACTAACAGACACTCACACTAACAGACACAGACACACACACTAACAGACAGACTAACAGACACAGACACACACACTAACAGACACACACGCTAACAGAAACCCACACCCACATTAACAGACACACACACTAACAGACACACACACACACACTCACCCACATTAACACATTTTTTTAAAATGTATTTAAACACCCCCCCAGCCTCCTTACCTTTGGGAATGCTGGGGGGGAGGGAGTTGTCTCTGCAGAGGTGTGTTTACCTGGTGGTCCAGTGGCTGCTGGGCGGTCGGGCGGCCGGCGAGGGAGCTCTTACTCTGAGCTGTCTGCTCAGCTCCCTCGCGCCGCCCGCAGAGTGAGGCTGGAAGGCGAAGCCGGAATATGACGTCATATTCCGGCTCCCAGCCTCACTCTGCGGCGCGCGAGGGAGCTGAGCAGACAGCTCAGAGGAAGTGCTCCCTCGCCGCCCGCCCGCCCAGCATGTCTGTTAGCCGTGAGGCTAACAAGGCATTTGCCCTGGGCATTTGGGGGCGGGGTTTTATCCGCCCCCTGGAAAATGCCGCCCAAGGCAAATGTCTTGTTTGCCTTGCGGCTAATACGCCCCTGGCTTAGTGGTGCCTCTTGCTTAGGTGTTGCAGCCTCTGGGGTGTGTATATGTAATGACAGATCGTGTGACACTTAGATTGCACACAGGTGGACATCATTTCACTAATTATGTGACTTCTAAAGGTAATTGGTTGCACCAGAGCTTTTTATGGGCTTCATAACAAAGGGGGTGAATACATATGCACATGCCAATTTTCTGGTTTTTTTTTATTTCTAAAAAATAGTTTTATGTATATATTTTTCTCATTTCACTGCCCGATGCGATCTGGGATAGAGCTGCCGGAAAGCATTTACATCCCACAAAGTAGCAGTATGTGCCTGTGAGGTGGTCGGTGTCGGCCCCAGGATGGTGTTTGATACCAGTAAGTCCAGTTCCCTGAAAATACTTTGTGCCTCTGAAATATGACTGAGTTGCAGTCGCTTCTCTGCATAGATCACAACTTCCGACCTGGACCCCAGCAGTACTTGACATCTTTTTCCCTCAGCTACTTGGTCACTGGTTGTAAGGATTTTCTCCATAGCATCGTAGACCTGGATAGGTCATTACAGAATGAAAGTTAGGAGGAGTTGGAGGAGGAGGATTACTTTCACCTCTTCCCCTGTTAGATTCCCGTTGTGCTTTGACATCACCCTTATACGCTGTGTAAAGCATACTTTTTAATTTATTTTGGAACTGCTGCATCCTTTCCGACTTGCGGCAATTCGGTAACATTTCAGGCACTTTCTGCTTATACCGGGGGTCTAGTAGCGTGGACACCCAGTACAGGTCGTTCTCCTTCAGCCTTTTTATACGAGGGTCCCTCAACAGGCACGACAGCATGAAAGACCCCATTTGCACAAGGTTGGATGCCGAGCTACTCATGTCCCGTACCTCCTCCTCAGTGATCTCACTGAAGGTATGTTCTTCCCCCCAGCCACGTACAACACCATGGGTACCAGATAGGCGACAACGAGCACCCTGGGATGCCTGTTGTGGTTGGTCTTCCTCCTCCTCAAAGCCACATTCCTTCTCTGACTCCTCTTCCTCACAATCCTCTTCCAGCGTTGCCGCAGGTCCAGCAAGCGATGCTGATAAGGCTTGTAACGGACCGTTTCACTTACAAGAGGATAAAACCCAGTTTAGGCGATATCCCCCTTTTCCATAGACCAGCAGCTACAGCAATCACCAATCTCCCGAACTGCAAACTGTACGAATTCTGGAAACTCCCGAACTGGAAACACACGAACCCTGGAATCAGCCGAACAGGAAAAGCATACAATCGGCTTACACTCCTGGCAGTCAGCATACAATCCAATTCCCCCAAAAACGAGACGACACATCGGTTTGAGGGTCAAGCAGAATCTCAGGTCCTGGCACACCCAGCCTGGTTTTTATTATGGTTGTGCACATACAGGACACACCCAGGGGGAGGCATAAAATAACCAATCAAGTAACAGTACAACCCACACATCCCCTCCCCTCAGATAAGCAGTTAACATAATTTATTACATACAGTAAAAATACAGTTTCCACACATACTCTGTAACTTTAAAACCATACATCACATTCACATAAAAATACATATCCATATGACTGCTATTATTTCACAGTCAAATTTCTAGTTTTTTTTTTTAATGTACACTACTGTTACACCAGATATGAGTTGCACTGGTGTGACACTGTGCCCTGGCAGGCCCTGAAACGCACACGCGTGAAGGAAACTGACTGCTATTATTTCACAGTCAAAAAGTTTTTTTTTATTTTTAAATGTACACTACTGTTACACCAGATATGATTTGCACTGGTGTGACACTGTGCCCTGGCAGGCCCTTAAACGCACACGTGTGAAGGAAACTGACTGCTATTATTTCACAGTCAAATTTCTAGTTTTTTTTTTTTAAATGTACACTACTGTTACACCAGATATGAGTTGCACTGGTGTGACACTGTGCCCTGGCAGGCCCTGAAACGCACACGCGTGAAGGAAACTGACTGCTATTATTTCACAGTCAAAAAGGTGTTGTTTTTTTTAAATGTACACTACTGTTACACCAGATATGAGTTGCACTGGTGTGACACTGTGCAGGGCCGCCATCAGGGGGTGACAACCATGACAGTTGTCACGGGCCCGGCAGCCCTGGGGGGCCCGGCCGCCCGGGCCCCACGTGGAGCGGCAAAACTGCCGCAGGTGCATCTGCACTGGGGCCCAGCAGGTGGCCCAAGCATTTAGGGCCACCCGATGGGCCCTATATCTTTAGGGGCCCGGTCAGCGCTGCGGCCGGTTAATTGCGCGACCGGCCCCTTTAAAAAAAATTGCGGCTACACCGCAAGTGCTGCTGGGAGGAAGTGACGGCCGGTCACTTCCTCCCAGCTAACTCCGCGCGGGGGAGAGGCAGAGCAGAGCAGAGCAGAGGAGAGGAGATGAGATGAGATGAGAGGACAGGACACCAGAGGCATCCACTCCCATCATCCCCAGCCACCCTCCTGCAACTTAAAGGTAAGATGAGGGTGGCTGATAAATGAGGTGTGTGTGTGTATATGTATGTGTCTGCATGTATGTATGTATGTCAGTGTGTGTATATGTCAGTATGTATATAAGGACCTAACTAATCCTGTATTGTTTATTCAAGCAGGACATAGGTTGTTCATGATACATAATAAGAGACTCTTAACACTGTTGGGACTGAAATATTTACTCAAGTGATTATCTTATGGACTTTTATATTTATATGGTTTGAGAGACTGAGAAGCAATTTATCATACTTGGGTATAGGAAAAGTATAATTCATATCTGCACTTTATATTTATATTTATTTTTATTCATTGTTATTTAACTTTTTAAGCTCCTGGATACCCACATTTACTGTGTACTGTTTGCAAGTTGTTATAGGATTTGGCGAACTCTTATTCTTCCAGTTTTAGAGCTTAAATACTGTCCCTCTGTCTTATTCCCTCTTTTCCACTTCCTGCTACACTCACTCTGTAAATATCAGGATTATATATCCAGTATGTATATATATATATATATATATGTCTAAATGTTTGTCAGTATGTATGTATGTATGTATGTCTGTTTGTCAGTATGTATGTATGTCTGTGTGTTTATGTCAGTATGTATGTATGTCTGTGTGTGTATGTCAGTATGCATGTATGTCTGTGCGTGTATGTCAGTATGCATGTACGTCTGTGTGTGTATGTCAGTATGTATATGTCTGTGTGATGTATGTCTGTGTGTGTGTATGTCAGTATGTCTGTCTGTATGTGTGTGTCTATCTGTATGTGTGCGTGTATGTAAGTATGTATATATGTCTGTATGTATGTCTGTGTGTGTGTCAGTATGTATGTGTGTGTGTGTGTGTATGTATGTATATATCTATCAGTATGTATGTCAGTATGCATGTATGTCTGTGTGTGTGTGTATGTCAGTATGTGTGTGTGTATGTCAGTATGTATATATGTCTGTTTGTATGTCTGTATGTCTGTGTGTGTGTATGTCAGTATCTATGTATATATCTATTAGTATGAATGTCAGTACGCATGCATTTTCATGTAGATGAAGTTGTTATGGTGACCAGAATGTTCCTTTAATTTGCTTAAAGGAACACTATAATGTCAGGAATACAAACATGTATTCCTGACACCATAGTTGTGAAAACGCTATTCACCCTGGCTTTATGTGATAATGACTATGCCCCTTCCCTTTCATGACATTGTCAAAAAGGGACCAAGCATGGATGTTATTACAATTATGCCCCCCCCCTGGAAAAATTACTGCGGACGCCCATGTCTGTGATTGGACAGTCACAGAAAGTCTGTGCTGGGGAAGAAGGGGAGGGATCGCAAAAGCTTCAGACAAAAGATCTGTTTTTAGATATACCCCCAATGAAGAAAAAAATATATACTATGTTGTTATTGGGGGTATGTATATGTAGTAGTGATTTTTATTTATTTTGTATTTGGGCAGTGGAGTGTTCCTAAACTCACCTTTACCCTAACCACTTTTAAGATCTTAACCATGCATGCATTTACACTGCTGCAAACACTCACTCTAATCACAGATTTTATTAAAGACACGGACAAGGCCGGCCTTAGGCATTTTGACGCCCTGTGCGAAAAATCTTCACAGCGCCCCCCCTCCCCCCCCGTCATCCATGTATGCTGTAATGTTTGTGTTGTCTGTGTATGTGATAGTAGGTGTGATGACTGTGTGTGATATGTATGCTATGTGTGATATTTGTAATGGGTGTATTAACAGTGTGTGATATGCGTGTATTGGTTGTATGTGACACACACACACACACACACACACAGAGTCAGACGGCCATACACACACACAGGAAGACATCCACACACACACAGGCAGACAGTCATACACACACACACACAGACACACAAAGGCAGACAGTCTCACACACACACACACAGACACACTGTCAGGATCGGGACAGGGATCCAACACGCAGAGTACAAACAGTAGCCAGATACGTATACCGGACCTTAGAATGGCCGGACTAACGTAAGTAGTACAGTATAGAATGGTCAAAGACAAGCCGAGGTCGAGGGTAACAGAAGACAGGTAAGCGAGAGACAAGCCGAATCAAGGGTAACAGAGATAAGCAGAGTAAGGTAAACAAGCCGGGTCAAAACCAAAAGGGATAATAGAATACACAAGCACTGAGTGACTAGAACAAGCTAGAACCACGACAGGGCAATGAGCTAATGAAAGAAGCTCTGTTAAATACCCTGTTCAGAGCAGTAACCACGCCCCCAAGGCGTCCTGATTGGTCCTGCAGCCATTGACTGACAGGTTGTTCCGGGGGAGTGTCCTGATGACTACTTCCTGCCTAGATGCTGTAAAAGGCAGTCACTCCCTCGCGGCCGGCCTAGCATGACCGGATAGACCGCGGGGAAGGGAGCCATCAGACCGTCTGGATGGAGGAACAGCTAAGTCTCTACCTCTTTCGGAGGTAGAGACCACAGGTACCCTGACAGTACCCCCCCTCTCAGATACGCCCACCGGGCGGAATGAACCGGGACGAGATGGGAAGCGAGAGTGATACGCCCTGCGGAGACGGGGAGCATGAACATCCTCCTGAGGTACCCAACTCCTCTCCTCAGGACCATATCCCTTCCAATCAACCAGATATTGTACTCTCCCCCGGGAGATTCGAGAATCAATAATAGAGTTAACCTCATACTCCTCCTGACCCTCCACCTGAACGGGGCGAGGAGGGGCTATTGTGGAGGAAAATCTGTTACATATGAGTGGTTTCAGCAATGAAACGTGAAACGAGTTCGGGATGCGTAAGGTATTAGGAAGAGCTAAACGATACGCAACTGGATTGATACGGGTCAGCACCCTGTAGGGTCCAATATAACGAGGAGCGAACTTCATGGAGGGCACTTTTAAACGGATGTTCCTCGTGCTCAGCCATACCCTATCACCTGGAACAAAGACCGGAGCCGCCCTTCTACGTTTATCAGCGTGTTTCTTGACCAACGTAGAGTTGTGCACAAGGATTTGTCGAGTTTGATCCCACAACTTCCTCAAATTGGCAACATGAACATCAACCGACGGCACCCCCTGGGAAGGGGAATCCGAAGGAAGAATAGACGGATGAAAACCATAATTCATGAAGAAGGGGCTTGAATGAGTAGAATCGCAAACGAGATTGTTGTGTGCAAACTCCGCCCAAGGAATCAAACCGACCCAATCATCCTGGTGTTCAGAAACAAAGCATCGTAAATGTGACGAAGTGCCCTTCGCCACTTTGTCCTGGAGAGGCCTGCTTGCCTGCCTCCTCCCCTGCGACTATGGTCCTGGACTATATTGCACTGTAAACCCTGTATTCAGGCATATGGACTTGTATTAGACTGTCGTTTTCCCTTTATCTATGCTGTAGGTTTGGACTACTAAAATAACCTAACAGCCAGGAGATTTAGGCGAATATATTGCATAAGAATCACATTACTGGAGAATACAGCCGTTCGCATGATTTCATGCGAATTCTTTGTGCTCTGAATAGGTGGCCGCCATTTCGGGACTTTTCCACGTGTTCGCGGCCATCTTGCGTGCGAACAGCGGTGTTTGCCTGTGAACGCATGGAACTGAAATCGGCAGCGCAAACAGGCGAATACCGCTAAGACCTCCAGACATCCAGAACTTCGCACGGAAACTACCGAACGACCGGCCGTTCGGTAGTTATACTTAACTTAGTATGGGGATTCTAGCGACCACAAAGATGCGAATGGATGGCAAGAATTTCGTCTATTTTACCGTGCGAACGGAGACCGACCGCAAGGCCAAAACTCATGGAACTATTTTCGGCTAGTTGGTCTGTGCGGTCGGTCAAAACTTTGGAGCCCTGTATCTCCCGAACCATCCATCCGAATGGGCTGATTTTTGGACAGACTGTTCCCCTGAACAAGGGCTATTTGGGGATACCAGATTTAAAGCTGTACCCCCTGTTTTTGGGGTACATCCAGAAACTGGGTAAAATAATGTATGTTTTAATTGGGTTATGTGTTTATCTGAGGGGAGGAGACGTGGGGGTGTTACCATGCATGTGATTGGTCAATTTCATCCTCCCCCTGGGAGTGTCCTGTATGTACCTGATCCTAATAAAAAGCAGGCTGGGTGTTCCAGTCCTCAGACCTCTTCTGACCCTCAATACGTAGCCTTGTCTCGTTATTGGAGGGAACTGCTATATCACACTGGGGATTGCTATGCTCTGCATATTCCCCTGAGCTCTTAATCACTTAGCTCTTTTAAGAGCTTGTTCCAGATACGCTCTCCTGGAGGAGAGGTCTTCCCCACACGGTCCTGGAGGACAGAAGCCGATCCAGGGTGGAAGGAAGACGGCGCGGCTCCAGTTAAGCTACGGCGGTTGTGGAGTCTGCGGTGGTTGTGGTGTCGTCTGCAGTGCTTGGAGTCCTCTGAGAGCGCTAGGAGCATCCTTCAACGGAGGGTACTCGGTCGGGGTACACGGAGCTCCGTTACAGTGGTGGCAGCGGTGGGATGGCGTCCTAGTGCGAGGAGAAGCAGCTCAGAGACACGGGTAACGTTTGGAGTTACAATTGAGGGCAACGCTAGCCATTGGGCAGCGCCCCTGGCTACAACAGGATGGCTTCCCTAGTGCGAGGAACAGCATCCTGGGAACACCAAGCAAAACTGGACTATTGGTATAGTCACGTACAGTTTGACGCTATGCTGAAGCGGCGGTTGGCTATCTACGGGCCCCTCCTAACAGAGGAAGTTGTACCGATAGTGAGGAGAGAACTGGCGGAGTATCTGCAGATGGAAGCAGAATATCGGGCAGTGAGGGCAAAGTATTCCGTCCCTGCGCCCCAACAACAGCGTGAGTTACAGGGGGCCGAAGGTGCCGTCCTTCCCCCCCAGCAGCAGTGTGTCCTACAGAGAGCAGAGACAGTTGGTCCCTCTCTACAGCAACAGGACCATGGTAAGGGAGTGGAGACAGGCGGTCTCCCTCTCCAGCGGCAGTGTGTACCCCAGGGGGCCGAAGGTGCCGTCCTTCCCCCCCAGCAGCCGTGTGTCCTACAGAGAGCAGAGACAGTTGGTCCCTCTCTACAGCAACAGGACCATGGTAAGGGAGTGGAGACAGGCGGTCTCCCTCTCCAGCGGCAGCCTGTGTTTCCAGGAAAGGAGCACAGCCCCCCCTCTCCCCAGCGGCAGCTTTCCCCAACAAGGGGAGACACCAATCCTCCAGACGGCGCAGATGGGACCGTGGTCTCTGTGCCTGACCTACAGGGATGCTGGACAGCCTTTCCAGATCCCCAACTACCCTCACCGGGACACCCAGAGGAGGGGGTAAGTACAAATTCCCCTCCCCAGCTAACTCCTAGCGTGGCACCAGGGTTAACGGAGGCGATGCTAACCCCTCCTGACGTCCAGGTTCCCTTAACTACTGAGCCGGATTATGGTCTCAGTACCCCAGCAGAAGAGCTGGCAGCTGGGCAGAGTGCAGTCGGCCTCTGCCCTACCTTTGTCCCTGGTCCAGAGCCTGATGTCCTGCAGGCTACCCCAGCAGAAGAGCTGGCATCTGGGCAGAGTGCAGTTGGCCTCTGCCCTTCAAGTACCCTCGGCATGTGGCCTCATTACCACAGCAAAATACCCAGGTGCAGTAATTGTGTCTTGTGGGTGGGTCACCCTTGTACCTGTTTGTTGTGGGTGGGCTACTCTGGCATTTGTTTATTGTGGGTTGGTGGATCGACTAACGGAGGCACTGACCGACAGAAGGTCAGGTGCCTGGTTAGTCTTCCCCCCAAAGGGGAGATGTGTGACGAAGTGCCCTTCGCCACTTTGTCCTGGAGAGGCCTGCTTGCCTGCCTCCTCCCCTGCGACTATGGTCCTGGACTATATTGCACTGTAAACCCTGTATTCAGGCATATGGACTTGTATTAGACTGTCGTTTTCCCTTTATCTATGCTGTAGGTTTGGACTACTAAAATAACCTAACAGCCAGGAGATTTAGGCGAATATATTGCATAAGAATCACATTACTGGAGAATACAGCCGTTCGCATGATTTCATGCGAATTCTTTGTGCTCTGAATAGGTGGCCGCCATTTCGGGACTTTTCCACGTGTTCGCGGCCATCTTGCGTGCGAACAGCGGTGTTTGCCTGTGAACGCATGGAACTGAAATCGGCAGCGCAAACAGGCGAATACCGCTAAGACCTCCAGACATCCAGAACTTCGCACGGAAACTACCGAACGACCGGCCGTTCGGTAGTTATACTTAACTTAGTATGGGGATTCTAGCGACCACAAAGATGCGAATGGATGGCAAGAATTTCGTCTATTTTACCGTGCGAACGGAGACCGACCGCAAGGCCAAAACTCATGGAACTATTTTCGGCTAGTTGGTCTGTGCGGTCGGTCAAAACTTTGGAGCCCTGTATCTCCCGAACCATCCATCCGAATGGGCTGATTTTTGGACAGACTGTTCCCCTGAACAAGGGCTATTTGGGGATACCAGATTTAAAGCTGTACCCCCTGTTTTTGGGGTACATCCAGAAACTGGGTAAAATAATGTATGTTTTAATTGGGTTATGTGTTTATCTGAGGGGAGGAGACGTGGGGGTGTTACCATGCATGTGATTGGTCAATTTCATCCTCCCCCTGGGAGTGTCCTGTATGTACCTGATCCTAATAAAAAGCAGGCTGGGTGTTCCAGTCCTCAGACCTCTTCTGACCCTCAATACGTAGCCTTGTCTCGTTATTGGAGGGAACTGCTATATCACACTGGGGATTGCTATGCTCTGCATATTCCCCTGAGCTCTTAATCACTTAGCTCTTTTAAGAGCTTGTTCCAGATACGCTCTCCTGGAGGAGAGGTCTTCCCCACACGGTCCTGGAGGACAGAAGCCGATCCAGGGTGGAAGGAAGACGGCGCGGCTCCAGTTAAGCTACGGCGGTTGTGGAGTCTGCGGTGGTTGTGGTGTCGTCTGCAGTGCTTGGAGTCCTCTGAGAGCGCTAGGAGCATCCATCAACGGAGGGTACTCGGTCGGGGTACACGGAGCTCCGTTACAGTAAATATTGTTCAATTTTCTGGTTGGTACGTTCAGCAGCTCCGTTAGACTGAGGATGATAGGCAGAAGAAAAGTTTAATTTAATACCAAGTTGAGAGCAGAAGGACCTCCAAAAGCGAGAAACAAATTGGGAGCCTCTGTCCGATACAATTTGAGAGGGTATCCCATGTAGGCGAAAAATCTCCTTAGCGAATATCTCTGCCAATTCGGGAGAAGACGGGAGTTTAGGCAGGGGAATGAAGTGTGCCATCTTAGTAAACCTGTCAACCACGGTGAGGATAACAGTCTGTCTTTTAGAGATAGGTAGATCGACAATAAAGTCCATGGCCAAACAGGACCATGGTTTTTCTGGAACCTCCAAGGGTTGCAGGAATCCACATGGAAGCGTATGGGGTTGTTTGGTTTTAGTACAAACTTCACATGCAGCGATGAACTCCTCAATGTCCCTCCGTAAAGCAGGCCACCAGAAGTCCTTAGAGATCAACGCGTAAGTTTTGCGGATACCAGGATGTCCCGCCATCTTGCTATTATGTAAACACTGTAAAAGTTCCAGTTGAAGAGCAGGAGGAACGAAATGACGGCCCGCAGGAGTCTGTTTAGGTGCTAGATGTTGCAACTTAATGATCTCGGCCAGTAATGGAGAATGAATCCTGAGATTCGTATTAGCAATGATATTGCATTTCGGAACTATAGAAGAAAGAACTGGTTCAGGTACAGTAGAAGGTTCATATTGGCGAGATAATGCATCGGCTTTAGAGTTTTTAGAACCAGGTCTGTAAGTCAGTACATAATTGAAGTGAGTCAGGAATAAGGACCAACGAGCTTGTCTAGAGGATAAACGCTTAGCCTCCCCAATATAGGACAAGTTTTTGTGGTCCGTCAAAATCGTAATAGGGTGTAGGGTCCCCTCCAACAAATGTCTCCACTCCTTTAAGGCTTTAATGACTGCTAACAGTTCCCTTTCCCCGATGTCATATCTGCTCTCAGGCCCAGAAAATTTCTTAGAGAAGAAACCACAAGGGTGTAACGGTTTATCCACCCCTAACCTTTGAGACAGAACAGCCCCAACTGCTGTCTCAGAGGCATCGACCTCGAGCAAGAAAGGCAGAGTCGTATCAGGATGGACTAGAATGGGAGCCGAGGCAAAAAGTTCCTTGAGAGTCTTGAAAGCACCCAGAGCTTCCTTAGACCAGAACTTAGTATCAGCCCCTTGTTTGGTCATATTGGTAATAGGCGCAATGATAGAGGAGTATCCTTTAACCCCTTAAGGACCAAACTTCTGGAATAAAAGGGAATCATGACGTGTCAGACACGTCATGTGTCCTTAAGGGGTTAATGAAGCGCCTATAGTAGTTGGAAAAACCAATAAACCTTTGGATAGCCTTGAGTCCTTTGGGCAAGGGCCAGTCTAAAATAGATTGAAGTTTTACAGGATCCATTTTAAAACCCTCCCCAGAAATCACGTATCCAAGAAAGTCTACCTGAGACTGATCAAAACTGCACTTCTCCAATTTGCAATATAGACCATGTTGCAGCAGCTTGTGTAATACCTTTCTGACCTGTCTATGGTGAGTCTCAATCTCCTTAGAGTGTATTAGTATGTCGTCCAGGTAAACAATAACACAATCATGCTGAAACTCCCTAAGTACCTCATTAATCAAATCTTGAAATACTGCAGGAGCATTGCATAGTCCAAATGGCATAACAGTGTATTCGTAATGGCCATACCGGGTATTGAATGCCGTCATCCACTCGTGACCTTGCTGGATTCTCACCAAATTGTAAGCCCCTCTGAGATCTAACTTGGTGAAGATTTTGGAGCCCTTAAGACGATCAAATAACTCGGTAATCAGTGGGATAGGATAGGCATTTCTGACAGTTATTTTATTCAAGCCTCGGTAATCGATACAAGGTCTCAGCGTGCCATCCTTCTTCTTAATGAAAAAGAACCCAGCCCCGGCCGGAGAAGAAGACCTCCTGATGAATCCCTTTTCTAAATTCTCCCGAATATACTCCTCTAGAACCGAGTTTTCCTGAACAGACAAAGGATATACATGGCCCCTCGGAGGCATAGTGCCGGGTAGAAGCTTAATCTTACAGTCAAATGACCTGTGTGGAGGCAAAGAATCGGCATTCTTCTTGTCAAACACTGCCCTTAAGTCTAGGTAAAGGTCTGGTATTTGTCTTTCTGTGGACTGAGTAGGATTCTCCGGTATGTTAATATTAGCTAATGGAGAAACCTTGCACAAACACCGATCCTGGCAGCCCTGGCCCCACGAGAGTATCTCTCCTAACTCCCAATCGATAATAGGGTTATGTTTTTTCAACCATGGGTACCCCAGAACTATGGGAACGGAAGGAGACGAAATGAGCAGAAGAGATAAATTCTCCACGTGTAGGATACCCACATTTAAATTAATGGGTATGGTCTCACGAAAGATAACAGGGTCTAGTAGTGGTCTACCATCTATGGCCTCAACGGCCAAAGGTGTCTCCCTTAGCTGGAATGGGAAATTGTTCTTACTAGCAAAGGCTTGGTCGATAAAATTCTCAGCAGCACCGGAATCTATCAATGCCATAGCCCTTACTACTTCCTTCCCCCAAGTTAAGGAAACTGGTAGCAGAAGCCTGTGATCTTTATAATCAGGAGTAGAGGACAAAATAGAAACACCCAAGGCCTGTCCTCTAGAGAGACTTAGGTGCGAGCGTCTCCCGGGCGGTTAGAACAGTTCGAGAGTAAATGACCCTTGGCTCCACAATACATACACAAACCCTCTCTTCTCCTGTGCTGTCTTTCCTCCTCAGAGAGGCGGGTATACCCTTTCTGCATAGGTTCAGTAAGCAAAGATATCGTGGAGTCAGGACTTGGAACAGCGGGAGCTAACCTAAAAGAAGGTCTCTGGTTCCCCTCTCGAGTGTTCTGTCTCTCTCTTAGACGTTCATCTATACGAGAGATGAACGAAATTAAATCCTCTAAATTCTCAGGGAGTTCTCTGGTAGCAACCTCATCAAGGATTACATCAGATAGGCCATTCAAAAATACATCCATATACGCCTGCTCATTCCACTTGATTTCTGCCGCCAGAGACCTGAACTCTAGTGCATAATCCACCAGTGTTCGGTTCTCCTGTCTCAGGCGCAACAGTAATCTGGCTGCATTAACCTTTCTACCTGGAGGGTCAAATGTTCTTCTAAAAGCAGCTACAAATGCGTTATAGTTATAAACTAATGGATTATCGTTCTCCCATAGTGGGTTGGCCCATCTCAGAGCTTTCTCAATGAGTAGGGTGATAATAAATCCTACTTTTGCCCTATCTGTAGGATAAGAGCGAGGTTGCAATTCAAAGTGGATACTAATTTGGTTTAAAAAACCACGACACTTCTCAGGAGCCCCACCATAGCGTACTGGGGGGGTAATGTGAGAAGAAGCACCCACTGTGGCTACCTCTAGACCTGAACCGACAGGAGAAACAGGGGTATTACGTATCTCCTCTGGTGGTTTATTGGCACAAGCTAATAGAGCCTGTAGCGCAAGCGCCATCTGATCCATTCTGTGATCCATGGCTTCAAACCTAGGATCAGGAGCAGCCAGCTGACTGTTTGTACTTGCAGGATCCATTGGCCCTGTCGTAATGTCAGGATCGGGACAGGGATCCAACACGCAGAGTACAAACAGTAGCCAGATACGTATACCGGACCTTAGAATGGCCGGACTAACGTAAGTAGTACAGTATAGAATGGTCAAAGACAAGCCGAGGTCGAGGGTAACAGAAGACAGGTAAGCGAGAGACAAGCCGAATCAAGGGTAACAGAGATAAGCAGAGTAAGGTAAACAAGCCGGGTCAAAACCAAAAGGGATAATAGAATACACAAGCACTGAGTGACTAGAACAAGCTAGAACCACGACAGGGCAATGAGCTAATGAAAGAAGCTCTGTTAAATACCCTGTTCAGAGCAGTAACCACGCCCCCAAGGCGTCCTGATTGGTCCTGCAGCCATTGACTGACAGGTTGTTCCGGGGGAGTGTCCTGATGACTACTTCCTGCCTAGATGCTGTAAAAGGCAGTCACTCCCTCGCGGCCGGCCTAGCATGACCGGATAGACCGCGGGGAAGGGAGCCATCAGACCGTCTGGATGGAGGAACAGCTAAGTCTCTACCTCTTTCGGAGGTAGAGACCACAGGTACCCTGACACACACACAGGCAGACAGTCAGTCATACACACAGACACAGACAGTAATACACACAGACACACACAGAGGCAGACAGTAATACACACAGAGGCAGACAGTAATACACACAGACACACACAGTCATACACACAGACACACACACGCAGACAGTCATACACACAGAAACACACAGGCAGGCAGCCATACACACAGACACACAGAGGCAGACAGCCATACACACAGACACACAGAGGCAGACAGCCATACACACAGAGGCAGTCATACACACAATCACACACACAGAGGTAGACAGTCATACACACAGAGGCAGACAGTCATACACACAGAGGCAGACAGTCATACACACAGAGGCAGACAGTCATACACACAGACACACACACAGAGGCAGACAGTCATACACACAGACACACACACAGAGGCAGACAGTCATACACACAGACACACACAGGCAGACAGTCTCACACACACAGACAGACAGTCAGTCATACACACAGACACAGACAGTAATACACACAGACACACACAGAGGCAGACAGTCATACACACACACACAGACACACACAGGCAGACAGTCATACACACAGACACACACACACAGGCAGACAGTCATACACACACAGACAGTAATACACACAGGCAGAGAGTCACACTCACCTGACAATCCCACAGTTACCTGTGGAGTTCATTGTGGAGGCAGTGCAGCTCCTGGTGACTGCTTCCCCTGCAGCAGTTTTCCGGTGCTTTTAGCTCCGCCCCCGCCGCACGGTAAGCTCCGCCCCCGCTGCAAATAAAAAATAAAAAAAAAAACATTTTTTTTTTTTTTAAATCCACGGCGCCCCCTGCTCCATGGCGCCCTGTGCGGCCGCACAGCTCGCACACCCCTAAGGCCGGCCCTGGACACGGAGGCTCATATTATGCATAACTCTATACGCTTTATTTCCTCAGCAGCAAAGATAGAGGAATATAAATATATCAAAAATGAAAGAAAAAACCGTATAGGTACATAGGCAATCAATCACATAACATAGGAAGTGACTATATAAGGCCTGTGTCTCCCACAATCCTCCTCTTTCTTTGCTGCTTACCTCAGACAGCTAAGTATTTTGCTCTTGCTCTTGGATTTTTTCATGATTTATTGTTTATTGTGTGTTGTTATTGCTTATGGTTATTTGTTTCTGGTTGCCTTTATCTGTGCAACCTTCCGCTGGTGTGCTCGGGCTATCCCCTGTCCTGTGCCCTGGGTTTCCCTCTCGGCTCTTTGGTTTTCCCCTGCGCTCTCCCTACCCCCTGTGGGTGCCGCGCAGGACACTGTACTGTATTCCCGGCCGCAGCTGTTTCATCTGCCACGGCTGTGTTTTTCTGCTCTGCTGTTTCTCCTTGATCGCGGGCTGCCCGCGCGGGTAAGGTGCACGCGCCCCTTCCCCCGCCGGGAGTCAGTCCGCGATCGTTCTGTTGCACGTGCGGCGGCCATTTTGGACGGTCCGTCTAGCTCTGATCGGTCGCTCACTCTGCTACCGTGCGGTTTGTCTCCCGGTCTCTGGGTCCCCTGAGTGCACCAGCGGGCAGGATTTCCCTTTCCCTTGTACTTTATTGTGGGTTACTCAACCCTTCTGTTTTCGTTTATTTTAAAGGTACATTCCCTAGTCTACTATAGTTGTAATCTTTAAGATATATTTGCACATATATTTCTCTAGCCTTTTATACTTTATTCGCTTAAAGGTATATTTCCCTATTATTTTTGCCACCATGCAGGATAGGGATGATGGGCCTGAAGGCACCTCTGATGATTTTAATGCTGATAACCCTGAGGGAGCTATGGCCTCTCAGGAATTTCAGGCCCTGCTGGATGCCACTATGGCTTCTTCATTGCAAAAGGCTTTTGCTTCAGCTATGGGTGCTGTTTCTTCCTCCTTCTCTCAGTCCCTGCATTCTATGCTTATGCCCTCACTAGCTACTCCTACCCTCCTGGGTGTGGGGTCCCTTTCCCCTGCCCAGACTGTACCTGGTGCCCGTAAGGTGAAGGCTAAATCAAAGCACGTTGATTCCCACTCCTCGAAGCAGGTTTTACCTGCCATGACTGACACACTGGATGTGGTCACAGACAGCGCGCACCCCACGCGCAAAAGAGCCCCTGACCGGGCTAAAAAGGCTAGACTGTGGAAACGGGCTAAGGCCCTAGAGGATGAGTCGGATAGCAACCGGAGTGTGGAACGTGACTCTGATGCTATGGAGTATGACTCCTACGATGAGGGCGAGTCGGGCGAGGAATTACCCATTATGGGTGTTACCCCTTCTGGTTCCTCTACCATTACCCTTGGTCAGGCTTAGATCCCCACTGGGGACAGAAAGGCACTGTTCGACCCTGACGACCTTCGCCACCCACGCTCAGCAGAATGGGTCCATCCGGACCATATTGCCCAATATGTGGCTAAACGCCTGCGTACCCCCCTCTCCAAGGAGGGTTGCAACAAGCTACATTCCGAATGCCCTAGGCCCTCTCTCCCGGGCTCGGCCTGTAAGACTCCGGATATTGATCCCCAATTGCCCAGTTCCTGAACAAGTCAGACTGGAAGCCCAAAAAGGGGTTGGATTTTTCCCTCAAGGGATGCCAAGATAAAATATTAGATACCCTGGGCCCCCTGTCAAAATTGTATGAACTGCTAGATGCCACTAGAGCTGGGGATTCCATTTTGGATGTCGATGTGGCCATTGGATGGGTCCAGAGGGCGATCTGCCTTTTGGGGAACGCGAATACTGCCATGTCTTTGGAAAGGCGTAAGGCGATTCTCCTTAAGATCGACCCCAAGTTGGCTGCCATGACGGTGGCGGAACCTGACCCCTCTGAAGAGGGTTTATTATTCGGAACCTTCTTTGTTAAAGACCTAGGTTCCTGTGTGAAGACCTTTGCGGCCATAGACAAGGCCCAGGCAAACATGAAGCGCATGTTCGCACCCAAGGTTTTCGGGGGGGGGGGGGGGGCGGACGTAGCAGGAACCGTCCACCCGGCCGCGGCTTCCGAGGCTCGTTTCGAGCCACCTGAGGTTCTTTCTTTCCTTCCCGAGGATTTCAGGATACGAGGACACCTCCCTTCTTCCCGGCCTGGGGCTCCAGATACCCCCGTGGTTCCACTTCGGGCAGACGTCCTTATGGTGAGTACCCTTTTTTCCCCTCTCGATCATATACGGGTAGCAGGGAGGCTAGCCTTATTTTACCGAGGGTGGTCAGCGATAACTTCAGACACTTGGGTTCTGCTATGTGTGAAGGGTTATCACCTGGAGTTCGTTTCTATGCCTGTCCAAGTTTCCATCCCCAGAGAGTTGTCCCTCCCGCTGGATCAAGACGAAATTATTTCCGCTGAGGTAGAAGAGATGTTCACGAAAGGTGCCATAGAGGAGATGCCGTTGGCCTCTCCAGGCTTTACGAGCAATCTTTTCCTAGTGCCAAAGAAGGGAGGCGGGGTCCGCCCTGTGATAAATCTCCGTCCCCTCAACGCGTTTCTCCGCTACCAACATTTCCAGATGGAGGGCATACACTGCCTCAGGGACCTCCTTTGGCAATCGGATTGGTTGGTCAAGTTAGATCTGAAGGACGCGTATTTTATGGTCCCCATCGCGCTGGAACACAGAGATTACCTCCACTTCACGTGGCACGGGAGGCGATGGCGCTTTACTTGCCTGCCATTCGGCCTCTCCTCGGCTCCTTGGTGTTTCACCAAACTCATGAAGCCGGTAGTGACGTGTCTCCGCACCCGTGGGGTGCGATTGATTATTTACCTGGACGACATTTTGATCATGTCCCAGTCCAGGGACTCCTTACTGTTACACTTGGATTGGACGATCAACCTTCTCCAGAACTTGGGTTTTCTGGTCAACTGGGACAAGTCGGTCATGACCCCTTTACAGTCGATAGAGTTCCTGGGTTTCCAAGTGGATTCCATCAGGCAGTTCCTGTACTTGCCGGACTCCAAGATGAAGACCATTCAAAAGGAGCTCTGAAGGGCTCTTCGGGTGCCGGATATGTCCGTCAGACAACTGGCAAGGATTATCGGTCTTCTGGCGGCTTCTATTCAGGCGATATTTCCGGGCCCGCTACACTACCGTGCCCTCCAACGGCTCAAAGGTTCACACCTCCGTTCAGGTCATTCTTACGAATCCCGGATACGACTGGATGAGGAATCCAGAGACGAGATAGTGTGGTGGTTGTCCCACATGGAGGCCTGGAACGGAAGAGCCATCTTCGGTTCGATCCCGGATATCGTAATCGAATCCGATGCCAGCTTACACGGCTGGGGTGCTCATTGTGGAGATGTTTCCGCAGGAGGCAGATGGTCCGACATAGAGAAGTCCTTACACATCAATTGTCTGGAACTTCTGGCGGGGGCCTTCGCGATCCACAGCCTGACCCTGGACCGAGCAAACTGCTGCGTTCTCCTCAAGATGGACAACGTGTCGGCAGTCCGGTACATAAATCACCTGGGGGGAACAAAGCCCAGAATGTTGGCACTGTCGGCGAAGGACTTTTGGCAATTTTGCCTTCTCAACAATGTCTCGGTGCAGGCGGAACACATCCCAGGTCTGGACAATTCGGGAGACTCGGGGGATTGGTGCTTGCACGTTTCCGTATTCCAAGGTCTAGACAGACTATGGGGACGGTTCGAGTTGGACCTATTCGCTTCACGCCTGAACACTCAACTCCTGGAGTTTTACAGCTGGAGGCCGGATCTGGCAGCTGTGGCGACGGATGCTTTTCTCCAGGAATGGCCACCAGGCCGCCTATATGCCTTCCCACCGTTCAACATGATCGCTCGCACGATCTCGAAGTTGACCCGTCACAATTGTTCCCTGGAGCTGATCACACCTCTGTGGAGATCCCGTCCATGGTTTCCACGCTTGATGGGGTTGTCGGTGGACTACCCCCGACTGATTCCGAACTTCCAGGACCTTCTTCTGGACCCGGATGGGAACTCGCACGGACTGGTACTCGGTCATCAGTTACCTCTGATGGCGTGGCTCCTTTCAGGGGATCCTGGGTTGTCCCGAACGTTTCGCAGTCTACTCTCCTGCTCCTCGATAACGCCTGGGCTCTAGGTGTGAGATCGGCCTACCGCTCTTCATGGAACTCATGGTCTGGTTGGTGCATGGAACGGGCTGTGGATCCCGTATCTGCCCCTCTCCATTTGATTTTGGAGTTCCTCACATTTCTGTTTGATTCGGGCAAGGCGTATCACACTATCAACCTTTTCCGTTCCTCTATATCAACTGGACATAATGGTTTGGATGGTTCGCCCGTAGGCAAGCACCCTTTCGTGTGTCGTCTTCTCAAGGGCATTCGCCTTGCTCGCCCTCCCAAGGCTCGTTTCTCTGCCTTTTGAGACGTTAACATGATGCTACAGTTTCTGTCGTCATGGTATCCTAACCAAGATTTGACCCTTAAGCAATTGTCCTCCAAGTTGGTCATGTTGCTTAAGGGCCCTTGACTGGGACGCCATTGTTTTCACCCCGGTGGGTGTTAGCTTCAACGTATCCAGGAGGACAAAATCAGCTTCTAAGTCGTTTGTGTATCCTACATTCTCAGGGAGTCCGGCACTCTGTCCAGTGGATTGCCTAAAGGCCTATCTAGAAGCTACGCAACCTCTACGTTCATCGGATTCGCATCCCTTGTTCATTTCTTTTCGTGCCCCTCACCGACCTGTTTCAATGCCAACGCTGGCGCGTTGGGTAAGATGGCTCCTGTCTATGGCGGGTATAGACACCTCTGTCTTCACGCCGCATTCGGTTCGGGGAGCTATGGCTTCGAAAGCGTCTACAGTTGGATGTCGATAGGAGGACATTATGCGAGCAGCGGATTGGTCTCGAGAGTCGACCTTCCGCAATTTCTACTTCAGACCTATTGTGCACATCGCATCTCAGGTGATAGCACATCTTTGAACTTGCATAATATGAGCCTCCGTGTCTTTAATAAAATTCCCAGATTTTACTATTAACATGATGTAAAGTCATGATTTTATTAAAGACACGGAGGCGAGTATTATTCCCTCCCACCCTCCCAGTGTGGGGTATGGGGTGAGATGCGATTGGCATATTCAGGTATGTTGAGATTTGGTCTGTTTTATTTGAATTTCATGTATTCTGTATGGTTATATTGATTAATTATGTCTATTATATTTTTCAGATTTCTGTTTTGTCATATGAATAATCGACAGTCTGTTTTGGTAAGCCCACAGTTTGGAGTTTGGTTATTACCATATTTCTCTCTCTCTTTTAGCTTGAAGTTATCAAATTGTTCCGGTTTCCGGTTTTGGCCAAGTGGGATATCGTTCTTCTTACCTGGTCTTCGGTTTTCGCAAGAAAGAGGAGGATTGTGGGAGACACAGGCCTTAAATAGTCACTTCCTATGTTATGTGATTGGTTGCCTGTGTACCTATACAGTTTTTTCTTTCATTTTTGATATATTTATATTCCTCTATCTTTGCTGCTGAGGAAATAAAGAAAGAGTTATGCATAATACTCGCCTCCGTGTCTTTAATTAAATCATGACTTTACGTCATGTTAATAGTAAAATCTGGGAATTCAAACACAATAACTTACAAGTAGAAATATATATATATATATATATATATATATATATATATATATACATACATACTTACATACTTACATACACACACATACACATAGTCATTTATTTCCTCAAAAGAGTCTATTCTTCATTGTTTTGCAATGCTAAAATCTGAGATTAAACTACTTTCATAGCTAAAATGAATGATACATGGTTTACTTATTACATTTTATGAAGTTGTGCTATATGTGTATAAAACATAGAATTTTGCAGTACAGTTTATCTTCTTGAGGGAGGGAGATGTGAAGAATAGATACAGAACTTGTTTGAGGCAGGGATCAATCAATTAGGGAGCTATTCATTTTTTGAACATTCGTAAAAGTTCTCATGAAGTTTGTTTGGACGTGCGTGCCCTTAGGGTTTTAGATCAAGGTTTTGCAGAGGATGTGATTTTGCAAAGTCATCTGACACAGTTCCTCACTAAACATTACAGTACAAATCAAAAGCAGGTGGCTTCAGTGGAGCTGAACAAGGTATAGAGAGTAGTTGTCAATGACATTTTTTCAAATTGGATAAAGGTGGTAAGCAGTGGTGTATCCTGGTTTTGTGCTGCCCTAGGCATGCTAAAACTCAGGTGCCCGCCCCCCCCTCGCACTACCCCCTCTTCCCTGCCTTCTAAATACACACACACACATTCACTGACAGACACGCATACACTAGCTAACAGACATACACACTCACTAACAGACACAGTCACTAGCAGACACGCACAGTCACTAACAGGCGCATACACTCACTAACAGACACACAGAAACTAACATACACACACATAGTAACACACTCCCTAACATACACTCACTAACAGACACACACACACACTAACAGACACACACACTAACAGACACACACACTAACAGACACGCATACACTAGCTAACAGACATACAATCACTAGCTGACACACACAAACTAACACGCATACACTCTCACTAACAGACACACACAAACTAACAAACACACACATATTAACACACTCCCTAACAGACACACATACACTCACTAACAGACACACACACACACACTCACTAACAGATACACACACTGACACACACACTAACAGACACAGACACACACACACACACACACTAACAGTCACACACACTAACAGACACACTCACTCACTAATACACACACACACACGCAAACATTAGCACACTCACTTTTTCTTTTAAAAATTTAAACCCCCCCAGCCTCCTTACCCCTGGGGGTCCAGTGGCTTCTGGGCTGCTGGGAGGTTGGGTGGGCGGCACTGGCGAGGGAGCACTTTCCTCTGAGCGCTCTGCTCAGCTCCCTCGCGCGCCACAGAGTGAGGCTGGGAGACGGAATATGACGTCATATTCCAGCTCCCGGCATCACTCTGCGGGCAGCGCGCGAGGGAGCTGAGCAGAGCGCTCAGAGGAAAGTGCTCCCTCGCCAGCACCGCCCGCATGGATTTTTACCTAGCCGCCCGCCTGCCTGGACTGTTAGCCGCAAGGCTAACAAGACATTTGCCCTGGGCATTTGGGGGCGGATTTTTTTGCCGCCCCCTGGAAAATGCCGCCCAAGGCCTCGCGGCTAATACATCCCTGGTGGTAAGTGGTGTGCCTCAGAGGTCTGTTCTGGATGTACCTGTGTTGGCAGATAACACAAAACTAGGTTAGGCAATACAGTCTGAGCACAATAGTGCTTCGTCCTATGCACTTTTACAGCATTCCTATGGATAGCACACTGGTTGGATAAGTGCTCTCCTTAGAGTGAATGTTGAAAGCATAAGAAAGAAGCAGGTAAACCTGAAAAAAGAAAAAACATATTAACCTTTTTTTTAGCCTGCAGAATGAGGCAACTATGGGGGTGGAGCCAAGCTGCAGAACGGAGAGGTCGCATGGCACTGCAGCTCCAGCGATTCAAACTCAAAATACCCTAATTTAACCTGAAAAAACCCAACCAAAATGGCCACAAACCTAAGCCACAACAGAGGAGCCAGGATGGGACGCAAAAATAAGAAACAGAAGCCTAAACAACCCAGACTTGGCCTCGATATTGGAGCCATGTGGAGGCAGGCAGTGACCGTGCCCAAGATGGCCGACTTCCCAGAAACTTACTCCGACCTGTCGGATGACCTCTCCCAGGGGGAGGACGCACATAACCCCCCTGGCCAACCGGTACTATAACTACCAAGTCTCTGGGCCCCGATAATGCACCTGTCACAACAGCGGTGCTCAAGGCGCTGCTGACAGGCCTGCAGACCACGCTCCAGACAGAAATGGTGGGCCTCCGCACGGACCTCCAGGGCATAACCGGGAGACTGGGCAACCTGGAAGACACCTCCCCCACCACAGCGGCCCATATTACCTCCATGCAACAAGAGATAAGGAGTCTACAGAGCAAAACAGAGGTTTTTGAGCGGCGGTTCGCCACACTGGAGAACGCACTCCGAGCAGCCAACTTAAAGGTACGAGGAATACCAGACGACATGCCGGCGGAGGAATTACCGCACTTTGTGCGACGACTCCTGGCAGCACTGCTGCCACCATGGCAAGCTAAAGCCATAAGCCTTGACGGAGTCCATAGAGTCCCCAAACCGGCCAAAGCCCCAACAGCGGCCTCCAGAGACACCATAATCCGCTTTCAGCGGAGGGAGGACAGAGCGGCAACTATGGCGGCAGCAAGGAACCATGCCCAATACTGTTTTGAATCCATGTCACTCACCTTTTTCACGGACTTATCTGACAGTACCTTGGCATGGAGGAGATCGTTTAAGCCAATCACTATGCTCCTTCAACAACAAGGCATAACATACAGATGGCGCCCCAACCGTTCCCTGCTGGTAACAAAGGGCGAGACCACCCACGAGGTTTACGACCTGCAAGGAGCGCAGGACTTATTACCCAAGCTGGGCCTGCCTCACGAGGCCACGCACCCCACAGCATACCCCGAGACCATCAAGCCGCGACACAGGTGGGATCCTGAAAAGGCGAAAACTTTTGTCCCGCGACGACTCGGACACGGCTCCCCTGCCGACAACCCACCATGATAGCTCCCAGAGACATAAAATTCACGAAAAATTAATGGCCGGGACTGTTTGACCAAACCTCAAATAGTGGTCACTTGCCATGACCCCACGGTTGTTTATTTTATGGTAAATTTGTTTGCTTATTTAGCCTAATTAGCCTGTTTTGCTTAATGTTACACTTTTTAGCCTCTCCTCACTACCACACTTACGGATGATGCCAGATATCCACACTTAACGCACTCACGCCTCTGCCACCCACCCGATCAATTACCTCTCTCCCCCCCTGTCTGCCCTAAGCAGATGCCAGACGATGCATACCCCCAAACTGTGGACAGACGGGCGTAACTCACACCCAGCAACCAGATACTTCACAAGCCACACACCCACTTACACGGCTACAACGAGAAAACCACATCCCATCACGGCACAATACATTGCCTTACTCAGCCTTCTAACTTTCGGAACAGCCCACTACGAGCATAGTGGGGTATACTTTTTGGCACATACACCAACAGCGCAAACGTAACCACTTAGCATGCCACACATCAAGTATCAATTGGTTATTCTAAAACCTCTATCATACTCCACTTTCAAGCACACATAGGTTAACCAGCCGATGTTATCATTAACCTGCTTTACCATGTGTACATATTCTCTTTAACGAACCTACATGTTACTAGTCTATCTCATCAAAATATAAAAGCTATGCCAAGAAATGCTATGTAATTGCTCGCACTCGCTGTTGTGGCGTTGCAAAAGTGAATGTAATCTTCTGCACAAGAAAAACAAAGAATTAAAAAAAAAAGAATGAGGCAACTATTACATTCAAAACAAAGCTTTTGAATGAGACAGTTATCTCAAAGTGATGTATGTGCCTTTAATGAAGTGACTGTGTATAATGCATTTGTGTCCATGCCATATTATGGAGGATAGGGGTGGTAAATTATCTCAAGTTTTTAGTGAGTTAGTTTTGGTCACATAATTTAGGCCTGGATTTAGGCCTGGAAAGGGGGAATAGTCATAAGTATAAGTCATGGTCTGACTATGTCACAGTGCCAATGTACATAGAAGATCTAAGTAATAATTTGACAATTAAAAATAGTCGATACAGGAATACATCTAACTCTGATGAGCCGGGTGAGAAAGGCTCTATCTTGTCAGAAAGGTGCCTGCAATAGTAATATGCTGGGGTTCACAAATAACTGCAATGTACAACAGGTGGGACTCTCTCTGTGTCTAAGGGATAGAGGGGGACTCTACAGGGCAACGAGGAAGTAGAATAACAGCAGTTGGGGGGGCGGAGCCGAACTGCCGAGGAGAGCGGTCGCAGATAACTAGAGCTCCTGATACAACACGACGGAAAACTGCCTAAACTAATTAAGAATTACCCACTAACCCCCCAAAAGATTGCTGGAACCCCCAAGAGCAATATGGGAAAGAAAAATAAAAAGCCGGGGCCGGCAAAACCTACCTCTGGGCTGACGATCGGAGATATGTGGAGGCAAGCACGAGGCCCGACAGAACCCAATATGGCGGCCCTTCATGGCGGCTGCTCTGATTTTTCTGATGATCTATCCGGAGACGCAGAGGACGACTACCTACCAGCTCCAGTCATGCCACAACGGGCCAGACCCCAAGGGACGACTACCGACACTGAATTGGTGACCACAGGGGTGATGAAAGCCCTACTGGCTGATCTTCAAAAGAATATACTGGCTGATGTACATGCCCTCAGGGGAGAAATACAGGGCCTGACAGGCCGCATCAACACGCTGGAAACTTCCTCACAGAGCCACCAGCAGGACCTGTCATCCTTACAAAAGGCAGTACAGGACTTACAAGGGCAGAACCGGCTCTATGAACGCCGATTCGCGGCACAGGAGGACACCAGAAGAAGGCAAAACTTGAAAGTTAGAGGGCTACCGGACGAAATATCGGAGTCCGAACTACCGCACGTTATTCGGCGCATGATAGCAGCCATATTGCCGCATGGACAGCCCGAAGCCATCACCCCTGCGGACATATTTCGGATCCCTAAACCCCCCAGGGCACCGTCTTCAGCCACAAAAGACACCATAGTCACGTTTCGCACTGGGAGAGATAAATCTGTGATCCTCACGGCCCTACGGGGCAAAACCCCACTACAGTTCGACAACAGGGGACTAACCTTCTTTGCCGATCTGTCTAACGGCACCTTGGCCTGGCGCAGGTCGCTTCGGCCACTCACCTCCCTGCTCCGCCAAAATGGAATCAGCTACAACTGGCGGA
The DNA here is from genome assembly GCF_036172605.1 of Pelobates fuscus. Taxonomy (NCBI): domain Eukaryota; kingdom Metazoa; phylum Chordata; class Amphibia; order Anura; family Pelobatidae; genus Pelobates; species Pelobates fuscus. The sequence goes on from NC_086322.1 coordinate 148,008,695, forward strand.
ATCCCAGGACTCTCAGCGTACAACGAGGAAAGGACTTCCACCTGATCCACGACATCCAGGATGCACCGGACCTTCTGCAGACTCTGGGCATCCCACAGGACTCCCTCGCCCAAGAAGGACTTCCTCACCTGACCACATCGGACCATAATTGGGATCTGACGAAAATCAACCCGTTTATCCCGAGAGGCTCAACCCCTGTGTCTTATGCTGCTGTCACTACCTAACACTCGTGACTCACCGTGGACTATATTCTCCTCAGAAACCGCATGGATGACACCCCAGCAGACAACCCTGGGACACCTATGAGAAACACCGATTTCTCCTTGGACTTGTAATGTATATGTCTGTTTAACAGAATGCCTCCCCCCCCCCCCCCTTAGGGCACTACGGGGCCCTGACCCTCCCAGACCCGTTTTCAGATGACGGGCCGTATAACGGCTTTACTACCTCCCTAACACCTACCAACGAGGTCCAGCAATACAGCAATAACTCACCCACGCACACCCACCTCACAAACGACCAGACACTGACGAGCACCAATCCAGGAGCTGACGGGGAACACAAAAATACACACTGCCACACATCACGCCACACCTAACCACACACACATTCACACCAGGCCACCAATTGGGTACTGACCAAGGGAGGACAGAGCGCACACACCAGCCCCAGGGTGCCGTCAGCTACGACAGGTACGGTCCCCCCTCACACACCACAATGTTTGGCACAGCGCTTATCCCCGATCGACCCACGACAGATCTTACACGACAGCTGGTGGACCTGCAAGCTATGGTTCCCTAACCACCCACATTGAATAGCACAACGCAACTAAAGTGATAACACAATGTTTGAAATGTGCGACTGACTAGCCTACACTCGTAAACGGTAGGGAAGCCTCACTATGTTATCTATCTCTGTTAAAGTTATGTATATATGTATATGGGTTTATAACGTAGTTACCTAACTATCGTTTTGAGCACCGCGCAGAACAAACCGTACCCCTTTTCAGACCTTCTCTGATCTCATCCAACGTAATTCCTAGCCTAACTGGTCTGATAGTTACCTTTAAAGCTCGTTATCTCTCACACACCTAACATAAACTCAAGCGATAACCACTGGGGTACCCTATTGCTTAATTACTTAAAAGGAACAAAGTCAGAAAATAGTAGGTAGCTTAAACTGTGCAATGTAAACAAGACGCTACGTAACTTAGGAAGTGATCACAATAATATCTAGTAGGCCACCGCTCTGCCACTATTACCTGGTCACTGCTAGTATTCAGGACTCTATCTCAACTCTTTAGTTCTTGCTAAATCACCATGTTAGCCTATGGGCAGTACACATGTGGAAGTTGGGTACCCTGCCAAGGTATCAGCTGATATTCAGACTACATGAGCTGGCTGCCAACTCAGCTAAGTCTGACAGGGACTCTAACCCAGGCAGCAGAAAACCCAGCGGTACACAAGCGACAATCATCTTATTATTTGGTTTAGCACTGTAATTCTATTTAAATGCCTAGGATTAGTATAGCCTAGTATCACTCGCTCAATAGATAATCCAAACATGCTCTGCCTAGCCTGTAATTCAAATTGAAATTAACATAATGCTTAATCAGCCTGCTACCATACCGTTTTTTTTTTTTTTTTTTCTTTGTTCTTTCTTTAATGATATAACAATTTGTTATTTAATGCAAAGATCGCAGATTATCACAAGGATGTCTCATCACACCTTTTATATATAGGTGGCTTGTCTAGCGACATTTAAACCTGAGAGTTGCCATGTTGACAGCTACACTTATGGTGCAAATATAATGTTAATTGTTAATTGTTAAAAATTGTTAAAAATTGTATTAAGCTCTATAGTAACACAATATCACATATAGTGCCTTCACTTACTTTAAGAGACGACAACAAAGTCGATAGCAAAGCTGTGTAATTTAACGCTGTCAGCCATACATGTATAATCACTAACGGATCCAAGCAACGACCGTGCAGATTACGCTGTCAAGCTGTATTATATGTCTATCTTGTTCAGTTAACCCTAAAAATGTGCAATGCCCTTCATGCCATAGTGTTATACCTTTCTATGTATCATCTGGTTTGCCTCAGCTGTTGTGGCAGAACAAACCTGCCTGTTACTTATTTGCACAAATAAAATAAAGAATTTAAAAAAAAAAAAAAAAAAAAAAAAAATAACAGCAGTTGGCAGAAGAAAAAATTGCTGCTCTTGAGGGCTGCAAGGTGCAGAGAAACAGCATCAAGCATCCATCTCGGAACAATTTGGGAAGCCTCAATTACTTTTTTTTAATCATGCCCATGGAAATCTGAGTACATTTTTGGCATTTGCAATGTACATACAATAAACAAAGTATGGAGAGACTAATTAACAAAAAGCATAACCATCTGGGTGCTAATCCTCACTGGTATTCCCTCAAATACCCATATAAATAGTAATCTAACAAGAAAGAGAATGCACACCAAAAAAAGCCACAATAGTCACTTAACCTGGTTTAATGAGCCAATATCAGATACAGGCAAAAACAAACAATTATAATTAAAGTGACAAAATAGGCACAAAAAATAAATCAAAAAAATATCAATGATAATTACCAAAAGTTTTCACAAGCCTAACAGGGCAGAAACAGGACACAAAAAGTAACCCCCCAACGTTTCGGCACCTCCTGGTTGCCTTTATCAAGGGGGCATTTGCAATGTAAACATATAATAGTGGCTAGCTAAACAGTGTTTTGTGATAGAACATAGTAGCCTGCTGATTCCAATCAGAATTTGCTTCAGTTCTCCAGAGATTAAAAAAAGTACATGTATTTTATATTTATCTGTTTATTTAAGGTCAGATGTGTTGTGATAATTATTTGTATCTAAAATTACCTTATGGCTAAGAATAAAATAAATGTATACACACATTCGACTGTACAATTCTGTAAAACTTTTTACTGAACTTTTAGCTTTGCAAAGCTTAAGAGGTGACTTCCCCACCTTAAAAGAAAATATCATATGTTTCCACCATCTCTGGACTGTAATGTGAAAGGTTTGGTTCCCAAAGATATAAATGCAATCATATATTCCAGAAAACACTGCAGAGGAAGAAAGAAGTTGCAGTTTTTTTTCTTTCGTTTTTTTTTCCACTGAAACTACGTTATAGCTCTCAATATTTAAGCAAAAGTTTCAAGTATAGTGTCCTGGGAGTTTTGAGGGGCAAATTGTTCAAAAGCAAATTAATTTCAAAATATATGATTTTGAGAGGTACCTGGACAAAACAATGAATTACTTTGATGAATAGATATCTGAGATCAACCAGTTGTGAATAACAGAATATGGAACTATATGTCGATCTCAGAGAGGGACTTTTCAATAGTAAAAACTAAAAAAGTCTAATTATGGACAAATTGTCAAAAATTCAAGTCTGACAATATGCTTAGTAAAACTGACTAACTGCAAAAATCCTGTGCAAACTCTTGGAGCGGCTTCCGCAGATCTGTATGTCGAACTATGAGGTTCTGGGCCATTTTTGCCCTATGCTTCTTTGCTGCTCTGCGGATAGGCGAGCTGGTGGCCCCAAGTACGCGGGCGCCGGCTGCCATGCAAATCTCGGATATCAGGGTTTTGACGGGGGATGTCACGTTGTGCATTCATAGGTCAAAGACGGATCAGACAGGAGAGGGCGCTTTGGTTCGGATTAAGGCTACGGATCAGCGGTTCTGCCCGGTTAGGTTGGTGCGAGAGTTCTTGGAAGTACGTGGGTCGGAGGCGGGGTCCCTGTTGAGGCACCTGGATGGGTTATCACTCAGCCGGTTCCAATTCGCCAGAGTGCTTCGGGCTGGTGTTATAAGTATTGGTTGTCTCCCGGACACTACACTACGCATTCCTTTCGGATAGGGGCGGCTACTCAGATGAGTCTGCTGGGACTCCGCCCAGAGGCACTCAAGCGTTTGGAGCGCTGGCAGTCGGGCTGGTTCCAACTTCTCCTCGTTTTATATGGATCATCGGACACTCCTTTGTTTATTGGGCAGCTAGGCAGGCCGAGAGTAGATCCTATGGCCGTAACCTCGGTTTCCCATACGAGGTAGCACGGGTACGTTGGAGGGGTATCCGGCGTCTGTCCTGGGATGGATTATATGCCGAGCTGGTTCAGCTCAGGTGCTAGGTGTTGGGCCGGTGACCCTGGTGATTTACGCGGGTGGGAACGATGTCGGACCGCGACAGTCGGTTGACCTGCTGCACGCGATGCGGCATGACGTGGCCCGCTGTTTTGCGTTGTTCGGGGACCTGACCTTCGTCTGGTCCGAGATCGTGCCTCGCCCGGCTTGGCGAACCGATGGAAGGGGGAAGGCCCTAGAGCGCTATAGGCGCAAGGTCAATATGACCATGTCCAGGTTCGTGCGCCACCTGGGGGGTATAGTGGTAAGACACTTTGAGTTGGAAGGGGACAATGACGCGTTAATGAGACAAGATGGTGTGCATTTGTCCCCCTATTGGGTTAGACGTCTTTAACATGGGCCTGCAAGCAGGAATTGAGGCTGCACTGTTGGTCGGGGGGGCGCGATGCCCGCGCAGTGTAGTGCAGGTGGGCATCGCGGTGGCGGTTTTCCCTGGACAGCGCAGAGGAAAAAAGGAACATTGGGGAGTCAACAGCCTGCACGGAGCTGATGGCGAGGAGCTGGCTGTCGAGGCTCATGGTACAGAATGTGGGAGAACTGCCTGTTGGGCAAATACCCAGCAGCTGGCAGAGTTGGACTGAGTTAAACTTGTTATCTTAAAGGAACACTATAGTCACCTAAATTACTTTAGCTAAATAAAGCAGTTTTAATAAAGACCATTCCCCTGCAATTTCACTGCTCAATTCACTGTCATTTAGGAGTCAAATCACTTTGTTTCTGTTTATGCAACCCTAGCCACACCTCCCCTGGCTATGATTGACAGAGCCTGCATGAAAAAAAACAACTGGTTTCACTTTCAAACAGATGTAATTTACCTTAAATAATGGTATCTCAATCTCTAAATTGAACTTTAATCACATACAGGAGGCTCTTGCAGGGTCTAGCAAGCTATTAACATAGCAGGGGATAAGAAAATCTTAATTAAACAGAACTTGCAATAAAGAAAGCCTAAATTGGGCTCTCTTTACAGGAAGTGTTTATGGAAGGCTTTGCAAGTCACATGCAGGGAGGTGTGACTAGGTTTCATAAACAAAGGTATTTTACTCCTAAATGGCAGAGGATTGAGCAGTGAGGCTGCAGGGGCATGTTCTATACACCAAAACTGCTTCATTAAGCTAAAGTTGTTCAGGTGACTATAGTGTCCCTTTAAATAAAGCTGTGGCCGTTGCCCTTATCCACAAGAATGATGTGTCACGTGTATTATTGGGGGGCAGCGGGTTTTTTGGTTGGGACTGGTTGGGTCAGCAGTCATGTTCCCCTGAGATATTTTCGCTAGGACAAATTATAGTGCCTTGACGTGCTTGTTTATACTCTTGATGATAATGTCATCCACTATCAACAACATTGTGTCACATTCGCCGACGGTACTCACCTGTCCCAGGGCGTCCACAACGCCCCAGAGGTTAGTCTGCAGCGGTTATAGTGCCTGTTGCTGCACCACCCATGTCTGCATACTTTGAACCTCTATTCACGGCCAGGAAACTCAGAATGATTGCTCCAGCATTCCAAGATGGCAGCCGCTGCATGAGGAGACTGGTCTGCAGGTCAGAGGTTGGAGGAGGTATGGCTGAGGGACGGAGCAAGGACAATGATGCATCCAAGATGGTGCTGAGTGACACAATCAGTCACATTGACCTCAGGTAACCCCTCCTACAGGTGAGACCAGATTATGTGGTCCTTTATAAGCAGAGCACACCTTTCAGTCAGTGCTTGGTTGTTTTGTTGCCTGCCAAAGAACTCCTAGCATTTTTTCCCTGTGTTTCCTATCCTTTCTGGTTTCCTGACTTTGCTTGCTCTCTGAATTTTGCTGATTGCCGTCTGCCCTGACCTCTGGACCGTCTGACCCTTCTTCGGATACCTTGCCTTGGATTTTTCTGTTATTTTATTAAAGCTCCCGGGCCATTACTGAACCAACAGAATCCTGTTCTCAACCTCAGGATCTCTGTGGATTGTGCTTGAAAGGGAGAGCTGTTACTGCACCTGAGTTCCAGGACTGAACACAACCCCAGTGGTTTTTATACATTGTAGCCATAGGCATGCCCACACTTTGCATTAGGGCTTCCATGTAGAGTGTGGAGATGCTAGTGGCCGTCTGAGTTACTAGGCAGTAATGTAAACACTGCCTTTTCTCTGAAGAGACATACTATACCCACCAGACCTACATTATGCTGTAGTTGTTCTTGTGATATAGTGTCCCTTTAAGTGTATACAGACACTTAAGTCATGTCACGTACCCACTGCCACATACACATTCTCACTCACAAACAGATATGCACTGTCAGACACCCACACTGCCATGCACACACAATGGAAGACACACAAACTCACTCCTAGGCAAATGCACTTTGAAAAGATTATATATACAGTGGAACCTTGGAGCTCGAACAGTCCCGTCGAACAATTTGGAAGTCGAACAAACATTTTTTTAGTAAAAAATGTCTTGGTGCGCGAACGATCTTCTATACCCGAACATACAACAAAGAGCCATTAGTAAAAAATGGCTCAGTATGCAAACGATCTTCGGTACCCAAACATACATCAAAGAGCCAAATGTCTTGATCCGCAAACGATCTTTGGTACCCGAACATACAACAAAGAGCCATGTTTTATTTTCAAGTCAGACAATTATTATAAATAATTGTAATAATGGCCAATAGTAAATGTTTAGCAAGTTGAAAGGAAGGAACCACTCAAATAAATGTAAGGTGCTTATTATTAGCGTGATTACATATAAATGTAAAATGTTGTAATTTTAGGGGTCAGGAACGGATTAATCAATTTTACATTAATTCTTATGGCAAATGTTGATTTGGTTCTCGAACACTTCGGGACTCGAACAGCTTTCGGGAATGGATTAAGTTCTAGTTCCAAGGTTCCACTGTATGTATATATATATATATATATATATATATATATATATATTGCCAACCACCCCAGTTTTCCTACCATTCTGCTGCAGCAATCGTCCAGGTGCTGTCTGGAGTAATTTGACCAAACTCTGACCTCTAAAGCCAATTTGGTGTCCTGATTAAATTCGGTGCTTTTGCATCCGAATGCTAAACAAATTATAGGATTCAAAAGATTTACAAAGCACCATATTTTAAACTAAATAGGGAGCGAATGCATCTAGCAGGATGGACATTTGCAAATTATCGTCCACTTGTCTTCATGTAAGCGAACAAGAATTTAAGGAGCTATTTGCTACCTACTGGCAGCATTAGCAGAGTACGGTCCAGCTGAAATCTGACCAAACACAGGGCAAAATTTTGACATTGTTAAATAGTGTGAACAATGTCCAGATTTTGCATTTTAAATGGCTCCGTATGCAGCCGGATAGTTTTGCACCATTCGGTTTAGACTTTAGTTAATAAGCCCGCTAGTTTTATTACTACACATTCACATTCACACGTACACAAGTATAGACATAGACAGACTACATGTGGGAAGTTGTGGACTTTCCCTTTTCAATGGAAGAATAAAAGATACCCTTAGCTACATAAGGGCCCTATAGCTGCCTAACTTTGAATGTATACTATAACTGCTGGGGTTGCTGTTCTGCTTCCTGGACCATGTACTCTGTATCAACTCCATGCCCTCTAATCGAAAAAAAACACACTTTTCATGCCCTCTAAATTACCTCTCAGTGACCTTTATATATATACTGTCTAAATATATTGGGGGAATGTTTTTCATATATGTTTTACATTTACTTACACATTGTTGCACTAGATGGTGAGACTTGAATTGTTTCCTGGCTATGTTTTCATAGTCCAAGTTAGTGACTGTCTGTTGAAGGAGGGCTTGTTTATTGGGGATATTTGTGGATTTCAAGGTCCTGACTAGGAGTGTGAGGGCCACGATAAGCGTATGATATATTAGGATAGCAAAACTTTTAGGGAAGTCATCTTTTTGTGGCTGTTAAAAAATAAAAGTGACATTTCTGGCTGGAATGTGATGTGTGAATGTATCATCTCAGAGAGTGTGTTTTTGACAATTTTCCAGAAAGGTCTAAGATGTGTACATGTCCACCATATGTGGTACATCATGCCGGAATCTCCACGGCATCTCCAGCACATGTCTGATGTACCAGGATAAATTTTTGCCAATCATTCTCTGTGCACATATCTAATGGTTATAGGTTAGGATGATCTTAATGGGACACTCTTAGCACAGAACAAATTTAGATTAAAGGAATACTACAGGGTGGGGCGAGGCCTGACACTAACAAGCAGGGTGCAAGTTCGCAGAGCTCCAGGCATAATCTTTAAAATATGACTTAAAACTTATTCAGTTTAGAAATGGAGTAGTACTGCATACTCTAGTGCTCACCAGCCCAGAAAGGGTACAATTCCTGGGGGATTTGAGGAGGCTTTGAAGGCGCTGCTTCCCTACATCCTTTCCTATACAGTAGTTATTTATGACCGGTGAGAAGAGAATCTGGTTTGGGAAGTAGTAGCTGCAGGGCCGTCTTTACCGCGGGGCAAACGGGCAGCTGCCCCGGGCCCAGTTACTCTTGGGGGGCCTGAAGCAACTGCACCGTGGGCCCCGCTGGCCTCAAGCATTTCCCCCACCACCGGTGCAACCGATGCACTAAGGAGGCCCACTGGGTGGCCTATGCACTAAGGGCCACCCGTTGGGCTTCTGTCAGCAGGGGCCCGGTCTTGCGTTCTGGTGCTTTAAAAGCGCGACCGGGCCCTCTTGCTTTACGGCAGCCGGCTGTGAGGACATGATGGCTGCGCGTCACTTCTTCCCATAAAGAGAGGAGCGTGCAGGAGGAAGAGGCAGAGCGGTGGGGGTCTGGGCCGAGCTTAGCTACCCAGACCCCAACTGCCAGCACCTTCAGCCACCAGTGGGAAAGCCACCCTCCATGGTAGGAAGGGTGGGTTTAATAGTGTAAATTTTGTGTGTGTATCTGTGAATGTGTCAGTATGTCTGTCAGTGTATGTGTCAGTATGTGTCAGTATGAATGTCAGTGTGTGTGTCAGTATGTCTGTCAGTGTATGTGTCGGTATGTCTGTCAGTGTATGTGTCAGTATGACTGTCAGTGAGTGTGTCTGTATGTCTGTCAGTGTGTGTGTCAGTAGGTCTGCCTGTGTGTGTCAGTATGTCTGCCTGTGTGTGTTAGTACATCTGTCAGTGTATGTGTCAGTATGACTGTCAGTATATATGTCAGTATGTCTGTCAGTGTAGGTGTCAGTGTGTCTGTCAGTGTATGTGTCAGTATGACTGTCAGTGTGTGTATCAGTATGTCTGTCTGTGTGTGTCAGTATGTCTGTCAGTGCGTGTGTTTGTGTGTCAGTATGCCTGTGAATGTATGTCAGTATGTCTTAGTATATGTGTGTGTCAGTATGTCTGTCAGTGTATGTGTCAGTGTGTCAGTATGCCTGTGTGTGTGTCTGTGAATGTGTGTCAATATGTCTGTCAGTATATGTGTGTCAGCATGTCTGTTAGTGTATGTGTCTCTGTGTGTCCATATGTATGTCAGTGTGTGCATGGCTGTATCAGTATGGCTCTTTGTGTCAGTATGTCGGTGTGTGTGTTGGTGAATGTGTCAGCATGTCTGTCAGTATGTCTGTGTGTCTCTCAGTATATATCTGTCTATGTGTCAGTAGGTCTGTCAGTTTATGTGTCTGTGTAAGTATGTCTATCAGTGTATGTTTGTGTGTCAGTTTGTCTGTCTCTATGTGTCTGTATAGCTATATGTTGTCATTGTGTGTATCTGTGTGTGTGTGTGTCAGTGTGTATATGTGTGTGTGAATCTTTATGAAGTCTGTGTGTGTGTATCTGCAAGTGTGTCAGGTGTGTATATGTGTGTCTGTGTAACTGCATGTGTCAGTGTTTGTATCTTTGAGTATGTCAGGATGTGTACCGGTATGTCTGTATGTGTGTCAGTGTGTATCTGTATGTTGGCTTTGTGTGTTTCAGTGTATCTGTATGTTGTCAGTATGTGTATCTGTATGTTATTAGTATGTGTGTCAGGTTGTGTATCTATGTGTCAGGTTGTGTATTTGTGTGTCAGGTTGTGTGCATATCTACGTGTGTGTTTGTGTGTGTATATTTGCATACATCTCAACATTCACACGCTAACACTACACACAAATACATCCCTGCATTCAAGCTTCAGCACAACATACAAATACACGTCTGTGTTAAACACCAACATTATATGTACACACACCCCTGCATTCAAAAACCAACACTACACATAAATACATGCATACATTCAAACGCCAACACCACATACAAACATATTCCATACAAAAACCTGTTTAGATTGAAACACACAAAAACTGCTTAGTGCTAAATACAAACCTGCAAACATGGGTAAATGGTAGAGCCCCAGCTGTCAAGGCATTGCTGGAGTTGCACGACAGATGAGGCTCTACCTTTTAAACATCCTTGCAATAGGGAGGCCCAAGAAAATATTCTTGCACCTCTCTACTTTAGGTAGCCACTGCGTTAAGGGTGATAATGTGTTTGCACGCCTGGGGCGGGTGTACAGGGTCCAGGGGGCCCAAGCAAATGCTTTGCCCAGGGTCCAATCAATATTAAAGATGGCCCTGAGTAGCTGCCTTAATTGCATCAGACAAGTGCTAGAAATCTCACTATTTTATGTATTCTTTCAATAGTGTTGGTTTGCGAACCTAGACAGCTTTATGTGTGCATTATCTCTCCTTACTGTCCAGTGGTTTTTCTTCTCTTTTCTATATTTATTTTTCTGTGATGGTTAACCAATTAGCTGGATTTTATGATCATATATTACCTTATACACAAAAAAGAGGTATTCATGTCACTTTACCGCGAAGTGTCTAGTTTATGCAGTGTTTAGTTATGTACACCATAGACTTAAATGTTGTTCGACTTTGCTAAATTTTCTGTGTGTCAAATACTTACCTAAATAAAAAATGATTCACAAGAAAAGGAATACTCCAAACACCTAAAGCACTTGAACTTTCTGAAGTGCTTTATTTGTGAACAGTGCGTCTCCTTTCTTTTCATTTTACAAATGAAGTGCAGATTTCAGTAGAAATTGGGTCTTTTTAAAGTATAACCTTGTTACACCCCTTGTCTGTCAGTCAGAAAACCAGCAGTTCTGTTACTTCCTGATTTTGTTAGCTCAGAGAAGCTAAACTCAGCAATTGCCCAGAGTACCTGTCTTGCTTAGACCTCATACTGAGCTGCATTGGAACATCTGTGATTGGACAGCCACAGAAAGTCTGGGCTGAGTTTGAAGGGGAGGGCGTGCAAAGGCAGTAGATCTGCATGTTTTGCAAGTTGTGTTTTGATATATACCCAAATAAGAAATGCAGCAAGCTACTAAATCCTGAAGGAAAAAAAAAATCACATTTCCATTAGAATGCTCTTTTAATTAAGTGCCTATGCAGTCTCATTGCTCAATTCCTTGCCATGTCGGCATTAAAGAGGAACAGTCCCTTCCTAGGATTTTTCATATTATGTCTGTGTATCCCTTTATTTAAAATAAATGTATATGTGAGTAGTAAAAATGAATTTCAAATGCAGATATCCACACCTCTTTATCATACGACAGGTTGTCTTACTGTATGCTTCTCAAAGCTTTTCTTTTGCACATGGCAGTCAGCATAGAGAAGCATAAGTGAAATGAAACCTTGTTTCTATTTGTCCTCTTCATTTGCAATACTTGTGAGGTTTTCTGCCTTGTCTGAACTGGATTACGATGCAATCTAATAAGTCTTTACTATAAACTTAAAGGAACACACAACCGCCCTACACACTTCCTGAAACAGAAGTCTAATTTTTAAACTTCTACAATTACACAGTGTGTTAAATTTAGATGTTCTCATATCCTGCACTGTTAATTATCTGCTAGAGCCTAGAGCAGTGATGGCGAAACTATGGCACGCGTGCCACAGGTTGCATGCCGGGCCCTCTCTGTGGGCACGCGGCCTTAGGTTCGCCATCAATGCAGAGTAGGCACCTTGTCGGCAGGACCGGAAGCAGAGGGGAGGCATCTAGGAAGCGGGTCTCCTGTCCTCCCGCAAGCTGTGTGGAGCATTACCGCGCGTTACCATGGCAACGCTCCACACAGCATCGCGTGGGAGGACAGGAGAGCTGCAGGCTCCTGTCCTACATACTTACCACCACCGGACCACCAGGGATGGCTGTGTTCCCCCCCTCCACTTCACCAAAGTTAAGAAGAAGGGGGGAGGGGGGGGGGGGGGTTACTGAAGCAATATGCTTTAAAACTAAATATTTTTTATGTATTTTCAACTCCCCCCCCAACAGAGCACCCCTACCCCCCAACACAGCACCCCTAAGTTGCTTTATCACCTATATGGGAGATCATTTAGAACTGTTATGTTGCAGTGATCTATACACCAAAATTGCTTTATAAAGTTAAAGTGTTTGGGGGTGTTTTTGGTGCTTAGAATATCTCTTTAGTTATTTTGACTAAATTTTATTTATTTTTTTAATGTTTAATGGATGAGTAAAGCAAGTTTAGCAACTTTCTCAATTAATTAGTGGACCCATTCTCCACTTCACTCTCCACTTCACAATCCCCTGCTGTACTTCCTTTTATGTTTTTATATACCACCTCCTCTAGATTTGAAGCTTATTTATTGTTCCTGTCAAAATGTATAATAATTTGTTGTTAAATTACCATTTAATAGTATTGTAAAGTGCTGCAAAATAAGTTGGCACTATATAAATGTAAATCATAATAATAATGGTAATAATAAAATCTAACAAAAACAACAAAACAAAACATCACTAAAACATACTGATGCTGTAGCGGTTATGGCGCTAAGAGACTTCTGAAGTTACAACCCCCCCAAGTAAGAGTCAAATCATATTTGAAACTTACTAGTGCTAAGTGTCTCCTGGGCACCCACGGTCCATTCTTCCTTTGACATAGCTAAAGTGGATGTTCCAACTTATTAGTGATATCAATTCAGCTCGTGCTTGGACAAAATTAATTCCATGGCTGAAACCGGGAGATAACATCTGTGGTCTTGGGGCACCATAACCACTACAGCACACAATGATTAAGAATCTTTCACTGGTTTCCATTGTGATTTAAGAAGTGTTTGCCAGAAAAATGATTTTTTCTGGTCGATTATCTTTCTAGTATTTCGACCTTTCTGGTCGATTATCTTTCTAGTATTTCAGGTCTATTATCTTTTTTATTTTTTATTTTTTAATAACATTAAACCTCCAAAAGTGCTAAAACATATTACATACAACACTTTATATAAAAGTGTTATAACACATTAAAATATATAGGAAAAGGGGGCGGAGCCTACAGCGAAGATGTTCAGACGCCATTTCGGATGTCTTCTGAAAATCTTACCTAATTTCCTCCAAATCAAAGTCATATCGCACAATCCAGTACCCACAAACCCCTCAAAATCAAGTGCCCACAAACCCCTCCTACTGCATCGACTGATGCCCTTCTTTGCAACACCCACAACGTCTAAGTGGAGACGCAGGCCTGGGGCACCACACGGACGCAGCCAGATTGGGAGTTGCTACTTTTCGATGCCTACGGTGTCGAAGAACCAGACTTCTACACACCAACGCAGCTAGAACCCACTGCCAGCAATTGGACGACGTTCCCAGAAAGCAAGCACCCAGACTGATCACCGCTCCAAATACAAGCACGGCTGAAGATGGTGCCCATAGAGGGTTCCCGAGCCAAGGCATCCGATGCCGCATGCGAACACCAACAACAAGGTGAGCTGGTTGACTTACACTCAGGGGCTCCAGCAACCAAACATTACCTGAAACTCTTGCTGCACGACTTCCATAAGATACTAGTGGCTGAGTTGGCAGTCCTTCGATGAGATATGCAGAACGCCACTGACTAAGTACATGCTAACGAAAATGGAAGTCATTTTCCCTGCCGGACACAGCACATAGCACTCTCAAGACTGGCAAGAAGATGAGCGTGAAAGTTTTCCCCTGGCTGAGAGACTATTCCTGTGACATGCGCGGCATGGAGAACACTGGAGGAAGTGCGTCACAGGAAGTGACATATTGGCAAATACTGGGGGAAACGTGAGGAGGAAGAGAGATGCTGGGCAACATACTGTGGAGGGTCCTGGGAGCAACCATGTTGCGGTTGGCGAAAGTCCATATTTGGAGATAGGAGTATCCCATATTAATTATGTATATGTGTGTTTGATATTAAGTAATTTGTATATGTTATATAAATGAATTTGTATGCACTTTTAACATGCTTGCACTTAAGGAAGACACAGTTGTAGGTTGAAACGTGTTGTGCTTTTAAAACTATTTTATTTACTCTATATGTACTACCTGAAATAAATAGCTTATTTTTCACTTTGGACCTGGGATTCCCTGTTGTTCCTGTGAGACAAACTGGAGAAAATTCTCTGAACAGCTATAAGAAGTGTATGTGCCTTATAAGTCCAGAGCACAATTATAATAGGCTCTAAAAATTGTGAGTGTGCTGACCTTGTATAGACCAATTGTAAATATTCATACAGGCTATACTATGTATTATTTTATTTCCTGTTCTATATAGGAAACAGTGCAACTCTAAAAGAAATACTTTTAACCAAGTGATTATTGTAAGGTAAATGGTACGTGTGCGCTGAACACCTTTTTCTGGTTTATTTAATATTGCATTTTAAGTGTATCTTAGTGACTGTACACTTTGGTGTTATTGTAGCAGCACCAACTTTTAGCGCCATCTATTCCTTTTTTTCCTTTTTCCAATTCAGCACCACATCCTGCCAGAGATATCATTCTTCAGTGCATGACATTACACGATAAAGGAAAAATTATGGCGGGCCTGAGGGGCAAAACGCCTCTATTATTTGAGGAAGCCCACCTCACCTTTTATCAGGACTTGACAAGAATGACCCTGCAATGGCGCAAGTCGCTCATGCCAGTCACACAGCAATTGCGGGCTGCAAGCTTAACCTATCGTTGAAGAACACCTGGAACCCTACACGTGACCCACAATGGGACCACTCAATCACTCATCTCATTGGCAGAAGCGCCTAAATTCCTATCAACATTGGGACTGACAGAGACACAGACCGGCCCAGCGCGCACTGTGCTTGGCAAGTTGTGGGATGTTCTAAGGTCACACCCTTTGTTCCAAGAACTGGAGGGGGCAATACACCAGACACCTGATGGCATCTGGATGCAGATGAGACTCTAGTTGCTCTTATCTGAGCAGTGAAGCCCCTACATAGTGCCACAAGCCAACCATTAATTATTCTCATAATGTCTCTCTATGGTTCTGTTTTGTTTTTGCTTTAATTTTGTTATTTTACTTGTTTTGGTCCTGTTAAGCTTATGCTCCATACCCACTCACACTTTGGAGCTCCCTAAGAGCTTCTGAGGGACGAGTGCTCGCCCCAAAGGTAGAAGACCAAGAACACCACATAGGTTGCAACCAAGAAAAGCCATACCCGCAATGGGCATAACCCCTGGGAGTAACACCACCAGTCTCCCTCCCTCCCCCTCCCCACCCCCCCTGTAGTCCCCTCGGTAAGGGGCACCCACAGCAGCAAAGCTTATCTGCATCATCCCGCAGGCAATCTCAAGCTACTAAACTAGACATGCTCCTCTACTACGTTTTGCACTCATAACACACAGTGTTGTAAACCTGATAGTAAACACATACTATATATCTACTTACTCACACTCTCAACACTGCACTTACACCCTTTGACTACCACTCACTTAATAATGCAATCTTTCAGTACATAAGCCTCTCCTGTTCATAACAGCGCTCCCACCTACTGAAAAATGTAAACTCATGTTTTATAAAAATGTTGTGCTTTATACCACTGTCATAATGCTACCCCACCTGATACATTGTGTTATGCTGTTGTGGCATTGTTGATATGCTTGTTTCATCACAGCACATCAAAAAACAAAGAATTGTGAAATATATATATATATCCAGAATAAAATCCAAAAAGGTTATGGTGGGGAAAAATTGTGATTGAAAACCCCTTCCACCTGAAGTCTGTGGATAAGTAATACAATGTTAAACAAAAATCTGCACACCAGTAAAGCCATAAGACTTGCTTTTCCCACAGAAATCCCAAAACTGCAGTGATGTTACAACCGCAAAGGATTCTGGGTGGGCATATGCAAATTAGTTTAACAAAGAATCACAGTTTTGCCTTATTCCATTTTAAACATGGATTCATTTTAATCTGTGTTTGCTGTATACAACAGCTTGAAACACAATATAGGAAAAGATGCAAAACCAGTGAACCACTCATTGACAGCTGTTTCGTTGTTAATGCAACTCATCAGCATATATGTATATATGAAAAAATACTTGTCTCCCTTAAAGTAAAATGTTACATATCAAAAGTACTTTAGTGTGGTTTTTCTAAGCATTAACAAAACCATATTTTAGGAGATTTTTACTATCGCATATCTGCAGTACTTCCTACTGACAGCGTTATTGTAGCCTTAGCATTATTTCAAGAACTTATTGAAATGACAGCAACATTTTTGACAATGACCAAAATATTGTGAATAACCATGAATTGGTAACTTGCAGTTTAATTATAACTACAATACATTTTGCAAAACATCTTTGCACTCTTCTGGTTGCTAAAAGTGTCTTCACTGTTCTGAGGAATGAAATGCCTCTAAAAGAATCACTTTATTGTGGGCAGATGCCTACGGCCTGATATCTATAACATGCTTGTGATAAACTCAGGAATAAGGGGTTACTTCCATAAATATAAGAATAGTAATAAATGCAAATTGATATAAATGTGTTTTTCCCATTATGTGGCTTTAGTCATAAAAAAGGAAAATAATAATTGAGGGTTACAAGTATAATTGAATTTGTTTCAGAGTTTCCTCTGAAGTTTTCCACGAGTCAAAGCAACAGTAATCTCAAGAGTAACCAAACTCCACTCTTTGGAACATTTTTTTTAAGGCCACTAAGGCTGTGGGCTTAGTCATGGCAGGCATGAGAGGGACAGCACAGCAGGTTGGGGTAATCTTAGAAAAACACAATATTAGGTGCTCACTATATACTTTGACAGCAGTAAATCTTACAAGGATTCCCCCAAAACTTTGTAGGAATAGAGATAGAAGACAAATACAAAAAATAGATAGCTGCGCCTTAGAACACAGTAATGTCCAAAAGAGAAGTCAAATATAGATAATATGTACAAACTTTTGTTAAAAGTCTATGAAGTCTTTGGCTGCTTTATAGAGCATGGCATTTTAAAGAAAAGGGAAAAAGAGAGACAATAATAGTGCAGCATGTCTTTAACACAGTTTAGTAGAGTGCTATTGCAAAAACAGTTTTTCCTCTATGTCATATGTCCCTCTTTCTATGTATTATTTTCTGTGTACTATTTTATCTAGGTATTATATTATTTTAGTCACTGTATGTTTATACAAGCACACCCTCACATTCTCCTACGTTTACTCTTTTTTTTCCTACCACCTACCATAATGTCCATTTTCGCTTCTGTGAGCCCTAATACGAACTGCCTGATATACATGCGACATGTCACTTCCTGTCACGGATCGAAAGTAATACAAGTTTTTTAAACTCACCATTGAAAATTGATATGCTAATTTAGACTTGAAATGAAGCCAATGAATATTGTTATACACATGTGTTAATTGATAATTGTATTAATTATTTGCTATAAACTGATGTTATGTATTTACAAACCACACTTCTGATGAAACCTCCAGGGTGAAACGCGTAAAGTGTGGCTCTGTCTTCCATTTGGATTAGCTATATATATATATATATATATATATATATATATATACAAAAATTGATAGGAGTTGCACTCCAGCCTTCCTTAAGTGTCTGCCCGGTGCTCGGCTACACAAATGTATAGAGTTTGAAAAAAAGCCAGCACTCAAGGACTTTTCAATAATCAAAAGTAAAAACCTTTTATTCCAGATCGTCTGAAGGTCGACGTTTCAGTCCACCGTTGTGGACTTTCATCAGGACACAAAATACCCACAAAATACCTTACCTAACCGCCATCACCTGTGCGCTAGCGTGGTCCCCTTCCCTCTGCGCATGCGTATCTATCAATACCACCCCTTCCGGTGAATCAAAGTTTGACCCGTCACCATGGAAACCCGTATACTAATAGCCACTCGGCGATCTGTATATACTTACATACAGAAAGCAAGTTACAACAAGTGGAAAAGCTTGGGTGTACTTACGAGCAATCATAGCGATGCACCAAGTGGCCGTGCATCGGCTTAATCAAAATAAGCCGAAGGTCCCCATAGATCTACAATGTATGCTGTTGCCGAGGCTCTATACTATTAAAGTTGCGTGTCTGTATCGTATCCGTTGCCAGGGATACCTATAAACAGATCGGCTCATATGATCTGTGTGTGCTTATCTACAAAGGGTGCTTGCTAAGCAGGCCGATTGCTCGGCACCAATATATTTGCAGTGTTCATATAATTTTAAAGTGATCATATAGTTTCAAAGTAATCCCATCACCATGGTTACCTATAAACAGATCGGCTCAAACGATCTGTATGTGCTTATCTATCTATCTATCTTATCTATCTGTGCATCTGTCAGTGAGTGTATATCAGTGCATGTATCAATGAGGGCATGTGTCTGTCACTCAAAAAAATGGCCTTGACAAGAATTAGGGGGGCAAATTTTGATTTTGGCGGTGCCCGAATTTAGTCGTGCCTAGCAGCACAAATCCAAAATACACCATTGCCACCACTGTAGCTGAAAATATATCCAATGACGGGGATATTAACGTCTATGCCCTACACAGCAGAGCATTTTGTAACTCAATAAATTGTGAGTCAGATTGTGCTATAGCACTCTACTTCACTGTGTTAAAGACATACTGCACTATTATTGTCTCTCTTTTTTCTTTTTCTTTGAGATATCATGCACTGGTATTGTGTTCTAAGGCGCGGTTATATATTTTTTGTATTTGTCTATAGCCGGTTGGGAGGTGAAAGATTTCTTTCACCAACCAACTAATTTTCATGACAAGGGAGTGTGTGGGAGTGTGTAGCTTGCATTTATATCGTTCCTGCAATTGTTGTCATACATTTCCAATTTCCACAATTGCTTGGCACTTGCCCTTTTAATATTTGAAAACTTATCTGCCTTAAGGATTCTTTAGTAATCCAGTATGGTTGAAATCAATGGTAGTTAGGTCTGAATAAAATAAACTTGCATAGAATAAAATAATATAATATAAAAGTGGAAGGAGGAATGTGGCAAACCAATGGATAATAGCCAGATATTCCTTTAATAACACTTTGATTTTAATGGAAAAAAGTTTCTATACGTGTTTCGCCATTTTTTAAATTTTTTTATTTATTTATTACCCTGCTAGTCCATTTTATTCTGCTATACTTACCTTTTATTTGCATATACAAGTCATAATTATGTTTCATTTTGTTGTCAATACATTTACTTCCATTTGTTGGTATTAATATATTTAGCAACCCCTGTCGGGTTTCGAACTTGTGAAGTGTATGGTGTTGAGTGGTTGCGCTGTCGGCGCAGCCACCAGCACCATACACTCTTTCAGGATATCTTTTTTTATTATTAATGCTCACTCTGCCCCTTGAGCGTCATGCCCGGAAGCTGTCCCCTGCAGGACCGCGTGTGCGTTCCACTAGTGAATGACGCGTGCGGTCCATTTACCATCACGTGACGCGGCTTCATTTACTTCCGCGTCACATGTTGTTTTTACTCATATGATTTTTGATATATAATGCACTCGTTTTTATATTGTTCTATATTGAATTTGTTCCCCGTCCCATACCATATTGTAACATATGCACTTTTTATCCTTTTTTCAAATTGTACTGTATTCCCTCCCATGACGTTAGTGACGTAATTTTGGCGGGAATTTTAAATCATTTGTGTATTTCAATGTTCCCTATATAAGTACTGTATGTTAGGTCTGTTTTCTTTCTTTTTTATATGTTTCTACTTGATGAAGCCTATTGTGGCGAAACGCGTATAGAAACTTTTTTCCATTAAAATCAAAGTGTTATTAAAGGAATATCTGGCTATTATCCATTGGTTTGCCACATTCCTCCTTCCACTTTTATATTATATTATTTGCTATTTTATTCTATGCAAGTTTATTTTATTCAGACCTAACTACCATTGATTTCAACCATACTGGATTACTAAAGAATCCTTAAGGTGGGGATTATACCACCCAAACGCCATCCACCGAGCAGTACGTCTGCTCTATATACCGTGAGTATATTTTATTTCATTTCAATTGTTTTATCAACTATACAGTGAGCACTATATTTTTTATTTTCTCTTATCCCGAGTTGGACTACTCCATCATTTTACTAAAGGACCAAAGAGGAGCACCACATATCCTTGAGTGGGGATTATTCCACTTCACGCTATCCATACCAGAGCTGGATTTAAGCTCTGAATATTGTGAGTAGTTCCACTAATATTTACACAATATCCTTTTTTTTTTTTTTTTAATTCTTTATTTTTGTTTGTGCATGAAATTACAGGTCGGCTCGTTGCGCCACAATAGCACAGCAAACCGTTCATTAACATATAATGACATGGCAGAAGAAATATAGAGCACTTTTGAATGTGGTATAAAAATTAACAAGGTCAACATTGTAGACATTACAAATAAACATGTTGTAGTGAATGAGTCTAGCTGTTCTATTTTCGATGTGATAACAGTGTATTTTGGGGGCGCTATCTTTATGAGAGTCAATTGGGCAACAAGGATTATCTGGACGACAGGGCAAAGTATATGTTTGTTTCGGTCTATATTATCTTGCTGCAACTTTAGACAATACTACGTGCGGTCCGGCATCTTATTGAGGTAACCAGAGTCCTTTAAGGACATTGAGCCTGCCTGCAGAGCATATCATCTATTCAGATGGTCAGTGGCGTACACATGACCCATGGGGCCCCGGTGCGAAAATTGATCCGTGGGCCCCCCCCCCTTCGCTCTTACTCTGCGCGGGCCAGGGCAGCAACACATGGCGGCGGGCACCTGGTCGCAGGGGTTGCAGGGCTGCGACCGCGGTATTTACGCCAGTGCATGCAGATGCACACACACTTAAAGGACCACTACAGACACCCAGATCACATCAGCTCAATGAAGTGGTCTGGGTGTCAGGTCCCTCTAGTTTTAACCCTGCAGCTGAAAGCATAGCAGTTTCAGAGAAACTGTTATGTTTCATTGAGGGTTAATCCAGCCTCTGGTGGCTGTCTCACTGACAGCCGCTAGAGGCGCTTCCGCCATTTTAAGACACTGAACGTCCATTGGTAAGCATTGAGTAATGCTTTCCTATGGGCGGTTTGAATGCGTGCGCGGCTCTTGACGTGCATGCGCATTCGGAGCTGAAAGGCGGAGAGATCCCCAGCGCCATGGGAGTCCGGCGCTGGAGAAAGGTAAGTGCTGAAGACACACACTCTCACGAACAAATGCATACACACTAGCTAACAGACACACACATTTACTGACAGAGACACACTCAGCGGCAGACATACATACACACTCACAAAACATACACTCTCACTGACAAACACACACTCACTAACAGACATCAAACAGACTCACTAACACACACACACAAACACACTCAGTAACAGACACACAGTAACACACTCACTGACACTCACTAGCAGACACACACACTCTAACACAAACACCAACACTCACACTAACACACTCACACTAACACACACACACACTAACACTCACACACACACTAACACTCACACACACACTAACACTCACACACTAACACTCACACACACACTAACACTCACACACACACTAACACTCACACACACACTAACCTCACACACACACTAACCCTCACACACACACTAACCCTCACACACACACTAACCCTCACACACACACTAACACTCACACACACACTAACACTCACACTCACACACACACTAACACTCACACACACACTAACACTCACACACACACACTAACACTCACCCACACACTAACACTCACACACACACTAACACTCACACACACACACTAACACTCACACTCACACACACACTAACACTCACACACACACACACACTAACACTCACACACACACTAACACTCACACACACACTAACACTCACACACACACTAACACTCACACACACTGTTTTTTTTTTATTTAATCCCCCCAGCCTCCTTACCTTTTGGAGTGCTGAGGGGATTCCCTGGGGTCCAGTGGTGCTGCTGGGCTCCTGGGGGGGCGGTCACCCGGCGGGCAGTCAGGCTGGCCGGTGCGCGAGGGAGCACTCTCCCCTGAGTGCTTCCTCTTCAGCTCCCTCGCGCGCCGCGTAATGATACCGGCGCCGGAAGATGACGTCATCTTCCGGCTCCGGTATCAGTGCGGTGCGCGAGGGAGCTGAAGAGGAAGCACTCAGGGGAGAGTGCCCCCTCGCGCACCGGCCAGCCTGACTGCCCGCCGGGTGTAAGCAGGGCCAGCCTCGGGGGGCCCGGAGGTGGCCGGCTCCTGGGCCCCCCAGGAGAAGAGGCTGGCCCAGTGGCTACATACAGGGTCGCAGGGGCGGCCGGGCCCCCTGGTGGGCTGGGCCCGGTCGCAGCCGCGACCCCTGCGACCCTGGTATGTACGCCACTGCAGATGGTATTACCCCCCCCAATGACCCGCCAAGGTGGCTGGCTTTTATACAATGTATTAGTCTTGGCAAACACTCAGGTGGGCACAGCAGTCATGTCCGCAAGTCAAAAATAGCAGTCAGTATTAAGCGCCAGAGGGGATTTGACAAACTACACCCTTGAAAAGAGAGCGCATTCATGAGCCACTGGCAGGCCATAATGCACAAGAACGTTAAGATAATCTTATAATATAGTAGAGGTTGTAAAGACCTCTATGCCCGCATATGTTTTACCTATATACTAAACTGTCCAGGTTGCCCCTAAATTATGATTGTGTAGCGAGCATTGCAAATTACAGCGTGGCCATTGAGGTCCCGCTAGATGTACTATGTGGTGAAGTGCCTTACTGTGCGTGTGTTAGGAACCTGGTTCCGTCGAAGGCATGTCTCACTACAATCGAACCAAGTGGCTAGACCAGCGAGGCATACATCTTTTTTGTCGTTGCACCCTTGGAGTTACTTTCTACAAACTAAACTTAAGTGCAGATAGCAAGAAGCCCTCTATTGTGACCAAAAAAACAAAAAAGGAAAACATCATGTCTAGCGCTAGTCAGGTAAGTATAATCCCATAAATGCTCTGAGACAAATATATGCCCGCTTGTATCTCAGAGTCGGGTTAGCAGGTAGCCGGAACGTAAAATCTATACATAGACTACCGTCCATCAAAATGTCCATTCCGCCAGGGATCCGTAAATTAAGGAATTGCTCCCCATTCCACATCTAAAAATAGGAAAACAGTTGACTCGGAAAAGGTGACTGGTATGAGAAAAAATATATAATAAAAAATAAAAAGTACAGGAGTGTAATAATGCGGACAATTCACAGCTGTAGGGAGAGTCTCGGTAAGGCCGTGGAATGTGAGACAGGTTAAGACCCGGGCAGGGGGCAGCGTGAGTGTTTTGTAGGTCCCCTGGGGCATTAAAAGTCCCGCTTACCACCTCATGTCCCGATCTATGGTGGGTGCAGAGCTCTCATCTTGCGCTGCGTGTGGTCAGCGTCAGTGGTCTGTTTTCTTGCCCGACTGGGTCCTTCGGGCGTGAGGCTTGCGTTTACCCTCCCTGTAGGGGAGACTTGCGTCGGCAGATGGAGAGCCCTTAGAAATTCCGCCGGATCCTCATGCGCCGATAAAGTGAGTACCACTTCTCCTTGTTGTACTATAAGGGTGCCTGATGCGCCCCACCTGTAGCGTATCCCCTTGTCGCGGAGTTCCCTTGTTACAGGTAGGAACTTCCGTCTCTCCAGGAGCACCGTGAAAGGTAGGTCGTTGTAGATCCGGACTGGGTTGCCTTGCACCATGGTGGTAGGGTTGTTCCTGGAGCGGGCCAGGATCGCACTTTTCGTGGATATGTCCCGTGTCACGCTATGACGTCCCTTGAGGCGTCAGCCGGTGCCGTCGGGGCTTTTCTAATTTGGAATGCCGCCGTAACGGGTGAGGCTCCTGTTGTGGGTCGCACTCCTAGTGTTTCTGAAACCAAGTTGGCAAAGCCTAGTATGGCCTCTGTGCCCACACTCTCCGGGACACCGCGTATCCTAACGTTTTTCTTACGGTGCCTCGCTTCCAGCGAGGTGACCGTATGAGTGAGTCTAGAGAGTTGCTGGGACATGGTCTCCATTTGGGCCTTCGCTCCTTCCAGCTCCTGATCTCTCTTCTCTTCCCTCGTTTCCACCACACTGATCCGCGTGGTTATGCCAGCCACTTCAGACCGCACTCCCGCCAGGTCGGCCTTCCAGACCTCCCGCAGGTCAACCAGCAGTTTTTTTATGTCCCCTTTAGTGGAGGGTGAGGTGTCGGAGTCTGAATCTTCCCTCATATAAACCCGGTTTGGGGTCACCGAAGGTCTGTGGTCATCTTCCTCCGGGGATTCGTCTGAGTAGCTGAAGTCTCGGGTCCGCTCGGGCGCCATCTTGGGCTGAGCCTGTTGTTGCGGCTTGTTGAAGGAAGCGCGGATGTCGGGCTGTTTAGAGCTGCTCGAGTGGGTTAGCTTGCGTTTTTTTCTCCCCATTTCTCTCTGTGGGGGTTCTACTTTGTGCAGGTATTCTTTGTGGGTCTTTTAGGACCACTCTTTTTGGCTAAATAGTGTGTCTATTCATCAGCACGTCTGGTTGCTTGCTCAGCTAGCCACGCCCCCCCATATATTGTTTTTATACTACACCATTGGAGTTTTTCACTCTCTTCTGTTCTTCCCGCATATTTATCTTCAAACTACAGATATACATTCGGAACGCTATATACCCTTCTGATGGACTACTAGGACCACCATTTGCACATTTGGACATTTTATATTCGGACTATTAGGTACCGTTGTTATTGCAATTTTTATACTATATTTGGACATTTTTCCTACGATTTGTCACTGCTGCTATTCCTACTTTTTATATCAATATTTGTTATTTCCACTTGTTTTAGGCGCACCCTTATTCATTCTTTCCATTATTCCACTCACGCCTGGTTCATAGAGCAGTGTGGCTGCTCTATTTATTGTAAGTACGTTTCATTTTTATCTTTTGCACTATTTTATTCACTGAGAACACTATGGGCCCTTTTTTGTGCTTTTGTCTTTCATAAATCCTGCACTCCATACATCACGAGAAGGATATCCTACATGTGGGGAGTTTAAATACCACTGTATGCTGTTTTACTCAGAGCTACTATAAGTTAGCAGTCTTAGGACTTCAGTGTTTGTCTGTAGCTGCAGGTGCCATACGTTATTGTACCATTGGTCCGCTTTTTTCTTTTATGTTTTTATATGCTGATACGCATTTGAGTCGTTGTACAAATTATTGAAGAATCACCTATTGTCCAGCTATATCCTACATGTGGGGAGTTTCAAATACCACTGTATGCTGTTTTACCTGGAGCTGGGCATAGCTCTACTGATTGTGAGTTGGCATTTGTCTCTTCTGTGTTGTCCGTGACACTATCCTTAATGGTTGTGCACTATTGGTCTTCCGTTTTGTCTAATTTTGTTTTTCATATCAACTACTGAGGATCCCATCCAGAACCAAAGAAAACCTACCCAAGACCCCCCTGTGTATTTTCAGAGACTTGTCTTTTTTTATTACCTCCCATTCCACCTAGTGCACCCTGTATTTTTGTTGTTTCCTGCTTCCAGATTTATTGAAGGGTTTGAGGGTTGCCCTTCCCCTCAGGTGTGCAGCTCCTTTCACTTCTGTGATCAGTACTATAGCGCTATTCCACCCCATATTTATAACAACGTTTCTAATAAGTAAAGCAGTATTCTATTGAAATCCTTACTAAGTTGACCATTTACTAGCATGTACATTTTTCAGTGAGAACTTCTAGAAAATCTAGATATTGAAAATATTCCTAAAATTAAAGTCAAATAATTTGATTCTGCACACTATCCCTGAAGAAATATTATCTTCCTGGATATCTCCTTTGCAGACTCTATCCATAAATCATGCATTACTTTATATGTGGGCAATCTCTGCACATTTTGGAGTACTTTGATTACCAATTCTTGATATCCCCCAAAAACATGAAAATAACCCATGTATTTTTGACATGTTTCAACTAAAAAGCTCACATCGATAAAGGGTTTGCCAGTAATCTTATCACCTATTTAGCACACTGCTCACTGTCTTGCAACTGTATTTCAGGAAATTACTGTATATACATTGGCCCGCAAGCTATTTTGTGTCTTCTTGCGGCACCTCAACAACTAGAATATAAAAATGGACTCTGGCTCTGCAACCATTCAGTTTAGAATCTAAGTGAACCAGCTTGCTATGGGAATCTTAATAATCGTGGACTACTTTTTTACCTATTGATGTGTGCTGAAAATTATACTTTTGGATTCTCAGTTACCAGAATGTCTGGCCAGTCACCAGACTCATGGCAACTACTGAGCTGCTGGCTGCTTTCCCACTAATGTAGCATGGATGAGTGGCATCTTGAGAGCACTATCTTCTTTTTGCACACAGAGGATCAACGGTACAGGACTGTACATTGGGTGTGAAGGGGACTGAAACATGACAGACCACCATATCCCTGTTGACACACTGTATGCTTTATCCTCATTGGAGGGTCCTGTCAGAAACATAGAATCATATAAACATAGAATATGACGGCAGATAAGAACCATTCGGCCCATCTAGTCTGCCCAATTTGCTAAAGACTCTCATTAGGTCCCTGGCCTTATCTTATATCTAAGATAGGCTTATGTCTATTCTACGCATGCTTAAACTCCCTCACTGTGTTGACCTCTACCACTTCAGCTGGAAGGCTATTCAATGCATCCACTACACTCTCAGTAAAGTAATACTTCCTGATATTGTTTTTAAACCTTTTGCCCCTATTTGTCAGAAATTCCCTCCACCTCAGGAGAAAGCTTGATCACCTAAGGTTATTTTCCAGCAGTGCCTTTGTCTATGTATCAGTGAGTTTTTTTGATTGTTTGTATCTATGAGTGTGTGTGTTTATCTGTGAGTGTATGTCTTTGTTAGTATTTTAGAGTGTGTTATCTGTCTGTGTGTTTGAGTGTGTATCTATGTGCCTGTTAGTGCAAATCTGTGAGTGTGTGTTAGGCTCTAGGAATTTTACAGGGTCTGTAACCCTTAAGCTGCCATGGACTTATGCCGTAACACATCCTGCTTTCCTTAATCTTTGTGTACAATTAATGCAGACCAGTCATTATGAAGTTCCAGAAAAATAATAATGGCTTTTTAATGCGGGTACAGCTTATATATGAAACAAACACAGTTTTCATAGGTGTGTATCCAACAGAAGCCAAAATCAACCAATCATAGACGTTTGGTGCAAAATGTACAGTTTCTCAGGAAATCTACTGTGCATGTCTAGCACGTCTTCTCTAAACTATGCAAAGGTTATCTTCTCTGTGTCAGCTTCCGCTGTGAAATAAAAGGGAGTATCGATTGCAGCCAAGAGAGAAAATTCTTGCTTTTAACCCCTGCAGATGTGGAAAGACTTTTAAACCCTTTATTTACCTGTATCTATGACAAGTCCCCTTTTCTCTGGTACTGTAGGTGAGAGTTAGGCAAGGTATCTCCAGATGTACTAATTACACTTGTGGGCCTTTTATTAATTCTTCACCTTGATTTCTTCACCATTTCTCCCCAAATGAGCCATCAAGGGAAGCTTGCCCAGATATCTATTGCTACAGAATAATATAAGTTATTAAATCCACTTCCCAGTATGCCATACATCCATAGTTTAATGTATATATTTATAGCTCTGCATGTCTAGGGGAATATTCACGAAGCATTGCATAGGTAAAATAATTCATTCTCCATCAGTGTGTCAGTGGCTTCCATATGAAAAGAAGACTTGGCCAGTAGCGTTCAGTAATTTGGGTTTGAGACCAATATTTTTGAAAAAGATACAGACAACCTGCTAATCCTTTAATTGCTTAGAGCCATAATTAATTTATTATTCATACAGACGTCAACTCTGAAGTACAAGCGGGCAATTTATCAACTTTTACTGAATTCTGACAGCCTGCCTTAAACTTGTAGGTACTGTGTTTGTATGAAAACAAAAAATAATGCAGAAGGTGGTGTAAATTGGTGGTCAGATGGACTTGTGAACTGATTCAAATAATGGAGACTGCAGTGTTTACTTTTGCAAATGGTATGCTATGAGAAAATATTGGACATTGGGTCATGCTATTCTGCCCAAAGCATGACATAAGCCCAGAAAAATAAATGTATCAAATCTAGTTTGCAATTTTGCAATTTTAAATGAACAGATCCCTCATATGAAGAGTTATAGTTGTGCATCGAATATACGTTTTTTTCACAACCAAATACAACATTGTAAATCACTAAGTAAACACTACTGAATTGCAATTCTCACAAATAGAGTTCATTTGAGCCTGGGGACTGTTCACACAATTGTGCCTGACTCCTTTCTTGTGGTCTACCTGTGATTTTGCATCAGGAGTGCAGTAGCAGACTGCATGTCGGTTATATAAATACCTGAACATGGACAATCATCCATAGCAATAAAAAAATATAAAGAAAACCAAAATATTCTTTTACCGTCATCTTTATTCTATTCCAAGTAGACTATTTTTTGATAATATTCCTTGCATCTCAGGCTTTGCTGAAGGAATATTTGAACAAAGTGCCAGTTGTCCTTTTGCTATGATGCGGCTGAGCTATTGGTGAGGTTCACCATGATTAATGTCATTTCCAAAGTAAAGTAATTTATTTAGGAGAGTGGCAAAAGATAGGCGAGTATAATGGTAAGTAGTTAAATGGAAAATATAATATGGCTCTATGATAAACAATAAATTAATTGCTGAAGGGGACACACGTTATTAACAAGAACCTGTCATGAATGCTATTTGTAATATAGTACAGTCTTACATATCATATTCTGTGATTTTTTTAAAAACAATAATGGAAGATATGTTATATAAGCATTATAAAATTTAAAACGGGAAATAAATAAAATGGCTAATAGGTTGAATTGCCCTCCTAGGCATACTCTGGATTAAAACTAGTGTCAATAATATGACTTCCTGCTCTTCTAAACCACAGACCATCACTTTAACCACAAGAGAACACAACTTGCTTTATTTTTAAAACTGTTTTTCAAAAAAGCCTTTTCTGTAAGTATGTAAACACTTCTTGGGAGCAAATGTTCCTTGATTTAGTCAACTAGTCAATCCAAACAATAAAGGGGCACTATAGGAATATAGCTTAATGTAGTGGTTCTGGGCCAAAAAGCCTGTTCCTATAGTGTAAACTCTGACTTTTCTGGGGGGAAAAAAGGCTCTGCTTACAGTGCTGCCTAATGACAATTCTAGTCAGAACTGCCAACAGTCCCACTTTTCGCTGGACAGCCCCGATTTTGTATTCTGTTCGATGCAGGATACCAGGGAACTGTCCCCGGGGCAGTACAGAATTAAAACATCATTAGATACGCTTGTGCTGTGCAGCTGACACTAGGACCATACAGAGAGAACTTCAGCAATGCTCCCCAAGGCTAGTGGATGACCAACAAAATGTCAGTGGGCAAGCCTGCCCATTTCATGGCCTAATATGGGTGCTGCTTGTAACTCAGACCGCATCACTCAGGGGCCCGCCCACTTTGTCCTTACACATATTTATATATATACACAATATATACATAGAAAGGATGTACTCTCTGGTCTTCCAAAGTTAGAAAAGTATTTATTCCATCAAACGGTATATATTAATGTGATCGACGTTTCAACCCATTTGGGTCTTCCTCAAGATCAGGATCTTGAGGAAGACCCGAATGGGTCGAAATGTCGATCACATTAATATATACCGTTTGATGGAATAAATAATTTTCTAACTTTGGTAGACCGGAGAGTACATCCTTTCTATGTACATATTGTATATAAGTTCAGCGTGGGATAGCACCAGGGCATCGAGCCAACTACTGTGTCCCCAGCAAGGGTGAGTGCAATTATACCTGTATTATATATATATATATATATATATATATATATTTGTGTATATATATTTGTGTGTGTATATATATATGTAAATATATGTATGTGTGTATATATATATGTAAATATATGTATGTGTGTGTATATATATATATATATATATATATATGTATATATGCAAATACTTGGCACTCACCTTTCCTTTTATTTAGGTATTATCCGCCTTGGTCCAATCCCGCGTTAAATCATATATATGTAGAAAAAAAGGGAGCCCTCACAGGTCTTTTCCGTAAAGCAATTGTGTTTGTTTATTCAAAAATTACATAATACACAAACATTCAGTGATCAATGTTTCGATCCCTCAGGGTCTATCTCAAGAACCCTGAGGGATCGATGTCTCGCCACCCTCGACACACCCTGGACCCAAGACCAGTGGGTAGGCCTGTCCTAGTCCAGAGAGCGTAGCAGGAACAGCTCTTATAAGAGCTAGTGATTATATTCAGGGGAGCATTGCGATATAGCAATCCCCAGAGTGAATGTAGTTCTCCAATCCCCAAAACATGAGCCAAGACTTCGTGAAGGGTTAAATGAATCTCTTTAATGGCAGCCACAACTAGCCTTATATGCAAGTCCCCATGCAAGGAGCACTCCCACCTGGACTTTGTGGGGAACTGCAGCACCAAGTCACGGACCAATAACAACAATGGTTAAAAGCATGACACTCCCATATACAAACACACAATCCCTCACTTCTGCCTGGGAGATAATTGGATCAGGAACTGCACTTATCTAATCCACAGGAAAAAAACACACATTTTTACAAACACCCCAAAAATACCTTAAAACATACAATATCCCCACAAAGTTACATCCCCTGATAGCCCTGATCCAGGTGACCAACATATCAAAAAATCACCCAGATCAGTTCAGGGGTTCAGGAATTTCCTGGAAGTCTTTTTTTTGACCAACCGTTGACATGGTCCTATGCCCAAAACAGTTCCAGTGAATCAGGGCTAACGGTCGGTCTCTCTGTCTGGAGTACAAAAGTACATACCTCACATGAACAGAGCCTTTTCAAGTGCATTGGGCAAAGTATATTGCATGGCCCATAGTCCTGAGGCAAGAGTCTGGCCAGCAGGCCCCTCCAAGATCCCATGACGAGGTTCAGTTTGTCACATTTCTTCCTCCCCAAGGTAAGACTAATCAGGTACCTGACCTTCTGTCGGTCGTTACCTGAGTTAGTCGAGTAGCCCACCCATAAACTAGTACTAGACCTGGTGACTTCTGTTGTCCGGCTCTGTCCTGTATGTCCCAGGTGGCTGAGTAGGTGTCTGTCACCCCTGATCTCCCTTGTGCTCCCAGGCATGTAGCTGTGGGTATCTTAGCCAGCATTACAACTGGGTAGTACAGAGGGTCGTCCAGTCCCAAGACACATGTACCGATAGGGCAGAGGCCAGCTGTACTCAGCCCTGATGCCAGCCCCGCTGCTTGGTTTGCCTGCGAGTTTTCAGGCTCTGGACAAAGGGAAAGGGGCGGGCAGAGGTCGACTGCTCTCTGCCCGGGTGCCAGCTCTTCCGGTGGGAAGATGTCAGGGGGCTCGTCTCTGAACGACAGACCCAGCTGCTGGTGGGTGGGGCCGACCGTCTCCATTCCATGTATCTTTCCCCGTGGTTGGGGAGGGGGACCGACTGTCCCCTCCCAAGGTGTCTCTAGCTGCCACTAAGGAGAGAGGGCAATAGGCTCCTCTCCCTGTAATGCACACTGCAGCTGGGTAGTGAGACCGACTGTCTCGTCTCCTAGTAATGCTGCCTGGTGCTGGGTAGTGGGACCGACTATCTCCACCCCCAGGGCTGCTTGGTGCTGGGATGAGGGACCGACAATCTCCTCTCCCAGTAACACTGTCTGCCGCTGGGGAGTGAGACCGATTTTCTCCTCTCCCTGTGACTCTGTCTTCCACTGAGGGGAGAGATCGACTGTCTCTTCTCCCAATAACACACTCTGCCGCTGGGGAGGAAGGACGACACCCTCCGCTCCCTGTACTGCACACTGCTGCTGGGGAGTGAGATCGATTGTCTCCACCCCCTGTAGGATACACTGCTGCTGGGGAGAGAGACCGACTGTCTCTTCTCCCAATAACATACTCTGCCGCTGGGGAGTAGGACCGACTGTCCATACTCCCGGTAACTCCGACTGTAGCTCGGGATCTGGGCCTGCTGCCCAGCATCCCTGTAGGGCCGGTGGAGAGACCTCAGTCCTATCTCTACCTTCCTCCTAGGGGTCTTCCCAGGACAAATCTGTGAGGTGCCCTACTTCGGGTACCTCCGGCGGCCGCTGGGGAGAGAGGCTAACATCCTCTGATGTAAAGTTAATTAAATCAGTGGGCACCTCTTCCCAGATCAGTTGCACCACCTCTGCTGAAGAGCTGCTGGAGACTCCTCCCCTCGTTTTAGCCATCAGGAACTTGTGGTCTCTCTTGGCTTGTCTCTCGATGGTCACCTGGTTCCAGAGGGCCTGGAAGGTCTCCATTAGGTTCATACCACATTAGGGTCATACCAGGCCAGTCGCTGCCGCACCTCGAACAGCAACTCTGAGCAAGAGTCAGAGGATGCCATACTTGCCTGCTCCAAGTCTGTGGGCACCTCCGCTTCCAGGGGCGCTGCATGAATGCTAGCGTTGCCCTCATTATTATCCACACTTTACCGATGTCTCCAGGATGCTTCTCCTCGCAATAGGAAGCCATCCCATCGCTGCCACCAATGTGATGGACCGCTTGGCACCCCGACTGGGTACCTCCAATCGCTGCTTCCTAGTACTTGCGAGTACCATAAGCACTGTACTGGAACACCATAACCACCGTAGACCCCGCAAACCGCCGCAGCTTGGTTGGGGTCTCGCCGTCCTCCACCCACCCTGGACCCAAGACCAGGATCTAGCTTCCAGTGGATAGACCTCTCCTAGTCCAGAGAGTATAGCAGGAACAGCTCTTATAAGAGCTAGTGATTATACTCAGGGGAGTATTGTGAAATAGCAATCCCCAGAGTGAATGTACCGTATATACTCGAGTATAAGCAGAGTTTTTCAGCACATTTTTGTGCTGAAAACCCCCAACTCGGCTTATACTCGAGTCAATAGTCTGTATTATGGCAATTTGCATTGCCATAATACAGACTGGGGCTGTGGGGGCTGCAGAGAGCGTTACTTACCTTTTCTGCAGCTCCTGTCAGCTCCCTCCTCCTCCGCGCCGTCCGTTCAGCACCTCTGTCAGCTCCCAGTGTAAATCTCACGAGAGCCGCGGCTCTCGCGAGATTTACACTGGGAGCTGACAGAAGAGTTGACCGGACGGCGCGGAGGAGGAGGGAGCTGACAGGAGCTGCAGGAAAGGTAAGTAACGCTCTCTGCAGCCCCCACAGCCCCCCCACTGAACTGCCAATGCTGGACCACCAGGGAAGGAGAGCCCCCCTCCCTGCCATCTATCAAGCAGGGAGGGGGGACGAAAAAAAATAAAAAAATAATAATAATTAAATAAAATATAATAATAAGAAATAATAATGAAAAAAATATATTAAAAAAATAAAAAAAATCATAATAAATAAAAAAATAAAATAATAAAATTGCCCACCCCCCCACCACTGCAACACACACACACACACACACACACATACACACACACTGCACACATACACACACACACTGCACACATACACACACACACACTGCACTCATACACACACACACACTGCACACATACACACACACACACACTGCACTCATACACACACACACACTGCACTCATACACACACATTGCACACATACACACACACTGTACACATACACATACACACACACACACACACACACTACACACATACACACACACACACTGCACTCATACACACACACTGCACACACACACACTGCACACATACACACACACACACACACTACACACATACACACACACACAATGCACTCATACACACACACACACACACTGCACACATACACACACTGCACACATACACACACACACTGCACACATACACACACACACTGCACACATACACACACTGCACTCATACACACGCTGTACTCATACACACACTGCATTCATACACACACTGCACTCATATACACGCTGCACTCATACACACACGCTGCACTCATACACACACGCTGCACTCATACACACACTGCATTCATATACACACGCTGCATTCATATACACACGCTCAGGGCTGGCCTTAGGCCCTAAGGCGCCCTGTGCAAAAAATCTTCACAGCGCCCCCCCCCCCATCATACCCCTTTATCCATGTACTGTGTGTGTCAATAGGTGTGTAGTGTAGTGGTAGCTGGGGGAGCAGGGGCAGTGTAGTGGTAGGTAGGGGACCAGGGGGCACAGTGGTGGTAGGTGGGGGATCAGGGGGCACAATGGTGGTAGGTGGGGGACCAGGTGGCACAGTGGTGGTAGCTGTGGGAGCAAGGGTAGTGTATTGGTAGGTGGGGGAGCAGAGGTAAAGTAGTGGTGGGTGGGGGAACATGGGGCACAGTGGGGGAGAAGGGGTAGTGTAGTGATAGGTAGGAGAGCAGGGGCACAGTGGGTAACTGGGGGAGCAGGGGTAGTGTAGTTGTAGGTTGGAGAACAGGGTCACAGTGGGTAACTGGGGGAGCAGAGGCACAGTGGGAAGGTGGAGGAGCAGGGGCACAGAGGGTAGCTGGGGGAGAGGGGGCACAGTGGTAGTAGCTGGGGGAGAAAGGGCACAGTGGTAGTAGCTGGGGGAGAGGGGGCACAGTGGTGGTAGCTGGGGGAGAGGGGGCACAGTGGTGGTAGCTGGGGGAGCAAGGGGAACTGTAGGTAGCTGGGGGAGCAGGGGCACTGATAGGCTAGGTGGGGGGGCAGGGGGCACAGTTAGGCTAGGTGGGGAGGAGGGGCACTGTGTGGAGCGGGGGGAGCAGGGGCACAGTTAGGCTAGGTGGGGAAGCAGGGCGCACAGTGGGTAGCTGGCGGAGCAGGGGGCACAGTGGGTAGGTAGGGAGCAGGGGCACAGATAGGCTAGGTGGGGAGCAGGGGCGCTGTGGGTAGCTGGGGAGAAGGGGCACAGTTAGGCTAGGTGGGGAAGCAGGGGGCACAGTGGGTAGCTGGGGGAGCAGGGGCACAGTTAAGCTAGCTGGGGGTGAGAAGGCACAGCGGTGGTAGCTGGGAGAGTGGGGGCACAGTGGTGGTAGCTGGAGCACAGTGGTGGTAGCTGAGGAGCAAGGGGCACAGCGGGTAGGTGGGGGAGCAAGGGGCACAGTGAGTAGGTGGGCGAGTAAGGGGCACAGTGGGTAGGTGGGGCATAGTGGGTAGGTGGGGGAGCATGGGGGCACAGTTAGGCTAGGTGGGCAGCAGGGGCACAGTGGGTAGCTGGGGGAGCAAGGGGCACAGTGAGTAGGTGGGCGAGTAAGGGGCACAGTGGGTAGGTGGGGCATAGTGGGTAGGTGGGGGAGCATGGGGGCACAGTTAGGCTAGGTGGGCAGCAGGGGCACAGTGGGTAGCTGGGGGAGCAGGAGCACAGTTAGGCTAGGTGGGGAAGCAGGGGGCACAGTGGGTAGCTGGGGCGCAGTGCACAGATAAGCTTGCTGGGGGCGAGGGGGCACAGCGGTGGTAGCTGGGGTAGAGGGGGCCCAGTGGTGGTAGCTGGGGGAGAGAGGGCACAATGGTGGTAGCTGGGAAGCAAGGGGCACAGCGGGTAGGTGGGGAAGCAAGGGGCACAGTGGGTAGGTGGGAGAGCAAGGGGCACAGTTATGGTAGCTAGGGCACAGTGGATAGGTGGGGGAGCAATGGGCACAGTTAGGGTAGGTGGGGAAGCAGGGGGCACAGTTAGGGTAGGTGGGGAGCATAAGGCACAGTTAGGGTAGGTGGGGAGCATGAGGCACAGTTAGGGTAGGTGGGGAGCAGGAGGCACAGTTAGGGTAGGTGGTGGGCAGGGGGCACAGGGTAGGTGGGGAAGCAGGGGGCACAGTTAGGGTAGGTGGTGGGCAGGGGCACAGTTAGGGTAGGTGGGGAAGCAGGGAGCACAGTTAGGGTAGGTGGTGGGCAGAGGGCACAGTTAGGGTAAGTGGGGAGCAGGGGGCACAGTTAGGGTAGGTGGGGAGCAGGGGGCACAGTTAGAGTAGGTGGGGAGCAGGGGGCACAGTTAGAGTAGGTGGGGAGCAGGGGGCACAGTTAGGGTAGGGGGGAGCAGGGGGCACAGTTAGAGTAGGTGGGGAGCAGGGGGCACAGTCAGAGTAGGTGGGGAGCAGGGGGCACAGTTAGGGTAGGGGGAGCAGGGGGCACAGTTAGAGTAGGTGGGGAGCAGGGGGCACAGTTAGGGTAGGGGGGAGCAGGGGACACGGTTAGGGTGGATGGGGGAGCAGGGGG
Source organism: Pelobates fuscus (assembly GCF_036172605.1). Classification (NCBI taxonomy): domain Eukaryota; kingdom Metazoa; phylum Chordata; class Amphibia; order Anura; family Pelobatidae; genus Pelobates; species Pelobates fuscus. Next base: position 148,045,341 of record NC_086322.1, read on the forward strand.
CATGGTTAGGGTGGATGGGGGAGCAGGGGGCAGTGTGGTGGTAGATGGGGGAACAGGAACTCCTTCCTGCTTCCCCTAACTTACCAGAGGGTTCGCCTGCCTGTAGCTCCGCCCCGCTTCCCATGTAGCTCCGCCTCCGATCGGCATTTAACCCCGCCCCCTTTCTCTCACTGAGATCCGAGTGGGGAGTCTGGGGACTATCAGTGAGGGCAGCATTAAGAGGCAGGGGGGCGGAGCGCGGCCACGCTACACAGCGCAGCCTGTATTAGGGGAGAGTTTTGAGCTCTCCTTCACAGGCTGTCACTAGGAGACAGTGCGAGCTGTGTCAGCCACAGGGCGCCCCCTGGTCCATGGCGCCCTGTGCGGCCGCACAGCTCGCACACCCCTAAGGCCGGCCCTGCACACGCTGCATTCATACACACACTGCATTCATATACACACGCTGCATTCATACACACGCTGCATTCATACACACACTGCATTCATACACACACTGCATTCATACACACACACTGCATTCATTATACACACACTGTAAATAAATATTCAATTAATATATTTATTTTAGGATCTAATTTTATTTGGAAATTTACCAGTAGCTGCTGCATTTCCCACCCTAGTCTTATACTCGAGTCAATAAGTTTTCCCAGTTTTTTGGGGTAAAATTAGGGGCCTCGGCTTATATTCGGGTCGGCTTATACTCGAGTATATACGGTAGTTATCCAATCCCCCAAACATGAGCCTTTTCAAGTGCATTGGGCAAGATAAATGGCAGAACCCATAGTTCTGAGGCAAGAGGCTGGCCAGCAGGCCCCTCCAAGAACCTACGACAAAGTTCAGCTTGTCACATATATTATGTGTGTATATATATATATATATATATATATATATACATATATACACATACATATATATATATATATATATACACATACATATATATATATATATGTATATATATAAAAATAATAAAAATACATACATATATATATATGTATATATATAAAAATAAATTTGCATCTCTAATGCTACAGTGTTCCTTTAACATACAGTTGAGGTCAAAAGTTTGCTTTTGAAAATATAACTTATAATGCAAAAAAAATGTATTTTATTGAAGGATAGTGATCACATGAAGCCATTTATTATCACATAGTTGTTTGGCTCCTTTTTAAATTCAAGGTTTTTATTGACAAGTTTTATCAGGAGGATGGGGAGGGGTACAGAAAGAAGAAGGCGGGGTTGGGGTAGGGATAAAAGGATAAACAATGATACAACATCATATGGAATGCTGCGTGAAGCCACTCAGTTTTACATAATGTGTAGACGGAGCATAGAATGCTAAATACAGCATGTAGCATACAGAGCATAACATACTTAAAATGTAATGTACATTCAACTTATTCCAATAGTTTGGCTCCTTTTTAAATCATAATGATAACATAAGTGGCCCTGATCAAAAGTTTACATACCCTTGAATGTTTGGCCTTGTTACAGACACACACAGGTCAAAATGGCAATTAAAGGTTAATTTCCCACACCTGTGGCTTTTTAAATTGCAATTAGTGTCTGTGTGTATATATATATATATATATATATATATATAGTCAATGAGTTTTTTTTAGCTCTTACGTGGATGCACTGAGCAGGCTAGATATTGAGTCATGGGGAGCAGAAAAGAACTGTCAAAAGACCTGCGTAACAAGGTAATGGAACTTTATAAAGATGGAAAAGGATATTAAACGATATCCAAAGCATTAAAAATGCCAGTCAGTACTGGTCAGTCACTTAAGAAGTGGAAAATTCAGGGATCTCTTGATATAAAGCCAAGGTCAGGTAGACCAAGAAAGATTTCAGCCACAACTGCCAGAAGAATTTTTCAGGGGATACAAAGAAAAACGCACAGGTAACCTCGGGAGAAATACAGGCTGCTCTGAAAAAAAGACTGTGTGGTTGTTTGAAGGAGCACAAAACAACGATGTGAAAAGGTGTTGGTTCTGTGGTAAAACGCGCTTAGAAGAGATAGGTTATAATACAATACACAATAAAGTGGTAGCAGCTAACACACCAAAAGTAGGAACTCTTCAACCTACTGACAATCAAATGCATATAGGAAAACGCTATTGTGCAATTACATGCAAAAAATAGTGCAAAAGTGGAGCGCTTGAAAATTGAACACTTACTCCTGCAGGTTTCAGGAGATAATATAAATGGTGTTGAAATCCTTTAAGTCTTCATGGAAGGTGGAAAACCTCAAGATGGAGACAAAAAAAATGGGAGAAACAGGGAAGCAACGCTGACCCTGGTGTAGAAATCCTTAATATGGTGGATGATAAGGTATAGATAACAACTTACTTCTCACCTTATTAGGAGCCTATAACTGGGCTCCAAGTATGCAGGTATATTGTCAATTATAGGGTGACAATTCCCTTCTTTATAGCAGCATAAGTATATCACTAGTCCACTTGGTAAAAGAAATTAACATTTATTGTAACTCATACATAAAATCAATAAAATGAATTCAGTATACTCAAGTGCCAGTGCTGTATCCAAGACGCGTTTCACCGATATGTTCCGGCTTTTTCAATTGGTATACATAATGCTGCTAAGTACAAATTTAAATACCTCTAACTAAGAGCTGATTGGAAGATGGCGCCCGTGATACGTCCAATCACGGCGCTCATATTGATGGGAGTTCACAGACTCAGCTGTTGGTTATTTCTTCCGATAGTGTGGCGTCATCACGCACGACGTCTCGTGTGTATTTAAACTAGGAGGGGGGGGCAAAAGGGTGATAAAACATCAATCCAATTGTCCCCCAAAACAAGGACAGAAGGTGCCTGTAGCAAGTGTGTTAAAAATGATAAGCTTAGAGTCATGTCTACAAATGCTCGCAGTTTAGGGAATAAGATCCATGAACTTGTGGCAATAATGGCAACTGATAGTGTAGATTTAGTCGCTGTTACTGAGACATGGTATAATGAGAAAAATGACTGGGACATAACAATACCAGGGTACTCTTTATATAGAAAAGACAGGGAAGGCAAGAAAGGGGGAGGGGTGGCCCTGTATGTGAAGGATAGCATGAAATCTAGCCTAATAAAGGTTAGTGAGGCGAACATAGAGTCCGTTTGGGTTACGTTAGAATTTGGTAATCACACAGTAACTCGTGTAGGTGTGATTTATAGGCCCCCAGGACAAATTGAAGAGTTAGATAATCTACTAGTTGAGGAAATAGCTAAAATGACAATGAAGGGGGAAGTTATCATCATGGGTGACTTTAATCTTCCTGATGTGAATTGGAAAACAAAAATAGCTACTTGTGCCAGGAGCACACATATTCTAAACTCCCTACTGGGATTGTCTCTAAAACAAGTCGTTGAGGAGCCAACTCGTAAAGAGGCCATACTAGATTTAGTGTTAACAATTGGAGATTTGGTATCAGATATTACTGTAGGGGAAAGTTTAGGATCCAGTGATCATCAGTCAGTGTGGTTTAATATAAGAACAGTGACTGAGTCACACCACACAAAAACAAAAGTTTTAGACTTTAGAAAAACAGACTTTTCTAAAATTAGAATATGTGTAAAGGAGTCATTATCAGACTGGAGCAATTTAAATGGAGTCCAAAAGAAATAGGATTATTTAAAATTTGCACTACTGAAGGCAACAGAAAATTGCATTAGGCTTGTCAGTAAAAGCAAAAAATTCAAGAAACCACTGTGGTACTCCGCAGATGTGGCCAAAATAGTAAAAAACTAAAAGTTAGTATTTAGTAATTATAAAAAAAACCCAGAGTGAGGAAGACAGAATGACCTATAAGATTAGGCAGAAAGAGGCTAAGCAAGTTATAAGAGCTTCCAAATCACACACAGAAGAGAAAATAGCACAGTCAGTAAAAAAGGGGGACAAAACTTTTTTTAGATACATAAATGAGAAAAGAAAAGTAAAACAAACAAAACAAAAGAAGGAAGGTATGTAGATGAGGATAAAGGTCTAGCTGACTGCCTCAATGAATATTTTTGTTCGGCATTTACAGATGAAAATGAAGGAAAGGGACCTCAGTTAAGAAAAAGGATAAATGAGTCATTTATTACACGTGAATTTACAGAGGAAGAGGTTCTATTTCAACTGTCAAAAGTAAAGACAAATAAGTCAATGGGACCTGATGGAATACACCCAAAGCTATTAAAAGAGCTCAGTGGTGTACTAGCAAAACCATTAACAGATTTATTTAACCAATCATTGTTAACAGGAGTAGTCCCAGAAGATTGGAAGTTAGTGAATGTTGTGCCCATTCACAAGAAAGGTAATAGGGAGGAGTCGGGCAACTATAGGCCAGTAAGCCTTACTTCAGTACTGGGGAAAGTGATAGAAACCATGTTAAAGGATAGGATTGTTGAACATCTAAAAACATATGAATTTCAAGATCAGAGACAACATGGGTTTACTTCAGGGAGATCATGCCAAACTAATCTTATTGACTTTTTTGATTGGGTAACTACAATTATAGATCAGGGTGGTGCAGTAGACATTGCTTACCTAGATTTCAGTAAGGCCTTTGACACTGTTGCACATATTAGGCTTATCAATAAACTACAATCTTTGAGTTTGGATTCCAATATTGTTGAATGGGTAAGGCAGTGGCTGAGTGACAGGCAACAGAGGGTTGTAGTCAATGGAGTATATTCGAAGCTTGGGCTTGTCACCAGTGGGGTACCTCAGGGATCTGTACTTGGACCCATTCTCTTTAATATTTTTATTAGTGATATTGCAGAAGGTCTTGATGGTAAGGTGTGTCTTTTTGCGGATGATACTAAGATATGTAACAGGGTTGATGTTCCAGGAGGGATAAGCCAAATGGCAAATGATTTAGGTAAACTAGCAAAATGGTCAGAATTGTGGCAACTGACATTTAATGTGGATAAGTGCAAGATAATGCATCTTGGACGTAAAAACCCAAAGACAGAGTACAGAATATTTGATAGAGTCCTAACCTCAACATCTGAGGAAAGAGATTTAGGGGGGATTATTTCTGATGACGTAAAGGTAGGCAGACAATGTAATAGAGCAGCAGGAAATGCTAGCAGAATGCTTGGTTGTATAGGGAGAGGTATTAGCAGTAGAAAGAGGGAAGTGCTCATGCCATTGTACAGAACACTGGTGAGACCTCACTTGGAGTACTGTACACAGTACACAGTACTGGAGACCATATCTTCAGAAGGATATTGATACCTTAGAGAGAGTTCAAAGAAGGGCTACTAAACTGGTTCATGGATTGCATGAAAGGTTAAAGGATCTTAACATGTATAGCTTGGAGGAAAGACGAGACAGGGGGGATATGATAGAAACATTTAAATACATAAAGGGAATCAACACAGTAAAGGAGGAGACTATATTTCAAAGAAGAAAAACTACCACAACAAGAGGACATAGTCTTAAATTAGAGGGGCAAAGGTTTAAAAATAATACCAGGAAGTATTACTTTACTGAGAGGGTAGTGGATGCATGGAATAGCCTTCCATCTGAAGTGGTAGAGGTTAACACAGTAAAGGAGTTTAAGAATGCGTGGGATAGGCAAAAGGCTATCCTAACTATAAGATAAGGCCAGGGACTAATGAAAGTATTTAGAAAACTGGGCAGACTAGATGGGCCGAATGGTTCTTATCTGCCGTTACATTCTATATGCGGAAGTAAATTGTGGGCGTGTGTTTGTCCGATGTTGATTCAAACGCAAGAGTGCTCTAATCCTTCAGAATGTTCCTTCCAACATCCGGTAGTGACGTAGGCGCTTTATTTCCGCCATCTTGCTTGATGGCAAATGTGCTTAATGTCCACAATCAGTCCAATATTTGTCCAGTATCATGGAATATCCGTTATCCATGAAACATAGTAGCAATAGGGAAGAAATAAAATAAAAAAGGGACAGTATCAAAGAAAAATAATACAAATGTACTGGATAACCAATAATATGACTATAATCATATTAATGACTATAATCAGGAAATACTTAGACTGTTGAGCGATCAACAGACTTATCAACTCCTGAGAAGGACCCTACGAATGAGATCAAAAATACCTATTGTGAATTAATAGAGAGGGGCAAAACGAATGAAGTTCTGAATTTAAGGGAATACAAATTTTTAAATGTACAACACCCTATAATCCCAGTTTTTTACTATCTCTCCAAGATCAACAAAAACAGAGATAAACCACCTGGTAGACCCATAGTCTCGGGGATAGGATCCATTTCAAGCAGGTTGTCACAGTACATTGACAAATGCTTACAGCCCATAGTTAATACCTGCCCCAGCTATCTAAAAGATACCATCAGCATTTTACAGATCATTGAACAAATTACCTGGAAGACTGACTATTATCTTGTGACATCTGATGTAAGCTCGTTGTATACGATCATCTCCCACATTCAGGGATGTAGAGCTACCAAGTATTTTTTAGAACAGTCAGACAAATTCTCCAACAATCAGGTTAATTTTATTGTTGATGGGATCAAGTGGATTCTAATGAACAATTATTTTTGGTTTGGTAACCAGTTCTACCTCCAAGTATGTGGAACGGCGATGGGTACGAGGTTTGCGCCCAGCTATGCGAACTTGTTCATGTCACACTGGGAACAAGAGTTTGTTTATAGCAATCATAGATGGGACGCAAACCTCGTTACCTATCGTCGTTACATAGACGACATATTTTTTATTTGGAAGGGTGATGAATTATCCCTTAATACCTTTTTGGCGTATCTAAACAATAATGATCGAGGCATTGTACTCACTAGTCATTATATTAAGACCTCGGTCGAATTTTTAGACCTGAATATATACGTGGAGGAGGATACTCTAAAATCTTGCACTTTTTTTAAAAAGGTGGACGTCAACAGCTATATAGGGGAGAAGAGTTGTCACTTCTCCCCTTGGCTGCTGAACGCCCCCAAGGCACAATTACTACGAATTAAACGTAATTGCACAGACAACACTAAATTTCAGGAACAATCGATTAAAATCCTTGGGGATTTTAAAGAAAAGGATTATAATGAGGAACTGCTCTCACGGGCCTACGAGGAGGTAGGGATGAAGGATAGGAATGATTTACTCATATATAAGGACAAAAAGACCGATACACAACATCAAAATTTCAATTTGATTTGTGATTATAATTGCAACAATGTACAACTCAAGAAGATAATCAACAAATATTGGCCAATATTGAGGAATGACCCTGTTCTTCATTCTCTGCTGCCTGATAGGCCTGTGATTACCTATAGGGGTGTAAACAATTTAAGTAGCAGTTTAATACGTAACCATTTACCATCGAAAAATACTGTTATAAAATCATCCTTTTTCAATGAGACTAATGGATTCTATGGATGTGGCTCCTGTGGAGCTTGCAAAAAGACACAAAGCTCTAAACGAATAATTAAGGAGTTTGTCCACCCTATAAAGGATGGCAAGAGATTTAAAATTAAAGAATTAATCACTTGCCACTCCACAAGAGTAATATACAAAATTACATGTCCATGCAAATTAACATATATAGGAAGAACGATCAGGACACTCAATACACGTATCCAGGAACACATAAGAAATATAAAAAACGGTTTTGATAAACATAGTGTCTCCATGCACTTTAAAGAGAAGCACAATTGTGACCCTTGTTTAATGGAATTTATGGGAATCCAGAGAATCTCTGTCAACTGGAGGGGGGGAGATCTAATGAAAAGTATAGGTCAATCTGAGATGAAATTGATTTTTAATTTGAATACAATGTAACCACATGGATTGAATGATGACTTTGAAATTTGCCATTTTTTATAATATCAATATTATTTTTTATATGTATATACATTTTTTATACATATTTTTATATACACATTTTTGTATTATGACACTCATTTTTTATACATTTCCTTTTCCCCACCCTCAGTCATCATGTTAACCATGTTGTTTGCATTTTTTCATCTTTTGTATATTATTGGTTATCCAGTACATTTGTATTATTTTTCTTTGATACTGTCCCTTTTTTTATTTTATTTCTTCCCTCTATTGCTACTATGTTTTTCGGATAACGGATATTCCGTGACATTGGACAATCATTGGACTGATTGTGGACATTAAGCACATTTGCCATCAAGCAAGATGGCGGAAATAAAGCGCCTACGTCACTACCGGATGTTGGAAGGAACATTCTGAAGGATTAGAGCACTCTTGCGTTTGAATCAACATCGGACAAACACACGCCCACAATTTACTACCGCATATGACGTCACACGCACGAGACGTCGTGCGTGATGACGCCACACTATCGGAAGAAATAACCAACAGCTGAGTCTGTGAACTCCCATCAATATGAGCGCCGTGATTGGACGTATCACGGGCGCCATCTTCCAATCAGCTCTCAGTTAGAGGTATTTAAATTTGTACTTAGCAGCATTATGTATACCAATTGAAAAAGCCGGAACATATCGGTGAAACGCGTCTTGGATACAGCACTGGCACTTGAGTATACTGAATTCATTTTATTGTTTTTATGTATGAGTTACAATAAATGTTAATTTCTTTTACCAAGTGGACTAGTGATATACTTATGCTGCTATAAAGAAGGGAATTGTCACCCTATAATTGACAATATACCTGCATACTTGGAGCCCAGTTATAGGCTCCTAGAAGTAAGTTGTTATCTATACCTTATCATCCACCATATTAAGGATTTCTACACCAGGGTCAGCGTTGCTTCCCTGTTTCTCCCATTTTTTTGTCTCCATCTTGAGGTTTTCCACCTTCCATGAAGACTTAAAGGATTTCAACACCATTTATATTATCTCCTGAAACCTGCAGGAGTAAGTGTTCAATTTTCAAGCGCTCCACCTTTGCACTATTTTTTGCATGTAATTGCACAATAGCGTTTTCCTATATACAAAACAACGATATATGAACAAAAATGAGTTGCATGGTTAAGTTGCCAGAAAAAAACCTTCATTGCACCAATGCCACAAAAAAAACCTGGTTACAATATGCCTGACAACACCTTGGCACTCAATAATAATGAATGAGGAGCACACCATATAAATAAGATGCACTTTATTAATAGGGTACAAAAAAACAGGTATCCCCAAATGTATACCAATAAGTCTTAGCATTCATAGAGCTATACATATCCAATAGATATACACAATGTATCAAAATCACAAATATGCATACTAAATGATTGAAAAAAACAGTAGTCTCATTCCAGATTGCATCACAAGAGGAGCATTCTGACACTCAAGCACATAAGATGATAGATGACGTTCGATCCAGAGGGTACAATGAAACTTAATTGCAGGAAACATTGGATAAGGTCAAAGGCGTAGAGAGGACTGCCTTACTGAAATCCCGGGGTAAGAAAAAAGCATCAAATCGGATTCCATGTGTCACTACATATTCATCAAAATCTGATTTTGTTAAACATGTCATCTATAAGAACTGGCACATTTTACAGAGTGATCCATCCATTTGTGATCTCTTCAGAGATGAGACCTATTGGGATACCTGTTATTTTTTACCCTATTAATAAAGTGCATCTTATTTATATTGTTGTGCTCCTCATTTATTATTATTGACTGTTAGTTTAGGGCCTAGGGAAATAAGGCTTTAGAGTGAGCACCCTAATCTTTTTTCTGTAGCTTTGGCTCATTTTTCTTATGGCATTTGATTAAGTGTGCCTGCCTTTTCTGTACTAAAACACCTTGACACTCTTGACAGCTTCTGGCACACTGTAATTTGGAGTGATGAGGCCAAAAAAAAGTTTATAGTCACAACCACTTAACAAGGCCTATGGCAAAAAGAATACCATCCCCACTGTGAAGCATGGTTGTGGCTCACTGATGTTTTTTTGGGGGGGTGAGCTCTAAAGGCACGGGGAGTCTTGTGAAAATTGATGGCAAGATGAATGCAGCATGTTATCAGAAATTACTTGCAGACAATTTGCATTCTTTTGCATGAAGGCTGTGCATGGGACGCTCTTGGACTTTCCAGCATGACAGTTACCCTAAGCACAAGGCCAAGTTGACCCTCCAGTGGTTACAGCAGAAAAAGGCGAAGATTCTGGAGTGGCCATCACAGTCTCATTACCTTAATATCATCGAGACACTCTGGGGAGATCTCAAACGTGGATTTCATGCAAGACGACCAAAGAATTTGCATGACCTGGAGGCATTTTGCCATGACGAATGGGCAGGTATGCCATCTGCAAGAAGTAGGGGCCTCGTAGACAACTATTACAAAAAACTGCATGTTGTCATTGATGCTGAAGGGGGCAATACACCGTATTAGGAACAAAGGGTATGCAGACTTTTGAACATGGGTCATTTCATCTTTTCTTTGTTGACATGTTTATTTTTTATTTTATAAAAAATATTTTTTTTAAATATCAATATACAATCACAGAACAATACAACAAGAACACAGTTATGTGTTTATATTAGTAACACAGTGTTATGACTTCTTGTGTAACCATTGCTTTAATACATTGCTTATATTCTAGATTCAGATATTACCTCACATAACAGACATACCATCACAAAACAGCATTTGGCATTATATATACCTTTTCTTAGCTTTTCCCTGCGGATGAGACTAGAGTGTCGAGGGATTCAATATATCTTATTACCAATCGACTCAAAATATATTCTATTCATGTTTTGTTTTATGATTGTGCCTACAGTTGACTATGAATCCCATAAGAAATAAAAGACATGTTTTGCCTGCTCACTCATGTTTTCTTTAAAAATGGTACTTATATTAACAATTTTACAAGGGTATGCAAACTTTTGAGCACAACTGTACATGTAGCATACATGATATGCTATGCTCTGCGGTCAATGCTGCAGTCTGTAGTTCAGAATCATCTATAGAACCATCTCACAATAGGTAATTATAGAGCTACTCAGGATAACATTCTACCCACTTTCTCTATTTGGATTGTACCAATGTTAATATTTGTAATTAGAAACATAGAAACATAGAATGTGACGGCAGATAAGAACCATTCGGCCCATCTAGTCTGCCCAGTTTTCTAAATACTTTCATTAGTCCCTGGCAAAATACAACTGGATGCAAACATTCAAAAAATAGTGAACTGTTGTTCTGAAACTGGAGTAGTTACGGATTACAAGATGGGCTAGTTATTGGCATTCTGAGTTTCATGAATGGCTGGCTAAATAGATTTGGTCCATGTGCAGAGTGACAAAGCTGCCATTAATTCACATTATGATATCGCGGCTTTGTCCACAGTCCCACAGACCACACATTTTTTTTTTCCCCCCATGTGGGTTGATATAAAAACGTAATACACTTTCCTAGAGTCTGTATGCTAAGGGCTATATTCTATAGTGTATAAATGTATCTTAAATTATATTCTATGCCTTGTGTCTTTATTGAATAACCCTGAGAATGTTATAACACAAAGTCGCCAAACTGGAAACATAGCTGAATTAGAGAATATTTCCAGTTTAGCATTTAGAATCTTAAATTTTAAATTCACTTTAAATTATCACGTTAGTGAATATTCCTGTGTGTGTCATTGGATTAGTTATTAACATATACAGGGATGAAGCAGATTAGCCGTTTGATCTTTTTTTTTTTTTTTCTTCACCTGAATAGAAGTATTTTTATTTTTTTTTAATATTCATACTAACCCAAAGTGGACCTTATGCTTCAGATAACAATAATAAAAACTGCATTTTAAGATGCTCCTTTCTAATTATGTAAATCTAGCATTTCATCCGTTTTAATAATGATGTTAATTCTTGGTATTTTACTCACATTGAACCTTTGTGCCAAAGTCTTAGACACTGCTGTTACAGGGTCATTTAATTCCATCCTATTCCATGGCCTCTTCCAGAGCAGAGTCTGGCGCAGGTCTGTGATGGTTATTATAACCCCCAGACATCAAAGGCAGCACTAAGAAGAAATGGTCTGAACATAGTAGAGCTTTATTTCACCCTGTGCCATAGACATTCCTGGCTCCTAATCGGGAGCAGCTCTGAATCACTGGTCTTGTATCAGGCTGCTGTGAACCTAATGGCCTGGCGCCTCTGGGCCAATCTTTAACAGGAAGCCCAATGTTTTCTTGTAAGGTTTAGAGGAAAACCTTCTCAGGAAGAGCAACCTGGACTAAATCCTTTGAACGTTGAGGATGAAAAGCTTTAAAAGTAAATAAAACCTGTGGGGTGCTCTTGCTCTTATTTCTTTGCAGTTTGCACAGCCCACGTTTAACTCGTCTTGAAAAGGAAGCTCACTGGAAGCATGCAATGTACTACTGTAAAGACTGGCGCAGGACTCGGTTCCATAGATTTAGAAACAAAGAATGTGACGACAGATAAGAACCATTCGGCCCATCTAGTCTGCCCAATTTTCTAAATACTTTCATTAGTCCCTGGCCTTATCTTATAGTTAGGATAGCCTTATGCCTATCCCACGCATGCTTAAACTCCTTTACTGTGTTAACCTCTACCACTTCAGCTGGAAGGCTATTCCATGCATCCACTACCCTCTCAGTAAAGTAATACTTCCTGATATTATTTTTAAACCTTTGTCCCTCTAATTTAAGACTATGTCCTCTTGTTGTGGTAGTTTTTCTTCTTTTAAATATAGTCTCCTCCTTTACTGTGTTGATTCCCTTTATGTATTTAAATGTTTCTATCATATCCCCCCTGTCTCGTCTTTCCTCCAAGCTATACATGTTAAGATCCTTTAACCTTTCCTGGTAAGTTTTATCCTGCAATCCATGAACCAGTTTAGTAGCCCTTCTTTGAACTCTCTCTAAGGTATCAATATCCTTCTGAAGATAGGGTCTCCAGTACTGTGTACAGTACTCCAAGTGAGGTCTCACCAGTGTTCTGTACAATGGCATGAGCACTTCCCTCTTTCTACTGCTAATACCTCTCCCTATACAACCAAGCATTCTGCTAGCATTTCCTGCTGCTCTATTACATTGTCTGCCTACCTTTAAGTCATCAGAAATAATCACCCCTAAATCCCTTTCCTCAGATGTTGAGGTTAGGACTCTATCAAATATTCTGTACTCTGCCCTTGGGTTTTTACGTCCAAGATGCATTATCTTGCACTTATCCACATTAAATGTCAGTTGCCACAACTCTGACCATTTTTCTAGTTTACCTAAATCATTAGCCATTTGGCTTATCCCTCCTGGAACATCAACCCTGTTACATATCTTAGTATCATCCGCAAAAAAACACACCTTACCATCAAGACCTTCTGCAATATCACTAATAAAAATATTAAAGAGAATGGGTCCAAGTACAGATCCCTGAGGTACCCCACTGGTGACAAGCCCAAGCTTCAAATATACTCCATTGACTACAACCCTCTGTTGCCTGTCACTCAGCCACTGCCTTATCCATTCAACAATATTGGAATCCAAACTCAAAGATTGTAGTTTATTGATAAGCCTTCTATGTGCAACAGTGTCAAAAGCCTTACTGAAATCTAGGTAAGCAATGTCTACTGCACCACCCTGATCTATAATTTTAGTTACCCAATCAAAAAAATCAATAAGATTAGTTTGGCATGATCTCCCTGAAGTAAACCCATGTTGTCTCTGATCTTGAAATCCATGTGCTTTTAGATGTTCAACAATCCTATCCTTTAACATGGTTTCCATCACTTTCCCCACTACTGAAGTAAGGCTTACTGGCCTATAGTTGCCCGACTCCTCCCTATTACCTTTCTTGTGAATGGGCACACCATTCGCTAACTTCCAATCTTCTGGGACTACTCCTGTTATCAATGATTGGTTAAATAAATCTGTTAATGGTTCTGCTAGTACACCACTAAGCTCTTTTAATAGCTTTGGGTGTATTCCATCTGGTCCCATTGACTTATTTGTCTTTACTTTTGACAGTTGAAATAGAACCTCTTCCTCTGTAAACTCACGTGTAATAAATGACTCATTTATCCTTTTTCTTAACTGAGGTCCCTTTCCTTCATTTTCATCTGTAAATACCGAACAAAAATATTCATTGAGGCAGTCAGCTAGACCTTTATTCTCATCTACATACCTTCCTTCTTTTTTTTTTTTTTTTTTATATTCTTTATTTTTGTCGTGCAAGAATTACAACAGTGTCTGCGTAGCCACAATAGCCATAACAGACTCAATCACATGTAAGATAAAAACAGTTTAGTGGCGTAGTTAAATTCAGCACTTTTTGTTATATATGGTTTGTTTTAAACAGGCTTAAACGTTGAGATTGCGATTAAGAAACATGCTTCAAGAGTTAAGACAGTACGCTTGGTATCAATATGCTAGATTCAGGTAAACTAAAAAACTAAATAAACAGCGACCATAAGGCTCTAGCAATGTGTTTGTCAAGTTACATCCCCAGGAGGCTCTAAGGGTTGCAGGATAAATTGTAATATCAAAAGTGCAAGAACGACCCAGTGTGCCAGATTACTATTACACGCAGGCTACACCTGTCAGAATCTATGTGGAGTAGGAGGGATAAGCAATAAACAATAGGCAGCTGTATGTGAGTAACTATGATATATGTTTAACATCTATTTTGGTACCGGCAGGCTGGGGTTTAACTGCAAGTCCTTTAGGGGACATGGGTACCTTGCTCGAGGGTATGTGGCACTATCAGCCAATACCTCGGCTTGGCAGATCCATGTATTCCCTGGGATTCCTCTTGATCGCCTGGTTGCATCTTCGTGGCAATGCGAGGTGCGGTTTGCGCCTGGCGTCTCGCTTGTTCTTGGCCTTCCTGGAAGGTAGCATCGATGCGCCCCGGGTTTGTAGTTTCCAGGTTGGATATGAGTCTTTCTTCCCGGAGGAGAAACGGAGGTTCTTGTCGGTTGTTCGTCTCCTGGGAGGTCTGTGTTTCTGCTTCTGTGTGGGGCGTCTGCGGTGCGGAGCTTTGCCTGCTCCCTGCTTGGGTGGTCTAGGTGCTTGCGGCAGAGGTGTTTGGTGGGCGGGTCTGCTCGATGGAGCCCTGTGCACCTCCACACTATTCCTCTTCTTCTTCTTCTTCCCGAATTGTGGGCTTCGGATTAGTGCTTGGGCCCTCCGGGTACTCATTTCAGGCGGTGGGTGCCTATGCCCTGGGACCCTGCCTGGGGGCAGTACCTGAGTTGCAGGCATCACGGGTGGTGTCCGCCGTTCCTCCCAGCCTTTCCAGAACTGCTGGCACATGAAGTCGAACTTTTGCCGGAATCTTGCTTCCCAGCTGTTGTGGCACATGCTGGACTTCGCTGCTTTTTCGTCGGCCATTTTAGAATAGGCCGCGTGCGTGGCGTTGTCTCTGTTGCCGCCCAGGTGCTTTGCCGAGGTGAGTAGCCTCCTGGTGGGGGCCGGGATAACCCCCACCGGCCCAGAGGGGGGGAGTACGGGGCACAGACTGATCGTTGGTCTGAGTGCCCGGGTCGCCCCCGACGTAGAGACCGGCCGCATCTCCCGCCGGGTCGGCTCCAGGCCACAGAAGAGTGGAGGACGCAGTTGTTGTTGTGCACGGGTGAAGGGGTGATAATCCGCTCCAAGATTGTACCCGCTGTGCGGGCGTTCATTATGCTTGTGGGTATAGTCAGGTTCGGGGTGATTTACCCCCGTTGGAGTTCTTTTTCCCCCGATATTAGGCAGGAGTTCCATCTGCCTGCGACCTGCCATGATGGCGTCCAAGCCCCGCCCCCCCTTCTTTTGTTTTTAATCTAACTAATCCTTGTTTTACTTTTCTTTTCTCATTTAGGTATCTAAAAAAAGTTTTGTCCCCCTTTTTTACTGACTGTGCTATTTTCTCTTCTGTGTGTGATTTGGAAGCTCTTATAACTTGCTTAGCCTCTTTCTGCCTAATCTTATAGGTCATTCTGTCTTCCTCACTCTGGGTTTTTTTATAATTACTAAATGCTAACTTTTTGTTTTTTACTATTTTGGCCACATCTGTGGAGTACCACAGTGGTTTCTTGAATTTTTTGCTTTTACTGACAAGCCTAATGCAATTTTCTGTTGCCTTCAGTAGTGACACTTTTAAATAATCCCATTTCTTTTGGACTCCATTTAAATTGCTCCAGTCGGATAATGACTCCTTTACACATATTCTAATTTTAGAAAAGTACGTTTTTCTAAAGTCTAAAACTTTTGTTTTTGTGTGGTGTGACTCAGTCACTGTTCTTATATTAAACCACACTGACTGATGATCACTGGATCCTAAACTTTCACCTACAGTAATATCTGATACCAAATCTCCATTTGTTAACACTAAATCTAGTATGGCCTCTTTACGAGTTGGCTCCTCAACGACTTGTTTTAGAGACAATCCCAGTAGGGAGTTTAGAATATGTGTGCTCCTGGCACAAGTAGCTATTTTTGTTTTCCAATTCACATCAGGAAGATTAAAGTCACCCATGATGATAACTTCCCCCTTCATTGTCATTTTAGCTATTTCCTCAACTAGTAGATTATCTAACTCTTCAATTTGTCCTGGGGGCCTATAAATCACACCTACACGAGTTACTGTGTGATTACCAAATTCTAACGTAACCCAAACGGACTCTATGTTCGCCTCACTAACCTTTATTAGGCTAGATTTTATGCTATCCTTTACATACAGGGCCACCCCTCCCCCTTTCTTGCCTTCCCTGTCTTTTCTATATAAAGAGTACCCTGGTATTGCTATGTCCCAGTCATTTTTCTCATTATACCATGTCTCAGTAACAGCGACTAAATCTACATTATCAGTTGCCATTATTGCCACAAGTTCATGGATCTTATTCCCTAAACTGCGAGCATTTGTAGACATGACTCTAAGCTTATCATTTTTTAACACACTTGCTACAGGCACCTTCTGTCCTTGTTTTGTAGTTAATTGTAGTTACTATACATATGCAAGGTATACGGAAAATTAAACTATGCTAATGACAATAAGTGTGTTATTTTGCAATGCTGTCCGAATAAATAACTACAAATTTCAAATCATCTCATAACCGTATACATGCACACAAATTGGAAATTCAGCTAAAATGCACATTTACAGGTAGCACACATTAATAATGGTAGGAAAGTGGTCATCTGTGGTATGCCTTTCCTGTAAACCATGTGATGTATGAGAAAGTGTTGACCTCTGTCTTAAGAGAATACGCATAACACAGGAACCAAGTCACTAGTTAGCATGACTTTCTAGTGCTTTGTAACACATACTGATTTTTTTTTTATAGCACGACATCATAATGCTTTTAATAGACTGGAGTAAAGCATTGAAACAAAATGTACTTTACTATTAGTGTTTAAGTGGAATTCCTATTCTACATAGTGAGAATTATTGGAAATTACAAGTGAATTCAAGTGAATTTTAAATGTAAGGCCAAAACTTCTAATCCAATAACAAGTTAAGCTCATTTAAATTGATTGAGGCGCCTCTTTAATTTTAGGGATTAAACTGGTAGACCAGTGGTTCCCAAACATTTTAGGTTCATGGTGCTCTTAATATTTTAATAGTGTGTGTGTGTGTGTGTGTGTGTGTGTGTGTGCGAGGGTTGTATGTGTGTGAGGGGTGCAGTGTGTGCACATGGGTGCATTGTGTTTGTGCAGAATGGAGTGTGTGTTTGTGGGAGGGTGCAGTTTGTGCGTGAGGGATGCAGTGTGTGCGTGAGGTGTGCAGTTTGTGCGTGAGGTGTGCAGTTTGTGCGTGAGGGGTATAGTTTGTGTGGGGGCACAGGGTGTGGGGGTATAGTGTGTGTGTGTGTGTGTGGTACAGTGTGTATGTATGGGAGGGCAGTGTGTGTATGGGGGTTGCAATGTGTGTGTATGGGTTGCAGTGTGTGTGTATGGGAAGGCAGTGTGTGTATAGGAGGGCAGTGTGTGTGTATGGGAAGGCAGTGTGTGTATAGGAGGGCAGTGTGTGTGTGTGTGTATAGGAGGGCAGTGTGTGTGTGTGTGTTTGTGTGTATAGGAGGGCAGTGTGTGTATGTATGTATGGGGAGGCAGTGTGTGTGTGGAGAGCAGTGTGTTTGTGTATAGGGGTAATTGTGTGTGTATGTGGGTGCAGTGTGTGTGTATGGTGGTGCAGTATTTGTATGGAGATAATTGTGTGTCTGGGGAGAGTTATTGTGGGTCTAAAGAGGTAGGAGGGGAGAGTAATAAATATTTAAATGATTTTTTTGTTTTTGTTTTTTAATTAAAAAAAATATATATATATAAATTCATATTCCCCCTTAACTTTGCCAGGGTGGGGGGACAGTACAAGGCAATCCCTGGTGGTCCGGTGGAGAAGCCCTGGCAGTCCAAGTGGTGAGAGTGAACTCTAGCAGCATCAGGAGATTCTGAGCGTTGCTGTGGAGAACCCAGCAGGTTAGACCTCACCCGGGTCCTCTCCCTCCCCTGCTGGCTGCCAGCATTACAGTGCTAGTGGGCCGGAGAAGGAGACACAGTTCCTGGTCAGTAATTAAAGATGAATCATGCAGCATTCAAATAACACATACTTCATGACAGCACTTTTCTTGTGCTAATAACGAAAAATATATAGAAAATGGCGCTAGAGGAAAATAGATGGTGCTGCTATACCCAAGTATATCACCACTATATATACTTAAAAAGAATACAATAAAAGATAGGAAAGGTAAAAGCGCACACAGAGCAAGGAGGTCGTTACCTGACGTATTTTAGATAACCGATGATAAGTAACTCCTCCTTATATACAATAGGTATGTACAATGTAGGGTTGCCTATACAGAAAATACAAACACAAGGCAAAACATAGTGTGGTCTGTATATAAGACACAATAAAATGGAAATTTTGAGCTGAAATCACTCACACTTTGCTGAGCCGTTTAAAGTAGGCTCGGGACTTATGTAGCCTTATATGTCACTTAAATGGGACATGCACATTCCTTCACTCTTCAAGCAGTTCCTTCAATGATCCAGATAATCATCTGACGAAAAGTTGAGTTGAGTTGAGTCGGGTCGAGAGCCAGGAGTATCAGGATATATAAAAAGAATATTTATATAAAAACAAATATAAAAGGTATTGCACAACGTGTTTCAACCATCAAGTGGTCTTCCTCAGGTGCTGTTCAAAGCTACAATGAGCCTGCTGCTGTATATATAGGGCTTAGTATTGGGATAATAATTACAAACATTCCCTACACATGTAGCACTAATTAAGGTACAATTGCCTTATATGGTCCGGACCGGATGTGTTCTGCCACCTCCAATATGGCTCAACATCCGGTTCGGAAGTACAAAATACTAATACAATACATACTGAAGTAATTCCCAAAATATCACAAAACAAGTAAAATATATCAATGTCCTCCCCCCAACATAGTCAACCAACACGATATAGTCAAATCGTGGGTGACCTAATGTTTGGGGATGTTGTGGGTTTCGTCCGATAGGTCCGTTGCGTCACTTCCGGTGACGCGCATATTGATGGAATCAGTCCGTCGCGTCACTTCCGGTTTCGCTGGAAAGAGGATCGGCAATGCCCCTTCTCAATTTTCATGTTTGGAATGATGTTAATGCGCTGTGGGGCTAAGGTGGCCATCTTTAGAGTGGGCAATCTGTCCATATCCTCACAAATATAAATATATATATATATATATATATATATATATATATATATATATTGAATACAGTTATATTGCATATAAGAAAGAGAAAAATAGGTATTAATCATTTCATAAAACATATATTAATAGCATATAAAACATAATAGATAAAATTTAAAGTGCTATATAAACACCCTGAAACCTAGATAAAGTGCAAGAAATATATAAAGTGCTTTTAAAAATATAAAAAACCCCAGTTGTTCAGCAAATAGCCTTCTCATGATAATATATGGAATGAAAAAGGGAGATAAAGGTAAAAGATGAATATTTCAAAATAGAGGAAAAATATTACCAAACAAAAGGAAAAACTCGTACTTCGATCTACTAAAAAAAATACTTATAATAATTTATTAATTTCAAAATCAATATTTAGACCTCTTGGAATTAAAGTGCGTAACTCGAAAATCCACTTAGATTCCTTCAAGTCAAGAGCTCTAGATATATCACCCCCTCTCCAATTTCTAACCACTTTTTCAATAGCAAAGAAACTTAGAGACCTAGGGTCCGAATCATGGTGTTGTAAAAAATGTCTTGACACATTATGATTTGGAAAACCCTTCTTGATGTTTCTAAGGTGTTCATTGATTCTAATCTTGAGCTGACGTGAAGTTTTCCCCACGTATTGATATCCACAGCTACATTGCAAGAGATAAATGACATAGGTGGAGTGGCATGTGATTAAAGATTTAATGGGATACTCCCTTTTAGTAACCGAGGAGTGGAAGTTTTCTACTTTCTTATTGGTTCTTAAAGTATTGCAACAAGCCCGGCAAGATCCACAATAAAAAAAGCCCTTTTGTTCTAATGTCCAGTTACTTAAAAAATTCCTAGGGGCCTCTGTTTTAATAAAACTAGATGTCAACATTTGCTTTAGATTTTTAGCACCCCTAAATATAAATTTGGGTTTATTTCCTATATATTGTTTGATGTCTTCCTCATGCTGTAGGATGTGCCAGTTTTTGTTTATAATTTTTTTTATAGCACCAATGTTGCTGGAAAAATAAAAGGGATCTGTTTATTTTGTTGTCCTAAATCCTCTTTTTTGTATTGTAACAGAGGAGCCCTCTCCATTTTTCCAACCTGGTCTATATTATCTTGAAGGTCCTCTTCTACATACTCTTTCTGTGTTAATTGGTCTTTAAGAAATGTTGCTTGAATAATATAATCCTCTTTCTTGGTACAATTTCTACGTATTCTAAGAAACTGCCCTTTTGGTATATTATTTAACCACGGGCGATGATGACAACTGTCTAGTTCGATGAAGCTGTTGACATCAACCTTTTTAAAGAAGGTCTTAGTCATCAGAACTTGATCCTGGATAAAAATATTGAGGTCTAAAAGATCAATACTATGTTTACTCACACTCTTCGTGAGTGTAATTCCCCAGTCGTTATGGTTGAGATACGTAAAAAACTGGAGGAAAGTTTCTTCCGACCCTTTCCAAATAATTTCTTGTGCTACCCATCAATATATGCATAAGTGATATGTGTCTGGAAAAAACTGGGTTATTCACTAAATATTCACTAAAAAATCTGCACTGAGCAAGGGTTTAAATTTTGTACCATCGTTTAAATCAGATTTATTTTCTAGCAAGATTTATTTGCAAAAGTTTTTCCGACTGATTAACCTACGTGTATTTTTTTTAGATCATCAACTCCAATGCCAGAGACAACACCCCTCCAGGAGATGATCCTTTGGTGGGCACACATGCTAGCTATGCAGCAAATCTGGAGGTCTGTAAAAAGAAAAGTAATTTTTTTTCCACTGTCCCTAGCCATTCTGTACAGACATTTTGTAATCTAGTAAGTACTCAAGTAGAAAAATTAACCTGGTGCCATCAATGTATTAAACAAAATCTGACATTGCAGGAAAGACTAGCCCTAAAACAGATCTCACAAAATTTTGAGATTGTTGTAAAACCTGCTGACAAGGGGGGCCTGATAGTCATTCAGGATAAAAAAGGACTATCATGAGGAGATAATGAGACAGTTATTGGATAGGAACAATTATATGGTCCTTAAGAATGACGCAACATCACATGTGAGCAAAATTATCCAGACTTTACTAGAGAAGGCACTTAATGACGAAGTGATCACTAAATCTCGGTTTGGTATTTTACACCTTACAAAAGGTCCGGAAAGATATCCGTTTATCCACCAGGGCATCCTATTGTGGCGGGTAGAGATTCTATCTTTCAACCGCTAGTCATCTGTGTGGATCAATTTTTACAACCCGTAGTTACTTCTGGCAGATTCTATAGTCAGTACACTAAAGACTTCTTGGTGAGCATCCAAAATATAAAGGTAGAGCCTTTTGATTTATTAGTGACACTGGATGTGTCTAGCTTGTACACAAATATCCCACATCATGAAGGTGTGGCGATAGTACAGACTAGTAGAGACTGTCTAGTGTACTTACAGATGAAAAATTGGCTATTACTGGAAATTATTTTTTTTTTAGGTTTCTTTAGGTATATGTCAATTTTTTTATGAACAAATCAAGGGGACTGCAAAGGGTGCAAATATGGCACCCTCATATGCCAATCTCTTTATGACAGACTTTGAAGAAAATGTTGTCTACAAACATGAGCTTTTTCAGAGGTATGCCACTAAGTGGCTACACTTGATAGATCACTGCTTTATGCTATGGCAGGGCACTACGGCTGATCTTGAAGTGTTTCTGATGTACTTAAATGAGTGTCAAATGATTGTCAATTTACCACGGTTGTGAGTACTGACTTTGAATTTTTTAGATGTGCAGGTCGGTAAAAAAGGATGGATCCTTGGATACTGATGTGTACATTAAACCGACTGATTCAAATAGTTTGCTACATGTTAATAGTTTTCATTCCCCTAAACAAATCTGTTGAATTCCATACAGCAAGTTCCTGCGAGTACGCCGTATTGTCAGCAATGACAGCATAGTCGATACCTGCTTTACAGATCTCTCAGATAAATTTCTGGATAAAGGGATATAGCCCCCATCTGTTACGGGAAGCTAAATGAAAAGCTAAAGACATCAATCAGGAGGAATTACCGGTACTCTCTATGACTAATAAACCCAAACAAAACAGAATACTATTTGTGAGTACTCATTCATCACTTACACCACAAATCCAGAAAGTCATACATAACAATTGGTTTATATTACAAACAGATAAGCAGACTGGACATTTATTTAAGAATCCCCCACTGTTTGCAAACAAACATGGTCATTCCATAGGAGACAAGGTAGACATTTCTTTCAAAACCCGTACATTGGACTTATCCCTCCCTAAGTTGTAACCACGGCAGCGGCATCATTAAGGGTGAATTTTGCACCCATCCCAGAACTGGCCAACAGATCAAGTTGAAAGAGTTTTTTACATGTCAGACGGACTATGTGGTATACTTTCTAAAGTGTCCATGCAGCTTGGGGTATGTGGGTAAAACAATACATGCTCTGAAAGACCGGGATTCCCAACACAAAACCACAATCCAAAGTGTAAACTCAGATGCACCAGTCGCACGGCACTTTAGAGAAAAAAGACAAAATATTTCACAGCTGTGGTACCAAGTGCTGGAAAAGGTGCCCCCTGACTAGAGGAGGGATTGCAACAATTGCTACAAAAGGAAGCGCGCTGGATGCACCTGCGGGACACAGTGTCACCTCATGGCATCAATGAGAAATTTGAGTGGCACTGGCTCCTGTAGGTGCTTCCGTCTGGTGTCCGCCAAGGGATGCATCCTGGATCTGGGTATGTACTATATTTTGGTGATGTTTTTATGTTTAGTCTTTTTTGTAAAAAATACATCTATTCATTCACATACACAATGACATACTAATCAAGTAACTTAGTGCATTCACACACACTGACATACCTTTTAATTAAACTTGTGCATTCACTTGCACACCCCACAAAAAAACACTCCTGTGTCCACACATGTGCACACTCAGTTATTCTGTATTCCCACACATTGACATCCCACAACAATATATGCTTGTATTTACACACACCTACAAATGTATCCTATTACCTATATATTGAGACTCCACAAAAACACACCATAGCATTCACACACAAATACATATTCAAGCCTGTATTCAGAGACACTTCGTACAATTACATCCCTTCATTCACACACCACATAATTAATATAATTATAACTTTCTGCACCAACCATACAAATAATGGCTTAAGATACAGTATATCTTCATATTTGCCACTATTGCCATCCTTTCTGAGATCCAGCCTGGGGTACTACCTAAACTACCTCACTTTGCCCCTACAAATGTTCTTTTTCTTTGGATGTAGAATGGAGACATGTGAAGAATTTGTTCCAACGCTGTGCTACGCATAACCAACCATAGTCTCAATTTAATAAGATTTCCAAAGTATTCATTTGTGTTGGAAAAATGTTCCAAATGATTCATTTACAGAAGTCAATATTAAAGTCCATGTGATTTTTTGTAGATAAATGATTTTTGAAAGGTTTTTTTTTAACCGTGCTGGATTACCGGTATTTGGAAAACGTATTCAATTGAAGCCTATGGGAGAGATTTATCAAAGTGCTCTTACAAGTGTATTTTGGGGAAGAGGGAGGGATCAAAACTATTAAAGTGTATTTAAAGTAGCCTGAACAGTGTTTTATTTCTTCTTTATGTATTACCACATTTTTTTTTTTTTGCTTCTCTGATTATGCACCATTAAATGAAAAATCAATCTGATTTAGGCCTCAATTTAATATTGCTGGATAAGCTTTTTATATGATTTAATACTTTTTGGATAAACTTTAAAAATTCACAACATTAAATCATTGTAAAAGGTCACCTATAAATATTACATTTATTTGAAAAAATATACAATATTAATATTATTGTGCATATTTTATGACAAAATAAAAGTGATGTAAGAACAACAGGTGCAAAATATGCCTAATAGTTAATAAATGGAATGCACTACACAGTACGTAACACAAAAGGAAAAAAATTAAGGAAAAGGAGTTAAAAGAAAAAATAGCGGAAAAGACCATCAGAATGGACATTTCATTTCAGGGAAAATGACCAAAAAGTTTGATAAATCTTCCACTACAGCCTCAATTTAATACTCTTTAAAAAGGTTAAAATGGATAAACTGTTACAATGATTTAATAGTATGAACATTTAAATTTTGTAATCTTTTTAAATATATTGCTATATATATATATATATATATATATATATATATATATATATATATATATATATATATATTGTACCATTTTAAGAGTTTGAAAACAGTTTATCCAGAAATATTAAATCGTTTGAAAAGCTTATCCAACAATATTACATCAAGGCCTATATATCTACATATACACAAAACTTAACTAACTTCCAGAGTACCAATGGAAAGCTATGTGTTTTTCATAAAGGAACACTATAGGATCAGGAACATAAACATATTTTCCTGACCCTAAAGTGTTAGAACCACCATCTACTCTCCCCCTAGGCCACCCCTAAATATAGTTAAATCTTACTTTTATTCCAGTCTGCTGCTGACTCTGCCCTGTCCCTGATCTACCTGCTTGGCTGACATCATCGGAAGTGAGTCTCTCAGCCAATCCCATAGGAAAGCATTGGATTGGCTGAGACTGTCAAGGAGGCAGATCAGGGGCAGAGCCAGCACAAGCCAAACATAGCCCTGGTCAATCAGCATCTCCTCAAAGAGATGCATTGAATCAATGTATCTTTACAAGGAAAGTTTAGTGTCTCCATTGAGAGGATGGATAAACTGAATGTCCCAGGAAGCACCTCTAGAAGCCATTTGTGGAGTGGCCAGTGGAGGTATTTTTTAATTTTACAAAGAACAATTACTATTAATCATTTATCTGTTTTTGATTAATTTTCCTGCTGGGAATTGGTGTATCTTTGGTCAATTGAAATATACACTTACTTCTTCTGTTTTAAACATAAATATTCTGTATTCCACGACTAATACTCAATGTAATATCTATATACTTAATTTGTCATTTTTTATTTTATAATTTTCTTTGTATATTATTGTATCAGGATTGGCTTTTGAAGTCATGTGACACTCCTAATTGATATTCACATATATTTATATGGGATTTGCCTTGGGTGGCACTGGCTTTATAGATGATTAAGGCTACAGCCAAAATGGCTATGGTTGTCTCTTGTATCTGGTTATACCTCCTTATCTCGAACCAAATAAAAAGTATGATCTTTAAAAATTGCACTGTACCACATGTAGCTCTCCAATCATTTTTCTTATTATTATATCAATTTAGGAGGAATAGTTTGTAGTTTTCGCTTTTTCTTCTCTCTCTTTTTTTTTTTTTGTAGTTTTATGTAAAGTATTAGTTTTTGGTTGGAGTAACCATTTTTTTAAACCAATATTGTACAACCTATGCTTCATAAAACCATCGTGGTTTTGCATATGTTTTTCCTCAGCTTGTCGTATAACATGATGACAATTATCATCATGTGTTTTCCCCAGACAATGTGAGACTTTCCCTTCTGTAAGCATTATTTTGATGCTGTTTTCTGTTAGCAAAATCCTTTTCTCATTATTATTCATATCTAACCCTTATTATAGTGTGAGGATATTCTTTATACAGTTTAATGAAATGATGCTTTGGCTTAAATAGTGACATAATAATCATGAGCAATAGACAAAAAAAATATATAACAATGAGCAGTGGGAGATAATATAGTTACAAAAAGAGCAACAGTGAATAATGCTTTAGATAAGATATTTTCCTAGTTGTGGGTTATCTTATGTGTGTTAATCTCTAAACGTTTCATACTCTATGGGTTCACTTGGAGGTTCCAACATTTCAGGTAACATAAAAAATACTGAAAATTAGCCCTGCGCTCAAAATTCCATTGCACTTGGCAGCAGTAGCCGTGGCCCAAATTTATACTATCCATTAGAAGAAATGTTTAAACCAAACCAATATGGTTACCTAGTTATCACTATCCCAGATACCACTAACATCTATACATTTATATAACAGAGGTTTTTAGTATCACTGCAATAGCAATTAAAGTGTAGGCTAATATGTCAACATAAAGGCAAACCAATTAGGCAAATCCCACACTAACAATTTGCTGCTTTCAGCTCAAAGGTTATTTCTCTAATTATACAAAAGAGGCATGCTAGAATATGTTTAAAAATCTAGGAAAACCATATCACAAACACATGTGAGAATTGTTCAGATTAGTTCACAGGTAGGAGTTCACTTTTCTTTAAGTCATCAGGAGTTCCAGGTGCCAAGAATATAAATCTGGTTCAACCAAGATACAGGCTTTTACACTATACATTCAGAGCCCAGGTTATTCATCTGCTGTTCTAGTAAAGCACTACCTCAATAGTACTTGCAAGCAGTGGTGACTCTAGAAAATATATACAGGCTGGGGGCACATGAGAGGACACAGTTAAAACAGAGTGCAGAATTCACATTAGTTATCCAGAATTCTTGTTCTGGCCTGGTTAATGACAGCGCTTAATTTTGATCTTTCAACTGTTTAGCAGATAATCCCCCTATTTCTTTATGTGGGATTGCCATATTCAAGGTCAACAAATAAGGGAACTATCTTCTAAATAACACCGTATTTTTGCCATTCTTAAATATGCAAATCCCAAATAAGGGTACAAATTTAGGGAATTATTAATCCCTTTCTTAATTTTATCTTAAAGTTGTTTAGTAGATAACTCCTTTATTTGTTATCCCTGTCTGAGATTGCTATATTAAAGGTATCAAATTAGGGAGCTATTTACTAAACACATACACATTTTCATGCACACACACGCACACAATCAAACACAAACATGATCACAGATATATACACACACACACAAATCACAGACATATAAATACATACATGATCACAGATATACAAACAATCACACACCTAATCACAGACATACACATTCACAATCACACACATTTAAAAAAAAAAAAAATTATGTAAGAGGTCCACCCAGCATTCCTACTTTGCTCTGGGAGGGCTGGAGTTGATCCCTCTCCCTTGTGGCCAGTGACATCACTGTGCTGTGTGACAAGTTGCATTATCCTCCATTATCCTCCACTGCTATTAGGTAACACTATTTATCATATACTGTACTCTGCTATTTGGTATTGTGTAAGAATGGATGTTCATAACATCTCTCACACCAGGGCTTTACTTTCTCATCCGTACATTATAACAGTTCTAAAGGTTCCACTTTGGTTTCTGCATATATTTCTAGTGCATTTTTTCATTGGGGGGTCAAAAGATCGGCTGGGAGTTTCAGGTGAACCTCTAAGCCAATCACTGATAGCCTAGAGCAGGGCATCCCATTAAGGAGGCAGATGGGCCCTCAAGGTAAGACAGTGCTCAGGACCTTTGGGCACCATAATGACATTATAAAGTTAAACCCATTATGGTGCCCTGCATGTTCCTTTAATATGAACCCCCAATTCTTAATTTCCAAAAAAGTGATTCATCACATGGACCTGGCAATCTGACAAACTTCACAGAAACAAAATGAATGTACTATCATGGTGAACATGTGCCTTTTTGCCTTAAGGGCATTGTGAGAGGAGTAGGAAAGAGTAGTTTTTTTATCTCTGAAATGTGTATTTTTTTGGTGAGAGTTGTTATTGAAGCGAAGGTCAGTTACCGTAGTTTGTTTGGTGGTAGTAGTATGTTTGGGAAGGGGTTTGGATGCAGAGATAGGGCTTAAATTTGTAAAACATATGATTTAAATGTAACTCCTACTAATTTCAGGCAGAGTGGGATTTGCATATTCCATTTCTGCCTGAGATTATTTTTCCCTGCACTGCAAAGAAGTGATGCATGAATTATTCCCTATTCATTACAGTACCATATTGCACATATGAGGTCAACATCCATGCACTTTGGTGGTAGAAATACCTATTGAAATAATGTATGTGTATTTATACTGATAGAATACTAGTCAATGTATTATCTGGTTTGTTTGTTCTTCACATTATTTATATTCAGATTACTTTTTTGTGGTTAGCTAAGCACTGTAGTTTGAATGACACAAAGACAGGGGAAGGGGATTCCCCACATCAGTGGTTGAATAGCATTTGTACCATACAGGGGTTTTTACATCAACATGAAAGCATAGAATACCATGCCATTTTTAGGAATGAGTTAAACAGCTTGTTGTTGGCAAGCATGGGCACTACAGTTCAGGCATCTGAGTTGGAAAATCCTCTTGGCTGGATTTGCCTGTAGGTTACAAAAGTACATTTTATTCCTTTTTAGATATATTTTGATATAGTCTTAGTTTGCTATGTAGGAATTATGCACTGCACTAGTAACTAAGTGGCTACTAAAAATGACTAGACATACCCCATTTGCAATACCTTGGGTTGTCTAATTTTGCAAATGGTATGTCATCATGGGGGTAGTTCTTATTCCTGGGCTACCATACGGTCTCAAAAGGCAACATAGCCAATCTGGCAAACTTTAATGTGAAAAAAAAAATGAAATGCAAGCCTTATATTTGACTCTCTAACTTTCCAAAACACCATAAAACCTGTACATGGGGGGTACTGTTTTACTCTGGAGACTTTGCTGAACACAAATATTAGTGTTTCAAAATGGTAACTTGTATTACAACAATAATATTGTCAGTAAAAGTGCCGTTCATGTGTGAAAAATGCAAAAAACGTCACTTTTACTAAAAATATCATTGTTGTAATACAAGTTACCATTTTGAAACACTAATATTTGTGTTCAGCGAAGTTTCCTGAGTAAAACAGTACCCCCATGTACAGGTTTTATGGTGTTAATTTTAGGGCCCCCACCCACAGCTCAAGGGTGGGGGCCAGGGGGGGACAGTAGGTCCCCCCCTTATTTTTAGTTTTAGGGCCCCCACCCACCGCTCAGGGGTGGGGGCCGGGGGGAGAGTAGGTCCCCCCCTTATTGTTAATTTTAGGGCCCCCACTCACCGGCTCAGGGGTGGGGGCCGGGGGGGACAGTAGGTCCCCCTCTTATTTTTAGTTTTAGGGCCCCCACCCACCGCTCAGGGGTGGGGGCCTGGGGGGGACAGTAGGTCCCCCCCCCTTAATGTTAATTTTAGGGTCCCCACCCACCGGCTCAGGGGTGGGGGCCGGGGGGGGGGGCAGTAGGTCCCCCCTTATGTTTAACAATATGTGTGTTTGTATGCAAACACTGTATATAGATTTCAAGCCATCCAATCACAGTGCTCTGTGTCATTTTACACAGCGTGGGAAAGTTCAATTTTCCCACGCTGTGTAAAATGACACAGAGCACTGTGATTGGATGGATTTCAAGCCATCCAATCACAGTGCTCTGTGTCATTTTACACAGCGTGGGAAATTTCAATTTTCCCACACTGTGTAAAATGACACAGAGCACTGTGATTGGATGGATTTCAAGCCATCCAATCACAGTGCTCTGTGTCATTTTACACAGCGTGGGAAAGTTCAATTTTCCCACGCTGTGTAAAATGACACAGAGCACTGTGATTGGATGGATTTCAAGCCATCCAATCACAGTGCTCTGTGTCATTTTACACAGCGTGGGAAAGTTAAATTTTCCCACGCTGTGTAAAATGACACAGGGCACTGTGATTGGATGGATTTCAAGCGTCGGTTATTATGGCTTTTTATTTGGCCTTTTTTGGGGGTGAAGAAAGAAGATTTTAGAAGAAAGAAAACATCGAATGGTAAGTTGTTTTTATCTCATTTTTTTTGTTTACAGGTTTTTAGTTAAAGGTCCCCCCCTCATTATTTTTAGGGTGAGGGGGGTAGGTAGGGAGATAATTTTTTTTGGGGGGAAGGGTTAACTAGGGTGTCCCCCTACTTTGTATTTAGGGCCCCCACCCACCGCTCAGGGGTGGGGGCCAGGGGGGACAATAGGTCCCCCCCTTATTGTTAATTTTAGGGCCCCCACCCACCGCTCAGGGGTGGGGGCCAGGGGGGGACAGTAGGTCCCCCCCTATTGTTAGTTTTAGGGCCCCCACCCACCGGCTCAGGGGTGGGGGCCAGGGGGGGACAGTAGGTCCCCCCCTTATTGTTAATTTTAGGGCCCCCACCCACAGCTCAAGGGTGGGGGCCAGGGGGGGACAGTAGGTCCCCCCCTTATTTTTAGTTTTAGGGCCCCCACCCACCGGCTCAGGGGTGGGGGCCGGGAGGGGACAGTAGGTCCCCCCCTTATTGTTAATTTTAGGGCCCCCACCCACCGCTCAGGGGTGGGGGCCGGGGGGACAGTAGGTCCCCCCCTTATTTTTAGTTTTAGGGCCCCCACCCACCGCTCAGGGGTGGGGGCCTGGGGTGACAGTAGGTCCCCCCCTTATTGTTAATTTTAGGGCCCCCACCCACCGCTCAGGGGTGGGAGCCGGGGGGGACAGTAGGTCCCCCCTTATTTTTAGTTTTAGGGCCCTCACCCACCGCTCAGGGGTGGGGGCCGGGGCGGGGCAGTAGGTCCCCCCTTATTTTTAGTTTTAGGGCCCCCACCCACCGCTCAGGGGTGGGGGCCGGGGTGGGAGACGGTCCCCCCCCTTATTGTTAGTTTTAGGGCCCCCACCCACCGGCTCAGGGGTGGGGGCCGGGAGGGGACAGTAGGTCCCCCCCTTATTGTTAATTTTAGGGCCCCCACTCACCGGCTCAGGAGTGGGGGCCGGGGGGGGGACAGTAGGTCCCCCCCTTATTGTTAATTTTAGGGTCGCCACCCACCGCTCAGGGGTGGGGGCCGGGGGGGACAGTAGGTCCCCCCCTTATTTTTAGTTTTAGGGCCCCCACCCACCGCTCAGGGGTGGGGGCCTGGGGTGACAGTAGGTCCCCCCCTTATTGTTAATTTTAGGGCCCCCACCCACCGCTCAGGGGTGGGAGCCGGGGGGGACAGTAGGTCCCCCCTTATTTTTAGTTTTAGGGCCCTCACCCACCGCTCAGGGGTGGGGGCCGGGGCGGGGCAGTAGGTTCCCCCCCTTATTGTTAGTTTTAGGGCCCCCACCCACCGGCTATGGGGTGGGGGCCGGGGGGGGACAGTAGGTCCCCCCCTTATTGTTAATTTTAGGGCCCCCACCCACCGGCTCAGGGGTGGGGGCCGGGGGGGGCAGTAGGTCCCCCCCCTTATGTTTAACAATATGTGTGTTTGTATGCAAACACTGTATATAGAGAAATCTCTATATATAGTGTTTGCATGGAAAGTTTGGAGTAGGAGGGGGCGGGTATAGAAAGCGAGCTGAGCTGTCAGTCAGACAGCTCAGCTCGCGAACGCGCATTCCGCGCACATGCGCGGTAAAGCGCTGAGTTTCTTCATAGGGCGGCTGTTAATGCCGCTCTATGAAGAACGCGATTGGTGCAGCGCAAAGCCGCTCATGCGCACCACATCGCGATGACACTTCTCTCTGAGAAGCGTCCTATTGGGCCCCGCGATTTTGTCATTTTGATGAAAAAGGGGGCGCGGCATGGCTGGGAGCTCGGCGCTGGAACGGAGGTAAGTTTTTAATATAAAAACGCTCCGAAAATTATTTTAAATAAATGAAAGTTCATATAAAAGCAAGAAGGAAGGCTGGGGGACCTGTCTTTCTTGCTTTTATATGTTGACTAAAGAGTCCCTTTAAATCACATAATTATGTTTAAATATTACTTAAATATACACGTAGAATTTTAATATATATACACATATATGTATTTAAAGTCTACGTTTACACTTATGTAGTTATTTATGTCATTATATATATTTATGTGTATCTGTATATTTGCGGTTATTTGTATTTTATATATAGATAGATATATATAGAATGTCATTCTAAGTGTATTTTGTTATCAATATATATATATTAATAACAAAATACAGTTAGAATGAAATTACATATGTATATATAATTTATTTAAAAAAATTTAAAACTATTTTATTTATTTATTTTATTTATTTATTATTTGTATTATACGTGTATAAAATATATATAGATGTGTTATATATAATATATATCTTATATATATATGTAACTTCATTCTAAGTGTATTTTTTTTTTTAATTCTTTATTTTTGTAGTGCACATAAAGGGTTACAGGCAGGCATGAGGTTCCCCCAGAGCAGTCCCCAAGCATTCACTCCGCTTAACATGCGGGACATTAGCATAACAGGCACATTTTTATATATAAGATTGGTTGCACATATATTCAGATGGTAAAAGTAGATACTGTCACCATAGCTAGGGTAAGTAGTTTTGACATAGCTTGACAATAGTTAGACGTGAGTGTATACTGCAAAGTTTTATATAGAATTCCATTGCTTATCTAGGGGTTGTTCTAAGTTGTTGCGTCTGGAAGGTAGGTTTACAAGATTAAACGGTTGAAGGTTAAACATGGCAGGGTGGTATATGTCTATTGCCGTGGAGTAAGACGTAAGAGTGTGGATCCACCGAGCTAGTAACATGACTCAGGAGAAATTAGTGTTCTGAGAGCAGTAAGCATGTGTGCGTTTCTAGATAGGAGCACATACATTACAGTAGGATGCTAATATGTTGTATAGTGGTGGTGATGGGAGCTAGTGTATAGTGTGGCAATACATTACATAAAGTCCCAATAGGTAGAAGCAAGCTCATGCATCTGTTTAGTAGTTTAGTCCCACTGAGTAAAGCTCCTTCACCAAACTGCAACTGCATCCCGAACCAGGCTTGTCATCCGATTCCTGAGCGTCGCTGAATGTGGGATCGTTCAGGGGAGTACCGAGGTGCTGCCGCTCCGGCGGGGGTGGGGGTGTCCCTCCTGCCCCAGGCTGGTGTGTAGGCCTGCGTCTTCTGGCCCGAGACTCGGTGGCATATTTTGCCCGAGTGTCTCCCCCTCGTGAGGGTGGCGGGAGGTCTGCATGTTGGCTGCCGCTTGTGTTTCTGCCCATGTGGCCGACGCTTGCGGGTAGTAGCCCTCTTGGCCTTCCACCCGGGTGGGCTGGGGTAGGTGAGTGTCAACTTTTGGTCCGGTGCTGCGCCCGAGGGAGTTCCCCTCTCGCCCGGCTGCCCATAGTTCTCCTTGCGTTTTGCCTCGGCGCGCTGTGCGCGTTGCTGTAGCTTCTCCCAGAAGTTATAGAATAGGGCATCCAGACGCTGCCCAAGGTCTGTGCCATAGTCGGGGCCCTGCTCAGGAGCTGCAGGCTGAGTTTGCAGTTGCCGCAAATATTCCGTCGCCATGTTTGATGGGCCACGTGTCGCCGGACCCGATGCCCTCACGCTGTGTTGAGGCTCGGTCTGGGTTCGCGGCGAGGACCGGGATGACCCCCACCGGTCCCGGGGGGGGGGGGGGTAGGATGATTGAGCCTCGAGGTGGTCGTGGAGCAGGTAGGAGGAAAGGAGAGCGGCCGTCTCCCCCTTGCCAGCCATTCTGTAGGCCTCGGTCACCGCAACTTGGGGTCTCGGGGGGGTAGGTCGTCGATTAGGGTGTCCAGAGGTGCACCCCGAGAATCCCCTTTCAATCATGCTTCTGTAGAGTGGGTCTGTGCCAGGTTTACGGGGTATTTTCCCCAAAATCAGGCAGAAATTGCAGGAGCTGAATTTCGGCACGTCCACTCTGCTTGGCAGCTAGGCTCCACCCCTAAGTGTATTTTAATACTAATATATGTAATTATAGTAATATTAAAATACATTACGTATCACGTTACATATATATATAAGATGTATATATATTAGATATTTTTGGGTGTCCTGATGAAAGCCCTGAACCAGGGCTGAAACGTTGACTTTGGATTGACAAATTAAACTACATTCATTGGAAGACCTAGAGTGCCGGTATTTTTCTTCATTATATATTACCTTTTTTGCTTGGCACCAGGCCATAAAGTGTTTTTGTGTTGGAGTGCAAGGATTTTTCGTTTGACTATATATATATATATATATATATATTTATATATATAAATGCATTTATTTTGTTTTAAACATGTTTAATATTTTTTTTTTACTTTCCTACCAGCAGGGGGACTGTCTGACATTTCAGACAGTCCCCCTGCTGGCAGATCCACAGCCAGCTATAGGGGGCCATGTGATCGCTCTTTGAGGGCGATCACATGGCCCCCGGGGGCCTCATTTGCCGGGGGAGGGCTGCCTGGGCTGTCAGGCAGCCCTCCAGAAGAGGATCGTGGCGGAGGTAAGTAGCTGGAGCTCCTGGGGCTAAAAGTCGTTACGGCGTTCTATGCCGCCTCAACGGCTTTAAAGCCCATTCAATGCGGGACAGCATAGAATGCCGTAACAACGTTAAGGGGCTAAGGACTGAGCCAAATGTACAAAACGTAAACAAAAACTTGAATTTGAGCTTTATGTCTGTTCAGGCGTAATTCGCCTCTTTCATATTATGTGCACCCACACTTATTATATATCATTTTATTCAAGGGAAACCGGGCTTTCATTTAACATCAATTATTTAGGTATGAAACATAATTTAATATGAATAAAATATAAAAAAAATGGGAGAAAATAAGATTATTTTTTTTTCCGTTCTATGTGACATTCTACGTGACTGTTTGCTTTCACTGCTATAAAATACACATATTTTATTCAGCGATGTCTCACATGTAAAACAGTACCCCCTATGTACAGGTTTTATGGTGTTTTGGGAAGTTACATGGTCAAATATAGCATATACAATTTTTCATTTTGTTCACATTGAAATTCGCCAGATTTGTTATGTTGCCTTTGAGACCGTATGGTAGCCCAGGAATACAAATTACCCCCATGATGGCATAGCATTTGCAAAAGTAGACAACCCAAGGTATTGCAAATGGGGTATGTCCTGTATTTTGTAATAGCCACTTAGTCACAAACACTGGCCAAAGTTAGTGTTAATATTTGTTTGTGTGTGAAAAATGCAAATAACTAATTTGAACGCCAGTTTTGGCCAGTGTTCATACAGGCACGTGGAGGCAACACACACTACTGAGCCTCATTTTGACTTGTTTTAAGAATATTACATCAAAGTTGGATCAGCCTGTAGTGTGTTTTTCCACTTTAATTTTGAGTGTAACTCCAAATCCAGACCTCCATGGGTTGAAAATTGTGATTTCCATTTTTTAATTTTTGTGTGATTTTGTTGTCAGCACATTCAACTATGTAAAGAACAAAGTATTTGAGAAGAATATTTAATTCATTCAGATCTAGGATGTGTTATTTTTGTGTTCCCTTTATTTTTTTGAGCAGTGTATATATTACTCAATCATCTGGGGTGGCAAGACGTAGCCTTACATATTACATGCATTATATGGCGCAATGACTTATAGAGCTGGCATAGGTTTTTTTTCCAGGGCTGCTTTGTATCCCCAGTCTGTCCCTGGGTAGGGAAACAGTGATTATGGCTCCTTTAGAAGAAGCTTAGGGTGATCCAGACCACCAGTACCCCAGAGATATCCCCACCAACATCAGGGACCCATCCCTGAAGTCCCGGTGCGAAGTCCCTGCAAGTCCCTCTTCGGGATCCGAACGCTCTGGCTGGCAGTCATCCAGGGAAATGCACCCCCTCATTAATTACTTCCCTTGCGGTTTCACACCCCTATGATGCACCGGAGTGGTCCTCGTTCGGGAGGCGCACGGGCTCCATGCATATTACACAGTTAAAATAAAACTACATGGGGAAACACACATTTATACTGGGGAATCTACGAATATAGAAAGGGCAAATCACAGACAGCCAGCGGTCCCGCCACACAGCTCCCCTTTAACCACAAGCCGGCATTCACAGTCTGATCCCAATGGATGGGCTTAGCAATGTCCGGGGGAGTGCTCACTCTAGGGCAGTCTGTCTGGACAACTGTCGGCATTCGTATTTTGCTTACCGGCTCTGTAATGGATATGAAGTCATAGGGCTTTAGGGCCAGTCGCCACCTTAGCAGCCAGGCATTTTCTCCCGAGAACCGGTTAAGCCACACCAACGGGTTGTGATCCGTGAGCAGGGTGAATTGCTGTCCGTAGAGGTAGGGCTGTAGCTTCTTGAGTGCCCACACCACCGCCAGGCACTTCTTCTCGATAGTGGCAATAACTTCCTGCTGAGGTAAGCTGCTGGATGTTCTCTGCCATCGTCCCCGACCTGGCTCAGCACCGCTCCTAATCAAAAAATGGAAGCATCTGTGTGAACTAAAAAGTTTTTTGTTTTTTTTTATTAGGAGCAGCCAGGACAGGGGCATTTACCAATGTGTCCTTAAGGGCTTGGAACACCTGCTCACACTCTGGGGTCCAGGCTACCTGTCTGGGCAAGTTTTTTCGGGTCAAGTCTGTGAGGGTGCTGTTGTGACGGACCACCTGGCACCCCAACCGGGTGCCTCTGCCAATCGATGCTCCTAGTGCTCACCGAGGATTCCAAGCACTCCACCAGACACTATCAGCACTGTAGCCCCTTAGCCTCCATAGCTTGGCTGGGGTCTCGCCGTCCTCCACCCACCCTAGACCCAAGATCAGGATCCAGCTTCCAGTGGTGAACCTCTCCTACTCCAGAGAGTATAGCGGTAAAGCTCTTATAAGAGCTTGTGATATAGCTTGTATAGCAGGTCCCTACAAACACGAGGCGAGGCTCTATATTGAGGGTAAAGCAGGACTCATTTAATGGTAGCCACACTGCCTTTTTATGCAAGTCTCCAAGCAAGGGATACACCCTCATGGACCCTGTTGGTGACAGGGACACAAACTTACAAACCAATAATAACAGAGTTACAAAGTAAGGCACTCCCACACATGGCATACAATCCCTCCCCTCTGCCTGGGAGATAATTGAGTCAGATACTGTATTAATCCAATTATCTCCTGGCAGAAAAAACACATATTTTTAGAAAGTCCCAAAAGTACCCCAAAACACACAATATCTCTACAAATGTCGCATCCCCTGATAGCCCCAATCTGGGTGACCAACATATCCAAAAATCACCCAGATCAGTTCAGGGGTTCAAGAATTTTATGGAAGTAAGTCCCATGCCACAAACAGTCCCAGAGAATCAGGGTTGCGGTCGGTCTAGTTCGGTAGTTTGAAAATGAACAAACTACCGAACAGAGTCAATAGTCTTACCCTGGAGCTTGTTCCTTTCATCCAGACAAATGATCTCACCGAACAGTGCCCTTCTAAGTTGAAAAATCCGAACGCAAGCGATGATGGGAGTCCTGCGGTGTTCGGGAGATTCTGTATTCGATTTTAGTTTAAGGAGATTCATGCCCCAACACCGCTGCCTGTGTTCATGCGACCAAGATGGCTGCCACCTCGTGGTTGTCCATAGGAATTGCGGCCACCCAGACGAACAATTAGAACACTTCGGTGAGAAACGTTCCAAGTTGTTAATAGGTGTTAACAAGCTCCAGGATGGTCTCTGGTTCATGCAGTTGTTCGGTAATTTGAAGTGCCGCTTCGAATTGCTTCGGGAGTTCGAAGTGCTGCTTCAAAAGTTCGAATTGTTCCTGTTATGAGTCCAAGAGGCACAACCAGAGTCTTTAACCCAACATTCATTACAGTGGCCATAGTCACAGGGCAAGAGGCTGGCAAGTATGCCCCTCCAAGAATCTGTGACGAGGTCCAGTTCGTCACACCTTCTTTTAAATGATAAAAAAATAATGAATCAGATATCTGACTCACTCCAGAACTATTTTAATGAAAACTCTAATTTGCTATTAGTCCCTACTATCACATGGGAGGCACACAAACCCATGATCAGAGTACATTTAATAGCACTGGCCTCTAGATGCAAGAAACAGCTAGAGTACCAAATGACTGCACTGCTGCAAGCGATTAGGGGCTTAGAAGAAAGTCACAAAAAGCAACATTCATTCGTTATCTATAAACAACTGACAGAGAAAAGGTCTGCACTACAACAGTTACTCAACCTACAAGTAAAACGTAAACTCCTCCTTATTAAACACACATACTACTCACAGTAGGGGGGAAATACAGCAGCTAACAAGCTCAAATGCTGCAAACCACCTGGCAAAATACTTTCATCCCAAAAATTCTAACCTCCACAGGAGATATATCACATAAACTTACTGACATCCTCACAACATTCCAGGAATACTACACGAAATTATATAATCTACGATCGCAACCGCCCACTAAATCTGATATCCAAGACTATATATCTAATAGTATATCCCAAACAATACCAAACAACTTGATACAGACCCTAGATGATCCTATTTTAATAAAAGAATTCCTGGCTGTGGTCAAGACTTTGCCGGTAGGAAAAAGCCCTGGCCCAGATGGCTTTGCAGCCAAATATTATTTTTATTTATATAGCGCCAGCAAATTCCGTAGCGCTGTACAATGGGTGGACAAACAGACGCGTAATTGTAACTAGACAAATGGACGCACAGGAACAGAGGGGTTGCTAGAGGGAGTGGGGTATAGTGACACAAAAGGTATAAGTAGGGGTAATGAAATAGGTTGCTGGAAAAGTATTCACTGCGAACTTTGGTTATTTTTGACAGTTGCAGGAGAGGAGTTATGGGGGGGTGCAGGGGGCAATGAAAACCTGCTAACAGTTTAAATGATATGCTTTCCTGAAGACGTGAGTTTCAAAGATTTTTTGAAGGAGTGGAGACTGGGTGGAGACTGGGAGAAGGGAAGGGAGTTGCACAGAAAAGGTGCAGCCCTGGAGAAGTCTTAGAGGCGAGCATCAGATGTGGGAGTACGGACAGAGGAGAGACGGATGCAGAAAAAGCCTTTGCCAGGGTGGGCTGGTTCTCCTGACAGAGACTCTGAGGCTCCTAGGATTTGGCCCCAGTTGGATGAACTGGATAGCAACCCTTTATTCCTCCCACGCGCAAGGTCTTTAAAAACCAAGGAAAAGCCAAAGAATGGCTGGAGAAACAAAAATGATACACAGGGATATTAAACAGTAAAGGGGGAGGTAAAATACACAGATTAACTAGGGAAGTACTGTAGAGGGGAACACAGGATGGTATTTTATCCTTCTCAACGGGTTAATATCACAATAATAAGGGATAATGTGCACATATACAATTTTTTATTATGGAACATTGACCTTGTCTCAAATTAGTTTCTTTTTTTATATATATATATATGGTTATAAAGTAGGAAATTATAAACAAGTATAAAAAGCAATCTACGGCTAGCACTAAATTGAAGAAGCAGGGAATATGTAACACATATATTAACTTACAGTATGTATTGTCACTGGAATAATACTTCGGTATTTTTTTTCTACATTATTATTTAGAATTTATGACACATTTAAAACTGGCTGAAGCTATTTTGGAATCTCACAGTCTGAGTGGATAATTTTAGGATAATTTATTTGAAACTTGCACTATGATAAGATTAATCTAATTTATAAATTGTATAGAATTCTGGATATGTATAATAATACTTGCACTAAAGGATTCACTATATGAGATTTTATTGGGAGAATATTATGAGGAGGACACAGAAATAATAGAGATCTATATTAATGTAAAATTAAATATCCCTCCCCTCTCTAGCCCCCAAGTTGTTCTGGCTTTAAATAATATTTGCTCTATCAGCGCTAGATTATCCTTTTTTATTGGAGCAGGGAGAGACATTTGGAGTCATAATAAGGAATATAGACGACAGAGAGAAACAGATAGAGGGCAGAGGGTCAAGAAGGGGGAAAGGAAAGAAAAAGGAGAGAAAGGAAGAAAAAATAAGCAATGTTGCTACTCTGTTAGATCCTTTGTCAAGAATTTAACCTGAATTCCATCTTATATTTAGAAACTAATTATAAATAATGATTGATATTCCCCTATTATTTAGGAATCTCACATAGGGTCCCCCAAGATGGAATACTTCCCTGTTAGAGGTCACTAGACTGTTTTTTTATCAACTATGCATTGTAGAATAATGAGGGTCAATGCATTAGACTATATCTCTTGGGTATATAGAGATGTGGGTTTCTATGTTAAATGTTTTTTGTTGTTTGAGGTCGATGGTAAAATAAAATTGATAATTCTGATCAATGTAGATGACGGTATGGATTGGGGGGGGGAGGGGAGAGAGACGAGGGGGGT
Source organism: Pelobates fuscus (assembly GCF_036172605.1). Taxonomy (NCBI): domain Eukaryota; kingdom Metazoa; phylum Chordata; class Amphibia; order Anura; family Pelobatidae; genus Pelobates; species Pelobates fuscus. The sequence continues at coordinate 148,085,915 of NC_086322.1, forward strand.
TTATATGAGATATGGTTAAATTTCTATCTCTGAACATTCAGGGATTGAACTCTCCTAACAAAAAATCACTTCTTACTAATTTATTATGGAAAGAGAAAATAGATATATGTATGATCCAAGAGACGCACTGGTTAATAAAAGATCTAGATAAAATGAAATTTCAGGGTTATAAAGTCTTAACTAATGCCTCAAGAATAGACGGGAAAATAAGAAGAGTCTCTATTTTAGCAGCTAATACACTAGCTTTGGAAATACTATACCAAGAAAATGACGTAGATGCAAAATATAATATCCTTTTATGCAGTATAAATCAAACAATAGTGACTTTAATAAATGTATACGCTGCGGCTGGAGAACAGATACGTACCTTGAATAAAATCACAAAGACTTAAACTTAAGGATCAGTAATCCGGGCGGGAGATTTTAATATGGTGATGGAACCTTGCCTAGATAAAATGTTACTCTGAACTATCACAAGACATAGTAAAACAGGCACTAAGCCTTAATAGATTTGTTAAGAGGAATGGCACCCACGATGTATGGCGCACTTTCTACCCAGATAAAAGAGATTTCACACACTGGTCGAGAGTACATAATTCATACTCACGGATAGATATGGTCCTGAGTGAATCTATATCTTTACAAAAGATAAATAAGGTGGGCCATATGGAAATAACATGGTCAGACCATAATGCCATTTTTCGGGATTTGAAAACCCAACAAGAGAGTATGCGCATCGTGGAGACTTAATGAGACCCTCCTGAAGTCAGATGATAATTGCAAACGAATGAAAGAAATAACAAAACTCTTTTTTGATGAAAATATAACCCCAGATATTTCACTTGAAAAAATATGGTGTACATATAAATGTGTGGCTAGGGGCCATTTGATTCAAATGGGAACTTGAGCAAAAGGAGAAAAAGGCCTGGCCATAGCAGATCCATATATAGACCTCTCAGTAGAAAAGGAGGGAAACAAGGAAAATCCTTCTGAAAAATCAGCCTCTCGAATTGATAATATTAGAGAAGAAACAAATCAAAGATTATTAGATAACGTTAAGGATGCTCAGACCTATTATCTTAAAGGAAATAAAGCAGATAAAATCTTGGCGGCTAAATTAAAAAAGCGTACTGCCACTTAAAGAATCTTTAAAATATAAAATAAAGGAGAAACTATTTATTCTCTATTAGAAATAGGAGAGGCCTTTCGATCTTACTATCAGAATATGCATAATTTAAAAACTATTAAAACAAATTTAGAGAGCCAAGAATATTTACAGAAATGTAGCTTATCTATTCTAACAGAGGATCAAATTAGGAACCTAAACCAACCAATAACGGAAGAAGAAGTGGGGAGAGGCATAGACATAATAAAAAAAAAATAAAGCCCCTGGCCCAGATGGATTCCCTGGAATATTCTATAAAATTATGAAAGATGATTTATGTAAATACCTGGATACCTGTAAATACCTGGATATGTCCCAGTACCCAAATGGACCAAATATAACAGTAGAAATGGAAAAATGAATCCAGGCACTCCAATTGAATTCCAAGAAAAAGGCAATTTATTGGAACCAGCAGCTACAAAGCGACGTTTCAACCCCTAAGGGTCTTTATCGAGCTACTGAAACACACACAAATGATGCAATATATAGGTGCATAACATATTAAATCAGTGAATACACATGTGATACAATAATTGATTAATGACATCAAAATAAAACATCTGAATAAAATACAATTGTCTCACCAATCATCTACTTATAAATCAAGGATGTCAAGGAGCCTAGATGAGCACAGCCAATGAATTAACAATTTGTTAATCAATGAGCCCACATCTCTTTAATAGATTTATTATACACAAAAAGAATCCAATATAAATTGATTGAATGAAGAAATTCCAATTTAATTAAAAGCCTTTTTAAACCACAGGTGCTTACCCTTGTGGCAAGGCAATGGAATAGTCACATAAACCAAATGATATTAAAAAAAACCTCAGCAAACATTATTACTCTCCATTATAATCATAGTATTTAGATGCAATTAATGATATTTGATGGTGAAAAGTTAAATAATGTATAAATGGATAAAATGTGTATTTAAAAGCTAGCTCATCTAGTGCTCTTACATGACAAACCCATGATTTATAACGTATATATATATATATATATATATATATATATATATACACACAATTATAATATATAATTCATAGAGTATTATATTGCATCTTAGCAAAATCACAGAAAAATAAACAATGGACAATATTATAATTCATCATACATAAAGTAGATATAAATTAACATAATAAAGATAATCAATAATCTTATATACCAGCAATAGCAATAACAAAATGCATATAACGATTAAATTATATTTAAAAAGCAAGCATTGCTTTAAAGTGACAGGTGCTTAAAAAACAAGATTATGTATCGCACTAATGCAGGACATAACAAATATAAAGTGATATCTATCTAAAAGTTATAAGTGCTGTTATGTTATACCAATACTAATATCCAAACATTAATGCAGGACATAACAAATATAAAGTGAGATCTATCTAAAAGTTCCAAACATTAATGCAGGACATAACAAATATAAATTGATATCTATCTAAAAGTTAAAATTATATCCAGTCGTTATAGCAGACTGAAACCTATAATCCCATCTTTAATCCACCCTGACCAAACAGGTTTTGTAATGGGTAGATATCCCTCTGACAACAGCTGTAGAGTAGCTGATCTGATTGATTTAGCAAACAGAAGGACTGATAAGACTACCTTACTTTCGCTCGATGCGAGTAAAGCATTCGACTGAGTAAGCTGGTCCTTCATGTTCCAGACATTAATTAATAGAGGCTTCAATGGCCCGATTCTCCAGGCAACATCTGCTCTCTATACCAACCCCTCAGCTTGGATAATAGGATCGGGTATTACTTCTTCTTGGTTCAACGTTCGAAATGGAACTAGGCAGGGCTGCCCTCTCTCCCCTATGTTATATATTCTCACTTTGGAGCACCTTTCTCAATATATTAGAATGAATGAAAACATTAAGGGAATTTAACTTGACACAGAGAGTCAAAACTAAGTCTTTATGCCAATGATGTCATATTGACACTAACAGATCCTGGAAACTCTATAAAATGCCTTCTTAAAGAATTAGAAACATTTGGAAATATGTCAAACTATAAGCTTAATACAACTAACTCAATTATTATGAGCTGGAATTTAGATAAGGACACTATAGATATGTTGAAGAGAGAGTTCACCTTTAAATGGGAAACAGACACCATTGAGTATTTAGGTATAATTCTTACATCCGAGGCAAAAAAATTTTTTTTTTTTTAATTCTTTATTTTGGTTGTGCATTGTTGAGGACATATGAAACGTATACATGTCAAATAAGAGCTTTACATCTTGTATCAGGCAATAAAATTATACATGTTGAGAGCGCTGCACATTTTTTTTTTTTTTTTTTTAAAAGGGAAGAAAAAACATTAAGGAATAGTGGTGTTCAGTGTGTTGGGTGTAGGTAAGTGAGGAGTGTAGTCTCCTAGGTTTCACACTGACTATGATTATGAGGTACATAGATGTAAAGGTAAGGTGGTGAGTCGGTTACAGCTTTCTGGTGAGTATGAGATCAGACCTTTAGATGAACCTGCATGTAGTCTGTAGGTGCGTGTTTTTAAAGGCCAATATAGAAGTCGGGCGCTGCAATTGAGTATGTTGAGTAATGCGGAAAACCACGTTGTAGGGAATATTTAAAGGTGATATCACCATTTTGAGATCTAGCTGTATTTAAATGTAAGCTCGGGGCTAGGTATAGGTCTAAAGTTACGTGCATCGGTTTCCGCGTTGGGGTGTTCGTAGTGTGAGTTGTGCCCTCGTCTTTTCAAGGAGGGGGAGCTGTTTGCCTTCGTGTAAGGCCGACCTCTCGGTGGAGGTGTTGCCCCTAACCAAGGGGGTAGCGGGGGGGGGGGGGGGTATGAATGATTCAGTAGTTGTGCATGTGTGGCTAAAAAGAACCGGACTAAGCTTATAGTAGGCATCACTTTATGGGTGCCTGGTGATGTGGTAGAATGCTTAATCTCCCTATTCCTGGATGGTGCAATACGAAGATCGTGTCCTCGTGTGGGAGATTCTGCATTGGTAAACATATGAAAAAGAAAAAGAATTATGTATAACAACATTTGGAAAAAATAAGCAAATAAAATCACAGCATTAGGGTTTTTGCAACTTCGCAACTGTGCAGCTTAGAGCTGCTGGTTGAGTAAGACCCTTCAATGGGTTTAGGACGGTCTAGAAATGTCTCTGCCAGTCAGGTGTCCAGCTGGCTGTTGCTTGCTGTTCGCGGCACAAATGGTGTCACATTGGATGGGTCCCATCCGTGGGTGCGATTTAGGCCCGTCGGCTGCTGTATATCCAGAGTTGCAATGAGCGCAGGAATATCAGTCCCTGTGGTTATTTTACAGATAGTCCCTTTGTGTGTGATAAGAAGTGTTCGTGGGGGTCCCCACCTGTAGGGCACTCCTGCCGCCCGTAGTTGGGCCGTGACGTGGGCCAGGGATTTTCGCCACTGCAGGGTGGCTTTGGATAAGTCCTGGTAAAAGGACAATTGTGAGTCCTCAAATGTAATCGGGGTCTTGTTTCTTACCGCCGTCATTATTTGCCCCTTGTCGTGAGGTAGTGCGCAGCGGAGTATGACATCGCCAGTGTTGTAGTGTTGGTAGCGTTAGATGTCGGTAGGCGATACATCCCCGCGATATTTACTTTTTTGGCGGTGGCGGGTGGCAACACTGTGGCTAGTAGGCGTCTTACATAGTGTGGTAGTTCCTCCTGAGGTATGGTGGCTGGTATGCCCCTGATTTTAATATGGTTGCGGCGGTACCTGTCCTCCTGTGTTGCCACTTGTATTGATAGAGCCTGTTGAGCTGCCTGTAGTTGGGCAATAGAGGTCTGTATGTCAGAGGTGTCTTGACGGAGCTCTTTGACCTCTGCTTCTGTGGCTGCCAGTCTGCCTGTGAGCTGCGGCATGGAAGATTTTAGAATGGGCAGGTCAGCAGCCAGCAGGCCCTGAATGTCCTGTAGCATAGCAGATAGGATCTGGAGGTCCTGTTTGGTAGCAGGCTCAGAGTTGCTAACAGAGGCTGTGGGCTGTGGCTGTGTGTTTTCTTTCGGGCTTTGCAGCTGGGGTGCTGCAGGGGCAATTGTGTGGGGAGGCCCTGGTGAGGGTGGGTGGTCGGAGGCCGCCATAGTGGCTGAGGTGTGTCGTTGGAGCATGACTCCAATGTCTCTCTGTTCGGGTACATTACCGGGGGTGGGTTTCTGAGTTCGGCGCCCCATGGATGTGTTGGCAGGCGTTGTTTGGGGTGACCACAGCTCCGCTGCGTGTTCGTCAGGATCCCCGCCCCAGAGATACTCGAGGTCGCGGTATGCAGGCTTGTGGTAGGCCCCGGTTTTGCGTTTTGCCTTCAGATGTTTCGGGGAGTACTGGAAGGGCATCTGTAGATTCAGCGGGGTGTCCCCGGGCTGTTTATGGCGTTTGCAATGTCGGATGGCTGCTTGTCACCGAGATATTGTCGGGATTATAAGTTAGATTTGCGGAGCTGGGAGAAATGGCGTCCGGTTCAGTGCCAGGCTCCGCCCCCCCGAGGCAAAGAATTTAATCAAGGTTAATTGGGAGAAACTGTTGAATCAGACTACCAGAATGCTCGAGTGGAAGCCATTGGAACTTTCATGGCTGGGACGAATCAACGTTATAAAATCTTATGTACTTCCAATCTGGAACTATCTTTTTGGGATGATACTCACATGTTTACATAGATCGAATCTACTTAAAATACAGAGAATATTTTCTGAATATATATCTAAAGGGAAAAAGGCCAGGAATAAATAAAAGGATATTAGAGAAAACTATAGATAGGGGTGGATTAGCATTTACTGATATTAAAAAATATCATGATGCTGCTATCCTTAAACATATCTTTAAATGGTTTAAAACAGAATCTAAAGACTCTTGGTACGATATAGAAAAATTTATGTTCGGAATATCGGATCTTTCCCTATTATTGTGGATTGATCCCCAAAAATTGGGTATGGATAGTAACCCTGGCAACAAAGGTGGGAAACACTACCTTACTTATCAAATTATAAAGTTTTGGCTCAGATTTAAGACAGAACATAATTTATTATGGGATAATAGTATAAGATATAAGAGTAGTATAAGCCTTTTAGAATATAATATGGAAGAAATTTATTTATCTTAATGGAAAAGAATGGTATAAATGTCTTTACAGATATCCTAAACGATCCTCATATGAAACACTTCCACTAAATAGCTCTTGAATTTCATCTTCCACCAAAGGAAGTTTTTTACTATCTTAGAATTAAAAGCTATTTGAGTAATTTTACATGCAAAAAAGATAGCGAAATTATAGGACTGGAGTGTCTAATGAAATATGGAGGTAATGTTAGAACTTTGATGAAAAGTACCATTTTTGATGAGGAGGATCTATCTACAAAAGACCCAGTTATTAGTATTATGAATAATTGGAAAAGGGATCTTGAAATTTGAGTTTCAAATTTCGGACTGGTATAAGATCATACCAAAAGTAAAGAAATCTATACATTACCTTAATCTTATAGAGTTACAGTATAAGATATTAACTTAGATGGCATTGGGTCCCAAAGAAAATTAATACGATTTTTCCCACATATTCTTCTCTTTGCTGGCGTTGCAACCAACTAGAAGGTTCCTATATCCATATCTGGTGGAACTGCCAGAAATTAAAACCATTTTGGGAATTAACATATCATCTAGTAGAGACTCTTACGGGCTCTCATATGACTTTTTCTCCCAACATTGCTTTATTACATCTTGACTGGCCTAAAATGTCGCAATAAAAGGAATATATAGCTACCCATATCTTTATAGCAGCAAAAAAATATATTGTAAAATTCTGAAAGCAGAAGGAGCTTCCAACATTAAAGATGGAGAGGGAGCCCTTGCCCATAACTAAATATGGATGGAATACATGGAATAACTGTATCCAAGGAGTATAAGTAAATATATATATTTTAAAAATAAAGATGAGAGAATTCCCGTAATGGATCCACATCAGTCTCTATGAGCATCTTGCGATGTTCTCCCCGCACCTCTCTTTCTCTCTCCCCCTTTACGGGAATTTGCTTTAGGGGTTCAGGATGCAAAATATGGTTTTGTATGTACGAAGTGTATTTGAGGGATTTGAACTGTGAACCCCTACTACATGTTATATTATATATTATATTTATTACCATTTCCTCTTAATGACTTAAGTCCATCATGTATGTTTTGTTGTATATGATTTTTTATTTTTAATACTAAAACAAGCAAGGTGGAGTATCTCACATATGGTTTGAGTATTCTCAGTAGCCAAGGATTGAGTTCCTTGGCTACTGAGAGTACCCAAACCATATGGGAGATATACAGAGAAAAATTGATAGGGTAGATACAAAGCTTCACAAAAACACATGCAAAGCATTGGAAATAGTCCTATAAATGGCCTACCTCAGAGCTGCAGAGTAGGGGGTAACCCAGAAAAGATACACAGAAAAGGAGACCCTTGAGACAAGGGGATCCTGAGAAACAGCTCTGGACACAGAAAAGGCACTTGAATGCCAGGTAACAGGAAAGGAAGAGAGAAATAATAGGTGGGGGAGAGAGAGAGGATAAAAAGTAACCCTATACAGCCCCCAAACCTCCTTGATGCACAGCTTCTTACAAAATAGAAGTAATTAATTGCCCGCATAGGCAATAATGAAAAGGAGGGTCCCAGCTCTCAAAAATGCCGCCTAAGAAAATCTACTCGTGGGTAGCAACCACCAGGACCAAAGGCAGGCTGTCCTAGAGGTCTGAATAACCTGGATAACTCAAGAAATCACCACATACTAACTGCCTAAGTGCTACCTAAAAAGGTGAAACTAAACATAAGAACGAAAAAGTAAACGCTCGACGCGCGTTTCAGCGTGAATACACGCCGTCGTCAGGAGCAAGTCAAACACTGTGTGTACACAAGCCTCTTAAATACCTGTAAAGTCAGGGCGAAATGCCCCGCAGCTGATCGAAGCATATGGGGGGCGTGAGTACGCTTTGTTCAGTCACACCTCCTCTGCGCGTCATAACCTCCTACGGCTAAACATTGGTTGTTATGTGGATCATTCAAAGTTGATCCGACGAGGTCCGCCACTCCCCCATCTTGCTGTCTCTCAAACTCTGACGCCGGTCATAGGATGACCGACACGTCCGTCAAGTATGGACAGGGGGGAGGGAGGTAAGGTGAGTGACTGGATGCTCGTCATGCCCACTCTGTCACTGGCCGGTCTGTTCGAGTAGGGGAGTGGTAGAAGCCAATCAAACCCTATGAGGGGCGGGACTATGTCCTACGTCCTACCCCTTCAGCAGACCGGTCAGTGTACGAAATGCTCGATGAATTGACATATAGCTCGAACACCTAATAGGGTGTTTTTAGATGACTGATGTGTAATAAGTTATCCGGTACCTGAGAGTGAGGGGTCGAATTATGTCAACCTCCTCACGCTTCAGAACTGAAAAATTATTATAGTGAAGAACTTGCACTGTCCGAAAATAAATTCTTATTTGCTATTACGTACCGGGGAGCATCCATAAGTCGCTCCACTGTCAGCAATAATCGGGCTAGAGGAAAGAAGATTAATTGGACTGCAAGTATAAGGGAAGTCATCATGATTTAAAGAGATAGTCAATAAGAGGCGCTGTATATTCAGGAAGGGCCGGTGAGACTATACACAGTGTGTTCATAAGAACAAAAAACAAAAAAACTTTATTATTTACATATAGACAAATTTACAGACAGCAAATTAAAATAAGGTTAGTCAGATGGGTTTCAAGCCTATTGACCGTGGATGTAAAGTACCCTTAATTCTATAAGAATGATGTGAACGAAAACCCTTCGTTCAGTCCTCGAGGAGAAAGTGTTTTTAATTTGTAAATCCAGTAGGACTCCCTTTGTTTCAGTTTGCGATCCCAATCAAATTACGTTGGGTCTGAGGTATTAATTCTATACCCATGAAACGTATCCTACTTGATGAGTTAGCATGATGTGTCTTAAGATGTCTAGAGATGGGGGTTTCCAATCTCCTTCTGACAGAATTGACATGCTCCCTAATGCGGAATTTGAAAGGGCGGAAAGTCTTCCCGACGTACTTAATTCCACAGGAGCATGTCAGAAGGTAGATAACCCCCTCCGTACGACAATTAAAGAAGGATTGTACTGAATGGAAGTCATGATTATAGCTATCTGAAAAGGTCCTAGTTTCTTTAGCTATGAACTGGCAGGCACTGCAATGTCCACACCTATAAGTGCCCTTAGGGAGGTATGGTTTAGTTGAGTTACCAAGTGGTCCAAAATGGCTAGGTACCAATAGGTCCCTAAAGTTTTTTCCTCTCCGAGCTGTAACTGACGGGAATGGAGAGATCACTGATTTTAGCTGAGCGTCTGAAGTCAGGATTGGCCAGTATCTGCCGAGAATTGATAGCATTGTATGCCAACCTGCATCAAAAGTTCCGATACAGCGGATTTGATGACTTGTTGATAAACTGTTATCCTTGAGAAGGTCACTTCTATCGGAATTTAATGCCCTCGAATATGCCCTCTTTAGTACTCGATTGGGGTACCCTTTATCTTTGAAGGATTTCCTTAGACTAACAGCTTTAGTTTTGAAGTCTTCAAGGGTTGAACAGTTTCTGCGCAACCGCAGATATTGTCCAATCGGTATGCCAGCTTTAGAGGGATAGGGATGGTAGCTCTGCCAATTAAGGAAACTGTTCGTGGCAGGTTTTTTGCGATACAGGGTGGTGGATATATGGTCATCTTGCAAGGACAGTGTAATGTCCAGAAAATTTAAATGTTTGCCCCCGATTTCCCTTGTAAAGTGTAAATTTAAATCGTTTACATTAAGCAATTGCACAAACTTATTGAAGTCTTCTGTAGAGCCCAGCCATACTACCAGCACATCGTCAATATACCGTTTCCAACAATGTACCAAGGATAAATCTGACTGCCATTCTGGAGTCAAGAAGGAATTTTTTGTCCTAGCTTGTTGCAAAATTGTGCTTCAAACTGGGTTTTTTTTTTTTTGCCTTTTGGATCAACAGCAAAAAACAGGTGTGAGGAAGGCTGAACTTGATGGACGCAAGTCTCTTTTCAGCTATCTAACTATGTAACTATGTAACTATGTACCTGTGTCATATATTGGATCAAGCGTTCATCGGTTAACAGATTACTCTCCCATGTGCCCAAGTATAAGTTTGCATAGGACGGGGCACATGATGTGCCCATTGCTGTGCCCACAATTTGATGATAGATTACACCGTTAAAAAGAAAAACATTTTTGGTAAGCACAAAACTCAGGATAGTGCAAACAAAGTCTATGTACTCTTGGGAGAATTTAGACTGTTGTTGTAAAATTAGTCTCACGTTCTTAATCTCAAGACTGTGTGGAATAGAACTATAGAGAGCCTCCACGTCAAGACTGCATAATAATGCGTCTTTAGGTGCCGTGAGGCTCTCCATAGTCTGTAACATTTGTTTGGTGTCCCTTATGAAGGAGGGAAGTGCTGAAACGAAAGGGCTCATTATCTTGTCAAGATAGATACTCATATTTTGGGTTAAATTCCCTGTGCCAGAAACTATTGGCCGTCCCGTAGGGTTGGTCATAGATTTGTGAATTTTTGGTAGACTATAAAAGGTTGATGTCGTGGGGTGTCTTGTAAACATAAAGTCAAACTCGTCTTTGGTAATTAGTTTGTTGTCGAGCGCAGAGGAGGTGTGACTGAACAAAGCGTACTCACGCCCCCCATATGCTTCGATCAGCTGCGGGGCATTTCGCCCTGACTTTACAGGTATTTAAGAGGCTTGTGTACACACAGTGTTTGACTTGCTCCTGACGACGGCGTGTATCCACGCTTAACGCGCGTCGAGCGTTTACTTTTTCGTTCTTATGTTTAGTTTCACCTTTTTAGGTAGCACTTAGGCAGTTAGTATGTGGTGATTTCTTGAGTTATCCAGGTTATTCAGACCTCTAGGACAGCCTGCCTTTGGTCCTGGTGGTTGTTACCCACGAGTAGATTTTCTTAGGCGGCATTTTTGAGAGCTGGGACCCTCCTTTTCATTATTGCCTATGCGGGCAATTAATTACTTCTATTTTGTAAGAAGCTGTGCATCAAGGAGGTTTGGGGGACTGTATAGGGTTACTTTTTATCCTCTCTCTCTCCCCCACCTATTATTTCTCTCTTCCTTTCCTGTTACCTGGCATTCAAGTGCCTTTTCTGTGTCCAGAGCTGTTTCTCAGGATCCCCTTGTCTCAAGGGTCTCCTTTTCTGCATATGGGAGATACTCCACCTTGCTTGTTTTAGTATTGTATATTTGTTGGTGGGGGCTAAGGGAACCCCACCGAGGTGTTAGAGTATATAATATTGTGTGCCAGACCCACTGAGACTTTGATGGTTTTTTTCTGTGGATTTTGTATTTTTGAATCTTAAAGTAGACTGACCAATGTTCGACTGGATTAATATTTGCTCCGGGTATTATACGGATGTTGAAATGTCAATATTGTATTTTGATGATTTGTGATTGTCTGTCTATTCTTTTTTTTAAATAAAAATAATAATTAATGGGCAACTTTCGGAGCTTGTGATCATAAGGAATGGGTCGAGATAGGGATGCCCTCTCTCCCCAATTTTATTTATACTCACTCGAGAACCATTTCTACAAGGCATACAAAACAACACCCTCATCCAAACACATTCCAAAGAACACAAACTAGCAGCCTTTGCAGATGACCTCCTCTTCACTATTACAAACCCCATAACCTCTATGCCCCCTCTACTGAATGAATTGGACATATACAATAACATGTCGAACTTCAAGGTTATTTCACGAAGAGTGAAATCCTCCCGAAACATCTAGACCACCATACCAAAAGATTGCTTCAAACACGATATCAGTTCGCTTGGGAGACTACCACAGTCAAATACCTTGGGATACACATACCGTAGAACCTAACTAAATTGTATGACTTAAACTTCCCATCGCTCATTCAGGCTATCACTAGGGACCTGGGGACTTGGAATAAGCCACTATTTGTCGTATAAATATAATATAAATGAATGTACAACCTAAGTTACTATATACAATGCAGACATTACCAATTAATGTCCCCAACTCATTCTTATCCACAATCAAAAAACTCTTCTGTTCCTTCCTGTGGTCCCAACAGCACCCCAGATTATCATACAAAGTCCTAACGACACACAAAAATAGAGGAGGTCTGGGGCTCCCAAATACTATACCACACAGTGATGGTATTAATGAGAATAAATGAATGGGCTTCACCCTCAAACGAAACCCACTGGGTCCAGCTGGAGAGCTTAGGATTCACAGTACCACTACATACTATCCCCTGGCAATACAACGGCTGGATATTTCTCAGGCCAAATTACTCATCTCATCCCACCATAACGTCAACACGTAAAGTGTGGCAACAGATTCAGGGACTACCTAGTCTATCAAAACATTTCTCTCCTCTCTACCCTCTAGCCCATAACCCCCAATTCAAACCGGGACTGCTTGGGGCCCGATTTCACACATTTCATGATTCATCTTATTTCACTCTGTGTAGACTTATAAACACTGGGGGCATCAGACACCTGACCGAACTTTTACCCCACAAAGATCCTTCCACCATGCAAAGATTTAACTACTCTCAGCTCACACATTTCCTATCCACTCACCCCACCCTAATGAAAGGGTCTAAAACTATGTGTAAAACTCACAATTCAAAAACCAAACACCTCTCCATCATGTAGTCCCCACTTCCAGCGTTACAGCTTGCTTAGGGTCCAGGATCCAGCTTCCAGTGGGTAGACCTCTCCTCCAAGAAAGTGAAGCAATATGCTCTTAAAAGAGCAAGTGATTATAACCCAGAGGAGTATAGTGATATAGCAATCCCCAGGGTAGATACAGCTATTTCCCCCACACATGAGAGGAGGCTCTATGTTGAGGGTAAGCAGGAACTTGTTTAATGGTAGCCACAACTGGCACTTCTATTCAGGTCCCCATGCAAGAAGCATTCCCTCCCTGGACCTGAGAGTAAACCACAGTAGAAACAAATACACAATTACATGATAATAAGATAATTGGATCAGGAACTGTACTAATCTAGTCCAATTATCTCCAAGCACAGAAAAACATGCAATACAACAACACCCCATAAGTACCCCTAAAACACATGGAAACCCCACAAAAGTCATATTTCCATGGAAGTCATCATTTAGACCAACCATGCACATGGTCCAATGCCCAAAACAGTTCCAGGGAATTAGGGCCAATGGTCGGTGTCTCTTTATGGAGTACAAAAGTACATAAATCACATACGTTTTTAAAGGGCCCATAGTCTTTGGCAGGAGGTTGGCAAGCAAGCCCCTCCAAGAACACATGGCAGAGGCATTTTTGCCACAGAGGGAATCTATATTCCTTCATCACCAAGAATACGTTCTTACGGTTATGGGCCAATCAAGGAATGAACCCTGTATAACTTACACTAGGCCAAAAACAACCAGTTGTAACCGAACTATGATTATTATATGTTTTACCAATCTATTGTTAAACACCATATATATTGTGAATTGTTCATACCTGACCAAAAAATGTCTGCATGTACCTTATGGTAAAAAATTTCCATTGTTATTACTAATTAATATGTGTACAAAATGTTCCTTTGTCATGCATTACTTCCTGCTGTAATGTGTGTTAATTACAATAAAATAAAAAATAAAATAAAAAGTAGACAGCCCAGGATATTTAGAATGGGGTAAGTCCGGTCTTTTGTAGTAGCCACTTAGTCACAAACCCTAGCCAAAGCTAGTTTTTAGCTTTTTTTTTGTTGTTGCATTTTTCATACAAAAACTGAGCTTTTACTGATGATATCATCAGCATTACAAGGTTTAATGTTCTAAAACTCTTGTATTTGTGTTTAACAAAGTCTCATGAGTATAACAGTCCGCATATGTACAGGTTTTATGGTGTTTTGGAAAGTTAAAGGGTTAAATATAGGGCTTGTAAATTAAATTTGGATTTTCTGCCTGAGTTGTCAGACAGGTCCCTTAAATTATAATTATAAAATTACGTAATTATGTCTGCATGTACCTTATGGTAAAAAATTTCCATTGTTATTACTAATTAATATGTGTACAAAATGTTCCTTTGTCATGCATTACTTCCTGCTGTAATGTGTGTTAATTACAATAAAATAAAAAATAAAATAAAAAGTAGACAGCCCAGGATATTTAGAATGGGGTAAGTCCGGTCTTTTGTAGTAGCCACTTAGTCACAAACCCTAGCCAAAGCTAGTTTTTAGCTTTTTTTTTGTTGTTGCATTTTTCATACAAAAACTGAGCTTTTACTGATGATATCATCAGCATTACAATGTTTAATGTTCTAAAACTCTTGTATTTGTGTTTAACAAAGTCTCATGAGTATAACAGTCCGCATATGTACAGGTTTTATGGTGTTTTGGAAAGTTAAAGGGTTAAATATAGGGCTTGTAAATTAAATTTGGATTTTCTGCCTGAGTTGTCAGACAGGTCCCTTAAATTATAATTATAAAATTACGTAATTATGTAAAAATAGTAGATAAATAGTATATATATATTTGATGTGTATATATTTATCTCTACTATTTTTACATAATTAAGTAATTTTATAATTATAATTTAAGGGACCTGTCTGACAACTCAGGCAGAAAATCCAGCAAATTTAATTTACAAGCCCTATATTTAACCCTGTAACTTTCCAAAACACCATAAAACCTGTACATATGCGGACTGTTATACTCATGAGACTTTGTTAAACACAAATACAAGAGTTTTAGAACATTAAACCTGATGAAAGTCGTATGTGACTGAAACGTTGATCCACTGATGTTTTAAATCATTTTTCTATTAAACTTTGGACTTTTAATCGTGAGTGCAGCCATACATTTGGATTTTTTTGGATATTAAGGCTACTGATGGTTTTCACCCGGCCACTTAAGGGACATTGAAGCGTGAGTGCAAGAACAACTTGTATTTTTTATATATATATATATATATATATATATATATATATATATATATATATATATATAATACAAAAGTCCTTGCACCCACGCTTTCATAGCTTTTGCTGTGCCACTAGGCTTGCCGGGTGCCAGTCCTTTAGGGATGTTGATGTAGATAAATAGAAAATGCAGGCTGCACTCACAGACTTTGAAATTCAAATGGTATTTATTCCATCAAACAAAATAGAAAAGATCGACGTTTCGGTCTGCACAGGGACCTTCCTCAGGATCAAGTGATACAATGACAACATCAATACATTATCATTAAGTGACTTACCCCAGGTGAAGTGCATAATCTTCACCGCTGAACACCGCGCATACGCGCCCTACTGAGTGCCCTCACGCTGACCCGCGGTCCATGCGTGATGATGTAGTAAACACGTCGTTGCCCCGGCAACGTTTGTACATATCACCAT
The DNA here is from genome assembly GCF_036172605.1 of Pelobates fuscus. Lineage (NCBI taxonomy): Eukaryota > Metazoa > Chordata > Amphibia > Anura > Pelobatidae > Pelobates > Pelobates fuscus. The sequence continues at coordinate 148,101,506 of NC_086322.1, forward strand.
GGAAACCGCTGTGAATATAAAGCGAGAGACACAATAACCCAATAGTGAAAATAAACAAGTGATTAAAGAGAAATGAATAAAATAATCTATTGTAAAAATCCAATCTTTGATTAATTAAGCCAATACAGACTAGTTAGCAGCATAGAGCGTCAAACTCTTTTAGCTGGGTCATTTATTATTAGAAAGGGGGCTTACTACTATAGGGATAAAACAGATGTACATTTCATAATGGACTCTCATGGTCCTACCTCACTTTGCTTGGAATTACTCCTTTGCACTTTACCTATTAAACCCACATATGAGTCTTCTATATACAATAGTAAATAACCCTAATTAAACTTAAAAACATTTAAGTAATCCTTTCAAATACTTCCTCAATCTTTAGAACAATGGTCAAACCTAATTACTCCGACCCCTATGACTCCTGCTAAAAACATTTTTTAAACGTAATCTTAGTATTGCCTAGAACTATGCTAGCCCGTAAATCTTCCATATAAACATCATAATGGGTATATAATTGGTTAACTAAAACCTACAAATTATCTTTATCTTAAACTTCATACTATTGTATTAGGTCAATAGCTATCTCGTTAAACTGTTAACATATTTTTACTCTATGACACCAAAGAGGCTAGTGTATCTTGAAGTTCCCAATACCCATTACGAAATTCATCGAAATTAATTATCCAAAAAAACAAAAAAAATTATTATGTACACAATTATTATATACAAAATTATTTACACAATTATTGCAAGCAGCAAAATAAGCTAGAGGAACAAGTGATACGTTATCATTTCATTAAGTCCTCTTGGTGAAACAGTGTCCAGTCTGAAAATCCAAAATGTTTCTCTATTAAGTAATAGCTTCCCTCTATCTTCACCTCTACGAGGCTCTGGGATGTGATCAATCGCAGTGAATTTTAATGATGTAAGTGGATGCTGCAAGTCCAAAAAATGCCTTGCGACTGGTTTGTCGCTCTTTCCATCTCTATAGGCAGTTCGAATATTAGAGCGATTCCCATGTATGCGATCACACAATGAGGTTTTTGTTTTGCCTATGTATGATAGGCCACAAGGGCATGAGATTTTGTATACCACAAACGCCGTTTTACAAGTAATCGTAAAATTAATATGAAACCTTTTATTTGTATGTGGATGGTTGAAGGAGCGTGATGGCACCATATGGCTGCATGTCACGCAGCCAAGACATCTAACGCTTCCTAGTTTATGAATATTCTCCACTTGCATATAGCTTTGTATGGGATCTGTTTTCACCAAAATATTGCGCAAATTTCTATTGCGCTTATAGCATATGAGTGATTTGTGTCTAAAAGTTGGAGGAAGTGTGGTATCTTGTGCCAACATATTCCAATTTATTTTGATAGTATTAGATAACTTAACAGCCGTATCATTGTAAGTTATTGGGCATACTATTCGACTCTGTGATGTAATGATCCTGGAACATAAAAGGCAACCTCAGAATTTGACGAATAGACAAAGAAAACTCGTTCAGAATTTGGCTGAAGATTCAAATATTATAATACGTCCAGCCGATAAGGGAGGAGGTATTGTGGTCATGCAATATACGGATTATGCTAAAGAATTAAGGACTCAATTACAATGCCAACTGACTTATAAACAATTGAGACAGGATCCCACGAAGGATATACAGAGAAGAATCGAAGATCTAGTGAATATGGGAGTGATGGCAGGATACAATGAACCCAAGACAGCAGAATGTTTGTATAATAAATATCCTAAAATACCGGTCATTTATACTATTCCCAAATTGCACAAGGATCCAACACATCCCCCTGGGAGACCGATAGTTTCGGCAGTGGGGGGTGTGTTGGAACCTACAGCCAAATTCACTGCGATTGAACACATCCCAGAGCCTCGTAGAGGTGGAGATAGAAGGAAGCTATTACTTAATAGAGAAACATTTTGGATTTTCAGACTGGACACTGTTTCACCAAGAGGACTTAATGAAATGATAACGTATCACTCGTTCCTCTAGCTTATTTTGCTGCTTGCAATAATTGTGTAAATAATTTTGTATATAATAATTGTGTACATAATAACTTTTTTGGTTTTTTGAATAATTAATTTAGATGAATTTTGTAATGGGTATTGGGAACTTCTAGATACACTAGCCTCTTTGGTGTTAGCATAGAGTAAAAATATTATAGATAAACAGTTACTACCCTGTCTTTGCCTGCTGTCCTCAAAGATGGAATCGAGGGGGCAGGAGAGACGAGGGAGTGTGGTCAGGAGGTGGTGCCAGTCCCACCAAAGGGCTTGTACCCAAATAGATTAATGAACCAAAAGAACAAAAAAATTAGGAAAAATCCCCTAAGGGGTATTCCTGTGCTGGCAATAAAGAAACAATGACAATTAAAGTAACAATAACAATTGCCTACATGTCCTAGAGAGTATAGCATGGATATTGGAGGGAAAAAGGAAACAATAATAATAATAAGAGAGCAAGAAAATATTGTCTCAATGTGGTGCCCTTTGTTACACTAATAGTAGTGATACATCTTTATTAAGTCTTTAAATAGTAACAAAGAAACACGGACTTGTCCCTATATCTGTATATAGCTGCAGGCAGGAGATACAGGAGACACAGTGATTGTTACTTTAAAAAAGAGAGATGGATTGCTATCTTTCTCAATGTAGCAGACAATCCTATTAGTGTCTATAGTTTAAGTAATTACCACTGGTGCTAGGCTGGTAGAGGAATAAAGTAGTGAAAGGGGAGAAGAAAAAATCCCCAGCTAAAGAGACCTCTATACTAGTCCCTAGTCTCCTGGAAACACCTTCAAGGGTGTTCTAAATTAAGTCTGAATCTCAGTATTGAAAAATCAACCTGCCTAATCAGCCTTAAGCTTTACTCGCTAGCACTAAAAATGAGAGATGGGTCTAAAAACCCATGGAGCAAGTAGATATCCTTAGGTGCATTAAGTGCATAAGTGCAATGGTGAAGTGAGAAGGACAACGACGAGCTTATCGCCCAACGCGCGTTTCGGTGTATAGTATAGTAATAGTAACACCTTCGTAAGGGGCTGAGCCAAGAGTAAAAATATGTTAACAGTTTAACGAAATAGCTATTGACCTAATACAATAGTATGACGTTTAAGATAAACATAATTTGGAGGTTTTAGTTAACCAATTATATACCCATTATGATGTTTATATGGAAGATTTACGGGCTAGCATAGTTCTAGGCAATACTAAGATTACGTTTAAAAAATGTTTTTAGCAGGAGTCATAGGGGTCAGAGTAATTAGGTTTGACCATTGTTCTAAAGATTGAGGAAGTATTTGAAAGGATTACTTAAATTTTTTCAAGTTTCATTAGGGTTATTTACTAGTGTATATAGAAGACTCATTTGTGGGTTTAATAGGTAAAGTGCAAAGGAGTAATTCCAAGCAAAGTGAGGTAGGACCATCAGAGTCCATTACGAAATGTGCATTCGTTTTATCCTTATAGTAGTAAGCCCTCTTTCTAATAATAAATGACCCAGCTAAAAGAGTTTGACGCTCTATGCTACTAACTAGTCTGTATTGGCTTAATTAATCGAAGATTGGATTTTTACAATAGATTATTTTATTCATTTCTCTTTAATCACTTGTTTATTTTCACTATTGGGTTATTGTGTCTCTCGCTTTATATTCACAGAGGTTTCCATGGTGATATGTACAAACGTTGCCGCAGCAACAACATGTTTACTACATCATCACGCATGGACCGCAGGTCAGCGTGAGGGCACTCAGTAGGGCGCGCATGCGCGGTGTTCAGCGGTGAACGCCGGAGATTATGCACTTCACCTGGGGTAAGTCACTTAATGATAATGTATTTTGCTATATATTTGAGGTAATTTGATGTTATTATTGTATCACTTGATCCTGAGGAAGGTCCCTGTGCGGACCTTTCTATTTTGTTTGATGGAATAAATACCATTTGAATTTCAAAGTCCGTGAGTGCAGCCTGCATTTTTCTATTTATCTATCTATATATATATATATATATATATATATATATATATATTTATAAAAGAAAGTACTCTTGGCACTCACCCTTATGTAAGCAAAAAAGGTATTCTTGCCTGGGTGCAAACCTCAGCGTTACATATAAATCACAAAAATATATATGCAAGGTGCACTCACAGGTCTTGATTAGAAGTTTCGTTTATTCAATGGTGCAAATTACATGTGCAGAAAAAAAATCTGTGATCGATGTTTCGACCCTTATAGGGCCTTTTTTTTCTGCACATGTAATTTGCACCAATGAATAAACAAAACTTCTAATCAAGACCTGTGAATGCACCTTGTATATATATTTTTGTGATATATATATATGTATATATATTTATATATATACATACACACATATACATGCTTATGATATTACATATTTTTTTAATTTTCATTTTATGCATATAATTTATTATGATATATAGAATATATTATAAATTAATTAAAGGACCACTATAATGCCAGGAAAACATACTCGTTTTCCTGGCTCTATAGGGTCCTTGGGTCCCCCTCACCCGCCGGGCTCTAGGGGGAGGAAGGGGTTAATCCCTTACCTTTTTTCCAGCGCCGGGCTCCCTCCGCGCGCGCATTCAGCCAGTCTCATAGGAAAGCATTCTCAATGCTTTCCTATGGAAGCTGGCGTCTTCTCACAGTGAGAAGCGTGGATGCGCCTCTAGCTGCTGTCAATGAGACAGCCACTAGAGGCTGGATTAACCCATTTGTAAACATAGCATAAGTACAGACCTTTCTATGAACGGCAAGCTCATACTAAGAAGGGACATGAAAAGCAATCTACTAAGGACAAAATAGGTACAATGGTGGTTGGGGTGTAAAGAAAGAGTGGTCATACTGAGATTGGAAGCGGGTGGAACGTGAGTGGAAACAGAACCTTGGAAATATTGGTATCATTAAAGCTATTAAAATAGCTTAGTGGTGTACTAGTAAAATCATTAACAGATTTATTTAACCAATCATTGTTAACAGGAGTAGTCCCAGAAGATTGGAAGTTAGCGAATGTTGTGCCCATTCACAAGAAAGGTAATAGGGAGGAGTCGGGCAACTATAGGCCAGTAAGCCTTACTTCAGTAGTGGGGAAAGTGATGGAAACCATGTTAAATGATAGGATTGTTGAACATCTAAAAACACATGGATTTCAAGATCAGAGACAACATGGGTTTACTTCAGGGAGATCATGCCAAACTAATCTTATTGATTTTTTTGATTGGGTAACTAAAATTATAGATCAGGGTGGTGCAGTAGATATTGCTTACCTAGATTTCAGTAAGGCTTTTGACACTGTTGCACATAGAAGGCTTATCAATAAACTACAATCTTTGAGTTTGGATTCCAATATTGTTGAATGGGTAAGGCAGTGGTTGAGTGACAGGTAACAGAGGGTTGTAGTCAATGGAGTATATTCGAAGCTTGGGCTTGTCACCAGTGGGGTACCTCAGGGATCTGTACTTGGACCCATTCTCTTTAATATTTTTATTAGTGATATTGCAGAAGGTCTTGATGGTAAGGTATGTCTTTATCTGATACTAAGATATGTAACAGGGTTGATGTTCCAGGAGGGATAAGCCAAATGGCAAATGATTTAGGTAAACTAGAAAAATGGTCAGAGTTGTGGCAACTGACATTTAATGTGGATAAGTGCAAGATAATGCATCTTGGACGTAAAAACCCAAGGGCAGAGTACAGAATATTTTATAGAGTCCTAACCTCAACATCTGAGGAAAGGGATTTAGGGGTTATTATTTCTGATGACTAAAAGGTAGGCAGACAATGTAATAGAGAAGCAGGACATTCTAGCAGAATGCTTGGTTGTATAGGGAGAGGTATTAGCAGTAGAAAGAGGGAAGTGCTCATGCCATTGTACAGAACACTGGTGAGACCTCATTTGGAGTACTGGAGTACAGTACTGGAGACCGTATTTTCAGAAGGATATTGATACCTTAGAGACAGTTCAGAGAAGGGCTACTAAACTGGTTCATGGATTGCAGGATAAAACTTACCAGGAAAGGTTAAAGGAACCGAACATGTATAGCTTGGAGGAAAGACGAGACAGGGGGGATATGATAGAAACATTTAAATACATAAAGGGAATCAACACAGTAAAGGGGGAGACTATATTTAAAATAAGAAAAACTACCACAACAAGAGGACATAGTCTTAAATTAGAGGGACAAAGGTTTAAAAATAATATCAGGAAGTATTACTTTACTGAGAGGGTAGTGGATGCATGGAATAGCCTTCCAGCTGAAGTGGAAGAGGTTAACACAATAAAGGAGTTTAAGCATGCGTGGGATAGGCATAAGGCTATCCTAACTATAAGATAAGGCCAGAGACTAATGAAAGTATTTAGAAAATTGGGTAGACTAGATGGGCTGAATGGTTCTTATCTGCCGTCACATTCTATGTTTCTATGTTTCTATGTTTAATGTGAGAATCTCCTTCTCTTCTGACTAATAAGGCCATATGGTATAAAGTTCTTGTAAAAAGTTGAAAAAGAGGAAGGAATTAAAACCATCGATTGTGCTGTTTAATACCATATAAAAATATAATATATACATATATATATATATAGATAAATACATTTACTGTTGGCAGGTTGACAAAAGTGAGAGAGAGACGTAAATGTGAATACGCCCTCAAAAAAAAAAACCCAACAAAAAATATATATACATAGTTCTGATTGTTTCTTTGTATATCAAACAAACGGAATTAAGGCTGCAGTGAAATCAAAACCTCTTAAAGGAGCAGTGTATAAAAAGGGGAGAAAAAAAATCCAAATTAACTAACTCACTTTATACGTGAGAAAAAAAAAACAACAAAACGCTGGTTAACTTGGCATTATTTGTTTTACTGTAAGAATGTTTTTTCCAAAGGACTGAAAATTATAAAAATGAAAAAAAGGTAATATTTTTGGTGGTTTGATACAAGTGTTCAAGAAACGTTAAGTCAATAAACGTCAAAAAATAAAAATACATCAAGAAAGGAAATGGCCTTAAAAGTGGGAACAAATCCAAGAGTTTAAAAAAAAAGTAAAAAAGAAAAAGGTCCTAATAAATATTTATTGTCATATTACTCTTCACCAAGTGCAGAGGAAAACACCAAGTCAATAAGGAGACTCAGTTCTCCATCTAGGCAAATTAAAAAAAGCAATAAAGAGAAACAACAGTCTACAGATGAAGAAGAGATAGTAATCCAAGTAAAATTTCTAAAAATTTCTAACCAAGTTACAAGAAGAACATAGAGATCAAATAAATAAAGAAATGCTGGCCTCAATTAAAGAAGTAAAAGACGAACTAAAGAACCTGAACCAAAAAGTACAAGAAAATACAGAAACATTGAATTGAATGTGAGGTTCGATATAGAGCAGCAAGAAGAAAATGAGAGTTTGACTAAAAAAAGTACAGGAGCTAAAAATAAAACAACCGAGTTGAAAGATCGATCACAGAAAAACAATTTAAGGATAAGGGGAGTTTCAGAAGAAATAAATAATGAAGAAATAAAAGAATATGCTTACAACTTTTTTAAAAGAAATAGCAGGAGACATTGGGAAGAAATATCTTCTCTTGGTCAGAGCCCACATAATCCCAAAACCAACCCAAGCACCACTACATGCCCCAAGGTATATCATTGTATGTTTCCATAATTTTCTATACAAAGAAAAAGTATGGAAGGCAAGATATAAGGACCTAAGGATCATGACTAACCTATCCAGTATGACACGTCAACAAAGGCTAAAAAAAATTCTAATAAATCTAAAATTTACATGGATATACCCAGCAAAAATATTTTTGACTTACAATGAAGAAAGAATCATCATTTCATCTAAAGAACAGGGTTGAACATGGTTAAAAGAAAAGAACTTTGAATAAAAGTGTTATATAGGGGAATATAACAATGTTTGGCATTTAGTGAATATTCCCCTATATAACAATGTTTGGCATTTAGTGAATATTCCCCTATATAACAATGTTTGGCATTTAGTGAATATTCCCCTATATAACAATGTTTGGCATTTAGTGAAAATTCCCCTATATAACAATGTTTGGCATTTAGCAAATATACCCCTATATAACAATGTTTGGCATTTAGTGAATATTCCCCTATATATTTGCCTTTTTTTGTTATCCCCATGATTTTGTCCAAACGACCCCTAAGGGAAGCAACTATAGGTTTAATATACACGCCACACCAAAAGGGGCTCCAGCGCATACTCACCGTCCCTCATATAACACTACCCAGCCTCTACACACACACACACACGGAGAGATAGGACACCACACACATCACATATATTCAGGATGTATGCCCTACTTGCATGCTGGTCTGCCCGCTGCGGACAAAAATCGCTTACCACCAATAAGTACTGGTCTCCGACCTCCCTGGCATTGCTTCCTACTACTCGACTTGTAAACTCCAAACCGCTACTGTTAATAACTTAGTTTACTCTCTAATTTATAAAATGCTAGATACGCATATACCCACTGTTACCCCCACTAACCCCTTATCTAGCTAAATCGCCCACTGTGCTCCTAACGCCCATATGTCACACAACAGCCAAGATATACAAGCGTTACCTATAGAGCAACTAGTTAGATTATATACATGTTTAGCCTAGCAAGAAATGCTACAAACATATTGTCAACTCATATGATGTTTTCCTGTAATATAAAATGTGCCGTCTAACCTGCCACGCTTTGTGATAATGTGAAAACGCTAGTGGAAGCTGTCGTGGCTCCACAAGCCCGTTGTTATGCCATGCACCAGAAAAAATAAAGAATTAAAAAACCAAAAAGCATAATAACCGACGCAATTAAAAAAAAAAAACGAGCGCAAAAAATAATAATTTTCATCTTCACCCATGGAGGGCTCCACGCAGACTGAGCTCTGCAGGGCGGGGGAAGGCTTATAAAGCCTTGCCACGCCCTGCAATTAGGCTAGGAACACTCTGATTGGCTGGTTTAAGCCAATCAGAGTGCTCTTTGTCATTTTACACAGCCTGGGAAAATTCCAAAGAACTTTCCCACGCTGTGTAAAATTACACAGAGCACTGTGATTGGATGGCTTGAAATCCATCCAATCACAGTGCTCTTTGTCATTTTACACAGCGTGGGAAAATTCCAAAGAACTTTCCCACGCTGTGTAAATTGATACAGAGCACTGTGATTGGATGGCTTGAAATCCATCCAATCACAGTGCTCTGTGTCATTTTACACAGCGTGGGAAAGTTCTTTGGAATTTTCCCACGCTGTGTAAAATGACAAAGAGCACTCTGATTGGTGGGCTTGAAATCCATCCAATCACAGTGCTCTGTGTCATTTTACCCAGCGTGGCAATTTTTTTTAATTGCGTTGGTTATTATGGCTTTTTATTTGGCCTTTTTTGGGGCTGAAAAAATAAGATTTTAGAAGAAAGAATACATCAAACGGTAAGTTGTTTTTTTCTAATTTCTTTTACAGGTTCTTAGGTCCCCCCCTCATTATTTTTAGGGTGAGGGGGGTAGGTAGGGGGATAATTTTTTTTGGGGGGAAGGGGGTGACTAGGGTCCCCCCATTTGTATTTAGGGCCCCCACCCGCCGCTCAGGGGAGGGGGCCGGGGTGGAGGACATTAGGTCCCCCCCTTATTAGTATTTAGGGCCCCCACCCACTGCTCAGGGATGGGGGCCAGGGGGGGACAGTAGGTCCCCCCTTATTGCTTTTTTAGGGCCCCCACCCACCACTCAGGGGTGAGGGCCGGGGGGGACAGTAGGTCGCCCCCTTATTGTTTTTTTAGGGCCCCCACCCGCCGCACAGGGGTGGGGGCCGGAGAGGGGGAGGACAGTAGGTCCCCCCCTCATTATCTTTATGGCCCCCACCCGCCGCCCAGGGGTGGGGGCCGGGGGGGAGGACAGTAGGTCCCCCCCCTCATTATCATTATGTCCCCCACCCGCCGCCCACAGGTGGGGGCCGGACAGGGGGAGGACAGTAGGTGTCCCCCTCATTATCTTTATGGCCCCTACCCGCCGTCCAGGGGTGGGGGCCGGGGGGGAGGACAGTAGGACCCCCCCTCATTATCATTATGGCCCCCACCCGCCGCACAGGGGTGGGGGCCTGGGTGGGAGGACAGTAGGTCCCCCCCCTCATTATCTTTATGGCCCCCACCCGCCGCCCAGGGGTGGGGGCCGGGGGGGAGGACAGTAGGTCCCCCCCCTCATTATCATTATGTCCCCCACCCGCCGCCCACAGGTGGGGGCCGGACAGGGGGAGGACAGTAGGTGTCCCCCTCATTATCTTTATGGCCCCTACCCGCCGTCCAGGGGTGGGGGCCGGGGGGGAGGACAGTAGGACCCCCCCTCATTATCATTATGGCCCCCACCCGCCGCACAGGGGTGGGGGCCTGGGTGGGAGGACAGTAGGTCCCCCCCCTCATTATCTTTATGGCCCCCACCCGCCGCCCAGTGGTGGGGGCCGGGGGGGAGGAAGGAGAGTAGGTCCCCCCCCCCTTCAATCACTATTGTGGCCAGAAAGAGTCCCTGTGGGTTTTAAAATTCTCCTGCCTATTGAAGTCTATGATGTTATGTTCGTGACATCACTAAAAATAAATAATGCACTTTTCACAATAGTTAGTTAATGTTCATGAACCCAATATAAATGCAATTTCTTTTTTAAAGCTTTTGTTAGAAAAAGTGGAAAATATTTCACAAGGTCATTTAATTATGGGGGGATTTTAATTAAATTAATGATATATTATTGGATAAAAAGGTACACGTAGGGAAGACTAGAACTATGAACTTCTGGATATATGGAGAACTATTAATCCAGAAAAAAAAAAGATTATATGTTTTACTCTATTACCTTCAACTCATATTCACTTAGATATTTATTTTTAGCAAGAGCCTCTCTTTTGCATGAAGACTTTAAATGTGAAATCTCAAATTCCAACGTGGTCTGATCATGCGCCTATATTTTTAGAAATTGAATTGAAAAAAAATTAAATAAGACAAGATTGGAGACTTAACAAAGCCCTTCACAAACAAAAGCATTTTTCTGAAAACCTACAATATGTTATAAAAAACTATTTTCAAGAAAATGAATCGCCCCAACTCTCAATATGGACGGACCATTTGGTGTGCCTTCAAGGCACATAATTAGAGTTGGCTCATATGAGAAAAAATTTTTTTTCAACAACTATATATAAAATTATCCCAATTGGAAGTGAGGAATAAAGAACATACATCACCTTTAATTTATGCAGAAATAAATCAGATAAAAGATCAAATAAAAAGTAAAGATCTTGAACGATTGAACTGAAATCTACTTCACTTAAAACAAAAATGGTACAATCAATGGAACAAGGTTAACAGAATGATGTCAAACAGGCTTAACTCTCAAAGGAAAAAACATAAAATAGATTTTAAAAAAAAAAGTAGATAGCAGAGAAATTATACTTGATCCATCTAAAATAGGGATCTCGTTTTTTAAACTTCTATAAAGAGCTATACCATATAGGGAAAGGCTATGCTTTAAAATCGACTTAAATTGACTTCACTATTCTGATTTCTCCAATATCTTTACAGGAAGTCATTATTGCAATTCAAAATCTACAGCCTAATAAATCAAAATTTCCAACTGTTTTTATAAAATCTTTGAAAAAGATCTGGCCAACCATCTGTGGAAACTCTTTATAGATATTGGAAATAAAGGAGAAATGCCAGAATATATGTTATTGGCAAATATATCTCCCATTTTAAAGCCAGGTAAAGACAAAACTTTAATAAAAAACTACAGATCAATTTATCTTATATCAAAATATATTCTATAATATGGGCAAATAGACTAAAGAAAGTTATTCATAATCTAATAAATAAAGATCAATCAGGTTTTATTTCAAAAAGAAAAGCCAAGGATAACATAAGGAAAAATCTGAACATAATGTTTTCAGCCCTTTGTCAAAAAAGACCATTTATGGCCCTGTCATTGGATGCTGAAAAAGCCTTTGACAGGGTCAGTTGGTTATTTCTAGAAGAAACGCTTAAAAATTTTAACTTGGGGGACACAGTTATTCAATTGATATGGGCTCTATATAAAGATCCACAAGCCCGCATATCTGGTTCACGAATAAAATCTCTGTGGTTTAAAATATATAATGGAACCAGGCAAGGGTGTCCCTGAGCTCCAATGTTATACGTTCTTTCACTGGAACCATTTCCTCAAAAACATCAGGGATAACCCAAAGATTAAAAGGATTTTGAATGGGAAAAGTACAAATCAAAATATAACTGTATGCAGATGATATCCTGTTGACCTTGGAAGATCCAATACTCTCATTGAAAGAACTTATGAGGGAGATTCAAAGCTACTCGAGAATACCGCTTTATAAATAGAATATTGAAAAATGCCAAGTGTTATCTGTAAATATAAAGATGGGAATTAAAAATATTCTTCAAGAAATGTCCAAATTTAGCGGGGGCTCGGCCTGACCGTCATGGCGGACAGACACGTTTCGCTTGATCTCCTCCACAACTCTGGCAATTAATCCACAAAAAGACCCCACACAGTCTTATTTCAGCGACAATTCAAGCCCACCCAGAAGCCAGACCTTGCTGGAGCCGGTGGCGGGGGTCGGAGACCCGATAGGAGCCGAACTGCCAGCTTGAGACAGGCACCGGGCGGGAGAGGAGGCTGACCTCCCGCTCAGGGGCTACCCTGCAGCGGCACCTGTGAAGCATGCACCCCGTTACCACCCCAGGGACCGTTGGGGGTAATCACAGTCCGACCTGGGAGAACTGCCCTCACCTGGAGAGAAGGAGAGGTGATGCCGAGCAAGCTGGTCAACTCACCCAATATGGCAGAAACCACGCGCCTTCCCCACCATCAGATCGAGCTACAAAACAAGCTGGAGGCCCTCTTCCACGCCTTCTGGCTAAAGTTAGAAAGCAGGGCACAACAACAAGCCTCACTGCACGCAACCAGCCAATCACCTTACCGGCACCCCTCGCATACTAAATACCAAGCCGGGGTCCAAGCGGCGAGGAAGGCCCCAAGGGGAAGGCAGAACAGATCACACACCTCAGCCAAGCACAAGAAACTATACAAAAAGAAGCCGACGAGACCCAATGCGGAATTCTGCCGAAATCCCACAGCGTACCTGGTCACTCCTACTCAGGGGATTAAACAACTGGACACGAACACACCGGTGCTCAGAGGCCTGAAACCCCTTACTGAACTGCAGTTCGACGAAGTGCCCGCAGCGGGAATCGGCTGACCGATCATGAGGCAGGCACCACTGGGCCCATGACCTCCTTACATCACCACGTACATCTCCCACATAAAGAACTGACCTCCCTACATCACCCCGTGTTGCCCGACTGGCCGGAACCTGTGCAGCCTGCCTCACCAGATTCCACTGGCCTGATGTTCCCTCTCCCCATGGACAGAACCTAGAGGACACCTCCTGGGGAAAGCAAGCTCCATGACATTAGTAACATGATTGAATGTGTTTAATAGTATAACTTTGTCTGCCTCTACCGTGATATTCTGTTTAAAGCTGTTATACTAGGATTGGCATATTGTACAATACTATGATCGAGCTCAGCATAGCTATGGACAGTAGCATGTCTCCGGATCCCTAAGCATAATAACATAACCAGTAAGCGAACGTCACTAACTCACTCTCAATGGCAGTGTCATACCACTTAGAGAGACACATAGAATTGTTAACACTGAACCTGCCTGACATGTACCACAAACATTGAACTTAATGCTCTTGTGATTACTTAACATGGTAGGCAGCAATAGACAGTCAGACCAGACCAGTTAGTATACGCTGTGACAATATAATAACATAACCATAGACAATAGGAGCAACCTGCCATGCAGGACTCTAATCGAGACAAACGTAATGTAACCTACAATATAGCGAATCACTGGATAGTGTGGAAATGTCACATTGGATCCATAGCATGTTACCTAGGCTTGTATATTATATGTTAATCTTTATAAGTTCCTGATGTTAACCAACATGTCTATCCTACCTTTTGTAGCCACCAGCCTGATTGAAACTAATAGTATAGACATTTATGCCTCACCTGACTCCTTTCAAAATGTGTGCTGTCAATGATTGCCATAAAACTATGTATTCTTTGTTATTTCATCGGCTTGTATCAGCTTTCGTGGCGATATAAGCATGTTTGTAACTCTAAGCACTACAAAAAAAAATGTCCAAATTTAATTAGAAAAAAAATATTATGGAATACTTAGGGATCAAAATTGCTTTTGAAAAGAATCAAATTATTGAATTTAATTACAAATCCTAATTAAATAAATTCAAAAACAAACTAAACAAGGGGATTTTTTTTTAATTTCATAGTTAGGTAGAACTGGCACAATAAAATATTATATACTTCCGAAATTAACTTTACTTTTGAGATACATCCCCTTGGCTGTATTGAAAAAAATATTGATTGAATTTCAAATTTTTTAAAATCAATTTATATGGAATTATAGAGTAGATTTCAAAATATCATCTAGGTATAGGCAGATGGAGGACTAGGGTTCTCTAATGTTAATAAAATCCATGATTCTATAATGTTAGCACTTATAGCTAAAGGATGTAATAAAAATCAATCATTACAATGGCTAGATCTAGAAAATTATGCTCTTAATAAAAAGGACGTGATAATTATTCTGTAAGTAAATTTTGTATTATAGAATCCAATTTTGAAAGATCTAAGTCTTATGTGGAAAAATATAAAACTAAGATATCTATCATCATATGAGTTGGGGTTTTATTTCCCTTTAGAAGTGTTGGAACTCCTGATAGTTGACATAAATTTGAAAGGTTGGTTAGATAAAGGAATTACACATATATATCAAATAATTAAGGAACAAGAAGTGCTATCATTTAATGAAATATCTAAAAAAAAAATTGACGTCAAATTAATTTACAATTACTTAAGATTAATTTTTTTTTGTAGAAATGGAGATATTGAAGAGAAGATGGGGAAAGTCATGTACAATATAATTAACCAGCAAGAATTATTCTCGGTATTGCCACAAATAAGGAGATGGCAAGATGAGGGGGTAGTGGCACTAGATGAAAACATTTAGATAACAGCAATAAACTACACAAAACATGTTGTTCATAATGTCAACCTTTTAGAAATATATTATAAACTGCTTTTTCGATGGTATATGACTCAGAAAATAAATAAATAAAATTAAATCAACAACCAGAATAGTTATAGATGTTGGAGATGTTCAAATGAAGTAGGTTCCTTTGTTCATCTATGATGGGAATGTGATGATATTAAACAGGCATGGGGCAAATTATTAGTTATAATTTCAAAACTAACCGAAACAAAAATTAGCTCTGAACTTTCTTTAGCTTTATTTCATACTAACATAAAGATGTTGATTATAGACATCAGATGTATCGCTATTCATCTTTTCATGGCATTTAAATTACAATTGGTAAAACAATGGAGAAACATAGACAAAATAAACTTTACAAAATTATATGAACAAATTGAATATCACGCTTTAATGGTAAAAGGCTATGGGCTTAATAATGAACTTAATCTGGAGGCACACCAAATAAGATGGTCCCTATGGTATGGAAAAAAAAAATATGAAGCGAAATGTCTTCTAGAGGTTATTGACTGGATAAAAAAAAATTAAGGAAGGGAAAGAAAACAGAGAAGAACAGGGATTTAATTGACTCTCCAAAAATCTAGTTACCATGTCTTCATATTTCTAAGTGTTGGTATGTATATAGTATGAATGTATATGTATTTGGCATATAGTTAGTCAAGCAGAAAATGGATAAACTTGGAACTATCTTTTTTGTTTCTCTACTCTTAGTATCAAGCTAATAAAAGTTTAGATTAATTGAATGAAATAATCAAGATGAAAATAAACAAATTCTGATCTTGCTGTTCATATCCTGGAAAGTATAGAATGGCTGCATAGTTATAGTTTTGATCACCGACTTCTGATGTAAAAAAAAAAAGGAAAAGATATTTGGGATCCCGTTGGTTCTGTACTTTTGAAGTGGGAGGTGGAACAATGTATAATGGAAGCAGTGTCTAAATGGAAATGTATTCTTTATAATGTGAATTTCATTTCATGGCAGATGCATGCTCAATGCTTACCATTATTTTCCACTCTCTTTTAACATGCTCAAATTCCCCAATGAAAGGCATGTGTATCAGCAACAAATATGACCTTTTGTCTATTATATGGCTATGAGAACTTTCACATCCCAGCTATGACAAAAGCATTTTATTTTCTCTCTAATTTTGGTTAGTTTTTAAATGTTTTGTGGGAGTGATAATGAAACAATAATGTTTAGTTTTTCTTGGAACTTTTCACTTTTTGAGGTAATTTGAATAAAAATAAGTTGAGAGGAACTGGACAAATGTATTTTTATCCACTTTCAGTTTCAGTAGTGGCTCAGAAGGTGGACTTGCCTCTCTTCTGAAAACTCTTACTTTCCTGATGTCTTGCCTGCATTGGGTTATGTACCATACCTCTGATGCCACCTGTGGGTGTAAGTGGGTAACTGCACAACACAGACAACTTTTGACTTCCATATCATTTTAAAACCATTTTTGTAATCAAACTTTTTTGAGACTTTCCGGCTGCTAAGTAGCAGTTATTAAATGAATATACTTTTATCCAGCATTAAATTATCCTTTTCAAATCTATTTAACCCTTTAGCCCCTTAAAGACAGGCAATTGTTCTAATCAAAACAATATGTAACCAAAATCTGGAATTGCACTATATGTCTGTTCAACCATAATTCACCTTTTACATTAAGTGCACTCACACTTATTATATATAATTTTGTTTTGGAGAAACAGGGCTTTCATTTCATATCAACTGTTCATATATGAAACATAATTTATCATGAATAAAATCTAAAAACGTTTGGGAAATTAAGATTTTTTTTAGTTGTGCATGGCATTTTAACTGTAAATGCCATAATGATGTTAGCTTTTACTGTGATTACATTCACATATTTATATTTAGCGATGTCTCACAGTTACACCATGGGACCCTAAATTAAAATAGCTCTGCCCTCCCCAGCCCCCACCCATGAGCGGCAGGTGGGGGCCCTAATTGAAAATGGGGGGGACCTATTGTGCCTCTCCATGGCCCCCACCCATGGGTGGGGGCCGTAATTAAAAATGGGTGGGGACTATTGGGTGGGGGCCGTAATTAAAAATGCGATGGGTGGGGGCCGTAATTAAAAATGGGGGTGACTATTGTCATCCCCCCTACCCTCTGATTGGTTGAAAGGGGTTTGAAAGCAACCAATCAGAGTGTTATGAGTCAAATTACATAGCATGGGAAAATTCCAAAGTACTTTCCTACGCTGTATAAAATGACTCCAAGCCAACCAGAGTTCTGTGACAGGTAAACTAACCAGAGTGCTCTGAACCTAATTGCAGGGTGTGGGAAGGCTTTATAAGCCTTTCCCGGCCCTGCGGAGCGCAATCTGCGGCATGCTCTCGCTGGGTGAAGAAGGAATATTTTGACATTTAGCCCCCACCTTTAGCTCAGGGGTGGAGCTCAGGGGTGGAGGCCAGGGGGAGGATAATAGGTCCCCCCCATTTACATTTATGGGCCCCCACCTGCCATTCAGGGGTGGGGGCCGGGAGGGAGGACAATAGGTCCCCCCCATTTTCTTTTAGGGCCCCCACACACCGCTTATGGGTGGGGGCCAAGGGGGACACTATGCCCCCCCAGGCAAGATAAGAGATGTCCCACCATTGGGCCCTTTATTGGGTGGGAGGAGGGGAGGCGGGTTTACAACAGTGAGAAGCCTTTCACCTCCTTCTTCCTGTTCCTGCTGAATTCACCCAGCAGCAGGAGGTAACAGTGAGGCATGTCGGTTTCTTCAGTGGAATGGGACAGGATAGGCCACAGGGAGCAGTATATGTATATATAATATAAGTATAGGAATAATGTGCTGCTGCAGCTCTCAAAGGGATACTATAAGTGCCAGGAATACAAAGCTGTATTCAAAAACTAGTAGTAAGAAGGACACTTTAACAATTTTTAAATCATATGCAACAGGCGAAACTTTTAAATTAAAAGCACCTTAACCTGTCATTCTAAGAATGTGGTGTACCTTCTCTGGTGTCCCTGTGGGCTCCAGTATGTGGGAATGACCACCAGGAGTTTAAAAACCTGCATACTGGAACACATGGGAAACATCCAGAGGGGATACACAAAACATAGTGTGTCAGCACATTTTTAGATAAACACTATAGTGACCCCTCTCTCTTGGGTTTTATGGCCTTTTTTAAAAAAAGAAATAAAAAAGAATGTCAATTGGAGGGGGGAGGACGATGGATTTCAACCTGGATACTCTGTCCCCTAGTGGACTTAATAGATTTTGAGTTTATTCATTTTCTTAATTTTTTTTTATCCAGTACAGTATTCCTATCCTCCCCCCATCATATGTACTTCTTTTTTTCCTTTTTTATGTATTCATTTTTATGAATTTTTTTAATGTATTTTCTATGTATTTTTATGTTGTACATGTTAGTATTAATCCATATTATATATGTAGATATTATGGTATTTTTAGTATATAACTCTATTTTGATACTGAGACACCATCTTCCTATTGGTCTTTGTTTTATATTGTAGGATTTTCTTTTTCTTTTTCATAATGTAAGATTTTTTTAAAATAATACACAATATACTTGAGATGGTTTTCTATTATATGATGTTTGTTTTTTAATATGCCGATATTTTTCCTCCTTTGTCATATGTATATGATACATTTTTGCCCTTAGTTATAATAGAGATATGTGCCATAGAGGAAAGCGGAGATAGCGGCAAAATACTACACGAAACGTAGTGATGTCTGACCGGAAATGACGTCATATCGGCAACACGGAAATGAACGCAAGCTGGAAGATTTGAATGAAACCGGGACAGGATATATAAACAGAATGAGCAGAGCTATGGACAAGCACTGAGGAAAGCGAAAGCTGAAACGCGTCTGCTGTCTTCTGCACCTTGGAATTTGGACTTATATGGATTTCTGGCGGTGATTTTTACTTTGAAACACTGCTTATGTTTATATCTTTCTTTTATCCATGTCCTCATATTCCTTTTAAATGATATGAAATAAATAGATATTTCATCGTCACAAACTGGGTTTATATACCCGCAGTAGGTTTGTATTTACTATGCACGATTAAGGCTATATAGCCTATATCAGGGGTAGGCAACCTACGGCACTAGTGCCATGCACGGCACTCGAGGTGTCTTTGCACGGCACTCAAGGCTGCTAGAGTCAAACAGGCTCTGGCCTATCAGGAGTCCCAGTAAAACTTCAGATATCTGCTAATCCGAAAAGGTGGTGAAGGACAATCCTCAATTTATGCATTGCAGCATGTAGAGGTAGTGATATCAGATCACATCCTCCCAGCACTTGTCAATAGGAAGCCACACTGCAGTAGAGCAGCTCGCAGTTGCTGTTGCAGCTCCTGTCCTTGACATGTACCTGGCCGGACTAGTCCCTACTGGAACCCAGGGAAGCCACCCACACTGCTAGATATACACAGAAATGCAGAATAATCCTCCCCTCATACAAATAATACGGACAGCCCACACACAAACATACACACAATCCACACAAACGAAACACCACTAACAATCCACATACATGCACACAACCCCACATGCAATACCCCAAACAGCCCCCACACACACTACCAAACGCACACTTTCACATATCCATCCACACACACACAATACCACAAGCAGCACCCATACACAGCTTACATTCATATGTATCATACACAATACCATAAACTACTCATGAACATAAACAATATAATAGCTCATATACGCAGGGCCTTCTTTAACGCGGGGCAAACTGGGCAGCTGCACCGTGAGCCCTGCTGGCCTCAACTATTTCTAACCCTCTGGCTGGTAATCTGCACACTAAGGAGGCCCACCGGGTGGCCCATGCACAAAGGTCAGCAGGGACCCGGCACACGCTGAGGTGCTTTAACAGCGCGAGCGGGCCCCTTGCTTTTCGGCAGCAGGCTGGGAGTAAGTGACGGCCACGCATCACTTCCTCCCACAAAGAGAGGAGCGCGCAGGAAAGAAGAGTAGGCAGATTGGAGGGGGGCTGGCCAAGAGCTCTAGACCCCAACTCCCAACGCCTTCAGCCACCAACAGGAAAGGTAGGAAACTGGAGGGTGAGTTTTAAAGTGTATGTCTGTGTCAGTATGTCTGTCAGTGTGTGTGTGTGTCATATCTGTGTGTGTCAGTATGTTTGTGTGTCAGCATGTGTATGTGTCAGTATGTCTGTGTGTGTCAGTATGTCTGTGTGTGTGTCAGTATATCTGTGTGTGTGTCAGTATATCTGTGTGTGTGTCAATATGTTTGTATGTCAGCATGTCTATTTATGTGTCAGTATATCTGTGTCAGTATATCTGTGTGTGTGTGTGTAAGTATGTTTGTATGACAGCATGTCTGTGTGTATGTCAGTATGTCTCTGTGTGTGTGTGTGCTTGCAATCACGCCAACACCACATACAAACATATTCCACAAAAACACACAAAAACTGCTTAGTGCTAAATACAGACCTGCAAACATGAGTAAATGGTAGAGCCCCAGCTGTCAATGCATTTCTGGAGTTGCACGACAGATTTTAATCACCCGTGCAACAGGGAGACCGCCAAGAATTCTTGCACCTCTCTACTTTAGGTCCACCACTGTGTTGAGGTGTAGGACGTGATTGCATGCCTGGGAAGGGGGGGACAAGGTCCAGGGGGCCCTAAGCAAATGCTTTGCCCAGGGTCCAGTCATTATTAAAGACAGCCCTGCATATATACGCACAAATACAATGATACAAAGCAATTACAGTACAAACACAAGCAGAATACGGCAGCACACCCACCTCGATTTATAAAAAAAATAGGACCGGCACGCTACAGGACATCACAATCCTATATCGGCACAGTGCTGCTAAAAGGTTGCCTACCCCTGGCCTATATAGTCACATTTTTATTTGAGGAATATTACACAACAATAAAGAAAACCACTACAGACCTTGGAGTGTCACCTGTGTTCCTTGTTTTTGCACTCAGACAGTCCCACACAAGCAGTTATAATGGTTTACCATTAACCATAACTAGGAAGCAACAGTTAGCAAATATTTTTGTTCATAGAACAGGGAGCCTCTTTATCTGAATGAAGTGGTGTGGGTGCAGTGCTCCGATTTTTTTTAACCTTGCAATGTAAAACAATGCAGGTTTGGAGGAACTGTAGTGTGTCCATTGCAGGGTAAACATATGTCTATTGGCTGTCTTCCTGAGCAACAGCCAGGTAAAACCAGGTCACATGCAACTCACAGGAAAGCATTTGGATGTGTGCACGGCATGATCATCTGCCCCATCCGACAATCTGTGAGAGACCCGGATGATATTGCAGAAAGGAATCTTCTTATAAGCAACAAAATGCAGCTGAGATTTGGGTCACTAGAACCATGCAGAGAGAGCTGAAAAAAAGCTCTCCATGTATGGTCTGCCCTCAGTTGGCTGGCCTCTGTGATATGCAGGCAGCCTGGCATACATTCACACCATAATGACCTGGTTGAAGCTGGTTGCTTTTTGATGGTGCCAGTGACACAATTCGGGTCTGTAGCCAAACTCCTCTTACCCAAGTCACCAGCATCCTGCTTTACAGAATGCCAATGTGGGGATCATAATCACCTTTTACCTAGACAGGCATGTGAGTAGCAACAGACCCCTCATTGTAAGAGAAAAATAACCTCTTTTATAAGAAGGGAATTTTGTTTGTATGGTATAAGCTGTTTTGGGAATCTGGGCTCCTTCACTAGTTTCATTTAAAACATTGCTGTGAAAACAACAAAATTCCAATGCCCTGTATTATCTTTCATAAGTAAGTATAGGAGCTCCTGCTACGTCACACTGTTGCTGTATTCAGAAGGGGACTTTTTGACACTACTATTTCGAATAGTGAAACAAAAGCAAGGGAAGGGCACTTGTGTTAATGAATTGGACGTACATTTCATCATTTTCAGACATTTAGAATACTAAAGCACACATGTCTCACCACTTGCATAGTGTAAGTGCAATAATGCACATCGCATCCAACACAATAAGGAACATTAAGATATAAAATATGTTTTTCTTATATTATATCCCCAGCATAAAACATTAAACTCTTTTCTAAAAATAAATCATTTACCCTTTCACAAAATACATAGCAGAAGATTTATTATTTAAAATAGTTTAACTTAATTATATATATTTTGTAATAAATAAAAACATTTCATAGCGATCATTACTGTTTTAACAGTACAGGTTAAGATGGCTATCACAGCGTTGAACATCAAGTGCATCATTTAAGTAGCATGGCGTTTAGATCCTTTGTAATTAGCAGATCGTGTGCGTTTTCCAGTTGGAGTCGGATAGCTGGACTGTTCCAAGGTGCGTTTTCTAGCTTTACCATTGCCCATATGGGGAACCTTTTCTCCTGATGGTGAAGTCTTTAAACTTCCACCATAGCTTCCATTTTTCATATTTGTCCAATGGCTAGTATTGGATGTGCTGCCTGATCCTGAGGTACTTGGGTGGACACTATCTGTCAGTACAGCACTTGAACCACCGAGAGTTACTGGTACAGAAGAGCCAACAATCATATGTGGAGCAGTATTTGAGTTCCCTGCAGGTGGTATTTTTCCACATAAAACACTTATTAAATCCTCTCTCCGAATAGTTTCTTGACACTGACTCACCCAGGCCAACAGTTCTTTATTGCGTTGATGGTATCCAAACTGAACTCCTAACTCACAACACTTCTGTTGGGCAGTTACACTTTCTTTGTAAAGACTGTAGACAGCTTGAAGAGGCGGCCAGAGTGACAGACCTTGCTGGTGACAAGCTTGTTCATACAGCTGCTCCACTGCAAAAGAGGAAATGTGGTAGAAGTCCCCAAGTTTCCACTGGCATTGCTTGACCTTCCATTGAAATGTCTCCTTTTCTCGCTGTGCCTCTGTCAGAAACTGCTGCTTGAGTTCAGTTAAACAGAGCTCAGATCTTTTCCCCGGGATCTCAGTTCTCACCTTCTCTTTCTCCTCTTTCTCACCCATTTTTCTTTATCTCCCTCCAAAATAAACCTGAGAGACTTTTTAGTTTCTTCACCTTCTTTAACTCTGATATGCTTACTAATGCAGTAATCAGATACAATGAGTTAAGCTCACAGGCAATAATGGCTGTTGAGCTAAACATTCTAAACGTCATGGAAACAACATTTGAACAATGGTCAGACCGAATGAACTGTTTTTGTAATAGACTCAGTTAGTTTTAGTTTTTTGAATTTCACATACTCCCAAAATCTCAAATGGGCAGAGTGACTCTTTAAATTTAGGGGTGTGAGTAAGGGTGTAGC
This sequence comes from Pelobates fuscus, assembly GCF_036172605.1. Lineage (NCBI taxonomy): Eukaryota > Metazoa > Chordata > Amphibia > Anura > Pelobatidae > Pelobates > Pelobates fuscus. The sequence continues at coordinate 148,124,984 of NC_086322.1, forward strand.
CATAAGACATTTTCGGTGACTTACAAATAACAATTTTTTACAACTCATATCTGATTTAGAACAAGAACAATTAACTTCATTCACACAGACTTATTTCTAAAAACAAACAGTTTGCACCTGGCTTTATACCAAAACAATTTGTCCTTTTTGAGGATAGAGAAATAACTAATGCATTTTGACTACATATGTATAACACACAAGAAAAATACTTATATAATGCTATTTTGCTGACACCTTACAGATTAGCCAAAATGCAAATATAGGTAAGTTTTATTACCATTTAGGGGGTTAAGGGGAGGGGGGTTAAGCCAACTTAATGGTGTTTTTAACACAAACGGGTCAGGAATACACGTTTGTATTCCTGACCCTATAGTGCTCCTTTAAAAATACAAATTAATATTAAAATATAAAGTATAATATTAAAAATACACAGTAATATTTAAATACACGGTTACATTTAACACAGAAAAAGTACTAAATATAATCAACCATGATTACAGGTGCATTCTGTACTGAGATATGTTGACAGGGATACAACCAAACATAAAGTGGAAAACACCCAGAATACGTAAAAATATATATAAAACGAGTTAAACAACCGGAAATCAGGTAAATATCCGTGGATTTAATCTGTGTAAAAATGCAAAAGGCTGACATAGCGTAATACAGTATTAAATGGAGTGTGTGATAAATGTGATAATGAGTACACTCACAAACAAACGTGAAATCAGGCTTCTCACCCTCTCAGGGGTAAATTGATGTATGATGAATATGAACTTGAAATATCATCCGATGGAATATATGTAAATAAAGGAAATCCGATATAGTGAAGTTTGTTATAAAAATACAAAATCACATTTATTGGTCGCACTTACACATAAGAATATTAAGAAGAGCGTGTCTCCATATAACATGGAACTCCTGTACAGCGTGGTCAGAAATCCAGAAGGAAATCCAGGAGCAGGTATATGGAACTGCCAAATACAGGTTGACAATAAAATACAAAATAAAAGATAATGAATAAAAGTCCATAAGGGGAGAAAAATCCAAAGTTTTTCGTCCAGTAGAATATGGGACTTCCTCAGGGATATCACTGTATTCATCCTTATGGGTATATATAATGCAGGTAATCTGAATTAATTCGGAACATCCAATGCTTGGTTTGCATTCCATCCGCGGAAGGCAAAAAGGCTCAAAACCATCTGTACTTGAATAGAGAAATAGTTCCATAGTGTGGGACGCATTCGCGCGACAAGCGCGCATGCGTGAACGAAAAAGACCAAGACCTAGAGGGGACAAAAAACACAGGGCGAAAAAATTTGCCTGAACATCTGATATACGCATACAAAAACTAAGCGTGACTACACCAAAGGGATTCATATAAAACATAAGATAAGAAATGTGAAAAATCACATAGTATGAATGATCTAAAAAACTGAAAACATAAATATATAATATATGTAATATATGGCAAAATATAGGGTAAACCAACTACTAAATAGGGCTGTGTACAACTAGTAGGGGATATGGGGATCCTAAAAAATTTAAATTATAAAAATTAAGTTATAAAATGCAAATATGAATCATATTCTGGTGCATCACACTAAGTAATATATACAAACACCGTCGAAGAAAAATTACCAAAAATATAATATCCGTAATTATATGAAAATGGAGAAAAAGATGGAAAATAGCTATTGGTATAGTATTCATAGTAATGTAAAAATGGAGGAAAGAATGATTATAGCTGGAGCATTAACCGAAAACAGGACTATTAAATAAGACCTTGAAGGTAAATTTCTTGATTAAGTTCCTGATGTAGAGTTTTAAGATTAAAAATCCACAAAGCTTCCTTTCTAATCAATTCTTGCACCCTATCTCCTCCCCTCCAGTCCAACTGAACTGAATCTATACCAAATGCTTGGAAAGTGTTCCAACAAAAAAAAGAACATGAATTGCAGTGTTTAGGGGCACTGTGATCAAGTTTGTTTTTTCTTATGTTATTAAAGTGTTCCAAAATTCGGATGTGTAATTTTCTGGATGTACGACCCACATATTGGGCCCCACAGCCACATTGTAATAAATAAACAACAAAAGAAGAGGAGCAATGGATATGTTTTTTCATAGTATAGGTTTTATTAGTGTATGTCCCCACAAAATCAATGATTTTTCTTTTCTTGTATTTACACGTGGAGCAATGGCCACAACTATAAAAACCTTGTATTGGAGTTTGAAGTACATTGTTACAAGAAGGTGTTGTGGGGAGTAAGCTAGGTGCTAACTTGTTTTTTAGATTAGTTGATTTCTTATAAATTACTGAAATTCAGGTAACACATGTGTTAAAATATCATCTCTCTTTAAAGGACCACTCTAGGCACCCAGACCACTTCAGCTTAATGAAGTGGTCTGGGTGCCAGGTCCCTCTAGGATTAACCCTTTTTTTTATAAACATAGCAGTTTCAGAGAAACTGCTATGTTTATAAAAGGGTTAACCCGGCCTCCAAACCCTCTAGTGGCTGTCTTACTGACAGCCGCTAGAGGCACTTGCGTGATTCTCACTGTGAAAATCACAGTGAGAGCACGCAAGCGTCCATAGGAAAGCATTGTAAATGCTTTCCTATGCGACCTGCTGAATGCGCGCACAGCTCTTGCCGCGCATTCGCATTCAGCCGAAAGGGAGGATCGGAGGCGGAGAGGAAGAGGGGAGCTCCCCGCCCGGCGCTGGAATAAAGGTACGTTTTAACCCTTTCCTCATCCCAGAGCCTGGCGGGAGGGGGTCCCTGAGGGTGGGGGCACCCTCAGGGCACTATAGTGCCAGGAAAACGAGTATGTTTTCCTGGCACTATAGTTGTCCTTTAAGATATGCCAGTGTCGGTACCTCACCCCACTACGCTTAAAGCAAATGAAACAAACAAACTCAGACCTATGCTGGAAAGGCTGTGGGAGTAAAGGTACATACCTACACACATGGTGGGAATGCCCTAAGGTAACCATACTATGGCAGCAAATAGCACAAAAGGCGACACAAGCACTTCACACAACCATTCCGATGGACCCATGGCTTTGGCTATTATCCAGACCCCTAAGCGATATCCCTAGAGCACAAAATAAACTCATAGCCAAATTGGCACTAGCCACCAGGAGGGCAATAGCCGAAACATGGGGAAGCCCAGACACCCCTACCATGACACAGATTACACGGAAAATAAATGAAGCCATCACTATGGATAAACTCACAGCCCTCATACATGACACTACTAAATACTTCAACAAAATCTGGGATCCGTGGTTATACGAATTTCCACCTAACTGAAACAACTCAACACAGTAATGGTGGACCAGGCGGGTGAGCCCACCCGAGGTGCATAACCCTGTATAAACCAAACCCCCCCCTACCTATGACCCGCAACGCCTCACCCCTAACTCCACCCCATACCAAACCCCCCACCCTCTCACTTACATGCACTATACTCACACCACATCACACCCAACCTACCTCATTCCAGCACACTAGCTGCACACCTCCTGAAAAATCAATTCGACCACCTTAACTCGCTAATACACGTACCACATAACAGAAAAATCCCGAGACTACATATCTAGGGAATCCCGGAGACAAACTTACACCCACGTCTCTTGACACACACACACCCAGTCGGACATAGGATAATCACAACCCATATAACACCATCAAATCCGACGAGGACGAAATTATCACCATGAACCTATAATCTCGACCAATAGAAACCACAAAATACAAGGCTCACTTACCCAACACAAAGACTATCTAACCACACTGACCACCCCACCCCACTCCCTATACCCTTGTTCCACCCCTATTGGTACTCCCCCCCCCACGTTCTTCGTAGAGGAACAATACGAACCAAGACTGAGACAAAGCCCAAAAGACAAGAACCCTGGGGATACCCTAGAGTTCAATTTAGGATTCATCTATCATACCAATAAGCTGACAAGTCACCACTGGATGACATACACTACGAACTGGCCCACAACCAGAACAACAAAGTGGACTCACTCCCCCATAAAAACACTAGGACCTACCACACAAACAACAGACCAAGCAGACAGCAAAGTCACAAGCTATTCAACTAAATACCTTGCAAAACTCTTCGATTCAATTCAGGCTGAAGAGCTTATAACAACGGGGAAAAGTCCGAATATTGTTACGAAAGCAATATGGGTATGATAACAACTGTTAAAGTCGAACCTTAGAATGAATGACTACCAAGTTTATATATGATGTCTGACTTATGTAACTGTATATGTATATCCTGCAAACACAGTATTACAAACTAATCCCCAGTATTCTTTTCTGTACCCCCACCCCCTATTACAAAACCTTTCAAAATAAAGAATTTATAAAAAAAAAAAAAAGATATGCCAGTGTCTTTTGAGTATCTTTTCTATTTTTTTCGCCTGGGAATTGAATTGTGTCACAAAGGCAAATTAGAACCTATTATTAGTATTTTTATTTTTATTTTTATTACCATATGAAAACTTCTTTTTAAAATTATGTTGGACAATTGCATGATCATTTTCCTTTTTCTTTTATTTTCTAGAAGAAGTGATCTATCGGAATTTAGTATCTCCATTTCCGCTTTCTCCATTGTTTTAATGTTGTAACCCTTATCTGTGTACCTTTGTGTAATAATTGTGGATTGTTCTAGAAAAACCTGACTATCTGTACAATTCCTCCTGAGCCGGGTGAACTGACTCTTGGGGATGTTAAAAAGTCAAGGAGGATAATGAGCACTCAAATATTCAATTTCTGTATTACAGTCCGTAGGCTTAAAATATGTTTTAGTTTCTAACTGATTATGTTCTATATATATTGTTAGATCTAACAATATATATAGGTTTGGTCCTCATCAACTGTATGCAACCTCTCTTCAATTTGTTAATGCACCAGGACACAGAGTATCTGTTCAGTAAATATTTTTATACATCTCTTTCCCACATATCTAGATATATACTTCTAGGTAGGGAGATATTTACACTTTTATAATACTGATCTAAATGCTGGGAACATGTCAAGAGTAAATCTTAGCAAATTACATTTATTATTGTTTTTTCTTCTTCAAAATATATATTCCACTTAATCTTGCCATTAGCTTAATTAGGGGTATTACCATAGAAAGTGAGCTCACAAGTTACACCATTCCTTAACTGGTCAGTTGTTTAACAGCTAACAAAAAATATCATGATGAGGAATACACTGTGTTCCAGAATGGTTACAGGACAAATTCCTGATTTTACATACTAGCAATCATCACACAAAGACAAAAACAGAGACATAGTGGGATAAGGATACAGCATAGATATATTACTTTTGTTATAAGTCAAGTATTTAACAATTCATTATGATAAAGCCCTAAACAGTGGCCTATAGGAGCTACTGATTAATTTCTAACAGTTGTAAGCATTTTTTACTCATTTCATATTTTCGTATATTCTCCTTGGTTCTAAATAACGTTATCTCATTCTTAAGCTGTAAAGCCAGTTGATTTTCCCAGTTTTTATACTCAAATACCATGGGATTTTTCCATCTTCTGGCTATCAATATTTTTACCGCTATGAACGCATGATTTACTAAAAATTGTTGGTATAAACAAAGATCAGGCCAGTGTAGATGTAGTAGAGCCGTAATTGGTGATTGTTCTATCCAGATTTTATCCCAAATATATAATTTTCTAAAAACTTCCTCCCATATTTTCTTAATTATTTTACAATTCCACCATATATGGATAAAACTACCAACTTCAGTTCCACATCTCCAGCACATGTTGGACTCACTTTGATCGATTCTGTTTAATCTGCTAGGTACTATGTACCACCGATAGCATATTTTATAGTGTGTCTCAAACAGAATCGTATTGTGGATATTTTTTTTTGCCTGTGTCAACATGTTGCCCCATTCTGAGAGAGAATGGGAGAGAGCTTTTTCCCAACTCTTTATCTGTTTGGATGTTATATTTTTAGGAGATGATCTTATCAAAGCATAACATTTAGCCATATTTTTATTTGGGTTTTCATTTCCAAAAATCTGTATTATGAGACTGTTCCTATTAGTATTGCTAGTTGCAAGACACTTCCCTAGGGAGGACTTTATTCTTAAATATCGAAAAATCTCCTTTTGAGGAAGACCAAATCCTTCCGACAAAGTTGAGAAATCTTTCATTTTATCTCTTAATAGTATGTCTTCTAGTATTTGAATATTCCTTCCCCTCCTGGAGTCTATTTTTAAATCGGGTACGAATACCTCTAGTAGCTCTATCTCCATAAACCCATAAAGATTTCCCAGAATTTGTAGGTTTTTTTTTAGCAAAAACCATTCATTCAGTAAATGGGAGAGAATTGTATTGCCAATTACCTCCCCATACTTCTTTGGTTGCCATATAGACTTTATTAATCTTAACCCATTCAATGTTTGGGTCTCTAATCCATACCAACCCAATTTTCCGGACTCTTTCTTTGTCAATAACTGAGTGTGATATATAATAGTGGCTTCGTCGTGGCTCATTATATTTGGGAAATTTACACCTCCATGCCCTATAGTATTCGTTAGTTGATCTACACTGATCCGCGGTCTTTTCCCTTTCCAGATAAAATTCTTAATTGACCTTTGTACAATCTCTAACCAATGTGAGGGAATTTTTAAAGGGACCATTCTAAAAAAGTAGGTCCATCTTGGGATTATATACGAATTAATTATATTTATCCTTCCCATCCAACTAAAAAACAGACAATTCCATTTTTTTAATGTTATTCCAGTGGACTTCAGCAGCTTCTTATAATTAATCTCCACTATTTTATCAATATCATCCGATATAAGTATACCTAAGTATTCGAAGCTGCCATTAGCATCCGAAAAACCATACGTTTTAAGAAATTCATTTATCCATTTTTTGTTACAGTTTTTGAACATCACTATGGTTTTCTCTATATTTATCTTATAGTTTGAGACAATACTATATTGTTCTATCTCTTTCATCAAGTTCTTAATTGACTCAGCTGGATCTGTGAGGGTCAGAATAGTATCATCGGCATACATACTGATTTTCAAGTCTCTGTCAGGGGAAGGTACCCCCCGAATATTGGGATTATTTCTTATTCTAATAGCCAAGGCTTCCATGGATAGTATGTATAGGATGGGTGACAATGGACACCATTGACGAGTGCCATTTTTTAAATAAAACCACTCTGAACACATATCTACTCCCACCACTCTTGCTTTGATAAATAGAGCCAATTGCTGAGAACATCCAACCGTCTATTCCCATTGCCTTCAAAACCCCCAACATAAATCCCCACCCGACCCTGTCAAAGGCCTTTTCTGCATCCAATGACAGGGTCAGGAGGGGAATCCCAGAACCATCACTCCAGTCCAAGACATCAATCATTCTCCTTATATTGGTACTCGCCTGTCTAGTGGGGACAAATCCTATCTGATCACTGTGTACTAGATCTCTAACAATCCCTTTCAACCTTTCTGCCAATATAGAAGAAAATAACTTAGAGTCCACATTGATAAGAGAAATGGGACGATAGTTTTTTAATTCTTGGGGATCTTTATCCTTCTTATAAATTGGGATTATGTTTGCTTGTAAAAGTTCTTTAGGACCCATACCTTTCGTTGATATTTCATTATATGTTTTAGCCATATGTTCCACCAAAATATCACCATATAATTTATAAAATCTATTAGTCAGTCCGTCCGGACCAGGAGTTTTATATCTCACTAATTTTTTTATAGCTACTCGAAATTCCATTTCTTGCAGGGGAGCGTTAAGCTTTCATTTTTGCTCTTCTGATATCCTGGGAAAATGTATTTCCCTCAGATATTCATTTATTATTTGATCTTTTGGTTGATTGGGTATATTATACAGTTCTTCATAATATAATTGAAAAGCCTTCGCTATGTCTTCTGGTTTCTTTAATAATATTGTATCCTTCCTAATATTATTAATCCTATTTTTTTCCATCTGTTTTTTTCAGTTTTCTAGTTAGCCATTTATTGATCTTATTATTTTCATAATAGAAATTTGCTTTCATCCGTTCTAGTTTTTTTCTATTCTTTCTCTTTCTATTTTTTCTATCTTCATTCTAAGCTCTGATAGTTGTTTAGATTACTCTATATTTAATAAACTTGTATTTTTTCTTACTAATTGATAATATTCAATATATAGTCTTTCCCTGGTCTGGCCTTTTTCTCTCTGGATCTTTTTTTTTAGTTTAATCAAATACCCCCGTACGACCGCTTTAAAGGCGCACCATATTGTGGCTAGAGAGAGTTCTTCTGAACAGTTCTCTCTTAAATACATTGTACTCAATTGTCTTATTTGTAATTGGTCATTTTTATTGTTCAAAATATTATCATCTAGCCGCCATGTCGTGTTAGATCTGTTTTTAATTTCTGTTTTTATATTAAAAATAATGTAGCTATGATCTGACCATATATTATCTTCTATGCAAATGTTTACTATTTGTTCTACAAGATTTGCTTCTCCTAAGATAAAGTCTATTCTAGCAAGAGAAGAATGTGCTTTTGATAGATGTGTGTATTCTCTTTCTTCTGGATTATATACCCTCCATATATCTAGTAAATTGTGTTCTAATAGTATATTTCTTAATATCCTGGCTTGGTTTATCAGATGCTTGGTTATTGGTTTATTATTTCTGATTTTTTTTTTATCTAGGACAGGATCCATTACACAGTTAAAATCTCCCGGAACTACTAACAGTCCCACCTTAATCTTATCTACTTTTCCCATTATCATTTTGAAATATTTGGTTGGGAGTATATTCGGGAGATATATATTAACCAGGGTGTATATCTTCTCTTCCAACTTACATATTAGTATTTTAAATCTCCCCTCTTTATCTATTTCCTCATGTATTATTTATTTTTTTATTTTTTTCGATAGAATTATAGCCACTCCTCTTTTCTTTTTCTAATTCAAGGACGCTTGAGAAATTATCTCATATCCTTCATATGTCCACCTCCAATCTACTTTGTTCCAATGTGTTTCTTGCAACATCGCTAGATCTATTTGTTTTTTCTTAAGTAGTTCCTTCATCATAATTCTTTTATATGGGGTATTAAGCCCCTGTACATTAAGTGAAATGCACTTCATATATTTTGTGTCAAGTAACTCCTTTCTCAGTTGTCATCCTTCCCACATCATTCACACACATCTGAGTTCTCATAATACAGAGAAACCCATAAACACTCATTCTTACATGCTGATATGACAGTATGTAAAAACACATCTCTTCAGTCTGTAAACCTAGAGAATCTCTCATGAGATATCTAGGGCTAAGGTCTGAACCAGACCTTAAAGTGGAAGCTCGTAAGGGGGGCTTGCGAAACTGAGATTATATTTATCTATTCCCTCCCCTCTGCCATCCTCCTCCGGTCTCCCCCCCTTCCTCTTCATCTCCCCTTATCCCCCAGATATATTATATAATAGTCAGAGGGGAGGAAAGAGAAAGAAAGCCCAGGAAAAGGAGAAGGGGAAAAAGAGAGGGAAGAAAAAAAAAACAATTATAATATCTATTATTACCTACTTTTTGTGAAGAAATAATTTATTCATCTATTATCTATTTATAATTCTTATTCTTCCCCATTGGTCTTTAGTAAAGTTATCTTGTATATCAACCATGTTAAATCACAGTGTTCTTTCGTAGCTATAATGTGCAATATCAACCTTGTATTTTCCAATCACCTCATACTTTCAAAAAATATTAACAGTTTTCCAAAAATAAATCTTCTCCAATGTTCTAAACAATTTCTATTATTAACCTTTCAATCTAACTACCACTTAGTGCTTAATTATACTTCATATTTTACATCAGTGAAATCTCTCCTCCATATATTAAATTCGTTCAAATCAAAACAAAATCAATATCTCCATACTATTATACTAAATTAGTTTTCCTCCTTTTAACCATCTTTTACCATTATTCTAAATTACCTCCTGTTATTTACCTTACTTTCCCACTACACCGTGTTCAAAATTATCGTAAACATCACACATTTTTGTTACCAAAATAGTTTCTCTACAATATAATTAGTCAATTTGTCAGATGCCCACCAGCAAATTGCAATAGGTAAACATCTTCAATTTAACCATCATTAAAAAAAAAAAAAAATCTTTTCTTATACTCTTATCTCAGGGAATGAGTCGTCCATTCTTGTAATTCTTTTGGATTTAAAAAAACTTTTTTCATATCATTCCAATTTATTGTGCTAGCTTTGCCTGGACCCCATCTGTAAGCAATTTTTCTTTCTTTAAGTGGTTTCAGCGCATCAAAATAATTCTTTCTCTCCATTCTTACAGCTTTAGAAAGATCTTGATAGATTTGAATGTCCTTGAATTTGTCATCTTCTGGAAATTTTTTATTTCTCATGGCTTGAATTAGTTGTTGCTTGAAGATCAGTGAGTGGAAAGAGACAATCATATCTCTAGGAGCAGCATTCTGAATTGCTTGAGGTTTTTTGATTCTATATATGTTTCCCATGCTTGTGACCATATCTTGATCTTGTAAGTTCAGTGTTAGGAACAGGTCATTTAAATAGGCTTTTATTTTATCCTGGGTAATTAATTCTGGGATATTCTTTATCCTAATGTTTTTAACTCTCGCTTTCTCTTCCATCAGATTTAGTTGTTCTTCCAATTTCTCCATTTCCAATGTCATCTTATTTTGTTCCTCTTTAATTGATTTACAATAGTTGGCTACTTGTTCTTGTATTTCTTCTACTTTGATTATCCTTTTGTTAATTTCTTCCATGCTTTTTGTCATTTGGATCGTGCTATTTTCCAACTCCTTTTTAAAGATTTCAGTTTGACTATCAAGACTCATTTTTATAAAATCTTGAAAATTGGTTATAGAACTTATTTTATCTTCAGGTAGAGATTCATCTAAAAAGGACATTTCTCCTCCTTGTTTACTTTGAGGAGAAAATAAATGAGTTGGATATTTTTCATTTACTTTATCTTTTTTGGTCTCCTTAGTTTTTTTTTTGTATCCTTGGCATAGCCATTCTTCTTCTTTAGTATCCCTTTTTCTTTTTTTTATTTTTTTCCCTTTCCTTTCCCTCCTTTCCTCTTTTCTCTTTCCTCCTCCTCCTTCTATCCAATTTGGGTGATAGACCTCAAAAGATAGAGCAACTTATATCTCTTAGTGCTATTAACTTTTTATTTTGCTTTTCTTCTCCCTTCCCCGTTCTTTTTTCCTTTTTTCTGTTTTCTCCTTATAACTTTATCTCTTTGCTTTTTCAGCTGTTTTTTTAGCTGATTGTTGTAGTTATTTTATATTTCTTGTTCCGTTATAAACCATAAAATGTCCCAATACACAAGATCCTAGTAACAAAAAAATCTCTTGTCCCCTTCAATTCACCAGTTTCAAATGGTCTTATTTATTTCTTAATACACTCTGTATATATAGGATTTAATTTTGCAATTTCTGTAAAGGCTCTTTTTTGCCCGCAAATATAGCTAAAGTATTCGTAACTACAAAACACTCCGTTTTGGGGAGCTGTTGTAATCCCAGTTTATACCCCCATTCAGACAAGCTTATATTAATACTTGCATTTCGAGGACCATCCAGGTGTATGAAAAACTTTACATCTAAATCATTATTATTCAGCTTTGAGTATATATCCCAGTGTAATTCAAGCAAACTATTATGAATACTTGCAGTGAGAAAAACCAGCCGGGGGTACTTCCAACTAAAGCAAATGTAGCTCTGTAAAAATTCAGCGTTCAGCATTCAGATTCCGTGTTCATATCAGGTCGAGTCCGGCTGTTCTAACCAGGCGCCATTCCCTCGTGGTATCATTTCTCCCAGCCTCGCAACCCCTCACAAGCTCCTCCTTACGGTGCGTGCGCGCTCACATCGCTCGTCACGCCCCAAGCAAAAAAAAACATAATTCCTATCATACTGAACAGAACCCCAACATTCAACCTATCCCCAGATAGCTTGGATCTAAGCGCTCAATATATCCGAACAGCGCTCATATCTCACGAACACAGTCAAATCGCCATGGGGTTTAAGTTTAGCAGGGCTAATATTGAGATTGAGGAAGGACAAAGCAGCCAGTTTAAACTGGTCTGGCAGTGTCCCTGGGACAACGCCCTGCTGGAGAACAATGGGAAAGGAAAAGGTACATTCTCCCATGGAATCAAAGGTGCAGAATTGTGCCAGTTCCAATTAAAGGACCAAAACAGTCTTTTACATATAGTTACATAGTTAGATAGCTGAAAAGAGACTTGCGTCCATCAAGTTCAGCCTTCCTCACACCTGTTTTTTTGCTGTTGATCCAAAAGAAAAAAAAAAACAAAAAAAAAACCCCAGTTTGAAGCACAATTTTGCAACAAGCTAGGACAAAAAATTCATTCTTGACCCCAGAATGGCAGTCAGATTTATCCTTGAATCAAGCAGTTATTACCCTACATTGAAAGATTATATCCTTGAATATTCTGTCTTTGCAAGTATGCATCTAGTAGCTGTTTGAACATCTGTATGGACTCTGATAAAACCACTTCTTCAGGCAGAGAATTCCACATCCTGATTGTTCTTACAGTAAAAAAACCTTTCCTTTGCCTTAGACGAAATCTTCTTTCTTCCAGTCTAAACGCATGGCCTCGTGTCCTATGTAAAGTCCGGTTTGTGAATAGATTTCCACACAATGGTTTGTATTGGCCCCGAATATATTTGTATAATGTTATCATATCCCCTCTCAGGCGACGTTTTTCTAAACTAAATAGGTTTAAATTTGTTAACCTTTCTTCATAGCTGATATGTTCCATTCCTTTTATTAATTTTGTAGCCCAATAAAAACACCAATAAGTCCAAATAGTGTTTTTAACTGGCAAAGTCTCCCAGGGGCCATAGTCACATGGCAAGAGGCTGGCTCTCCAGGCACAAGTGGCGAAGGGCACTTTGTCACAAGCATATCTTTTCTTTTTCTCTTTTTGTTATTGAGAAATAATTCTGACTCTCCTTGGGTTGTCTACACCTTTTTTCACACTAAACTGCAATTATGTATTGTAGGGACTTCCATGCACTGCATCTCAGTCACGGCACCCCTCCACTAATCTAGGTCTGATTAGTTACTTGCAGCATATGTCAGGCCTCATAAAATGGTCTCTGTGACTACTTTGACCAGATGGATTAGATGGCTTTTATTATTGGCAGGCATTGAAACATTGTTTGGGCTCATTCCGTCCGGATGGCTGCCTTGTGCGCCTTTTTTGTCAGGTGCATCTCTGTCAGATATCCTGCAGTCTGCAGACTGATATTCTATTTTCTCCCTCCTTGTCATGCCTATTTTGCTCTAAATTCATGCTTTTGTAGCCTTAAATATCAAATATCAAGCCTCCTGTCATGTTATAAAATTATAAATTATGCTAGATTTAGTGTATTAATAATCTTAATTGTATTAGTGACAAATATTTTCCTTCCATTCCTATTTCTTTTTTATTTTGTTTATTTCAAGTCATTGTTTTGGTTTTTCTATATCTTTTGTGTTTCATCCACATTTGTATTCATTGTTTTATTGTTTTATTTCATATGTCTTCATGTACTTTTGGTATTTCAGTTATGGTCATATGCCTTTTATTATTATCTTGTCTTGTATGTAATGCTATTATCTGGTATCATTACATGTGTGAAAGCTCAGGTAAAAGAGAAATGAGGAGTAAAAAGAAGGTCTAAAGTAAAAGACGGAAAACATTTCCTTTCCTCATCCAATCTGCCAAACCAAGATGTCATTGTGAAAGTGTGGTTCTAATAAACCATTCCATGATGTTGTGTGGTTCCAGAGGGTGGCTAAATGATTTGTGGATATTCAGCAGTTCTTAGTTTATACCAAGTCTTGGACAATGTATGATAGAATTTTCTTGTCAATTCTATTTTTCCCCCCACTAATTTGCATATGGCTAGTGTTTCAATACGACAGAAAAGTAATCGGGATGTGGACCCCATGCTTACAGTGACCTAGAGTGGTCTAAGCTATATCTGCATAGCAAATCCCACCCAAAGAAGGATGAAATGATCATCGGGGGTTGCTGTACACTTGTGCAAAGGGGCTTGCTGTATTTTGGATCTGGACCGCGCTTAGGGTGAAATCGCTCTGACCTCCATATGCTATAGGTTCACTATGTAAGCAAAATTCACATGTGCTGAATTGATGTTCACTCTTTCCATGGTGCGTAATTGACACAGGAACTTCTTGAAAATGATTACATTGCAGTGTTAACTCCACCTCTAGTGGCTGTCTACCCTTTAAGAAAACAATTATTTTTGTAGTTTATTTGTGGGTGATATGAGTGATATGTGATATATCCGCCAGATGGTGATAGAGACCACAAATTTAAACAACTTTACATTCTATCTCATTCTCAATCTGAGCAATTGAAAAGTAGTTTGTAAAGACTTTTATCAAGTGTTGGATTAATTTGCCAAAGTTTAACAACTCTTAATTTTAAATAAAAAGAAATAAGTGACTATCAAGAAAATAAAGGAACCCTCTTTTGTGTTTTCATTCTTAAAGCACCAAAACACAAATGTCAAAAATTTTCAAGCAAAGAGAGATGTCCAAAATGGAAAAAAATACCAACTAGTGTGTATAAACACTTGCAACTTAGCATATCCTGGTGGTAAATAAAAGCATCAATGTAGGATTGATATAAGAACAGCGTAAATCTTCAGCGATAATCACTCAAGGTAGATCCTTATAAGGACTTCCCAGTGTACCCCTTGGCACCAGACAAAAAACATAGGGATTTTCAGATTATTTTTTTAATGCTTCTTTTTACTACCAGGACATTGGACCACTTGAAGTGGTGACACACTTTCTCTTTTACATGTTTTAAGTACATTTGTAGTAAACTATTTTTTATTAACATACAATTTTGCATATTGTTTTTTTTTATTTCAAATAAAACTGAGTATATTATAGAAGGAATACATCACTGCAGGCGAGATAGGCCTGAGAACTTGTGAGTGCAATTCATACCACTGTTGAGGGTGTTGTTTGTCAAGCTACATCGATCCTTATAAGGATCTACCGTGAGTGTTTATCACTGAAGATTTACGCTGTTCATATATCATTCCCTCTTTGATACTTTTACCTCCAGGTTAGGCTCTCTCTAACTAGTAATTGTTTATACACACTAACTGGACATTATTGCATTTTTTCACTTAGGACATTTTTTGCTTGTTATTTTTTTTCTAATTTTTTATTTTTTAATTCTACATATGTGAGATACATAGACAAATATCAAGAACATGCTTGCACAGGGTCGCACTTGTCATCTTCAACAGAGTACAAGCATGTGGAACGCTTTTATATATTTCAATTTGTAACATGATATAATGCATGTAAGTGGCATATTAGGGTTTTCCCTCATAGAAGAGTCGAGTGACACGTATTGATAGCTCCTAACGGAGGATACTACTCCACTGGAGGGATATGCCTCTCTCCCAGGATTGCCTGTGTGAGTGGAGGGTACGCTGATAAGTACCGGGTAAGGGGGGGGGAGGCTGTGTTAAGAAGACATTAACATTGTAAGTGACAACTAACTGTGTAGAGCAATAGTTAGAAGAATGTATAGATATCTCTGGAGGGTGTGTTAAAGGCAAGCAACTCGTAACAGCGTACTTAGTTAAACAACATAAAATAAAAAACATAAACATTATAAAAAAGTGCCGCTATGAAGAACTTCTATTTAGGTAACTGCAATCTGAGGTCTTGGTGGCCCCATGTAGGACAGGTAAGTCCAGGGAAACTCTCAGCTCGTCAGGTCTTCTCCCGTGGAGGTGTTAGACGTCGGGATAGTCGGGAACGAATTCAGTTACCATCGAGGGATCCTGTCGAGACAGACCTGATGCTTCTATCTGGGGAGATTCCGCAAATTCCCAATTTGCGTAAGTGGTCTCCAGCTCGGAGAAGCCACGAGCTCGGTGTGTTGTGCCCTGATGTTGGAAGAGCAGCATTCTTGGTGTCCCCCACCGATATTGGATTCCCCTGTCACGGAGCAGAGGTAATAGTGGCTGCAGGGCACTGCACCACTCAATGGTGCCTCCTGTTAGATCAGAGAACAGTGTCAGTGTGGCTCCTTTGAATTGTAAGGGAGTTTTCCCTCGGGCAGCCGCCAATAAGAGGGTCTTATCCTGCATGGACTGGAATGTGACTATCAGGTTCGTATGAGCGGGCGATGGCGTTGTTGATGGCTTTGGTAGTCTGAACATGCCATCTAGCCTTAATGCCTTGGCCCGTTTGGGTGGCAACAAGGTGTCTATCATGCGTCTTACAAAATGAGGTAAGTCTGTTAGGCCTACTAAGTCAGGTATGCCACGGATTTTGAGGTTATAACACCTCTGTTGATCCTTGTTGTTGGTGGCTGTTTGTTGTTTGAGCTCAGTATTTTAATCTCCATGGAGTTAATGCTGTGGTCTTGGGAACTTGATGAGGCCTCCAGCAGGGTAATCCTTGAAGTGACACCATAGATAGCATCTTTAATGCCGGCCATGTCACAATGTTCATCCGCAGTTCTGCTAGCATGCTTTTTAATTGAGTAGGTTTTACTGGTTCTCCAGTGGCGGTTTGCTGGGGTTTGGGTCTTGCTGGTGGAGCACACATTGCCCCTTCTCCTGTATTGAAAGCAACGTCTTCTGAGGAGTAGGAAGATCCTTCATCCTCCAGGGTGATTTGTCCCACAGAGATGTTTGTGAGCTCCCCTATATATCGGCTTGTAGGACCTTTGTCTGCTTTTGTTTTTTTGGCCCATAGCCGTCTCCTGTATAGGATGAGGGGTTGTTTAGCTGGATTGTAGCCCGTTTTCTGCTCCAAAACAACAGTTTTCCTCTCATTAGGCTCAGAGCTCGAGTTGGCACGTCTGCTCAGCTCCGATGTTGGCTCCGCCCCCTCGCTTGTTATATTTTTAAATCTTACAATTAAACTTTTTTTTTCCACACACTAATGATAATCACATTTCAAAATCAATGGATGCTATATTTGAATTTCACTTAAAAGTAATGAGGAAATTACATATGACACTGAGCTATTTTGGCTAAGAACTAAAATTGAAATATAGAATGCCCATACTATTTCTAGGTATTTAACCCCTTAACGACTTAGGATGGTTCAGAACCGTCATCGGCATTTTTGCCTTGCAGACCGGTGACGGTCCTGAACCGTCCTAACGATAATATGGACTTACCCGATCGCCATCGTTCCCCCGGCGGCGATCAGCGTTGGTCCCGGTGTGGGGAGACTGCTTGCAGCCCAGACAGTCTCCCCGCGGCAGATTAGGACCTCAGGGGGCCATGTGATCGCTCAACACAGCGATCACATGGTCACAATAGGTGTCCATGTGTCTGCCTGCAGGGGGACTGCCTGTGCTGAATATAAAAATACACTTATAGTTGAATTACACACACATATATATACAGGGAGTGCAGAATTATTAGGCAAATTAGTATTTTGACCACATCATCCTCTTTATGCATGTTGTCTTACTCCAAGCTGTATAGGCTCGAAAGCCTACTACCAATTAAGCATATTAGGTGATGTGCATCTCTGTAATGAGTAGGGGTGTGGTCTAATGACATCAACACCCTATATCAGGTGTGCATAATTATTAGGCAACTTCCTTTCCTTTGGCAAAATGGGTCAAAAGAAGGACTTGACAGGCTCAGAAAAGTCAAAAATAGTGAGATATCTTGCAGAGGGATGCAGCACTCTTAAAATTGCAAAGCTTCTGAAGCGTGATCATCGAACAATCAAGCGTTTCATTCAAAATAGTCAACAGGGTCGCAAGAAGCCAAGGCGCAAAATAACTGCCCATGAACTGAGAAAAGTCAAGCGCGCAGCTGCCAAGATGCCACTTGCCACCAGTTTGGCCATATTTCAGAGCTGCAACATCACTGGAGTGCCCAAAAGCACAAGGTGTGCAATACTCAGAGACATGGCCAAGGTAAGAAAGGCTGAAAGACGACCACCACTGAACAAGACACACAAGCTGAAACGTCAAGACTGGGCCAAGAAATATCTCAAGACTGATTATTCTAAGGTTTTATGGACTGATGAAATGAGAGTGAGTCTTGATGGGCCAGATGGATGTGCCCGTGGCTGGATTGGTAAAGGGCAGAGAGCTCCAGTCCGACTCAGACGCCAGCAAGGTGGAGGTGGAGTACTGGTTTGGGCTGGTATCATCAAAGATGAACTTGTGGGGCCTTTTCGGGTTGAGGATGGAGTCAAGCTCAACTCCCAGTCCTACTGCCAGTTTCTGGAAGACACCTTCTTCAAGCAGTGGTACAGGAAGAAGTCTGCATCCTTCAAGAAAAACATGATTTTCATGCAGGACAATGCTCCATCACACGCGTCCAAGTACTCCACAGCGTGGCTGGCAAGAAAGGGTATAAAAGAAGAAAATCTAATGACATTGCCTCCTTGTTCACCTGATCTGAACCCCAT
Organism: Pelobates fuscus; assembly: GCF_036172605.1. Taxonomy (NCBI): domain Eukaryota; kingdom Metazoa; phylum Chordata; class Amphibia; order Anura; family Pelobatidae; genus Pelobates; species Pelobates fuscus. The sequence continues at coordinate 148,143,489 of NC_086322.1, forward strand.
TGAGAATCTGTGGTCCATCATCAAATGTGAGATTTACAAGGAGGGAAAACAGTACACCTCTCTGAACAGTGTCTGGGAGGCTGTGGTTGCTGCTGCACGCAATGTTGATGGTGAACAGATCAAAACACTGACAGAATCCATGGATGGCAGGCTTTTGAGTGTCCTTGCAAAGAAAGGTGGCTATATAGGTCACTGATTTGTTTTTGTTTTGTTTTTGAATGTCAGAAGTGTATATTTGTGAATGTTGAGATGTTATATTGGTTTCACTGGTAAAAATAAATAATTGAAATGGGTATATATTTGTTTTTTGTTAAGTTGCCTAATAATTATGCACAGTAATAGTAACCTGCACACACAGATATCCCCCTAAAATAGCTATAACTAAAAACAAACTAAAAACTACTTCCAAAAATATTCAGCTTTGATATTAATGAGTTTTTTGGGTTCATTGAGAACATGGTTGTTGTTCAATAATAAAATTAATCCTCAAAAATACTTGCCTAATAATTCTGCACTCCCTGTATATATATAAATATTATTATAAAATACAAATAATAAGGAATTTAAATTAAATAAAAACATGTAAAAATAATAATAAAAATTAAATAAAATTATATATCTATATGAAATTTTATTCTAACTGTATTTTGATACTAATATATATATATATTTATATAAAAATACACTTAGAATGAAATTGTATATACATCTATGTATATATAAATAAATAAAAATAATACAAAATATACATATGTCCATATACAAAATTACATAAATAATTATATAAATATACACGTAGACTTCAAATATATAAATATGCATATATATTTAAATTCTATGTGCGTATTTATGTAATATTTTTACATAATTAAGTAATTTTATTGATTGAATTTGAGGGACCTGCCTGCCAACCCAGGCCAAAAGTCCAGAGAATTTAATTTGCTAGCACTATATTTTACCCTGTAACGTTCTATGACACCCTAAAACCTGTACATGGGGGGTACTGTTTTACTCGGGAGACTTCGCTGAACACAAATATTAGTGATTAAAAACAGTAAAACATATCACAGCGATGATATTGCCAGTGAAAGTTACTTTTTTTGGCATTTTTCACATACAGTCAGCACTTTTACTGATGATATAATTGTTGTGATATGTTTTCCTGTTTTGAAACACTAATATTTGTGTTCAGCAAAGTCTCCCGAGTATAACAATACCTCCCATGTACAGGTTTTATAGCGTTTTTGAAAGTTACAGGGTCAAATATATGGGTCAAATATTTTTACATTTAAAATGGCCAAGTTGGTTATGTTGCCTTTGAGAGTGTATGGTAGCCCAGGAATGAGAATTACCCCCATGATGGCATATCATTTGCAAAAGAAGACAACCCAAAGTATTGCAAATGGGGTATGTCCAGTCTTTTTTAGTAGCCACTTAGTCACAAACACTGGCCAAAATTAGCGTTCAATTTAGTTTTTTACTTTTTTCAAAAGGTTTTTTTTTACATACCATTATTTATATAATCCCATGTAATTTTATTAAAAAAAAAAAAAAAATATGATGAAAAATTGAAAACAAATACATGTTTTTTGACTTTTACTTGAAAAATCTTTTACTCATCTACAAATGCAAATGAAAAAACTGCTAAATAGATAAAAAAAAATTGTCCTGAGTTTAAAAATACCCAGTGTTTACATGCTCTTTTTTTGGCAAGTTATAGGGCTATAGGTACAAGTAGGATATTCCGGTTGAAAACATACATTTTTAAAATGTATCAATAGTGACATTGTAACACTATTATCTGTCATAAATCTCTGAATAACACCCCACATGTACATATTTTTTTAAGGTAGACAACCCAGGGTATTCAATATGGAATATTAGAGTGGAGCAAATTGCTATGCTAGGGTGCACAGTGTGTATACATGCTAAGTCTAAACAATATTCTCTTTTAAGTGGTTTAAATAATTTAAGTAAGAAGATAACAATACAGGAGTATGCATTTTCCAAGATTGAGCCGTTGTGTGAGATGCCTTATAAGCTTCCCTATCCTATGCATTAACCAGTTGGTGCTATCAATGTCAGAGGAGGAGTATGTGTGATTAGGAGTAAAGATCAGACTGTGATGGTCAACCAGTAGTGGTAACAACCTGCTTCAAGTTGTAGTTAGCTTATAAGAGGTATGTGTGTTAGCATAGAGTTGTGATTAATATATGCCAGAATAAGTAAGCAGTAGAGGTAATCTATACATAATCAGGCCATATGCAGTTAGCAGTTTAAACACAAAAGGGTAAGCAAATATTTCAGGCTGTGTTATGTTGTCCGGCGCGGTGGGGGGCAAAGGCGGCATTTGTCAGAGTCCCGCACGTGTCGATCACCTTACCCCCATTCTCATCTCGATTGTCCCTTTGCAGAGCCAAAGTCTGGTAATTTTAATAGGCCAGGAGAAACAATCATCTCAGATCTCGCCTCTGGATGTCCGTAGGGCTCTAAGCAGTGTGGTTACTGCCTGTGTCCTGTGCATGCTGTGAGCAACCCTGTAGGCTGCTCAGCCGATGCCCTGTAGTGGTAGGCTGCAGGTGTATAAGTGTCTGTCTCCCCCGGTTGCCAGCACTCCATGTGTTACTGCCTCCAGTTGTTCTGCTCGCCGGGCCCATCCCGAGGCCCCCGTGCGTTGTTCACCGTTCCGGTGGGACTCGCTGACGTGGGCTGGGGTTCGGGGGTTGGTGAGGTCGGCATGGAGGTCAGAGGTCCTCGGGGTCTCTGTGTGGTAGACATATCCGGCATACTGGCTGGACTCGTCCTGGCGTGTGTGGGAGTGAGTGCTGTCGCCCGGGGGACATGTTGCCTTTTCCTGCCATCCTGATTGCCAGGACCAACGCCGTCGGGAGGCCACCCTGGTGTTTCTTGGCGGGAGTCCGCACAGTTGTCGCTGGATTGTCGGGCGGATCCATGCCGCCGCCAGTTTCCTCGCCCGCCTGAATGCCTGACCTTTGGCCTTCGTCCAGAGTTCTTCGCAGAGCTGGTTGAAGAAGTCCATGGTATGCTTGGGTGGTTTGAGACGGGTGTATTGTGTCGCCGGCGCCATCTTGCGTGGGCCCTGGTAGTTTCGTCTCATCTCAGGTTTTGTCATTTGTTCACGTCGCTTTGCGGGGGTTGTCGCCCCCCGTGTGGACCGGGATAACCCCCTCCGGTCTGGGGGGGGGGGTAGCAGGGTAGTGTTTGATGCACGCTTGCAAAGGTACCCTTGCCGGGCGATCGGCCGTCTCCCCCAGTCATTAGGCTCCGCTCCAGTTTAGGCCTCGTGGCCGGTTCAGACTCTCGTGCCGCGTTTGGATGCAAGATCGGTATCGGCAAGTTCCGTGCTGGGCCCCGCATTATTTCCCGGGCACCAGGCACTGCTGCCATTGCTTGGTAGTGTGGGATTAATGGTTTTGTGCCCGCTGGTGCCGGAGCTTTCAGAGAGTGCGTCCGGCCATCTTGGCAGTCAGGCCCCTCCCCCCCGTTTTTTTAATTTTTTTTATTTATTAGTGTAGGAAACAAAGAAAATCAGGGAAATGGGTGTAACTATTAATAGCAAGACAATGTTACACCATACACCATTACACTATTACTGTAACTATAAAAAAATATCTGTTTTTTTAAGAAAACACTATTTCTGGTCAGAGTAGCTTTTTATTTTATCCAAGTCCAACATCCCGGCCACCAAAATTTAAAAAATAAAATTTAAAGCTAAAACTCACCACAATCTAGTGCCAAGCCCAAGATCTCCATGCAGCCTGATTCTCCCTGGTTGATTTAATTCCCTCTTGAGAGGGATGGACATCAAGGGGGGTGGGCTGGTGGGTGGCACAGAGGGGGACCTGCTGCCATTGGCTGTCGGCACCATAAACCACCAGGAAGTGTTGTTTTGGGCTGGCTAATGACGCCCTGATGACGCTGCTGGAGGTATAGTTAAACCTCTGGTTACAGAGAGAAAAACTCTGTATCTGGAGTATTTTATAACGAGATGCTGCACTTACCTGTACTCCAGGTATCATGACTTCAAATCAGTTTAAGTGATCATGGTGTTTGGAGTAGCCCTTTAAGAGATCTCAATGGGCACACCAGAAATTCTATAAACCGAACAAGACATCCTCGTTTGGGCTGTGCATCATGCACATCGAGCACAGGGCATATATATATATATATATATATATATATATATATATAGTGCCAAGCTTTCTACGGAGATATTTATATAAAATGGCCATCAAGCCAAAGTAAAATTCAACAATGCACATAGAAAAGCTTGGCACTCTTCCTTATAAAATTTAAATGATATGGGTGCAAACTGCATTTGTTAAAATAAAAAAAACAAATACAAGGCCCTGGGGAGATAACACTGCTAAGCGGACAAGGGCACATGTATGAGTGTGGGGTTGGGAGTGGTTATAGGTTTGGGAGTGGGGTAGGGACCATCTTGCCTCAGTGCCTCTTGGGAGACGGGCCAGCAAACAACTTACCCTGACTCTGTTGCTCCTGTTTGTCCTGGGCCTGTTGATTTTACCTGCTTGAGGATGGATGTGGAAGGAATCCTCTCTGCCCTCAGAGCTGCAGCTGCCCTGGATGGGGGTAGGCACCTTTGTGAGCAATTTTCTCACCTCCAACCTGGTTTGGCTGCCGGTGTGGGTCCCCCCCCACCTCCAGGCCTCTGCTTGGGCCTCCCATGCGGCTACAGCCCCTGTAAACCGCATTAGCATGGGCCGGCCTTCCCTCCCGCCTGCTCACATAAGCCATGATGTCTTACTTTGGGCCCGGTATAGGAGCCGGAACCCCGGCCCGAGGTGCCGTCAGGCCCATGTGTCTGCCCCATCTGACATACAGCCTGGTCCCTCTCCACAGCGGGCCGGGGGCGTCTGGGAGGCCCTCCCAGGTGCCACGTGGTCGGCGATGGCAGACCAGTGATCAGGCCGGCGGTGGTGAGTGGGCCCCGCGGGGCCACGTGGCATACGGCTGTGCCACCATTTAGGGGTGGATGGGGGACCTCCCCGGACTCTTGTGGGTCCTCTGGGGATGAGGGTCACCCGGGGGGTCCCCCCTCCTCCCCCAGGTTCTGTCCAATGTCCCCCTCCTTTCCCTGTGGTGTACTCCCCGTCCTCCTTTTTTTTTTCCCCCTTCTATCCTGGGTCCCCCCCTTTCTCTGCTCCCCGCTCTTGCCCTCTCTCTCTCCCCCTTTCTGCCCCCCCTCCTCCTGTTCCCTCTGTGTCCCCTGCTGGTCCCCATGTCCCCCCTCTCTCCCCTGGCTACTTACCTCGGCTTCCCTCCTCTGCGGGGTGTGAACTTATCTCCTCTCCACCACTCCACCACTCTTCTCACAGGATCTCACAGGTAAGTAGCCAGGGGAGCAGGTAGCACCTGGAACTCCTGCAAGGCTGAACAATGCTGAAAATGGACTTACATCTACATTGCCTGAATCTTCTTCAATTCCTTTGCCGCGGGTGACCCCTCAGGCATTGGCTGGTGAGTACAGTAGTGTTTCTTCTTTGCAGTCAGGGGGTACCTCGCTGGGGGGGGTTTCTGGCAGGGCTTCAGGGTTTATTGGATCAGTGGGAACAGGGGACGCAAGTGTGTAGGGATTCCTCCTTGGATAGTGAAAAATAGTCGATGTATGAATCTGTTTAAATACCAGTTCCTACTCTCTTTGTGATTTGGTGATATTTAGCTCCTGGGCCCAAGAAGTGGTGAAGTGAGGCAGATGTCCCTTAAGTTCCCTTTGCAACATTTTGTATAGTATAGAAAGGTGTTTGCTCTTGAGGATGTGGGATGTGCATTATGTTTCAAAGTTTGAGAATGTGCGTGTGTCTTTGAGAAGGTTCTCCGTGGATTGTAGGAATTGAGATATTTGGGCATATTTGTACGTTTGGAGGACCGAAGGTTGGGTTGTTATCATCAGATCGTTGAGAGTCTTGACTAAATGACCGTCCAGAACCAACGTCAACCTAAGGTAAGATGTTGTGCCTGAGACATTTAACCCCTTAAGGACACATGACATGTGTGACATGTCATGATTCCCTTTAATTCCAGAAGTTTGGTCCTTAAGGGGTTAAAAAAGCATATGAGTGTATGGATACACCTGGTGGGAATAGGGGTTTACCTGTCAGTGGATATAATGGAGAAGTAAATGGGGCTATGGATGGAGAGTTGGAGAGTTGGGGTAATAGTCGGATGAGGAGTTTGGCTTGAGCAGAGGAAAGTGGTTCCTGTCTTGTGCCAAGGGATCATGTGTAGCGGTATCAGAAAGAACGAGTCTTCCAATAGCACCCATTGTGTCTGTGGTGTGGAATTGGTCCATTCATATAATCTGGCTAATATAATCGCTTTGTGATAGAGACCTATGTTGGGCAAACCAATACCCCCCTGTGTTTTCGGTCGTGTTAGTAGATCGAAAGATAGTCTTGGATGTTTGTGGGCCTAAATAAATTTAGGGAATGCTTGTTTAATTTTGAGAAAGAAGGATTTGGGGAGGTGTATGGGAATAGTTTGGAGTAGGTAAAGGATCTTTGGTAGGGTATTCATTTTTATAATATTTATTCGACACAGCCAGCCAAATTGAGGTTTATTCCACGTGGCCAGGTCCCTATCTATTGTGGGGAGAAGAGGCTCGAAATTAAGGTTGTATATTTTACTGAGATCATGGGGTAGGTGAACCCCTAGGTACTTGATGGGATTCTTTGCCCAGTCAATCGGTAACAGGTTCTTTAACAAGTCTTGAGATGGGCCATCCATCTTGAGGGGAAGTATCTCGCTTTTGGAGAGGTTAGCTTTGAAGTTGGATACCTTGTGATACATATTGATTTCCTCCAATAAAGGGGCCAATGATGTAGTGGGTGAAGTCAGTGTGAATAAAAGATCATTGACGAAGGCCGAGACCTTGAACTCAGGCTGTCCAAACGAAAACCTTGAATCTCCACTCTGTCCCGGATTCCTTGGAGGAATGGTTCGATCGTTTAGATGAAAAGGAGAGGAGAGAAAGGGCACCCCTGCCTCGTGCCGTTCCGAATTATCACCAGTTACGAAAGTTGGCCGTTTATTTTTAGATGGGCTGTGGGGTTGGAGTAAATGGCTTCCAGCCACTTCATCCAGTTAGCCCCGAAACCCATCGTATGTATAGTGTGTTTTAGAAGCGACAACTCTATCCTATCAAAAGCCTTCTCGGCATCGACAGATAGTAGAAGGTTTTGGTGTGGGCACATCTGTGACAGATGTGTGAGGTTTAGCAGTTTAGTGTTGTTGTGTTTGACCTCACGTGCGGGCACAAAGCCCGATTGGTTTGGGTGGACCAGGTTCTGGAGTAGGGGGTGCAGTCTTATTGCCAAGATTTTTGTTAATAGTTTCAGATCTATTTTGATCAGGGATATTGGTTGGAAGTTGCCACAATTTGTGAGATCTTTCCCTGGTTTTGGTAACAATGTTATGCCCCAAAGTGGAGGATGATAATGGTTGAGTATCAGACAGTGAGTTAAAGGCTTGTGTGAAGGGGTCAGCTAGTACATTAGCAAATAACTTGTAATATTTGGCCCTAAAGCCATCTGGGCCCAGGCTTTTGTTTAAGGGCAGCGCGTGTACCTCTTTGTCAAATTGTTGTCAGTGGCGCGTCAAGGGTTTGCCGAATTGCCGAATTGCCGAAGTGCCGAATTGCCGAAGTCACAATTTTGGAATGCCGAACTGAACCGAAAAATTGTCCCATGCACATGCCTAGTGGGAACGATGAACGCCAGTGAAGCACTGACACAGGAAGCTTTATTGGTTGCCAAGTGAGTGACAGCCACTAGAAATGTTAGTAGGCAGTAATGTAAACACTGCCTTTCTCTGAAACATAGACACGATATACTATAGACACCAGAACATTAAGCTGCATTCAAATTATTCTGTCTGACTATCTGCACCTACCAATTTAACATATTATTTGATATAAACATTAAATATTAAGAAGCAACTTTTGGTCAGAACCATTTATTTAGAAATTTTTGTGTTATTAATATTATTGTTCTTTTGCTTTCTTTTCATGTTATGTGTGTATGGTTTTACTTTTTAATTATATGTTAAGTGAAACTGCTTCATAACAGGTGCAAAGTGAAGTGGTTGATGGCTGAAACTGCTATATGAAAAAAATAACTCAAATAGGAAAAAAAAAACAATATTGACTTTTTTTTCCAAAATCTTGAACTTGAATGTTCTTAAAGTGGAAAATGGCTGCCACTAATAATTTTGCTCCTGTGCATTAACTAACCATATACTTATACACAGCTGGTGTGTACACAACTGTATTGAACTGCTGAAAAATAGTGATGTCGCGAACATAAAATTTTCCGTTCGCTTCACAAATGTTCGCGAACGGGCGAACCGGGCGAACCGCCATAGACTTCAATAGGCAGGCAAATTTTTTAAAACCCACAGGGACTCTTTCTGGCCACAATAGTGATGGAAAAGTTGTTTCAAGGGGACTAACACCTGGACTGTGGCATGCCTGAGGGGAATCCATGGCAAAACTCCCATGGAAAATTACATAGTTGATGCAGAGTCTGGTTTTAATCCATAAAGGGCATAAATCACCTAACATTCCTAAATTGTTTGGAATAACGTGCTTTAAAACATCAGGTATGATGTTGTATCGATCAGGTAGTCAGAGCAAATGCATTTATACTAAAAATCATGAGAGCCGTTTAGGTGACCAAATAAAAAAAGTTGTGAAAGTGCAAACATATATATCACAAATAGTAAGTGTGTGAAAGCAGTACTGCCTCTGCTGGTAAGTGCCTGAGTCCACAGTGTTAAACAGCCTTAAAGATGAATGTATACACTGATCAGCCACAATGTTAAAATGATGTCAGGAGGGACAATCAGTGAACTAGTCAGGCTGCATAACCTTTAGAAAGGTAACAGTGCCCTTGACGAACCCTGTCCACCGTCGAAAGCAACTTCAGTGGGGACGTGAGCATCAGAAATGGGCCATGGAGCAATAGAGAAAGTTGCCCAGTCTGATTAATCACGTTTTCTTTTAGATCAGGTGTATAGCCAGATGCATGTGCGGCATTTATCTGGGGTAGAGATGGCAGCAGAAAGAACCATGGGAAGAAGGCAGGCCGGCGGAGGCAGTGTTATGTTTTGGGCAATGTTCTTCTGAAATCCTTGGGTCCTGGTATCCATTTGAACGTTACTTTGACACGTACCACCTACTTGCTGCAGACCACATACACCCCTTCATGGCAATGGTGGTCCTTAATGGCAGCCTCTTTCAGAAATATAATGCACCCTGGTACACTGCAATAATTGCTAAGGAATGATTTGAGGAACATGACAAAGAGTTCCAAGGTGTTGCATTGGCCTCCAAATTTCCCAAATCTTAATCTAAATAAGTATCTGTGGGGTGTGCTGGAACAATAAATTTGATACATAGAGGCCCCTTGCAGGACTTACAGGATCTGCTGGTATTGTCTTGGTGCCTAATACCACAGGGCATGTTTAGAGGACTTGTGGACTCCATGCCTTTAGGCATCAGAGCTGTATTGGGAGCACGAGAGGGACGTACACATTATTAGGCAGGTGGTTTTAAAAATGTGGTTGGTCGGTGTATATGCAAAACAAAATGTAGTCATATAAAAACATGGTTATATTAGTTAAAGAGGTGGGATGTGAACTTGTTTTTATAAAACAGTCCATTCAGGAATTTGATATGACACATGCCAGAACATTACAATCTGTTGCTGCTACTGTATAGATGCTGCATAGTTGCTTAGCTACATAGCTGAAAAGAGAAATGCGTCAATCAAGTACAGCCTTTCTCAAGTTTGCTTTTGCTGTTGATCCAAAAGAAGGCAAAAAACCCAGTTTGAAATTACCCCAATTTTTCAACAAACTAGGTAAGAATTTATTCTTGACCCCTCAAGAAGCTATTACTTCACTAATTAAAAATAATGTTCCTGAATATTATGTTTTTGCAAGTATTTATCCAACTGCTGCTTAACCCCTTAAGGACACATGACATGTGTGACATGTCATGATTCCCTTTTATTCCAGAAGTTTGGTCCTTAAGGGGTTAAACATCTGTATAGACTAAATAGATAAAACCACCTCTTTAGGCAGTGAATTCCACATCCTTATTGTTCCTACTGTAAAAAAAAAAAACATTTCCTTTGCCTTAGACTAAATCTCCTTTCTTCCGGTCTAAATGTGTGACCTTGTGTCCAATGTATAGGCTTTATAAATAGATTACCAGACAAAGTTTTGTATTGGCCCTGAATATATTTGTATAATGCTAACATACATACATGGCAATTCCGTACTGGCCTTAGAAACTGACGATTGCCATTAAACATTGTTGTCCACCTGTTGTCTATAATAATACACAAATCCTTCTTGTTTGTTGTTATCCCTAATTCACTGCCATTCATTCATTCTTTGCCTCGAATTACATCAGTTTGCATTTTTCAGAGTGCATTTATATTGTTTTGTGTCATCTGCAAACACTGAAACATGACTTTCAATGACTTTCTCAAGATCATTTCTAAATATGTTAAATAGAAGTGGTCTCAGAACAGAACCCTGAGGAACACTACTTACTACATTTGTCCAGCATGAAAATTTGCCATTAATGACAACTCTCTATACTCTATTGTTAAGCCAACCAGCAGGGCTGCATTAATCATGCTTTAATAGTATGGGCATATTTTTCACTAAACCAGAAATTGTTCGGAATTCACAACAGTCGGGAAAATTTAGGTCAAAATAGCCAATCTGAAAAAGAAAACTTTCCAGATTGGCAAATTTCCAATTTCAGCTATTTAATCAGTGGAAGCTAATAATAAGCACCTTACATTTATTTGAGTGGTTCCTACCTTTCAACTTGCTAAAAATTTACTGTTGGCCATTATTACAAATATTTATAATAATTGTCTAACTTGAAAATGAGACATGGCTCTTTGTTGTATGTTCGGGTACCGAAGATCGTTCGCGTACTGAGCCATTTTTTACTCCTGGCTCTTTGTTGTATGTTCGAGTACAGAAGATCGTTAGCGTACTGAGACAATTTTTACTCAAAATTTTTGTTCGACTTACAAATTGTTCAAAACGGGACCAGTCGACTTCAGAGGTTTCACTGTATGTCCATTGACTTGGTAGGCTCTGCACTTCTGACCCCATGTACTCAACCTCTGACCTAATGATAGGTCATGCCATTTTCAGCACCATAAAACTATAGATACACATAATTGGGAAACAACAACTACTGTAATCTGGTCCAACAGCAAATACTGTTTTGTTAATACATTATCGAGAATTTTTTTAAAAAATAGAATAAATTCAAATAGAAAAAAGTTAACAAGCGTTCCATATTGGAAGTAACTGTATTTACTGTATATCTTAACCAATCAGCATGCACCCATAAATATTGGTGTCAGTGTTCTGAATATTCTAATAATCCATGCACAGTAGAATTCATTGAACAGTAGACATTTCTGGGAGTTCTAGTTTAGTTTCAGCTTTCTATTACAGGCTTTAAATTCAGAACAGCACTACAACTCTCAGAAATATTTGCTGTACAGCCTAATGATGTTATCAGAATTATTGGAACAAGAAAGGAAACACTACAAATATGTTGGGAGAGAAAGAAATGATGGGCTTATGGTGCCTAAACTATTTATTAAAAAAACAAAACACCAAGAATAAATGTGGCGTCCATGGTTATTCAGAATTGCAGGGAATTCAAATTGAATTTCAAATTTAAGGTCAAAGTTGCTGAACTGTAAAAATTCTGCAGGTAAGCTATGCTTTCAGTTGGGGCACCTTGGTCTTTAATTTTAAATTCACAACAATTCACAATTGGTGAATAAACCTGAATGATTCCTAGCTTCTATGTAATACTAGTGAAACTGACAGTCAGAACCTTTCTCCCTTGTCATAGCCATTTTCTTCATTACTTTACCTTTCCCCACATCCACTATTTCACACAAAGCAGACACAGTTTTTTTTAGCCTTGTTGTTTAACATTTTTTTTTTTTTGTATGTCTTCGTATATTTTTTTTTATAAAAAAAATAATTATTCAAATAATGCTACCCTCCCAAGCTCAGACTTGGGTGATGGTTAGACAATGATGCAGAAAAATAATGAAGCAAGACACACTATAACAGCCTTGTAAAAGTGGGTCTCAATGTCGGTGCGCAGGTCACCAAGTACATGCATATGTCTTTGTTTGCTTGTAGGTTTAGAGCATGACATATCAAAAAATGAAATCAGTATTTTAGAGAAAAAACAAAAGTACATTATACCAGATTCATAGAATCAGAAAAAAAGAAAAGCCTTCTCTTTTGAAAATATCTGTTTTAATTTAATGTTATAAAAATTAGTCAGGACAACTGTTTATTAACACATGAATTATACAATTAAATATAGCATTCTTTTTCTCAAGGTACAATGTACTCATATTGCTACTGAAAAGGTTGCAAAACATGTTGATATAAATATTCTCAGTAATTATCGTCCTTATAAGGAATAGAACACTTGAGGTAATTTTGAGTCAGTTTTCCCATTTTCTTTCTTCTGTTTTTTTGTTCATCTGGCGATAGTATGTAGTTACTTACAATTAGTGGAGTTACCATGGATTTACTGTGGGTAATTCTAAAAAAAAATGTGTTTGCATTCATATATGCCTTTTTGTTTTTTACTGTAGTTTTTTAGATATCAGTCATTGGTAACAGACATATAATCAATGATTTTAGCTCTTTGTGTGCCCCACAATACAAAGCTCTATTGATCAACAGTTGCAACTGTAAAAACACTGTTTGAAATGTATGAATGAAGGGAATACCACTTAAATCTAATTGCAATGGGGATTTTCTTTACAGGAGTAAATGTAAAACGTCCAAAAAACTTTCTGCACATGAATTTTAATTGACAAAACAAGTATTAAAAGTTACAATAACAATAAAAAGTTGTATTTCACCACAAATAAGTTATATTAAATAATTTAAATAATACAGTATTATAAAATATAAATAAATCTGTGTTTCCCAAAAAATGGAAAAAAAAACAAGTTCACCAGATACTGGAAATAAATAAGAATCTGAAAACCTTCCATGTGTGTACATGTACATACACAGTTTATCACTGGCTTATGTTACATTATTCAACATGAATATTTAGTACATAAACATTGAAGAGACTCTTGTTTTGCAAAATCAAAGAACATTTAAATGGCATCATATACTAAAGGACCCTTTGAACTGACCTAGTGTAATAAAGAACCCTTTAAATTGCATCATATTGTGTGATAATATGACTTGTATCTCATATGTACGTATTTATACATATCAGGAAAAAAAGCATTTGTCTGTACTTCATTATATGTTCAAGAGTGTTGAATTTAAAACATAATGTACACAGCATCACAAAATGTACACAGCATCACATACTTATTATTTAAATTACTGTACACTGGAATTACACATTCACTCTCAATAGATGTATAAGAGAGAGTAAATTTACATATATAATTTACAGAAATTAAACAAATCCCCCTCCCTTCCCCCCCCCCCCCCCAAAAAAAAAAACAACATAAAAAAATTCTTAGTCCCCCAATATCAGCCTGTTCTCTTACAGGTCAGACATTCCCAAGAGCTGACGTTGAAAGTCCAATGTTATGTAATAGATTATACATTGTGATTTGTAGTTGTTCTTGTACATTCATACACAAAAGGGGCGCTTGTTTCACACATGTAAAACACTGTAACATTGGCTGTCGCGTAGAAATGTAAAGACGGTGGAATGATATCCTCATCTATCCTTCTCTGCAGCTTGTAGACTTGCAATCTGATAGAAAGGAATGGCAATATTATCAATATGAATCATTACTAAGAAACACAAATATAGAACAGATAACAAATCATTGTAGCAGATATTTATAAAGAGCTGTTCTAAGGTAAAGTTCTAAAACTGCAGCAACACCGTGGAAAGCAATTGCTGGTTTCCTGCATATTTTTTTTACGGGTTACATATGATTTTAACTCATATATATCTATATAAATATTTGTAACAAACTATTAGTTATTTATTTATGATTATGATATCAGGATGGATTTGGCATAGGGCCGGAATGGACCCTACCCCACATTCAAACAGGACTGTACAAATGGCTAAACCTAACTTGAACACATGTGCATTAAGAATCATATGGACCATTTTTAATAAAACCTCCAGTGTCCCTTATTGCTAGCGATGTGAGACCAGAAAGGTAAAAGCACAGAACTGAATCAAAATATGTGCAAAAGAGTATATGGTTCTTTATGACACTGCCAACAGAGCAGTCTTAACGTAGGACATTTATGAGATAAGTAGCTTGAAATTATATACCACCTCATAACTAATTCACAGTTGGTTTCCCAGTGGAGAGTGTTCATCATGTATTGTGCTACAGCTTTTGATCAATGCATGTAAATGTTTTCCCCAGTTCTCACTCCCATCTAGAGATAAAGGCAAATTTACGAGGGACTGACAGCCGCACTGCCAATGAATAAGCAGGTGAGCGTGATTTCCCTGAACATTTTCTGACCTATGCCAAGTTTGTGACAGCTTTCTTTCATCTAAGGACATCAGGGTTTGCGATTTTAGGATATGTTTAAGAACAAGACCTTCATGCTAGTGTACCCTTCTTGTGGTTGTACACAGTTGCACATCCATTTTAATTTTCTGACAATTTCCATTAACAGATAGACCTGTTTGTGGGTTTCACAAATCAATACTGTGTTTTACGCTTTAGAAGCGTTGATTAAAAAGCAGTCGAAATTTTGAAAGAAATATAATTTTTTTTTTTTTAAAGACAGCAACAGTCTCATGCTGTTTTGCTGGTTGACAGCCAAGGGAAGAGGTTTTAAATATTTATAAAAGCATGTCATATTTTGAGATAAAGGGAACAAACGTTACATTTAAGCTATAGTAGAACTTTATATTTGTGCATTACAAGTTTTTCTATGGCATACCTTCTGTAACAATTGTTCCATAGCTTCCAGAAATTCCTTCGGTCCCTGCGTTGAATGTTCAAAACAAGCCTTACAAGTCTGTGAATTCAGTAAAAACATGGTTTTTAGATCAGTTTTGCTGATCGGTATAACAGTTCTTTTCTCCAGTCAACATAAAATTATAGCGTGTTGTGACACTATCTAATGCTCTGTTTGTGCAGTAATTTAGCATGTTTGGATGATGGTTTATGAACAGTTGGGAAAATTGAAGGTGCTTGACAGGGGCGAGCCTTAATTTGGAAATGCCTAAAAAACATCAGTTTGTTTCAGGAGAAGTTAACAGACATTCAGTGTGGGACCAGGGTATTATGGAGGAGGATGGGAGAATAGTACCCTGTACATAAGAATTTAAATGTATACATGCTAGTTGCTTCTCTCAAAATTTCACAATCTGAACGTGCTAGGCTGGATATTGTATTCAGCAATGCAAACATGATTAATTGCCAATAGAATTAAGATGTTTGCCAAATTCATATATTACAATTAAGCTAAAGCAAGTGAAAAATCTTGTCATTAGAGGCATAAGAAATATGCATGTATCCAATACCCTGGCAGGATTCAGTAAAAAGAGCATCTATCTGCTATAGTCTTACTTCAGCTGTTGGGTTGCGTATTGTCCGGCAACAGCAGTTAGACATAAAAGATTATCTTGGGCCTGCAAGAGTATCTAGAGCAGGGTCATCTAACTATGGCGTTTCCGTTGTTGTTTTACTACATTTCCCAGAATTGTCTGTCAGGGTCCACAAACAATGAAAATCGCTCCTATTGGGTTATGACAAGTGATGTCACGAACATAAAATTTTTGGTTCGCGAACGGCGAACGCGAACTTCCGCAAATGTTCGCGAACGGGCGAACCGGGCGAACCGCCATAGACTTCAATGGGCGGGCGATTTTTAAAACCCACAGGGACTCTTTCTGGCCACAATAGTGATGGAAAAGTTGTTTCAAGGGGACTAACACCTGGACTGTGGCATGCCAGAGGGGGATCCATGGCAAAACTCCCATGGAAAATTACATAGTTGATGCAGAGTCTGGTTTTAATCCATAAAGGGCATAAATCACCTAACATTCCTAAATTGTTTGGAATAACATGCTTTAAAACATCAGGTATGATGTTGTATCGATCAGTTAGTGTAAGGGTTACGCTCGCTTCACAGTGACAGACCAAACTCCCCGTTTAACGCACCGCAAACAGTCCATTTGCACAACCGCAAACTCCCCATTTTCACATGTTTTAGTGCAAACTAGTCTAACTACTAATATAGTTGAAACATGCTACTTTTATTCATGCCAGACAACCATGCAGCGCATATTAACAAACATGCCAGGGCCAATCATAGTTAACCACCTCAGATAGTAACATGGCTCCCTCTATATACAGAGTAAACATGGCTCCCTATATATACAGAGTAACATGGATCCCTCTATATACAGTGTAACATGGCTCCCCTCTATATACAGTGTAAACATGGCTCCTCTCTATATACAGAGTAACATGGCTCCCTCTATATACAGTGTAAACATGGCTCCTCTCTATATAAAGAGTAACATGGCTTCCCTCTATATACCGTGTAAACATGGCTCCCTCTATACACAGAATAACATGGCTCCCTCTTTATACAGAGTAACATGGCTCCCTCTATATACAGAGTAACATGGCTTCCCTCTATATACCGTGTAAACATGGCTCCCTCTATATACAGTGTAAACATGGCTCCTCTCTATATACAGAGTAACATGGCTTCCCTCTATATACCGTGTAAACATGGCTCCCTCTATATACAGAATAACATGGCTCCCTCTATATATACAGAATAACATGGCTTCCCTCTATATACCGTGTAAACATGGCTCCCTCTATATACAGAATAACATGGCTCCCTCTATATACAGAGTAACATGGCTCCCTCTATACACAGAGTAACATGGCTTCCCTCTATATACCGTGTAAACATGGCTCCCTCTATATACAGAATAACATGGCTCCCTCTATATACAGTGTAACATGGCTCCCCTCTATATACAGTGTAACATGGCTCCCTCTATATACAGAGTAACATGGCTCCCTCTATATACAGAGTAACACGGCTCCCTCTATATACAGAGTAACATGGCTCCCTCTATATAGAGAGTAACATGGCTCCCTCTATATACAGTGTAAACATGGCTCCTCTCTATATACAGAGTAACATGACTTCCCTCTATATACCGTGTAAACATGGCTCCCTCTATATACAGAATAACATGGCTCCCTCTATATACAGAGTAACATGGCCCCCCTCTATATACAGTGTAAACATGGCACCTCTCTATATACATTGTACACATGGCTCCTCTCTATATACAGAGTAACATGGCTCCCCTCTATATACAGAGTAACATGGCTCCCTCTATATACAGTGTAAACATGGCTCCCTCTATATACAGAGTAACATGGCTCCTGAGCTGCGGGTGGGGGCCCTATAAAAGAATAATGGGGGGGACCTACTGTCCTCCCCCAGCCCCCACCCCTGAGCGGCGGGTGGGGGTCCTAAGTTACAATAAGAGGGGGGGACCTACTGTCCTCCCCCCGGCCCCCACCCCTGAGCTGCGGGTGGGGGCCCTATAAAAGAATAATGGGGGGACCTACTGTCCTCCCCTCGGCCCCCACCCCTGCATGGCGGGTGGGGGCCCTAAGTTACAATAAGGGGGGGGAACTACTGTCCTCCCCCCTGGCACCCACCCCTGCGCGGTGGGTGGGGCCCTAAAAAACAATAAGGGGGGGACCTACTGTCCCCCCCGGCCCCCACCCCTGAGCGGCGGGTGTGGGCCCTAAATGAAAATCCCCCCCTCCCCCATCAAAGGTGACTAGGGGTCCCCAAGCCCCTAGTCACACACCCAAATAAAAAAGCCCCTACCTACCCCCCTCACCCTAAAAAATAGTGAGGGGGGGAATAAAATTACTACCCTGTAAAGTAAAATTCAACTTACTAATCAACGTCTTCTTTTTTCTAAAATCTTAATTTTTCAGCCCCAAAAAAGGCCAACTAAAAAGCCATCATACCCGTCGAACTTAAAAATAAAATAAAAAACCCGAGCGCAAAAAAAAATGAATCCATCTTCACCCATGGAGAGCTCCGCGCAGACTAGGGTATTAACATACACCCTATTGTTACAATTGTTACTTGAAAAGCATGAGGAATGCCGTTGGGGTACCACATGCTCATTTGTTATACCTCCATGCACTACAAAAATAAAGAATTTAAAATAATAATAATAATAATAATAATAAAAAACAAAATAATAAAAAGAAAATGTATGCAGCTTCCAAATGAATCTAAAATGGATGCTGTCCAGGAGGTGGGAGGGTCTGCTAAGGAGGGTGTGCTGCTGATTGGCTGGAATGTGTCTGCTGACTGTGAGGTACGGGGTCAAAGTGTACTCAATGATGACGAATAGGGGGCGAACACGCTATGTTCGCCGGGAACTATTCGCCAGCGAACCATTCGGTACATCACTAGTTATGACTAAACGGTTTATGTTATTGGGATAACAAATATACTTACGTCATTTTTGTGTAATTTAGGCAGCTTCAGTTTTCTAACGGCTATGGTGAAGGAACGTTTTTTCTTTCCATTTGCTTCTATTAAGTTTGGAATCTGGACTCTGAAACATGTCAAATCTGACTCCATGCAATCAGTCTAAATAAAAGAAACAAACAACAAAAATTTTTTTGTTAATAATTATTATAGTAAAGAATGAGGGAAATGTTAAACAAGCAAAATCATAATAGCATTTACTAAAAATAATCAATTTAAATTTGTTATAAAGTAGAATGGGCAATTTATTGTCATGTTCCAAAACATTCCTGCCATTTCAACCCAACCAGACATTGTTAAACTCCAATTCTTTTTGGCGATAATGGCCAGCAGACTATTGTGGTAGATGTAGTGAAAAAAAAGAAACTGAGAAATTGCAGTTCAAAAAACCCAGTCCTATAGAATAAAGTCTTGTAAGCTTTAAGATTGTATTACATTTAAATCGGATTTGTCCGGAAGAACTAATAATTAGTTCTACAATAGAACTATAATTCCACGCTTACACCATGGCTCCTGTTTTCACACATTTGCAGAACTGAACATTAAACATTTTATCATTTACCCAGCTAATTAAATAACAATGGGACTAGTCTACATTTTTCCGATATTTACCTCTCTCTTGTTTTTTTTTTTGTTTGGTTATAAATGTACGTCATTTTGAGATCTATAACCTGTTAAAATGTTCAGATTTCCTGTTTCAGTTTTGTAGTACAGATGGAACCAATTCATTTCTGTTTCTAAAGAAACCAGTGAAGCCTGGTACATTTACCATCTTTGACATCATGGCTCAGGTTTTTTCAGGCAGTTTCAGAGACACCACTTCATGGAATATTTTGCAGAAAAACTGAACATCTTTTTTCTAGCAACACAAATTTATCCCTCTGTGGTCTTGTCACCAAAACTTCCTAACCACATGTGTTATTGTAATACTTCGCCCCAGGGAACTCCAACAATATGATATGTTTTTTGTTTCTAGTTTATTCCCTTTTAAATATATAGGTGTCTATGTGTACTGGGGCCAAACAGTGAGTTACAAACTGGGAACTATAGTCATAGAGTTATAGAGCTAGCTGACACAGCAAAGCGATTGTTTTTCCAACTCGTTTTTTTTTTTTTTTTTTAATCCTAATTTTACAAATGTGTTTGTACCATCTGGCTACTATACTAGAATGTAAACATCTATGAATTTGCTGAAGATTTTGTATTCATTTTTTAGACTATATCATTAGAGTTAAAACACTAAAATGCTGATAACATTTATAAAATATGTGCTTCAAATATGTAAATCTCAAAAGTCCAATAAAAAAATAAACTCCTTAGGGAATGATCCACCTGGCTGGTTTTAGATCGACCCAGACCGCTTCAGATCATTAAAGTGGTCTGGGTGCATTGTCACTGTCTCCCTTAGTGCTGCAATGTAAATAAATGCTGTTTTAGAGAAACTGCAATAATTAAATTTCAGGACTAAGACTGCCTCTAGTGGCTGCCAATCAGACAGCCACTAGAGGCACTTCCTGCTTGCAAGGTGACTTTTGGTCCCTAACTGCGCTGGATATCCTCACGCTCTGCATGAGGACATCCAGCGTCAGAAAACTTCCTATAGGAAAGCATTGCAGCATGCACTGCACCAGTGGATGACGTCAGAGAAGGCGAATATCCGATCCAGCGCCAAGGGAGATCGGAGCTGTTATCGGGTGATTACATAAGTAGTTTTTTTTTAACCCTTTCCATGCTGGGTGGGACGTGGGACAGAGGGTACTACTGTGTAAGGAATACAAATGTGTATAACTTACAATGTAGGATCCCTTTAATAGTTAATCGTACATAGAGATTTTAAAAATAATTACATGCATCCCTCTGCAGCTAAACACATTTTTTTTTACTGTTATCAAAATATGTTCTAGTAGCAATACATAAATAATTGGATACGATATTTTCAAACATTCACAGAACAGTAAATGTATAAGACTCTGGTGTGTATTTACTAAATTCTGCATTGTATTACATTTAAATCTTAATAGTATGTCTGAGGCTTAAAGGACCACTCTAGGCACCCAGACGACTTCAGCTTAATGAAGTGGTCTGGGTGCCAGGTACCTCTAGGATTAACCCTTTTTTTTATAAACATAGCAGTTTCAGAGAAACTGCTATGTTTATAATGAGGGTTAATCCAGCCTCCAAATCCTCTAGTGGCTGTCTCATTGACAGCCGCTAGAGGCGCTTGCGTGCTTCTCACTGTGAAAATCACAGTGAGAGCACGCATGCGTCCATAGGAAAGCATTGTAAATGCTTTCCTATGCGACCGGCTGAATGCGAGCGCGGCTCCTGCCGCGCATGCGCATTCAGCCGATGACGTCGCGATCAAGATGGAGAGGAGGAGGAAAGCTCCCCGCCCGGCTCTGGAAAAAGAGGTAAGTTTAACCCCTTCCTCTCTCCAGAGCCCGGCGGGAGGGGGTCCCTGAGGGTGGGGGCACCCTCAGGGTACTCTAGTGCCAGGAAAACGAGTATGTTTTCCTGGCACTAGAGTGGTCCTTTAAACAGATAACGTGAAAATAACCCCCCTTACGTTACAATCAGAGCTTTGATATTTTAGCTTTAGTTCTAAAATTCTGGTTTCAATCTGCTACAATGCAGAGTTTAGTGAATAAAGCCCTCGTGGTCCCAATATGTTTTGGAATACAGAAAAATAGTTTGTTACTTTTCGAATGGCTAAAATATTATAATAAAGCCTTAAACAAAAACCTACTTAAACATTTTCATCAAAATCTATTTTAGAGCATCTCATTCTTTGATGAAATAAGCATGTGGCTATAAATTTATATTAATTACATATATTTGATTATTTTCCACTTTTTAACAAATAGTAGCTGGAAATGTTCACCTGTTGTATATAACTGTCAGTGAGTCAACAGCCCCTATCAGCATTATTGTGTATGTAATTTCCTTTATATTCTCTTGAGATTAGCTACACTAATATAACACTACACAAGTAAAACTCCTTTCAAACCACAGAGTCTTTTTTTTTTCTCAGATAATTTTACAGTAAATGAAATGGAAAATATGTGCATCAAGGTATACTTTTCCACTTAAAACAGCAATTATTTGTTTAGTTCACAAGCCATGAGAAAAACTACATGTGATACAATTATCAATCTACAACAAAAAATGAACTTGTTTTCTGTAAATAGTCACATATTTAAATTCTTCATAACTGTCATTCTGCAGACAAAAGTAATCTGACAATGCCGTATAAAACAAAGCCAATGTCGGAGAATCTATTATACAGACAGCAAATAGTCGGGTTTATCATAACTGAATGAGGGTTTTCTTTCTTAGCTGGCTATGTTGACAATCATTTGCAAATCTATTGTCAATTCATCAAACCTAAAGTCAATCAAACTAAAGTAAACTTGAACTCTACTGCAAAATGTAGGCCAAAATAGCTGATTTGGAAAAAGTCTATAATTCAGATGTAGTTGCCGATTGCTTATTTTAGACAACATTTTGCAATTCTGATTACATATGCTACAATTAACTTTTCAGTGAGTACTCTCATCACTGCTTAGTGAATAGACTACAGAGTGTATTCCATGAGTACAGCACTAGATCATTGTGTATTAGGATACAGACATGCTACATATGCACACTGGAAGCTATTATCAAGGTATGATAAGAATATCTTGCTTTTAACATATATTCAGGGTTATTCACAAAAGAGAGAATTCAACGTAAAATAAAATTTAAGGCCAGAGTAGCCAAACTGAAAGAATAGCTGACTGAAAATGTATCTAGTTTGGTTATTTTGATCTTAAATTTGGAATTCACTTTGAATTTTCACTTTAGTATATAACCCTGACTGTGTTTACACACCTTTTCAAACAAGAGGTTTGCTGTTAAACGCATGGCACTACTTTGCTGTCAAAAAGGTTTCTGGTTGACTGTAATTTTGGTCACATAACACCAAGTGAGGTGGTCAGAGGAGGTTCCAAGAACGTAAACATCAGCATAAAGCAACAAAAAAAAAACAACAACAAAAAAAACAATACATTGACTAAAACCAGTACCGGTATTTGACTGACACTGGATTCTATTTATATCTTAAAGTAATTGTATCATAAGACCAGATGAGAGATACTTCTCTACACTGAAGTATCTATTTATGTATTGCATAATTTGCTCACATTAGTACAATGATAGAAAAAGCATTAACGAAAAATAGGAGGTACAGGGGCTGCAACAAAGGCCAGGTGTTCTGAATTATAATGATGCACCATGGCACCTTCAAAATTGCTAAGGGGATTTTAGAATATTGAAAACATAGAAACATAGAATGTGACGGCAGATAAGAACCATTCGGCCCATCTAGCCTGCCCAATTTTCTAAATACTTCCATTAGTCCCTGGCCTTATCTTATAGTTAGGATAGCCTTATGCCTATCCCATGCATGCTTAGTAACTCCTTTACTGTGTTAACCTCTACCACTTCAGCTGGAAGGCTATTCCATGCATCCACTACCCCTCAGTAAAGTAATACTTCCTGATATTATTTTTAAACCTTTGTCCCTCTAATTTAAGACTATGTCCTCTTGTTGTGGTAGTTTTTCTTCTTTTAAATATAGTCTCCTCCTTTACTGTGTTGATTCCCTTTATGTATTTAAATGTTTCTATCATATCCTCCCTGTCTCGTCTTTCCTCCAAGCGATACATGTTAAGATCCTTTAACCTTTCCTGGTAAGTTTTATCCTGCAATCCATGAACCAGTTTAGTAGCCCTTCTCTGAACTCTCTCTAAGGTATCAATATCCTTCTGAAGATACGGTCTCCAGTACTGCGTACAATACTCCAAGTGAGGTCTCACCAGTGTTCTGTACAATGGCATGAGCACTTCCCTTTATCTACTGCTTATACCTCTCCCTATACAACCAAGCATTCTGCTAGCATTTCCTGCTGCTCTATTACATTGTCTGCCTACCTTTAAGTCATCAGAAATAATCCCCCCTAAATCCCTTTCCACAGATGTTGAGGTTAGGACTCTATCAAATATTCTGTACTCTGCCCTTGGGTTTTTACGTCCAAGATGCATTATCTTGCACTTATCCACATTAAATGTCAGTTGCCACAACTCTGACCATTTTTCTAGTTTACCTAAATCATTAGCCATTTGGCTTATCCCTCCTGGAACATCAACCCTGTTACATATCTTAGCATCATCAGCAAAAAGACATACCTTACCATCAAGACCTTCTGCAATATCACTAATATATATTCCTGAGGTACCCCACTGGTGACAAGCCCAAGCTTCGAATATACTCCATTGACTACAACCCTCTGTTGCCTGTCACTCAGCCACTGCCTCACCCATTCAACAATATTGGAATCCAAACTTAAAGATTGCAGTTTATTGATAAGCCTTCTATGTGCAACAGTGTCAAAAGCCTTACTGAAATCTAGGTAAGCAATGTCTACCCTATTGAAGAATAGATCTTTCTCCCACTTGTCAGTCCATTTGTTGGCTCTATGCAGAAGAATTGACTGAAAAGAGAGAGCAGGAAAGACTTCCCACATGAGGTCCTTCTGCTCTCCTGACATAACAAACACAGCACATGCACGGTGGTTGCAATGAAAGCTCCAAAGCTGACACTGCTAGTGCTGGCTAGGGGGTATAGGAACAGAGTAACTGATGTAACTCGTTGCTAGGTTTGTTGCCAATATGTCAGCATAACAGGTTAGCTTTGCCCTGCTTGGGCAAAGCATCTTCAGGATGGTCAAATCACAGAAGAAATCGTAAGGTTGATGTTAAAAGAAGAGTGGCACATACGAAGCTGAGGCCTGGAGAGTAGGTACAGTGAGTATATCTAGAAATGTTACATTTAATCCAGTATGTATCTCCAGAGGCGGCTCTAGACTTTATGAGGCCTTAGGCGAAACTCAAACATGAGGCCCCACTAACAAAAAAGTGTCACATATACACATTGATGCACAGTTTACCTGTGTATGTGCCTGAGAGTGTGTCTGACGGAGTATCCTTGTGTGTGAATGTATGTCTCTGTGAGCATGTTTGCATTTTTGTCTGAGACCCTATGTGTATGGGGTAGCTGCTTGAAGTGTGTTGTGTGTATAGGAGGGTGATGGTGAGAAGGAGAGGCGGGTGATGGTGAGAGGGGGTGATGGTGACAGGAAGGTGATGGTGTGGGGGGTGATTGTAATGTGAGAGGGGTGATGGTGATGTGAGAAGGAGGGGGGGGTGATGTGAGAAGGAGGGGGGGTGATGTGAGAAGGAGGGGGGGGTGATGTGAGAAGGAGGGGGGGTGATGTGAGAAGGAGGGGGGGGTGATGTGAGAAGGAGGGGGGGTGATGTGAGAAGGAGGGGGGGTGATGTGAGAAGGAGGGGGGGTGATGTGAGAAGGAGGGGGGGTGATGTGAGAAGGAGGGGGGGGTGATGTGAGAAGGAGGGGGGGTGATGTGAGAAGGAGGGGGGGTGATGTGAGAAGGAGGGGGGGTGATGTGAGAAGGAGGGGGGGTGATGTGAGAAGGAGGGGGGGTGATGTGAGAAGGAGGGGGGGTGATGTGAGAAGGAGGGGGGGTGATGTCAGAAGGAGGGGGGGTGATGTCAGAAGGAGGGGGGTGATGTCAGAAGGAGGGGGGGTGATGTCACAAGGAGGGGGGGTGATGTCACAAGGAGGGGGGGTGATGTCAGAAGGAGGGGGGGTGATGTCAGAAGGAGGGGGGGTGATGTCAGAAGGAGGGGGTGATGTCAGAAGGAGGGGGGGTGATTTGAGAAGGAGGGGGTGATGTGAGAAGGAGGGGGTGATGTGAGAAGGAGGGGGTGATGTGAGAGGAGGGGGGTGATGTGAGAGGAGGGGGGTGATGTGAGAGGAGGGGTGATGGTGATGTGAGAAGGAGGGGGGGTGATGTGAGAAGGAGGGGGGGTGATGTGAGAAGGAGGGGGGGTGATGTGAGAAGGAGGGGGGGTGATGTGAGAGGGAGGGGGGTGATGTGAGAGGGAGGGGGGGTGATGTGAGAGGGAGGGGGGGTGATGTGAGAGGGAGGGGGGGGTGATGTGAGAGGGAGGGGGGGTGATGTGAGAGGGAGGGGGGGTGATGTGAGAGGGAGGGGGGGTGATGTGAGAGGGAGGGGGGTGATGTGAGAGGGAGGGGGGTGATGTGAGAGGGAGGGGGGTGATGTGAGGGTTGATGGTGAGGGGGGTTGATGCTGAGGGTGGTGAGGGGTGATGCTGAGGGTGGTGGAGGATGGTGAGGCTGAGGGTGGTGGGGGATGGTGGTGCCTGATGCTGAGGGTGGTGTGGGGGGCAGTGAGGCTGAGGGTGGTGTGGGGGGTAGTAAGGCTGAGGGTGGTGTGGGGGGTAGTGAGGCTGAGGGTGGTAGTGAGGCTGAGGGTGGTGGGGATAGTGAGGCTGAGGGTGGTTGGGGGTTGTGATGCTGAGGGTGGTGTGGGGGGTGGTGTGGGGGTAGTGAGGCTAAGGGTGGTTTGGGGGGTAGTGAGGCTAAGGGTGGTTTGGGGGGTAGTGAGGCTGAGGGTGGTAGGGGGAATGAGGCTGAGGGTGGGGGGTAGTGAGGTTAGTGAGGCTGAGGGTGGTGGGGGTAGTGAGGCTGAGGGTGGTGGGGGTAGTGAGGCTGAGGGTGGTGGGGGTGGTGAGGCTGAGGGTAAGGCTGAGGGGGGTGAGAGCCTACCTTTCCTGGTAGTCACCCTTCCCTGGTGGTCCAGTGTGGGCTCCCTGGTGGTCTGGTGGCCATTGCTGTCTTCCGGTCTGCAGCTCCACAGAGCTGCCTTCCGGTCTGCAGCTCCACAGAGCTGCAGACCATGTAATCTCGCGAGATGTCAGAGCGTTGCCGTGGTAACCCGCGGCAAAGCTCTGATTGGCCGGTTCTCGCGAGACACATGGTCTGCAGCTCTGCTGACTGCGGAGCTGCAGACCGGTGTCTGCGGTGGCCGGGCAGCCAGGAGGGGCCTCGCACCCGGCGGCATACCGGGCAACCCGCCGGGCCCCCTCCTGGTGTCAGGTCCTCGGTCACTGACCGAGGACCTGACACACTCTGCTAACAGGCGGTTTAGGCGGCCGCGAGGCCCCAGCCAGCGCGAGGCCTTAGGCGGCCGCCTAAACCGCCTAATTAGAGGGCCGCCTCTGTGTATCTCTGTGATATATGATGTATTCAATGCAGTTGAGGGCAATTTAGGCAAACTTAATAACTACATGACAGGTTTACTTTAAGCACTAGACGCGGGATGCTCGTACCACACAGATATCAATCAAACCATCTAAGGAACACAGCACACCTGTGCTACAGATGAAAAAAAAAAATATTTCCTTTGATAAATGACATGCTTATCATTGGAAACAAACAAAAAAATACATTATGTTACACTCTATACATAAATCACCCCTTTTGCTCTAAAGTAGCTGTCACCAATTTCCATCCTGCCAAAAAAAAAGTTGTCGTAACTAAACAACATGTTTAGTCATGAAAATATACCCTCCGCCTCACTCAACTTCATACTTTGTGGTCAGTGCAAGCCGCTGACATCCTATTTCAATATTTTTACTCTGACATGTTCTTTTTTTTTCACTTTACAAAAAAAAACCTCTTCCTTTGATCATGTTATGTGTCTGTGGCTTGTGTTTCTTGCCTCTCTACTCATAGTAAACTGTATTACTCATTGCTCGTGCTGGTTATTTTTATTTTTTTTCGACTGTTCTATCAGTCAAAAAAGGCAAATAAAAAAAAAAATCATATTTGTGACACCCGCAGGTTTCTGAGCCGGGACAGTGCGTGGGGCTTGGACTGTATGTACATTCTAAACACAATGTTCTGATAGCTGTGAACCAACAATAGACTTTTGGTGCAGGTTTTAGCATGAAACTAGGTAAGTTTTGTGTACGGAGCTCTCGCATACAGTGAGTTCTATGTGGTTGTACAGTATTTGGGACCGGAAAAGTCAGACAGCAAGCAGGTATAATATGGCCTATTAAAACAAATTATGTTTTTGCATGGTAAATTGTATTAAACTGACTAACTTTTGGGGTGTTAAGTTATTATATGGAAACGTATTAGATGTAAAATATAAGATTTAAGTCTGGATTTTTTTTATAACAGAAGATTATGTAAACAGACTCTAGGAATTACAGTCTATCGGTCAAATCTTGTTTAATTTAAATGCTTGTGATTGTCAATAAATATATAAAATAATATTCATACTAAACTGGTAATTTGAGTAAAAATTTACAGCTTATTTGTACAAATGAATTACTATGTTTAAAATAGACCAAAATCCTAAACTTCTGGCAGAGTAGGAAGATCGTCGATACACAAGGGCAGTAATCGATGTATCTGATGATTACGAAAGAGAATATATAGTAATATGGGCTCATATCTTTGGAATCTAATGTATTATATCCAAGTTAAAGTGCACCACAGGAACATTTTCAAACACTCTTAATATATGAATTGTTTACACACATTTCATAAAAAGCATTACTACATGGTGACGGACCATGAACTTTGACATGTTAAAAATGAGAATTATATTAACTTGTTGGCTGTTGAAAGCCTTGATGGTGACTCAGACTCTTTGTCATATCTACCAAAGTAGTAATTCTTGAAAATTGAATCAGCAGCATTTTCAGAAGAATATATAAACTCAAACTGATAAAGCCTGTGTTCAACAGCCAAGTTACTATCATTAAAATATGTAATTTTTAGTTTGTAAGATTGAAGTCTCACTCTGTTAGAAATGTTATGATATCACTAATTAACATGTAGAGAAGAATCAATTTAAATTAGAATCTAACAGGTGATATTGTAGCCGAGACCTGACGTTTGAATATAAAATATGTACAGATTGTAGTAACAATCAACTAGGAATAAAACTCATTTTGAGAATTAAATAGAATCAGGGTATTCTTCTTCAGAATTCTCTCCAGAATGCCATAGGAACTGGTGAGTTGCTATGACTCAGTACATGTCATTGACATATTACACAACATGTTATTTAGAGCTAGGCAGAACAAATTAAATAATGATTTAAAAATTTTTTTAGAAAGTACTTTGTGCTTATTCGCATTGTGTTTAAAAAATAAAATAAAAAATAATCACAGAAAATAAATACACAGTTTACAATATTGTATATCTCTTACCTTAAAATCCATTGGGACATGGAGAGAATGTGGATGCTGAGCAAACAAAGAATAAAAAATGAACAGTTAATTTTTGGATTTGATTATTAAAATAAAAGCCATAATTGCAGTGCAATCTTTTGTACATACCGTTCTGTTTGCATGTGCCATAATTTCTTTGACCAACTTTTGCAATTCTACACTTCTTTCAAATGATGGAAGTCGTGCGTTTGCAATTACATAGCAACATAGAAGGAACACACACCAAGTCAGAAATTTGCTCATTGTCTCTTGTTTGAAGATTTGATCGACAGTTCAGCTATAAGTTTACGAATAATGTGTGATTGGCAACATACCTCTTTATTTGTTATTGTCCCAGGTGTAGATCCCTCCCATTTCTAGTGGAAAGCTTGTAGAAAGGATGAATGAATGAGTAATCTTTTTTTCTTTTCCACTGGCAAGGTGTATGTGCGTCTGTATGTGGGTGGTGGGTGGGGAGAGATGTCAATGAAAACTTTGTGTATGGAGTACAACATTTGTAGGGGCTAATGGCTAATTTAAACACTTTGATCATTAGACAATATTTACACAGATATGCATATGATGGGTCTAACAATTGTACTGAGTTACAAACCATAATTAATGTAAAAAAAAATGTCATGATTCCAATACATGAATAAAAAATATACAGTGTAATGGATATTATTTTATTTTTTTATTCACATATTCAACAAAGTTTTGGAAACATGGTATACCAAAAACTTATCTCCAATAATAAAATCTATTTTCAGATTAATTTTCCATAAATTAATTAGTGGTTTTAATATTACATTAACTGTCCAAAACACACAGAGCCCACATTTTTTTTTCACGCAAGCACCGGTTGCCCATTAATAGGCCCACAACAAATATTCTCAAGAAACTGGTTTATTTAATGGATTATGCGCAGTTGATATTAAATGCAAGGCAAACTAACCTAAACTGATCAGCACATTTCCAGCTAAAAAGCTGTATTTCCATTATATTAGCCAAAGCTAGTCAGATTATATAATTAATTAATAATACAATATAAAAAATGCCATTGTTTGTTCACAGGATACATCATACATCAGACGTCCACTATGCACAGATTTGAGATGAACCAATTCGTAAATCTTGTTCTGCGCTGGTTAATGACACCCTATTGATGCTGCCGGTGGTGGAGTTACAACTCTGGCAGCTGATTAGTTAAACTTTGTATGTGCAGCATTTCATAGCAAAACTGAAGTGATCATGGTGCTTGGAGTGACCATTTAAACAAAATCTATATGCCTTTATATTATTATTATTATATATGAAGCACCAACAAGTTCCGTAGCGCTGTACAATGGGTGGACTTACACACACGTATTTGTAACTAGACGAGTTGGACACACAGGTACAGAGGGATTGAGGGCCCTGCTCAAGGAGCTTTCATTCTACAGGGAGTGAGGTATAGTGACACAAAAGGTAAGGTTAGGGATAGGGGTAGAAAAGTAGGTTGCTAGAACAGCATTCACTGAGGGCTTAGTGGGTGTGTTTTTTTGGCCTTTTTCGACAGTTGCAGAAGAGGAATCAGGATGCGGGGAGGGAAAGCTTTTAACAGTTTAATTGCTATGCTCTCCTTAAGAAGTGAATTTTCAATTATTATTTTTGAAGGAGCAGAGAACAGCACAGAAAGTCTAGCGGAGAAGGGAAGGGAGTTCCACAGGGATGGTGCAGCCCTAGCGAAGTCTTGAAGGCAAGCATCAGAGGTGGGAGTATGGACAGAGGATAGACGTAGGTCTTCAGCAGAGCGTAGTGCAGTTATACCATTAGCGATGTATTCTACACTGCCAGAATTGTGTAAGTCATAATATCTTATAATGTCCATTGAGAGAATTAGTTAAATGAATCTAAGAGATTATTTTTTAAATCATTTTGATTTCTGGATTATTTTAACAAAAACAATGTAATGTAGCTATATTTATCATAGCAGTAGTCCTGGATCTCTTGAGGCTCATAATGCATTGTCAGGGAAATACCCACCAGTCTTCAATGAATTGTTCAGGTAAACAAAGATGGAAATAATATCTCTAGTTTCATATTCATATCTGTATGTATGACTCCCCCTCATTTCTTCCTTCCTTTAAGTATGTTTTTTACACCTCAGCGATATATGTTTAGAATGTAAAATTATGTGTAAAGTGTTAATATTATTTTGTTTTTCTTCTTAGGTCAAGTACACTACACAATCCAGAACCGACCCACAATTTTCATAGACCTTCCATGTTTGACGATAGAGCCCCTATTTACCAGTTCTATTCTGCTGTCCCGAGTTTATTCCTTGGCCCTACTTTAAGGGACACCAGTGAATTGTCTAGAGAAAGCATACTGCAAGCACATAAGCATGAGCACAAGAAGTGCTCATGCTATACGAAGACTAGAATTGTGAGGCCCACCTTAGTGGGCCAGTCGGCAATGGCAGCTAGCTTGGCACCAGTGACCAAATTTTATGAATCAGTTTGCAATCAGTAGGACACATATTCTAACATTTATTCTTTGCACCCATGATATAATCAGTTTTGCCTCGATAAAATCTTAAACATGAATTGTTCAATAAATTAGGTTACGAGAGTTCTATAGATTTCAAGGGCATATCTGCCTCTTATTAGAGAACATTTTGGATGTAAATATTGAGACAGTGTGAGGAGCAGTACAATGCATGCCAGAAGGTTTAATATATTCCAGCAGCACTGATTAAACTAATAAGTACAAACCTTTTTTTTTTAAGAGTACACAATATTTTGAAGAGGAATATACTAAAGGCTAAATATCATATTAAGGACATTTTAGTAAAAAAATATGTTTTTACTTTATAGGGATAAACACACAACATGTATAAAGTACTCCATTCAACATTAAATCATATAGATCACTTGAAGAAGAACTTAAAAATCTGATTATTTCCTACAGTCAATAAAATACTGTAAACAGTGTCAGTTTTTAAAACGGAGTCAGAGTTCTTACGGGAGCAGGTACATCGTGAGCTTGAAAGGCGAAAGTCTGAATAATACAGGACAGAAAGAACATAATGGATTAGAAGAGGTATAGCATTCCAGAAAACAAGGTCCCACATTATTCTATCACCTTCAGTGAACAAATAATTTTAACTTTAAAATATAGAGAGTCATATTTACACAGCCACAACATTAAAACCACTGACCGTTGACGTGAATAATATTGATTATATTATTACAACGGCACCTGTCAAGAGACGGGATATAGAGAGCCCATAATGACACTGTCCACTGCCAAAAACGCAGACAATGGGGCTATACATTGGCGCCAGATACCCCAGGACACATTCAGATGTCTTGTGGAGTATATGCCTTCATGCCTCACAGCTGTTTTGGTAACATGAAGGGGACCTGTACTATATTAAGCAGGTGGTTTTAATGTTGTGGCTAATCAATGTATGCTCTTCAGATATTTACTGTACTCTTTGTTTTGTGCAGATTCACCTTCATCTTGCCAGTATGCCCAGTAATGCCAGTAGCCACTTAGATCTAATATGATTTGATGAACATTTTAAATAAATGGTACTTTATTTAATCTCTACACATTAACTTAGTCTGGTACACTCTCGTAGGAGTAACAGTGACTATTTCTACCACTTTAAATTTTCTCCAAAAATTCCCCATCTACCTATTCACAAATATGTCAATGGATATTACCACATTTGTTAAACCTGTGGAAATGTAACTGCAAAGTGGAAGCAGCTACACAAATTCCTCATTCTGTATGAATACATAGCAGAAGTGCAATCAGTTTGTGGGAACTTACTGATGCAGTCGTTATACATGCTATTTAGTTAATGAAACAGGGGAAAATACTAGCAAGATTCATCTGCATGCAAAACAATAAGTAGATGCATATTTGTGAAACTAGATTTTGTATATTTTTAGACAGATCTTTGCACATGCTATGATTATACACATGGCATACATGCTCAATGTGTCATCAATAATTATGCAGCAACTTAAAGGGACACTAAAGTCACCAGAACAACTACAGCTTAATATAGTAGTTGTTCTGGTGTGTATAATATCTCCCTATAGGCTTTCTAATGTAAACACTGCTTTTTCAGAGAAAAAGCCTAGGAACACCTTTAGTGGCAGTCACTCAGACAGCCACTAGCAGTGCTTCCTGGGTCAGTGCTGCACAATGTGCAGCACACATGTACAGCATCTACATGCCCTGCATTGCTTTAATGCATCTCTATGAGGAGATGCTGATTGGCACAGGCAGCATTTTGCCGAAATAGCTTTTATTGCTTTCCTATGGGAAAGCATTGGATTGAATGAGATCATTAAGACAGATGATCTCAGCCAAGGAGACGGCGTAGAACCAGCTGTGAAGAGACTGGCAAGGTGTTCATAAAAAGGTGAGTTTTACACCTTTTTAAAGTAAGCAGAAGTGGGCTGGGGGTCTAAACGCCGATTTTAAAAAACTCTAGTGTCAGGAATACATATTTGTATTCCTGAGGCTATACTGTTCCTTTAAAATTCACAAAATACCGGTTGGGTAACAGTGTGATCTTTAAAGATGAAGCACATGTACCTATGCTTGCCATTAAAACACAATTGTATAACATTTGGGAAATAAATAGCTAAACTTATTTGGTAAAGTGCAAAATTATAGTCAAAATGTATTATTATGATTATTATTATGTTATTAATATAGCGCCATCAAATTCCGCAGCGCTTTACAATGCGTGGACGAACAGACATGTAGTTGTAACCAGACAAGTTGGACACACAGGAACAGAGGGGTTGAGGGCCCTGCTCTATGAGCTTACATGCTAGAGGGAGTGGGGTAAAATGACACAAAAAGGTAAGGATAGTATTAGAATAGTGGCAGTTGCAGAAGAGGAATCAGTTGGGAGCTATTAACAGTTTAATTGATACGCTTTTATGAAGAAGTGGGTTTTTAACGATATTTTGAAGGAGTGGAGACTGTGTGAGCATCTAACGGAGGAGGGAAGCGAGTTCCACAGGAACGGTGCAGCCCTCGCGAAATCTTGAAGGCGAGCATCAGAGGTGGGAGTATGGACAGAAGATAGACGTAAGTCTTCAGCAGATCGTAAGGGCCTAGACGGGACATACTTGTGTATAAGGGAGGATAGCTAGGTGGGAGCAGCATTATGTAGCAATTTGAAAGCAAGAACCAGAATTTTAAATTGAGCTCTATATTTTATAGGAAGCCAATGTAGGGACTGACAGAAGGGTGAGGGATGGGAGATGCGGGCGGACAGGAAGATGAGCCTCGCTGCCGCATTCATTATGGACTGTAACGGTGCAAGTTGGGTGCATGTAAGACCACTGAGAAGTGGATTACAGCAGTCAAGGCGAGAAAGGACAGTGGAATTGACCAACACCATAGTCGCTTCTGGCGTTAAGTAGGGACGGATGCACGCAATGTTTTTTGAGATGAAAATGACAGGATTTGACGATAGATTGAACATGAGGCTTGAAGGAGAGGTCGGAGTCAAAGAGAACACCTAAGCAGCGAGCCTGCGTGGTGGAGCTGATGGTAACACCGTTGAATTGGAGGGAGACAGACACAGAAGTAACAACACTTGAGGGAGGAAAGACCAGAATTTCAGTTTTGGTCAAGTTTAGTTCAAGGAAGTGGGCAGCCATCCAGTTAGAAATAGCAGAGAGGCAGTCAGAGACACTAGTCAAGAGGGACGGGGAGAGATCAGGAGAGGACAGGTAGATTTGCGTGTCATCTGCATAGAAATGATATTGGAAGCCAAAGGAGCTAATGAGTTTCCCAAGGGAGGCAGTATAGATGGAGAACAGTAGGGGACCAAGGACTGCACATTGGGGGACACCAACAGAGAGGAGTTGGGGAGAAGAAGCAGAGCCAGAGAAAGAAACACTGAAAGAGCGCTGGGAGAGGTCGGAGGAGCACCAGGAGAGAGCAATATCTTGTAGACCGATATTGCGGAGGATGAGAAGAAGCTGTAGATGATCAACAGTGTCAAAAGCCGCAGACAAGTCAAGGAGAATTAGGATAGAGTAGTGACCACGAGATTTTGCAGCGAGTAGAGAATTGGAAACGTTAGTCAGTGCCGTTTCCACAGAGTGCTTAGCGCAGAAACCAGACTGAAGCGGGTCTAGCAGAGAGTTGGACTCGAGGAAATCTGTTAATCTCGCATACACAATTCTTTCAAGGATCTTGGATGCAAAAGGCAATAGTGAGATAGGACGATAGATATGTAGCATAATTTAGGGGTAAAATTCTAAGTCATGATGGAAACCAATGGACTCAACAGCAACATTCAACTAGTTTCCACTTTTCAAGTGGTATTTAAAGGAGAGATACTGTCAGTGGACTGTGAGTATAAGAAATCACACCACCTTACTCACACCTTCACTGCATCAAATGCCACATGAAATTGGATCCTGGCTATGCTGCTGCAGTAAAACCATCAATGATATAGGGATGAACATATTACAGTTAGCCTCCAAAGCAGAGAGAATTGGTGAGCTGGAGGGAGAGTAACATCATTTGGACCTGTATAACTGAGTGAGGGGAACAGGAGATAAAATGGGTGATGGAGAGGGGATGTTAGATAAAGCCAACAGTGAAGGAAAAGGGCCGATGGAGGATGGTAGGATGGAGTCAGAACAGGATGAGTACAAAGTGGAATGAGGAGGGGGAAAATGCATTTGATGGGGAACTGGAATAAACAGAATGGAGATTTAATGAGTGGTTGGAACAAGGTGTTTAGGAACTCTTTAATATGTAGAAGAGATGGAGATGGATTGAGAAGGAGCAAATTGGTTGAGGGAGATGAGTAGAGCTGGAGAGGAATGAACATGATGAGTGGAAGGAAATTAAATGAAGATGAGGGGGAGTAATAATAATATTAGTAATAGAATTCTAGAAATATTATTGTGTGCTAGTCTGGTCATAAAACCCATCTCTGTTTACTAACATAATAAGAACTGTAAAACCACAAATAATCATGTGCATTGCTGATTGAGTGAAGCCAGATTCATTCTATAAATCTATCTGAAGGCTGTAAGAGGACAATCACAAAATGCAAAAGAATGTTTCTTAAAACTCAAGTTTTGTAATCCACTATTACAAGAATGGGACCCACTCACAGATGCCCAATAAAAAAAAAAAAAATGTAAAAAAATATGTACAATTAAGTATACTGCACAAATATAAATACGTATAAAAAATAAAAAAAATAAATCAAATAAGTGGAAGCTTCTGAATTAACTGAAATACCCAAGCTACTAAAGGCAAACAGTAAACAATAATTGATGCATTTATTTGTTATAAAAAATAATTGTCAAAGTTTACATTATAAACAAAGATTAGCGATAAAATCACACATCCTGGAGTGCTAAGTAACAAAACGTCAAAACCTCTAAACTGATGGCTTTATCTTCTACGCTCATACTCATAGTGAACTATAAATGCTTTATTCTGCATTATTCATATACTAGTTTTAGAACTTACTTTGTGACATTATTCCTGAAAAAAAATCCACTATCTGACTACACGAGGTCATGAGCACTTTCCATTGGCTGACAAATAAATAAAGGTACATTACAAAGGAGAGGGGTTAATAAGTTCCTTTTCTGACACCCACCTTTTTCCTTAATCTGTAATGTAGCTCTTACTCTGAGGTTAAACACATTATAGGGTGAATCATGCTACTAAGTAAGTGAGAATTTAACAGACGCTTTCAAAGAACTCTTACTGATGCTTGATGGAACCCTAATATGACATAGTGTTCATCAGGAATTTCACAGATTGTTGGCTAAAAATAAAACTGGCTAATCATCATTAATGACATTGAGGAACAAAATAATGAATGAAAAATATTTTGTGGTTTTGTATTACACGACAAATGTCTGCTGACCTTTTTGAAATAGTTCTTCCTATGTGGATCACAGGTAATCGACACAAATTGTTCACTGGAAATTTCAGTCAGCTCAGAATTTTTCACGATTTTTCATAGTTTCTTTTAACTCTGACATTTGTCTTTGAACTTGTGAGGAAAACCAACAAAGAGTCTAATTAAGGATAACAAAAAAAGATAATTGTTCTAATAATCCAATAAAAATAATGGTTTCAGGCAGTATATTATTCATGTATAAATATTTACCGGGAATGATACATTGAGATTTCTCTTGTTTTCAAGCATGTCCTGGGCCCACAAACACTACATTATAATGTAATATATAAACGAATATTCAGCATAAAGCAACTTCAGAAAGTGGTGGAAGCAGAGGTATTGCTAGGTAGCAAAAGCAACATCACCTTCAGCCGAATGGTATTTTTGATAGCCCTTCCCACAAGTATTAATTTAAGCCCCTTCTTAAGTGGAACTGTCATGCCGAATTTACCTTTCTCCTATTGTCTCCTCTTCTCTTCCTCTCAGAATTTGCTCTAATTTTCTATATTTCTGATCTAGTTTTCTTTAAAACATAAGGAAAAATAGGAACTACTGTGTCTTGTGTATTTTGCCTTGACTTTCTTTGACCAAATGAGGAGTTTAAGTCAGCTCAATTTCCTGTGTCAAAGAGGAGGGTGAGTATTGTGGACACATCATCCACTTGTAGGGTATTCAATATGTAACCGGATTGAACCAGTTTAGTTTATTGTCCACCTGGTTACACATTCCAAGCAAACTGGAAGTTTCTTGTCGGTTCCACAGTTGGACACATCTGGACACCTTTTTTTGTAGTTTCTATTCTATATATACTATATACTATATATTTAAGGGATAGTCCA
Organism: Pelobates fuscus; assembly: GCF_036172605.1. NCBI lineage: Eukaryota > Metazoa > Chordata > Amphibia > Anura > Pelobatidae > Pelobates > Pelobates fuscus. The sequence goes on from NC_086322.1 coordinate 148,181,072, forward strand.
GATAGGATCTTTTTTTTCTCAGGGGCTCTTTCTAGCTCTCTGTGTCTGAGTGAGTGGATGGAGGCCAGATTGTCATCAGTGTGACCAGATTATCTCCCAGAGCTGAATTGTCACAGGAGTGTCACCAGTGCCCAGAAGTAATCTTATTGAGAGGAGCCGGCAGTTAGTGTGAATCAGTGGCGATTGTCGCCACCCCCCCCCCCCCCCAAGGTTCTCCCCTTCCGGCTAATGCAGGGCTGGCATTGTCCAAGTGCCAGCCCTACAATACTCCTTCATGGTCCGGAGGTGAGATCAGATCTCCCTGCCCGGTCCGTAGGCACTGTGCGGGCAGCCGGCAGGGAGGGAGAGAGGACGCGGGAGCTCAGCCTGCAGCTCCTCCAGGTCCTTCTCTCGCGAGCATGGAGTGTTGCCATGGTTACCACTGCAACGATCCTGATCTCGCGAGAGTAAACTCTAGCCCTGGAGCTACAGCTAGAGTTCACTCTAACCACTCGGACCACCAGGGATTCCCCACAGACCACCGGGGATTGAGAAATATCCCCCCTCCTCCCTCAGTAAAGGTAAGAAGGGAGGGGGGACATAAATATATTTATTTTATTAAATTTTAAAAAAAATTATTAAAAAGCCTCCCTACCCGCCTTCCCCCATGCACACACTGCCCCACACACACATACAGTGCTCCCCATACACACATTGCCCCACACACACACTGCCCCCCACACACACACACACATACAGTGCCTCCCCATACACACACTGCCCCACACACACATACAGTGCCCCCCATACACACACTGCACCACACACACATACAGTGCCCCCCCCATACACACACTGCCCACACACATACATACAGTGCCCCCCATACACACACTTCCCCACACACACATACAGTGCCCCCATACACCCATTGCCCCAAACACACATACACTGCAACCCTGAGATACACACTGCAACCCTGACATACACTGACGCCCTCACACACACTTCACTGCACACACACACACACTGCACCTTTCACACACACACACACACACTGCACCTTACACTTACACTTTACCCCTCACAAATATCACTGCTCCTATGCCCTATATCCCAGCAGACCCCAGGTAAGTTGTCAAACTGTTCTTAAACGGTTTGACTACTTACTCTGGGATGGGATCCTGGCACTACTGGCACCATAACTGAGCTGTAGTGGTTATTGTGCCTGGATTATTTCTTTAAATAATTTACAAGTGCCCCTCTCGAGATCAGGCTCTGGATCCGCTACTGGTGTGAATGGACTAATGTAACGTGCATTGCTGATAATGAACATTGCAAGTGAACAAAATCTACATTGTATTATCTCTCCTGCGCATTTTACTCAATACAAGTTGTTCTGTGGAAAGGATTGAGTTGGTGAGCCCCTTCGAATGTAAAACCTGGTTAAGTGGTTCAAGAGGCAAATAGGTATTTGTATGGAACCATTGGTAGCAGTTTTTGTGAGTGCTTGGAGTAGGGGTACAGAAAGAGAACAGAAGTATTAGTTTTAGTATAATTAATAGTATCACTATTACTATTATTTATAACAACAAATGGTGTAATGACCTAAAAACATGTTTTATATATCACATTGTGAAAGCAAATATTTGATCAAAATATTACATAAATATATATTTAAAAATGACACACCTGCTGTATTTCCCCCAAACAATGCCGGTTTAACTCTCCACCCACTGAATTAAAACCCTGACCCATTGCATTTTAAAACGTGATGTTTGATTTAAAAAATGGTGCATTAAGGTGGCACGGTCACACATGATATAATCAGGGGTGTTATTTCACTCTCAGTATTGCAGGTGACTGGGGGTCAAAATTAAACCAAGACCATTTCTTATGAATGAAAAGATACAAATATTCCAATATACTATAAAAGACACATATCACCAACTAGAAAATTATACAAACAATATATATATACTAGTGTTTGCTTATTTTACATATTGGTGTCCTCCTGTGTAAAATCATATTGTGTAGATTTTGCCCTGGTGGCAACAGGGTGTGTTCATAGTGACCAACTTAAATCAGTGATCCATGTGATTCATATACACTTATGTTGTATGCCCTCCACCAAAATAATTGTTGACACTGGTTATACTATACTAAATTGCAAGAGCTGGGCTTAGTAGCTGCAAGCGTTAGTAATGAAATTGAAGTGTTCCCAGACACATTACATACAGGTATGTTGTTTAATTTTTAGTTATCCTGCATAATTTATTGTTCAAGTACTCTCCAGATACAGTGACTGATATTCAGTAATCATGAGTGTCTTTTCTCAAAGAGAACTTTTAATCTAAATTTTAATATAGCCTCAGTAATTAGCCCTGTCAGTGCCATGTTAATGTTTAACTATGATTACTAATTTCCCATAAATTCAGTACTCTTTGTTTCTGACCCTGAGCAACACCTTACAATTCAGAGCCTATTTTGGAGACTTAGAAAGGTACAAATAACACGATCAGCAATCATTTTTAAATTGTTGTACTTAACTTATATTGTTGATCTTTATTTCACTTCTTTTCTTTTCTTTTAAACACAGTGCCCTATGCCATTTTTTTCGGTTATCATTTGGGATTTTCTTGTTGGACTTGGGGCTTGATCAAGAAAGCACTAGTATTTTCCTGCTCAATTTAAATTGATGTAATCTGTGCTTTTTGTTGGTTTCTGCAAAAGTAATGTTATTGTTTTATTCATTCATATAATGTACGCGTTTAGTATAATGTGCATGTTTTTTTCTTAACTCTTACTACTTTGATTTCACAGAGTAATGCAGAAGTTCTACATAGACAAGAATATTTGCCTTCCGCCTAATTTCACAGTAAAGCAGAATAAGCACCTGATGGTAGAAGTAAATGATCTCTTTTGATTCAGTAACACATACATGGCTGTGTTTCCCATAAGGCAGAGTAGTCACCTATCTACAGGTGTATGTCCTTTAGGGGGTGCCTCTTTTCAGTATTTACATTGTACATTTGAGATGTTTAAGTGGAATGGTGTTGAACAGTAATCACCAGGAGTGTAGAGCTAGCTGCAGAAACAACTATAGAAGTTTAAACCCTATCCATGAAGTTAAAATATTCACTTCCCATCTGCCCACAACAGCCTCACACAGGAAATGCCTTGCAGGAGCACAGGGATTACACTAAGTGATGCACACTGTATAATAGCACCTATAGCTCTTCAATAAACCATTGGAGGCTGACTGGACTTTAGAAGAGAGCAGAGGGTGAGTACTTTGCAAATAAGCCTTGAAAGGCCACGTGTCCTGAACACTCTTTTTCCTTAACCCTAAATGTAACCACTCCTAAGACCCATACAAACCCATTTCTTAGTCCCCAATTTAAGCACTCAAAACCCAAACCTGAAAAAAACCCTTTACATTAATATTAGTTTTAACTCCTTTTGAAAACTAAATACCCTGTGTCTCCAATCCTTAATTTAATTCACCTCTAACCCTATATATAATCAAAATATTAACCTTAAACCCAATAATCTTCAACACCCCTATTACCATATCTATAACCCCTGTCAAACTTTTAACCTTTGTAACACTAATCACCATGTGTATTCTAACTCTGATGTTAACCCATTTCAAATGTTACGCCCTCCCCTCCCCCCCCCCCCTCATCCCCCTTTACCCTAACTACATCAAATCTAATATCTGACTTTCCACAGTAGGAAAGTACTCAGGAATCTTTTCAAAAGCATAGTTTAAACTTGTATGAAGAACCTTTAATGCGTGGTTCCACCACAGGACCTTCATCAGGACTTTATAACAAGTAATTTTCATGAATAAATATAGGTGTGTGCAGTCAACATGAGGCAGGTATGTTCTTGATCACCCAACTGAGATCATCACTCTGGTGTCTGAATGCAGAAATGCTGAAGGAGCCAGACTAAATCCAAAATGCAACACATGCATATTAGTAGGGCAAACATAAAGCATGTCCAAAAATAATGAAGACAGTTTTTTTTCATTGAGCCCCCTGGAGGCATGGGTGTCAAACTTATGTATCCAAAAAGCCTTACGGCATAACCCTTCCAGTGAACGATTGCAACCAGAGATGGTTCTGGCATGTGGTCTAGACCCATACATCTCAAAGTGGGTAATTCATGATTTGGTTCTAAAACATGCTGTGCCACCAGTTTTTTTGAGAAATAATTTTTGAAAGCAAGGCATCATTCTCGGTTTTTCTGACATGTACTAAACTGCACGTACAAAATATGCAGTGGATTATGTGGGTAGTAGTACAGATGATCAAAACTAAAGAAAAAAAGAAAAGTTACTTGCACACTATCCTAAATCCTTATGTACACTTAAATAACTGGAGTTTTTTTATTATCACTCCAATGGCTATTTAAGTGCAAAATCACATATGAATTGGGGCTGAAGTGTTCTATAGTCATTGGTGCCGCCCAGAGTAGTGGGAGTTTAGCTCAGGGATTAATTTTGTATGCTTGTATTTGCTTTTGTATTACACAGCCCTGTTGCGATGCTGTCGCCCATCCCATGTGTTCCCTATAAAGGGTTAATAAGTATGTAGGGGTTTAGAAAAATACCCCTCTCGGTCTCAGAGATTTTACCTTATGGCTGAAGACAGCAAGGTGAATTGTTAGTGTAGGACCCACCTAAGAGGTTTGCCTTGACATGGCTGGTGAGCTGACACTTAAATGGCCATTGAAGTGACACTTAAAACCTCCAGTTATATAAATGTGCATAAGGATTTTGGATAGCGCGCAAGTAACATTTTTCTTTAGTGTTTATTGTATGTATTGGGGCTGATGTGTACTATAGTCATTGCTGCCGCCCAGGAGTAACGGGAGTTTGAGCGCAGATAATCTAATGTCTCAACCTTTGAACCATGTGGCAGCATGTGTAACTGCAATCTGGGAACTATGCCCACAGGGCTATAGCTGTATCTACTCCTACAAGGGTTACAAGGAAACCATTATGATGCCCACATAAATCCACCTCAATTTAGTACGAATATTGATAGGTAGTGCTTATCTACCTAAAGTCACCCTTTAACCCCTTAATGACATTAGGACATTCCATGCTGTCCTCCACAAAGTGGGATTTAATGCCATTAGTACAGCATTGAATGTCCTAACAATTTGGTGTGAGCAGGGGTAAATGGGGATTTAAATGTGAGACCATATTTAGTGGCCCAAAACTGAAAAATATATGCATAGAGTCTTTGAAATGCATAGAGTCTTTGAAATCATTTAAAATCACTGCAGCTAAGCTCAGTGGCGCTCACCTATGGTGATTCTTTGTCTGCAGCAAGTCTGAAGGAGAGCTCAAGTTTCTGAAATGACCTTGACAGGGTCTCTTTGCATTCCCCTTTTTATGGAACAGGCGGTTACTTGACTTCGGACCTGTCCCACTAAGTGATCTCTCCTTTCTTATCTGTTGCCTAGGCACCATCCAGGCAGGTATCAACTTCTCTGTCTGTGCGCCTTCTTCCAGGAAGGTATTAACTTCTCTGCCTGCGCTCCTTCTTCCAGGAAGGTATTAACTTCTCTGCCTGCGCTCCTCCTTCCAGGCAGGTACCAATCTCTCTGCCTGTGCTCCTCCTTCCAGGCAGGTATTGAACCCTCTGCCCGTGCTCCTCCTTCCAGGTAGTTATTGAACCCTCTGCCTGTGCTCCTCCTTCCAGGTAGTTATTGAACCCTCTGCCTGTGCTGCTTCTTCTAGGCGGGTACCAATCCCTCTGCCTACGCTCCTCCTTGCAGGAAGTTATCGACCCCTCTGCCTGTGCTCCTCCTTCCAGGCAGTTATTGAACCCTCTGTCTGTGCTCCTCCTTCCAGGTAGTTATTGAACCCTCTGCCTGTGCTCTTCCTTCCAGGTAGTTATTGAACCCTCTGCCTGTGCTCCTCCTTCCAGGTAGTTATTGAACCCTCTGCCTGTGCTGCTTCTTCTAGGCGGGTACCAATCCCTCTGCCTACGCTCCTCCTTCCAGGAAGTTATCGACCCCTCTGCCTGTGCTCCTCCTTCCAGGCAGGTTCCAATCCCTCTGCCTGTGCTCCTCCTTCCAGGCAGGTACCAACCCCTCTGCCTGTGCTCCTCCTTCCAGGCAGGTATTGAACCCTCTGCCTGTGCTCCTCCTTCCAGGCAGGTATTGAACCCTCTGCCTGTGCTCCTCCTTCCAGGCAGGTATTGAACCCTCTGTCTGTGCTCCTCCTTCCAGGCAGGTATTGAACCCTCTCCGTGTGCTCCTCCTTCCAGGCAGGTATTGAACCCTCTGCCTGTGCTCCTCCTTCCAGGCAGGTATTGAACCCTCTGCCTGTGCTCCTCCTTCCAGGCAGGTATTGAACCCTCTGCCTGTGCTCCTCCTTCCAGGCAGGTATTGAACCCTCTGCTGTGCTCCTCCTTCCAGGCAGGTATTGAACCCTCTGCCTGTGCTCCTCCTTCCAGGCAGGTTCCAATCCCTCTGCCTGTGCTCCTCCTTCCAGGCAGGTACCATTCCTTCTGCCTGTGCTCCTCCTTCCAGGTAGTTATTGAACCCTCTGCCTGTGCTCCACCTTCCAGGTAGTTATTAAACCCTCTGCCTCTGCTCCTCCTTCCAGGCAGGTATGAACCCCTCTTCCTGTGCTTCTCCTTCCAGACAGGTATCAACTCCTGTGCTTGTGCTGCCTCTACATACTGCATCTACAAAGGCAGGTGTAGCACTTAGCGGCGCTTCTTTCCAAGACTGAATGAGAGGATTCCTTTTTAAAGAATCAGAGAGCAGCAGAAGCACAGGGGACAGAGCTAAATGGTGTTGGATACAAGACTTTGAGGATAAACCCTTTGTGACCTCCTGACACCATAACAACGTCATTACAAGTAAGTTGTTATAGTGCCCTTTGGGATTCCTCTAATGTGGATTCGAAGCATAACTCATTTTAGCATTTTACACTACTCAGTAAAATCAAATTGCCCACAGAATGACATACATTTGCATTAGCAGGCAGCTTAAGGTTTTTCAAATTGACTATTTTTGTCCATTTTAGTGGTAATACTGTTTTCTGCATATGTCACAAACAATTTACTATTTCCTTCTAATGCTTGTCACTGCTACTGCAGTGAATTCCCCCAACTTGCGTTCACTTGCACTTCCTGAGTACAATAATGCCCCTCACTGGAAATTATTATTAGGCATTTGCGAAGCTAAAGTGCCATATGAGGCATGTCCATTTATTTCTGGTTATAGTTTTAACATATTGATTTGTCATAGTGGGGTCAGTGCAGGAGCCCACCAATTGTATTTGAAAAGTAGAGAACCCATGGTATTTCATTTAGAGTATTTAAGCCATTAATTGAGCAATATCAAGCAGATATATTCGTGAAAATATATTAATGAAATAAGATAACAGAAAGCACATAACTGTTTATATCAGTTTGCAGAATATGTTTAATCATGTTAAACATATTTAATCTAGGTTTATTACAATATTCTAAAACAAAACAAATGCATATAAAATATAAAAACCTTCCAAGCAGCTCCCGAGATGTATTTCGCCACTATAGCGGCTTTTTCAATCGGTATTCCTACTCAGGTATACCTTCCTGCTTTTAAATGTTCGAAAATGTTCTTGTTGGTCCGTTTCGTGCATTGCACGCCAATCCTCAGTGTCCCCGGTGATGTAATTTATTCCCTGTTGGTGATATTAATCTAAATCACGTGAACCGGAAATAGAGCGGCGGATTCCCCGTCACGTCACTTCTGGTTATCGGTCCACCATCTTTGTAGAGGGCAACATTCCAGGAAAGTGGATGCAGTAGTGTATACATATATCGTCCATCAGAAAGTCCCATATACACGGAAAAAGTGTACTCAGAGGATTGCAAATATGTAAATAAAGACAGAGAGAGAATAAAAATTAATGAATATATCATTTTAAATATATATTGACAAAGATTAATATAACCATAGAATACTGCTTAAAAAAAATTACTAAATGGATATTAAGATGTATACGAAAATAACATATATAAAAGACTAACAACTAATAAAATATTAAAATATGGCATAGAAGATTATAAGAAATGGCAAAACTCAAAATCACTGTTAAGTCCATGAGGTTTTTTTTACACTAGATCCTCTCATGTTTTTGTGTATCACAAGTGCAACAAAGACTCAGAGGAAGAGGGACAGTGTCACCGTAGTACACAACCACTTAAGGGATCTGAGCCATTCCTATGTGGCTCAGCTACATGTGAGTGTACACTCTATATATACTTACTTATCATTTAACTGCACTGGAATTCTAACACTGTCAATGTGAGTATTTCATAAAGATTTTTTTCTTTATTTTTTTTAAAAACAAATGATCATATTGATGACTGTCCCAGAAAAACCAAAACGCTTAAACCCTACATACAATATCGACTGCATGGTGTATTATTAAATTCTTCATAACAAAGTTGTGCTTATAGTTGCATCTATCTTAATTTTTCTATTGTGGTTTAAGCAATATGGTTTTATAGAATGGACACAAGCAGTGATGATTGCTTTCATGTGTTCATTTGAGTGCTAAACACAATTTTCCTTTCATTCAAATAGAAAGACGAATATGCAAATATATGTATAACAATGCTTGTGAACCTGCAGTTCTGTTCTTTAGTGTGGCAAGTTGTGGTCAGACTGAACTTAAAATATTTCTACTAAATTCCTTTGACGGTTGGCAATGTGAAATGTAGCATCATCACTTACTGATTTCATCAAAAAAGAGAAAAAGACAAAATGATGGTGCTTTTGAATAATGATTATAGATCAAAATATTATAATTCAGCACTTTATTCACTTAACAGTAAATTGTTGTGAATTGAATTAAAAATTTTAAGAGAAAAGGTTGAATATATTAGGTTAAAAATAATATCGAAATCAGCTATGGTCTCAGCATGTATTTTTATTTTACACATATTTTAGCCTTCATTTTGAAATGTGGCCTTCAACTCAACAGAATTGACTGTTTAGTGGGGAAATCCATTACATTTAATTGTAGGGGATTGAGCAGCTCAGTTCTTTTTTCTTCTTTACAGCTGATGTGTCTAAAATGTGCAATTTCCATTTCAATTCTCCACAATTAAACGATTAGTGAATAAGTAAGTGCAATGCATGCCAACATGTGATTGCACTATAGAAGATTATATAAATCTGGAGAAAGTAAAAAAAAAAAAATCAAATAAAAAATAAATATAAAAAACGTTTGGTGTGTGTCATTTTATTTTAGTAAAATTGTCAGTTTTCTGCTTGTGCAGAGCCAACAGCTGAGTAACAACTCATAAACTTAAAGGAACACTCCCAACACCTAAAGCAAGGGGTTCCGAAAAGATAGATCCCCAGATGTTTTAAAACTACAGCTTCCGTGATGCTTTGGCATTCTAAAAGCATGCAAAGCCTCACGGGAGTTTTAGTTCTACAACATTTGGGGATCTACCTCATTGGGCACCCCTGACCTAAAGCATTTTAGCTCTTTTTGTCACTTTCAATAGACATTGACACTTATCAATTAACCTCCTTGTTACAACCCCCAGCTGTCAATGCGCGCAATGGTACAGAGCACCTACCTTGCAAAGGCTTCTCATTGAGCTGCATTGGAAAGTCTGTGATTAAACAAGATCAAAACGTCTGGGCTGGGATAAAAGGCAAGGACTTGCAAAGACTGTAGGCAAGAGTCAACATTTGGTTTTAGATATACAGTATCCCAATGCATTCATGTTTTTAATGTGGGTATATCTTCTAAACAGTGATGTATTTATTTATTTGGCAGATAATTTCCCTGTATTACAATCTGTACAGCAAATTCTATTGAAGCAAAAAGAAAACATGCATGGAAGAGAAGGGTAGATAGGCTAAGCCCATAGAGTAAAACTGATTTTAATGTTTAAAAAAAAAACCTCATAGGATTACCGTATATACTCGAGTATAAGCCGACCCGAATATAAGCAGAGGCCCCTAATTTTACCCCCAAAAAACTGGGAAAACTTATTGACTCGAGTATAAGACTAGGGTGGGAAATGCAGCAGCTACTGGTAAATTTCTAAATAAAATTAGATCCTAAAAAAATTATATTAATTGAATATTTATTTACAGTGTGTGTATATAATGAATGCAGTGTGTGTGTGTATGAATGAGGTGTGTGTATGAATGCAGTGTGTGTATGAGTGCAGTGTGTGTGTATGAATGCAGTGTGTGTATGAATGCAGTGTGTGCATGAGTGCAGTGTGTGTATATGAGTGCAGTGTGTGTATGAATGCAGTGTGTGTATATGAATGCAGTGTGTGTATATGAGTGCAGTGTGTGTATGAGTGCAGTGTGTGTATGAATGCAGTGTGTGTGTGAGTGCAGTGTGTGTGTGAGTGCAGTGTGTGTATGAGTGCAGTGTGTATGAATGCAGTGTGTGTGTATGAGTGCAGTGTGTGTGTATGAATGCAGTGTGTGTATGAGTGCAGTGTGTGTGTATGAATGCAGTGTGTGTGTATGAATGCAGTGTGTGTGTGTGTGATGCAGAGCCTTGGTGGGGGTGGGCATTTTTTTTTATTATTATTATAATTTTAATATTAACTTTTTTGTTATATTCATATTTTTTAATTGTATTATTATTATTTTTATTATTAGTAATATTTTATTATTTATATAGTTTTTTTTAATTGGGTGTATATCTAAAACCTGCTTGCAAAACCCTGCAGATCTCTTATCTGAAAGTCAACCCCTTCATCCCTAGCCTTTCTGTGCTTGTCCAATCACAGACTTCCCAATGCAGCTCAATTAGATATTTTAAACTGCTCTTGACAGGAAGATCAGGTACAGGGTACTTTGTTATGTTAACTAAAACATCATAACAATTAGAAAAAAAAAACAACAAATGTAATGTTCATGGAACAACATGATCAAATTGTTGAAACTCCTGTTTTAGGTGGCAATATTTTACATTAAGCGAGCACAATTTTTGTTATATCACTGCTTTTATACCACTCACAAAATGTTTCTCATTTTCTTAAAAGAAAGTTTTGCTGAGCCTGGTCACAATTTCAAACTTAATCATAAAGTGGAGTCAGCAAAAGAAGACAACTTTGATCAGAATTTTGTTTTGACACATTGCTCCGTTTTCTGTTAGCATTTGCATTTAATGTAAAAGTTTCCTATGTATGATGCAAATGTCTATCCAGAAACATGTAAGCAGTGTATAACAACCTATAATGTGTAGAACAAAAATAATGTATTTATTTATTTATTTATTAAAAATTCTTAAGAAACGCAGTCTTATTACCCATAGGGTCTCGATGCGCATACCAGCAATAAAACAGACAAAACAATATCCAGCAAACAACAGCATTATAATCACATGCATTTGAACCAGGTTAAAAGTTTCATGTCATCCCATACGCCTGAGCAAATAAAACTGTTTTTAAGCTCCGGCGAAACTTCAGTAGATCATTCTCAAGTCTTAATGTCAGAGGCAGGGAGTTCCAAAATTGCGCTCCCTGAACATCACTCGTTCTCCCTCCGCACTTTTTCTTTTTAAAATTTGGAATCTTCAATAAGGCTAAATCAGCCGATCTCAAGGATCGACTGGGAGTATAGCGTGTGAATTTATCCTTCAGATAGTCTGGTCCCATACCATGGACTGCCTTATATACCAAACAACCATTTTTAAACAGAACCCGTTCACGAACGGGCAACCAGTGCAAGGCTCTTAATGATGGAGTGATATGGTCATTGCGGGCCACACCCGTAAGTAGCCTTGCAGCTGCGTTCTGTATCAACTGTAGCTTGTGTATGATGTTCTGAGGCAGTCCAATGTACAGAGCATTGCAGTAGTCCAATCGGCTACTGATGATGGCGTTGACCACCGAGATTTGATCAGAGGGGGCAATGAATCTGAAAATAGACCTCAGAAGCTTCAGGTGGTAGTGGCAAGAGCTTACCACCTGATTAATCTGAGGCTTCAGATTAAGCAGGTAACACCAACAACTCTTTAGAGTAATATATGGTAGTATATATCTATACCTATGAGCGCCAACCCCAATGTCTATTTAAAAAAATTTGGAGACATTTGACAAAAATAGTGTCCTTTTTTAAAATTATAGTATGCGCCTTAACTCTTAGTATGCCCCTTAACCCCTTAAGGACCGGACTGTTTAAAAACCTTAGGGCTACAAGTACAAGTAGGAAATTGCTGTTTCAAAATATACATTTTTAAAATGTATCAATAGTGACATTGTAACACTGTTATCTGTCATAAATCTCTGAAAAACACCCCACATGTACATTTTTTTTAAAAGTAGACAACCCAGGGTATTCATCCAAGGATATTTTGACACTTTCTGTGCAGCCATTTTACCACCAATCTTTGCCAAACTGTGCATAGGTAGTTTACTTACTTATTTTTTTTCACATACACTGCAATTCAGGTATAGATTCACATATTCTGTTATGTGCTGCTGCCACAAAACACACTGATTTGTGTTCAGCAACATCTCCTGAGTACAGTGATACCACCCATGCATAGGCTTCCCAGGTTGTTAGGGGGCTAAAAGGCCACATTTGGCAGGTGCGCATATCCATTTTTTAACTTGGAATTTTGACATGTAGTCAACCTGCACCCATGTCCTATTTGGGACAATTTTGAAGCCGCCAATGTATTTTACCCCCATCAAACCGTAGATTTTTTTAAATGTAGACAACCGAGGAAATTTTAAATGGTGGTATTTTAACACCTTTCATGAACTGAATTCTACCACCAGACTTTGTCAAACTTTTGGGTAGTAATTGTTTTTGTGTTTTTTTCACACACATTGTACTTTAGGCGTGAATTAACATATCCGGTTATGTATCACTGGCAAGCAACAACCCAATATGTGTTCAGCAACATCTCCTGAGTACGGTGATACCACCCATGCATAGGCTTGTCGGGTTGTTAGGGGACTAAAAGGCAACATATGGCAGGTACGCATATCTGTTTTCCAACTTGGAATTTTGACATGTATTCAAGTTGCACCCATATCCTATTTGGGCCAATGTATTTTACCCCCCCTCCCCCACCCCCCCATCAAACCATATATATTTTTTTTAAATAGACAACCTGGGATATTTCAAATGGTGGTGTTTAAGACTTTTCATGCACTGAATGCACACATTGTACTTTAGGCATGAATTAACAGATCCTGTTATGTATCACTGCCAAACAACACCCTAATCTGTGTTCAGCAACATATCCTGAGTACAGTGATACCACCCATGCATAGGTTTGCTGGGTTGTTTAGGGGCTAAAAGACCACGATAGAGACTTGTGCATGTCAGTTTTTCAACTTGATATATAGTTATGCTTTGCCTATCTTCAGTTTGGTGTATTTTTGCATTCCCCAGTTAGTGTTAACATCATGAAAGTATATATTTTTATCAAGTAGACATTCCAGGGTATTGTATATGGGGTGTTTTAACATCTTTCCCCCAACAATTGTGCTAAACAAATGTCAGAGAACGTGCATGGTGATAATTTTTGAATTCTGCTTTTTGATTTTAGCCAGCTGGTTATGTTACTGCCAGAAAACACCCCAGTTTTTTTTTCTGCAAAGTCCCCTAAGTACACCTGTGCCCCCCATGCATTGGTTTGCCATAATTTTACAGTAACACATTTTGTGCTTGTCCATGTTGGCTGAATATAGTTTGCTTGCTTTGCTAGGCACATGTTGCGTGTGGTGCATTTTTCCATCCCCCAAGTTGAATTTTTGGTTTGAAAGTATATATTTGTATAAAGTACAAACCAAGGTTTTGACTTCTTTTCCATTTTGCCCAAAATATTCAGAGAGTGTGTGGTGGTATTTTTTCAATTCTGTTTTTTATACATACATTGCTTTTAGATTTCTGCCAGAAAACAAACTTTTTTAACCAAATGTGCAGGTATCAAATGCACCTTTATCAGCAATCTCTAAACTAACTCCTGCAAAAATAATCTAACTGGAAATTTTATGTCAAGACATGGAGGCGCATATTGCTTAACCCTTTCTTTACTGTCCACCAATAGCAGCAAAGAATACAACAGTAAGAAAAAATGGTAACCATAGTGATAGGCCACTCCTATACCAAGTCCCAGTATAATAGTCAGCACCTCCCCACATATTTCCTCTTTCTTTGCTGCTCCACACAAAGATAAGTGCATGAAAAATTTTCTCTTACATATATACAGATTGATTTCTTGTTATTAATGTTATTATTGATTATTTATTTATTTTATTGTTCTTATTAATTGATAGATTCATTATTGCTTGATTTTATCTCTGTTTTCTTTTTCTATGGTTGCTTAGTATTATGCATATGTTTGTTACCTTTGAGCCCAGGGTTCCAGACCTTCTTTGGGATATTATTATTTGTCTCGCTCTCCCTTGAGCTTACTTTTGTTGCTCTTATCTTTTCTCCTTTTCCTTATATCCTTCTCGCCATCTTTAGCTCCATTTCTCCATCTCCCTGTCTATTTGGCACCCTTTTGTGCCTGTTTCTCCATTCCGTTCGGCTGTTTTCATGAATGAATCAAGCCCGTTCTGCTAAATTAATCACAAACACATGCCATTCGTTAGTTTTACCGACATATAGCATCATTCGTATGTTTGACTAATTTTATACGAACGGCCTGCTCGTTCGTCTGTTTTTCTATTCACTCCATTCATCTATTTGCTCATATGAATTTGTCTCTTTTTTGCCGAACGTTCGGCTCTTTAATTTGACGAATTCAAAGGGATTTTTTGGCGCGAATATCGCGAGATTGCTGGCGGCCATTTTCTGACATCCTGTCTTTCTGGCTTTGTGCTCTGCCTCGTGTCTCTTTCTGTCTGTCGGGCCCTGGTGAGCACCCTATATCTACCCTCTTAAGGTTATAACTAGTTTGGGGTGACCCTTTTGTCCCTGCTCAATCAGGGATGGTTGTGAGTGGCTCCCAGAGCAACTCCCCTGTTACTGCAGGTTCCACCCTCATCGATCTGTCTGGGGAACCCATGTTTCATCTGGATGCTCTCCATCATCCGAGGTCGGCGGAATGGCTCCCCGCGGACCACGTGGCACGGTACCTGGAGAATTGGGTACGGAGTCCCCTTAGTAAGGCGGCACGTAATAAGCTCAGGGCAGAATGCCCAAGACCTCTGGTGCCTAGCAAAGTCTGTGAGACCCCCACAGTGGACCCCAAGATGACCCAATTCCTCTCCAAATTGGGATGGAATCCCCGCAAGGGTCTAGATTCCGCACTAATAGTGCCAAGATAAACACCTGGACATTTTTGGTCCTTTGGCCAAACTATTTGACTTGGCTAAAATCACCAGAGCCGAGAACAGGCAGGTTGACCCGGAGGAGCTCAGTGGCTGGGTGCAGAGGGCTATCTGCATAGCAGGCAGCGCTAGTACCTCCCTGTCCATAGAATGGCGTAAAGCCATTCTTTTTAAAATCTAGCCCAAACTAGCTAACCTCGCCCTCACAGAAGCGGGCAAGGATGCCCAGGGCCTGTTATTTGGGGACTCTTTTATTAAGGACCTGCGACGCTTTGTGGGTGGTTTTACAGCCCTAGATAAGGCCCAATCCTCCATGAAGAGAGTATTTCAAGAGCGGGTCTCTACCAGGGCCGGCAGATTCAGGGGTCGTCTGTCCGGCCTTTCCAATTACCACGCTCGTGGATCGGGACGAGGCTCCTACACCCAGAGAACACTGTACCAGAAGACGACACATCAGTCTCCCTTCTTCCCCTCTCGAGGAAGACCATGACGTTCCAGAGGCTTCAGAGGGACGCCCTTACAGTAAGCTTACATCTACCTCATGTTTTTTCAAATATTTGTGTAGGGGCAGACCCTGGTCAACCATCACCTCAGATGTTTGGGTTCTGGGTTTCACATCGAGTTGGTCGACACTCAGTGTCACACACTATTTCGCTCTCAGCGACTGACCGCGCCTTGATATCTCCTGCGAGACTTGCTCCTTCGGGGAGACTGGATGGCGAAGTTAGATCTGAAGGATGCTTACTTGACGGTCTCAGTGGCCAAGACATCCAGGGACTTATTATGCTTACTCTGGAAAGGCGACACCTGGCGCTTCACGTGCCTCCTCTTTGGACTCTCATCAGCTCCTTGGTGCTTCACAAAATTGATGCGCCCTGCCATGGCTTGGTTCGCAGTCAAGGAGTTCGGCTGATCGTCTACTTGGACGACATCCTCATCATGGCACAGGATCCTTTGGTCATCCTGAAGCATCTGCAATGGACGATGGATCTCCTCTCACCTGGATTTCCTCCTCAACTGGGAAAAATCCTGCCTTTCCCCTTCGCAACACATGGAGTTCAACGGTTTCACCGTATATTCCAAAGCAGAATCACTCAGCCTCCCTCCATCCAAGATACGGACCATCCGCAAGGAATTGCGCCGCTCTCTAGCGTGCCCCCAGCTATCGCTGCGCCATATGGCACGGATCATTCGCCTACTGGCAGCGTCAATCCAGGCGGTGTTCCCAGCCCATGTCCACTACCGTGCCCTCCAACGCCTGAAGATTGCACACCTTCGCAGTGGAGCGTCCTATGTGGACATGGTCTCTTTGGATCTCGGAAACTCGGGATTAATTGACCTGGTGGAATGGCTTGGAATGGCAAGGCCATCTTCGGTTCCCAACCGGAGTTCACGGTGGACTCAGATGCAAGTCTCCACGGCTGGGGTGCCCATTGCAATGGTGTGACTACCGGGGGAAGCTGGTCGGCGGATGAATCCCGTCTCCACATCAATGCTCTGGAATTCCTGGCAGGCTCATCCGCAATCTGGAATTTTGAGAATGGGACGGCCAGCACATGCATCCGGCTGCGCATGGACTACATCAATCACATGGGCGGCACGCAGTCGGCTATTGTCGGATATTGCTTGGCCAGGAACCTGGTCGTCCAGGCGGAATACCTCCCCGGAAGCCACAACACTCATGCGGATTGGAGTTCACGCTATCTGTCGAACAGCAGCGATTGGAAATTGGATGTGTTCTCCACTATCTCGTCTCTCTGGGGACCATTTGCCATCGACCGGCTCAATATCCAATTACCTCAGATCTACAGCTGGCACCCGGATGCAACCGCGGAGGCAGTGGACGCCTTCCTGCAAGAAGGTTCACTCCTTTACGCTTTCCCTCCGTTTGCCATGATCCCTCGGGTCCTGCTCCAAGTTTACAGAAAGGCCATCTCCTTGGCTCACCACAGATTTGACGGCTGCCCCGCAGGCCAACACCCTTTGGTGTGCCCCTTGCTTCGGGGCTCGCGCCTGTCGTGTCCCCCTAGGCCTCGATACTCGGCTACTTGGGACGTTTTCTGCATTTTGTCACTTTTTACTTCCTGGCCTCCCAATTCGGATTTCTCCCTGCGACAGCTGTCGGACAATTTGCTCTCCCTTTTTTTTATCTCATTTCATGCAAACAGGTGTCGGATGTTTGTGCCCTGGACTATGATACTAGGTCTTTCACTCCAGATGGGGTGACGTTTAACATCTCCAGATGAACTAAGACTGCTATTCGGTCGGTTTTATATCCGAGTTTTCCAGTTGAACTTCGGATGAGTGCACATTGTTCAGTGTCGTCTCCTCAGCATTTCCTCTCGATTTGTCGCCCCTTTTCTCCTGTGTCCAGTACTACCTTGGCTCGCTGGGTGAAATGGGTGATGTCTCACGGGGGGCATCGGCCACGTCTATGATGAACTCAGGTGCACGTCTGGAAGACCTGATAAGGATGGCGGACTGGTCCCCCTACTTACCTCGGCTGCCCTAATCTGTAGGGTGTTAGATTACCTCCTCTCCACAGCTCTGCTCACATGATCTGGCTGCTGTTCCTGGGACTGCCCAGTAAGTGGTGCCTGGAACTCCTGCAAGACTGAATAGTGGTGAACATGGACTTGCCTCAATCTTGCCGGGTTCTTCATCATCTTCATTGCCGCGGGTTGACCAATGGGCATCTGCTGGTGAGTACGGTACTACTTCTTCCTTACAGTCAGGGGGTCCCTCGCTGGGGGTGGTTCCCATCGGGTCTTTCTGGATCAGTGGGAATAGGGGGCACAAGTGTGCAGGGATTCCCCCTTAGGGGGGCGGTTTGGTCTGCCGCGCAGCGGCCTCAAGTGGTGCAGACTGCGCAAGGGGTTATATGTAAAGTTATGGATTATTTATGTATTTATTTCTGGTTATAATTAAATGATAAAGTTTAATAAATGTTGGATGAGTCCTACAGTCTTATGTTTTAATAAATGCTGTGGCCTGTTCCATCCAAATTCGGTGTCTGTCATTATTGGGTGGTATTTGGGGTAGGCTCCATTATTCTTATTTGCATCACATTCCCCGCTACATCCATACATGTTCTCCACAGTGGGAATGGGGGGTTAAAGATATGAAACTAATAAAACCCAGAAGACAGTTACATAGTTACATAGCTGAAAAGAGACTTGCGTTCATCAAGTTCAGCCTTCCTCACATTTGTTTTTTGCTGTTGATCCAAAAGAAGGCAAAACAAAAAAACACAGTTATGAAGCTCCTTAAAAATCCTAAAATGTCAGTTTAAAAAATATTCAATAGTCAATGGCACAGAGAGAAAACTATAACTTTCTTTATTTGTTTTTGGTAACTCAAGCTCATGCAAACCTTGTTCTGTACCTGGGTTGTTCGATTTCAAGGATACAAAAAAAGTTAAGGGAATCAAATTTATGGCAAGTATCTGATTTGTTGGGCAGGTTGTAGGTCCCCAATGCTTTCCAATACATTGGACAAGAAAAGTGATAGCCGAAACAGCAATGGGTAATTGGCAGTGATTGGCTGAGAGGACTTATCACAACCATTGCCGGTATGAATTGAATTGAAAAGGGGAGTGTAATCTTTGCAATAAAGGGACACTCCAGACCCTTAAATCACTGGGTTCTCTTTCTTTTTTTTCACTTGAGCTAAACTCTAGCAATTATTCAGAGCACCTGCCTTGCAAAGACTTCTCATTGAGCTGCATTGGGATGTCTGTGAATGGACAGATACAGAAAGTCTGGGCACGGTTAGAATGGGAGGGCTTGCCAGGGCTTTAGAGAAGAGATCTGCCGCTTTTGCAAGCTGGTTTTAGATATATCCCCAATGGAAAAAAAAACATAATTAAATGCATACATGCAAAAGTCGTTTAACATATGAGGATAACAAGTCTGATGGACATTGCTGCAATAAACATACAAATAAACAATAATTATATAAATAACAAAAATATATTAAAATGTAGTGTCAACAGGATGATATAATACCTTAAATTTGTATATGATGTATGCGTTCTACGTGAAATATTAAATAAATATTTTTTTTTTTCTTCCTTTGGTCTGACCTGTTTATTTCCTTTAATGATGTAGTGGGCCTGTATTAGCATATAGTTAAATGGTTATCTGGGAGGAAATCAATAAGACGCAAGGATTATAACACTGATGGTGTTTCAGTTTGATCACAGCAGCGTTATTCCACGTAGATGGAAAACGTTGAAGGCGTACAAGCATACACAGAAGAGTTACAGAGAGGAGCACTGCATAAAGTGATTTCCTATCACAAACTGCTGTCTAGGGCAAGGGGAAGATGCAATGCAGGCACAGTGCAGAACTGTTAAAATAGAAAAATTAAAAAAGTTTGATAAAAATGAAAAATTAGAAAAAGAAAGAGTGGGAAAAAAAACAAAGGAGGAAGGAAATTACCCAGACTGATCATTTAGAGTGTCATAGAACTCAGTAGACATAGAGTTCAGATGTCTATGGAATTCTTGGGGTCAAAGGGTATAGAGTTGATATGAAATTCTCCATAACCTTATGAAAGTGAAGATTTTTGAAATGTAAAAACAGAAATAACAATAATATGGATATCAGATATTTTCCATCTGTAATGTGAAGTAAAAATTTAGAGGGAGGGGGGCAGGGCCTGACCTTCATGGCGGTCGGATGCTCCTCCACAATCCGACGCAATCTGACTAAAAAACCTCCAAGGGCAGCCTTTATCGGGACTTACCTACCCTCTGCTATCACCAGGGAGCCTAGGGTTGGGCCCGGGACGAGCCGACGGCCAGCTACTCCCGAGACACTAAGGGAGGCCTAGCGGAACCATTGGGCGGGAGAGGCAGCTGCTCTATTTCCCGGTGCAGCTGAGCACGGCCTCGGTGCAGAGACCTCCAGCAGCCCTGATTCCCCCCCTCTGGACTGGGGGGTTATCCCGGTTCCCACCTAGCCAGCGGACTTACCTGCCTCGCTGCCTCATCACTGTGTAACAGTCCAGCCACATGGAATCAACCAAGATGGCGGACACACACTTACACCAGGGACAAGACCCGAACCGGACCCTGCATGCCTCTTCAGCAGGCTCTGATCAGAGGCTGGAGGAAATCTTTGCGCACTTCTGGGCTAAGCTGGAAGCAAGACTTGGTGCCACTCCACACTTGACCCCAGCGGATGAGCAAAAAGAAAAGCATAGAGAGGTGAGGCCGGCCCTGGGCACAGCAACCCTCCCAGCACCTAGCAACACTCGACCTAGCCCACCCAGACAGGGGCCCCAAGAGGTTGTAAGCCAAAGCGTCGACCACACAAGAAGAAGACCATAGCCACTAAAGTTCCCTGCTATCCCCTTAACGAGATGGACTGGGCTATATATACACCTAAAGATCGTGAGTTGAAGGCGCCGGCCAGCATACATGCCCTGGTTGGAGAATCCGACCTCCCTTGCTCCCATTACACTGGCTCACCGGCGAGATGCGACTACCCCTCAAAGTCTCACCTCAGACACCACTCATGGGACACTCTCCTACCATGGACTTTGGGACTCTCACCTATCCTCTGCCGGGATGGTGTGGGCGAAACTGAACTCGAATCACACAGCCCTGAAAGCGACAAGATAACTCTGCTTGCATATTTGAGCTGTTTCCCGTTGTTTTGAGAGACCCCAGCAGTTTCTAATCTCACTTTACCCTACCTTGCTCCTGCTAAAGAAATCTGTTCTAACGTAAAGTAGTTACTCCAAGTAGATAAGCCAGTTATCATATGTTAAGTTACATGCCAGCAATTTTTATGTATGCTTACTAATACTCACACGTAGCTCAACTTACTATGGATAAATGTGCCTAGCATGAATACTCTACAACAAAAAACTAGTGCTGTATTATCACAATGTCACAAGTCAATTTTACTGTTAGTATTTTATTTCTTTTAAGCCTGCTGTGACATTACAAGTCTGTCTATGATTCATTATATGCACTACAAAAATAAAGAATTTAAAAAAAATAATAATTTTGAGGGAAAAAAACTAATTATTATGAAGATTTTACATAATAAAAAAAAATCAATATCATCCTGCCTTTAAGGTCAGAGTAGCTGAAATGAAAGATGACTTAGAGAATTTTTCAGATTGGCTATTTTGACCTTACATTTTCAAATTCACTTTGAATTTAGCTTGGTTTCTCACGCTAGTGAATAACCCTGCTAAGTGTAAGTCAGATAATATTAAAAATATCCTTTACATAAATACTTGTGTAGGCCACTGCAGGACCTTAATGCTAGGCCACTCCAGGACCTTAATGTGCTTCTTCTTAAGCCACTCCTTTGTTGCCTTGCTTTTTGTTTTGGGTCATTGTCATGCTGGAATACCACTGTTACACCTACATACACCTACCATTAAAATTACAGACTGATTTCTTTGTCAGTGGACAAACGTTCAAAATCAATTTTTCATCCTACTTCACAGAAAAGATTAACAACATCATGAAATGCATGATTCTCCGCTCAACCGTTCAACCCTTTCTCCGGCCTCCTCCTGTACATTTAGTATCTTTCCTCCTGTTTCTGTAGATGAGGTTTTTCTGATTTTCCTCCCTTCCTGCCCTACCACGTGCCCCTTGATTCCATTCCATCATACTTTTCTCAATCAATATCATATATATAAAGCTTGTTACTGAGCACCCTTGCTGTCCAATTAGTGTAGATACAACTCTACTTTCTCTAGTACCCTAGATAAGCTTTGTCCAATCACTGCTGCCCTGTTTGTCAAACTAAATGCCCACCCTGGCATACCAAATCTACCTGATACAGACAAAGGTGCTCAATGGCGGCAGAACATTACTGGAGAAAGTCTTAGTATGGCCTGCATTTCAAATTGATGTTATGTTCCTACAATGTACAAGAAGCAAATGGATCAGCTCTAATAAACTTATCAAAAGAACAAGGGAATGGGGGAGGTAACCCCCTAAAAAAGGGATTCCTCTCAAACCCTTAGTAGATCTAAAAGAACAAAAACACAGAAAAAAAGGTATGTGCCTAGAAAATATATACAGACAGTAAAAAGCCTCAAATAGCTCAACATAAAACCAATACAATAGTTAGTCCTAAGACAAAAGTCTAAAATAAAAAGTAGTAGTGGTGGTTAGTCAAGCAGAAACTGTGCCCTTACTTTTGCCAACAAACATAGTTCACCTTACTCATCTCCACATTCTCACATGACCCTGAATGCCTCTTTCAAACTTTTAACTGACTAAGGCACCCCACATTGCCTCCACCATCTACTAATCTCACTGGTAAACATTTTTTATCCTACTACACAGAAAAGATCAACAACATCTGAAATTCATGATTCTCCGGTCAACTGTTCAACCCTTTCTCCGGTCTCCTCCTCTATATTTAGTATCTTCCTTCCTTCAATCAATATCAATATATATCTATGAAAAGCTTGTCACTGAGCACCGTTGCTGTCCAATTAGTGCCCCTAATCAGAGAATCCGCTTCTGAGATACTGCTTGTTAAGGTTATACCAGATCGGGGATATTCTCTGATCCACTGACCAGTTCAAGGCATGTGGCGGCTTAGTCCCGGTCTCCGAAAAAGGGTTTTGGGGAGTGGATCACTCTCATGCCCTAGGTATCCTCCTATGCCTCCTTGACCTTCCCTCCAAATATTGGTCTATTTGGAGATTGGGGGACCAAGCAACACCACTTAAAGTTTAACCAAGAACAAAGTGAGGGGGGTGCAAAATACAAATAATTAATACTTAGAGTTGTGGGACCTCTTGTTAATTATGTAAATGACAGTAAACAAATACACATAGCATAATACTGTATAGAAAATAAAATGTTTTATAATAATGGTATTGGGTCACTCACACTCTGTAAAGCCTATGGAAAAAGGCTCTAGCTGTATCAGCAATTGAATAATCAGCTGATTCTGGCTATCAGAGCCGTATTTCAGTGTTCACCTTTCCCAGGTAGAAATCAATGGTTGGATGGAAGAGTTAAAAATCTTTTACTTCCAAATAATACAAAATAAAAACAATAATAAGGACTGTAAGAAAATACAATAACATCCAGTTTCACTAACGTGTTTCAAACTTGCAGTCTTTTTTAAAGTGCATCGAACTCTCCTCTTGGCTTTTGTTTTTTATCTGTTCATCCGGAAATTAATTTTCCCGCCACCCGGCATTCTTGTACTGCAGAGAGCCCCAGATGGAATTTTTTTCCCCAAGTAAGTGGGTTAATCCCACAAAAGCAGACATTAGGCTGTTAGAGTAGGACCTGCCAAAGATGGGGTACATTGACGTTGTGGCAGGCTTATGTATGATCATATAATGTAACTAAACCCCCATTATTTTTGCCTAGAGTACCATATATACTCGAGTATAAGTCGAGTTTTTCAGCACATTTTTTGTGCTGAAAAACCCCAACTCGACTTATACTCGAGTCACTGTCATAATACAGACAAGGACCGCCGGGCTCATTAGAAGCCCGGCGGTCCTGTTGAGGGCTGGCAGAGAGCTGTTACTTACCTTTCCTGCAGCTCCTGTCAGCTCCCTTCTCTCACCTCCTGTCCGGTCAGCTTCCCTGTCAGCTCCACTGTAAATCTTGCGAGAGCCGCGAGAGACCGCGAGACTTACATTGGAGCCAGGGCCGGCGCTACCATAAAGGCGAATTAGGCATTCGCCTGGGGCGCCGACCTGCAGGGGGCGCCCACCGGGAGGTTTCTGGGTGGGCTGCTCCTGTGGGTGGGCAGCGGGCTTCTCCTGCCTGGGGTCGGAAGCACTGGGTAAGTGGCTGTTTAGCCACCCCACAGCGCAGCCATATCCTGTGCTCCCTCTGCCTCCCTGTTGCTGCAGTGCCGATCATCTGCTCAGGGAGAGGGGATCTGTTGAATCCCCAGCACCCGAGCAGAGCACTCTGCTTGCTGCAGGCAGGGAAAGCAGTGCCGATCATCTGCTCAGGGAGAGGGGATCTGTTGAATCCCCAGCACCCGAGCAGAGCACTCTGCTTGCTGCAGGCAGGGAAAGCCGGGGGCAGCCTGGGGCAGCCTGGTATCCTGGCTGCCCCCTGCCTGTGAACACAGGAAGCACTCTGGAGGGAGCAGGAAGCAGCCTGTGCTCACAGTGCACGGCTCTCCTGCTCCACCAGGAACAAGGACAGATACCTGCAGGCTGAAAGATGGTCACCTTCTCCTCCAGTCACATCACTAGCACAGGTATGGCATAAGGGGAGATGGTTATTATTGTTTGTATGTTTAAAAATTGGTGTGTTAAGTTTGTTTGTGGGTGTGTGTATAATAAACTGACTATAAGTAAACTGGTGTGAGTGACATTGTGTGTGTGTATTTCAGTGAGTGTGTGTGTGTGTTAGTGAGAATGTGTAAGTGACATTGTGTTTGTGTGTATTTGTCAGTAAGAGTGTGTGTGTTGGTGAGAGGGTGTAAGTGACATGTGTGTGTGTGCGCCAGTGAGTGTCTGACCAGTTATATTTCTAATACATTAATATAATGATATATATTATATTTTAAAAAAGTTTTACTTACAGTAGCATACATTAAATACCACCATTATCATAAACTAAATGCACAATAGTATAAGTTAAATCCCACCAAATTAATTGAATACAGTTTTTTATAACAACCATAAATATATTCAATGTAAAATGTATATGTATTAGGAAGTATGTGCGTATGGATGTGTGTATTAGGCAGTATGTGCATATGGATGTATGTGTTGGGCAGTATGTGCGTATGGATGTATGTGTTGGGCAGTATGTGCGTATGGATGTATGTGTTGGGCAGTATGTGCGCATGGATGAATGTATTAGGCAGTATGTATATAATGGGCAGTGAGTGTGTATGGTTGAATGTATATATTAGGCAGCGTGCGTGTATGGTTGTATGTATTGGCAGTCTGTGTGTGTGTATGGATGTATGTATTGGCAGTGTGTGTGTGTGTGTATTACTGTATGTACTGAATGTGCAGAGAAAAATTGGCTATAGGGTTAGAACAACCTAACCCACAAGTCAAAAAGGGGGGGAGGACTAGATGGGCAACAAGCAATGGGGATAACCCAGATAAATGAATTAATAGAGAAGATACCCACAGGTCAGGGCTTGAGAGAGGGAGAGCAACAAGCTCACCTCCAAAGACCGATAACCTAGGGTGTGCCCATATATCATAGTGTATAATATATGTCCCTACTATGAATCCCTTACAGTAACGGGATAAAAAACAATAAATCTTTAATAGAGCAATATATGATAAAAAGTCAGTGGTGACTAACCAAAAAATAATACATACACCTTAAATGAAATGAAAAGAACCGTGCAAAAAACTGTGTGAAAAAAGTGCTATTTACACTGGGTATGAGTCTTGAGCTAAAGTCTAGTTTGTAAGACTAGATAGGTTTAATAGTAGTATTATAGGTCAGTAAGACCAGTATTGAATGTCTAGAAAAAAGGTTGTAGACAGGTAGGCGTGGGGGAGGTATAGGTGAGAAGTACCTGCAGAAGTAAATCCAGACTGCTATAATGGGAAAAACACTAAACAAGCCCAGTGTTCTCCCTGTAGTCTGAGACAGGACTCAAACCTATATAGGTAGTTGCATAAACAGAGTACCAACTGCTCTTAACGATACATAGGTAGGTGAGCACAGTAGTGAAGGGGTTAAGTGGGGAGATGGATCCCTAAAAGTGGATCCGATATCTTCCCTATGTATAAACTTCTTAGGTGCCACAACCTACAGTTGGAGCAGTGCAGGCCCTGTATAGCGAGTATAAAGAGCAAAGAACACAAAAAGAAAGTATATATATATGAATATGTATCTTTCCCCTTAAATAAACTCCTTTCAAAATCCCTCTATGAACTCCTCTGAGTGTGGATACATATTTTCACCAGTCAAGAGCCATGGAGGTATCAAGCGAACCTGTAACATAGTTTCTTGTTCGTATTAGGTTCCTACCCTGATAGTAAAATCAATGAATACACTTATCTGTCTATAAACCTGGTATAGTGGTCAGTGGAACCTATAATCAACCTTAATCTATAGTGCACATCACAGACAGCTAGATATCCCAAAGGAGACTACCCATAATGGTATACAGATAGCTTGTGTGGAGCACCTCATTGAAAGCCTGCTCATAATTTATCCACTAGTCTGATGATGTCTATCGCCGTAGAATTATTAAACTAAATTCCCAAGATCAAAAAATACCCATAGTGTTTAAAAAAGCCTAAGCCTAGCGTCCTACTCAACGCGCGTTTCGGCGCTATGTGGCACCTTTATCAAGAGTGGAGAAGGGGCTCTGAAGCCGCCCGGACTTTTAAACGGTAAAAGGCCCGCCCCCTACCTGACGTGTGGCCAATCCCGTATCGTTGCGTCACGTCTCGCATCTGAGACGTCACGCGACCAATCACGTGTCGCCGCGTCACAGTGGGAGGGGCTAGGTGCTTGCTCCGCCGAGCGAAAAAATACCAGCCGGGGGGAGATAGAAAAAAGGAAGAAGCCTGTATTAAATCGATAGGCATCCAAAGGCATTCTTAATCCGCCTCTATGTAATCACTGTGTAGTACAGGTAGAGGCTAAATAAACGGAGTAATTGGTCAGTAATAAAAAATAATAAATACAAATAAAGAATATAAGCCTTTGGTTGCTCTAACTGTAAATCAGAAAATACAGGTATGTCTGCCAATAGGGTGACAGTACTTAGGTAAGTATGGTTATGAATCAAAGAAAGTCAAATCTGCTGATGGCAGTAGGGAGTCTAGGTAAATCAGAGAATACCAGATGTTCAAAAGATAATGAATAACAAAACATCTATATATACATACACTAGAGATAAGAATCTTACTGTATAGGTGCATGGTGTATTCTGATCTCTATGAGCAAACATTGAAGATAAATAACTTGCTATAGAAGTCCATGATATATTCAGGTCACGGGTGATCATAAGAAAGAGGAGAAGGAAAATCCTTCATTGAGACCATTTGGGCTCAGAGTTTTGAGTCGATAAATCCAAAAACATTCCGTTTGTCTAAGGAATTTATCGTAGTCACCTCGTCTCTGGTCCCTTTTGACCAGTTCCAGGCCGCAGAACCGTAGCCCTTTGGGGTCACTATTATGGAATTCACGGACGTGTCTGGAAATCGGGGTCTCAGTCGAGTATTTTACTGACCTAATGTGTTCCTGTATGCGTTTCTTAAAAGGGCGGAACGTTTTTCCCACATATTTTTTATTGCATACACAGGTCAGTAAATAGACAACCCCTGCTGTATTGCAGTTAAAAAAGGAGGTTATGGCAAAATCCTCCTTTTCAAAACTGTCCTTAATTACTTTAGAATCTTTTTTGATAAATTTGCATGAGATGCATCTCCCACATCCATAGGTGCCCACTACAGGCGACTGTAGCCAAGTTGTGGGGGGAGGTCTGCATTTCAAATGACTAGGGGCAAGGAGGTCTCGTAAATTTTTGCCTCTGCGAGCTGTAATTGAGACATTTGGAGATAGTACTTCCTGGAGATGTGGATCACCTGTTAACAGTGGCCAAAAACGTCTGAGAGAACCTTTAACATTCTCCCAGCCTAGGCGATTAGGCGTATGTTGTTCTTGATGTTGTCAGATGATGTTTGAGTATCACCACTAATCAAACTGTTGCGATCAGAGTCAAGTGCTCGCTTATATGCCCGTTTAAGGCATCTGTTGGGATACCCTTTTGCCTTGAAAGAGTCTCTTAGTTCCTTGGCCTTGATCTTAAATTCATCGATAGAGCTACAGTTGCGTCTAACCCTAAGGTATTGGCCAGTGGGGATACCCATTTTGAGAGGTGCAGGATGGAAGCTATCCCATCTTAGTAAATTATTTGTTGCAGAGGGTTTACGGTAGAGAGTAGTTTGTATTTTATTCTCAACTGTAATAGAGATAGTTAAATCCAAGAAGTTTAAATGGGAACCTCCAAATTCGTTGGTAAATCTTAGGTTTTCATTATTGATGTTTAGGATTTGGACGAACTCAGGGCCGGACTGGGCATTAAAAGCAGCCCTGGAAAAAAATTTTTTACCAGCCCCATAATGCGTCGCGCCAGCATAGTGTGCAGATACAGAGTTAGAAAAGAGAACTTAAAATTAAAAATTATTACTCCAACGTAAAAAAAAGCACTCATATGGTTCAAAATAAACAAAAGTGCTGATTTATTTTAAGCAGATGTGCCTTTGCATGTAATCAATGTTTCAGTCCAACTACCATGACATATTAAGGAAAGCTTGGTAATGGGACTGAAATGGTGAATGTATGTTGGGCACAACTGTAAAAAATTGACGTTATCTTGTTTACTTTGAAGTCCTGTGGGTGCGCTCTTCACTTTTAAATATGTTATTGTGCTGGAGTGTGCACCTACCTAGCAACAAGACTGGGCCAATATCTGCTCATTACATATGGTACATATTAATGACATTTCTCTGTGTATTATGCATATATAAATGTACATTAATATATGTGTAAATATAATAGACATAATTATATATATATATATATATATATATATATATATATATATATCTAATACACACATTAATATACATGTCATATACCAGTGGAGGATCTAGAGCCTGATCCCGGGAGGGGCACTTGTAGATTATTTAAAGAAAAAATCCATGCACAATAACCACTACTGCTCTGTGTAGTGGTTATGGTGCAAGGAGTGCCGGTGTTCTATCAGTCTGCTATACCTCGTCAGATTTCTATACCCTCGTCACTTCCGGGGAGGGGAAGCAGCTGGATCCCGTGCTGCACATGCGTGCTAGCACTCCTGCTACTCCTCCACAGTGAATGCACTAACTATAATGAAAGTGTAACACTAGTTTTACTTACCTTCCAGGACCTGGCTGTGGAGGAGTAGCAGGAGTGCTAGCACGCATGTGCAGCACAGGATCCAGCTGCTTCCCCTCCCCGGAAGTGACGAGGGTATAGAAATCTGACAGGTATAGCAGAATGATAGAACACCAGGACCCCCTCACAGAGTAAGTAGTCAAACCGTTTAAGAACAGTTTGACAACTTACCTGGGGTTTACTGGGATATGGGGCTGTAGTAGGGTATAGGAGCAGTGGTACAATGTGTGAGGGGTGCAGTGTGTGTGAAAGGTTCAGTGTATGTGTGTGGGGGGGTGTAGTGTGTGAATGCGTAGCGTGTGTGGGGAAATGTGTGTATGGGGGGGCTGTGAATGTGTGTGTGTGCATGGGGGCAGTGTGTATGGAGGCACTGTGTGTGTGTATGAGGCAATGCGTGAATGTGTATGGTTTGTGTGTGTGTGGGGGCAGTGTGTATATGGGGGGCAGTGTGTGAATGTGTATGGTGTGTTTGTGGGGGCAGTGTGTCTATGGGGCTAGAGTTCACTCTCAACACTGCGACCACCAGGAACTCGTGGTGAGAGTGAACTCTAACCCATAGCTCCAGGGCTAGAGTTCACTCTCGTGAGAGCCGGAGCAGTGCCGTGGTAACCGCGGAAACGATTTGTGCTCGTGCGAGAAGGACGCAGAGGAGCTGCAGGCTGACCTCCCGGGTCCTTTCTCCCTCCCCTACCGGCTCCACCCTTTCCCTTTGTCTCTCTCTCCCCCACATCTCTCTTCCTCTCTGTCTCTCTCTCCCCCTGTCTCTTTTTCCTCCCTCCACCATCTCTCTATCCCCCCTCTGTCTCTTTCCCCCATCCTTTCACTGTGCCCCTCTGTTTTATTTTCCCCCTTCCCTTGTGTCTCTTTATTTCCCCCTCCCCTTGTGTCTCTTTATTTCCCCCTCCCCTTGTGTCTCTTTATCCCCCCTTGTGTCTCTTTATTCCCCCCCTTGTGTCTCTTTATTCCCCCCTCCCCTTGTGTCTTTATTTCCCCCCTCCCCTTGTGTCTTTATTTCCCCCTCCCCTTGTGTCTTTATTTCCCCCCTCCCCTTGTGTCTCTTTATTTCCCCCCCTCCCCTTGTGTCTCTTTATTTCCCCCCTCCCCTTGTGTCTCTTTATTTCCCCCCCTTGTGTCTCTTTATTCCCCTCCTCCCCTTGTGTCTCTTTATTTCTCCCCTCCCCTTGTGTCTCTTTATTTCTCCCCTCCCCTTGTGTCTCTTTATTTCCCCCCTCCCCTTGTCTCTTTATTTCCCCCCCTTGTGTCTCTTTATTCCCCCCCTTGTGTCTCTTTATCCCCCCCCTTGTGTCTCTTTATTCCCCCCCCTTGTGTCTCTTTATTTCCCCCCCTTGTGTCTCTTTATTTCCCCCCCCCTTGTGTCTCTTTATTTCCCCCCTCCCCTCCCTTCCCTTCCCTTCCAATCCCCTCCCCTCCCCTCCCATTTACCTGATTGAGTGGGGCTGGGGATGGTGCCGGACGCATTCCGCGCTGGAGCCGCCAGACCGGGTGGCAGCCTCGCCGGTCCGGCGGCACTCCTTTCACTAATGCTGACTTGATGGGGGCTGATGGAGGAGGGAGGAGCATGTCTCTGTACCATGCTCCCTC
This sequence comes from Pelobates fuscus, assembly GCF_036172605.1. Taxonomy (NCBI): domain Eukaryota; kingdom Metazoa; phylum Chordata; class Amphibia; order Anura; family Pelobatidae; genus Pelobates; species Pelobates fuscus. Next base: position 148,211,855 of record NC_086322.1, read on the forward strand.
GCGGTTCACACAATTCCCAGCACAGGAACCGCGAGGGAGCATGGTACAGAGGCATGCTCCTCCCTCCTCCATCAGCCCCCAGCGTGTCTGCATTAGTGAAAGGAGTGCCGCCGGACCGGCGAGGCTGCCACCCGGTCCGGCGGCTCCAGCGCGGATTGCGGCCGCCGACCGCCCCCTTCAGAGTGTGTGCCACCGGACCGGCCACCCGGTGGCACATACTTGTTCAGAGCAGCCCCCAGGTGCCGCGGCCCACCGGGAAAATTCCCGGTATCCCGGTGGGCCAGTCCGGCCCTGGACGAACTCATTAAAATCTTCGAGGCTACCTAGCCATACTATGAGGACGTCGTCTATATAGCGACGCCACAAATAGATAAGAGGGAGGTATTGTGAGATCCCCGTATCTTTGGAGAGTGTTTCCTCCCACCACCCTAGATGAAGGTTGGCATACGATGGGGCACAAGCTGTCCCCATCGCAATACCCCTAATCTGGTGGTAGTACCTGTTTCTGAATATGAAATAATTGTGTGTAAGTATATATTCAAGAAGTTCCAGACAGAAGGTGGTGTGTGTCATGGCCGACTCACCTCGTTGTTCTAAAAAGTGGCCTGTGTGACTCAAGCCGTTTGAATGGGGGATTGACGAATACAGAGCCTCTATGTCTAGGCTGCAAAGTTTGGCTAGGGGTGGTACCTCGAGATTATCTAGAAGGGCCAGGGTCTGCTTTGTATCCTGGAGGTAGGAGGGGAGTCTTTTGACAAATGGTCTAAGAATTTTGTCCAGGTAGATGCTCCCATTTTGTGTCAAGTTCTCTATACCAGAGACAATAGGGCGACCAGGGGGAGAAGTCATGCTTTTATGTACTTTGGGCAGGCAGTAGAAGGTTGCTATCTTCGGGTGGCAGTTAAGGATGAATGCATATTCATCTCCTGATAGCACCCCTCTACTGCGGCCCCTATCCAGGATCTCCTTATATTGTATGAGGAAATCATTTGTTGGATCTGACCCTAGAGTCTTATATGTATTTTCATCTTCCAACACATTAAGAACCATTTTCACATAATCTGTGAGGTTCATCATAACGATATTGCCGCCTTTGTCCGCGGGTTTTATGATAATATCAGTGTTGTTTTTAAGAGACTTTAGAGCTAGTTGTTCCCTTCTGGATAGATTCATGTTGGCATGAAAATTTAGAGACCTCGTGTCCATTTTGTCGATTTCATTTTTCATGGTTTCTAAAAATAAATCAATGTTCCTGTAGTTTCCCAAGTAGGGGGTGAATTTGCTTTTTTGTTTAAGGTTAGTATATTTTGGGTGGTTTGTCTCGTTGTTTTCTTCCCATAAATCCATGAGGGCCATGAGGCATTCATATTCCCTATTGGACATTCCATGGGATTTTGCCTTCTTTTCTTTGTTAATCTGGTGGAATTTGTGTAGAGCAAGTTTCCGTACAAACAGATGTAAATCCTTAACCCACATAAATTTATTAATAGGGGGTACGGGTACAAAGGAGAGACCTTTTTCCAATAGTGAAAGATGGGTAGGAACCTAATACGAACAAGAAACTATGTTACAGGTTCCCTTGATACCTCCATGGCTCTTGACTGGTGAAACTATGTATCCACACTCAGAGGAGTTCATAGAGGGATTTTGAAAGGAGTTTATTTAAGGGGAAAGATACATATTCATATATATATACTTTCTTTTTGTGTTCTTTCCTCTTTATACTCGCTATACACGGCCTGCACTGCTCCAACTGTAGGTTGTGGCACCTAAGAAGTTTATACATAGGGAAGATATCGGATCCACTTTTAGGGATCCATCTCCCCACTTAACCCCTTCACTACTGTGCTCACCTACCTATGTATCGTTAAGAGCAGTTGGTACTCTGTTTATGCAACTACCTATATAGGTTTGAGTCCTGTCTCAGACTACAGGGAGAACACTGGGCTTGTTTAGTGTTTTTCCCATTATAGCAGTCTGGATTTACTTCTGCAGGTACTTCTCACCTATACCTCCCCCACGCCTACCTGTCTACAACCTTTTTTCTAGACATTCAATACTGGTCTTACTGACCTATAATACTACTATTAAACCTATCTAGTCTTACAAACTAGACTTTAGCTCAAGACTCATACCCAGTGTAAATAGCACTTTTTTCACACAGTTTTTTGCACGGTTCTTTTCATTTCATTTAAGGTGTATTTATTATTTTTTGGTTAGTCACCACTGACTTTTTATCATATATTGCTCTATTAAAGATTTATTGTTTTTTATCCCGTTACTGTAAGGGATTCATAGTAGGGACATATATTATACACTATGATATATGGGCACACCCTAGGTTATCGGTCTTTGGAGGTGAGCTTGTTGCTCTCCCTCTCTCAAGCCCTGACCTGTGGGTATCTTCTCTATTAATTCATTTATCTGGGTTATCCCCATTGCTTGTTGCCCATCTAGTCCTCCCCCCCTTTTTGACTTGTGGGTTAGGTTGTTCTAACCCTATAGCCAATTTTTTTCTGCACATTCAGTACACACAGTAATACACACACACACACACTGCCAATACATACAACCATACACGCACGCTGCCTAATATATACATTCAACCATACACACTCACTGCCCATTATATACATACTGCCTAATACATTCATCCATGCGCACATACTGCCCAACACATACATCCATACGCACATACTGCCCAACACATACATCCATACGCACATACTGCCCAACACATACATCCATATGCACATACTGCCTAATACACACATCCATACGCACATACTTCCTAATACATATACATTTTACATTGAATATATTTATGGTTGTTATAAAAAACTGTATTCAATTAATTTGGTGGGATTTAACTTATACTATTGTGCATTTAGTTTATGATAATGGTGGTATTTAATGTATGCTACTGTAAGTAAAACTTTTTTTAAATATAATATATATAATTATATTAATGTATTAGAAATATAACTGGTCAGACACTCACTGGCACACACACACACATGTCACTTACACCCTCTCACCAACACACACACTCTTACTGACAAATACACACAAACACAATGTCACTTACACATTCTCACTAACACACACACACACTCACTGAAATACACACACACAATGTCACTCACACCAGTTTACTTATAGTCAGTTTATTATACACACACCCACAAACAAACTTAACACACCAAGTTTTAAACATACAAACAATAATAACCATCTCCCCTTATGCCATACCTGTGCTAGTGATGTGACTGGAGGAGAAGGTGACCATCTTTCAGCCTGCAGGTATCTGTCCTTGTTCCTGGTGGAGCAGGAGAGCCGTGCACTGTGAGCACAGGCTGCTTCCTGCTCCCTCCAGAGTGCTTCCTGTGTTCACAGGCAGGGGGCAGCCAGGATACCAGGTTACATCCCGGCTTTCCCTGCCTGCAGCAAGCAGAGTGCTCTGCTCGGGTGCTGGGGATTCAACAGATCCCCTCTCCCTGAGCAGATGATCGGCACTGCAGCAACAGGGAGGCAGAGGGAGCACAGGATATGGCTGCGCTGTGGGGTGGCTAAACAGCCACTTACCCAGTGCTTCCGACCCCAGGCAAGAGAAGCCCGCTGCCCACCCACAGGAGCAGCCCACCCAGAAACCTCCCGGTGGGCGCCCCCTGCAGGTCGGCGCCCCAGGCGAATGCCTAATTCGCCTTTATGGTAGCGCCGGCCCTGGCTCCAATGTAAGTCTCGTGGTCTCTCGCGGCTCTCGCAAGATTTACAGTGGAGCTGACAGGGAAGCTGACCGGACAGGAGGTGAGAGAAGGGAGCTGACAGGAGCTGCAGGAAAGGTAAGTAACAGCTCTCTGCCAGCCCTCAACAGGACCGCCGGGCTTCTAATGAGCCTGGCGGTCCTTGTCTGTATTATTATTAAGTGCTGAAAAACTCGACTTATACTCGAGTATATATGGTACTCTAGGCAAAAATAATGGGGGTTTAGTTACATTAGTATATTACTACTATTAAACCTATCTAGTCTTACAAACTAGACTTTAGCTCAAGACTCATACCCAGTGTAAATAGCACTTTTTTCACACAGTTTTTTGCACGGTTCTTTTCATTTCATTTAAGGTGTATGTATTATTTTTTGGTTAGTCACCACTGACTTTTTATCATATATTGCTCTATTAAAGATTTTTTTTTTTATCCCGTTACTGTAAGGGATTCATAGTAGGGACATATATTATACACTATGATATATGGGCACACCCTAGGTTATCGGTCTTTGGAGGTGAGCTTGTTGCTCTCCCTCTCTCAAGCCCTGACCTGTGGGTATCTTCTCTATTAACGTGTACTGAATGTGTGTGTTCATATTGGACAGTTTATTTTTTTTCCCCTAAATGTCTGCTCACTGTGTCTCTTCTAAAATGTCTCCTAGTCTGTATAGGTTTCCTAAAAACCTCAACAATCTCTCTATCCCTTTACTAATTGCCTTCCCGGTCTGTTCCCTTTCCCTAAATTTATCACTGGTCTCTCTGCTTTCCCTTAGACACTTAGGAGTCTATTCACTAAACAGTGATTTGAAAAAAGTTGAGATGACTTTATACAACTCTTCTGTTTTGGCCTAAATGAGAAATTGACAGAAGATAATTACCGGGTTATTCACTAGAGTGAAAATTGTAAGTGTAAGGGCAGAGTAGCCAAATCTGGAGAATGTTAACAGGTGTTTTGACCATAAATTAGAAGTTCAATTTGAATTCCCAACAATTCTCACTTTATTGAATAACCCTATTGGAATAAAGAGAAACAGGCTGGAGAGAATCTGTGGCATAGAGTGAGCAGATAAATCATGAAGATAGAGACTGCAAACTTTTGGAAACAGACACAAAGGAGAAAGCTGGGGATAAACGCTAATGAGAGAGATTGGGCATTATGGAGGAAAGGGACAGCTGATCTGACCTAATTAAAAACCAAATGGCAAAATTTATACCATTTAGAAGAATTCGCCAACTCAGCAACTGTCACAGTTCAGCTGTTTTTGCTTAAACTATGCAATTCGATTTCCAATTCACTGAATTCATAGTTTAGTGGATAAACTTCTGAGAGAGTGTAGTTGCATTCAAGAGGGGGCGGCAAAATGGATCTTTGCCTAGGGCGGCAAGAATCCTTGTACCGGCCCTGAGTGGAGCTGACAGGGGAGCTGACCGGACCGAAGGGTGAGAGAAGGGAGCTGACAGGAGCTGCAGGAAAGGTAAGTAACCGCTTCCTGCCAGCCCTCTCCTAAACAGCCCATCCACTGGACCACCAGGGAATGAGAGCCCTGCTAACAAGCAGGGAGGGAAGACGAAAATAAAATTAAATAATAAAAAAAAATTATTACACTTAAAAAAAAATGTCATTATTAACATTTTAATAAAAAAAATAATAAAATAAAAAAATACGATTTTTTTTTGGAAATATTAAAATAAAAAAAAATTAAAATATTAAAATAAAAAAAATTAAAATAATAAAAATGCCCTACACTACACACTACACACACACACACACATACAAACACACACTCTGCATTATATACACACACACACTCATACACACACACTCTGCATTATATACACACACACACACTCATACAAACACACACACTGCATTATATACACACACACTCATACAAACACACACACACTCTGCATTATATACGCACAGAGTGTACTTATATAATGCAGAGTGTGTGTTTGTATGAGTGTGTGTGTATATAATGCAGAGTGTATACACGAGTATATACGGTAGGTGTTTTTTTTTTTTTAAACTAATAAAATATGTCAACATTGAAGTTGCTGTTTAGTGGATAGGTGAGTGCGCTGGATCGCTCATTTTTGGAGGTTCAAAGCATTAATATTTATTTAGAACAAAAAGCTAATTCCAGTAAGTATAAGTAATATTCTTAATGCATATTTCTAACACGTAATATACAGCTTTACTTCTGCAGGTGGTTTGCGGCAAAAGAAAGTGCCATTTTCACTGTTTGTTGTCTGCTAACTCCTACAGCTACTTTGCTGTTCAGTCATCTGATACGGAGATTAATCATAAAGTAAAACACTTGATGATGCATATAATGAGCATATTCTTTATACACAGGAGCCCTGTATTTGGCCCTTTTTTGTATGCAAATGTCATAAATAATGTGTTACAAAACTGAATATACTTACCAATTAAACTGTTAAGTTAAGAGTTATCATATAGTGTACAAAATATGATCAAGAGATCATAATCTGCAAAAACACAGAATTTTAAGATAGCAGAATGTAGTTTGGAAATTAATTTATACCGTATATACTCGAGTATAAGACAAGTTTTTCAGCAAATTTTTTTGTGCTGAAAAACCCCAACTCGTCTTATACTCGAGTCACTGTCTGTATTATGGCAATTTACATTGCCATAATACAGACAGGGGGCTGGCAGCGAGCGCTTACCTCTCCTGCAGCTCCTGTCAGCTCCCTTCTCCTCCGCGCCGGTCCTTTCAGCACCTCTGTCAGCTCCCAGTGTAAGTCTCGCGAGAGCCGCGGGGTCATAGTGCGGCTCTCGCGAGACTTACACTGTGAGCTGACAGGGGAGCTGACCGGACCGGCGCGGAGGAGAAGGGAGCTTACAGGAGCTGCAGGAGAGGTAAGTGCTCCCTGCCAGCCCCCCTCTTCCCCCCACTGAACTACCAATGCCACTGGACCACCAGGGAGTGAGAGCCCCCCTCCCTGGCCAGCTAGGAAGCAGGGAGGGGGGACGAAAAAATTAATATATATAAATAATAATAATAATAAAATAATAAAATAAAAAATAATAATAATAAAACAAATATTAATGAAACAAAAAACAATATTAAAATAATAATAATAAATACCCCCCCCCCCACCAAGGCTCTGCATCACACTCTGCATCACACACACACACACACTGCATTCAAACACACACACTGCATTCATACACACTGCACTCATACACACACACTGCACTCATACACACGCACACTGCACTCATACACACACACTGCACTCATACACACACACTGCATTCATTATATACACACACTGTAAATAAATATTCAATTAATATAATTTTTTTAGGATCAAATTTTATTTAGAAATTTACCAGTAGCTGCTGCATTTCCCACCCTAGTCTTATACTTGAGTCAATAAGATTTCCCAGTTTTTTGGGGTAAAATTAGGGGCCTCGGCTTATATTCGGGTCGGCTTATACTCGAGTATATACGGTAACTGTTCTGTTAGAGTATTAACATATACAGTGTGGTCAGTGGAGACTAAGAAAAATATATTTTTGTGAGATGAATGTGTAGGAACCTTCTCCCAGACCACTGGAAAATAAACCAGGTCAAACATTACCTGTTTTGTTTTCACTTAAAATTAGGCACCAAAACAACTTTCACTTAATTAAGTGGTTTTAGTGTATAGATCATGCCCCTGGAGTCTCGCTGCTCAGTTCCCCACCATTTAGAAGTTAAATCACTTTTGTTTCTGTTTAAGCAGCCCTAGTCACACCTCCCCTGGCTGTGACTCACGGTCTGCATGAGAAAAATGGTTTCACTTTCAGGTATTAATCTCCTGTTCTGTAAATTGAACTTTAATCACACATAGGAGGCTCCTGCAGGATTTAGAAGGCTATTAACAGAGCAGGGGATAAGAAATGCTAAATGAAACAGACTGTACAATAAATGAAGCATAAAGATTTGATCTCTCTTTACATGAAGTGATTAGGTAGGCTGTGCAAGTCACATGCAGGCAGGGCTGGCCTTAGGTCTTTAGGTGCCCTGTGTGGAAAATCTTCATAGCGACCCCCTCTTTGGTCACACCCACTCATCCATGTATAGTGTGTGTATAGGAATGTAGTGTTTGTATAGGGGCTTTAATAAATTAATTTTAGAAAATTAAAAAAAAGACAGTCACACACACAGTTACAGGAAGACAGTCACACACAGTTACAGGCAGACAGTCACACACACACACACACAGTCACTGGCAGACAGTCACACACAGAGTCACATGCAGCCACACACAGTCACATGCAGACAGTCACACACAGTCACAGGCAGACAGTCACACACAGTCACAGGCAGACAGTCACACACAGACACAAGCAGACAGTCACTCATAGAGTTCCAGACAGTCACACACAGTCAAAGAAGGCAGTTAAAGACAGTCACACACAGTCACAGGCAAAAAAATAAATCACACAGAGTTGCAGGCAAGCAGTCACAAACACATACACACTTACAGACAAATAGTCACACACATACACACAGTTACACACACAGTCACCGCTTTCCTTATGGGCACTGGGGGAGGAATGACTCCACGATCCGTTTAGCTCCATATCTGCCATGTATTTAGTTCTGTCACCATGGTATATTTAGTCCCGCCCCCTTACTTGCAGACAGCTTTTGATATTCTGACAATGTGCGCGCTGTATTGTGCCCCTGCTGTAATGGCGCCGTGTGCACACAGCTTGCATACCTGTAAGGCCGGCCTTGCACGCAGGGAGGTAAGACTAGGGCTGCATAAACAAAGTGATTTAACTTTTAAAACTGGTAGAGTGTTGAGCAGTGAGACTGCAGGGCTATGAGCTATACTCCAAAAACTGCCCCACAGGTGTAATGCATAGAGGTCATACTTATAAGGAATACTTTCTGTAATTTGTGGTTACATGTTTTTCTTTTTCTTTTTCAAGAAACTTTATTCATCCTCAATATCATTGTTCTATCTTCAAGTCATTATTTACTATAGTGTAAGTTGTAACTGGATTTAATATTTTAGTCCATAAGAGTCAGAAGTGTCAAGACAAGCTCATACCTCCGAAGTAGCCCTGTTTAATATGACATGGACAAGGGATCCAATACTTATATTCAGGGGAATTCAAATTCTATCAGGCGCCTGGAGAAGCAATTAACACACGACACAAATGGTTGTCCAGAATTGCTTCCTGCTCGTTTATTCAAAGTAGGGTGTATTTATACACAATATTGTTGCAGTTTAGCTTGAAAGTTTAAAAATAAATAATGTAGTTAAAGATAGGATAGTCAAAAGATAAAATTTGTTAATGTGGCTACATATTTCATAGGATATAAAATTAGTTTACAAAACAATATGTGGTTACATATTTCATAAGATAGGAAGGTCGCAGAGACAAAATTAGCTAGCAAACAGTCACACAATGTACAGTTTCTCAAAATAAGAGCCTTATTGCAGGACCTTAAGGCCATGTTCCAAGCCGGCATAGCAGTAGTGAGGGAGGACGTCGCCACACTGACAGGCCGTGTCCAGGCAGTGGAAGGGGAGCTAGGGGGCACACATTTGGCACAATCAGCCACAGATGCTGCACTTCATGCTATACAAAAGAAATGTAGCGACATGAGCCAGCGTTTGGCAAGTCTGGAAGACAGGGCTAAAGCCCGCAATATACGGATAAGAGGCATACCCGAATCCATCTCATCAGAGGAACTGCCTCACTATCTACGGCGAATGATGGCCACAATACTACCACCTAGGCAAGTTAAGCAAGCAGCAACTGACAGATGCCACCGTTTGCCCAAGGCAGCCAAGGCACCCCCAGAAGCCCCAAGGGACGTGCTCTTACAATTCCAAAGGGACTCTGACAAGATAGCCGTCCTGGAAACCATGAGAGTATCCCCCTCACTGTCTTTCGAGGGCTCGCAGCTGTCCTTTTACAAGGACCTTTCAAGAGCTACCATGCACTGGAGGCAATCACTCTGCTCCACTACAAAGCTTCTGAGAGAGTCTGAAATCCCGTACAGATGGGGCCCGCACCACCTAGTGGCAGAGAAAAACGGCAAGAAGTTCCCACTCTCGCAACTCCAAGACGCACCTGCCTTCCTTCAAGCATTGGGAGTCTCGACGGGAACCCTACCTCCACGGGACAGAAGCGTGCGGGCAGTAGAGGACATTCCTCCATTTGTCCCAAGACGGGCATTGGCGAGATCGGCGGATCCTCCAGCTTGACACCGTCTGAACGGACTGTTTCTTCATGTCATAACTGACAGTTATAGAATTTATGAAAGTTTTATCTGTTTATTAAGCTCTGTAATTATTTCTCCGGCTCCGTAGGCAAACTTGCTAAGCCGTACCAACGCCAAAACTATCCCCCCTACACATTTATCCCTACTAAAGCCACACACACTAAGCTCATGCCAGCTTTGATTCAAGCGCTTTGGCACACACGTAGCGCAACATAGATCCTCAAGATGCAACCCGATAACATATAGCGCAGACACGCAGAGGATGTAATGTCAGCTTTATATATTTACAGTTATTTGTATCTTTTTTATATTTACAAGTTGAAAGTTCTTAAGCTTATAACTCCTACATCTCAAAGCAAAAACCTCATGTCGCATATGCCCGAATGTTAGGTGGCTACGCATTAATGATTGCTGCTGCAACCTGTACTCTGCTTCAAACCTGTTTCAACTGCTAACGGTTCCGTAGTGCAATCTAAACTATGTACATATGTGATGTGAACACAAATCATAGGATCAGCGGCTAGACCATCTACTGTTATTTACCTAAATTATCTCTAAATATAAAAATTGTGCTTGATGCTGCATGTACCTGTATGTTTCAAATGTCTTTTAAGTGTTGGAGGAATGCCTTTGGGGTACCTCACAACAACCTGTTAACAGCTTATGCACTACAAAAATAAAGAATTTAAAAAAAAAATAAAAAATAAGTGCCCCGGTGGGGGCTAGAATACACAGAGAACGCAACTTATGCTGACACGTTTACAGTATTTTACAGAGAAAAAATTAATTACATATAAAGAGCATCAAATGTAGGCCTTAATTTAATTACGCTGAACATTGGAATCAAGATATATTCCATCACAAAGAGGGATAGTCCCTATTTTGGGCTCAAAGCCCTCTGTCCCTCTTTTTCTATCATAATGTTCCTCTTTTACAAGAGTTCAGCAATCTTGGTTTTTCTGAATTTATCGCAAGGATTCTTAGCATTCTACTCACAGTAAAATATAAATCAGCCTGTGTAAACAAGATATATTGTTATCCAAAACCATACTCACACCCCTAAAATTAGAGTTTTCCTATCTGTCCATTTGATATGTTGAAATTAACATAGCTGAATTTACATGGCGTAACGGAGCTGCAGCTCCAGGACTTGGAGAAAACCCAAGGGAGCAAATTCCATGCATGTATAATCAGTGTGAAGCCATCACATTGTCATCAGGAGAGCAGCAAGCAGCAACTAAGCTATCCCGAAGCATATCTTCTCAAGCTAAGTGCCTAATGATATCTGTAGTGGAATGAACCTTGGACTGTTACCCTTATTCCTGCTATGGGCTGTCCATTTCTTGTCCCCACTGTTATTTCCTATGTTTCGTGCTCATAGTCCCTGGATCATCTTGTTCTTTCCCCTGTTCATCTGGCCATTCAGTAAAATAGCAACCACCTCACATATTAACAGCGTCTTGTTCAACAACTGAATGCCAGACCACCCATATGTGGAGTGTGTCACTCGTTAACCCCAGTAACCGCTGTTCACACCTCCACCAACCGCAATAACCTGAACATTCCAAGCGGTCGGCTGCGTGGCCGCCGTCCGTATGTGCAAAGACGTGCCGGCGGCCATCTGTAGCCACGAACAGAGACAGTGGTGTTTGGTCGTCAAGTGCATGAAACTAAAAATCGGACATTCAACGGCGCAAACACCACTGAGACATACACCCTCAGTTATGTTCATGGGGATTCAGATGAACAGAGTGGCGTTCGGGGGGAGCAAACTCCCGAACAAGATACACAGAAAGAATGTCAGCACGAACAGTTCAAGCATTGCTTTTCGCCTATCTGATACTCCCGAAAGAGACTGACCACACAGCCTAATTTCATGGAACCTTTTTGGGCAGGCACCTCATGTGCGGTCGGTCAAACTATACCCTGGTGGCGTTTTGGCTGCATTCGTGGGATCTTAGCACTTTTTGGATATATTGGGCGCTTAGACCCAGTCATGGGATATAGAAATGGAAGGGAAGGATAAGCGCTAAAATATCTGACTATGAGAGGTTATTTGTATAAAGGCGGCAGCTAACCCTAAAAGTAGAAATCCCTTTAGTCCTACTAATGAAAATGAAACAATTCAGAGGAGTAGTGTTAGGGCTAGCGCCACAGTATAGAGAAATATAGAATTAGCAAATAAATAAAAACAATTGGGAAGCTATAATATAGCGCACAAATAAATGAGTATAATAAAGTCCCAAGAGTAGTACAAAAGAAAGGTCCAATATATGAAAGCCCACAGAAATAGTATGGGAATTCACTTGCAGATAGTGCTGGTCCAACAGGATGTCTGCGTGATTCCTCAATGGGAGTACCAGGTTGGGTTCAGCAGTGGGTTCCGTATGTAACAGAGAAAAAAAAGGAATAATAGGGTAGTATGTTCTATCTGGGAAAAGCTAAAAGGAATAATATATAGTTCTACTCACGTTTTATAGAGCTGTAACTAGCTCCAGTATGAATGGCATACAGTGGTGCAATCCCCACTTGCAAGGATATGTGAGAGTAGTGTCTTTGTAGTATGAGGACCATAAAATATAAAAAGATTAAAAAATTAAACACAATAGTGCTTTGAATGGCGCTTTCACAGTGCTGACACGGTTCTGGGTGTGAAAAGGTGTCCCCCAACACCCTAAGCAAATAAACAAGAAAATACTTGGATAAAAAGCACACACTAAGTATACACACCCCTTCCCGTGCAGAAAGGACTAAAGTGTTATACATTAGAAAAATACTTATACATGAGTAGATGGTATTCCATGTACCGTATATACTCGAGTATAAGCCGAGTTTTTCAGCACATTTTTTGTGCTGAAAAACCCCAACTCGGCTTATACTCGAGTCAATTGTCTGTATTATGGCAATTTGCATTGCCATAATACAGACTGGGGCTGTGGGGGCTGCAGAGAGATGTTACTTACCTTTCCTGCAGCTCCTGTCAGCTCTCTCCTCCTCCGCCGGTCCGTTCAGCTCTTCTGTCAGCTCACAGTGTAAATCTCGCGAGAGCCCCCACAGCCCCCTCCTACACAGTGCCCATCAACTGGACCACCAGGGAAGGAGAGCCCCCCTCCCTGGCCAGCTAGCAAGCAGGGAGGGGGGACAAAAAATTGTATATATATTAATAAAAAAATAAAAATAATAAAATAATAATAATAATAAAATAAAAAATAATAATTAAATAAAAAAAAAATAATAAAAAAATGTAATGAAACAAAAAAAATATTAAAATAATAATTAAAAAATAAAAAATGCCCACCCCCCACCAAGGTTCTGCATCACACTCTGCATTACACACACTGCATTCATACACACACACTGCACTCATACACACACACACTGCACTCATACACACACACTGCACTCACACACACACACACTGCATTCATACACACACTGCATTCATACACACACACAGCACTCATACACACACACAGCACTCATACACACAGCATTCTCATACACACACACTGCACTCATACACACTGCATTCATACACACACACTGCATTCATACACACACACTGCACTCATACACACACACTGCACTCATACACACAGCATTCTCATACACACACTGCACTCATACACACACAGCATTCATACACACACACAGCATTCATACACACACACTGCATTCATACACACACACTGCATTCATACACACACACACACACACTGCATTAATACACACACACTGCACTCATACACACACTGCACTCATACACAGCATTCTCATACACACACACTGCACTCATACACACACTACACTCATACACAGCATTCTCATACACACACACTGCACTCATACACACAGCATTCTCATACACACACACTGCATTCTCATACACACACACTGCATTCTCATACACACACTGCATTCTCATACACACACACTGCATTCTCATACACACACTGCATTCATTATATACACACACTGTAAATAAATATTCAATTAATATAATTTTTTAAGGATCTAATTTTATTTAGAAATTTACCAGCAGCTGCTGCATTTCCCACCCTAGTCTTATACTCGAGTCAATAAGTTTTCCCAGTTTTTTGGGGTAAAATTAGGGGCCTCGGCTTATATTCGGGTCGGCTTATACTCGAGTATATACGGTACATATCCTAGGATAATAGAAAAAACAAAAACAAAGCATAGTGTATACTGTGCTATTCAATGGATCAATGTAAAATATATAGATACACTCACAGATTACAGAGCCGTGCCTGATAGGCTCAATGGTAGGTCCTGGATAGGAATGTCAGTCCCGGATGGATCAGAGGTGCATCAGAGATGGTTAAAAATACAAACAAACTGTGTAGTAAAATAAGACTGTGTGGGTTTCTGGAAGGTGACACATAGACTAAAATGCTAACGTGTTTCAACTCGATGTGAGTCTTCTTTAGTGCATAAGAAAGTGTCCAAACTGCTGCTATTTAAATCCGCCGCTTGTAAGACTGCCGGTCACATGGGCGGAAGTTCGTCTGTTCCGGCGTCTGACGTCATTTCCGGTATTCTGGCGTGAATTCATCATATCCGTATCCTCCATAATAGGGGCAAAGTCCTCCATATTGCTTTGGGGCAACTATAGCTCTTTACTGATCATAAACACATAATGTATATACATCAAACGAAAATAAGAAAAAACAACCACATAAATATAGATATTAAGCCCTAATTTATACATATAGAGGTAGAGTTGTCAATAATAACTCAAATCTTCATTGGTTGCGCCATAGGCAAAAATCTCTACAGTAAAATCACATATGGGGAACCTAATAGACCTATACATATGAATGTACAAACACATATACATATAAAAAGCATATAGTAAAGACTGGATTGGCATAGGGGGCTCAATATAAAAAATATATGAATAGATATATATATTAAAAAAATATATGTATAAAAAGTGTAATAAATAAATATAGAGATTCTTGAACAAATATATAAAAAAAATGTACATATAAAAAATATCAATAATATTTACAAAAAATGGGCCAATTCAAAGTCTTAATTGAGACCATTTGGGGACAGAGTATCTAACTCAAATATCCACGTACTCTCTATTTTACTTAATTCTTTAAAATTATCCTCGCCCCTCCAGTCTTTGTTTTTTGACTGATAATAGTAAAACTGATATGTGAAGGATCCCTGTTGTGATATTGTACAGAAAGAGAGTAAACAAAGAGTACACAAATAAAATACAAATGGCTACTAAAAATATCAAAAATGGCAAGCATCTGAAAAAAGAAAAAAAAACTTGAAAATCAAACTGGAAAACACATTTCCTTTTTTTCACCAAACCCACTAGATCCACTAGAGGTAGGCATTAATGGAGGAAAACAAAGAATAAAGTGAAGGAAGAAATGAATATGACCATTTACCAAGATATCTGAATACACAATTTGGGAAACTGAGAGAAGAAATCCAAATTAATACTTTGGTTATTAAGAAATAACTGCAGACTTTGAATCCAAGGAATAGAAGAAAAACGAAACGGGTTGGAACAAAAGGAAGGATTCCAAAAGAGCATTTGGCACTGCGGAAAAAAAATGGCCGACATGGAGAACAAATTGATAGACCTGGAAGACCGGTCGAGACGGAACAACTTAAGATTCAGAGGAATATCAGACAAATAAATGCAAAAAATCTGGAGTTATACATAGAGGAGTTTATTGAACATCTGAAAGTGGAATGGGACGCCAGAATCCCTATGATGGAAAGATGTCACAGAGTGAATAAACCTAAGGGGGTCCCAGACCACCTCCCAAGAGATGTTTTGATATGTTCCGCTTCATACAAAATTAAGACGCAAATACTGAGAGCCATAAGACGCAACGAATGCACAGAAGAATACGAAACACTGAAAATATTTCAGGACTTGTCATGGCCAACCAGACCTTTTCGGAAGGCACATCACTCCTGAGACAGAACAATGTTAACTAGCAATGGGAGTTCCCAACGAAAATGCTCATATTGCATGAAGGGAAGATCAGTCCCATCAATCATGCAGATGATCTAAAAACCTGGCTAACTGAAAAAAAAATCAAGAGTAGCTCCAATCACTAGATAAAAGACAGCGAAGTCCCAAATTTACCAAAAATAAATAAGCACTAACGACATCCAACCTCTAAAGGAGGGAAGACGTAAAGAAATACATTCGAAACAAGAGGATCCATGGACTGTTTATAAAACAAACGAATATCTTTCTCCTTAGTAATTTTTTTTTTATTTTTTTCGTTATTATATACTGCGACAAATAGTACTAGGAGAGAAAGGGTCAACCTAAGGAATAGGCAAAATTAGGTACGTAGAGGAAACAAACAATGATAATAGAATGTAGAATATATTAGGAAACTGATTAAGCTTGCACTTAGTAAGATAACTAATTCACAAAATGTAGAAAATCACCTCTACACGTAGGCTCACATTAGAGTGAAACTACATAATACACTATTCAAAATAATAGGAAGCGATAGATACATCGGTAACACATACCAAAACAGGGAGGAAGAAGGAAAGTGAGAGAAGGGGAAAGAAGGAGAGAAAGAAAGTGAAGGAAAGGAGAAAAAGGAAAGGAAAGAGAAAGGAGAGAAAGAAAATTGCTCTATTTAATAGAGAAGTAAGATTAAGAATAGCACAATATTTACACAATGAGGAAGTTGAAAAATAACCACAAAAGGATAGAGTCAGCAGTTAAAATTAATATGGGGTTTAGATATATAGGGTTTACCCTTGTTCCTACCATTTCTTTCCGTGATACACTATTTGGTTGAAGCTGCTTGTTTTCGTTTATTTTTTTCCCCTTCCTAGTAGTGCCTTAAGGTAGGGTCGCCCTAGATCGCCTACTCTCAGCATGCTTTTCCCACACGACAAGTAGGACCATTATCTGTGTAATGACTTTCATTACTCGAGATACTGTATGGTGGTTTTTTTTTTTGCCATACATCACATTTGTGTTAGGTTAATTCCAATGTTTGGGATCAATTTGTCTTATTTTTATGTAATCACTAACAAACATTTTTTTTGTTTTTATCATGTCTATGGCAACTCTTGGAGAGAGAGTCTCTAGAACTGAAAGAAAATTATAAATTAAGTTGTCCTCAATAAATGCCCAGGGGGATCAATACAGTATGTATAAGGTCTATAAATCTTAGATTTCGTAAAAAAAAAAAAATGTTTAAAGTTAAAAATTTTAAGAATCGGGTACAAATCTGTGCACTACAAGAAACTCATTGGATGAGATACAACAAAAATACAGTAATTTAAACAAGATACCCCATCATTATACGTGCGCCCTTAGAAAATAAAAAAGAGGTGTAGCATTTATTTTTGCAAAAAAATATTTCCCTAATTATTAAACATCAAGAATTCAACCCAGATGGCCGATACATTATTTTAGTATGTGAAATAAATAAGTTATTTACACTAGCTAACATCTACGCACCAAACAAAGCCACAAGAAAATAGAGCATATTAAGCAAGGGTTAGTGCTAATAATGGGGGACTTTAAGTGAGTAATTGACCCTTTGAAAGATAGAAAGAGCTAATATGACAGGAAAAGCAGGAAAACAACGGAGAATAATTATAATTTCAGAGATATATGGAGAACATTCCATCCATCTGACCTAGACTACACATGCTATTCCAGAACATTTAACTCTTATTCTAGGATCGATTTTATCTTGGGAAATGTGACTATGCTATATCTTGTCAAATGAATAGACATACAGGATATGGCATGGTCAGATCACAGCCCTATTATGTTGGAATATAGAGACATCTTTGATACTTTTCGTAAAGAGTGGTGCAAAAAAGATTTTATTCTACACACAAAAAAAATAATGTTGAAGAAAGTAAGAAAAGTAAGCTTTTCTTCTTAGAAAATAAAAATAAAGGTGCACCGGATATCACGGTCTGGTGCGCTTACAAAAGCGCAAACAAAAAAGGAACACTGCCCCTCTCCAAATTATATATATAAAAGGCAGAATAAAATAACACCTTCCACTCAAATAGCAAGGAAGATTGCAGAAACAGAAAAACAGATAAACAACCAGTTAATGAACAAAAACAAAGCAACTAAACAGCTAGAAGTACTAAAATTCAAGTGGTATTTAAAGGGAAATAAGCACTAATGACCAATAAATTGAAATATAAAACAGAGATATAAAAAATAAAGGATAAAGATACTTATCTAATGGCCCCAGAAAAAAATAGGAAGTGCCTTTGAAAGATTTTATATGGATTTATATAACATACCAGGAGTACTATTCGGTAGGGAAAAAGAGAGAAATTCTTTGAAAGCAGAATTATGCCAAAAATCCTGCCCCACCAATTAAAGCTCACAAACCAGCCCATAACAGGAGAAGAAATTAGTTAATCTATAGATAAACTTAAAATAAAGACTGCACCATGCTCAGACGGCTTTACAAACAAATTCTACAAACTATTGAAAGATCAATTAAAAGGGGAACTAACTACCATCTTTAACTGCATAATGAAAACAGGATGTTGCCCTGGAGAGCTGTTGAGAGCGAATATGGTCCCCATCCCAAAAGCAGACAAAGACCCAGAACTGATTAGCAATTACAGACCCATTTCATTAATCAATACCGATATCAAAATACTATCCTCTATTCTTGCTGACAGATTAAAAATAGTAATACCACAGTTAATCAATAATGATCAAGTAGGTTTTATACCAGGGAGATCCTCAATCAATAATCTTAGAAAAATAATAAACATACTAGAAGAAATAGAGAACAATGGAACCCCTCTAATGTTACTGTCAATAGACGCAGAGAAAGCGTTTGACAGGAATCACTGGATCAATATTACAAGCCATATCCGCTCTCTACAGCTCTCCATTGGCAAAGGTAACGGTCAGGTTTTACATCACAAAATGTCAATATTAAAAACTGGACTAGACAAGGGTGCCTTCTCTCACCCTTATTCTATATAATGGTGTTAGAACTGGTTGCAATTTCAATAAGACAAAATAAAAAAAAATAAAAAGGTTTTACGAATGCAGTAGGACAAATAAAATTAAATATCTACGCAGACGATATCCTACTATCATTAGAAGAACCAAAGATTTCGGTCCCAGAGCTTCTAAAGGAGATAAGTAAATGCTGAGGTTCTAAAATGCATCTGGAGAAATCAACATTTATTGCTAAAAATATGAACAAAAGGTTAACTGACTTTTTTGTACAAAATATCGGGCTCCCGAAAATAAAGATAGGCTAAAGTATTTAGGTATAACCCAAACTTCTGATCTGAAGGATCTAATAGAAGCGAACTTTTTACCTCTACTAAAACTAACAAATAAAACTTAAGGGATTGGAAAGGGTTGGGCTTTTCCTGGTCGGGCAGGATCAACATCTTAAAGGCATACATTTTGTCAAAATGTCTGTATTTATGGAGAATAATGCATCTAAATTTCCCCGAAAATTGGCTCTCTTTATTACATATTTTTTTAAGTTCGTATGGGGAGGCAAGAAAGCAAGGGTTAAAATTAATATTTTGGCTAGGTCTAGGCAGGATGGAGGATTGGGGTGCCCAGAAATTTCACAATGCTACCAGGTCATCAGGTTATTTCATATACTGCTTTCACAAAACAAGTCGGCAACTCAAGAAACATGGTATAAAATGAAAAAAGAAAACAGTGGTAGGAAACTTATCCTCACTATTTTGGGTTTTAGATAAGAATAAAACCTTTATTAAAGAGGCATGAACTAAGTCATAGAAACTCAAAGAATTAACAAGTTGGTGGGACAAATTTACAACTAACATAGGACTCAGAAATAGAATAGTAGATGTGCTCCCAATCGATATCATTCCAGATATGTTAGGTAATATTAAAATATACTTGGAGGGGAGGGTAAAGAATTCAAAAACATACTAGTGGAACATAAAATCAAGTCCTTCAATCAAATTATGGAGGAATATAATATTCCCCCCAAAGAAACCTTTAATTATCTGCTAATACCTCCTAGCCGAATACCTCCTCAAAAACAAGGGGGAGAAAAATATAAATCTTATATAGCTACTTGAACTAAAGAATCATAAAAATCTTTTGGCAAAATGCGCCACGGTTAAATATAGTTGGTGACATGACAAACCGATAGAACTGATTAATAAATGGGAAAAAGAATTGCAAGTACATTGTGAAGAAACTACCCTGTTTGGTTCGGTATTTTGGATATTCCCTGTTCGTTAGTTAAAACTACCAAACACCACCACCACCCTGGCTCGTTAACTTCAAAGGAAACTGTGAATTATGTGCTCTCTCTGTGTGGCCGTCGTTCGCATAACCGTACCCCATGTACTGGAGAAAACGGCGGCCATCTTGTTGAACGAACAGAGCCAGAAGCAGCGGGACTTGGTCATACAGTGTCTGGAACTAAAATCAGACACTCGACTTCCTGAACGCCAGTCAAACTTTGCGAATGCCTGCCTCTGTTCACCGACCAGTCAGGAGGGCACTGTTCGGTAGGTTTGTTCCCACGAACTAGGGGAACAAACGCTACCTATGAGCCAGGGGAACAGTTTGTGGATTTGTTCCGTTTTTAAACTTCCCGAAAGAGACCGACCACACAGCCTTTTTTTATGGAACTCTTTCTGGGCAGGAGCCTCGTGAGCAGACGGTCAAATTAGGACTTCCATGGAAATCCCAAACCCCTGAACCGATCTGGGTGATTTATGGATATGTTGGTCCCCCAGATCAGGGCTATCAGGGGATATGACTCTTGTGGGGTTCCCATGGGGCTTAGGGCACTTTCGGGGGTTTTGTGAAAATATTAGACATGTGCAATTCGTTTAGGTCCGAATTTCAGCAATTCGAATGCTTCCAAATGTCCAAATTGCCGAAGTGTCAAATTTCCGAAGTTCCTCGAATTTCTGAAAAGTGGCAAAACAGGAGAGGGAGGGAAAATTAAGGGAATGGTGACAGGAATCTAACCCTAAGCATACTCCTAACCCTAGCCCTAAACTGACCCCTAACCCTACCCCTACTAGGTTAGGGTTAGGGGTAGGGTTAGGTTTAGGGATCGGGTTAGGGGTAGAGGAAGGTTGGGTGTAGGGTTAAGGGTAGGGTTAGGGTAGCGTTAGGGGTAGGGTTAATGTTAGGGTTAGGTTTAGTGTAGGGTTAAGGGTAAAAGTTTGAGGTAGGAGTTAGGGAACTGCAGAATTCCTGAAATGCCGAAGTGCAAAATTTCGGAAGTGCCGAGCCGAACCGAACCGAAGTACCGACTTGCCTAATTGCAGAAGTCCGGAATTTCAGAATTGCTCAACCGATCCGAATTTCGGAAGTCCTAAATTTCGGAAGTACCAAATTTCGGAAGTCTTAACCGAACCGAATTCTTTGCCCATGCACATCCCTAGAAAATATGTGTTTTTTGTGTTTGGAGATAATTGAGTTTAGTACAATACTTGACTCAATTATCTCCTAAGTAAAGGGGAAGGATTATTGTATTCTATGTGGGAGTGTCCTGGACCTGAGAGCCAATGTAACTACAGTATGTACTTTGTCCCTGTGCCCTCTCAGGTCCAGTGGAGAATGCCCCTGGAATATGTTATTGTAAACCCCGTTCCTGGGGACTTGCATAAAAAGCCAGCCAGTTGGCCGGAATAAAACCATTCCCGTTGTACCCTTCTTCTAGTTCAGGCTGATGTTTGGGTATATGTCTGACTGCTGGGGAATACTTCTTGTATGCTGCCTTCTAGCTGGAGAATATTCGTCTTAATACCCGAACTGCAAGCTATAATCACTCAGCTCTTAGTTCAGAAGGAACTATATATGAATGGGTTTCTGATATATCAGCATTCATAACATACATATACCAGAAGTAGAGTGGATAGGTTCCGTAAACAAATTATATAAATACATACATTGCCTAAACCTTATTGAAACACAATTCAAACAGATAGTACCTAACACCTAAACGTTTAAAGAAAATTTTCCCAGAGTCATCACATAGATGCTGGAAATGCAAAGTTGATGAAGGCAATTTGATCCATGTATGGTGGCAATGCACACCCATAAATACATTTTGGAAAGATATAATCAATGTAATTTATCAAATAACAGAAATTAAATTAGTTTTAAAACCTGATGTGGTCCTGTTAACTGGCCAAAAATGACAAAGAAAACAAATGTTAATACTACTTATCACGGCAGCTAAATTACTTTTAGCGCGAAACTAGAAAACAGGGACAATTCCATGCACCCAAAAATTAATCACACAAGTCATATGGCAGGCAAAAATGGAAAAGGGTATCTTGGTGAACCTAGGAAACAGATATACTCAAATAGAAGAATGGGATACATGGATAAACAAAATGGAAATGTCTACCTAATAAACAGCTTTATCATGTCAAACTTCCTCTCGAGACCCCATTCCTTCCCGGAACCCTTCTTTATTTACTTTTTTTTTATTTTATTTATGATTATTATTATTTATTTTTTCTCCTCTCTGAATATAGTGTGTAATAATCAACGGTGGCATAATCACATCCAGCTACAGAGAGGGGAGGGGACAGGGTAGAGGAGACAAGGAAACGAGATGAACATATAGAATTCCCCAAAACAGGCAGATAAACAGAATAAACTTTTTTTGTAATATAAATGATGTAAATTGAGCTCACTCTCTCCAAAGCAAGCAGGGAAACCAAGACTGATAGACATGATTTAACAATAGGATTTAATTATCAGAGATGGGGGGAGAGGGGGGAGAATTGGGGTGGGATACAGGAAGTTTAACATGAAACACAGAAAAACTTAATACATTTTAGGAGATATTTATGATGACAAGAGTACCAAGCCAGAATCACAGAAATAAATGTTAAAAGAAAATATGCCCACACCATCTCACCAGTACAATGAAAATATATTCTCACAACACCAGAGGCCTCAACACACCTCACATTGTTAGAAGACGCCAAACGCTACAAAGCAGACATAGTCTGCGCCCAGGAAACACATTTTGTCACAACCAAAATTCCCAAGTTTGGCCTCAAGGACTACCCAATGCAATACCACGCAACCCACTCCTCAAAATCCAAGGGGGTCTCCATTTTATTCCAAAGCTCCTTGACAGTCGAAACACTCCATATCAAAAAAGATGGTCAAGGAAGATACCTAATACTGCACTGTCTTATCAACACTATGCAATACGTCATTGTAGGGATCTACAGCCCCAACGACCATCAAAAATATTTTTTGCAAAAGGTCTTGAACAAAATCCCACAAAACACTGGCGCACCCCTGATAGTATGTGGGGATCTCAACCACACAATGAACTCCTGCATCGACACCACAATCCCAACTGACTCGCATCGACACGCAACCCTGTCGACACAAGGCAAAGCAATCACGAAACTACTTATGGAATATGGTCTGTATGATGTCTGGAGAACATTTCACCCATCCAAGAAATCCTACACATTCTACTCTCAGGTCCACAAGACCTACTCCAGGATCGATGTGATTCTCACATCAGGAACACTTCTCCCCAATATCTCCCACTGCGACATAGGCGATATCTCATGGTCCGACCATGCCCCAACCACCATGCAACTGACAGACCGATACAACCACAGAGGCAAACCCCCCTGGCGCCTCAACGAGACACTACTACACAACACCGAATACACCAAACACCTCACAGAGCACATCCAAACATAATTTGATTTTAACAACACCCCAGACATCAAAACCCCTGGCATCACCTCTATATGGCAGGCACACAAACCCGTAATCAGAGACCTCCTGATTAGCAGGGCCGCACATCTAGCAAAACAGGCAACAATACCTTACCCTCCTCCGCAAACTAAGAGACACAACTAATGCACACTTCCTCCAGCCATCGGAGGCACAAGCAGAGACAATAGCCGAAACTACAAACCAAATCAATGCAATCTCACTAGCTAAGACGTCCCACATATTGACAAAACTAAAACAAAAAACCTACTCACAAGGCAATAGAGCCGGGAAAAATTTGGGCCACACACTCCATCAGAAACAAGTCAATACTAAGATCCCCTACCTAATAGACAGCACGGGCGCCAAAATACATAATCCACAAGACATAAATAATGAGATGGCGGCATACTACCACAAGCTTTATAATCTCAAAGAGGATACATCATTGCACCAACCAACTTTGCAGGACATTACCAATTTCTTAGAACAAACCACATTACCAACACTGACACCCATCCAAACTGCAGCTATACAACAACCTATCACCACGCAGGAGGTTTTAGATACCATTCAAGCACTACCATCTTGGAACTCTCCGGGCCCAGACGGACTATCAAACTTTTATTATAAAACACACTGGCACCGCACCACACCACACACACCACCACACTGGCACCGCACCTAGAAATCACCTTCAACCATATCCTACAGCAGGGCACAATGCCTCCAAATGGCATCTAATGGCTCACGTAGCAAGCCGGGTAAACCCCCGACCAAAAGCCAAAACCTAAGACCCATATCTCTGTTAAATACGGATGTCAAGCTATTAGCCAAAATATTCTCCAACCGTATGGCGCCAATTATCCCCGCGATTGTGGGCGAAGATCAAGTTGGCTTCGTGGGAGGCTGACAAGGAGCAGATGGCACAAGAAAAGTTTTGGACATACCACACGGCACATCGGGGAAGGGGAAACCTAGCGTTTGGATATCGCTTGACGCCGAAAAAGCCTTTGACAGACTGCACTGGCCCTTCCTACATGCGGTGCTCAACAAATTCAGATTTCCCCCCCAGCTCACATCCTTAGTCAAGGCACTATATTCAACACCAATGGCCAAAGTGGTCAATAGTGGCTTCATATCACGCCAATTCACAATCTCCAATGAATCTAGACAAGGCTGCCCACTGTCCCCACTCCTCTACATCCTAGCGCTGGAACCCCTAACACAGATGATTCGAGACAACACGAACATCCACGGCAACACCCTTCAAGGTCACGAACAAAAATTTGCTCTGTTTGCAGACGACATCCTACTAACGTTGGAACAACCTCATATATCACTACCAAATTTCAATAAACTCCTCGAACAATACAGCAAGTGTTCATACTACAAATTGAACGTGACCAAAACACAGGCCATTGGAATACACATCCCTGAAAAAGAAATAGCGACCCTAACACAAAACTATGCATACGATTGGCGCAAAGACCACGTCAAATTCTTAGGAGTAAACATAACACCAGAAACAGCAAAACTACACAAAGCAAAATACGCCTGTTGAATGAATTGAGATCCACCACACAAGGGTGGAAAGGGAAATACATATCATGGACCGGCAGAATAGCAGCAATCAAGATGATACTCTTCATATGACTTACTAGAAAGATATTGATCATAGATCAGTATAAACATCTTAGAGTTATTATAGTCTCTCGGTTTTGGTACGGTTAAAGAAGATATCTTCCAGAGTAGGTTGAACGAATACAAAGCATACAATATGAAACATTCAAACATTTATTACAAGACAAAACAGCAAAAAATTGACTCATTAATTAAAAAAAATATATATTTTTAAAAAGCAACACATTTTTTAAATACTCTTAGTGTACACCATTCGTAATAAATGCAAAAGGAACAAATTCAAACCAATATGTCTTAGTGGGAAGTTAAGCAAAGAAATAAAAAAAATAAGAAAAGGCCGTTTAAATACATTTAAATCAGAAGGATGGACAGCCTTTGGGGTGTGCGAGTTGTGCGGCTGCACTGAGCGCCATGGTTACAAGAGTGACAGGCGGCCGTCAGGACTCCCAACAGCAGGCTACAGAGGGAGTTGTAGTGTACTCTGCATGCAGAGGCACTAATCTAGGTGTCTGGAGTACAAAACTTCTCCAAGTCTATATTAATTTTTCCACGAATCTGCTGCACTCGCTCTGCAGCTGCAACTTTAAATTCATCTAAGGAGCTTTCTTAGCTGGAAACACCAGTCAGAGTGATGGCCGCAGTGTTTCCTCTGCTCCCTGCCATCTGCTCTCCACTCCCTTGTGGTGGAACTAAAGTAGAGAGGGCCCTGGTGTAAGGATTTCTTTGTGCCCCCCTATCACAATGATGGAAGAAAGGTAGATTCCCCTCTGTCGTACAATACTCACAATGCTTTGCCAACTGGTGATATACCATTTGCCCATCCTTGCAGGATTGTATTTAGCACTAAGCAGTGTTTCAATGGTTGAATGTAGGCATGTTTTTGTATAGAGTAGTTTTATGTAAATGTAGGGCAGGCCCGCGCCTCCATTAAGCCACCTAGGTGGTGGCCTAGTGCACCAGTTCCCTGGGGGCGCCAAGGGAAAACCTGCAGCTTTAATGTAGTCTGGGTCTGTCCGGGTGAGTGGACCACCCAGACAGACCCAGTAACTATTGATAAAATTCAGGATGGCAGTCAGGCGCCAGCCACACAGCCATTACTCACACAGTGCTGCACTACCTTCTGGCCAGCGCCTGGCTGCACTTGATCCCTTTTTATTAGGTAGCGCGCGGGCACAGTGTCAGTGCACCCTGCTCCCTACCGTGTGCATGAAGACATGTGGGAGGCAGGAAGTGAATCAGAGCAGTGGTAGAGAGTGTCCTTCCCAGCAGGTTTTACCGGGTGCACGTTTCACTCGCTCCCGCCCTTTGCCCTGTACTTGGGGAAAAGTGGACGGATGACAGCAGGAAGTGGGGCTTATACAAGGAGTAACAGGATGCCAACCAGTCAGACAGCAAACTGATATATGAAATTAAGGTAAGTGTCTGTTTGAGAGAATGTGTCAGTCTACTGGCACCCCCAACACCATTCGAAAAACAATGTTTTGATGCACCACTTCAGAGAGGACAAATCTCAGACATCTATACCACGCTAACAACGCACACTTCCCAACTCAACCTAACTTACATCACAGCATGGGAAAGGGACATCGGACCACCGGATGAACCGAGCGACTGGACCGAGATATGGGCAGCCACGAACTCCCTTACCACCTGCGTCACACATAAAGAACAGGCCTATAAAACCATCTTCCGCTGGTACCTGACACCGCAAAAACTACACCACATGGGACAGAAACCCACCGACGAATGTTGGAAACTATGCGGAGAGAAGGGCACCTACCTCCACTGTTGGTGGACATGCCCCAAACTAAAAAAGATCTGGACGGAAATACAGGGCCTCATAGAACAGGTGATAGGGAAACCCATCCAATTACAGCCATGGACAAAGCTACTAAACAAACCACTGGACACCCTCACCAGACAGGAAAACAAGTTGACGGCCCGCATAACCCTAGCCACACGCAGGGCAATCGCAGAACTATGGGCAGACCAGCGGACACCCGAACTGGGGACAGTCATCCGTAAAATCAGAGAAACGAGAGACTTAGATGAACTTACCGCGCAAATCCACGACTCCTACAAGGCCTTCCACCGGACATGGGACCTCTGGGACATGAACTGCTAAGCCGCGGGTACGACTACTGCACAACAACACCCACAAGAACCATTAGCTCCTCCCAAGAAGCCCACTCAGACTCACCCTTCCAGCAATGCCAGCAAAAAGCCGAACCGCAGCCCAGAGAGCCACCCACAACCGAACACCATCGAAACAGGACCGGGAGGAGACCCGGCACACGACCGCCATGTAATAGACAGACAGGCCCGACCCCAACGGCCACTGCTCATACGAACCCCACGACCTAACCCTGCCGCCCCCCCAAGCCCACCAATCCCAACTCCCACCGACAGAGACTGACAATAACCAGTCCAGAGAGCCCTGACGGCCCTCAGCGGACCAGGGGCACGGTCGGTGTGGACGCGCAGACACGGGGCGGGACCCACCAACCACGCACCACACTCTCAGGCCACTAATAGAGAGAAAGAGGAACGAGCGAGGGCACTGAGAGGAGGGAACACCACCACACCCGCACCAGCACAACCATGAGACAACACCTACACATTACACCTCGCGACAACACGAACCCCGCACCCTGGGCCAAAACGGTCAACCCCAACCAGAAAGAAGACACCCAGATCACCAACAGATCAGTGCAAGAGTGGGGACAGAACAGGAACCAGACCCACAGGGGGCACAGTCCCCAGACCCGCACAACACACCAAACACCATCCACCTTACCCCACAACCCTCAACCTATTACCCCTAGACGAACCCACCTAGCTCCAAACAGAAAACATGCGAGACCTTTAATCCACTGATGCAACAAAACTAACAATGGAATACCGTAGTCCCTAGAACCAAACACAGAACACTAGACAAGGCTACCTAACCAAAGGAGTCACCCGACAATATGCTTACAGGCACTCCCGAGAACCAGGGGTACCTCACATAACCAAAGCCTTGAGGACGGGCCCTACCGGAACCAACAAGACCTGACCGCACACAGACCCTAGAACCAAGCACACAAACAAGCAGTAGGGTACGGATCAGCGCAGGTAGCAGCCTACCCACGACCAAACCCGACCTCGGCTCCGAGTAGACGAGCCCGACCTGAGACGCAGGGATTACAAATTGTGATTGCATTATGTTTCCCCTACCCACCCCTTCCCCTTCTTTTTCTTCTGTACCCCCTACCCACATATTACTGAAAACGAAAAATAAAGAATTTATAAAAAAAAAAAGAGAATGTGTCAGTCTGCATGTGTGCGTGTCTGTCTGCATGTTCTCTGTTTGTGTCAGTCTGAATGGGTCTGTGTGTGTCAGTCTGCATGGGTCTGTGTGTGTCAGTCTGAATGGGTCTGTGTGTGTGTGTGCGTGTGTGTGTGTGTGTGTGTCAGTCTGCATGGGTCTGTGTGTGTGTGTGTGTCAGTCTGCATGGGTTTGTGTGTGTATCAGTCTGCATGGGCCTGTGTGTGTGTCAGTCTGCATGTGTGTGTGTCAGTCTGCATGGGTCAGTGTGTGTGTGTCTGCATGGATCAGTGTGGGTGTCAGAAAACATCAGTCAGTGTGTGTCCGTTTGCATGAGTCAGTGCGTGTGTCATACTTTATGGGTCAGTTTGTTTGGGTTAGTGTGGGTCAGTCTGCATGAGTCAGTGCATTTGTGTGTGTGTGTATATATGTGTCAGTGATTGCATTTGTGCACAAAGGCCAGTTTTAATTAAAAAAAATAAATGAATCAATACTTTTAAAGAAACTATATAGTGTTAGGAATATAAACCTGTATTCCGAATACTATAGTGTTTCTATTAGTAAACATAGATTCATAGATTCTAACCCATCCACCAGAAAAAAATGGTTTAAAAAAATAAATATAATTTAAAAAAAATTGGTTTTATTTATTTTTAAAGCACGAAGACTTTCTTTACACTGCTTGCCTCCCTACCTCCTGCAACGTCACCAATGGGAAACGCTGATTCAATCAAATGTTCCTCATACAGGAGCATTGGACATCTGATGTGTATGTGTGGCAAGGGCTATGCACGTCCAATGCTTCTCATAGTTAAACATGGCATTGCAGCGAAGGTGCCTCTAGTGGCTGCCAGAGTGACAGCCACTAGATGCGTATTTAACCCTTTAAGGTAAACATTGCCATTTATGAAAAACGACAATGTTTAACCTTGTACGTTTCAACCTACAGGACCACTACACCGAGAACACTGCATTGAGATGAAGTGGACTGGCTTACTCTAGTGAATCTCCAATTCAGCTATGTTTGCAGTTTGGCTATTTTTACTAAAATACGAAATGTATATACAATTCCTGACAATTCTATGTGATGTCACACCATGGGTGGAGTGGTCCCTTGTCGGATCAGAGAGCATACATGCCCTTCAAGACGGAAATTGGTACAATCATAGGTTTCTCTATGAGAGGCCTGTGATTGGATCACGCAAAGATACATAAAAACATAGAATGTGATGGCGGATAAGAACCATTCGGCCCATCTAGTCTGCCCATGTGGCATGGCACCAGTGATATCAGTAGTGGACTACACATTGAGTGGGGATGTACCCTAGAATGTTAGAAGGAGCAGCTTCCTCAGGGATAGTTACTCATGAACTGATACCCCCAACATCTTCACTCAAGCAAGCAAATATGTAAGGACAGAATCAGGCCCAGCCAAACCTTTCCTCTTTGCTGCCTCATTCTACCTTGTGTAACTAGACTAAACTATGCAAAGTGGTTAGCAGACCACATCCAAGATTATCAATCTTCCAGAGAAACCACTCTCTTACACCTGCCATATAGTTATTGACCCAGGAAAGATTCTTCAGCATGCATACATGTAGCAAGATGTGCACCAAGTTCCACTCATTTTCCCACATACAGAAAAAGCAAATATGACCTAGTTTCTCTGACCTCCTGTTTTTTTAACTCCCACTTAGAAAAAGCTTACTTTAAGAATAGACTACTTCAAGTAACAAAGTTCTTGATTTTAATACAGACTGGTTTTATAAACTTTTGTTAATTTTATATGTTACCGTTTTTCACATTGAACATTTGTTATATACATGACTGTGTAGAGAATAAAAGTTAATTCAATTGTATAGACTCCTTTTATTTATCATAGTTATTATTATTTTTTACATATTTGATTTTTACAAATATTAGAATTTTTGATTTTTAGGCTCACTGTACTACAGTGAATATTTGTAGAAGACAATTATTGCACATCTCAATGCAGGCAGGACAGCAACCAACTTCAGCAGAAGACAGATCACAATCTTGCTGGACATTCATTGGCTGTGAGTGTCAGCTGAGTGTCAGCCAATGACTGGAAGTCTGTGCAAAGACATCAGCGGGATATTAGCAAACCCTCCTTCCTGACTGGCTTATGATGTTGCTGGAGATGGAGCTACAACTCCTGCATGTACCATACATATCTCAGTTTGTGCAGTGCTTCAGACTAACACATTGCAGATACAGAGTCCTTGTGCCACAACCACTTCAAATTGCTGAAGTGGTTGTGGTGCTTGGAGTAACCCATTAACAGTGTAGAGCAGGGCTAGTCAACCTTTTAATACCTACCGCCGACTTTTATATCTTTGTTGATGGTAACATTTCCTTACCGCCCACCAGTGCCACAGTAACTAATTTTGTAGCACTAGTGCGATTTGATTTTGTAATATTTTTTGAAAGGAGGGTTTAAAAAAAAAAAAAAGTACTTAAATATATATATATATATATATATATATATTTTCTTTTGTGTGTCTGGTGTATGTGTGTGTGTGTGCGAGAGAGGTGTGCAGTGTGTGTGAGAAGGGTGCATTGTGTAGGAAGCTTGTAGTGTATGTGTGGTGCAGTTTGTGAGGGGGCACTGTGTGTGGGTATTGTGTGTGTGTGTGTGAGATGCTGTGTGTGCGTGTGAGGAGGGCAGTGCGTGTTTGGTCAGAAAGATTAAATGACAATAGTGCAAACTGCATTCACAGAAAATTACAGTGGCAAACTACAGGTTAAATTTGGTGTTATCGTGAAATTTACAGTGTTATACAGGCTGTACACTTACTACTTTACATTGTAGCAGAGTGTCATTTCTTCAGTGTTGCCACATGAAAAGATATAATAAAATATTTACAAAAATGTGAGAGCTGTACTCACTTTTGTGAGATACTGTATATATTCTGGTCTTTTTTACATATATCCCGGAGATAGACACCTGAGGTTCCAACACTATGTGCAGGTTGGTAGGAGGTAGCGCACTGATTGTTAGGGATGTGCATAGGCAAAAAATGTGGTTTGGTTCGGCACTTTCGAAATTTGGGACTTTGGCAATTCGGAACTTTGGCACTTCGGTTCGGTACGGCACTTCCGAAATTCGGGACTTTGGCAATTCGGACATTCGTAAGCATCCCTACTCCTACCCCTTACCCTAACTCCTAACCACCACAACCACTTACACATGTAGGGTTATGGGTAGTGTTAGGGGTAGGATAAGGGTTAGGGGTAGGGTTAGGTGCCCGGACTGCCACCACAACCACTTACACATCTATAGGTCTCTCAATACCAGGAATTAGCTTGTTGGTCTAGATTTCTGTCATCATTCAAGTAATTTTCCCTCCCTCTCTTATTTTGCCACTTTTCAGAAATCAGAAGCACTTCGGCACTTCCAAAATTCAGCACTTCAGCAATTCGGTTCAGTTCGGCACTGTAGCGTTACTTACCTTATCCGGGGGCCGGCCACGGTCCTCTCTTCAAGCCGCGCGCTGTCCTGCTGCTGCTCGAGCCGCACGCGGCTCATCCGACAGCTTCAAATGGAAGGCGGGCAGTGACCGCGAGAAGCGGTCACGTGTCCCGCCTGAATCTAAGAGCGCGCCGCGAGTCTCACGCTCTTAAAGAGACAGTGGGAGCCTAAATTGCCAAAAGGCTCCCATTGGCCCCTGTCATACCACACTCCCCATACACTTACCTTTTGGGGGTGTGGATATGACAGGAGCCAATTACGTTAGTTTAGAAGCTATTTAAACTTACCTTTTTCCCTTAGTTCCTTGCCCTATCGTGGTTTCTGTTACAGTTCCCTTTAGCGCTTGTGGTGTTCAGTTGTGTTTCTTCATTTTGACCTTGGCTTTGTATTCTGACTTCGTTTTCACTTTGTCCTTATCTGTTCTGTTTGCCGGCTTGCTGTTTACTGTGTACCAGACCCCGGCTAGTCCTAGTTTACGCTGTCTCTTTGTGCCCTTGACCTTGGATCGTTCCTGACTCTGTCTCCTCTCTTATACGTCGAGTCCGGCCATTCTAAGGTCCGGTAGACGTATCTCTCCTCTGTGTTGTCTTCTGTTTAGCTGGATCCTGCGTGTAGGGGTATATTCTCGTTACAGGCACTTCAGTAATTGGGCAATTGGCATTTCGGCAATTCGGTTCGGTTCGGCACTTCGGAAAATTGTTACTTTGGAAATTCACCAATTCAGACATTCGGAAGCATGCGAATGTCCGAATTGCCGAAATTCTTCAGAATTTACATTCGTAACGAAACAAATTGTACATGTCTACTGATTGTTGTAATTATTAGTATTTCTATATAGTGGTAATTACTGTTTACCAATATTATTTGATTATATACTACATATTAGACAACATCAATATATTTTTATTTTTAGTGTTTGAGGCTTTTCGTAAATAATTCAGGAATCTGCTGTTTTGCTATTTGACCTTTTCCTTTTGACATTGCTAGACTAAATGTTGACGGTTATTGACATCTTCATTGCTATGTGCTTTAACAAAATGCTTCATTTCTGTATTTTGAATGGATCAATGCAAGACGTGTCTTTTTTAACATTAGTTTTTTACTGGAAATCGACACTTTGATCATTGCGGTTGAAATTTCGAAGAGTGCCTTCCCAGTTGTGATTGGACAGTATATATATATAGAATGAGAAAGATACTACAAATATAAATGGTGTACTGAGTGTTTATTTAGTTTTATTGAAAATAATTTTCCTTCTAAATATATCAGAGTTCACAGAGTAGAAATTAACAAGTTTCACAAAAAGCTGAGAGCTCATAATTCACATCCCGAGAGCTGATGATTCATTGTAAAAAGTTGCAATAAGGTATACAGATGCACAATTTTAATGGCCCATGTGACAATTGTGGTTATCATTTAATGTTTTGAAGTATCATTTTACTAGAAAATGGTTTAACAGCAGAAATAATTTAACGTAGGAGTTTCTCATTTAACCCTTTCATTTAACCTCATTTAAATCAACTTTTATGCTAAAGCGAAGATTACTATTAGTATTTATAAAGCGCCAACAAATTCCACAAATGGATGGACTACTAGTCAGTATTTATTTAATTTATTTATTTAATAATTTATTTATGAAATATTTTACCAGGAAGGATTGATAGAGATGTCTCTCGTTTTCAAGTATGTCCTGGTACATAGGGTACAATGAAATATTAAAAATAATAAAATAATATTAATACACAACATATATAAATTTATTATAGAACAGGTAAGAAATATAATCAACCATGATTACAGGTGCATTCTGTATTGATACATTTAGAGAAGGATCTCTTAAAGGATTCATGGCTGCGGAAGATTTGAAAGTGTTAGGGAGGTTGTTACATAATTGTGGTGCTCTGTTGGAAAATGAAAATCTAGCCGCATACTTTATGTAATGTGGTTAATGCTGGTACTGGATCGGAGGTTATAGGAGGTGGGAACAGCTGGGGAGAGCATTATACTCAGGTAGGGTAGGAGCTTCCAAGAAAAGCTCTTAAACACAAAGCTGGAAAGATGAAGAGTGCGTCTGGATTCCAGCAATAGCCAGTTTAGCTTTTTAACATGTCACAATGGTGGGTCATGTAATTACATTGTAGCACAAAACGAGTTACACAATGTAGTAAATTTAAGAAGGTAGGTTTGCGTCGCAGGTGCACACACTACATCCCTATATTCAATGACTGGCATTAGTATTTGTTGTTTTGATAAAAGGTTTTCAATGTGGAGGCCAGATATATTGGGGGTCTAGCAACATAACTAAGTATTTGAAAGAACAGACTGCAGTCAGTGTATTTGATTTTGTTGTGATGCATAGATGGAAATGTAATTTATGTAATTTGGGTACTGTTGCAAAGATCATCAGTTTTGTATAATCATACACAATTTTAATACGGCTATGAAATACCTATAATGCATTTTTGTATAAATCATCATTCTTAAGTATAAAACATGTTTATTTGTACTTGATTTGAGAAATAATACACGTGAAAAACACTTTTCACATCTTTTTCATGTATAAAGGGTTAAACCAGGGTTTTTTGTAAAATACTGGTTTCAGTTAGAATAACCCTTGTTGTGGTGTTCCCCCACCTCCGACTATGCTGAAATTGGCTGCCTAGCGCATGATGTGAGTGTAGGCAACAGATGTGAAATTAAACATGGTTGACATTAGCCACTCAGAACTCTTGTTCGGGGTTGGCTAATGATGCCCCATTGACAAAGATGGAGGTGGAGTTATACCTGCAGCAGCTGAGTGGATAAACTCTGTATGTGTGTTTGAATTAATGAAGTAGTCATGGTGTTTGGTGTGTTTTTTTTTTTTTTATTCTTTATTTTTGAATGGGCAATCAGGTGGAGAGACAGATATCATACATTCCTTTTTGTACATCAGGCGTTCAAGAGACAAAACGTGTATCTATGAGATATTTTGCACAGTGTTGCAATTACTTGATATAAACAGTTGACATAAGTTGCACGCAGGCAACATGCACTTTAATGTCACAATGCTTCGATACCGCTCCTATTTCCTAGTTCTCTTTTCCTTGTATTCTTTTTTTTTTTTTTTAATAATCCTTCTTTCTATTTAGACCTTAGACAGTGGGTGGTACATAGAAAAGCAAAATGTTGTCTTAACATTGCATTTCTAAATGCCGCTTCTCAGATCTACTATTATTCTATTGGAAACTGAGTCTAAATTTGTCTCTTGGCATCTCAATATTTTTTTTTCAGTTTGCATTAGAAGATGGTTAATGATTGTTATTGTGATATATGCATTTGCATATTTGGAGTAAC
Organism: Pelobates fuscus; assembly: GCF_036172605.1. Taxonomy (NCBI): domain Eukaryota; kingdom Metazoa; phylum Chordata; class Amphibia; order Anura; family Pelobatidae; genus Pelobates; species Pelobates fuscus. Next base: position 148,247,409 of record NC_086322.1, read on the forward strand.
CCTTTAAAGACTTCTTTGAAACCTAATTTATCAAAACATAACAATACTAAGGTTCATCGCAGAACGTTTAAATTGATGCATTTGATGAGCATGTGACAAGGCAACATTACTGTGTCCTCTATTAAATTTCACTTTTGAAAGTTCCTTAATGGTTTCTGGATTCCCAGTCATTTGCACCACAGGTAAATGCACTTGTTTTGAGCAATGTTATTCTTTATGGCTGTTTTAGCTTGCTCATTGTTGGTAGTAAGCCGGTAGCAAGGCTGGCCTTAGGTCTTCAGGGGCAGAAAATCTTCACAGTAGCCCTCCCTGGCCACACTCCCCTTATCCAGTACCTCTCACCATTTAAAACCTCCCATTCTTATTAACCGTAAAACAACGAGATTAAAGGAAAACTATAGCGTTAGGAATTCAAATTTGTATAACACTATACATTATAGTGTCCCTGTCCCTACTCTATTTTACTTATCTTTTTCTCCCTCGAAGGTGCTTACCTGTCCATCATTCTCTGGTGTCCAATCCAATGCTCCTCACAAAGGCAAGCATGCATTTAAACTTCCCCATAGTAAAGCATTAAATCAATGCTTTCCTATTGGGGCTTCCAAGACCACTTTAATTAAATTAAGTGGAAAACAATAATTGTCAAACTAATATACTAACATATTAAGGCGCAGCTATGCAGTACTAAAAAAAATTCCACACCTCGGATGTATGCAAGTAGTGTATTTGTATTGTGGGTCAATGTGAGTGTGTTTGAATGCAAGGTGTATTTTTGTATGGTGTGTCAGTGTGTGTATGTGTGTGAGCTCTTTTTAGGAATTTTATTTAGTATGTCCACATCTTCAGCATGTGTATGCATGTGTTAAGGGTCATTGTACATGAAAGCAGGGGCATATATGTGTGGGGGGGGGGGGGGAAGAGTGTGTGGATGCATTAAGAGTTAAATGTGTCAATGTGCTTGAATGCAGAGGTATATGTGTGTGGAAATGATTGTGCCTCATAGCTAGTAGCCCATAGTTCTCCCCTACACCTCATATTCTTTTCTCTCTGTAGTAAGTAGTCTATTCCCATTTTCCCATAGTTAATAGCCATTTCCCCCCTCACTGCCCCATAGCTTATTCACAGCCTCCCCCCCAAGAGCCCATTCTCCTCCCTATAGATACTAGCTCACTCCCCACAACCACCCTTTTGTGGTTAGCACCCCATTATCCTCCATAAATAATACTCCATTCACCTTTTCCCAAACAAATGTGCAGCACTAACATTCAGTGTTTCCATCCTCTGCATGGAGAAACTGAACGTTCCTCATAGAGCTGCATTGATTCAATGAATCTCTATGAGGAGATGCTGATTGACCAGGGCTGTGTTTGACTTGTGCTGGCTGTGCCCCTTATCTGCCTCATTGACAGTATCAGCCAATTCAATGCTTTCCTATGAGAGAGCATTGTGATTGGCTCAGATCAACCTTTTTGATGATGTCAGCCAAGCAGGCAGATCAGGGGCAGAGCCAGCAGCAGCAGACTGCAATGAAGGTAAGATTTTACTATATTTAGATGGGCATGGGAGGGCTTGGGGGCTCGATGGTGTTTTTAACACTATAGGGTCAGGAATGCATGTTTGTGTTCCTAACCTTATAGTCTTCCTTTAAGCAATTTTTTTTATCTCATACTCATTTACAATGTGTATCCCTGCTTTGCAAAATCTGAACTGACAATCTCATTGACAGAGCTGACGCTCCAATCTCAGAGAGTAGCCCACCAGGCCGTAGTCTGAGACCAGGACTTCGGCTGGGCGCCTATGCCGCCTAACGGGTAATCTGGCGCTGATTTTTACACCAAAACCATTTCATTAAGCTACAATTGTACAAGTGCTTACAGTGTCTTTTTAATAATAACAATTGTCAAAATAATTAGGGAAGAAAAGTAGCCACTTGGAATTTGTCCAGAATATAACAGTTTATGATTATTATTTTTGAAAACTCTGTGATACAACGTAAGTTGTGAGGCTGTAAATTGTCTCTTATATTTAGGATTTCCTACCTTTATACTGTATATTTATATGCTCAGTTTCCGTTTCTCTTTCTTTATCATTTCATTGTCTGCTGTAGTTTTGTGTCTTTTGATGTATTCTGGATGATAAAGTGGAATATATATTTTTTTATTTTACTTGCATAGACATTGATGGGACTTAGAAATAACCTTTCAGTACTCACACTGTGCCATAACATGATCACACAAGACAAGACATGGCTACATGAAACCTCACACTGTCACTTCCACAGGCACATTATTTGTTGAACAAAAAATAATTTGAAGGCATGAATATAAAGTGAGAAATGCAATGCATTTCCAGATGCCATCTTTTTCCATAAAATTAACAATAGCTGTATGTGTATTGCAATAATACTACAAATGTATTGATTCCCATTTTGTTTTCATCATTACAATCTAGTTATTATCTCAACTAACTTGCACTAGTCAAGAGAGCAGGTTCATGAACTAATGTGTAAAATTAACTTTTTCAGTGTTACTGCAATGTTCTACCCTGTGGTACTAAAAGTGAAGAGCATGTAAAACATGCTGAGCATGTAAAAAGAGAAAGAAAGCCTATCAGCTCTGCCTCTGGGCTGCACCACTGACAGGTGATGTAATGATTATATTGTTACAATGGAACCTCTCAAGGGGTAGGTTAGCAAATGAACAGTCAGTTCTTGAATTTCAAGTGTTGGAAATAGAAAAAACAGGGAGTGAAGGCTATCTGTCTCTAGTCCAATCACTCAGTAGAGCTACTATCGCTCACAATATTGAAAAACTTAATGCTAGCCATGATAGAAAGGTGTCAGAACAAACTGTGTATTGCAGTTTGTTACATGTAGGGTTGTGTAGCTACACACCGGTCAGTCAGAGTGAAAATGATGACTCCTGTCTACCACCAAAAATGCCTTTGATGGGGACATGAGCTTCAGAAATGGGCCATGGAGCAATGAAAGAAGGTTGCCTGGTCGGATGAATCACATTTTGTTTTAGATCAGGTAGATTGCCGGGTGCGTGTGCGTCATTTACCTGGCAAAAAGATGGCGGCAGGATGCATTAAGGGAAGAGAAGGCAGAGGCAGTGTTATGCTAGGGACAATGTTATGCTGGGAAACCTTGGATCCTGGCATTCTTGTGGATGTTACTTTGCAATGCACCACCTACCTAGAGATTGTTGCAGACCATGAACATCTCTTCATGGTGTTCCCAGATGGCAGTGACCTCTTTCAGCAGGATAATGCACACTGCAAAAATTGTTCAGGAATGGTTTGAGGAACATGGCAAATGGCCTCCAAATTCCCCATTGAGCATCTGCGGGATGTGCTTGTACAAGTTGGATCCACTGAGACTTCTCTTCTGCTAATGCCTTTGTGCCAGATATCACAGAACACATTCAGAAGTCTTTTGGTCTCCATACTTCAATGCATCAGAGATGTTTTGGCAGTAAGAAGGGGTCCTACATGATATTTCAGGTGGTTTTAATGTTGTGGCTGATTAATGTGTGTGTGTGTGTATATATATATATATATATATATATATATATATATATAAAATCGCAGATAGCTCTTGCACTCCAACTTGTATAAATAAAAATACCTGGTGATCTGGTTGCATAAATATATAAAACATGTGTCCTGATGAAAGCTCCACCGAGAAGCTGAAACATTGACTGGGTTATGGAATAAAGAAAATTGACTTGATTTAAATCCTTGGAGTGCCAGTATTTTTCACTTTATATATATATATATATACTCTTTGGATATTGCAGAATAACCTGATAACAGCCGCTTATTCTATAGTAAGGCTGGCTTTTATTGGAAATTAGTGTAAATACTCTTTGAAGTAGAAAATCAGCATCGCATCTTTGATTGCCGGAAACCAGAGTATTAAGAGCAAAAGCTTTGTAAAACCCTCAGAGATCCTGTACTGAGGCAAACACGATAAACAAAAAACTATCTTCAAAGGTGAGCCATGAAATACCCCCTGACTGATAGAAGTCTAAAAATTACCTTAAACCTTGGTCATTCATATTGGGTTTCATAATGAATAAGAAATAAGAAGATACAAAACACATAATTCTGAACCATAGAACAATGGTTACTGTAAATGTAAAGGAAAATAAAAACACTGTAGGTGGGGATAAACCTAATACGGCATACATCCAATGTGAGAAGATTCTGTATGTATGTCATCTTTTTGCAGGTGATAGATTCGGAAAGATATATATTTTGGTAACTGAGGTCGTTGAACTGAAATATTATATAATATATTTTATATTTACAACAATGATTCTTTTTTCAGGATGTTTTTCTCTTTAATCAAATACAATAATGAGTGAATGAAACTGGTTTAGCAGCACGGTTTGTTTTTACATAGGTAGACATCTACGTGATGTAGTAATAGAGTAGTGCAGAATAGCTATACATTTTTGAGGGCTGGGTATTTTTCCAATATATCAACAAAACAATGGATTCAAGAAATGTAAGACTCTCTTACCTTCCCCAGCACTGCATTCCTTCTACCAGCAAACAAATTGATCCTTCACTGCAATGGTCAGGTTTGTGGCCACTAAAACTGCAATACCACTTGGAACTAAACTGAAAAATGAATCTAGCAGGCTCGCAGTTTCATGAGCATTTATTTATTGTGGCAACTGAATGGGTAACAATGTTTCGATAAGTACCATATTATTTGTCAAATCATCATACCTTTACACCTGAGCCACACAAAGGCATTAGTGAAACGCGCTGGCAAACATAGGTGTGAATACCTACCTACCAATGCCCATGAGCAGAGAGTTTTCACTATTTTTATATACAATTGGCTGGTGTTATTAGAGAATATCAAATGCAACGTTCTTTAAACTGTGCAGATTCTTTGGAGTTTTGCTTATAAATAGCAAAAGAAGAAATGCCTTATGATTACTAACATTTTACATACCCAGCCATATTTATGCAATGAGGGAATTAATTACGGTAAATACATTATTTTATGTTAATATATCTGATTTTAATGTTCTTTGTTTTTGGCCTTGAAAGAATAGCAGATCATATATTAGTTTGTATTTTTCTCTATTTTATGTGACAATTATGCAATATGTGTTTTACGTAGATTATACATATGGTTCAGGTGTTTTTGTGTCTTTCGTGTTTTTGGTTATTTTCATTGGTATTGAAGGGGCTAAGAGTGAAAGGGCTCGGTGATATCAATAACAGAACTTGGTGGCTTGTCAGAGCTGACTACAAAACAAGTCAAGGTCTATAAATAGTGTCATAAATGTAGTGTGTTTTTTGTAAACACGATATATGCAATATTTAACTTCTTAAGGTTCAGAATGATTTTTTGTATATCGTTGCTCAGCTCTAAATCTCTGATCTCTTATTTAGTGCACCCACACATATCATATATTTTTTGGGTTTTTTTTTAATTCTTTATTTTTGTTGTGTGAAGAGGAGAACAATATGCTCGCAGCACCACGACAGCGCTAACATGCAACGCATTATCATACAGAAATATACAGTGTCATGGTATGAGATAGTCACACACACATTTATTTATTTTTTTGAACAAGAGGGAACAGGTTGATATATGGTTCCCTTGTAACTTACAGAGGTAATCACTGCATACATTTTTAGGTTAACTCGCGTAGTCACAGGCTTGTTCTACGTGCCTTAAGTAATAATATAACAGGCTTATCGAAACATGTCAGGAGTATATGAGGTGGTATCCTATACGATAAACTTCGACATGTGGATGGGCATAATGAAATAAATAGAAGAAATAAACATGGGAATTAAACATGAGAATTGCCAGGTTTATCATTCGCGCCAACGTGTGGGTGCCTGCCTATGGTTGGAGTGTGCCTGATCTGCTTTACACTGTTCCTGTGAGGTTGTGCATGCAGGTAAGTGTGTGGGAGATCGGTGGGGCAGTCCAGAATGCTCAAGGTTGGGCAACAGAAGGTTAACAATTTTAAAACTAGCGATTACTCCTGTGTTAACTTAGCTGGGGTATGTTATTTTGTCTTTACTGTTATTACGGAGAGCCTAGCTTATCATACTTAAAGTCCTGAGAGCAGTCACTTATAACTTGTGAACACCCAGCTACCTCAGTGGCTTGCAGCTGTACAGTCCAGTTCCATAGAGGGGGATTGGGTAAGCTTTGCACCCTCCTCGATATGCAAGCTGTTTCCTCAGGTCGTCTCCGCATGGGGTCAGTTATGTGGAAGTAGGAGGCTGGCAAGTCCCCTCATGGTGAAGAGTTCGTAGCAGCCGCTGTCATCCAGCCAGTTGGTGTCCTCTTCCTGCGTTTAGGCTGTGTCTCTGTGCCGTTGTTGAGGTGTTGCGGGCCAGGTCCCCGAATCTGGGCGTGCAGGACCGAGGGGATGACTGTTGGGTCTGGGTGGCCGGGTCTAAGCTCCGTGTATCAGTCGGCTGCCGCTCCCGCCTTTTTGGTGTGTATAGGTTTCGGGCCTTGAGGCTGAGCAGTGCCGCATTTTGGGTTGTTCCTTTTAGGTACACATAATTTGAGTTGGCCACATGGGGGTTATGCCCCTTCGGGAACTGGAGGTGTCCGTGTGAGTCAGCCGGTACACTGTGCCGCCATTTTGGGTATCTCGGTGTAGCAGGAGCCGCCGAGTGTGCAGGGTGTGGGCCGGGATCACCCCCACCGGCCCAGAGGGGGGGGGACAGGGCCCGGTCCGCTCAGTTGAGGGAGTCTGTCCGGACTGCATCGGGCAGGATAGCAGGTGGCGGCTGTCCGCCTTGCTCACTGCCTGAGTAGGCCTCATCCCAAAGGAGCGATGCGCGTCTCTCCGGGGGACTAAAATGTTAGTCGCAAGCCTCTCCCCAGGTCCATTGTCTCCTCGTGTGCCGGCCCTTCTCGGTAGGTCATCAGGTAGGACCTTAAGCTTCATTTTGTAGTTCAATGATTCGAATGTTGTGCCATGCGACCAGCCAGCATGGCGGTCAGGCCCCCCCACCCCCCATATATTGTTTTTTTTTTTTAAAAGGACAGATATGGCTTTATTTTGAAAGCCTGTATGTGCATAATCTGTTGTTTAATTTGAAGAAAATATAAAAAAATTTAAAAAAAAAAACTGTTTGCTGTTTGCCTATAATAATTTGTACACAAAAGAAATGTAACCAATGTAAGTGACAGACAGATGTGGGTATCCCTTCATCATGGTTCAATATAGTGATGAACTATTTAATTCTCCTTTTAAAGAGAACTATCCTTTCCCAGGAATTATAGTATTATGTTTATCTATAATATTTCAAAATGTGTGATTGTGAGGTGTAAAAATGTAACTTACCTTGCTTGCTCCTTCAAATATGCACTGCCTTTTTAGCTCGCTGTTAATCATAGCTTCAAACTCCTAATTTGCAATGTTTATCCCAGCTTAGTCTTGCATGAACTGCATGATGATATAATGTAAATCATTATATAATATAAATTTAAAAGAAAATGGATCATGTCAGGAAAAAAAAGTTAACACAAGTTATAGATGATTTGCAATGTTTTATTCAACGGTGTAAGAACCAGATAAGTGACAGCTCCCCTTGAAATGGGCTTAGGGTTATTTCGGCAGTGTGGAAGTAGAGATAGCACAAGGACATACTTACCCCAATTCTTTCAGCTTTACACAAGCAGTACGGAACCCCTTCACCATTGAATATCACAGTTGTAAGGGGGGGGGGGGGATAACTGGTTTCTTAATTAGGTAGTTGAGGGCATTGAGTGGTATTGAGTTTGTTGAAGTTTTTTTAGGAGTTAAGAATATGTAACTTTTGTCTTATTTGCTATACGTATTGATTTCAAAAGTAATCAGCACTTTTATAAACCCCCTTGGTAACACTTGCTGGCTGTTGACCAGACCGCCAGGTGGTTGTCTTCATTACTCACTTTGTGTGTTTGCTCAAAGCAGAATTGGTCTCACTGCTTCTCTATAATTTCACTGGGGCCCCTTCTCCTTGATGTATCATTCACTCACCCCCCACCCCCGTGTCTCATTATCACACCCAGGCCCCCCCCATTTGCCCCTCCATGTGTCGCATTCCCTCTGCCCCTCCATGTGTCCCATTCCCTCTCCACTCTCAGCCCATCCATGTGTCCCATATCCTCATCACCTCTAGCCCCTCCATGTGTCCCATTCCCTCTCCCCTCAGCCCCTCTATGCTTCCCATACTCTCTTCCCTCCCAGCCTTCTCCACATGTCCCATTTCTACTTCCCCCTCCTCCCCTCCAGGTGTCCCATTTCTTCCTGTATCCCCCTCCCCTTCCTGTGTACCATATCCTCCATCTCTCCCACCTCCCACCCCCGTGTCCCATTCCTACCTCTCTCCGCTCTCCACTCATGTGTCCCATTGTTCCCTTTCTCCCCCCCTCCCCTCCAGGTGTCCCATTTCTCCCTCTCCCCCCCTCCCCTCCATGTGTCGCATTCTTACCTCTCTCTCTCCCTTCCAGGACCAGCATTTCTCTGCCATGGTTCCCGGTCTGACAGGAAGTGCTCTGTCAGTGAGCACTACCTGTCAGACAGCTTTCCCCTCCTGCCAGCATCAGGAACTGCGGACCCAGGCCGGTGCGGCTGTGCACCGGCCCATAAGTTATCCAGGCGACCCATGGACCCCTATGACCAAGGTAGGTACGTCACTGCCGGTACATAATTTAAAATCTAATGTTTTTTTCCCTTATGTGTCCCTAATCTGTAAAATAAAAATGACTCCCTAAATCAAATCCTAATTTTAATTAGTTTTACTTACCTTACAGCACATTGCAGAACTTTGCTTAGGGTGAGTTCCGATTCCAGTTGATGCCACATCATCTTGAGTGATATGGTAGTCCTACGCATGCTCCCAGCCTTCATCAGATTTTTCTACCTACCTGGAGTGCTAGCACACATGTGAAGCACAGGCAACAGCTGATTTGTGTCCCCGCACATGATGTAGGTAAAGATTTCTGACGGATACAGAAATCTGACAGAACACCGGCATACTGCAGGGTGCGTGATGGAGCTGTGCAGGGATAGCACATAGGTCCTTGACTCCCTCACTACCCATACACACCCCATTGGACACTATTACATTTGGGCAGAGTAGGCATCTGCCATGTGGGTAGGCAAGTGCCCACTTTGCCAAGTACAGTTAACTCAGGCGCTAAAGGCAAGAAGGCCCATGGAGGGGCAATGAATAATCTAGGGGAGGCAATTGCTCTCTATCACACCTCTGTAGTGAAGCCATAGTGGCTTGGGGCTTCTGCTCAGCGAAGACCCTCTAACAGTGCTGTAGGTGGATATCATGCAGTTTAGACTATATTGCTGTTTTAGTTTGAGGCAACTGTCTGGCTCATATATACATGTGAATGTGGCTATTTACTAATTTGATTTTATCTTTGTGTGGTCTCTGCTTCATTTGTGGCTAATCAATAGTATTACACAATATATATTCATATAAGCTGTATATACATTTGTTTGTATTTTTTTTTTTTTTATTCTTTATTTTTGCGGTCAGCGTTGACCTCTGAGCACATCACAACTGTAGAGCAAAAACAACAATGCTTACATATATGGTGTAACAATCCCAACAGTATAATAACGACCTATGTTTTATATTTGTAGTTGCTGCAAGACTGCATGCCGAGTGTGTTTGCTATAAGAGTGAGTTAGGGGAGCTTGTACAATGCTTTGTTTGCCTGCGTCTTGGCATAGTGAGGTGCTGACTGCGTGTTGCGCATATGGCACCGGTTTGTTGTCAATTATCATAACAAAAGCGTCACAAAACTTGTAACTACGCGGGGGCGGGGCCTGATTGTGGAGCAGAGAGGACGCGTACCTCCATAGCTCCGGCACAGGGGACCACATTTTATGAAATAAGAAGGAAAATAAGCGACTAAATTAAAATTAAAGGTTGCCTGGTGTAGGGGCACGACGAGAGGAGTACACAGATACCGGACAAGCGACATTCCATGAGACGTGCACCCGATACAGCGAAACGGCCCTCAAGCGTGGCAAAGGCGGGAGAGACGGCCGCTCTCCTACCACCAAAAGCGGCTGGACACATGGCCAGGAGCCCTCGTTCCCCCCCCTATGGCCCGGCGGGGGTTATCCCGGGCCACCCTCACAAGAGCCCGCGGACAAACCGACCACGCATAGAACAACCGCAAGGTCTAGGCGGCACACCAAAGGCCCAAAACATGGCGGACGCTCCGATTACCGCCATCTCCTGCACCGCTGCCAGCGAAACAGAGCTCAGACTTAACCGGATTTTTGAAGCATTCTGGGCCAAGCTGGAGGCACTTCAGAGACCCTCGGAACCGGCAACAACACCCGACGGCACACCATGGAGTCGGGCACAGGGGGCCAGGGAAAGGGGCGTGGAAGCTCTCCCGGACTACCCTACCAAGGCACCCAGGAAACCGAAAGAGGCTGTTTTAAAGGCCGCTGCTCGGAGACACAGTAGGGGCAAAAGTGGTACGGGAAAGACGACCCGAAAGAAGGCAACACAAGCTTGCACACAGCAAAGCCCACACCGCCTACAAACAATGGCGAGGCCCACAGCACAATATGGCCGACCGGTAAAGCCGGGAAAAACAGCAACCCCAGAGCACTTGCAGCAGACCCACAACGGCCCACAATCACTACTAAATGTCCGTCCTACGACCGGGACTATGACCTACCAAAAGATGGAACCACACCACTCGTCGGACGACACTGCTGCCTGCATTTTCGGATCACCGAAAGCTGGACACAGAGCACCATACCGGGACGTTATTGTTGCCCCGCAAGGCGTCGGCTGACGCAGCACCATTTGGGACGCTGAGGACTCTATTTGTTGTGTAGCCTGATAAATCTAGTCACATTTCATATGGCATAGAATTATAATGAGACCTCAGTAAATGACCAAGCTCTAGCCTGCCCCCTCCACCGGTTTGTATGCTTTATAGGCATTATTAAAAAAAAAAAAACTGCAGCCTCTACCATAGGCTTGTTCAGCCCATGTTTAATCCACGTTAATAAGTACGCCAGTGGTTTAAAGGCAAAGTTTCTGTTTCCTGTCTCTGACCTCCATAATACCGAAATATTTCTAAAGTTTTAGCGAGCTATGAATGTGAGGGTATAACTGATTATATATCTAACTATCTTGTGACTCAGCTTTATAGACAGTGACCTTAACATTTAACTTACACTTAAACGGTGCTATATTTTCTAACGCATTTAGCTAGGTCACGGTTCGACATTTGAACATAAGCATCCCCGCCCAAGCATTATGAATCTTACCGTATCTGAGTTACGATGTTATGCATGTTATCTAAAATTGTGCAACCTGTTCCTTACAACAAAATGTAAAATTTGTGCTGAATATTTTATACCACGTTATGTTTATGATGCGTGTTCTGAGCTTACGACTGCTATTGTGGCTGAGTGAGCCGACTGTTTAACCATGCACAACAAAAATAAAGAATTTAAAAAAAAAACTTGTAACTACAGCCGACTCCGGCCAGGAGGGTATATAAAAAGGCTCTGGGCTTAGGCTGAACGTGGTATTAAACTTGTACGTAAATAAGGGGGCTACTTGACATGTTCATTCTAGCTTGTGGTGGGGGTTAACTAGTAGGTTAGTATGCAAAGCAAATGCTTACGGAGCCAGGGTGCATGAGAGACTTAAAGTTAACATATAACTATAAAGAAATAAACAATATTGCGTTTGGCAGTAGCATCTTCCCTCCTTATGCCTCAAGTAGGCGAGTCAGTAGTCCCCGGTGCAGCCCTTCTGGGCACAAAGGGAACAGTTCTCTCCACTGTCCAGGATGGCTGTGCGTTCTTCTGGACGGTCTCCGTTGGTAGACCCAGGGATTGGAGGAACAGTGTTGCCTCTGAGATATGCAACAGGAGGTGTGTCTTGTCGTTCCTTTCCGCTATCAATCGGTGCAGGCCCCACTTGTATGGAATGGAGTGTTCTCGCAGGAGCTGTGTAACTGGTCTGAACATCCTCCGCCATGTGAGAGTACCTCTGGAAAATTCTCTATAAAAGACCAGGTGTGCTCCCTCAAAGGGTACCGTGGGAGAACCTTTAACAGCGCCCATGAGGACCCCTCTGTCTGAGTCTTTTGCAAACTTGAGCAATACATCCGTAGTAGTCTCTTGGGGTGCCTTGGCCGCCTTTGGCAGACGGAAACATGTATCCACCAATAGCTGTTTGGCCTGCTGTTTTGGTGATAGGAGTGTGGAGATGAGCCTCCTGCAGTAATGGGGCAGTTCAGCATTTGAAATGGTGTCAGGAACACCACGTATTCTCACGTTTCGTGCTTTAACCCTGTCCTCCATGTTTGCCATTTGTGCTGTTAGATCGTCACATTTTCTTTGTAATGAGCTTAAAGCGGCATCTGTGGTAGATTGTGCCAATTTGGTGCTTTCCATGTGTCCCTCCACTGATACCACTCTGTTAGTAAGTGAGGTGACTTCATCCCGGATTAGGGCCATGTCTGCCTGAAACATATCTTTAATATCTTGCGTCAATGCTTGTATATCTGCCTTGGTGGAGGGAGCAGAATCACTCTCCGCCTGGGATGCTTGGGGCACGGAGCGTACCTGGGGTGAGGCAGGAAGCTGATCGTGGTGGCTATCGTCGTCTGCCGATGCAGAGGAGTAGGCCCCCGCTGGCGCCATTTTGGAAGGTGCTGGCCGTGTGGCCGGGTGCATATATGCTACAATATCTCTGGAGCCGCATCTGTATAGGAGTCCAGGGATCCCCACTGGACCCTTGCAGGTGAGATATTAGCCGCAAAAAGCCGCGGTGTTCGGGACCGGCTCTCAGAGCTGCACAGATACACGTCTGGCTCGATCAGGCGCTGGCTCCGCCCCCCCCCCCCTTGTTTGTATTTTTATATTTCTTTTGTACAGCATTATATTCAGTGGAGCATACATTTTTTATGTATACTTTTTTTTGCTCTCCTCCTTTTAAGTTGTATTAATTTATTTGAATTTATTGGTTATAAAAAAGCAACACACTTCACAGAGCTGTAAAATTGAATGAAAACAAACAGCACACAGCATACATACACACTAATACAAAAGGAACAGGTGACAAAGCCCATGTTTATGAGGAAAAGTAGAAGAGAAGTCCAGGCACTCTCAGGATACAAAAAGGCAAATTTATTGAACCCACTGCACTAAGACCGTGTAGGTCAAAACGTTGCAGTGGGTTCAATAAATTTGCCTTTTTGTATACTGAGAGTGCCTAGACTTCTCTTCTACGTTTCCTCATCAAATACTTGGTTCCTGGTCAGGGCCGGACTGGGGATTCAAAGCAGCCCTGGAAAAAAAATCTATGCCAGCCCCACAGCATGGCGTGGAAAAAAAAGTGAGTAAAAACACTATTTCTAAACACACACAGACACATACATACACCATGACAGACACAGACACACACATATACTATGACAGATGACAGACACACACATACCTTGACAGACATACACACTCCTTGACAGACACACACACTCACACCTTGAAAGACACACACATATCATGACACACACACACACACCATGACACAGACAGACCATAACACAGGCACACACACACACCATGGCACAGACAGACACACACACCGTGACACAGACACACACATACCATGACATACACACACATACCTTGACAGACACACACACACCATGACACAGACAGACCATGACACAGACACACACCATGACACACACACACCATGACACAGACACACACATACATCAAGACAATCAGACACACACCATGACACAGACACACAATGACACACACACACACACATCATGACAGACACACACACATATCATGACAGACATACACCATGACACAGACACACAATGACATACAGACACCATGACACAGACAGACACACACACACACACACACCATGACACAGACAGACACACACACACCATGACACAGACAGACAGACACACACACACACACACACCATTACACAGACAGGGGAAAGCTGACTCTTCTGGCGGCCGCAGGGGGAGATGGCTCTTCTGGTGGCCGCAGAGGGGAGCTGGTCTTCTGGCGGCCACAGGGGGGAGCTGGCTCTTCTGCTCCCCAGCGTGCAGCTTAATAAGACCGGGACTGGAATATTACATCATATTTGCCCCGTTCTTATTAAGTAGAGCGCAAGGGTGGGGGAGCAGAGCCAGAAGAGCCAGCTCCCCCCTGCGGCTTCTAGAAGAGCCAGGTGCCTGTCTGAACCCAGGTGCCGACTGCCCACCGGGAAATTTCCCGGTATCCCGGTGGGCCAGTCCGGCCCTGTTCCTGGTACTGGGACTGGTCTGGTGCACCCGGAAACATTTCAAATGCGTTTGAATGCAGTTCCACATTGCTTTATGAAAAGTCCATGTTTATAACATAAAGATCGTTCATGAACTTGCAATTGAAAGGTTTGGTGTGAATAAGGAAATTGAATTTAAGCTTTATATTTTATAAGTTCTAATTCAAATCTGCATCTTTTTAAATGTTAGAAATCTTAACCCCTTAAGGACCAAACTTCTGGAATAAAAAGGAATCATGACGTGTCACACACGTCGTGTGTCCTTAAGGGGTTAATGTAACTGTAACAGATTGAAGATCCTTACCTGTTTTCGTGTGGATATTACTATACAGCAGTTCGGGACTTCTAACGTATTCCCCATACGAATACAAACTACCGAACACCGGACCACCCTGCTGTTTAATTAAGTGGCTATTTACCTCCCTGATCGGCACATTCAGCTTCAATGGGAAACGCACAAACGCGTTGTTTCAGTTCCTAGGTGGCCGCCATTTCGGGACTTTTCCGCGTGTTCGCGGCCATCTTACTCCCGAACAGCCGTGTTTTGACGTCGAGCGTCTGGAACTAAAATCGGACACTCGAGTAGGCAAACACCGCTGAGACCTCCATAACACCGTAACTTTGTGCCAAAACTACCGAACACCCTGCCGTTCGGTAGAAAGACTTAATAGACTATGGGGATGCTAACGAACGTTGAGTAACGAACGTTGAGTTACGCACGGATGGCAAGCCTTTCTGTGACTTTTAACACACGAACAAAGACCGACCGCAAGGCCAAAATTCATGGAACTATTTTCGGCTACTTTGCCTGTGCGGTCGGTCAAAACTTTAAAGTCCCATTTCTCCCCAACCACTGAACCGAATGGGCTGATTTTTTTATATGTTGGTCCCCCAGAATTTATGTATGTACTCCATTTATGTATGTATGGTATTTGTGGTACATCCAAAACTTGGGGAAAAATGTGTTTCTGTTAATTGGGTTACAAGCTTATCTGAGGGGAGGAGATGTGTGGGATGTACCTTATGTTTGATTGGTTGTTGTGTTAATTATGTGGGTTTCTCCCTTGCATGGGCAGAATCACATAAAAGGAGAATCCCTGCCATTAAAATGTAGTTCTTCTTGACCCTTCAAAACGTAGCCTCGTCTCGTTCTTGGAAGGCGATTTACTGCATAACCACCTTGCTATTTTAACAGCTATGTCTGACTCTTCTCTTGGATCTCGTGGATGGGAATAAGCAACTCCACTACTGCACAGCAGCTTGCCGGGAAAAAGGACGTCTCCAATGGCTGATACCCTCTCACTACTAGGGTAGCCGTTACAGTAACTGATTTCTATAAGGAGCTAGAACCCACTACTTTCAAATACTATAAAAGGGTTTAAAGTAGATCAAATGTCTGATTTATATTTGTTTCATATATAGATTTCAATAGTCAAGTAGCACAAGTGAACATCAATCCAACTTAAAATTATGCAAACAAGAATTTGAATTTATGAAATTCTGACTACTGCATTTAACTTCTGATTTCTTTTGTTTTATTTGATACATTTGATATGTATCTCACATCCTGTATCTTGAGTATAAAGGAGCCTATTATCTTAGTCCAGTGTGTTACTTAGTAGATGCACCATTTGTTAAGGAATAAAAAAAAAAGGAATGTATCCTTCCAGAGTAAACTGGCGAGTTGTGTCACTCTTCCATTGCTATCCAAGATTGCATGGTTTTGAACATGTATTGCAGAATTGGAACTTCTTCATTATCTAAGAAGCGGGATGGATAGACAAAAAATTGGGGAAAGCACTCAAAAAATCCTTGCACAATAATCACAACAATAAGCCACAGTGGTTGTGGTTTTTATAGTGCTCCTTTAAATAAGTGTTCTGAAATACTTCACAAATATGGGGTATATTTGTGAGGTGTTTCACAAACCATTGTTACGTATTTATTTATTATACTTTGTATGTAAAACTAATAATATGTTATAATGGAAAAGAAAGTTGGGTTTCTAAAATTGTGCACCCCCGGACTACAACATTCCACATCAATGCATGAGATAGTAGAACAAGGGGAAATATGGCATAAAGTGTATGACATAACCATGATCACAAAGTGTACAAGAAATATACACTCACTGCTCTTCACTGCAACAAATCCATAACATCTATAACAGTGCTGAAGATAATACCACTTCCGTAATGCTAGAAGATATACACTCTCATTTCATTTTTGTAATAAATACCTTATATGTCAGTTACTGACAACTGTTTATCCATTCTTTATTGAAGGATGCCAAATCAAAGATTCAAAATATACATCTTATACTTCAAACCACATTACAATACATTCAAAATATGAATCGCGAGAGACAGTGTGTAATGAGTAACATGACAGACGTTGCTAATTAAAAATTGCTCAAACAATTATTTTCTTAAGATATATCGATATCACTTATAAAAATATGATAAAAGGTTTCCAGGACGACAGGGGATTGGGAGAGCTGAGAGGAAACACACGAGGGACACCCCACGGATCCAACACCCAAATCGATACCAAGAGAGCCACCCACCACGGCGCTCTGAACTCCACCATGAGGGCCCCCCTCTATCCTGCTCCCCGCCCCTTTTCCCCCTAACTTATCTTATCACCGTTGCCGGAGACGGGACCACGACCATCCATTCCCAAACATAAGAGGTCAAGGTCCATAGCCAATGGTTCACTCCGCAACGATCAAGGTTTCATAATTCTGAATTTTGAGTTTGATATTGGCTGTAGTTATTCTATTATGTTTTTACAAAACTTTTTACAAAATGTATAAAAAATGACACTAAATAACAAATACATGCAAACTGAGCAAATACATGCAAACTGAAGATGTGGTATAATCAGATGCAAACTGGAATATAACCTGGTTACAAACCGATGTCGACTAATGTCTATACCATGTAACGTATGCTCTATCACACCACTGTATCGCAATGTAATGCCAAAAATAAAGAATTAAAAAAAAAAAAAAAAGGTTTCCAGGAGCTAAAATTAGTAGTGCTAAAATATATATCAAATATGAGCAACGATATAAATTGATTAAAGTTCATATAAGCTCAGATGAGAATTGTATAGTAACTCCAGAATGAGTCCATGTATAAAATCCAATTAATGAAAAAAATCCAATTAATGAAAAGTAATATAAGTCCAAAAGTCCACAAAATGAAGCATAAGTGTAATCACACTGAGCTGTGTATACAGCTAATACACAGTTGGGGGGCTCTATTGCCAATACAATATAATTCACTGACTATCAGTGAATTTGAAAATAAAGTTACAAAAATAAATAAAGAAAAAAAAATACAAAAATGGCAAAAAAAACTATATAGGAAAAAGCAACACAGTACCTAAAGCAACTGCTTGCTACAACACATGAACTAAATAAAAGAGAAAAAAAAATGCTTCTTAAAAATCCATAAGTCTTTAATGAAAATTCAGTAGAGTCAAATAAATTAAGTAGCAACAGTAGCTCAAGATGATCTGCACGGGTGCCACATAAGCAGTTCTCCTGGTGGAGGGAATATGTGGGAGCTGCAGTCCTCGCTGTGTGTTGTCCGCCGGTGAGGTCGGCGTGCGTTCCACACAGCGTTGCACCCGAAGCCTAACTACCGGGTATATTATTATTTTCTTTAAACCTGATTTGTATTTAACATAAATGCTGAGGACTCAGTGATATATAGTTGGAGCAAATGCACTAAAATCTGTGTACATGTCACTGTTTTAATTATATAGAGATATATTTATTCAATATTTTTAGAAATTCTACATACTTTGTTATAGTGGCATTTGTAAGTTTAATTTTTCAGGGCGAAATTTCCTAAGATGCTTCTTTGGATTACACAGATCCAAAGTTGTAAAACTTTAACTCCTGAGATTCCCCAGCAGCCTTTGGCTGTACAGTTGTAATTCTGTTGTTCTAGAACAGACATGGCTTTACATTTACCATATATACTCGAGTATAAGTCGACCCGAATATAAGTTAAGGCCCCTAATTTTACCCCCAAAAAATGGGAAAACTAATTGACTCGAGTATAAGACTAGGGTGGGAAATGCAGCAGCTACTGGTAAATTTCTAAATAAAATTAGATCCCAATAAAATTATATTAATTTAATATTCATTCACAGTGTGTGTATATAATGAATGCAGAGTGTTTGTGTAGTGTGTGTGTATATAATGAATGCAGTGTGTGTATATAATGCTGTGTGTGTGTGTGTGTGTGTGAATGCAGTGTGTGTATATAATGCAGTGTGTGTGTGTGTGTATGAATGCAGTGTGTGTGCATATAATGCAGTGTGTGTATATAATGCAGTGTGTGTGTGTATGAATGCAGTGTGTGTGTGTGTGTGTGTGTTTATGAATGCAGTGTGTGTGTGTGTTTGTGTGTGTATGAATGCAGTGTGTGTGTGTGTGTATGAATGCAGTGTGTGTGTGTGTGTATGTGATGCAGAGTGTGTAACCTTGGTGGGGGTGGGCATTTTTATGATTTTTTTTATTATTATTTTAATATTATTATTATTATTTTAATATTAACATTTTTATTTTATTACAATATAAAATTTAGTTTTTTTAATATTATTAATATTTTTTATTTTAATATTATTACATTTATTATATTATTATTTAAATGTTTATGTTATTTATTTTTTGTCCCCCCTCCCTGCTTGATACATGGTGGTCCAGTGGTGTGCATTGTGCAGGAGAGGGGCTGGCAGGAAGCGTTTACTTACCTTTCCTGCAGATCCTGTCAGCTCCCTTCTCTCTCCTCCGGTCCGTGCAGCTCCCCTGTCAGCTCCCTCTGCAAGTCTCGCAGTGTGAGTGCCGCGCGGAGCGTTGCCACGGTAACCCGTGGCAATGCTCTGACCCCGCGGCTCTCGTGAGACTTGCAGAGGGAGCTGACAGGGGAACTGCACGGACCGGAGGAGAGAGAAGGGAGCTGACAGGAGCTGCAGGAAAGGTAAGTTACAGCTCTCTGCCAGCCCCAAACAGGACCGCCGGGCTTGTAATGACCCGGCGGTCCTGGTCTGTATTATGGCAATGTAAGTTGCCATAATACAGACATTAACTCGAGTATAAGTCGATGTGCTGAAAAACTCGACTTATACTCGAGTATATACGGTAAGTGCATGGACTGCTGTAGTTTTTGTAGAAAAGTTGTCAGGTTGTCATAACTGAGTTAATTTACACTTCAACATCACTAGCCTAAGCAAAGAAACAGAAAAGAAAAAAAAGTCTATGTACAATTAAATGCGTACTAAAAATCTTTTACATTAGATAAAACTTGATGAAGTAATTTTATAGTGAAATGGTTAAATCACATTTTTCAAACTAACATTTGACATACCTCATACATGCTTCAGTCAAATTGTTTTATCCGCAAGACATTTGAATGGCTTTCTCTGCCAGTGCACACTGTCTTCAGTTATTTATCCTTTTTGAGAAATGGCAGTGATTCATATCTGACAGTCTACATCTTTGATTTGCTAATATTTGTATCAAGAGCGATCAGTCCACGGACTTTAGTTTGTACTGACTTTATATCACACTCATTGATTAGTCAAAATGGTATTGATGACCTTTAAAACACAAAAACGTAGGTTTTGTGAAAAAGCTGGTCCAGTGCAATGTACCGTAATTACCGTGGTTAACAGAGAAATGTGAAACTATGTTGTCTTTTACTACTCTAAAAAAATATTCTTCATGTGGCTGTGTTTTTTTTCAATTATAAATATATATATTTATTTGTTATATTCTTTATTTTTGTGTGCATAAGTATGTCAAGGACAAGTGAACAATATTATAAAATCAGCATTAGCAAGTCCACATATTGACAAGCACGTAGATAATTAGCACATTTTATATTACAGTGAAAGAGTTATCCAACGTTCAGCTTGTAGAACTAAGCATGTCCCTATGTCCCTTTGGGGATTACATAGTTACATAGTTACATAGCTGAAAAGAGACTTGCGTCCATCAAGTTCAGCCTTCCTCACATTTGTTTTTTGCTCTTGATCCAAAAGAAGGCAAAAAAATACAGTTTGAAGCACTTCCAATTTTGCAACAAGCTAGGAAAAAAATTCCTTCTTGACCCCAGAATGGCAGTCAGATTTATTCTTGGATCAAGCAGTTATTACGCTATATTGAAAGATATTATCCTTGAATATTCTGTTTTTGCAAGTATGCATCTAGTAGCTGTTTGAACATCTGTATGGACTCTGATAAAACCACCTCTTCCGGCAGAGAATTCCACATCCTTATTGTTCTTACAGTAAAAGAACCTTTCCTTTGCCTTAGACAAAATCTTCTTTCTTCCAGTCTAAACGCATGACCTCATGTCCTATGTAAAGTCCGGTTTGTGAATAGATTTCCACACAATGGTTTGTATTGGCCCCGAATATATTTGTATAATGTTATCATATCCCCTCTCAGGCAACATTTTTCTAAACTAAATAGGTTTAAATTTGTTAACCTTTCTTCATAGTTGATTAACCTTCCTCCTGGTTATTTAGTGCTATCTTTGGGGTTGCTATCAAATTTCCAGGGGTAGGAGGGGAGGAGTAGGACTATATTATGCTCAGCAAAGCTGAGCCCTGCAATGGGACAATGTGGTGGCCCACAGAGGTAAGAAGCATACTCCAGTACTCCAGTGCAGGGGAAGAGTAAGTGCAGGAGCGTAACAGGACAACATCAAGTCAAACAAAAGGAAATAAAAAATGAACTAATAACAGCAAAAATGAAATGTTTAAAAGAGTAGACTGTCCATTAGGTATTGACTGTATCAGTGGCAGATCTCGGCGGGGCTTGGCAACCCTGTTGCTGATATTGGGAACAGCTGATCATGTTACAACTGCTCAGGTCGCCTCTCTGGTAGATGCTGGGCATTGAGATCCACAAGGTATGAACTCCTCTATAGTAGCTGGATCTAATTGTCCTAGGCCTGTGCTTGCCACCATCTCCATGAAGCGCAGTGTTTACATGTGGGATTTCAGCTCAGAGCAGCACCGCGCCCTTTAAGGAATGCCCATGTGAGTGAAGGTGAGGAATTTCAGGGTCCCTCAGCGGTAAAAGACATTCTTCATGCATAGGATATGTAGGAGCGGTTGCAGGATTCTGTACCATACCAGTGCACTGCGGGTTAGATCCGGGAAGAACAGCAATGCAGGTCCCTCAAATTGCAAGTGATTCTTCCCCTGTGCAGCTGCCTGGGGAAGGGCCTTTTCTTCGTGATGTGTTTGGAAGCAGAGGATGAGGTCCACTGGGGCAGCTGGCAGTGCAGTCGAAATAAACTGTCCAGTTTCACTGCTTTTGCCTGTTTCTGCAGTAACACTGTATTGAGCAGGCGTCTGATGTAGTGAGGTAAGTCGGAGGAGAAGCATGGACTTTCAGTTTGGCATCCACCTTATCGTTGGTGGATAATTGTTGTTTTTGAAGGGCTTTACATTTTTGCTCCATGGAGGCCATCCTGGAGTCTTGAATGCTTGTTGATGCCTCCAGCAAAGTTATCTAAGAAGTAGCGCCTTCTACGGCATCTTTAAAGTAGGCCATGTCTGCATCAATGTTTGCCCATAATTCTTAACTGCACTGCCGTGACGGGGTCACCAGCGGTGGGTTGCTTAATGGGTGGGCTGTTTGATGGGGTATACTTTGAGGAACAGGAGGAGTCTTTTCCCCTACAGCGTCATTTTGTCCAATATCGACCACTGAGAGCCCTGCAGGACTTCTCCCATGCCTCGGCTTACCAGACCCTTGTCTCCCCCCATATAAATATATATTTTGTAATCTTATTAAAAAATAGATGGAAACTTTTTTAAAAATCGATTTGAGGCCCTTTTTGCCCTTTCACTAGGATTATTTCATTGGACTTTCCGGTTTTCTCTTTAAATACACATATATATATAGTATAAATCTTTATAGAAGAACAGTCAGGGATTTCATGTAAAACACTATATTATACATGTGCATTCGTTTTTGGAAACATGCACATTCTTTAAAATTTAGGTTGCTTTGTTCATTCATCAGAATCATGCATTAACAAATTTAATTCTTGTTGGACACAAGTAGTCCATGTAATTCATTTTTTAGTTTTTTATTTGTCTAATTACAAGTTGGGAGCTATTAGTATATATAATTAGTATCTTCAAAAATAGAATCGACAGGGAGCAGTGCCATCCACCAATTCCTTCCCCCAATACCCTGGACTGGAATTAGGGGTGTACTTAGTTTAATGAATGGGGCCTCGTGCAGAATTTTGAGGGAAGGAAGCAGACGGGAGATCTGCAACCCATCATTTCCATAATTCACCGATACCTGCCAACAATGGATGAGGGACATGGGGGGAGCCTGTACTAGATCCCCCCATATTAAACTGATTTCCCCATCTCACAGTCCAGGAAACAGAGTGGGGGGATGGGTAAGTAGCCAGCAGCTGAGCTGATTTTTTAACAACTTTAGCCATGGCAGTTGATGAGGTGCATGGAGGGACACTGTACCAGGTCCTCCCAAATTAAACTAATTCCCCCAAATCTCAGAGTCTAGGTGAGCAGGGAGATTTCAAATATCTATGATCTATTTGCATTTGCAAATCAAAATTGCAAACTAAATTGGGATGAACCAAATCAAAGTGAGAATGAAATTCGGTTTGGCTGAATTTGGTTTGGATTATTCAGACAAAACAGATTCGGATGAACTGGATTTTCTGTCATAATTTTTGTACCCAATATGTATGCCTAGCACAACATAACTTAGATAAAAAAAAAAATTCAAAATTATTTTTCATAGTTCTGTTTACAATGCTCTCTACCTAACTAGTACAAGCAAAAAAAAATATCTCATAATAGCTTCACTTATTAGTCATGATGAAAACTTATTAAAACGCCTCACATGTCCAGGATTTCATATATTATTTTGGACATTATAAGACAAATATTGTATATGATCAAATTAGTGACCCTCCCTGATTTTGACACATCTCTTTGCTTGCTTTCCAGTTCCAGAGACACTGTTTGGTCAAGTTAAAATTCAAGACACTTTCTGTGTCAATATACAAGACTTCATTTGGATGAACCATAAGTCTAAAGAAATGCGGTCAATTTGGCAATTTATCCAAGTAACGGATGACCAAATTGCCAAATGACTAAAACAAACAAATCACATGATGGATGCAATTCTGCCATGCCCTCTGTTCATTTGTTGATTCCGACTACACTTTCAGCAGTAGCATTACATTTTATTTTTTTTAAAAAACACATATTATCTCAGCCAGCCCTTGCACATTCAGCCAGTCCTAGACATATATACACCAAAAACAAGTAAAAAATAGGCGCTAGTAAAAAATTTCTAAAAGTCTAAATGCAAATACCAAGAAATATTGTAAAACAGAAAAAGCTGCACCTAAACAAGTGTAAAGCTCCAACACTCTTACAATATAAAACAACTCCAAATAAAGGTGCGCTGTGTCGTTAAGACCAAATTTCTAAAGTGCCAAAAGGGCAAGTTGTGATAAAGTGCAAAAATATATACTCAAAGTGTTAAACAAATTTATACATACATATATGTGTCCTCTCTAATGGCAATGAACATATAAAAGGGAGAGACAAAAAAACAGTAATAGTGTAAATCTATTTTAAAAAACTTATTAGTATAGTGATATAAAGATGTACACTCACAAAGATAGAGCAGAAAAAGCCTGCTCTAGCTGTATCAGCTTCTTCAAATATTTCCTTAAGGAAAAAGACTGTACGGACAAAGGATTCCTTTCACATATTTGCAGCTTTGCACAGGTACTTCACCTTCCTCTGCATACAGTACACAATCAAATAAAACAGGCCGTATGTACTTTGGGGTGTCGACAAGTCCCTCAGTTTTCAGCCGATACTGTCGCCGCTGTCTCAGATCCAGACTTCCGGGAAGAGGAGTTACCAATGGTGCGTAATGCGTGGTGCGTAATTAGCGTGATATTCAGTCCTAGACATACACACAATCACACTCAGCCAGCTCCACACTAACAAATCACACTTAGCCAATCCTTGCACAGACACCCACAGTCTCCAAACACATCTCACTCAGGTGTATTGCTTATGGGTAGTGAGGAGGAGAAACAACAGTGGCCCTTCTCTGATTCTTGCACCAGGGCGCAGAGGTTACTAATTATGCCGCTGCTACGAATGCACCTTGATTGCAATTTCTGATTATTTTGATAATAATTGCATTACAATAATTACATCTAGACTTTAGTATTATTTTTGCATATTTTGTTTTGTACTTAGTTTACTCTAATACATATAGTTTTGGTTAAACATTAAAAAAAAAGTAATTATGTTTCTCCTATTATAAACTGAACCTCACATTTTTAGAAAAAATACAGCAATTAGGATAATTTTTCATTATGTGTATTAAAAGTAGGATAGCGCAATGTGACAAAACAAACTATTGTTTGTAGGGATTAGTAAACACACACTCACAAAATATTGTTTGCCATGCAGTTTATTAAATTTTTCTAAGATTTTTTTAAAATCTCCATTGCATTGAGACTTTTTTTTCCATATTAGGGTTTAGTTAATATTGCATTAAAGGGCAAAGAACAAAACATTATTAAAAAATTGTATAATCATTTTTTACATCACTCATCATAGAGGTGTGAAAAGACTTTTAAATTGGGGTTAACCATTGTGATTGGAACATTTAGATTAGCATTATTTGCATTATAAATCAAAAAGAATCCTGGAATGGGAACTTTTCCTTTTATTCAAAGCAACGCAGATATAAGTGCATTTCAGAGACAACAATAGCGCCACCTAGGGATGTCAAGACAATTAGTTTATTTAGAAGTTAAATTTTCTGCATGAACTGTACAATTTAACACAAATGTGATATTACACACTTTCTATAATATCATTGGATATAATGATTTAGTTTTGATTGCATGTATTTTAATACAAGAGGGCCTTAAGTGCATCAAAATAATTTTAAACGTGAGAAATATAGTTTGTATTTTGTGCCATTTGTGTCACAGTATATTTATTTTAAACAAAATGTTTTTGCTTTTGCTTTTTTTTTTTTTTTTTAAATTCTTTATTTTTGGTGTGCATAAAGGATTACAACATTGCTTGTACAGCCCTTCGGTATCTATTGTGTTTTTTCTGCATTGATACTGTAGTGTGTTTCTGGAGAGTAGGAGAGTAGTAATATCAGAGTTCGGTTCCTGCAGGAATGAGTGGAAATGGTGTTCCTGTAGATTTTCCCCAACAGGAACCTCGTTTCCATGTTGTTCTGGTTAGAGCTGGCAATCAAAATCACAATGCAGATTAGGTACCTACAGATGGACATTGTCCTAGTGGGCAACAGGCAGCGAGGGAGCTTTGATCTGTATGTATTGCCTGCATAATTCCCTCGCAAATTCTATAGTGATGCCAGGAGCATCACTAAAGGGAATTGTAAAGGCAATGCACATATGGATCAGGGCTCCCTCAGAGCAGAGCAGTCTAGACTGGACCCCAGGAAGAGGATCAACTCCATCTCTCCTAAAGGTAAGGAACAGAAACAAAATATGATTAATGAAAATATTTTTAGAATCTGTGTGTTAAAGAAAATGTTTGTGAGACATTGTGTGTGATTGTGTCTTTGGTTGTTTGTGTGTTTAACAGTGTTTTAGAGTGTGTGTGTTTGCTTGTGTGTGTGCCCCCACAATAGTACACCTATCCCCCTCATTAAAGCCCTAATCCTCTACAATACTGCCCCTATCTCCCCACATTGTTACCCCTATTCACCTACCCACATCACCCATATTATAGACCCTATACCCCCACACTATGGCCCCTATCCCCCAAAATACTTCCCCCTACCCTACAGCCCACACTCTAGCCCCTATTCACCCACACTAAAGCTCCTCATTTCTCACAATACTGCTCCTATAACCCCACACTAAAGCCATTATCCCACACAATGCTGCTACTATTTTCCCATACTAATGTCCCTATGTCCAACAATACTGCCCCCATCACTCCCACACTTAAGTGATATGGCATTATTTAACTGTGTTTTTCAGCTGCAGTAATGTAACAGTGTTTTACTGGGTTATTAGGCTGCAGTCAGTGATGCAACAGTGTTTTACTTTATTAGGCTGCAAAGGTTCTCCCAATGTAGCACTAGGCCTCGGCGTTACGCTGCTGAAACCGCTGACATTCTGTTTCATTTAGAGTTTTTCTAAAACAGTGAGTTGCAGATTGTGCTTCTGCTGATGTAGAATGTGGACAGAATATTCCAAAAAAGAGTCTTGTATGACTACAGTTATGTCATAATCATGACATACTATGGAGGTGCACCACATAATATCACATTGTGTTACTGTGGTGGTATGCTGCACTGAAGGTACATTGTGTTACTGTGGAGGTATGCTGTTACATTGTGTTACTGTGGAGGTATGATTCAATAAAGGTACATTGTGTTACTGTAGAGGTATGATGGAGTAAAGGTACATTGTGTTACTGTGGAGGTATGCTGTTACATTGTGTTACTGTGGAGGTATGATTCAATAAAGGTACATTGTGTTACTGTAGAGGTATGATGGAGTAAAGGTACATTGTGTTACTGTGGTGGTATGCTGTTACATTGTGTTACTGTGGAGGTATGATACAACAAAGGTATATTGTGTTACTGTGGAGGTATGATGGAGTAGAGGTACATTGTGTTACTGTGGAGGTATGATGGAGTAGAGGTACATTGTGTTACTGTGGAGGTATGATGGAGTAGAGGTACATTGTGTTACTGTGGAGGTATGCTGTTACATTGTGTTACTGTGGAGGTATGATTCAATAAAGGTACATTGTGTTACTGTGGAGGTATGATGCAGTAAAGGTGCATTGTGTTACTGTGGAGGTATGCTGTTACATTGTGTTACTGTGGAGGTATGATGCAGTAAAGGTGCATTGTGTTACTGTGGAGGTATGATGTAGTAAAGGTACATTGTGTTATTGTGGAGGTGTGATACAACAAAGGTACATTGTGTTACTGTGGAGGTATGATGTTACATTTTGTTTCTGTGGAGGTATGATGCAGTAAAGGTACATTGTGTTACTGTGGAGGTATGCTGTTACATTGTGTTATTGTGAAGGTATGATGCAGTAAAGGTACATTGTGTTACTGTGGAGGTATGATACAACAAGGGTATATTGTGTTACTGTGGAGGTATGCTGTTACATTGTGTTACTGTGGAGGTATGCTGTTACATTGTGTTACTGTGGAGGTATGATGGAGTAAAGGTACATTGTGTTACTGTGGAGGTATGATGGAGTAAAGGTACATTGTGTTACTGTGGAGGTATGCTGTTACATTGTTTTACTGTGGAGGTATGATGGAGTAAAGGTACATTGTGTTACTGTGGAGGTATGCTGTTACATTGTGTTATTGTGGAGGTATGATGCAGTAAAGGTGCATTGTGTTACTGTGGAGGAATGATACAATAAAGGTACATTGTGTTACTGTGGAGGTATGCTGTTACATTGTGTTACTGTAGAGGTATGATGGAGTAAAGGTACATTGTGTTACTGTGGAGGTATGCTGTTACATTGTGTTACTGTGGAGGTATGCTGTTACATTGTGTTACTGTGGAGGTATGATTCAATAAAGGTACATTGTGTTACTGTTGAGGTATGATGGAGTAAAGGTACATTGTGTTACTGTGGAGGTATGCTGTTACATTGTGTTACTGTGGAGGTATGCTGTTACATTGTTTTATTGTGGAGGTATGATGCAGTAAAGGTACATTGTGTTACTGTGGAGGTATGATACAATAAAGGTACATTGTGTTACTGTTGAGGTATGCTGTTACATTGTGTTACTGTAGAGGTATGATGGAGTAAAGGTACATTGTGTTACTGTGGAGGTATGCTGTTACATTGTGTTACTGTGGAGGTATGATTCAATAAAGGTACATTGTGTTACTGTAGAGGTATGATGGAGTAAAGGTACATTGTGTTACTGTGGAGGTATGCTGTTACATTGTGTTACTGTGGATGTATGACTCAATAAAGGTACATTGTGTTACTGTAGAGGTATGATGGAGTAAAGGTACATTGTGTTACTGTTGAGGTATGCTGTTACATTGTGTTACTGTGGAGGTATGATTCAATAAAGGTACATTGTGTTACTGTAGAGGTATGATGGAGTAAAGGTACATTGTATGACTGTGGAGGTATGTTTCAGGACCTGATCTGTCCTATTCAGAGGTCTGACCTTGGTTTCTGGTATCCAGTACCCTTTTTACAATTCTTGTTTAGTTTTTCTTGGTTTTTCTGTTTTTTTATTCCATGTCTGGCTTTCTTTATGCTGGATTTTCTGGGTTCATTCCTGTATTCCGTTCCTGGAATTCCCAGTCTCTTGGATTCCTTTATATGTTTGTTTTATGCTGCCACACCCATTCCTTTTCCATTAATCCTTTTGTTTCAGTTGGTTCCTGCAGGCAGTTACTCAAAGTCCTCTGCCCCTTTCTTGCAGGTAAGTGCTGTGTGTGATTTATTATTGTTTATTTAGTCATGCATATCTAGGCAGATAGGACCCACCGTAAATTGGAGTACTTTGGCGCAGTGGTGGGCTGCAAACATCTTGCCCATTTATGTATGTCTAAATCTCCAATATTTTACATATATAGTCCTTAGTTTTGTCTCCACTTGTTTTGCCTATTATATTTTGTCTTGTTTTATTTTGTATTCCCAGTCCATGTACAGTCCTGTCCTGTTAATGTTTCCCCTGTGTATTGTGTACATGTTCTGGGTTTAGCTTTCTATCCTTCTCTGGTTCTGGATTCTACTAATTTTGTCTTGTTTTCTTGTTTGGTGCCTATCCTAGCCCTGTCTTGTTTCTAGTACTGGATACATATCATTCATCTGCTCTGGCTTCCGTAATAGCTGCATCAGGGTCTTGGTAAGTGGCCGCACTAACGCTGGTGCTCAACACCAGGGGGCGTGCGGTACTGCCTCCGATGACAGTATGCTTTTACATTGTGTTACTGTGGAGGTATGCTGTTACATTGTGTTACTGTGGAGGTATGATGGAGTAAAGGTACATTGTGTTACTGTGGAGGTATGCTGTTACATTGTGTTACTGTGGAGGTATGATGCAATAATGTCATAATGTACTACTGGGAGGTATGCTGCAGTGATATCACAATGTGTTACTGTGGAGGTGCACAGCTGTGATATAACAGTGCGTTATTGTGAAGATACACTGCAGAGATATAACAATATGCTACTGGAAAGTTAGGCTGACGTTATGTAGCATTATTTTACTGGGAAGGTATAAAGTAAAATGTCACAATATGTTACTGCAGAGGTAGGCCATGGTGATATAACAATGTGTTACTGTGGAGTTCTGCTGTAGTCATATCACTTTGTGTTATTGAAGAGGTAAACTGCAGTGGTCACATTGTGTTATTCGGAGGTACACTGGAGTAAACTGCCCATATAAAGTTAAAGAGCTGTCCCAGCACCAACAAGATAATGCAGTGCATCAAACACCATGCATGGAAATGTTCAAATAAAACAGCTTGACATGTTTTGTCAAAACACTGACTTCCTCGGGTGCAAATAGAAAATTGTTAAAACTGGTAAATGGTGTAATAATTGCCCTGCCAATAGCTCAGTTTAAAAGGTGCTCCAGGATATCAGAACCAACTATAGAGATTGAAAGAGAGGGAGGACGTTTCTAGCATAGAGGTGAAGAGGAAATTTTATCTCAATCTAGCTGCCACCACAGCAGGAACAGTCACGTTCAATATCTAGCACTTATCAAGATTCAATTTTACATTGGCTAAAGTTACATGCTCTGAAAGCAGTGTCAGAAGGTTGGGGAGGGTTATCTCAGGCTGATTCACAAAACATATCATGTCACCCGCATAGGTGGCAACTTTATGCTCAGTTCCTTCAAGCTAATACCCTCTGGTTCTGCCATGCATCCTAATGACCTCCAACAAAGGCCCCAGTGTCAAGATAAAAAGCAAAGATGAGAGCAGGCACCCATGTCGGCTGCCTGTCCCAGTGAACATCGGTTCCAACAAGGTGCCATTTTCCTTGATTGACGCAGTGGGCGTGAATATAAAGCACCAGTCCAATAATGTACCGCAGTGCCGAACGCCATATGGCTCCATCATGAATGCAGGATTTAGATGTTTTTCCTTTCTTTGGATGAGATCTGGCTATCAAGATATATGCTTATCAACAGTAACAGAATATGCCTATATCTCTCTTATGTTAAAGGTGCATTTATAACTGTGCATTAAATTAAAATGTATTCTATTTTGTTTTGCCTCCAGAGTTAGACTGCACAAATGTGACAATGCCACAGTCTGTTACTTGTGACTGGATTGTAGTAATGACATCATGCTCCCATGAAGTCGTGGAATACTGTGATGTTGTAATCATGTTTGCTGAATAAGGTTCTAACTGTTGGCTTTTGAGTTATGTGGGGGCACTATATAGCTTTCACTTTCTTCTAGGATATAAATAGATTGAGTCAGCATGAGACAGAAGTCATCAAGAAAGTTCTATTTTTAAGCCCTATTTCATATTACAGCTCTGTTTATATGGTCTTTACTCAGGCTAATTGTGAACGAAGATGAAGTTTTACCGAGATGGAGAGAACCGTAAGAGCACATTCCCCTATAGTTGTCAGACAGTGAAACGTTCTTGCTTGTTTGCAGCACAGATTGATTAAGGTCCCACCCTAGGCAGGTTCCTTTCCATTGCATATTCCCCTTCTATCGCTGTTTAGTTATAGAAAATCGGGTCATGCATGGGCAAGTATCATGATGATGCTAAGAGTCTTATCTCTGTGTCCTAGGCGGCCACCGCAGGTCACCTTATGGTTAATCTTGCTGTGGTTTTTAGCTGCCAAACAAGTAAAAAAACACAACAAACAACAAATTATTGCTTCAGAAAGAGCAACAAAAAGGTAGGGTTCTGGATGAATAGTGAACATATAGAGGATAAGCACAAGGAGGCAAAAAGCTGACTGTTTTGGTTACAAAAGTCCCTAATTAATCATTGTAAAATCTCGTCAAATTTCATCTAAAAACTAAAACCAAATTAAAGTAAATTTCTGAAGATAAGTTTATTGAGACAATAACTCTCTTGCTGCATTTGACATTTTACTCAAAAATTATCTCTCTTGGTGCATTTTAAAAACATATTTTTGTTATTTTTGCATTTATTAATTAAACATGGACTCTCATGTAAAGCTATCTGGATAAAACATGTGTCAGTGCTTTTCTAAGCATAGTTAGAATGTGACTAATGTCTCGTAATTTAAATTTGCAAGGTATTTGGAAGCTAGTGAAACTCATAATTTTAAGGTACTTTCCTATTTTTCAGAAAAACAAAATGCTATAGGATTTTGTAGAAACGCATTGTGGAGAGTGAATTGCGTAAAACAGCGTACAGAAAGTGCTGACGGAAAAATATGCATCTCGCTGTTTTATGTACGAGAAGATGTATGGTAGACCACATCTTTTTTTACTGTTCAAATATTATTCCACAACATTAACTTATTTTTTTGATTATACGAAGGTCATCCATAAGTATTGTTTTTCTATAAAATAAAGCATATTTTATGTCTTCTATACCCTGTGTCTCTTTAGAATTACAAATTGTGTGCTAACTTTAAGGCGTTCTTTAAAGGAACACTCCAGGCACAATACTCACTATAGCACTTTGTAGTGGGTATGTTGACTTTAGTGCCCTGTTTTAGAATGGTATGACCTGGAGTCCATCCTGTGCCGCTCCCTGCTTCTACTGCAGCTGAAATTGAGCAGTGCTGAGAGTTCTTAGCCAATTAGATGGCCCTACACTGCAGGGTTTAGAACAGGAGAGCTAATGGAAGTCCCTGGAGACTGCAGTGAGGTTCGAATTTCAAAAACTGTTTAACTTCTTTTAGTGAATGGGGGCCAGGCCCACCTGGCACCAGAACTAATATAGCAAGCTGTAGTGGTTTGGTATTCCTTTAACCCCTTAAGGACCAAACTTCTGGAATAAAAGGGAATCATGACATGTCACACATGTCATGTGTTCTTAAGGGGTTAAATTACGTTGTTTCCTCCTGGTTAAATGTTGATCTCTCACTGGCTGTGATACATTATTTACCTTCAAATCAGGAAAGCGTTTTGTGAAAAGGGGAGGCTTAGTTAAGGAGCTTGACTCTCGGACAGAAAGGTGCAAAACTTTTTCTTTTCTTTTTTTGTTAGTAAAACTAAAGATATTTGAACTGGAAGAAAAAAATAGAACGAATATGGCCAAAACGTATCAAATGCATGCAAAGGTTTGTTAGTTCAAGAGAGAGTTCCTTTAATAATACATTTTGCAGCACACATGGACTAAGCATTTCAACTCCTCCATATCCCTTCTGAAATGCTGTACACCCCAAAATACAGTTTTATGGAAATCTTGCCCGACTCACAATCCTGCCATGTTTTAGAGTTTCTGCATAGGTCCTATGTCATTCAGCAGCACCATTGTTAAAGAACAGTGAACGATACATTACTTTATTACATATTTTAATTATTACCTGAAGCGATATATACAAACTCCATTAAAGGGACACTATAGTCACCTGAACAACTTTAGCTTAATGAAGCAGTTTTGGTGTATAGAACATGCCCCTGCAGCCTCACTGCTCAATCCTCTGCCATTTAGGGGTTAAATCCCTTTGTTTATGAACCCTAGTCACACCTCCCTGCATGTGACTTGCACAGCCTTCCATAAACACTTCCTGTAAAGAGAGCCCTATTTATTGCAAGTTCTGTTTAATTAAGATTTTATTATCCCCTGCTATGTTATTAAAGTTCAATTTAGAGATTGAGATACAAATATTTAAGGTAAATCTGTTTGAAAGTGAAACCAGTTTTTTTTTCATGCAGGCTCTGTCAGTCATAGCCAGGGGAGGTGTGGCTAGGGCTCCATAAACAGAAACAAAGTGATTTAACTCCTAAATGACAGTGACTTGAGCAGTGAAATTGCAGGGGAATGATCTATACACTAAAACTGCTTTATTTAGCTAAAGTAATTTAGGTGACTATAGTGTTCCTTTAATATTGTGATATAAAATGGTGGTATGTACCTTAAGGTGTGCTATATCTGGTGTACGTTTTATACATGGGCGTCTGCAGGGGGGGCAAGGAGGGGGCACGGGGGTGCAGCCTACAGATCAGGGAAGTGAGGCATGGAGGGGCAGCCTACAGAACAGGGAAGTGAGGCATGGGGTGGCAGCCTACAGATCAGGGAAGGGAGGGATGGGGGAGGGCAGCCTATAGATCAGGTAAGTGAGGTATGGGGGAGACAGCCTACAGGAAGGGTCAGCTAGGTAAAGTAAGAGAAGGAGTAGAAAGGAGAAGGAACAGAAATGAGCAGGAAGGGACATCAAGGAGCAGATAGGGGCAGCAAGGAGCTGGAAGGAACAGCAAGAAACAGGAAGAGTCTGCAAGGAGCAGGAAGGGTCTGCAAGGAGCAGGAAGGGTCTGCAAGGAGCAGGAAGGGTCTGCAAAGAGCAGAAATGGACAGAAGGAGCACAAAGGTAAAGGAACAGAAAGAATCAGAAGGAGCACAAAGGTGAAGTAGGAGAAGGAGCAGAAAAGGGTAGCAAGGAGCAGAAAGGGACAGCAAGGAGCACAAAGGTAAAGTAGGAGAAGGAGCAGAAAGGTAAAGGAGCAGAAGGAGCTAAGGAGGAGAGAAGACAGTGTCAGAAGAAAAAGAAGACTATGTCAAATGAAGGAGAAGAAAAGGAGATTGGAGCAGGAACATAGGCGTGCGCACGGGGTGTGCCGGGTGTGCCTGGGCACACCCTAATCCCTGTGCGCCGCGCATGGATCGAGGCCGGCAGGGAAGATCAAAATATCTCCCCTGCCGGTTTAAGCACAACAGATTAGCCGGAGAGAGGCTCTGAAGTGCTCCGTTCCGTTTTGGATACGGAGCAAAGCACCTCTAGGCTGCACGCAGGGCAGCCCTCTCGCGATCTCCGATATTTTCAGAGCATTGCCGTGGTCATGGCAACGCTCTGAAAATATCGGAGATCGCGAGAGGAAGGCATGATCTGTACCCTGCGGAGGTACAGACCACATCACTAGCCCACTGGATCACCAGGGATGATCAGCAGCTTGCTCCCTCTTCCCCCCTGCAAAGTAAGGTAATAAGGGGAAAGGGGAGTAAATGTGTAGGTTTTTTTTTTTTAATTTAAATTATGAAACAATCAAAATTAATTATATAATATAAACTATATTGTATTACATAAACTATACCCCACCACTTACTCAATACACCCTATATACACACTGCATTTACACACACTATACACCTTTATACACCCCCTGCACCTACACACTATACCCACGACACCCCCTGCACCTACACACTACACCCCCTGCACCTACACACTATACCCCCTATACATACACACTACAACTCCTGCACCTACACACTACATCCCCTATACATACACAGTACACCCCCTACACCTACACACTATACCCCCTATGCACCTACACACTGCACACTATACCCCCTATACATACACACTACACCCTCTGCACTCACACAAACTCTATACCCCCTATACACTGCACTCAATCACTATACACACTCTATACGCCCTGTAAACACACGTATTACACTGCATACACACACAAAAGCACTACACACTCTATACCCCTATAAACACCCTACCACTGCATTCATACTATCCTGGAATACACCTCCTGTGCACCCACTGTGCCCCTATGCACACACAACTCCCCTAAACACACACTACACCCCCTATTATTACCACACCAATACACACATGTGCACAACACCTATACGCATACAAACAATGGCACCACCTGCAATTCCTAGATACATGAAATACAGTCCTTACATGCAAACGCAACACACCACTAGACACACACACTCTAAAGGCCCTATAAACACACACACAAATACACACACACATATAATATACAGCCCAAAAACACACCTATACACTACAGGCCCCAGCTACATATTATACAGCACAAACAGACCCCTTTACACTCTACAGCATAACCGGTCTCCTCTACACACATGCAATCACATAAAAAACATCCAAACATATATAACACCGCAGGGAGCATTCCCACACGTGCAAAACACACTATAACAATCCTTTTCCACTTGTGTTCTCCAGTACCCACTACTGGGGACATCAGAGACAAGTCACTTGGACTTTTTTCCATCAGACAGCACTGAATGCTCTGGTGGGGTATCACACTAACATAACAATTGAGAGGGCGGGGGGTGCTTGTCTTGGTGGCTGATATAACGCGCCACATTTCTGGCCCACCCTTCCTAGTGGGCTGCTCTGTCTGGGCTGACTTTTTGTCCCAGTCCAGCCCTGCTCACAGGCAGGAGAGGACCCGGGGAGCTCTAGCCAGCAGTTCCGTTGGGTTCCTCTAGCGAGGTCACACTAGGACCACCAGGGATCAGGCATGGCAGCACAGACACACACACACACTAGCAGCACCCTCACACACACACACAGCAGTGTATGTGTGTGTGTGTATATATATATATACACACATATATATATATATATATATATATATATACATATATACATACATATATACGCGGCGTGTGTGTTTGTGCTTTAGGGTGCACACCCTAATGCAATAGGCTGTGCACGCCTATGAGCAGGAAGGAAAAGTGAAGTGAACCCTCCACTTTATTCTGGACACCACATCATAAGGCTTTGGTACCTGGGCCTGGCAGGGAAACTGTGGACCTTCTCATCTCCCCAGGTAAAAAAAAAAAATATCAGTGTTAATGTGTTCACTTTTATTTACTGATTGTCAGGAAGCACAGAGTGCCTCTGGGTAGGGGTGTCGCTGATTGGCTAGAGCGGTCAGCTGGCACTCTAAGCCAATCAGTAGCTCCCTATTCATAAAAAAAGTAAAACATTTTTATGAACCGGGAACTAGCGATTGGCTTAGAGCGTCAACTGACCACTCTAGCCAATCAGCGGCACCCATGCCTGACATCAATCTGCACTTCCTGACACTCCGTTTCAGAAGCCAAATTCCACTGAGCGACCTGGAGATCTGGAGCTGGAGGAAGCCTTTGGGGTTAAACCATTTGAGAGCGGTTTAACACCTTAAAGGAAAGAGAGCACCCAGGGGCTTCCTGGCATCGTAGCATTTTCATTTAGATGAAGTTATGGTGACCAGAATGTTCCTTTAATTTGCTTAAAGGAACTCTATAGTGTCAGGAATACAAACGTATTTCTGACACCATTGTTGTAAAAACGCTATTCACCCTGGCTTTATGTGATAATGACTATGCCTCTTCCCTTTTATGACACTGTCAAAAAGGGACCAAGCATGGATGTCATTACAATTATGCACCCCTCCCCCCCCCCCCCACCCTTTTACCAGCTGCTCCATAACGCTTGCCTGCTATGAGCTTTGCTAGGTTTGCCCCTGGCTGCCTTGCTTAGCATTATATGTTTAGTAAATCAATGGTAAACAATGTTTACCACAAAACTCCTAATGACTAGGAAAAACTAAAGTTTTCATGTTTAGAACCTAAATATACAACATCAGTAAATACACATATCTCGGCACAGAGCAATTTACTGAGTAATTACTCTCAGTTTTCCTCACAAAGTATCCCAAAGGGTTTGGCATGCATGGAAGCAGCAGTGTATTATTGGGACTCACACGACAACACATCTCATGAGAAACCTTTTAATGAATGTGGAAAAAGCACTTCCTTGGAAACAGGTGGGAGCATTGTGATCTATTCTGAACATTACACCCAGGAGAACATGATGGGGAATTATATTTGGACTAAGACACAGAGATAAGATCACTGAATAAACATTACATCATTAGTTAGCAGAAAACTTTAAATCAAATAGCAGGATAGCACTTTCCTCTTTATAGTTATTGACTTCCCATGCTTGTGAAGTAAATCTATCAAAAGAATATAAGATGGTGGCACATTGTAGTCAAAAAAACGTTATAAGCCAAAATGTTACCAGTAGTTTCTATGGCCTGCTATTCCAATTCGAATTATTTATATAGCTCCAACATATTCCACTGCACTGTACAATAGGTAAACAAGAGAAACACTGAATTCATACAAAACATATTTGATATAATGGAACAGTAGATGCCCAAATGAGCCTACATTATCAAATTTAGAATGTCCCCTGTGTTTAGGACCACTAATCTGCATTCCCTAGACTTGCGCAAGGTGTGTACCAGATTTACCCAAAGACATTATTATATAATGAAGAGCAGATAAGCAATCTCAAAAGCATACTAAAGGGGTGTGCAGGGGAGATTTGCAACAGGTGGCATCCCACATACTAACCCACTCCATCAATGAACCGTCACTAGTTGTAGACAGTGGCCAATCAGGATGGAGTCAGAGGCTCTAGTAGGACACGGGTATTTAAATAGGAGGATCATTGGAATACACGTTTAGCCCCAGATGAAAACACAGCTTAGCACCGAAATATGCATTGGGCATTTCTTCTCTCTCTTTTTTTGTGTTTCCTCATTGGCCACTGGCACATGGGAGTTTCTGTATTAGGGAGTTTTAATGTTCACATTCTATTCTTAGTCGTCCATTTAACTAGGCAGGAACTTTTTAGGCTAAGTAGGTCTCTGTAACTTTTCTGGACTACCGAGGTACATAGGCAGGGTTTTTAAACCCAGTATCGATTTCAGGAGAACCCAGGAAGAGAAAGGAATGAGAGAATTTTGCCTAGTGTCCCTTTTGGAGGTGACCATGGTATATATTTGAGGAGGTTTTGGATAGTAATGTCACTTCAATTATAATTTCAATTAAGCAGATATATAATTTGCATTGAGAGTTTAATTGTTTAGTTTTGAAACTGAAATGTTTTAAATTGCATATTTCACATTTAATTTTTTTATTATATATATTCTCAATGCTCTTACAAACATATTTTTTTTAATAGTGAAACAGGATATCTTAGACAGATTTAAAGTCAGCTCTTAAGCAAGATCAAGTCGACTGTAGGTTATGCATTGGCAGGAATTCATAACTGATTTAAGCTTATCTGACAGAAGGCCTGTAACTGTGTTGATAGATTAGATCTAGAGTATAGATTATAGCAATCTAAGTGGGTTAACATGTGCAAAGTTAGAGTACAGATTTGTATAAAACCACAACATTTGTGATGATGGTCTTCTACACAACAAGTAGCCCTTAGTGGTAAGAACTAAAGCCTAGTGTAGACTCTGGGGTTCAGTGATAGGTTAAAGTACTGGAAGGCACATATTCTTTTTATTTGGAAGGAAAATACAGAAGGATTGGAAGAATGTTTCAAGTTTTTAAATGTTAATACATGGGGAATAGAACTTACCAGTACTTGGAGCAAAAAGTGAAGTGTTTATTTTAGATCTTAATATTTATATTCAAGAAGGTAAAATACAGACAAAAAAAAATAATTTTAAACCAGTGGACTGTAATAGTTTTATCAAAAGCATAAGTTGCCACTATGCACCCTAGCTTGAAAATGCCCCAAAAGGCCAATTTTTAAAGGATTTAACTCAATTGCACAGATGTAGAAACATATGAAAATCAATCACTAAGAATCAACATAGATTTTTTTTTTGATAAATGATATGAGGAACATAAATTAGAACTATCAAGGATAGAAATAAAAAAGAAAGAAAGAAAAGAGATATAGGAATATAAAATTAAAGACAACACAACCACCAACGATGTTCCATTTATTTGTATTTTAATGTCAAAAATTATCAAGTACATAGAATTATAACTAAATACTGGTCTAACTTATTGCAAGATCCCCTTTTAAATTCTTTTTTTTACCAACCAAACCTAGATTTATCCATATAGGTGTCAGAAATCTTAGGATCTCCCTAGTTAATAGTTACATTAAAAATAACCCCCTAACAATGTTTAATAATGAAAAAGGTTTTTATGGCTGTGGGCAGTGCACAGCCTGCAATAAATCTGGGAACATTAAAAGAACTATCACCAAGGTTAATAATAACGAAGGAAAATCAATAACCATAAAAGATTTTATCACTTGTTATTCTTAGAATGCCATCTACCTTTTAAAATGCCCCTGTAATTTAACCCCTTAAGGACACGACATGTGTGACATGTCATGATTCCATTTTATTCCAGAAGTTTGGTCCTTAAGGGGTTAACGTATGTAGGCCGTACAATTAGACCTCTGCACGTTAGGATCGGAGAACACATGCGGAATACACAGAAAGGATTCGATAATCATAGTGTCTCCAACCACTTTAAACAATTCCACAATCATGATCCAAAAAGAATTGGAGAGGGGTAGATTTTATTCAAAGGATGGGGAAAACGGAGATGGAGTGGATTTTTAATATGAACACTCTTATTCCCCATGGATTGAATGCGGATTTCGAATTATGCCATTTTTTTTATAATTTACTATTTCTAATAACTTTCTTCCCTATTTTTTTTTTGTGGCTTTTTTTATTCAATCCATGTTCTTATTACCTTTGAAAAAAGTTTTAAATCTATTTCTATTAGGAGATTCTCTACCATCTGGAACAATATCTTTATGAAGAATTACTGCTTACTAGTGTTCTGTTTTAAAAACACCTTCCCTGTATTTATTTTATCTTTTATGTAAGATTGTTATAATGTTGCTGTCACATGTAACCTCAGGTTCCCTGTTACTATATACTCACCTCACATCCTTTTGGGAGTTGTGCATATTAGAAATATTTTTATTAAAATTAATGGTTTTATTGTCTTGGAATAAAGTTTTAAATTCATTCTTATTGGGAGATTCCATACCACCTGCAATCTTTTAATATTTTTCTAAAGAGATACTGTTAAGTGTTTCCGGTTTTCTTTTAACCTTCCCTGTATTTATTTTTATCCCTCATGTAAGATTGTTACAATGTTTAGAATTTTGCAGCTACATGCAACTATAATCTTTTTGTCACTTTATTCACCTCACACCTGTTCGGGAGTGAAGTATATTGGCAATACCCTGCTAATCAAACTATTGAAACTATTGTCATTATGCTGTGCTCATATTTAGTTCTTATTTTCCTTTTCAACACGTATGCCGCTAAACACATTTATGGAGACTTGTAAGATGCACGTTAGAAAACCTTATCAATATGAAGTTTGCGGGTATGTATTAACAACTGGGACAGAAAGATTATCCGGAATATAAAATCTCTTGAAACAACAGAAATACGTGTTTTAAGACGATTCTTTTGAACCATATTGACGATA
The DNA here is from genome assembly GCF_036172605.1 of Pelobates fuscus. Classification (NCBI taxonomy): domain Eukaryota; kingdom Metazoa; phylum Chordata; class Amphibia; order Anura; family Pelobatidae; genus Pelobates; species Pelobates fuscus. The sequence continues at coordinate 148,288,080 of NC_086322.1, forward strand.
GAAGGATGACATCATCATCCCAAAAAGAGGCTTGATTCGCAAGGAACAAGAGATCGGTAACGTATACAATACTTGGAATACAACAGAGCTCCAGGTGAGAGCGTCCGCCGTAGTGAATACCTGTTACCACATAGAGGCTTGGACCACACGCGTATTACCTAGGAATGGTAATTACGCAAAGGAATAAAAACACTGGATAACCATATCTTTATTACAAAGGTATATAAACACAGACTGGTGAACCAGGGACTTATACATATTTCACCCAGCTGAGGAAGCTACATTTGGTAGTGAAACGCGTCCTGGAACTATAGATGGACAGTGCTCCTTTTTTTTTTTAATTGTATGTTTTAATAAGTGTAATTTTTGAGAGCCTCTTGCCAGGTGAAACGCGTTAAGTGTATTTATTATTATTGTTAACTACCTCACTTTGAGTGTATTTTTTTCTTGTTTTATATTTTTATATTAATTACCTTTAAATAAAAGTACTTTTTTTATTGGACCAAACTTTGCTGCTATTCTACTTGAACTACTGTATCCGTGGTGGGGATTGTACCACCCAAGCACAAGGGATAGAGCAACATCTGCTCGACCAAATGTAAGTACATTTCTTACCACTTTAATTGTATTCTGTGCCTTACGGTACACACTATTTTGGTTTTTCTTTTTCCTTTTTCTCCTATATTTCTGGAGGGAAAATACCACTATCTATACTTACAAGTGAGCACTACACTATAATATCCTAAGCCCATATCCGCAGAGCTGCTTATGTTTCCACCATTTGAGTGACCGCAACCACCAAGAATCACACGATATCCATAGGCAGATATTGTTTCACCTAGACCTTCAAGTTGGAGCTACAATTTTAGCTACAGGAAATTGTGAGAGTGTTTCTTTTGTTTTATTCTATTTATTTGGACAGTGACATAATACACAATATATTTTCTTTTTTTCTCCCCGCTTTTATATATATTTTTTAAGGACACTTTAGGCGCTGCACTACTCCTTGCATAAAATTCAACATAACTGATTGCACCTTGTTTGGGCTAAACCTGCTGGGTTACTCTTCAGGGTAAGATTAGTCTCCTTATGGCTACAAAGACACTAATTGCAAGGAGTTGGAAACAAACTTGCATTCCAACAAAGAATCAACTTAAAACTCAATTGATAAAACAACTGGAGATGGAATTAGGTGTGATACTTAATAATTCATATGTCACCCGCAAATTCCATGACCAGTACCTGATCTTGATTCAAGATATTAAAAGGTTTTGATGCATCCAGATTCACACGATTATCTCACAGAATAAAATCCGTGATGATATGTTATATGTGATGAAGGGGATATTTAAGCCCAAGGTTAAGGATGGTATAAAATGTCTAGCTAAAACAGAGGAATTTGACCGACTTTATATCGCTCGTTTCCACTGTTGAAGAGATATAATGTTCGTGAATAGAAGTTTTACTCTTTTTTTCTGTGACTTTCCTTTCCCTTTTTCTTTATGCGCATGGATCCTGCCTACTGTTTTTCTTAAATGATGATAGTTTTTAACTATGATAGTATATTTACCTTGATGACTGTTTTCCGATTAAGATACAATTATATGTTGATTTTACCCAACCGAGTGTGACACAAGAATTTCAAGGAAAAAAGTTGGAAAAAGGAATGAAAGAAGAAGAAAAAAAAAAAGAATAAACTCTTGTTTAATTCCTAGATGAGTTGACAAGGTTTAATAACTAATGTTAATAGTGATGTGAAAACTCGTAATGTACTTATCGGATTGTGTATGTATTGTAAGTGTTGGGCTCTTCTGAAGCCATCTTTTTTGTATACAATGTTTTAAAAATGTAATAAAAAATAACTACAATAAAATAAAAAAGAAGATTAGTCTACGGAGAAGTTCATGCTTTTCACCCCACGCCAACTCTAGTAGCTTGATGAGTGAGACCGGGGCCAAAGCAGGGCATCGCGCAGCTGTGTTTCATCTGCTAGATGTTTGAACTCGAGCTAGCTTGTGCCCATCACCGCGGGTCATGGAATGTCCTCGTCTCCACTGTCGCTGTTGGGGGGGATAGGACACTGTGGTGTTATCGCCATTTCGACACCCTCCGCCAGCCTCTCTAGTATTTGCACCCCGAATGCTGCACAGAGCTGATCATAGCATGCTAGCAGCCTGTCCCTGTGGTGCATGGACTCAGCTTGCAGGAGCTTTCGTAGTGAAGACAGCATCCATCTTAGGTAAATGAAGTTTGCTTATGCCATCCAACAGGGTTTGTGTGTATAGGTCCAGGCTTGTAGTGGTACCGTGGTGGACCGGGATGCAACTTCTCCGCATGACGGTCAAGCTCCGCCCCCACAAACAGATTATTTAAATACACTTGAGCTTATTTAGCACTAGCACTATTTAATTTGTCTCCCACGTTGGAATTAGTATACGACCTCCCGATATTGGGGTACTGTGGAGTAGTGGTGGGCTTAACACAATACGGCCATAAGGTGGAACTGAATCCCCATATTTGTTTGCTTAGATAGCCGATTGCAAGTAGCCTTATAAAATGTATTTTTTGAGTGTGCTGTTATGTATAAATGTTGGTCATTACGACAGCAGCATTCCTGCAAGATGCATGTTCCAGGTGTGCCCCCAATTCCCTTTTGTTTTTACTATGTAAAATAAGCTATTTCACAATTGTTACACTATGTTTTTAACATTCCTTTGATTCAATAATGATAGTTTTTTTTCTTTACACCATACATTTATCAAATACGTCACTTTTTCTTTTTTTTTTTAATTCTTTATTTTTGCATGCAAAGAATAAGCAGTTACAAATGTGTCTGTAATGCCTAAACAGCATATACACACGTTTGAACAATAATCATTAATTCGGTAAGGCATAACATGGATATACACTGCACATTTTTTTTTAATGATAATGACCTGGAGAGTAGTCAAGAAAAGATCATAGTTTCAGAACATGCTGGTATCAATTAGTTTAAACAAGGTGATGATCAGAGATGCGGTAACCCTGCGGTTAATAAATCCTACGTTGTGTTGGCTGACTACATGAGCGAGAATTATAACTTGGTAAACTAGGTATACTAGTGCTTTACCTCTGTGACATATTAGGCAATTGAGAGACATGACATTAGGCTGACCAAGCACAAGGCACTTGTCAAGACTATCATCTATTGTAAAAGACATAGATTTCTCAAGTGTTAACTATGTATAGCTAGTACACTGCATGCAGAATTATTAGGCAAATGAGTATTTTGACCACATCATCCTCTTTATGCATGTTGTCTTACTCCAAGCTGTATAGGCTCGAAAGCCTACTACCAATTAAGCATATTAGGTGATGAGCATCTCTGTAATGAGAAGGGGTGTGGTCTAATGACATCAACACCCTATATCAGGTGTGCATAATTATTAGGCAACCTCCTTTCCTTTGGCAACATGGGTCAAAAGAAGGACTTGACAGGCTCAGAAAAGTTAAAAAATAGTGAGATATCTTGCAGAGGGATGCAGCACTCTTAAAATTGCAAAGCTTCTGAAGCGTGATCATCGAACAATCAAGCGTTTCATTGAAAATAGTCAACAGGGTCGCAAGAAGCGTGTGGAGAAACCAAGGCGCAAAATAACTGCCCATGAACTGAGAAAAGTCAAGCGTGCAGCTGCCAAGATGCCACTTGCCACCAGTTTGGCCATATTTCAGAGCTGCAACATCACTGGAGTGCCCGAAAGCACAAGGTGTGCAATACTCAGAGACATGGCCAAGGTAAGAAAGGCTGAAAGACGACCACCACTGAACAAGACACACAAGCTGAAACGTCAAGACTGGGCCAAGAAATATCTCAAGACTGATTTTTCTAAGGTTTTATGGACTGATGAAATGAGAGTGAGTCTTGATGGGCCAGATGGATGAATTGGTAAAGGGCAGAGAGCTCCAGTCCGACTCAGACGCCAGCAAGGTGGAGGTGGAGTACTGGTTTGGGCTGGTATCATCAAAGATGAGCTTGTGGGGCCTTTTCGGGTTGAGGATGGAGTCAAGCTCAACTCCCAGTTTCTGGAAGACACCTTCTTCAAGCAGTGGTACAGGAAGAAGTCTGCATCCTTCAAGAAAAACATGATTTTCATGCAGGACAATGCTCCATCACACGCGTCCAAGTACTCCACGGCGTGGCTGGCAAGAAAGGGTATAAAAGAAGAAAATCTAATGACATGGCCTCCTTGTTCACCTGATCTGAACCCCATTGAGAACCTGTGGTCCATCATCAAATGTGAGATTTACAAGAAGGGAAAACAGTACACCTCTCTGAACAGTGTCTGGGAGGCTGTGGTTGCTGCTGCACGCAATGTTGATGGTGAACAGATCAAAACACTGACAGAATCCATGGATGGCAGGCTTTTGAGTGTCCTTGCAAAGAAAGGTGGCTATATTGGTCACTGATTTGTTTTTGTTATGTTTTTGAATGTCAGAAATGTATATTTGTGAATGTTGAGATGTTATATTGGTTTCACTGGTAAAAATAAATAATTGAAATGGGTATATATTTGTTTTTTGTTAAGTTGCCTAATAATTATGCACAGTAATAGTCACCTGCAACACAGATATCCCCCTAAAATAGCTATAACTAAAAACAAACTAAAAACTACTTCCAAAAATATTCAGCTTTGATATTAATGAGTTTTTTGGGTTCATCGAGAACATGGTTGTTGTTCAATAATAAAATTAATCCTCAAAAATACAACTTGCCTAATAATTCTGCACTCCCTGTATATGCATTTTTGCATCTGTTGTTGCTGATACTGGGAGCTCAGTATCACAGGTACTGATAGTCCTGACAGCAGTTGCTTGGTGTATGTGGGCACCCCAACGCCTCAGCAGAATGCAGCCAAACAGTCCTCTTCCGAGCTTTCAACGCTCTACTGGGGGAGTTTAAAGGACCACTCTAGGCACCCAGACCACTTCAGCTTAATGAAGTGGTCTGGGTGCCAGGTCCAGCTAGCTTTTACCCTTTTTTTTTTATAAACATAGCAGTTTCAGAGAAACTGCTATGTTTATACTGAGGGTTAAGCCAGCCTCCAGAGCCTCTAGTGGCTGTCTCATTGACAGCCGCTAGAGGCGCTTGCGTGCTTCTCACTGTGAAAATCACAGTGAGAGCACGCAAGCGTCCATAGGAAAGCATTATGAATGCTTTCCTATGCGACCGACTGAATGCGAGCGCGGCTCCTGCCGCGCATGCGCATTCAGCCGATGACGTCGCGAGGAAGAAGAGGAGGAGGAGGAAAGCTCCCCGCCCGGCGCTGGAGAAAGAGGTAAGTTTAACCCCTTCCTCCCCCCAGAGCCCGGCGGGAGTGGGTCCCGAGGGTGGGGGCACCCTCAGGGCACTCTAGTGCCAGGAAAACGAGTATGTTTTCCTGGCACTAGAGTAGTCCTTTAAACCCTGGATCAGTCCATGCCACTTGAGCTCTCTCCTTCTCTTGTGGTTGAATCTTGCTGTCCTGGGTCGAGGCTAGTGCCTCATTGTTGTGCGGCTGCCGGTGCACTCAGTGTGTTGGTGCTTAGTGCTGGAGGAGTGAGTATGATTTCTCTCTGCCGCTTGTTGTGGGGCTCCACTGCTGTTGACACTGACCTCCTCGGCTTCCGCTGCTCCGTCGCTGCGCAGATCTTGTTAGCCGCCTGCTGCTTTGGTGTGTGGGACCGCTTCATGGTTGAGGTAGCGTGGTGAGGATCGCCGCCATCTTGGATGTGTGGGGCGTTGTGGCAGTCTCCCGCCTGCGTCTCCCCAGCGGGGTCTGCTTGTGTAGTAACAGGCTTGTGGGGGTGCAGTGGTTGACCATGGTAACCCCCAGCAGTCAAAGGGGGGGGGGGGGGGAGAGAGGTCTGCATCAGGTCCGCATCAACAGCTAGGTCACAAGTCGGACCTGCCTCGGGTAGTGCGTCGGGAGATTCCATGTTGTCCCAAACCGGTCCTGCCGTGGGTTCCGCGATGCGGGTAAATACATAGCCCGGTTCGGGTGTTTAAATTGCAGTCCAGATAGCTGTAGGTCTGCTTTTTTGCAGGAGCTCCGAATCTATGCGTCTTCTCCGCATGGCGGTCAAGCTCCGCCCCCCGAATACGCCACTTTCTATTCACCTTTTGTGGTGAGCAACTTTTTATTACATAAGTTTCCAATTGAGTTATGTAGCAGATTTGAGGGGTTATAATACCCAACCTGTGGGTTCCTTTTTATAGGCTAAGTTTTTTTTTAAGAAGCTAGGGAGATCCTAGTGCTCTGTGAGTGGAGGTGTCATATCTCAACTCTCTATCCACTCACATTACACAGTGCAAGCTCAGACTTTTACTGAGGGAATGTGCACAAGAACATGAAGACTCTGCTGTGATCCTGCGCATACACACTATAGTTCAGGTAGGTGGGGGTGTAGTAGAGCACATATGTGGACATTATTGGACAGTGAAGTGGAACTAGAAAAATTAGAGTAATATTTCATGTCCACAACAGACAGGAAGACAATGTTAACAAGATATTAATGTGTTAGAGGGAAGAAAGGCATATATCAGTAGAGGTGGGTGGTAAACACAAGTGAGAAAGACAAAAGTATAGAGCCGTCAGCTGATACTCTCAATCAATGAACAATGTCCACATTTTTTATGAATTGCTATGACAATACAGTATTAAGAACTTCAGATTTACCACACCAGCTCAGATCACCCAACAGAGAGATACATGTATAAACATAGAAACATAGAATGTGACGGCAGATAAGAACCATTCGGCCCATCTAGTCTGCCCAATTTTCTAAATACTTTCATCAGTCCCTGGCCTTATCTTATAGTTAGGATAGCCTTATGCCTATCCCACGCATGCTTAAACTCCTTTACTGTGTTAACCTCTACCACTTCAACTGGAAGGCTTTCCATGCACCCACTACCCTCTCTGTAAAGTAAAACATCCCGATATTATTTTTAAACCTTTGCCCTTCTAATTTAAGACTATGTCCTCTTGTTGTGGTAATTTTTCTTATTTTAAATATAGTCACCTCCTGTGTTGATTCCCTTTATGTATTTAAATGTTTCTATCATATCCCCCCTGTCTCGTCTTTCTTCCAAGTTATACATGTTAAGTTCCTTTAACCTTTCCTGGTAAGTTTTATCCTGCAATCCATGAACCAGTTTAGCAGTCCTTCTCTGAACTCTCTCTAAAGTATCAATATCCTTCTGGAGATACGGTCTCAAGTACTGCGTACAATACTCCAAGTGAGGTCTCACCAGTGTTCTGTACAATGTCATGAGCACTTCCCTCTTTCTACTGCTCATACCTCTCCCTATACAACCAAGCATTCTGCTGCTCTATTACATTGTCTGCCTACCTTTAAGTCATCAGAAATAATAATCCCTAAATCTCTTTCCTCAGATGTTGAGGTTAGGACTCTATCAAATATTCTGTACTCTGCTCTTGGGTTTTTACGTCCAAGATGCATTATCTTGCACTTATCCACATTAAATGTCAGTTGCCACAACTCTAACCATTTTTCTAGTTTACCTAAATAATTTGCCATTTGGCTTATCCCTCCTGGAACATCAACCCTGTTACATATCTTAGTTTCATCAGCAAAAAGACATGCCTTACCATCAAGACCTTCTGCAATATCACTAATAAAAATATTAAAGAGAATGGATCCAAGTACAGATCCCTGAGGTACCCCGCTGGTGACAAGCCCATGTTTTGAATATACTCAATTGACTACAACCCTCTGCTGCCTTTCACTCAGCCACTGCCTTACCCATTTAACAATATTGGAATCCAAAGTTAGAGATTGCAGTTTATTGATAAGCCTTCTATGTGCAACAGTGTCAAATGCCTTACTGAAATCTAGGTAAGCAATGTCTACTGCATCACCCTGATCTATAATTTTAGTTACCCAATCACAAAAATCAATAAGATTAGTTTGGCATGACCTCCCTGAAGTAAACCCATGTTGTCTCTGATCTTGAAATCCATGTGCTTTTAGATGTTCAACAATCCTATCCTTTAACATGGTTTCCATTACTTTCTCCACTACTGAAGTAAGGCTTTCTGGCCTATAGCTGCCCGACACCTCCCTACTACTTTTCTTGTGAATGGGCACAACATTCGCTAAGTTCCAATCTTCATTTTCATCTGTAAATACTGAACAAAAATGTATTGAGGTAGTCAGCTAGACCTTTATCCTCTTCTACATACCCTTTTTTTGTTTTTAATTTAACTAATCCTTGTTTTACTTTCCTTTTTCTCATTTACGTATCTAAAAAAACTGACTGTGTGTGATTTGGAAGCACTTCTGTGTGTGATTTGGAAGCACTTATAACTTGCTTAGCCTCTTTCTGCTTAACTTTATAGATCTGTCTGTCTCACTCTGGGTTTTTTATAATTACTAAATGCTAACTTTTAGTTGGGTACCACAGTGGTTTCTTAATTTTTTTGCTTTTACTGACAAGCCTAATGCAATTTTCTGTTGCCTTCAGCAGTGTAACTTTTAAATAATTCCATTTCTCTTGGACTCCATTTAAATTGCTCCAGTCTGATAAGGACTCATTTACACATATTCTAATTTTAGAAAAGTCTGTTTTTCTAAAATCTAAAACTTTTGTTTTTGTGTGGTGTGACTCAGTCACTGTTCTTATATTAAACCACACTGACTGATGATCACTGGATCCTAAACTTTCACCTACAGTAATATCTGATACCAAATCTCCATTTGTTAACACTAAATCTAGTATGGCCTCTTTACGAGTTGGCTCCCCAACGACTTGTTTTAGAGACAATTCCAGTAGGGAGTTTAGAATATGTGTGCTCCTGGCACAAGCAGCTATTTTGGTTTTCCAGTTCACATCAGGAAGATTAAAGTCACCCATGATGATAACTTCCCCCTTCATTGCCATTTTAGCTATTTCCTCAACTAGTAGATTATCTAACATTTTTATTTGTCCTGGGGCCTATAAATCACACCTGCACGAGTTACTGTGTGATTACCAAATTCTAACGTAACCCAAACGGACTCTATGTTCGCCTCACTATCTTTTATTAGGCTAGATTTTATGCGATGTAAATCTATTTTTAAATTGTTTGACATCTTACTGTGGGGTACCACCATGCATCTCAGGGTAACATAACCACTACAGTGCTCTGTGGTAGGGTATGGTGTTTAGATTGCCCCTTTAAATCCCTACCTGACATATTTAGCTAAATGCTGTTGAGCCTCTCATTATTGAATCAGCTCGGATGCGCATAAGATGTGGATACAGATTAGGATGCTGGTGAGTGCTGTTTCTATATGTATGACTGTATGACTATGTGTGTCTGTCTGTCTGTATAACTGCGTGCCTTTTTGTTTCAGTATAATTGTGTGTTTCTGTAGGACAGTGTGTCTGTTTGTTTGTTTGTTGGTGTGTGTATGCATGCCTGTATGTGTGTCAGTATGCCGGTGTGTATATATGTATCTGCATGTGTTTGTATGATCATGTGTGTATATGTATATTTGTATGACATACAGTAACAGTTATAGTCTGCCATTATTTTGAGTATATAGTATTATAAAAGTGACCTAAAACGTTATAGTTTTTTTTCTTGGGCATTTCTGCCAGTTTTCACAGAAATTTCTGTTTCAGAAGACCGCCAGATTAAGAGTGGCACAAAAAAAAAAAAAGAGAAAAACAGACAACTATTCTGAGGGAAAGGTTGATAAATGCATTATGTCACTAGAAAAATTGTGTATATTTAAAAATTATAGTTAAAGTGACAGGTGAGAAAACCTGATAGATTTAACAAATTGCACCAAAATCTAGACATAAAGTGTTGATTAGGGATGTGCATGAAAAATGTGCCAAAAATTTGGTTCAATTCGGCACTTGCGAAATTCGGGGGTTCACCACTTCCGAAATTAGGGAATTTGGCACTTCCATAACCCTACCTCTACCCCTTACCCTACCACTAACCCTAGCTCTACCCCTAACCCTAACCCTAGGGTTAGATTCCTGTCATCATTCCCTCTCCTGTTTTGCCACTTTTCAGAAATCCGAAGCACTTTGGCACTTCCAAAATTCAGCACTTCGGTTCGGTTCGGGACTTCCGTAATTCGGGACTTCCAAAATTCGGTTTGGTTCATCACTTCCGAAATTCGGCACTTTGGACATTCGGAAGCATGCCAATGTCCGAATTGCAGAAATTCGGCCAAATTTAAATTCGGACCGAAACGAACTGCACATTTCTAGTGTTGATGACACAGATAAATTCCACCTCTGTCTCTATTGCTTTCTGTATGACTGTATGTACGCATGTGCCTGATTTCCATTATCACTCTATATTGCCCTTTATTTAATATTTTTGGACAAGCTTTTTTAAATTATTTAATATTTCGGATAAATATTAAAATCAAAAGAAATTTTTCAGAATATTAAATCATTTAAAAAGCTAATCCATGAATAATAAATCAAGCCCATTTTTACTATAATATTGTATATTACTTTCACTCATTTTTGGGAGCGTCAGGAAGGAAGCGCTCCAGATTGTTGTGCCTGCAGGCGTCTCAACGCTGACACGGAGCACCAGAGCTGAAGAGCATTTACTGCAACTACAGGAGATGCAGACTACACACTCTGTCCCTCCTAAATGCAGGTATTTTCGGGAGACTCCCGCATATTTAATGCTGCTTCCCGACACCCACATATCATGAGTAGTGATGTCCCGAACTGTTCGCCGAACTGTTCGCAAACTGTCCGCCGGCGAACAATAGCGTGTTCGCGTTGGGCGAACATATGCGATTTCCGGTCCGCCCCCTTTTCGTCATCATTGAATAAACTTTGACATTCTGGGAGGGAGGGTCTGCTGCTGATTGGCTGGAATGTGTCTGCCGACTGTGAGGTTCCGGGCCAAAGTTTACTCAATGATGACGAATAGGGGGCAGACCGGAAATCGCATATGTTCGCCCAACACGAACACGCTATTGTTCGCTGGCGAACAGTTCGCGAACAGTTCGGGACATCACTAATCATGAGTAATATCCCAGAAATCACACACACCATCTGACATACAATGTGTGTCAGATTGTGTTTTTAATTTCCAGGCTATTACACACGATAAATGCCCTCAATAACTGCCCCTCACCCCCTACTGAATACTCACCCCATGGGTGTTGTTTCCGAACGGGGGCCCCTGCAGTTTCTGCCAGCTGAGAGGAGGACGCCACAGGCATCATGGAGAGGCTTGAGTGAGCAGCTCTCACCAGCCTCAACCCAGACCCCAAAAGGTAAGCCAACAGGCGGCTGCAGTATTTGTCAGATTGTGTCGGTGTGTCAGTGTGTATTTGTGTGTATGTGCATCAGTGTGAATGTGTGTGTGCCAGTGTGGGAATAGGTGTGTATGTGCTAGTGTGTATCTCTGTGTCAGTGTGTATTTGTGTGTATGTGCCAATGTTTATCTCAGTGTATGGGCCAGTGCATGTATAAGTTTCAAGTTGTCTTTATATGCCAGTGCATGTATCAAGTTGTGAATATGTCAGTATGTGTGTGTCAGTGTGTATGCATGGGTCTGCGTGTTAATCTTGTGTGTTAATAGTCAAAATACGGTGTCTGTGGGTGGAAGGGGAGGGTGCAGCCTGCTAAATGCAGAAAATAAAACAGGGGTGGGAGTGTGGGGTATGGGGAGAGTAAAAATATTAATTTTATTAATTTTAAAAAAATACACAAACCCCACATACAGTCACACAGAAACAATCACACTCAGTCAATCTCCACACAAAATCAGACACAAACAGAATCACACTAAAACTGTATAGTGTTGTGAGTGTTATTAAACTTTTCAACTGATTAAAATTGGTAGGCAGGATTTTGTTTCACCCACACTGCCACCAATTAAGTGGTAACCTGAGCTTCAGGCTGCTCATCAGTGGCTGGCAAACTGAATATTATATACAGTCATGGGAAAAAGAAAATACACCCTTTTTGATTTCTATGGTTTTTGCATATCAGTACATAGTAACAACCTGTGCTAGAGGGGCTATTCCCTAGACGTAACAGCCTCCTCCCCTACTATTCGTCACTCAAACAAGCAAATCTGCTAGGGTGCACAAATCAAGACCTCTTCCAATCCACCCTGTCCGCTACCATGTGTAAGTCACAAAACTAGCTGCTTGTTCCACAGCTGTCTTATCTCCACTACCTGACCACACTAATCTCTGCCCAGTGAGCAGTCAGTCTGTCTTACTGTTGCATATTGCTTCTCCAGATCTACAATCCAAGCTTCAGAGAAGCCTCTCACTCACAACTGCCACAGAGGTATGAGTCATGGAGGATTTGTCCAGGCATGTACACATGTCACAAGATGTGCACAGAGTCAAACCTGCAATCTTGCTATCAGTCATTTCCCCAGATAGTGAAAACAAGAAGAATACAAAAATAGTAAAACAATAACCTAATAACCTTGCTTGTTTAAACTCCGAGTTTTCACTTGCCACTTAAATTAATCAACTACATTAATCAACTACTTTAAGCAACACTTAAAGTGACATTCATCCGGCTGCTTCTACCTTTTGTCCTATCATCCATGAATACTAGTGACCCAATGCCATTGGAGGCTATGAATGCCTATGACATCCCACTGCTTCCACCATGTTTTATAGATGATGTGGTATGCTTCAGATCATGAGCAGTTCCTGGCCTTCTCCATACTTTTTTCTTACCGTCATTCTGGTACAGGTAATCTTAATTTAATCTGTCTAAAAAATGCTCTTCCAGAGTTGGGCTGTTTTTATAAGATGGTTTTTGTCAAAGTCTAATCTAGCCTTTCTATTCTTGAGGCTTATGGTTTGTACCATGTGCTGAACCCTCTGTATTTGCTTTCATGACGGAGGGCATTCCTAGGTGCTATGGCTATACCACGAACGATAGTAGACCACCAGGGCGATGAATAAGTGTTCGGAAGCTGGGTATTAAGTCCCCAACTCCTGATCCGTGTGTGCGGACTCTACTGGTCACCTCACTGGATCCATGTTAGTGGTAGGTTGGAGTGCAGTACATGGGAGACACATGGAGGAGATGTGTGGGAGGTGATTGGTGGGGTTTATAAGATGCATAATTCAGTTTGTAGAACAACCTCAACCCTTAGGAAGCCAAGAAAGAGGAAACCGGCCAGGACACAGGAGCTATTCATGGCTTTTTACTTGTCTCCAGGACCAGGCTTCCCACTTTTTGGAACCAGCAAGTGTACACAGGACTGAGTAGACCATTAGATAAATAAGCCAACTTCATATTAGAGGTATTTTTAAGGCCCAACTATGTGCCCTTTTGGCCATGTATAGTGGCTCTTCACTTGTGAGAGCAATATATACCTTTTTTTCTGGGACTTATGTACGGATTTAAACTATGTTAGGTTATGTTTTTATCAGCTTTGAGTGATTAAAGATCGAGAAGATTTTCTTGGATCTATATGTCTGCCATATGTGGATTGTGAGTTACCAATATACTAGAGTATCACTAGGTATTAGTACTTACTTTGTTTATTTTATTACATTGATCTCTATGCATACACACCAATATTTTATGCTTTTTATGTTATATGGTATATAACGTTTTTTCAGAGTTGATTACAGTGGTGGTGTGTATTTTGGGGCGACAACACGATTTTGTGCAATTTTGTTTTTTCTTTACCATGAAAAGGATCCTACAATCATCCACCACTGTTTTGTTCCATGAATGTTAAGGCTTGTTTGTGTTGCAGAGCTCACCAGTTTCTCAGAATGTGCCAAAAGGCCATTCCTAATGTTCCTGCTATTTCTCTGATGTATTTTTTATTTTTATTTTTTTGCAGCCTTACAATGACCTTGACAACATGTTGTGGGTTCACAGCAACAGCAGCCACATGTGAATGCCACACCTGAAATCAACTCCAAAGAAATTATGCCCACACCTGTCCTTAAAACAGCTTTTGAGACAATTGTTTAAATGTACACTATAATCACCAGAACAACTACAGCTTAATGTAGTTGTTCAGGAGAGTATAGTCATTACCGTCAGCAAGGCCAGCCTTAGGCCTTTAGATGCCCTGTGTGAAAAATCCCCCCGCCCCACCCTCCTTCCTGCTTCCCCAGCAGTTTTCCGGCGCTCTTAGCTTCGCCGCACGGTAAGCTCTGCCCCGTCGCACGGTAAGCTCCGCCCCCACTGCAAATTATTTTTTTTTTATTCCGGCCGGCCATGTGTGAGCTGTGCAGCCTGCTCCATGGCGCCCTATGCGGCCGCACAGCTCGCACACCCCTAAGGCCGGCCCTGACCGTCAGGCATTTTCATGCAAAAACTGTCTTTTTTGAGAAAAGGCAGTGTTTACATTGCCCCCTAGTGGAGGTGCTTCCTGGCGCAGTGCTGCACAGTAGGCAGCACTGCCGTTCAGTGTCTCCACGCTCTGCATGGAGATGCTGAACTTTTCTCATAGAGATGCATTGATTCAATGTATCTCTATGAGGAGGTGCTGATTGGCCAAAACAGCATCTGGCCCCAACCTCATCCCACCTCCTTGCCAATTTCAGCCAATCCAATCATTTCCCTATGGGAAACTATTGGATTGGCAATTCTATAATGTCACAAAAGAGGCGAATCGGGGGATAGGCCAGCAACGGCAGACCTGCGCAGCACTGGAAATAAGGTAAGTTTTAACTTAGTCAGCTAAATGGTGAGTTTAACACTATAGGGTCAGGAATACATGTTTGATTTCCTGACCCTATAGTGTTCCTTTAATTACTTTTGGTCCCTTGAAAAAGAGGATGCTACATATTAAAGAACTGTAATTCCTAAACCTTTCCTCCAATTTGGTTGTGAATACCATTAAAAGGACACTACAGTCACCCAGACCACTTCAGCTCAATGAAGTGGTCTGGGTGCCAGGTCCCTCAGGTTTTAAGGTTTTAACCCTTCAGATGCAAACATAGCTGTTTCAGAGAAACTGCTATGTTTACATTTGGGGTTTAGCCAGCCTCTAGTGGTGCATCTTTAGACAGCCACTAGAGGCGCATCTGCGATGCTGGAGGCCTATTATGCCTTCATCGCACAGAGCGTCCATAGGAAAGCATTAACAAATGCTTTCCTATGGACACTTTGAACGCATGCGCGGCACTTTACGCGCATGCGCATTCAGTTCCGCTGATGTCGGCAGAGGGAGCTGTCGTCGGCGGGGGAGGAGAGGTCACCAGTGCCGAGGGAGCCCGGCGCTGGAATAAGGTAAGTGGCTGAATGGGTTTTAACCCAGCGCCACGGGAGGGGGACCCTGAGAGTGGGGGCACCCTTAGGGCACTATAGTGTCAGGAAAACCGCTATGTTTTCCTGACACTATAGTGATCCTTTAAATTAACGGCTTTTTAAGTCCATATCCATTATTTAACTGTTACTTAAATTTATTTTAGTAAACTTTTAAAATAACAAAGCTTGTGTTAGTGTACAAATGTTTACATTCCTAAATATATCACTATATTAATAATATATAAATGCTGAGGGCCACAGACGGGGGTTATGAACCAGTTTGAAAACCAGTGCTTTATTCACAATATTCTCTAAAAGAACCGTGTCCTTGCCCTGCAAGTCAATTTGATATACTGGAAGATGTGGTATTAGTAAATTGTCTTTAGGGACAGGAAAAACTGACAATTTGTCTACAGTTTCCTTGACATGACCTGCATTTTAAACAAGCGAAATAGACACTATTTAAAAAGTAAACACCAGGAAAAACAGATAGCTTGAGGTCTGGTTGGTGTTTCCACCTTCCAAGCCTCTAGCCCGAGTGCAGCGCTATACAGATTTTAAAAGTAGGTGTATACAACTCACCCCTCTCAATTGTCTTGTTTAGGGGGTATACATAGAACATTTTCTATGTATACCCCCTAAACAAGACAATTGAGAGGAGTGAGTTGTATACACCTACTTTTAAAATCTGTATAGCGCTGCACTCAGGCTAGAGGCTTGGAAGGTGGAAACACCAACCAGACCTCAAGCGTTTTTTCCTGGTGTTTGTTGTCTTAAAGTGGGATATTGGAAGTACCCACAGAGTGCTTGTAGCAGCTAAGAACTACACTATATCAATTATAATAAGCGCCAACTATAACCACACCGGTTTGTGTCACTATTTAAACAGTGTTTAATGAGAGCTGTGTTCTTTTTTTTTTTCTTCTGGCTCATCATTTCTGCAAAATAATCTAAGAAGTTTGTGTAGGGGTTGAGATTTCTGGTAACACATCGACCCACACATATCACCTGCAGAATCTAGAAAGTGGATAACTGGTGCTTTCTGTAACAAAAAGGTTTGGCTTGGTGAGTCACAAATCACTTGTGTTGTTACTTTGAGTGTGCGCTTTAATTACATTTTTCTTTGTTACAGGTTGGGCTTCTTATAATAACAGTCACAAATCATCAAATTTTTTTTTACACATTTTTGTTATGTAAAATGTGGAGCAATATTTTAGGAAAAATGCCTACAAAGAGAATGATTTAGGCAAGGGGCATATACTTAAAAACACATATGTAGAATGCATTAAGATATGTATTATGTAGAATACACACATATGCAGAATACATTAAGCATTAAGATTCCCTGTCACACGTTAGCTTCATGCCATCTTCTGTGAACATCAGCCAATCTTAACGCTGCCTGCGCTGTACACATCAGTGCATCTTGGGAGCAGTGCAGTGGTTTATGGGGAAGCCGGCCTGATGAGAGAATGCACCCAGGGCATAACTGGGAATCACACTGCCCCAGTGCAAGAATCAAAGGGCCCCCCTTATGATCTCACTGGAACCCATACATTGATATACACTCATTGATAGGAACGCAGTAATTGGTAAACACATTTTCAATTAAAGACACGCCCTCACTGATGCACAGTGCACAGTCAGTGAGTAGGTCAGACACACACACACTCCATCTTGTGATACTGGCAGACACACACTCTCAAAGACAAACTCACTTATTTGACACACTAACACACACTCACAATTTTATTGATAGTCTTCTTTCACATTTATTTTATGCGTACCCAGGCTCTCTATTTGGAAAGATGGTGTGGGTACTCTCCCTGGGGTCTAGTGTGGGGCTGCTTGAATCTTTTTGTGCTTTCTCACTGCTCCCTAGCCTGCTGTTTAGCGATACTGGGGCCAGAGTAACGTCATATTCTGACTTCCGGCATCACAAAGTTGTGCAATATAGCAGTGAGGAAGAGCATCAGCGCTCCTTTGCATACATTGTATTTGGCAGAGTATTCGCCTGATAGCAGGTGCCAACTGTGCCTAAGCAAACAGCCGACTGCCTCCTTTGGGGCCCTTAGGTGGCCAGTCAGCCAGCTCATGGGTTTCTCTGACAGGTGGGACACAGGTATTCTGGATCCTTATACAAAAAAATAGAACTTCCAATAAAGGGAAAAATGTGGTAATGAAATAGAAACATAACATCTGAATTATTAAATCTAGTTAGGAAGATGGTGATATTGAATACAAATTAGAAGCGGCTTATTAAGTTGATGCCAACATATCCATTGTCTAAGAAGGCATTTTTAGGTGCCAATTAGATCACTGGTTTTAGTAACGGTTGCTACTAAGTAAAAGGCTGTCCATATAACAATTCTAAAGCATCACATAACTCCCTCTATATCAAGGATAAAATCTCTGGGAACTCACTGTGATACGTTAAACAGCTTTAATGGATACTGCAACATTTTGACCTTTACCCAGGTCTTTGTTCCCTCTATAAGCATAATTAAATAAACTCAGCTCACATAAATTAGCAGAATCTGCAGCTAAACTGCCTAGCTGGAACTACTAGATTACAGATACCTCAGCTGCCTCAGGGTTGGAGGCAGCCTCCTACCTCCTACAATCTCAAAAGAAAATCCATGTATACACCCTTTTAAGAATAAAACACAAATAGAAGTGCTACATCATGCTCAAAGTGCTCCGAGTGAGGAAAAAAAAAAATCATAAAAAGGCTAAATTTCTAGAGCCTTATTCTCCTTATGTCTGAGCACCCTTATTGTTACTCAGTTACAGACCTACAGATTCCGAACCAGGTTGGCCCAAAATACACTGATCAGCCATAATATGAAAACCACTGCAGGCAGGTGAAGTTAATAACATTGATTATATGGCACCTTTCAAGGGGTGGGATATATATGGCAGTAAGTGAACATTCAATTCTTGAATTTTATATACTGGAAGCAGGAAAAATGGGCAAGCAAAAAGATCTGAGAAACTTTGACAAGGGCCAAATAGGGATGGAAGAGATGGCAGCATTACACACTATACGAAGAAGGGAGGCAGACAGCTGCAGTGTTATGCTCTGGGCAATGTTTTGCTGGGAAACCTTGGGTCCTGGCTTTCATGTGGATTTTACTTTGACATGTATCACCTACCTAAAGGCAGTGGCCTCTTTCAGCAGGATAATGCACCCTGCCACACCGCAAATATTGTTCAGGAATGGTTTGAGGAACATATATTGTTCAGGAATGGTTTGAAGAACATGACAACAAGTTCAATGTGTTGCATTGGCCTCCAAATTCCATAGATCTGAATCTGATTGAGCATCTGTGTAATGTGCTGGGACACCAAATATGATCCATAGAGGCCCCACCTCACAACTTGCAGGACTCAAAGGATCTGCTACTAATGTCTTGGTGCCAGATACCTTAGGACATGTTCAGAGCTCTTGCGGAATCTGTGTGCCTCTATGTATCAGAGAATCCGAGATGGGGACCTACACAACATTAGGCAGGTGGTTTTAATGTTGTGGTTAATAAGTGTACATCTCCAGACTCAGACCACATAGAACTCATTTCAAATCCATAGTTTGGGTATGCATCCGCCCAAATCTGGAGGATTACCCAAACTGGAAGATGTTTACATTCGAAGCCATTGGCAGTCGGCTCCTAACTTTAACTTATTCCTGTCATGGACATAACATGGGCCAAGCATTTTGAATGAAAAGCAAATCATAAAATAAAACCAAAACAAAACCAAGCACAAAAAAGTTACTTTATATAAACCAGTCTCCTTCAAACAAAACTTACAAAACTTTCAGGTGATGCACGAGCCCAAAGCATCAAAGAGCATACACAATCTTTCACAGTCGGTTAGAACAACGTTTTAAATGATATATCTAAAACAATCCACACAGACTCTAAAGGTGACTTCTGCAAATAAATAATAGTAATTGAAAGGATTAAATGGAAGCCTCAATGTCAAATCAATGGGCCAAATAAAGCAACAATGACAAAGAAAAAAGAACAGCTTACTCCAAACTCAGAAATAGAATATTCCATTAGTAGAATATTCCATGTGTATTCCCAATGAGGAGTGAAGTCCATAGAGTGTACCTGATCCTGAATTTAGCCGTTATATGCACACTGGGTTTTTAATCCTCAGAGGAATTTTTCCCCATGATGTTCCAGACCCTTTTCAAGTCTATGAAAAACATTTTTAAATGAAAGAATGGAAATGTATTAGGATCATTTCAGATACATTGTCAGGTTTATGCACAAAATCAGGTTTCAGAACTAACTTTTTAGAACAACAATTTAGAACAAAAAAGCCAAGCTAAAAAAGAACAGATTAATTGGAGAATTATTCAGATTAGCCAATATTGGTCTAAATTTGCAATTTTCTTAACAACTCTTGCAATTCCTGGTTTAGTATCCCACATGGTCCAGCAACCATGTAGAATCACCTTTGTGGTTTTTTTTGCAGCACCTCCAGAGATGTGCATTCCCTTTATATTTATATATATATATATATATATATATATATATATATATATATATATATATATATATATATATATATATATATATATATATATATATATTATTACTTCTTACAAAAATCAATGCATTCATAACATCCTTAATCACATTTATTTAGAGTATACTAAAGAGGTGCATTCCTGACCCAAAAAATAATGCATATGTGGGAAAGTCCTGGCAAGCAGATAACAGAAAATGAGCCTTCTAATGCTCCGACAAGGGAGGATGTGGGCATAAAAACATGATAAAAACCAAATTCTACATAATATGCATTCATGTGTTCCTTGGTTAAATTTGAAGGTACCTGACTACAGCTACAAATAATGTAGTCAAAACCACCAGACCACAGACCAATTAGTTATGAGTCTATCAGGCAAAACTTAAAAACGTATTTGTAAATCCCAGACAAACTGTTTTCATCAAACTAATTTCCTTTTTTGTAATACTTGCAATTCCAATATAATTTGTTAATCCTAAATTTGTCAGAGAAAAGTAAAAAGCAACTAGCAATTATAATTATTTATCTGCTCGACAGTCTTAATATTTAAATATATCTCTTTAAAATAAAAAAAATAAAAAGATACATACATCATAAGAAATGTAAGCACATTCATGCTTGGGGGAAAAAAAATAGGATATTTGTGATTTATTTTTCCACTCTAGCACACTGATATGCTTAAGGAATTTAACGCATGCCCATCTTGCCCCAATTCATAAAAATGCCAACTTTGATAGAAATCGCCAGTTTTGTGAATTGATTTGGGCCAATTTATGAATGTCCCTGGCAGTCAAGCATGAGGCTTCCTGGCTCACCACTCTTGAACAATAATACGGGTGAAGTGAAGAAGTCTTTCATATACCGTAAGAAACATTATATTGGGGTGATTGGTGCATTTGCAGCACTTATAACACATGCGCCAATTTTTGCTGGACAGGAAGGGAATACAGTCATCACTGACATTCTGCCAGGGGCAGAGCAGTGGCAAGAGAGGGCTCACCACTGGAAAAATAGGTAAGGAAGCACTTTTTTTTTTTTCTTTGGGAGAGAGGGGGAAGTAGCATTAACAATAAAAACACTTTCAGTGCAGCTCTGTTCCAGCTCTGGGAGGTCATGACTAGTAATTATATTCTGGCCAATCAAATGCTTCTCTTTGAAAAGCCAGACTAGAGGAAGTCTCTAAAAAGAGACACTAATAGATCCCAAATTCTGAGCCTAGACAGAGGCCCCTGTAGAGGGTGAACTGTCCCCTAAGTACCTCGGAACAGTGGATAAACCACTGGTGCCTACTAGAACCCAAGTCCCTACCTGTCTAAAGAACTTAAATCAATCAATTAAATTAAATTAATCCATAAGTGCTACCAAAAAAGTGCAGAGATAAATAAATCAATAAACAAGAACTAGCTCGACGCGCGTTTCGCCGTTTCAGCATGCCGTCGTCAGGAGCAATGAACTGTTAGTGTTCCCAGTGGCTGTTTAAATACCTTTTATGTGTAATGATAACTGTTGCCAGCTGTGTGTAGTCACATGGGCTGCCGCACGAGTCTGTCCGTTATTGGTCGAGCTACTCTCTGAGCTCCACCTACCCGCTGGCCGCGTCATCTGACGTGGTCCCTGTGCAGACCGGGAGGTGATGCTGGGAGTAGGGGGTGTGTGTGATCCGTCCTGACGTCTCTAACCGCGCCCCTTGTCAGCCGCGTCATATTACGCGGTATCTGACGTGGGCGGTGAGGCGTGCTGTAGGAGGTACTCACACACGAACACGGAATAGTGTCCACCCCCAGAAATGGACTTTGATCGTCAAGATGGCTAAAAAGAACTATACTTGATGTATAGTGCTCAAATACCATTAAGGGACATGATAGTCAGTAGTGATGAGTGTACTTTCAACAGTTTGTGCATCTGAAGGATTTAATGTCATACAGCCTATGGTGGAACCATAGGTAGTGTAATGTCAGTCATATGTTACCTGATTTAAAAGGTATAGTCTTACATAAAAGGCATGACAAAACATGAAAAAAATATATATGTATATAAATATGAATAAATGTGCAAATAGTGGTGTATTTATTTACAGTGTAATGTATCCAAATCATAGGTATGGTAAAGGCGTCCCTATAATTCATTAACATCCTAAATGAGAGAATACAGAAAAACTAGACACTTTTAAAGAAAAGTTGAAAAGGAGAAGCCCTCATTTAAGCCTGTGGGAGCTAAGGTTTTGAGTCTGTAAATCCAGTAGGATTCACGCTGTCTCAATTTTTTGTCCCAATCTCCCCTCCGTGCGGTTTGTGGAATATATTCTATCCCTATGAATTTCAGTTTGTCAGCGGAATTCTGATGGTGAATTTTGAGATGGCGTGAAATTCACATGCACTGCAGTGTCCACACTCTTATGTTCCCTTTGGTAAGTAATTTTTGCCTCCTCTTTTTAAGGGGGCTAGGTGGCTGTGTACCAGAGTGTCGCGTAGGTTCTTTCCTCTCTGTGCTATCACGGAGGGGAATGTGGTAACTACCTGTTTGACATCTGGATCAGATGTCAGAATTGGCCAGTATCGTTTTAAGGTCCCCATCATGAAATCCCAACCCGCATCAAATGTGGCAATGCGACAAATTAATTTTTCGTCTTGTTTCTGTGTCGTATCATAAGTGAGGAGAGATTCACGTTTGGTACTGATTGCTCTGGTATAAGCTCTCCGTAAGACCCTGTTGGGATAGCCCTTATCCTTAAAGGCACGTCTCAGTTCCCAGGCTTTAATTTTGAAGTCGTCCAGGGAAGAGCAGTCGCGTCTTAATCTTAAGTACTGTCCTATTGGTATGCCAGCTTTTAAAGGATGAGGGTGATGGCTATGCCAATTCAAAAGGCTATTCGTAGCCGTTTGTTTCTTGAAGAGGGTTGTTGAAACACCTCCTCCCGGCTGGATAGTTATTGTTATATCCAAGAAATTAAGTTGTTTACCACCCATCTCACTGGTAAATCTTAGATTAAGATCATTTATATTGAGAAGGTTTACGAAAGATTCAAAATCTTTTTCATTGCTGGTCCAGATGATCAGTACATCATCAATGTACCGTTTCCAATAAAAGATCATCGCCATAAAATAGCTCAAGTGGGGGGCTGATCTAATATGGTTTTCCCAGGTGCCCAGATAGAGGTTTGCGTAGGATGGGGCACAAGATGTCCCCATCGCACTCCCCCTGATTTGCTGGTAGATTGTGCCATTAAAGAGATAAATATTTTTGGTAAGAACTATTCTGAGTACAAAATCTTATCCAAAAATATACTCAAATTCTGGGTAAGGTTCCCACATCCTGATACAATCGGTCTACCTCACGGTTGGTCAAGGGACTTGTGGACTTTAGGTAAGCTATACAAGGTTGAGAGTATAGGTTTGTCTTACCAGCATCAAATCAAATTCATTTTTAGTGATCAGGTTGTCATTTTTAAGGATCAGGTTGTCAGGTTGTCAGGCCTGATTCAACATAGCTTTTATTTCAGTAAAGAATTGCATGGTAGTGTCATGTAGGGTTATTACAGTCAAGGAGTTCCACAAGGGTCTCCAAGCAGTCCATATCTCTAATTGTTAGTCCCAAACTAGATGCTTTTAGTGCTTTCTTGTGCATATGGTATTTGTGTAGGGCTAATTTACGGGCGAACAAGTGTAAATCCTTAGTCCAAAGGAATTTCTTAAAAGGAGGTGTGGGTACAAAGGATAAGCCTTTTGAGAGTGTTTTAAGTTGCATCAGAGACAATGTAAATGAGGATAAATTAATTATCCTTAAGTCTTGACTGGTTAACGTCGTTGTCTTCTCTGACCTCTGCCTCTCAGTGATTGTCTTGTTCTGGGACGTTGAAGTTCGACTGCCTGGCGTAGCCCTAAAAAAATCTACGCCCTTCCTTAATATACTTTTAGGTTCAGTTTGTATTGGGTTGGTGGTTAAAGGTTCACCCTCATTATTGGTGGATTCATATTCAGAAGTGCTAAAGTGATCAGAGTCAATTCTTACTCTCCTTTTTGTCTGGCGATACACTCTCCCTGTCTCAAAATCTGTAGGGTCTCTTATGAATTTGTGATGTTTTTTGATTTTGATTTGGTAGGAGAATCTATCCAGATTAGAATTTTACTTCTAGACTTTGGAATTGGGGATCATCCTGGTGGGGATCATCATATGGTGCATAACACCTAAATATGACAGCAAGATAAGATAGTTTATCTTATCTTGCGGTCATATTTAGGCGTTATAGTTTATCTTATCTTGCTGTCATATTTAGGTGTTATAGTTTATCTTATCTTGCTGTCATATTTAGGTGTTATAGTTTCTTATCTTGCTGTCATATTTAGGTGTTATAGTTTATCTTATCTTGCTGTCATATTTAGGTGTTATGCACCATATTTAGCCCTACACACATCCTACTAAAAGAGAGAACATTATTCTAAGGATCAGAAATAGTCCGGTCGAATCAATGGCTGGTTTCCTCACAAACAAAATAGACCACAATGGTGCCTAGATGCTGATACTATATTTTCTACTAGTTCTTCGTTACAAACTCTCCCTCCTGTTGATATACAAAGTGGTTTCAACAAATTAACTAAAATCTTCAAACAGCAAATTAAAACTAGCTGGGAAATTTCCACCCTTGAGACATATATATCTAAAAAGATTATCCCAAGGGGGCTTAGGGTTCTGGTTCCACCCTCTAGAAATATCGAAATAGAAGGATTCACACAAGAATGGGAGAATGCAGCAGCAAACTGCTCCTCCACTTTTATGTCTATAGTATGTAAATATGAGACTATACATCTTACAAACATTCAAAAAAACCTAGATACAGAGATTGAAAACATCCAAAAGTTTAGGGATGATCCCCAATTCCAAAGTCTAGAAGTAAAATTAAAGACTAATCTGGATAGATTCTCCTATCAAATCAAAATCAAAAAACATCACAAATTCATAAGAGACACTACAGATTTTGAGACAGGGAGAGTGTATCGCCAGACAAAAAGGAGAGTAAGAATTGACTTTGATCACTTTAGCACTTCTGAATATGAATCCACCGATAATGAGCGTGAACCTTTAACCACCAACCCAATACAAACTGAACCTAAAAGTATATTAAGGAAGGGCGTAGATTTTTTTAGGGCTACGCCAGACAGACGAACTTCAACGTCCCAGAACAAGACAATCACTGAGAGGCAGAGGTCAGAGAAGACAACGACGTTAACCAGTCAAGACTTAAGGATAATTAATTTATCCTCATTTACATTGTCTCCGATACAACTTAAAACACTCTCAAAAGGCTTATCCTTTGTACCCACACCTCCTTTTAATAAATTCCTTTGGACTAAGGATTTACACTTGTTCGCCCGTAAATTAGCCCTACACAAATACCATATGCACAAGAAAGCACTAAAAGCATCTAGTTTGGGACTAACAATTAGAGATATGGACTGCTTGGAGACCCTTGTGGAACTCCTTGACTGTAATAACCCTTGTGTCACTAATATCCCAACTACTCAACTTGCACCAAAGAGTCGCTTCACACCACACCTGAAAGAATACAAGAACATTGCAGTCTTCCTGAATATGGTCTGTAAGGAAATCGAAAAAGTAGAACTAAGGACTATGAACATAGAATCCAATGGCAACCTTACCAGAACAGAAAAATTAGCATTAGAAGAATTAAAAGCGAATGATCAGCTAGTGATCAAACCATCTGATAAAGGCGGTAATGTGGTCCTTATGGATCATCCCAACTGGTGGTACAAAAATTACTAAGTGATAAGGAGACTTATCAAGCACTCAAACATGACCCTACCATGCAATTCTTTACTGAAATAAAAGCTATGTTGAATCAGGCCTTATCTGACAACCTGATCACTAAAAATGAATTTGATTTCATGCTGGTAAGACAACCTATACTCTCAACCTTTTATAGCTTACCTAAAGTCCACAAGTCCCTTGACCAACCGTCAGGTAGACCGATTGTATCAGGATGTGGGAACCTTACCCAGAATTTGAGTATATTTTTGGATAAGATTTTGTCCTCAGAATAGTTCTTACCAAAAATATTTCTCTCTTTAATGGCACAATCTACCAGCAAATCAGGGGGAGTGCGATGGGGACATCTTGTGCCCCATCCTACGCAAACCTCTATCTGGGCACCTGGGAAAACCATATTAGATCAGCCCCCCACTTGAGCTATTTTATGGCGATGATCTTTTATTGGAAACGGTACATTGATGATGTACTGATCATCTGGACCAGCAATGAAAAAGATTTTGAATCTTTCGTAAACCTTCTCAATATAAATGATCTTAATCTAAGATTTACCAGTGAGATGGGTGGTAAACAACTTAATTTCTTGGATATAACAATAACTATCCAGCCGGGAGGAGGTGTTTCAACAACCCTCTTCAAGAAACAAACGGCTACGAATAGCCTTTTGAATTGGCATAGCCATCACCCTCATCCTTTAAAAGCTGGCATACCAATAGGACAGTACTTAAGATTAAGACGCGACTGCTCTTCCCTGGACGACTTCAAAATTAAAGCCTGGGAACTGAGACGTGCCTTTAAGGATAAGGGCTATCCCAACAGGGTCTTACGGAGAGCTTATACCAGAGCAATCAGTACCAAAAGTGAATCTCTCCTCACTTATGATACGACACAGAAACAAGACGAAAAATTAATTTGTCGCATTGCCACATTTGATGCGGGTTGGGATTTCATGATGGGGACCTTAAAACGATACTGGCCAATTCTGACATCTGATCCAGATGTCAAACAGGTAGTTACCACATTCCCCTCCGTGACAGCACGGAGAGGAAAGAACCTACGCGACACTCTGGTACACAGCCACCTAGCTTCCTTAAAAAGAGGAGGCAAAAATTACTTACCAAAGGGAACATACAAGTGTGGACACTGCAGTGCATGTGAATTCATAGACCAGAAACTAAAGGAATTCGCTGACAGTGAGAATAGGGAGTCTTTTCCGATACATTCTTTCTTTAACTGCAGGACAGAGGGTGTCATCTATCTACTTACCTGCTCATGTGGCCAAAAATACATTGGAAAAACTTTTAGACCTTTTAAACTAAGGATAAGAGAACACGTCAATTCGGTCAGAAGACCTCTGGAGACTCCAATTTCACGCCATCTCAAAATTTACCATCAGAATTCCGCTGACAAACTGAAATTCATAGGGATAGAATATATTCCACAAACCGCACGGAGGGGAGATTGGGACAAAAAATTGAAACAGCGTGAATCCTACTGGATTTACAGACTCAAAACCTTAGCTCCCACAGGCTTAAATGAGGGCTTCTCCTTTTCAACTTTTCTTTAAAAGTGTCTAGTTTTTCTGTATTCTCTCATTTAGGATGTTAATGAATTATAGGGACGCCTTTACCATTCCTATGATTTGGATACATTACACTGTAAATAAATACACCACTATTTGCACATTTATTCATATTTATATACATATATATTTTTTCATGTTTTGTCATGCCTTTTATGTAAGACTATACCTTTAAATCAGGTAAGATATGACTGACATTACACTACTTATGGTTCCACCATGGGCTGTATGACATTAAATCCTTCAGATGCACAAACTGTTGAAAGTACACTCATCACTACTGACTATCATGTCCCTTAATGGTATTTGAGCACTATACATCAAGTATAGTTCTTTTTAGCCATCTTGACGATCAAAGTCCATTTCTGGGGTCGGACACTATTCCGTGTTCGTGTGTGAGTACCTCCTACAGCACGCCTCACCGCCCACGTCAGATACCGCGTAATATGACGCGGCTGACAAGGGGCACGGTTAGAGACGTCAGGACGGATCACACACACCCCCTACTCCCAGCATCACCTCCCGGTCTGCACAGGAACCACGTCAGATGACGCGGCCAGCGAGACGGACTCGTGCGGCAGCCCATGTGACTACACACAGCTGGCAACAGTTATCAT
The DNA here is from genome assembly GCF_036172605.1 of Pelobates fuscus. Classification (NCBI taxonomy): domain Eukaryota; kingdom Metazoa; phylum Chordata; class Amphibia; order Anura; family Pelobatidae; genus Pelobates; species Pelobates fuscus. The sequence goes on from NC_086322.1 coordinate 148,315,861, forward strand.
TACACATAAAAGGTATTTAAACAGCCACTGGGAACACTAACAGTTCATTGCTCCTGACGACGGCATGCTGAAACGGCGAAACGCGCGTCGAGCTAGTTCTTGTTTATTGATTTATTTATCTCTGCACTTTTTTGGTAGCACTTATGGATTAATTTAATTTAATTGATTGATTTAAGTTCTTTAGACAGGTAGGGACTTGGGTTCTAGTAGGCACCAGTGGTTTATCCACTGTGCCGAGGTACTTAGGGGACAGTTCACCCTCTACAGGGGCCTCTGTCTAGGCTCAGAATTTGGGATCTATTAGTGTCTCTTTTTAGAGACTTCCTCTAGTCTGGCTTTATCAAGTTCTCTCATAACTACTTTGAACCACCCATTGTGTCATTTGTATCTGGGGGGATTCTTTTTACCTTTAAATTAGGATACTACCCAGCTGGCTTCACTTATAGTGAGCATCTGTTTTTGTAGATATTCCCTCTGACTGGCTTATCACTACCCTCTTGTCTACCTATTATATTACCTATTGTTTTCCCTTAGGATTATTAAAGGTAGGGACTTCCCTTTACAACATTCCTCTCTATATGGGCTTCCTCTAGCCCTTCCTTTCTTTTCCTTTTCTATAATATTTGAGGGTTATTCCCTATTCTGGGAGAGTAATCTCTAGGGCTCTTGGCACTTATTCATTGGTCATCTTTCTGACCTCTGAATCAGAGCCATTACTATCTTATCTTGCTGTCTTATAGAAATAGATAAAGACCTGAAGGGATGTCTGCCTTATATAAAAAAAATAGTAGTAGAAGCCTAAGATCCCACAGAGGAACATAGTTCAAAGCAAAGTGTACATGCCAGTATGCAGTTGTAAAGGGAACAAGTCTCTCTGGCTCAATAGTTTTGAGAGTCAGTATGCCCTATAGCTCTAATGTCTCAATTAGCCAAAGCTATCTAATGCTGGTCCTAGATCTTACTAGGAAATATTGGAACAGGTCCCAAGCCCTTCCTAGCTAACATAGAAAAAATTATACAAATTTCCCCATCAAAACTCGAACACCCCAAATAAAGTGCTAAGAAATAAACAGTGAAGTGGTTTAAAAAAATCATCTTATGCCTAACGCGTTTCGGCGCTCAAACTAGCGCCTTTCTCAAAGGCTATCAACGAGGAAACTCACCTGCACGCGTCTTTATACCCCATAAACTGTTATCTAGAGCCAATCCGATCGTGGGTAGGGGGCGTTTACATTGCACGCCCCCATCCGATTTGATTGGAAAGTGCCTACTGTCCATCATCCGCCAGACGGCCTATCAGTAGAGAATGGGCGGGGCTTAATGCCGAGACCGCAAAGACAGTGTTTATTATATTGCTCTCGGCAAATTCACACTGTCAATGCGTCCTAATACAGTATGTACAACCAGAAGGTATTGAGGACAAAAGAGCTTATAGTAAATACTTTTATAGAAAAAAATAAAAAAGGTGAAGGGACACTATGTTAAGTCCTAAATCACCTAAGCAATTGTTTTAGGGGTTTGGAGTGTTCCTCTGGAAAGTTTAGGTAGCAGCAATGCTAAATACAGGCAAATTGACTCCCGACCACAAGACTATCTTAGATCCATCAAAAGTCCAGTTCCAACCATCTTTAACCCTAACAAGTGTAATGATTACTCTGTAGTCTTAAAGGGATACTCCAGGCACCCAGACCACTGCTGCCCCCACTGGTGCCAACTCCCACTACCCTTAACCCTGCAAGTGTAATTATTGCAGTTTTTATAAACTGCAATATTTACCTTGCAGGGTTAAATCCTTTTCTAGTGGCTGTCTATCAGACAGCCAGTAGAGGGACTTCTGTGTTCTCAGAACACGAAAAGTGTTTTAAGCAACGCTGGACGTCCTCACGCTATGTGAGGACCTCGAGCGTCGCCGAAATCCCCATAGGAAAGCATTTAATAATGCTTTCCTACGGGGAGGTCTAATGCGCGTGTGCGGCCATTGCCGCACATGCTCATTAGGTCTCTCCGCCGGCTGATGTTGGCGGGGGAAGAGAGTAGGCAGAGCCTGACCAGCGCCGAGGGACATCAGCGCTGGACTCAGGTAAGTCACTGAATGGGTTTTAACACCTTCAGCAACTTGGGATGGGGGTTGGGAGGAGGAGGGGCACTACTGTGTCCTTCAGTGCCAGTAAAACTACCGGGTAATATGTTTTTGCTGGCACTGGAGAATCCCTTTAACAATAGTTACAAAGCAGAAATTCTGACACATTGACCATTGCCTGCTTAAAACAGTTAATGGTAAAACAACTACTCTATAAAACGTTAGCTGAGAGTGTATTTCAGGGGCAGTTAATCGCCATTTATGAAAATGCATGAGGCAAAATGTTCTCTCATTTTGAGGCCATCCGTGGTTTGCTTGAACCTTGTGAGAGCCAGTGTCAGACAGTTTGATGATCATTGATATAAGTCACCATGTCGTGTCACATTTTTAATATGTGACATTCTGTGAAATGTTTGGAAGGACTAGGACAAAGTGCACTTGAGAGAAAAAAAAAAACAGGTGAGATTTAAAAGGAAAACAATAGGCAGAATAATTTTAAACACATTATATATAGATGGCACACTAAAAATATGCAAAAAAGCAAAATAGTAGTATAGAACTACACATTAAAATATAACCCAAAGGCACGAAAAAAAATAATAAACTTCTTTATGCAACAAAACACATCGTTGTTCAAGGTGTTAAAATAAAATCTTCTTATATTTACATTTTAAATTTACATATCCTCTAAAATGTGTTAATGGTACCTCAGACCCAATTATAATATTTTTTATCTGCAGATGATTTGTGTTAAATATTGCACAAAAAATGAAACATATGCACTCATAACGCAGTATGTAATAATATGGCAAAAGGTTGTATAAAAGTAAATGGAGTCATTTACCGGGTTGGAGCCAGCAGTGGTTTATGGGATATGTAGTTTATTCCGTATCCACAGTTCCATACCTTACATGGGACAAGCTGAGCTGGCTGATGGCAGCCATAACATAGCTGCTACCAACCTATAAACAGTATGGTTTTGTGAACTGGAAAACGTTCAGCAATCTCCAAAGCTGCCAAGCATCCATATTCACTACCATACTACCATTTCGCTGCCATCAGGGGTGGAGAGAGATGTCCTTTCTAGTGGCGCATGCAGTGTAAATAAATTAATAGAAATAATTCTCTAATGGCCTGAAACACATGACAGAATACTTAAAAAAAATGTTTTAAACATTTTCCAGATAGCATCAAGTGTAAAATGATAACATTATGGGCAGCATGCGTTTAGCAGAGATAAACTTAACATTAATTTAACTTAATCGCAATTCTCCCACTGAATTCGGAAGGTAAAGTTATATTCAGCTACAAGAGTTAAACTTGTCATACATAACAGAATCTGACGCTACATTTCATATTATAAGATTTACTAGAAAAATAAACAACATGACATATGCCTAATAATGTTATGTATACATCTTAGACATACACAATGTACACCATAGTATACAAGCTCCCTCTAGCGACTTTGTTGGGTGTTGCAGGTCTCCTAACGATACATTTGCTAAATAGAAGTCGTCATTTTTAATTTCAAAGAATTTCCATTAATTCATATAAGCACCTACACAGGTTTTGAGGTGTAGTTAGCATTTCTATGAATTACGGACTATAAATATATATGCTTATGCATATTGTAGACATCTTTTAAGTACGGAAATATTATCTTAAAACACTCTGAACATGTTAGAGTAAGGATAGAAATATATGGAAAAATATTGGTAATAAAATATAACCAGTATAAATGGTGATGCTTAGTTTGAATCAGAAAGTCACACAAGTAGTCACTTGTAAGGCTTCAAGAGTCATATAGAATGGCTTACTTTTAGCTTGCATTATAATGTAATATACATAAACAAATTTAAAAAATCCTTATAATTGTATTTTTTTGTAATCGGCCACTTAATTATCAAATACCTAATTAGAAGTAAACCAGTGGTAAATTTTGATATCCGAAATGGAAATCGGAACAGACTTCAAAGAAGAAAGCCCGGTACCCAAAAGACACAAGATATTCAACATTAGTGTAAAGTTAAAAGATATATTTATTAGAAGGAAAAATATACTACTTGATTAGTGTGGGACGACACACTTACATTTGTGAAAAAATGAAAAACTTGCATAAACGTGAAAAACAAGTATAGAAAAATAATTAAAATTGGGTAGCTACTAGGAATGTTGGGTAGGTAGGAATACTCACAATATAGGCTTGTAATTGTAACAATGTTGCAAACCTAATAGCTCAAACTGCTTATAAGGAAAATTGAATAAATGTCATGATAATGTTGCAATTTTTAATGAAGATGCTAATGCGATAGTGTTGCATTTCGAGACAGTTATATATACACAAAAAATATTCAATATTAGAGAATAGTAGATAATTTGAATGTCTTCGATGATATATTTGATAGAGAAGCTAAATCAAAACCGGGTGGTAAAGATACTCTTCTGAAGCACAATCAGAGTATAGCAAATAACCTCTATATCAATAATAGGTAGAATGATATAAAAAAAATAGGTAATACCGGGGGAAAGAAACTGCAGTCAATCCCAGGTTGAGCAAGGATGCAACTGGGAAACTAGCAGTAATAAATGATCATCTATTTTCTAATATTGAATATTTTTGTGTATATATAACCAACTCGAATTGCAACACTATCGAATTAGCATCTCCATTAATTTAAATTGCAACATTATCATGGCATTTATTCAATTTTCCTTATAAGCTATTTGAGCTATTAGGTTTGCAACATTGTCACTCATAAAGTTACAATTACATGCCTATGTTGGGAGTATTCCTACCTATTTAACATTCCTAGTAGCTACTCAATTATAATTATTTTTCTACACTACTTTCTCAGGTTTATGCACTTTTAGTTTTTTCACAAATGGGAGTGTGTTGCCCCCTATTTTGGAGCTAATAAAGTAGTATGTTTTTCCTTCTAATAAATATATATTGTAACTCTAGGGTGATGTCTTTTGGGTTATGTTCTTGGTACCGGCCTTTCTTCTTTGAATCCTGCTCCTATTTCCATTCCTAATATTTAAACGGGGTTATGCCCAGCTATTACCCTGCACAGAGCTCGCTTTTTGTATACATTTTTATATCCTTTTTTTAGTACTTAAAAAGTAATACAATGAATATTTAAAAGACATACTAGAAATTTTTATCTGCACACACAAACAAAATATACAAAAAAATATATTTATTGAAAATCATTTAGAACAATGACTGTACTAATGTATTTTACACATTATTAAACAGGATGTAGGGGATAGTTATACATACAGAGAAAAAAAATATATATCACACCAAATTATATCTCAGCATCCAGCAACATTCTCAGGTATTTTGCTACCGTAATAAAATTATATATATATTATATATAAAAATTAAACATATGCACACACACACAGACACACACATTAGTAGAAACCACAGTAGATATTTGCACATGTGCTTTTACTGAATACAACAGTTATTAGAACGCTGAGATCAGAATGCATTACAAACTCATTATCAGGTTTATTCACTAAACTCCAAACCTTAGTGAATTAAATCCAGATCACAAAATTGAGGCTAAAGTAGGTGATGTAGAAAAATGATCCAGCTGTACTACAGTCACATCTTGTCTACTTTAGCCTCAAATTTTAAATTCAGATTTAAAGGAACATTATAGTGCTGGAATACATATTTAGGTCCCTGGCACAAAACACTGCGCTGTACCAATCAGCATCTCCTTATAGAGATGCACTGAATCAATGCATCTCCATGCAGAACTCTGAAACATGTCCAGTGGCGGTCTGAGTGACTGCACATAGAGGTGTTCCTAGGCAGCAATGTAAACACTGCCTTTTCTCTGAAAATGCAACATTTGCAGTGCCAGGACTGCAGACACATGCTATAGATACCAGAACTACTACACTAAGCTGTAGCAGTTCTGGTGATTATACGTTCCCTTTGGATTCGCTAAAATTTTAAGTTTAGTGAATAACTCTTTAAATATAAATTATAATTGTTTTATCCACATAGAAAGTTGAATTGAATAGTGTTAAGAGGTATTTATATACAGTGCTTTGCTAATAATTTTCAATAGGCATATCATGATATGACATGGTAAAAAGTCATGTTTTGTTGTTATTTATTTTTATTTTTTTTATTTGCAGATCAACCTGTAATTCAACCGACATGGTTATAATAATACAGGAACAAAAGTTACCAAAATTGGTTCATGAGAGCTAGTATTTAATTAATAAAGACTGGTCTTTCTCATGATCCTCAGAAACTCTTGCTCATTAATTTCACCATCCCCATCACGATCGGCTTCATCAATCATTTCCTGTAATAAAAAAATAAAATAAAAATATATATACTATTTGTAAAATAAAGAATTAAACAACATGCTTTATCTTTATGTTGTGCTCCATGCAGCCAGTAGCGGAACTACCATGGTCGCAGGTGCAACCAGGCCCGTCACTCCAGGGGGCGACCAGGTGTCCGCCGTCATGTGTTGCGGCCCCGGGTGCCATTGGGTGGACAATGCTGTTAGGGCCACCCGATGGAAATGAATTTCCAGGGGGCCCGGTCAGTGCTGTGCTTTAGCAGCGCGACCGGGCCCCCTCTGATGAGGTCAGGCGCTACCACGCTTGGAGGAAGTGACTGCCCCGGTCACTCCTCCCAGCAATCACCGGGAGCTACGCGGGAGTCAAAGTGGGATCTCGAACTCCCATCAGCCTGAGCCACTGGACCCCAGGGAAAGTCACCCTCCTGCACCTAAAAGGTAGGAAACAGGAGAGTGACAAACATTTTGCATGTTTGTGTATGTGTCTGTATGTATGTGTCTATGTGTATCTGTTTGTCTGCATGTGTGTGTGGGGGGAGGGACGTATGGGGTGAGGGGTAGATGTATTGGGGGGAGGGGGCCAGGACAATTTTCGCACTGGGGCCCCGTGGTTTCTAGTTACGCCTCTGCCTGCAGCCATGTTAGTACATACGTAAGATCCTCTAAGATGGTGATTATAGTATCTACACATAGAAAGTGCATTCACGTGTGACAAGTGGGTACCACATAAGTTTTTATATATATATATATATATATATATATATATATATATATATATATATATATATATATATATATATATATATATATATATATATATATATATATAGAAAGTCTGTGTCTTGGCACTCACCCTTTCCAAAATAAACAATAGGTAGATATAAATGCCTAGGTGCTATCCCACGTTATGTTATATGAATGAATGAAAAGAGATGCACTCACAGGTCTTTGATAGATAAAAAAGTCGGTATTTTTATTCTCCAAACAGGATACACATTGTCCGATCGACGTTTCGACCCCTTACGGTCTTCCTCAGGATCCTGAGGAAGACCCTAAGGGGTCGAAACGTCGATCGGACAATGTGTATCCTGTTTGGAGAATAAAAATACCGACTTTTTTATCTATCAAAGACCTGTGAGTGCATCTCTTTTCATTCATTCATATATATATATATATATATATATATATATATATATATACTACTGATGCCTAGTTATGATAGGTCACTGAATTTCCAGGAATTCCGAGTTAATTTCAAAATTTAGGTCAGCTGAAAAACTGAGCAATTTTCCCAGTCAACCATATACCACGTTAAACTACGTTGACCTAAAATTTTAAATTCACTTTAAATTCCAGACAATTCTCGCTTTGATCAATAATCCTGAAATTCTATGAAAAAAAACTGCATCTAGCACAAAAAGTTTCTATTTTTCTTCTGTGCTCTCCTCCCTACTGCTCCCAGCTTTTACATGGCACATCAAAGCATCCCAACAAAATTACTACTTTGATTGAGGCTACATTTGCTAATATTCTTGACAGGGATTCAGCTTAATTACTTTACATTTCAATAGAGCTGTTCCCCTCCTTCTCGATGGATAAAAAGAGGACCCACATTTTCACAGAGGTGGCTTCTATGATAAATCAACCCATGAAGACATGTATGAAACTGTTCAATAAAATGCTAAAGCGGCATTGAAATATTATTTAAAATCTCATTTTATAATAAATTGACACATCAACATCTGAACTGTTAATAATGTTGAAGCAATCATAATCTCACCATTCTGGTACTTTTCTAAAACAATTTTACCATTATTGGTTCAGGGACCACAATTCTTTCAAAAGAAGAGTTTGATACTCCACACAAACTATTGTACTCTTAGCGAATGTAACACTTAAAAGAACTTGAAGAGTGGATTAAAAAAAATAAAAAAATAACTTTTAGAACAATTTATCAGTTTCTGAAAAATGTACAAGTGTTTTAGCATGACCACAACCAACACCATAAAAACCTCCCCAGACTTGCTGACTTCACTAAACAATGTCAACTAATCTTAACTAATGATTCCTTGGTAACCAATAAATGAAATGACAAAAAAAGCACTTCTGACTACTATATACACCATAGTACCATTTATAACACAACACGTACACATGTGCACAACACCTGAAATGTCCATTTAGCAGTACTTTACAGAAAATACCAGTCACCTGACAGCATCATCAACACACATGGCTGCCTGTACCAGCAGTAAAATAATCTGTGAATTTTGGATTGCAATAATTTCAACAACTGTTCTGGTTTTCTGGCCAAAAGTCAGAATTTTTTTTTATTGAAATGGTATTGATGCTATATTGTAATATTCCCCAATAATAGGAAAAAAATGTGAAAATTATCTGATACATTTAGTGCCATTATCACTTGTTCTTTTTCATAATAGTAATATTGATTTGGTAGGCAGCACATAATTCAGCATTATCTCCTTGTGTTTACATACCTGAAGCTCCTCGTCAGTCAGGTTTTCACCCAGTTCCTTGGCGACCCTTTTCAAATTTTTGAAGGAAATCTTTCCTGTTCCATCATCATCAAACAACCGGAAGGCTTTCATGATTTCCTCCTTGGAGTCTTTCTCGCTCTAGTAATAAAGTTCAAGGAGTATTAGCGATGTATAAAATAAAAGGATGACAGAGTAGTTACCATATACAGTACTGCGTGCTTACCATTTTCTGCGTCATGAGAGCTAAGAAGTCTTCAAAGTCAATTGTACCAGAACCATCTTTGTCAATGTCTGCTATCATTTTTTTCATTTCCTCTTTTTTTGGCTCAAAGCCTAAAGCTCGCATGGCAACCTTCCAAAGATAATAGATACTGTTAAGCAAGTCATCCATTTTTTCTATGATGTTAAAGAAACTAAAAATACAAAGTTTTCACTAAACTAAAAAAGATCTCCAATCTCTATATACATTTACTGAGCCTATTTGGTAAATAATGAGAGATTTTACTCAATTCAGAAAAACTTCAAAAAGATGAAGAAGAACATTCTAAACTCCCTAGAATTAATGTTCTCCAGTCCCATATTAGGTTTGAATACAAGTAACCTTACTAATAATAAGATGTGAAACAGTTACTAAATAAACAAACATGGGAGACAGTGTCACTTAATGACTTAATAAACAAATAAAATATGTAAGTAAATTTGCAAAAAGCAGGGAGATCACGTTTTAATCAACAGTAACAAACTAAACAATGACATATTTCAATCATATATAATTAATCTAACGATCAGGGCCCTCACCACTTATTGTATGTCAAACTTGTTGCCTTGTTGCAATTATTTGTAGATCTTAAAGGGCTGCAGAATGGGTTGACACTTTATAAACAAATTAATAAAAAAATAGTTACGTACTTTCCAAGGGAAGAAATATAGTGAGGTGTTGGGCAATAGCTACATGTTTCACTATGCTGCTATACCATTCACTGTAGTACTGTGTTGGTGTGTATGACAAGTGGATATATCAGCTTTTTACACTTGTCAAATGTGTGTGTTTTTAAATAACAGATGTAACAAACAATGAAAATTGAAAAAAACACCCATCAATTCAATATACTTTTGTACAGTTAATAAAAGGGACAAAAGGCACCCAGACAATTTCATCTCAAAAAAAGTATACTTTATAAAGTGTTCTCTGTCAAGCAGCTACTTCTTCAGTATTTTTGGGAATCCCCAAGGAAACATTAAGGTTTCCAAAACCAAGTTCTAATTAACTCTAATAAACTTACCTTTAGTTCCTTCACGTCTATAGTGCCAGATCCATCTGTATCAAACAAATCAAACGCTTCTCGGATCTCCTGTTTTTGCTCCTCTGTTAGCTCGGGTTTTGCTCCAGTTTTCTTTCGCTGAGCAACACCCAATCCTGGTTTCCTTAGGACAGATGCCTTCAAAAATACAGAAATGAGAAAATAATGTACTTTTGATAGAAATTGTATTTTGAAGAACGGAATTGTTTTGCTAAGGTATGCTACTTTTATTCAGGCAGAGTTTATTGTTATACAAATATACTCACAGACAAAAGCTACAGGTTGAACTGTAACCTCTTACCATATTATTGTCAGAACGCAATGTAGAAATAAGTCTTAGAAACACACTAGATATTGATGGAGAACAACATATAGGGACTCTATAGTGCCCAGACCACTTCATCTCAATGAAATGGTCTTAAGTGCCGTGCAGTTTTACCCCTGCAAGTGAAAACATTGCTGTTCTGCAGGAACGGAAATGTTTTCATTGCAAGGTTTGAATGCTTCTAGTAGCTGTCACTCTGACAGCTACTAGAGGAACTTCCGCAGAAATGGCTGAGTAAAACTCAGCTATTTCTATTAGATGGACTCACAATGACCATCTAATTGGTGCGGCTTAGAGTACAGCATTGAAGTCTATGGAAGATCCCGCAAGACCCTCCATAGATAGAGCCAATTCCCTGCAGTCGTCACTAGTGATGGCTGGGGGATTGACACTTTTTGACAGTGTCAACTGTGCCCAGTGTAAAAAAGTGACAAGCGGAGGAAAAATACTAAGACAAAGCAGTCCTTACCTTGTCTCAGTATGTCTTAACTGGGTTGGAATTTCAAATTTAAGTTAAAACTAGCTGTCAATCAGACAGTAGGAACGTTGGTCTGCCTGTAATAATTTAGTACAACTTATCTTGAGAGAGAGAGCGAGTGAGAGCCAGGCAGCCGGCCACATCTCAAGTGATGCAAATCACTGCTTTTATGGCAAAATCTACTCCTCTCAGGCTCTTCCTGATTTGGGAGGCAGCTTCAAATAGACCCACTAAACAGTGCTTAACATGGGAGCTGTAAAATTTTTCTTTTTATAATTTTATTAATTTGCTTGCATTTTTATTGTATTAACTTTAAAATGCATTAAAATATGGGTTCTTACACTAATAAATCCCAACAGGGTTATTCACTTAAATGAAAAGTCAACATGAATTTAAAGATTCTAAAGGGACACTATAGTCACCAGAACCCTACAGCTTAATGTAGTGGTTCTGGTGTCTTTACCTATTGGGAATGCTTTGGATTGTTTTAGATCATTAAGACTGATAATCTGAGCCAGGAATTTGGGGCCAGCCACAGCGATGGAGAAAAAGTAAGTTAAAAACCTTTTATTATTACCTTTTATTACTTTTATAGCGCCAACAAATTCCGCAGCGCTGGGGTCCGGAAGCTAAATATGTATTCTAGCACTATAATGTCAGTAATACATATTCCTTTAAATTCAGTTTGAATTCTCACTTTAATGAATAACTCTGTAAGTATCTCATTTCTCAATTTTCAAATCAACAATTGTTTACTCCGGTAGTGATATGTTGTATGGTGTTCTGTCATCATAGTAGGGTGAAACAAAAGTACGTACACAATAAATGAAAAAATAAAACCCTCTTTAGTTAATTTTCTATATTTTGGTTCCCTTTTGTTTTGCAGATAACAGAAACAAAATGTGTGTTGGTACCCTTATTATTATTATTTTTGTATTATTTATATAGCGCCAGCAAAATTCCGTAGCGCTGTACAATGGGTAACCCTTACCATTGTTATGCATCTCTCTAAAGTAAGAAATACTTGGATTTGTTTACCATTTTGTCACAGGACAGCATATCTAGATATACAAAAGATTGGACATATTATTTATTTATAAAATATTTTACCAGGAAAGATACATTGAGATTTCTCACGTTTTCAAGTATGTCCTGGGTCCACAAATCATTGCATTGTTACAGTTAGTGTACAATAAAATACAAAATTAATATACAATATATACATATAATCTACTAATTCATAACAAAAGAAAGTAACTGCAGATTACACCTTATCTGATCTCAGTCACACTTAGATACATTCTGATCCTGTAAACTGAACATTTTAATAGGTTAGCAAACACAGATGAGATAAGGACCTGTGTTGTATTCACACAATGGCCATAAGAACAGCAAATCTCAAACTGCCGATGACCAGATGCGAAGTGTGCATGCAGCAGGTGATGCAGACAAGGATAGCAATATCATGTAGATGGGGGTTTCCAAAAGGTGGATCTCCAATTGTTGCATCTACAACCCCCACAATGCTTTGTCATTCTAAAAGGATCAACACTTTGCCCAAATCTGACTTACGGTACAATAATTTCTGACTTACGCTGGCTTTAGTTTGTATATTGCAAAAACAAGAGGAGCACTAAGATACCCAGGCTTCACATAATAAACACAAAACATTCACATCAAACATAAATGTATCCTGCCATGTACGTTACTACCTACCATTTACACATTAACTCACCATTTCCTTGAAATATGTGAATCTGTAGCAGAGCAGACGACGCAGCCACCTCTCTGCTCACTATTCCCTTCAATGAATGCAGAGCTGCCTGTTACCCGGTAACAAGGATACACACTAACAGCTCACTGTCTTCCCCAAGGATTGCACAGCCTCCTCCCGCCCAATCTCCTGCCTGCGTGTCCAGGGCCGGCCCACCAGCCGCGGAATCTTTCTGAATACCTTAGAACGAGCGCCACCTTTACCCGCCATTCTAAACGAACGTTGACAAAACAGACGCTTGGGAGATGGTTTCCATAGCAACAAGCACCGCCCAAACCCCCCCATGACAGAAATTTCTGGAGGTCCTAGGCAAGCAAGAGGGAGGGGCTAACTGAGCAACTATGGCGATGCACAGGATCTGGCAGGCACGGGGGAGGGAAGTGACAGCCCCAGGCAGACAGGTTAGTAAGTAGAACTGTTGAAGGGGGACACAGTTATTTGGGAACAGAAGGATGGAGAACCACATAACATTATTGTTTACTAATAGTAAGGGAATACTATCTGTGTTTTTTTATTTGACTTTTTTTTTTTTTTTTAGTTAGAATACAATATTTTTTTGTGAAGTAGTAATGGTAGCAATTTAAAGGGACACTCCAGGAACCCAGACCACTTCTACCCATTGGAGTGGTCTGGGTGCCAGCTCCCACTACACTTAACCCTGCAAGTGTGATTATTGCAGTTTTCATAAACTGCAATAATTACCTTGCAGGGTTAACTCCTCCTCTAGTGGCTGTCTACTAGAGGGCACTTCCCTGTTTATAGCACACGAAAAGTGTGCTTTAGCGTTGCTGGACGTCCTCACGCTATGTGAGGACCTCCAGCGTCGCTGAAATCCCCATCGGAAAGCATTGAAAGCATTTTTCAATGCTTTCCTATGGGGAGGTCTAATGCGCGAGCGCATGCGCATTAGGTCTCCCCCGCCAGCGGCCGCGCATGCTCAATAGGTCTCCCCCGTCGGATGGCGGGGGAGGGGCGGACCCTGAACCAGCGCTGAGGGACATCGGCGCTGAATGCAGGTAACTCACTGAAGGGGTTTTAACCCCTTCAGCAACTTGGGGTGGGAAGGAGAGGGGACCTGCAGTGCCAGGAAAACAGATTGTTTTCCTGGCACTGGAGAGTCCCTTTAAGGAACTTTTACTTGAATAAAAGGATCATCCACTATTTTTTGGGGAACTACTTATCGTTATTATTGGTGTTTATATAGCGCCAACTTGTTCTGCAGCGCTTTACAATATTATCAAAGGGGAAATCTAACAATAAAGAGACAAATAGAAAAAGTTACAGGAACAATAGATTGCTCAAACAAGAAAACACCTATTGCTGGCTAGTATGAGTTGGGGTGGCTAATTAGAATTTAAAGGAACACTATAGTCACCTAAATTACTTTAGCTAAATAAAGCAGTTTTAGTGTATAGATCATTCCCCTGCAATTTCACTGCTCAATTTACTGTCATTTAGGAGTTAAATCACTTTGTGTCTGTTTATGTTGCCCTAGCCACACCTCCCCTGGCTATGATTGACAGAGCCTGCATGAAAAAAAAAAAAAAAAGTTAATATATTTTTCTTTCTTCAAAAGTTTTTTTCATATTACAATTATCAAAATACATACAATTCCTCTAAAACCGATCTATACATCAATAGATATGTTTCCATTCAGAAAAGCAACATTACTAATATAAACCAGATTTGGATAGCCATATCCATAAATAACATAAGTAACAGGATAGAGGTATAATTGAAAACCTGATTCATACCATACACACACACACCGTCCAGAGGAACCAAGCCTGTACTATCCAGTTATTCCTATCCTTCATTAATAGGTACAGTATTGCTGGTGTTCTTCCAGAGTCAAACACACTGCGGGGCAGCCCAGACACTCTATATTATAAAATTACGTTATTAGCAATAAAGTTGTCAACTATTATTTCCCATTTGCTAAATTTCTTCAGACCAACAGAGTTACCTTGGATTATTCCCATTTCCATTTTACATTGGTATATTGCTTGTTTTTTAATTTCACTCCACTCTAGTGCTTTATTACTTTTCCAATATCTGGCTAAAACTACCGGTATCTTAACTGCCATTAAAATATGTATTATCAGCATACATTTCTCAGTAGGCATAGAAGGCCATCCCAGATGTAACAGGAAACTTTGTGGTGTAAAGGGTATATATATCTGACACGTATTATGAATCTGCTGGTATACCTTCTTCCATATATTACTTAAAAATTTACAATGCCACCAGATATGGAGATAATCTCCTTTCCCTTCCTCACATCGCCAGCAAACAGGATTCTGATCTTTATACATTTTGGCCAATTTTTCTGGGACCATATACCATCTGTTTAGGAGTTTATAGAAATTCTCTACTATATTCAAGCAATGTACCAATTTATTGACTTTAACTATCGCATTTATCATATCTTGCTCAGAGATCGCGATATGTAAATCTTTCCCACTTAATCTTAGATTTCCAGACAGAAAGCTTCTGAGAATCCTTTAAAAATCCATAACATCTGGAAATATGACCTTTAATTCTATATGTTCCCATGATCTTTTTAAGATTACTAATATTTTTATTAAGCTGGATATCCAGGAATTTCGCCAGTTAAAACTTAATTCTTAAATATGTAAATATCTCCTTACTATCAATCCCAAACTCTGATTGTAACTGGTTAAATGGCTTAATTTCCTTTATATCAATAATCTGTTTTTTTTTTTTAATAATATAAAATTTGACGAGCCATCCGAGGGTGAAACAAAACAGTTTTTGGAGAAATTGAGTTTACCAACCATATCAAGGGAGAAATTAAGCCAACTAAATGCTCCTTTTTCCATTCAGGAGATTAGCAATACTATTAAAGCTTTAACAGCAGGTAAAGCACCAGGACCAGATGGCTTTTCTTTAATTTTCTATAAAAAACTAAGCGGCATAATCTCTCCATATTTACTAAGAACATTTGAAGATCTCGCTAACCATAAAGCCATCCCAACGGAATTATTCCAGGCCACTATAATACCAATCCCTAAATCAGATAAGGACCCTACGTCTACCTTAAACTACAGACCAATCTCTCTTATAAATCTAGATATTAAGATATACTCAAGAATTCTGGCTGACAGATTAAAACAAATTATACCTAATATTGTACATATAGATCAGAGTGGATTTGTAGAGGGCAGGGGCACATCTGATAATATTAGGAAACTACTGAATGTCCTATACCATGCAGATCAAAGCTTGTCTCCCTTTGCGGTGGTTACCCTCGATGCCGAGAAGGCCTTTGATCGGGTCAACTGGAAGTACATGGAAGAAGTACTGGGGGCCTTCGGCATCGAGGGTTTCTTTAAGGAGAGTACATTGGCGCTATATAAGTGTCAGGATCGGGACAGGGATCCAACACGCAGAGTACAAAGAGTGGAAAGGTACGTATACCGGGCCTTAGAATGGCCGGACTAACGTACCGAGAGTAAAGAATAGTCAGAGACAAGCCGAGGTCGAGGGAACGAGAAGACAGATAAGCGAGAGACAAGCCGGGTCAAGGGATAACAGAGAAGCAGGGTAGTACAACGAGCCGAGTCAAAACCAATAGAGCAAACTAGAATACCAGAGCACTGAGTGACTAGACAAGCTAGAACCACGACAGGGCAATGAGCTGAAGTAAGGAGTAAGCTTAAATACCCTGGCTCTGGATGGAAATCACGCCTCTGACAAGTACCGATTGGATATCGGACACTTGAGTGACAGATTGCTCGTGCTAGCGTCATGACGTCACGTATTGAGCGTCCTGCTAGAAAAGGACGTGGATTCCTCGCGGCCGGTGTTTAAGTGACTGGATGAACCGCGAGGAACGGAGGAAACAGCTCGCCTGGACGGATACACCACCAAGTCTCTACCTCCCTTAGAGGTAGAGGCCTCAGGTACCCTGACAGTACCCCCCCTCTCAGATACGCCCACCGGGCGGAATGAACCGGGGCGAGATGGGAAGCGGAGGTGAAATGCTCTGCGAAGGCGAGAAGCGTGGACGTCCTCCTGAGGTACCCAACTCCTCTCCTCAGGACCATATCCCCTCCAGTTGACCAGATATTGCAATTTTCCCCTTGAAATTCTGGAGTCAATGATGGAGCTGACCTCGTACTCCTCCCGACCCTCCACCTGAACAGGACGAGGCGAGGGGACCTTAGAGGAGAATTTGTTGCAAATGAGGGGTTTCAACAAGGAGACATGAAAAGAGTTAGGAATGCGTAAGGCAGGTGGCAGAGCAAGGCGATACGCAACCGGATTGATACGAGTGAGAACCCTGTAAGGGCCTATGTAGCGAGGAGCAAATTTCATGGACGGAACTTTTAGGCGAATATTCTTAGTACTCAACCATACCCTATCCCCAGGAACAAAAACAGGAGCCGCTCTTCTATGTTTGTCAGCGTGTTTCTTGAACAGCGAGGAACTATGTAACAGAATTTGTCGAGTCTGATCCCATAATTTCTTCAGGTTGGCGACATGATCATCAACCGACGGTATCCCCTGAGAAGAGGAAACCGAAGGAAAAATCGAAGGATGAAAGCCATAGTTCATGAAGAAAGGGCTAGAGCGAGTTGAATCGCAAACAAGGTTATTGTGTGCGAACTCCGCCCAAGGAATCAGACCGACCCAATCGTCCTGGTGTTCGGAAACAAAGCAACGCAGATACTGTTCGATCTTTTGATTAGTACGTTCAGCAGCTCCGTTAGACTGAGGGTGATAGGCAGAGGAAAAGTTCAATTTGATGCCCATTTGAGAACAAAAGGATCTCCAGAAACGTGAGACAAATTGAGAACCTCTATCAGAAACAATCTCTGAAGGAATCCCATGTAGGCGAAAAACTTCTCTCGCAAAAATCTCCGCCAATTCAGGAGAAGTCGGAAGTTTAGGTAATGGCACGAAATGGGCCATCTTAGTAAATCTATCCACCACCGTGAGAATAACAGTCTGTCTTTTGGAAGCAGGCAAATCAACGATAAAGTCTATGGACAAACAGGACCAAGGTTTCTCAGGAATGTCCAAGGGGTGTAACAGGCCACATGGGGATGCATGAGGTAGTTTAGTCTTGGCACAAGTCTCACAAGCTGCGACGAACTCCTCAATATCTTTTCGAAGTGAAGGCCACCAGAAATCCTTGGATATCAGAGAGTATGTCTTGCGAATACCAGGATGACCAGCTATTTTACTTTCATGAAAACATTGTAAGAGCTCCAGTTGAAGTTCAGGAGGAACAAAGTTTCTTCCCTCAGGAGTGTTTCCGGGAGCTAGATGTTGTGACTTCAAGATCTGGTCAAGTAGCGGAGAATGAATTTTGAGACTGGTATTAGCAATAATATTGCATTTGGGTACAATGGAAGACAAAAGTGGTTCAACTGAAGCAGAGGGTTCATATTGGCGAGATAGCGCATCGGCTTTAGAATTCTTTGACCCAGGTCTGTAAGTCAGAACGTAATTGAAATGGGTAAGAAACAACGACCAACGAGCCTGCCTGGAGGACAGACGCTTGGCCTCTCCGATATAGGACAAGTTTTTGTGGTCTGTCAGGATGGTAACAGGATGTAATGTACCTTCCAATAAATGTCTCCATTCTTTCAAAGCCTTGATAACCGCTAGTAATTCTCTGTCACCAATGTCATACCTGCTTTCAGTACCGGTCAATTTTTTAGAGAAAAATCCACATGGATGTAATGGTTTATCAACACCCAACCTTTGAGATAGAACAGCACCTAAACCAGTCTCTGATGCGTCTACCTCGAGCAAAAAAGGCAGAGAAGTGTCAGGGTGAACTAAAATTGGAGCGGAAGCGAAAAGCTCCTTGAGAGTCTTGAACGCAAGGAGAGCTTCAGTAGTCCAATTCTTAGTGTCAGCCCCCTGTTTGGTCATGTTAGTGATAGGTGCAATAATGGAAGAATAGCCCTTAATAAAGCGCCTATAATAATTGGAAAAACCAATAAATCTCTGTATGGCTTTAAGACCTGTGGGTAAAGGCCACTCTAGAATGGATTGGAGCTTATCCGGATCCATCTTAAATCCCTCCCCAGAGATCACATAGCCGAGAAAGGTTACCTGGGTTTGATCAAAGCTACATTTCTCCAACTTGCAGTACAAGCCATGCTGGAGAAGCTTGTGCAAAACCCTCCTGACTTGCTTGTGATGAATCTCAATGTCACTAGAATGAATGAGTATATCATCTAGGTATACAATGACGCACTCTTGCTGAAATTCCCTAAGAACCTCATTTATCAGATCTTGGAATACCGCTGGCGCATTGCATAACCCAAAAGGCATAACAGTATATTCATAGTGACCATATCGAGTATTGAATGCCGTCATCCACTCATGTCCCTGCTGGATTCTCACCAAGTTATATGCCCCTCTGAGGTCTAACTTGGTGAAAATTGTAGAGCCCTTCAAACGATCGAAGAGTTCGGTGATCAAGGGAATCGGGTAGGCATTTTTAATGGTTATCTTATTCAAGCCTCGATAATCAATACAAGGTCTCAAAGAACCATCTTTCTTTTTAACAAAAAAAAATCCAGCCCCGGCAGGGGAGGAGGACCTCCTGATGAATCCCTTGTCTAAATTCTCGTGAATATATTCCTCTAGGACTGAGTTCTCCTTTATAGATAATGGGTATACATGACCTCTGGGAGGCATGGTACCAGGGAGTAGGTTAATTTTGCAATCAAAGGACCTGTGTGGGGGTAAGGTATCGGCTTTCTTTTTGTCAAATACTGCCTTTAAATCTAGATACTGAGGCGGAATTTGTGTCTCTGTAGGATTGTCAGAGGTATTCGATGTATTAGTTAATCCAAGAGGTAAGACCTTCCGCAAGCATTTTTCTTGACAATTCTCTCCCCACGAAACTATCTCCCCTGATTCCCAATTAATAATAGGGTTGTGTCTCCTCAGCCAGGAGTACCCCAGGACTATGGGAATAGACGGAGAAGAAATGAGCATTAAGGATATATCCTCTTTATGCAGGATGCCAACAGTCAAGTTAATCGGTATGGTCTCATGGAAAATAACAGGCTCAAGTAACGGTCTACCATCGATGGCCTCGACAGCCAGAGGTGTCTCTTTTAACTGGGATGGAATAGCATGCTTGGCAGCAAAACCCTGATCTATAAAGCTCTCAGCAGCTCCAGAATCGATTAGTGCCATAGTCTTAACTACTCCCTTCTCCCACTTTAAAGAAACGGGTAACACAAGCCTGAGCTCCTTGTAGTTGTGAATAGAGGACAAAGTAGAAACACCCAAGGCCTGTCCTCTAGAGGAACTTAGGTGCGAGCGTTTCCCGAACGATTGGGACAATTTAGGCGTAAATGACCCCTGACTCCACAATACATACATAAACCCTCCCTTCTCCTGTACTGTCTCTCCCTTTCAGTGAGATGAGTACTGCCTATCTGCATAGGTTCAGGAATACGTAAGTCTTCGAACTCAGAGATTTGAAAGGTAGGCGCTAGTTTAAAGGAGGGTCTACGGGTCCTATCTCGAGTGTTCTGCCTCTCTCTTAAGCGTTCATCAATACGAGATATAAAAGAAATTAAATCCTCCAAATTTTCAGGGAGTTCTCTAGTAGCGACCTCGTCAAGAATTACATCTGATAACCCATTCAGAAACACATCTATATAAGCCTGTTCGTTCCACTTAACTTCTGCCGCCAAGGATCTGAACTCTAGTGCATAATCCACAAGTGTTCGATTGTCCTGTTTAAGGCGCAACATTAATCTAGCTGCATTGACCTTTCTGCCAGGAGGGTCAAAAGTTCTTCTAAACGCAGCTACAAAGGCATTATAATTATAGACTAGTGGATTATCATTCTCCCATAAAGGATTGGCCCATCTCAAAGCTTTTTCAATGAGCAGAGTAATAATAAATCCAACCTTTGCTCTATCTGTAGGATAAGAGCGGGGTTGTAATTCGAAATGGATGCTAATCTGGTTTAGAAAGCCACGACACTTCTCCGGTGACCCGCCATAACGTACTGGTGGGGTAATACGGGAAGAAGCACCTACAGTGGCTACCTCTAGACCTGAGACTGCAGGAGAGATAGAAGGAGTACGTGTCTCCTCAGGTGGATTACTAGCACGAGACAAAAGTGCCTGTAGTGCCAAAGCCATCTGATCCATCCTATGTTCCATGGCGTCAAACCTGGGATCCGAAGAACCAAGCTGACTGTTTGTACCTGCAGGATCCATTGGCCCTGTCGTAATGTCAGGATCGGGACAGGGATCCAACACGCAGAGTACAAAGAGTGGAAAGGTACGTATACCGGGCCTTAGAATGGCCGGACTAACGTACCGAGAGTAAAGAATAGTCAGAGACAAGCCGAGGTCGAGGGAACGAGAAGACAGATAAGCGAGAGACAAGCCGGGTCAAGGGATAACAGAGAAGCAGGGTAGTACAACGAGCCGAGTCAAAACCAATAGAGCAAACTAGAATACCAGAGCACTGAGTGACTAGACAAGCTAGAACCACGACAGGGCAATGAGCTGAAGTAAGGAGTAAGCTTAAATACCCTGGCTCTGGATGGAAATCACGCCTCTGACAAGTACCGATTGGATATCGGACACTTGAGTGACAGATTGCTCGTGCTAGCGTCATGACGTCACGTATTGAGCGTCCTGCTAGAAAAGGACGTGGATTCCTCGCGGCCGGTGTTTAAGTGACTGGATGAACCGCGAGGAACGGAGGAAACAGCTCGCCTGGACGGATACACCACCAAGTCTCTACCTCCCTTAGAGGTAGAGGCCTCAGGTACCCTGACAATAAGGATCCGCAGGCAAAAGTATCAGGACATATGTTTCAATCAAATTGGTTCCCTATTAGAAATGGGACGCGACAGGGATGCCCTTTGGCACCCCTGCTATATATTCTGTCCATAGAACCGTTGGCAGCCGCGATCAGACAGAATGAAGACATCAGCGGGTTAAAGGTGAATAAGATCGAGAATAAAATTGCACTATATGCAGATGATGTCCTACTGACCTTGGCAGATCCTACTAGATCTATCCCAGCCGTATTTCGGCTTATCAATGAATTTGGTACACACTCGGGTTATAAAATAAATATAAAGAAAACACAGATTCTGTTAAAAGGCCTGAGCGGACCAGGTCTAAATAAACTCAAAAAAGATTTTAAATGCGACTGGGAAATAAATAATATAAAATACTTAGGGGTAAAATTTTCTCTAGATTATAGAGAAACTGGAGAACTCAACTATACTGATATTTCCACCTATTTCAGGAACACCTTAAAAAATTGGCAGGGATTGGAACTCTCTTGGTTGGGTAGGATCGAAGCAGTAAACTTTTATCTCCTTCCTAAGTTGACATACCTATTTAGCAATCTCCCGCTGAGGGTGACATACCAGACGATACGCGGTCTCCAAAGGCAACTATCAAATTATATCTGGCAAGATAGGAGACCTAGAGTCTCACTGGAAATACTACAGAGAGACTGGAAAGAAGGGGGGATCCGTTTCCCAGATATACAGAAATCATATATGAATAATATGGTGGCACACCTAATTAAGTGTGACAACTACACATCGGCTAGACCAAACTGGTTAGACATTGAGAAATCAGATCTTGGCGGTTTGGAACCTTTATCACTCTGGTGGTGCGACAGTGAACTTCTAAAAAATATAAGTTCTAGCAACCCAATGAATAATACAATGATTTACACTGTAAAGCACTTGAAAAAGAAATATGGAACAAAACATATATCATTAAACGCCCCATTAACAATCCTAAAATTCTATATAAAAGACATAAATATACAAGAATGGGAAAACGGTGGCGTAGAAAGAATAGCGGAACTTTTAAATAACAATAAAATGCTGCCATTCCCAACACTACAATCTAAATATAATCTCCCAGCGAAGGAAATTTTTAACTATTTAAGAATAAAATCCTTCATTATGGGGAAGGATTTCTCGGAAAGCTCCCCAATGGACCAATTTGTAGCATCTCATTATAAAAAAAAAATCGCTTCCAGATACAATCAATTTGCAAGAAGCCAAAGACAAATAGACAAAGCGCCAGCAATGTATAAATGGGAGCAAGAACTTGATTTTTCATCCTCAGTGGAGGATTGGCTGTTGGGCTTACAAGCAGTAAAAAGATACATACATGGGGTGAATATACAGGAAGTGTACTTTAAACTAGTATACCGTTGGTACCTGGTCCCTACTCGTCTTCACAGATTTCAACCCACATTCCTACCAGACTGCTGGAGATGCGGTAGGGAGCTGGGTACATTCTCCCACATCTGGTGGGACTGTGAGGAGCTGAAACCAGTGAAATCAATCGTAGTGGAACTGGCAGACTCTATGTTTGACGTTCGGACTGAGATTACCCCTCAAATGTTCCTGTTCCACTTAGACCTTCCAAAAAGCAATACAAAAGTAAAAATCCTTTGGATTCACATTTGTATGGCAATAAAAATAGTTATGGCCAGAAACTGGAGACAAATGGGCGGGTTAAAATGGCAGGAGATATGCATACAAATGGAATACCAACGTAACATGGAAGCTGGGATAGCCAAGACATCTAGAGAAAAATATAATGAAGTCTGGGCCCCTTGGGTTAGATTTATCAACCGCAATATAACCCCCCCCCCCCCACAGAGTTAGCTATCCGTAGATGAGAGAATGGGCAGGAGGTATGGTCAAGGATATGGAGATATATGTATGTCTGTATGAATGCAAGGATGCAAGTTACAGCAGAATACTGTTCAACGAAGATGTTTACTAATACAAAGTCTGACCGGTACTTATAATTAATACTTACTGTTTTGGCATTGGAAAATTATTTCTTGTACCGTGTTTAAAAACTATACAGTTGTTAGCTGTGTCTTCACTTGAATGAATTTGTTTTAAAAAAAAAAAAAATGAAAATAAAGATTTATATATAATAATCTGTTGAATATACATAATTCACTTTTGTGTCCATCCACTGATATTAATATCGTCAATATTGCTTTTAATCACCTCTATAGGTAGAAATGGAAATAATCTGTGTTCTATTTTAAAATGTTTCTTAATTATATTCCAGTATCTCCAAATACTATCAATAATTATCAAATTTTCTGGGCGAACTGGATTATTTTTATTTTCCTTCCTCTTTGTTGTCCAGAACAGAGCAGATAGGCTGTTTGTCTCTACTAGTGATTGCTCTATTTGATACCAGGCTTGATCTTTTTGATCTATACTTAAAGTGTTAACAGTATGTGCCAGCATACATGCATTATGATATTCTATTATATTTGGGGCAGCAAGACCCCCATCTTTTCTTTTCTTAGATAATAGCTGTAAGCTTATTCTCATTTTTTTTCCCTTCCAAATAAATTTAGAAAAAGCTGCCTATATCATTTTAACCAGGGATTTGGAACTTGTATAGGTAACATTCTAAAAAGATAATTCCATTTAGGCAAAATATATGAGCGAATGGTATTTATACGCCCTATCCAAGAAATCTCTCTACTAACCCATTCTTTTAAGACCTTATTTGTATTTTTTATAAGAGGGAGAAAATTAACCTCAATGACTTTATTTATGTTTTTGGTATTTTGATGCCAAGAAACGAAATATGTCCCTTAGCCCAGACAAAGTCGTAAGATATTTTAATAAAGTCCTTATCTTCACTAGATAAATTAGTTGTCATTATTGTAGTCTTATTAGTGTTTATTTTATAGTTTGAAAATTCACTATATTGGCCTAATAGTCTTATCAATTCCGGCAGCGATGACCTGGGATTCTGCAACATAAGCATAAAGTCATCAGCATATAGATTGATCTTGTGTTCTAAATTATTAAACCAAAAACCCTTAATCTTCCCATTTTGCCTTATGTCTTCTGCGAGAGGCTCGATGGTTAAAACATAAAGTAATGGGGAAAGGGGGCAACCCTGCCTGGTGCCATTCTTAATATTAAACCAATCTGCCTCTATTCCTGGGCCTATTGTCCTAGCCGAGGGAGCAGTGTATAACGCCATAATGGCGTAATAGACTGCTCCCACTATACCATACGACTTCAGTGCGTTTCCCAAAAAATCCCATCTGATCCTGTCAAACGCTTTCTCAGCATCCAATGACAGGGTCAGAAGGGAAACGTTTTTCCTGATCGCAACATTGTGAACAATATTCTTCTAAGGCCACCTGAGGCTACTCTGCCATAAATAAATCCGGCCTGATCCTGATGTATCAGGGCAGGAATACAGATTTTTAAACGGTCTGCTATAATCGAGGCATAGATCTTTACATCTCCATTAAGAAGAGATATTGGATGGTAATTCGCCAATTTAGCTGGATCTTTATCCGGCTTCAAAATTGGAACAATGTTCGCTTGAAGCATCTCCCTGGGAAATGCACAATTTTCCACTATCTCATTAAATATCCTAGCGAGACGTACCGAAAGAGTATCTCTAAATATTTTATAAAATTTATTTGAGTAGCCGTCTGGGCCAGGAGCTTTATTTATCTGTAACTTATTTATTGCTACTGTAATATCATCTGGAGTTATTGGTTTATTTATCTCGTTCAGTTGTTATCTAGTTATTTTTGGCATTTTTTTTTATTTTTAAAGTATTCTGATGAGGGGAGATGTTGTCCTACAGATTCTAAATTATATAATCGACTGTAATGGTCATTTAAAAGCTGACCCAATTTTCCTTTTCAGTCTCGATTTTATGAATCCTCCATTTGTTTTTTATTTTTAATTTATTTGTAAGCAGCCTATCTGTAATAAATAATTGTATCTCAATCTCTAAATTGAACTTTAATCACATACAGGAGGCTCTTGCAGGGTCTAGCAAGCTATTAACATAGCAGGAGATAAGAAAATCTTAATTAAACAGAACTTGCAATAAAGAAAGCCTAAATAGGGCTTTCTTTACAGGAAGTGTTTATGGAAGGCTGTGCAAGTCACATGCAGGGAGGTGTGACTAGGGTTCATAAACAAAGGGATTTAACTCCTAAATGGCAGAGGATTGAGCAGTGAGGCTGCAGGGGCATGTTCTATACACCAAAACGTCTTCATTAAGCTAAAGTTGTTCAGGTGACTATAGTGTCCCTTTAAACTCTGCATTAGCGGTTTTCTCCAGAGGAGGATGGAGCCACGGGCAACTGCGAACACACATTCAGTGTTAAACCAGTTGAAAACAGTTTAAAACTGAACAGTGGGATTGCACCAACGGATTTCAGACATCATATCTACTACAATAAGAGAAAGTGGTGATGGTGTCTAGATTGACCTGTTAAAATAACTGAATATTGTGTACTTATCCATAAAACCCTCACAATAAAATTGTGTGCTAGGTCAAATGGGTTTAAGAAGGATATTCTGCATATTTGTGTTTTCAGGCGTTTTGAAACATCTGAGAGCGATGTTGCTTTGGGGAGGGAGTTTGTTCCAATAGCAAAGCATTACGAGTGAAATCAATAGTATTCCCACCTCTGATGCTCACCTTCATGACTTCTCAAGGGTTGCACGGTTCCTGTGGAACTCCCTTCCTTTATCCATTAGATGTTCACAGTCTCCATTCCTTCTTCACGAAAGCATATTAATTAAACTGGTATCTGTCATATAGTGAATACTATTCTAGCAACCTACTTTTTTACCCTACCCTTACCTTTTGTGTAACTATACCTCACACCCTCTTAAATATAAGTTCAGTGAGCAGAGCCCTCAACATCCTCTGTTCCTGTGAATCCGACTCGTCTGGTTACAATTATGTATTTGTTAGTGCACCCATTGTACAGCGCTGTAGAATTTGTTGCCACTTTATAAATAATAATAGAATCAGTAAGGAGCAAATGGATAGTGGTGTAGAGTGATGGTTTTAACGGACAAAGAGGGGCGAAGGAAACAGTCAAGAGAAGCTGGATATGACCAAATATCTTAAATGAACACTCCAAGTATCATAACCACTACATCTTACTGTAGTGGTTATGGTTCAAGCAGTTCAAGCAGGTGCCTCAGCCATTGTAAACAGTCAAACAGGTTTTGAATGGTGTCACTTCCCCAACTTCACTACTAATGTCGGAGAGTTGTAAGTTCCTAAGCAGCTAAGCTTTGCAAGTCATGTAAATTAAAAAAGTAAGGAAATTCTATAGACTCAAAAAAAATAAAATAAAATACATATATATATATATCATAAGTATTGCATATTTTTCCAATATAACCAAAAGCATCATAGCACAAACAACAATGCTAAATAAATTAAAGGGTCATGCCAAGCATCGTAACCACTACAGCTACTAGTAACTGAAATTGAATAAAGTAAATACCAAACCTGCTTTAGTGGTTACGAAGCCAAGCGTACCCAAGCGCCATTGCCCTAAAAGGGAAATTTGTTCTATAGTAGTTTGTCACTTAGGGCCCACTGGGTGCTGAGCCTCAAATGATGGCGGCAGATCTGCAGAAGGCAGAGCAAATCCTGATGTTCATTCTTTGGCTCTGAGTGCTCTTATCCAATAAATTAACATATGTGCCTGCCTTATGGACCGTATTAACATTTGCTAGCTCATTCTAGGTTGGCTAATAAAAACTGCCCCAGGTTTCAGTGCACAAACAGTAGGT
Organism: Pelobates fuscus; assembly: GCF_036172605.1. Lineage (NCBI taxonomy): Eukaryota > Metazoa > Chordata > Amphibia > Anura > Pelobatidae > Pelobates > Pelobates fuscus. The sequence goes on from NC_086322.1 coordinate 148,343,271, forward strand.
GTGACAAAAATATATAAATAAAAATGGTCAAATACCCTTATATGTATTTGTAAGGACCATGAAGGCATTACTAGCTGTGCAAATGTCAATAGAATGTAAAAATATATGCATTTGAGTATAATGTCCACATACAGTAAATACAGTTAAATAGAATATTTCTAAAATAAAGGTATGTAAAGCTGCCATAGCAATCTGTGGCGGAACCAACCTCGCCACTGGGCATTGGAGAAGCCTGTTTGCCCGCCTTCTGCCTTCTGACTATGGCCCCTGGGAGACTTTGCCCTGTGTAAGCATTATTTGGGCTTATTGGATATTGAAACACTTTTTCCGACCCTTTGAATACATGAGAAGGTGTGCCCCTCCCCCGTTTCCTGTCTATTGTTCTCCAGCAGGGCTTTGTCCCAGGGATACTGCCAGACCAGTTGGAACTTGTTGCTAAACTTTAACTCCCATGACGATTTGACTGTGTTTGTGGGATCTGAGCGCTGTTCGGATATAGTGAGCGCTCAAATCCAAGCTATCTGGGGATAGGTGGGGAATTGTGGGGGTTCTGTTCAGTATGATAGGAATTACTTATTTTTGTGTGTTTTTGCTGTTGTAAATGGAGATATTTTCTGTATGCTGGAGATAGTTGGCTTACCACACCCAAGCCATGCTTGCAGTCTGTCAAATAGGTCTTCCATCTATCTTTTGAACCACTGGAACAATTTGTATGCTGTTGACACATGTTTATATTTGGAGTATGTTGATTCTGAAAATGTAAGTTTTATGTGAATGTGATGTATACTTTTAAAGTTATGAATATTGTGTAAAACTGTGTATTTTCCTGCCTGTAATAATTACGTTAGCCCATTGTGTTTAGTAATTGTATCACAGGCAGAGGGGAGGATTTCTGCTGGTATGAATGGGAGTGTTTAGCTGTGTTGTAATGTATTGATTGGTTTGTTCTTCAAAACCCTGTTAACGGTACTATGTTTGTAAAATGGGCATAAAAGCAGAGTGTTTGATTAAAAGCTTCAGTTCTACTTCACCCTCAAATTGGAGTGCCGTCTCTTATTGGGGGAATCTGCTACAAGGGATTGCTTTGCTTGTCATACTCCATTGCTAAATCACTACTAAGCTCTTGTAAGAGCTTGTTCCTGCCTTGCTCTCTGAAGGAGTCTACGGTGGTTATGGTGACGGCTGGAGTGCTTGGAGCCCTCAGGAAGCATCCTAGGAGCATCCTTCAACGGAGGTACCCAGTCGGGGTGCCCGTCGATCCGTTACACAATCTTTATCCATCTCTGAGCTGTTAATGTAATGCAGATAGTGAAATGGTAGTCAATTCACTCCTACTCCCAATCCTGACTGTAAGAATGGTATCACCCAGTGACACTTCCTGTGCTATTTAAAAGCAGGGAGTGAGCTTACATTTTCAGCTACTTATCATTCATGATATTAGTGACTAGTAGCTACTGGCAGAGAAATTCTTTCCTCTTCAAGCTGGTAATCATAGCTAGAGTATGAGGGTAAGAGAGGTGTTGTGGACTAAATTTTAAACTGAAAAACATATGACAAAAAAACTTTTATACCAGATTATTGTATTGAATAGATTAATAGCTTACTAGACCCCGTAGAAGCCTCCTGTGTGTGATTAAAGTTCAATTTACAGAGCAGGGGATAAAAACTTCTAAAGATAATTAACATCTGATTAAAATTGAAACCTTTTTTTCATGCAGGATATGTGAGTCACAGCCAGGGGGAGGTGTCGCTAGGGCTGCAGAAATAGAAACAAAAACAATGTAACTCCTAAATGACAGAGAATTGAGCAGTGGATGCAGGGAATGCAGGTGCATGATCTGTCCACCAAAACTGTCCGATTAAGGTAAAGTTGTTTTAGTGTATTCTTTAATTCCAATCTGTTCTGGTTGGTTGGAAAGTGTAATACCTCTGCCATCAGCCAAATGAGGTCATTGAAGTATTGTAAACATTTAAAAGAAAAGAAAAAAAATAAATTTTTTAAATTTGATCACCCATTGCTCTTTGCTTCAAGTGAGAATCCTTACAGATGTGTGGTGGGTTCATTTAAACACAATTGCTTTCACTGTCATTATTTGCATAGGTTTTATTGGAGCAGTGCTCACTTTATCTTGGTTTTATGCCATTTATATATGGATATCGTTACTATAGAGCTACTGTACTGAGGCTCTGACAAGGCATGGTGTAGAGCAGGCAGGGATAAAACCTGTTATATCGCCGCCTTCTGTCTTTAACACTGTGTTGCAACAGTTGATTGCAAACTACAATACATGGCCTCTAATGTAGGACTGCCATGGGGGGAGTTAAGGCCAGGGGCAGGGGATATTTATGATATTTGTTGCGGTGAGTGTCTGACTGCATGTGTGTCTCTGGCCGTCAGTTTGACAGTATTTGTAAGCTCTTTCGAGCAGGGTCCTTTTCAATCTATTGTTCGAATAACCTTTTGTAACTGCCCCATCTACTGTTAAATGGGCCATTTTTAGTGGCCCTGGACTGATAGTAGAGCTGTATACATCATTCCAAGTGAGCACTGTATACAGTTCTTTAAACGGGGATTTAAATCCCCATTTTCTGCAATGTGGTGTGAACAGGGTAATCCAGTAGATGCATTTGCATTGAGAATATCACTGTTAGGAGTGATTCTGAGCTTGCAGCTGCTCTTAGGAGACTCCCAGGGTCTGAACATTGTCTTCCTCGAGATTTTGATCAGTGCTGGGTTTTACAGGCTGCCCAGCACTGATCAATCTGTAATCGGCAAAGACAGCACAGTATTCATGTGATGCTAAAAACAGCCAGTAGATGGTGGTCACATACTGCTCTTTTGTTTTGACATGGAAATCCATCCTCAGATATTAGCAGAGAGTATTGATATAGGATAGGGTTATTGTAAGGGTTAATACTTTTTTAGGGTTAGGGATAGTGTAGGTATACAGTTAAAATTAGTATAAGCACAGGATTAGGGTTGGTTTAGGGTTAATGTTAACTTCCAAAAATATAGATTCTAGACATATAAGGCATTTAACCATCAAGATGCATATCTGAGTTATTTTGCACAGGAAGTGTAAAAATTATAAAAGGCCAAAAAATGCAATCCCCACCTCCCCCCATAGCGCAAATTCTAGGTTTTGTTTTGGTTCAGAATTTGTACAATTATCTCTGTTTTTAAAGAGACACTGTTCAATAGTGAGAATGACTGTACCTCATTATTTGAATATAAAACCAAATAAAATGTATGCATTAAAAAGAGACACTCTGGACCCTTACTCAAATGCTTTATGTGTGAAGAGAATGTCTTCTTCATAAGCCGTTGCACAGCGCTACAGAATTTCCTCGCACTATATAAATAATATATGTTGACATAACATAGTCATAAATTAGTGACATAACATAGTCATAAATTAGAAATAGAACAGCCCACTAAAGAAAGATCACCACACATCTCACTATGGTAAGCCTATTACATACGCAAGCTCACTGACATATACACACACACACACAAGCTTACTGATATACAAACACACAGATCACATAGCTCACTAAATAAAGCTCACTTGCGCACACACACAAGCTCACTACAGAAAGCTCACTAAATAGAAGAAAGGTCCAGGCACTCCAAGGTACAAACCAGGCAATTTTATTGAACCCACTACATCACAACGTTTCGACCTATTAAACGTTGTGATTGAGCGTGTTCAATAAAATTTGGCTGGTTTGTACCCTGGAGTGCCTGGACCTTTCTTCTGTTTTGTTACTCAGCATTTGGTCTCTGGTACTGAGACTGTCCGAGTTGCACCCAGCTACATACTACTTAAAAGGACAGAGTGCAGTTCCACGCCCTACCATAACCACCGAAAGCTCCCTGACACATTCACAAGCTCACTACCCACAGCTCATTACAGCAAACTCACTGACACACACACACACACACATAAGATCAAACAGTTAATTTCAGACAGCTCAATAACACACAATCCCTCTACACATAGCTCACTACTACACACACAAGATCACACAGCTCTTTACAGACGGCTTACACACAAGATTACTGTCACTTAGCCCTTGTTCCCTCTGGCTTTTCCTGCCACCATGGCTGCCTGGTTGAAGCTTGGGGCAGAACTTGAATCCTGGCTTTGGCTGCTGCAGCATGCACTCCAATATGCTGCTCTTGGAGGAGCTGGCTGGGGACTCTATCAGATTTATTTCAGCAGTGTTTTGCCTAGGTGCCCCCACCCCTGAGTCCTACATGCCTGCTTGAATGGTTATGTGCAGGAATTCCCTGATGCTGTCCCAGCAGGGCCGGACTGGGAAAAAAATTCGGCCCGGGCATTTTTCAATCAGAGCGGCCCCCTAAGAAGGGGGCGGGGCCAGAGAGGGTGTGTTTTGTCATCACTAATGACAAGCACGCCCCCCTCAAAGTGAGCATGTTGGTTCAATGCGCAGAGCCCCGCTAAAGAGCTCTAGCATTAGAAAAAGGCCCTGAATTTGTTCTGCGCAGCGCAAGCAAATTTAATAACATGCTTGCACGGAGTTGGCTTTTAAATTGTCTCTGGTGTCTCCACAAGTGGGATACCAGAGGACAAAAGGGCCAGGAAAGTGTATGGTGCATGTGTTTGGAGCCTGCTTGTGGGATTGGGTGTGTGTAGAGTGTGGTGTGGTATTGTATAAATAGGTAAATTTCATTTGTGTTTGTGGTGTAATATGTGTGGCTAGGGGCTGTACAGAGTGTGTGTATATTGGGCATAGTGTTATAGGGGATGTAGCGAGTGTGTGCATACGGGCTGTAGTGTGTGTGTGTGTGTATAGGTGACGTAGTGTGTAGAGAGGGTTGTAGAGAGGGTGTGTTTAGAGAATGTAGTATGTGTTTGCTGACAAGGAATGTAGTGTGTGTTTAGGTGGTGCAGTGTGTGTGTGTAGGAGATCTAGTGTGTAAAAGATCCAGAGTGTGTATAGGAGATTGTGTGTGTGTGTGTGTGTGTGTGTGTGTGTGTGTGTGTAGAGGATTAAGAGTGCATATAGGGTAAGGGATCTAGCGTGTATCTGGAGTGTAATGTATGTAGTTGTGCTGTGTGAGGGGTGCTGTAGTATGTGTGTGTGTGTGTGTGTATATATATATATATATATATATATATATATATATATATATATATATATATATATAAAATTTATATGGAAGCAGTGTGTGTGTATGTAAGAGGGGTGCTGTGTGTGAGGGTGTTTTTATCTGCCATCACATTCTAGGTTTCTAATTTTCTTTGTCTTTTAATATATATGTGTGTGTGTGTGTGTGAGCGAGGGTGCTGTCTGTCTGAGGGTGCTGTGTGTGAGTGAGGGTGCTGTGTGTGTCTGGGGTGCTGTGTGTGTCTGGGGGTGCTGCGTGTGTCTGGGGGTGCTGCGTGTGTCTGGGGGTGCTGCGTGTGTCTGGGGGTGCTGCGTGTGTCTGGGGGTGCTGCGTGTGTCTGGGGGTGCTGCGTGTGTCTGGGGGTGCTGCGTGTGTCTGGGGGTGCTGCGTGTGTCTGAGGGTGCTGGGGGTGCTGTGTGTGTCTGGGGGTGCTGTGTGTATACTGAGGGTGCTGTGTGTGTGTGAGGGTGCTGTGTGTGAGGGTGCTGTGTGTGAGGGTGCTGTGTGTCTGGGGGTGCTGTGTGTCTGAGGGTGCTGTGTGTGTGTATTTATTTAAATTAAAATATATTTTTTTTGTTATAAAAAAAAAAGTTATATTCCCCCCCTCCCTTCTTACCTTTAGCCTGGGAGGGGGGGGTGCCGTGCTGCTATGGGGGGGGGGGGGGTGCCGTGCTGCCATGCTTCCTTCCCTGGTGGTCCAGTGGTGAGAGTGAACTCTAGCCTGCAGGCTAGAGTTCACTCTCGCGAGATCTGAGCGTTGCCGCGGTAACCGCTGCAACGCTCAGACCTCACGAGAGGACCCGGCGGAGCTGCTGGCTAGAGCTCCGCCGGTCCTCTCCTCCCTCCCACACTCCACAGCCGGCGGCCGCATCTTAGTGTCTCTGGGCCGGTGAGGGAGATCTTTGATCTCCCCACCGGCCCCCCATGGAGTGATGGAGGCACTATGCAGGGCCGGCACACTGATAGCGCTGGCCCTGCAGGGGCCGGCCGGGGAGATCCTGTGATCTCCCCTGCCGGCCTCGGCCCCACGGCCATCGCGGCCCACCGGGCATTTGCCCGGTATGCCCGATGGCCAGTCCGGGCCTGTGTCCCAGGGTCAGTTTTTAAACAAATTACAAATAGTTTGACACTTACCTGGGTGCCTTTTGGTGTCTCAATTCCAGTTTCCATTTCTGAGGTCTCTACAACGGAAGTTCTTTCCTAGAAAGTCCTATCAATTTCATCCACATTTGGACTGTAATTGTTTGAGATTGTCAGTTGATACTATCAGCCAATTAAATACTTCCTTACACAGGAGTTTCCCTAATGTGGAACTAGGAAGATGGCAGTGATTTCAGAAGTGAAGGGCAGAATGGAGTTGCTCAGTTAAGTGTTGAACCATTAAACAACCATTTTGACTACTACCATGGGACAGCACAGAACTTGGGGACCTCTGCACCATTTGCTTTGCACAATCTTTTAACCTTTTAAAAAAGAACTGTATTTGCTGTTTATCATATTTAGAATCTACAAAAATATTAAATTAAAAATGTCCGAGTTAGCCTGTGCTTCCTTTTAGCACATATGGCAATCAGTATCATGAGACAAGTCAAACAACCACTTGAGGAGAGAGAAATCCATTCCCCTACAGGCTCGTAATAATTTCGGGAGTATAAATGAAGGTGAAACTTTATAGAATTAAATCCATTTTGCAAAGTAAATTAAAGCAAAAATGTATATACATGCTTCTGGGAGTGAAGGGATTAAAGACTGTGATCCAATTGCAGGTAATAGCCAGGTAATTGTAACAGATAAATCTCATGTACCATGGTTAATATGCTTGTAAAACAAATGTCCAATGATAGAACCTCTTTAATCAACTATATATGTTAAGTGCTTGATTATTAATACTTAGATTTTCTTTAGAGAACATTGATTTATATCCAACCCATGGGAATTAAATTATTTCACTTTATACCTAGGTAATGATGATCGATCATGGCATCGCTGATGCGAAAACAAAAAGCCACGTCGGACTGCATGAGTTATGCACCTTGGCAAATTCTGTAAAATCCTTTCTGGGACCCAACAAAGCATACAAGTTCATCTTTGACCACAGTAGCAATGAGTGTACATTGACTTGCTCTGCCTATAGACTTCTGGAAGGCCTGGATTTGAGCAGTGCTGTTGGACAACTTCTCAATGAAACTGTTCAGGTTCATCATAAGACTTATAAAACTGGAACAACAACTCTATTTTTTCTTGTTGGAGCCTGGAGTACCTCTATACTGGAATGTCTACGCCAAGGAGTACCTATTCCATTAATTGTCTCAGTCATGTTAGAGGGGCTCAGCTCATGTATTGAGGAAGTTCAGTGTTTGCAGGAGGTTGTGAGCAATGTACTTACTGCTAAAGATTTTAAAAAGAAAATGACAGAGGACATGATCAAAAGCCACTCCGATTCAAAGAGTTCTAATAGCATGGCTGACTTGGCTTACTGCCCTCAGTCCTACCTTAAATATAAGAAAGACACATCTGTGAACCAAATGAACAGAGTGCATTCTAACAGACAGGCTTGTCGAAGTAACAAGCTTTCTCATAGTAGGTACTTTTTAGGTGCTCAGAAAGGTATTCAGAATCAGACATGTGAAAGTCCCTGCTACAGTCACACCCTGGGAATTCTGACGAAAGCTTTGAGTCATGGCAATCAAGAGGTTATGAATCAGGTTGAAAAAGCTATTGACCATCTTTGCAAAGAGACTCAAAAAATGCACATTGAACGAAAGACCTTCCATGCATCACAGTTTCATGTATGTTGCTTGCCAGGTCTATCAGAAGTACATCTGAAAGCTTCTTCTGGATATATAACTTTAATTCCCCTAGACTGTGCTGCTATCATTAAAGTTCTAGATGGCAAATCCTTGCGTGTGCTTCTGTTAGATGGAGATTTGACTGAACAATATCGGCATTTGGGCTTTAATCGGGCAACCAATGTAAAGGTGACGTCTGATATTGTCAATGTTGGTGAAACTATGTCAAGAGAATTCTGGGCACAGAGTGCTTGTAGGAATATCATGGAAGCCAATGTAGACTTGGTTTTAGTTAGAGGGGATGTCTGCCCAGCACTTTCGACACTTTGTATTCACAAGAAAATCCTTGTGGTTACTCATGTGAAGCAAAATGTTCTCCAAGCTTTTAGTGAGGCCACAGGAGCAGAACCTATAGCATATTTATCACAAATCAACCAATGCTGTGTAGGAGGTGGAGCTTTTGTAAGCATGTGGACCAATGGGAACTCGGTAGTAGAAACAAGACAGAAAATCGCTGTGACTATTAATGCAAATAGAGTAAACCTGGTCACATTTATACTTAGCAATAGACTAGTATCTATGTTGCAAATCATAGAAGATCAATTTTGGACTTGTTTATATAGAATACACAATGCTCTGCAGGACCAAAAGGTGTTTTATGGAGGAGGTGCAGTTGAACTGTTGTGCCTCAGTCATCTTCAGAGACTTGAAGTATCTGGTGGAGGATCTTTCCAGTCAACATGTTTATGGACACCCACAACCACATGTTACAAGGCGTCGATCTATAAATGTCTGGCTAAAGGCTGGAACAAGTATCTATCTGCTCTACTTTGTAATACAGGGGAATATTTGTCAGAGCTGGATGCAATGACCTTCATACAAAATGAAATCCAAACCCTTAGCTGCTGTGATTCTCCTTTGGAATACCTCCGCAATGAGTACAGTAAAAAGGTTTTAATGATTGATTGCTTAGACCCTTCCGAATCACACCAGTCTATACCAGTGTATGATAATGTTATTCCAAAACTGGAAGCTTGGCGCTCTGCATTGCATTTGGTTTTATTAGTGCTTCAGACAGACGCTGAGATAATTACCGGCTCTGCTGCTCAATGTCAGATATTAAAGGCAGGCATTTTAAAAGATGAATGGCTCTTTTTATAGCTTTTGGCATAACTGACTTTTTTTCTTCCTGATAAATCTTCAATTGTTACTTACAACATATCAACATATTTTTACATTGAAGAGAAATTCCCCCTTGTGAACCACAGTAGGAAACATAAATGCATCTTTTTTGTTGGGTGTAGTTTCACAACTCTAATATTGGTGTCATGGCTGGTGAAATACTTTGGACTAGTTTAATAATAGCAGTAAAAATGTATTTCCTTGTTTCCTTAATTACATGTATTTGTTGATGCTGGGGCCTTAGTAATGTCTTTTAGACAGTTAAGCCATGTTATGCAAGTGCTATTAGCATGAACGATGTTCCAGCACTACCATTTTTTTTTTTTTTTTTTAAGTTGGCCATTTAGACGCCATGTAGATGTGATAATTTCTATTTATTAAATTTCTGGCATAAATTATGACAATCTTACTTTACTGAAGTAGTTATAGTAGAAATGTGGAACTGCACTCTGTCCCAAGTGTTATGTAGCTGGGTGCAACCAGGCCAGTCCCAGTACCAGGGACCAAGTACTAATAGCAGATAGAAGAAAGGTCCAGGCACTCCACGGTACAAAAGGGCAAATTTATTGTACCCTCTCACACACACAAAGTTTCGACCTATGCGGTCTTTGTCAAGCTTGACAAAGACTGCATAGGTTGAAACGTTGTGAGTCGAGTGGGTTCAATAAATTTGCCTTTTTGTACCTTGGAGTGCCTGGACCTTTCTTCTATCTGCTAATCTTACTTTACCCACAAATTGAGAGGCAGACCAGCTTAAGACCATGTACAGCTCTCAGTGGCCAACTATTGTGGTGAGAGGCAGACATCACATATGCTGCTTTCGGCAGGACAATCCTGATATCGGGGTCTTGTTCCGCCGTCCCACTTTATTTCCCTGGTGTCCTGCATTTGAGGGCAGCACAGTGTGAGCATATCTTTAATTTCAGGCTGTCCTAGAATTAGTGGGATTCATTGCACTTCACAATTTGCCTGGTCTCATATGAGGAACAATATCAAAACTGCCCTGGAACTCAAAGGTTTTAATGTTTTAACCATTTCAGTGTTGACTTAGAGGAGAGGGGCATGGAATTTAAACACCAATAAAACCTATCAATTAAAAACATTATTTATCTTGTTGTGGAGTCAGGCCTTGTTTTAATATTTTCGGATACACTATTCAAATTGATAAATGTTTAAAATATAGATAGATGGGGGCGGGGCCTGACAACCAAGATGGCCGGTAGAGCTTTCTAAGAGCTCCTGCACCAGCGGGTGCAAATATATTATTTCGGACCGAGACAATAGCCTCAGCAGCTCCTGGAGCTCAGAAACGGATGCGGAATCAAACAGGGAACAGAGGGATACCTTTCCTGACCCGGTACGCCAAGCGATCACTACAACCGGCCATGCAGCCTACTCCAGAGTGGGGCCTGGAGCCTGGGGGAGGCGGCCGATCCCCCGGCAAGGCACACGCTCACATTCTTGAACCCATCTCAGCCCTGTCCCCCTGGGGGTTATCCCGGTCCTCGCTGGGGACGACAACCCCCACAACTCAGCCTGTAACCCAACGAACCCAGGATGCCCCTGAAGCCGCTGCCGCAGTAGCTTCCGCGCACCTCAGGGTGAGCACGGGGAACCCAAGTGACAACCACTCGGAACACACTGACTACGCCGCAAGGCTGGACGCGATCTTCAGGGCGTTTTGGAACAAACTCGAGAGGCGCTTGCATCAGCGCGCCACACTTAAACATGGCACCCACTCACCTACACATCCATGTGGAGCGCATAAAATGGCCACTGCGACCAAACCTCTGCGCCCGAAGGGCCTGCAACACCGCCCAACCTCACAAGCTAAACTGCGGGCAAGCACTACTGACCGGAGCGGCAGATCCCCCTATGGACAGAGAACTCAACTGGACCGGGCACACACCCAATCAATAGCCCTGCACCAACGCAGACCCGCCTGCCCACCTCAGTGAGGCTCTGCCAAACGCCAACCCGGCAAAGACCCACCAGCAGCGGCACAGAGGCAAGAAACGACAGGGAGCAAGCCCAAGCCCGACAAGCTACGGAGAGACCGATCCCTGATCACCAGGCCATACCGCTTATCATCAGATGCTCAAAACCTGACATGCCCCAGTGCGGGCAAAGACTATGCCCTACCGATACAAGGCATCGGGTGACTGTGGACTGTGACATGGGTACTGCAGGGGGTTCCATCTTACTCTGCTGGATGTGGAACCGTTGTCTCACAACATTATGTTGCCTCCTGTCTTCCTGACACTCTGAGTCCAGCTGGGTCTCGTGGTGGCTTACCTGATGTCCGGTAATACTTTATCAGAGGACTTGCTGAATGTCGGCTGCAACACACTGAGCCCCTACAGCTATAATCAGCTGATCTCCTGTTATAATTTGCAACACCTTTAGTTTATTAATATGTAATGTGTAATTGCCTGCAGATTTCTGCTATGCTAGCTAGTACCTAAACGACCCAACCATCTGGCAGGTGCAGTCAATCCCACAGATGTTACAGTAAATATAGATTACAATACCTGGCACCATAACAAATATGCCACACAGCTCATCTGCACTTAACGCTCATGAGAGCAGCACCCATGACATAGCTAATGACCCTAATCCTGTTCGGTTAACCGCATAATAAGTTACCACCTGGTGTTCTTTGGGTAAATGTACTGCTCAATCCAACCAAGCCAATCTAACTAATCACCCGCATGCCCAAGCTTGCTTGTTCTTTATTCATAATGCATCTAAGTCATATATGTATACCATTAATACCAATCAATATATGCTTATAAAATATGTAAAGCTTGTACCAAACGATAACAAAAAAAAACAAAAATGTGCAGTTCTGTTGGAGCCAAACTGTGAATCTCGATGGATAATATAAACCTACTGTTGTGACACATCAAATATGCTTGTTCATGGACAGAAAAAATAAAGAATTAAAAAAATAAATAAAGATAGATATGTTGATATACATATAATTTTGTAATATTTTAAAAATATTTTTAAAAGTTTATTCAATAATATAGAATCATTTAAAAAGCTTAACCAAAAATTAATAAATTGAGGCCTAAATGAAAACTTCAATAATAAGTACAGATAACTAAAAAATAAAACCATACAAACCCAGCTGTGTTTCCAGTTTGGTCTAACATTTTAGATAATTTTGAGTTAACTGTTATACTTTAGTTTTCGAGGAGGTTTTTCGTCTGTCATAGTTACATTAAAGTCTTTGACCACTTGATGGCAGACTTTTTCAGAAAACATTTCTTCCTCACTCTTCAGTATTGAAATATATATTTGTAATGTGTGTTTTTTTTTTTTTTTTTCTTGGTGGGGGGAGGGGTGAGTTGTTGGTTGTTTTTTTTTTTTTTTTTTAACCCCTTAAGACCGCAGCCAAATGTACAAGTTGTGATCCAAAAAAACGTAAACAAAACCTGGCATTTGCGCTATATGTCTGTCCAACCATAATTCACCTCTTTCATATTAAATGCACCCCCCATTATTATATATCATTTTATTCAGGGGAAACGGGGCTTTCGTTTAACATCAAATATTTAGGTATGGAACATAATTTAATATGAAAAAAATATTTTAAAAATGGGAGAAAATAAGAATTTTTTAAATTTTTTTAGTTCTACGTGACATTCTAACTGTGAATGTCATAATACTGTTTGCTTTTACTGCAATACAATACACATATTTGTATTCAGCGATGTCTCGCGTGTAAAACAGTACCCCCTATGTACAGGTTTTATGGTGTTTTGGGAAGTTACAGGGTCAAATATAGCGTGTTACATATTTCAGTTTTTTTACATTGAAATTCGCCAGATTGGTTACGTTGCCTTTGAGACCATATGGTAGCCCAGAAATAAGAATAACCCCCATGATGGCATACCATTTGCAAAAGTAGACAACCTAAGGTATTGCAAATTGAGTATGTCCAGTCTTTTTTAGTAGCCACTTGGTAACAAACACTGGCCAAAGTTAGTGTTAATATTTGAAAATGCAAAAAACTAATTTGAACGCAAATTTTGGCCAGTGTTTGTGACTAAGTGGCTACTAAAAAAACTGAACATACCCTATTTGCAATACCCTGGGTTGTCTGCTATTGCAAATGGTATGCCATCATGGGGATAATTTTCATTCCTGGACTACCATACGGTCTCAAAGGCAACCTGGCGAATTTTAATGTGAAAAAACTGAAACGCAAACCTTATATTTGACTCTGTAACTTTTGAAAACACCATAAAACCTGTACATGAGGGGTACTGTTATACTCAGGAGACTTCGCTGAACACAAATATTAGTGTTTCAAAACAGTAAAACGTATCACAACAATTATATCGTCAGTGTAAGTGCCATTTGTGTGTGAAAAATGCAAAAAATTTCACTGTCACTGACGATATCGTCGTTGTAATATATTTTACTGTTTTGAAACACTAATATTTGTGTTCAGCGAAGTCTTCCGAGTAAAACAGTACCCCCCATGTACAGGTTTCATGGTGTCTTGGAAAGTTACAGAGTTAAATATAGTGCTAGACAATGTAATTCCCTGAACTTTTGGCCTGGGTTGGCAGGCAGGTCCTGCAAATTGTAATTAATAAAATGACCTAATTATGTAAAATTATTACATAAATATATGCGTAGAATTATTATATATATATGTGTGTATATATATATGTGTGTATATATATGTATATAATTTTTTTTAATTATTTTTATTTATATATAGGTATATACATAGTGATATATACGTATATACTTATGTATATAGATATATATATTATTTCGTTCTACATGTATTTTGATATCAATATATATATATATTAATTTTAAAATACAGTTAGAACGAAATTACGCATGTTTATATATTTTTTATCTATTTTTTTATTTATTTTTTTAACGTATTTATATATTTTTTATTATATATAAATATATATATATAATGAAAATTATATATATATTTAATCAATATCATTGTACGTGTATTTTGATATTAATATATATATATAATTATGTATATATTAATATTAAAATACACGTAGACAGTGTATGCATATTTATTTGTATGTGTGTATATGTGTGTATATATATATATATATATATATATATACTTAGATCATATATATAATAAATATATATATGATCTAAGTATATATAATTTATTTTTACACTGTTTTAACATTTTTTTTTTTTTTTCAGACAGCAGGGGGAGTACCTGTCATTACAGGCACTCCCCCTGCTGGCAATGCCTTGGACGGCTATGCCGTCCATGTGATCGCGGGGTCCTCGCAAGGACCTCGCGATCACATGGCCCTGGGCGGCTGAAGAGGACGCAGGGGGACTCCCTGGGCTCCCAGGTAAGTCCCCCATACCGCGATCGCCGGCGTGGGATCGCCGGCGACCGGGTAAGTAAATAAGATCGCAGGACGTACTATGCCGTCCTGCGGCTTTTAGAGCCACCAAAATAAGGACGGCATAGTACGTCCTGCGGTCTTAAGGGGTTAAACCTGTGTTTCACATGTTAAGAGAATATAAATGGACACTCTAAGCAACGAAACAATATCTTAATACATTGTATAAATTATTTATTTATTTTTATTTATTTATTTATTTTTGCCTGGACCCTTATTAAATTGGAAACATTTTTATTAGTTCTTTAGATGTATATCAGTTTAATACATATATACTAAGGCTATCAGAAACTTTAGATCTTTCGGATTATTGTAGTTAAACTGATGGTATGTACTTGGCAGGGTTGGTTGATATTTCAACTAATTAATAAACCAACAATGGTTTCCTTAATGCAAGGGGTGCCATATTGTTAATTCCCTATGCTGGGTTCTGCTGTGAAGTTTGTATTTGTTTTATTGTCCTTTGCTGATAAGCTTGTAAATGAAAAGAGGTATAATGTTGACTCTTAGGCTTGTCAAGTAAATTAATTGATTTGTTGATTTGAACTCCTAGCAGATTGATTATAATTGTATTTTTTCTTGCTTTGCATTTTATAATGTGTATTATTAAACTTCTATAGATTTTAAGCAAAGCCTATTTATTTGTCATCTGTCGTTCATAAGTGTTTATATCACCGCTTGAAACAAAGAACTGCAGGGTCCCTGTAGGCCTGAAGGCTCTATGTGCGTGAATATCATCAAATAATATTTTATCTATATTCCATACATATAAAACCTTAGATTACCCAACATGATCCAGTAAGATTTCCATACTTCAGCCCTCTAAAAGACTAAGAAGTTTAATTCTCATGTTTGTGAAGTCTTCTATTGGCCTGGCATGAGAAAGTCGCATGGGTCAGTCAGCTTAAAACAGAACGATTGAAGGTTTTCATATATATATATTTTCTTTATTTATTTTGTGCAGGTACATACAATAGCCCCAGCAGCAGTATAGGCATATCATAAATATACATTAGACAGAAGTGACCTACCAGGAGAAAGACTTCAATAAAACATGCTGAAAGAGTGGAACACTATAACAATTTATGCTAACTTAAGGTAATAAACTGAAAGAGAAACTTAACTGCACTTAAATAAATAAATTAAAAAATTTAAACATAACTGAGATCACTCATATAGAAGGCAGAGATAATTGGTGAAACAAAATCAGTAGTGTATATAACTGGTGTCGGCACAGTGTATATTTTGTCCTATGGATTATGTGAGAACCTAATGTAAAAATCATGCAACATAAAATAAAAACACGATCTGCAGCGTACATATCGCACAATGAAACTATCAGCCGTCAGTCAATCCAGTGTGTGCCAGAGCTAGATAGATGGAACTGCCAGAGGCCCATGCATCATGTAAGCCAATTCCCATTTGTAAAGGGAGTCCCTGCTGATTCCTATTAAGACCACAAGACTGTAAGTGAGTGTGGGCACAGCCTCCGATCCATATATCAGTTAGACACGCCTGTTTAAAGTGGGAATGGTGCAGGTGGATTACCTACTTAGGTGCTCTCCCTGTGAAGATTAGCGGCAAAGGCCCCAGGATAGGATCGCTGGTAGGTTACACTCTGTTTTTGCAAGGAAAGAACCCGTGTCGCGGTGATGCTGTTGCAGAGGAAACTAGGATTATGTTTCACAGACTCCTTTCGGGACTCTAGCCAGAGCCAAAAGCTGGCACATAAGAAGTTGAAGGCTTCTATAAAAACTGTACACACGTTCCAGGTGTACTGCCCGTCACGTGGCCACAGCTGCGCCACTTGTATCTGCCATTGATGTGGTGCACAGATCTTATGTTGTGGGTGTACTGGCATCCGCTTGCTTAATTTCAGTAATTGGGGGTACTGGGATAACCCTCACTAGTGAGGGTTAGGGTCTGTCAGACTAAGTATGCTTTGAACTAGGGTTGAGAATCACGCTGATAAAGCCAGGTAAGTTCATGAGGGTCTCCCAAGGATAGCCCTTCTGGGGTTAGAACGTATTTAGCTATCATTAGCTAGAAAAATACAATTATTAGGAACTTTGGCACAGAGCTAAAGGAAGATATATCCGTCCAGTATGACGGTCAAGCCCCACCCCCTATATATATTTTTTTTTTTATAAAAAGCAAAAAAAAATAAAAAATCATTTTATATTGATGTGCTATCAGGTTTTACATGACAATTTGTTATGCATGAATGTAAGTGGGGCAAACAATGACATCATTAAAGAATTGTTGATTTAGGCAAAGTTTTGAAAATAAAAAAGACGGACAGGGGGCAGAGGTAGCAGCCGACTACGATTAATGCACATTCCAGGAGCTCTTTGCTCAACTAAACAAAACCTGCCAATTTCCCATTACATTTGCATTTGGCATGCACCTCCCAGACCACCTGAGCAATTCGGCGTAAACGGAAAAAATCAAGAATTGGGTAGATGATGGTTTGTCCAGCATGAACATATGTGATTTGCGGAAATGCTTGAAGAGGGATTGAAGGCCCAATATGGCACCACACACTGAAAAATTCTCAACCTCCTTGGATAAGATCTAGAACGCTCCTGATTTACTTTTCATTTCTAGGTTTCGGGACTTGGCTCCTGTCATTGCAGGTAGGCTCAAAAGCCTTGTAGCCTACCTGCCTACCAACACTGCAGTAGATATTTCCTGATTTGAAGAGGAAATAGAAGGGGCCATGATTTGTGTCAGCTGTTGAAGAGTCTGTGGGCCTCTATGATGCACAACTGAAACTCATCAAAAGATCCTTACAGAATTTCCATCATACCTATCAAACATATTTGATGTTATGCTGAAGATCTACTGGAGGACCACAAGAAGAGAAATAACATGGTTAGAGGGATTTCAGATGGACTATCTGACAGAAAATAACCTTACTTATCTTGCAGATTGTTCCTCACTGCACTATATAGTAAGATCTCTTGTACTTTAGGGGCCCACATGCTCACCTTGTTATCAAACTTATCATGCGTTCCTTTGGCATGTGGGAACTCATTCAATCTTTTTTTTGCTTTTTTACACAACTATAACCACAAAAAAAATTTAAGG
This sequence comes from Pelobates fuscus, assembly GCF_036172605.1. Taxonomy (NCBI): domain Eukaryota; kingdom Metazoa; phylum Chordata; class Amphibia; order Anura; family Pelobatidae; genus Pelobates; species Pelobates fuscus. Next base: position 148,360,889 of record NC_086322.1, read on the forward strand.
TTACGCCCTGACTCTCCAGTACTCTAGTTCTGTGGACTTTATAGTTCTTTACTTTTATGCTATGTTTGTAATTCATTCTCAGATGTATCAAAACTGCTTGTATTTGTAAAATTCCTAAATTAAGAATTATAAAAAAAAGTATGTTAATGCTTTAAGAAAAATGATAATGCATTCTTCACTGTTACTTAAAGGGTTACATATTAAACCACAATTATTATGTTCGTATATTACCAGTATTTTCTTACTACTGTGTGACTGTTCAACTATTTACTGTTTCACCCAGTATTACATGGCTAAATATATCACAAAGCAGCTTTTATAGGTCAAATCGTCTTTAAAAAAAAAAAATTATAATAATAATATCAGAGACTAGAATGTGTCACCATCACCAGTACAGTCAATGTCTGTCTAAACACTTAAAGTTACTCATCCCTACAAACCATTAACGTTGGGAATGAATGTTGTAAGATAAAATGTGTCAGACAGTTCTGACTATTACATTTTATTTGTGTTCTCAATGTGGTTTTCATTGACTGCAATTAAGAAGTCTCTCACCGGTCCAGCTTCTGCCATTTTTGATGACCTTATTCTGCATTCTTTGTTTGTTCTATTATATCATTTACATCCTAGTTGTTTGTCAGTATACCTAAAGAGTTACTCCAACCATCAGGACCACTTTCTACTTGACTCCGTTTCTACTTGACTCCGACACACATGACATAGGTTCCTGGCGACATGATCTCCATTTTCAGCATTGCCTTTTTTAAGTATATTAAGAAACCTCCACTCTCTCCCATCCTCCCTGGCTGCAAGCATTCTGAGCTGGGGAAAACTGCTCATAGAGAAGCATTTGCTTGGACAATAAATGACGTGGCTTGGTGTCAGACAGGGAGTGAAAACAAGGATTGAATTCTAAGCACGTTTTTTTTTTTTAATTTGACAATTTTTATTTTCGTCAATCAAAGAAATAACAATGTGGGGGAGGGATGGGGCTACAGAAGGAAAGTTGGGGGGGGTGGAGGAGGTCGGTTTCAGCAGATACATATTCAACATCTCTTAGAGCATGTAAATGTCCATCCAGTGTAAACAGAGAATAATGCAAGGCCTTCATCTTGGTCTGTTTCAACCCCGCCCTTTCTACCTTCCCGTGGGTACAGTTACAGTAGGGTCACTCTGACTTTTAGAGTATGTCAATCTCCATGTGTCCCGATGCCTCCAATGCCATCTGAGCTATTCTAGACGGAGGCCACAGCCTGTGGAAGCAATGCTCATATGTGCGCTGTTTATCAATGTCCGTTATTAGGGTGGACATGGAGGGGCACTGTGAGAACTTACATGCTCTAGCTATCAATCTTTGGGCTGATAATAGGATATGGTATATAAGCTTCTGCTCAAGCTATCCTGGAGAAGCATGGTTAGGTATGTAGCTTGGTGAAGGGGCAATGTGCTTGTTGTCAGGAATGACAGTAGGGTTTGGACCCCTCGCCAAAATGGTTGGATAACCGAACATTGCCACCAAATGTAGCACTGTCCCATCTTGTACATTACATCTCCAGCACTTTGGTGAGCTATCAGGATATATCTTGTGAATGCGTGTCAGCACCATATACCATCTATAGATTATTTTTCGCTGCTGTTCCAGTAGGGTAGCACTAAGTACCTTTTAAACATTTTTTATAGGTTTCTTTTGTTTGGTTTTTGCCATTGGAAAAAACTGGGTTAGTAGTGCCCAATAGGGCATAATAAATAGGAAAAAAGTTGATCAGGGCCAGTGCAAGGATTTTTGCCGCCCTAGGCAAAAGAAAAATTTGCCGCCCCCCATGTGACATCACAATGCCCCACCCATATTATCTGCCATATGAACCAATGCCAGTGCTGCACACACTGTCTGTTTACATTTTTTTTTTTTTCAATTTGAAAGCATTTTTATTTTGTTTCTTGCCATATCAATTTGTCGGCGCCTGCTCGCCAGGGTACAGAAAGAAAAAGGGGGAAAATGCAGGTACATTGGTTACATAATAGGGTGCTGCACACTCTTAACAACTTGAAAACCAATCATACAGTTCACCAGAGACATTTTAAACAATTCCCATGTTGTCTGTTACGGGACTCAGGCGATATCCAGTGTTGGCTGTGCTAACTCTCACGCCCCTCCATTACTATTATGGGCTGTGGTGTGTCTGACACCAGAGTGTAATCCGGCTCTTATTGCTACGTGTCCCTTTCTGGTATAGTTTTTCCCCTTCCATGTTCCGTCCCGGGTTATGACCTTATGCCCCCACCCCCCTTTGTCGCTGTCGCCTCTTGCACTCTAAATTTCTCCCACCTTTCTCCAGCTTGGCTAGTGTGCTTTCGTGGAGTGAGATGCTTGTTGGCCATAAGTTCGTATTTCCAATTCAGGGAAACCTGTGTGCTCAGATACTCAAGTGTGGGTATCACCTGGGACTTCCAGGCTCTGGCTATTAGCGTTGCTGCTGAGATTAACAGGTGGAACAACAGTCGCTCCTCTATTTTATCTAAGGTTGTGGGCAACATAAAGAGGACACACTGCTCCACCTGCAAGGTCAATGCCCTCCCTAACAACCTTTGAATCAATGCTTGGGCCCCTTCCCAGAATGGTCGAAGGGCGCTGCATGACCACCATATGTGGGACATTGACCCCCCGTGTTCACCACATCTCCAAAATACATTAGGTGAGCCTGTAAATACTCGTGCTAACCTTTCCGGGACCATGTACCATCTGTATTGGAGCTTTCTGATGGTTTCTAAGTGTGTGGTGCACAGTGTGTTGCCCTTGTGTACATTGTAGGCCCTGGTCCATTGGTCCGATGTGAAAGTGTGCCCTAATTCCTTGTGCCATGCCTCTTGGTGTGTCACAGTATCTATCAGTTCGTTTTTGTAAAACGCGTTGTATATGCGTGAAAGTATTTTCGTTGGTGGTTTGGGGGTTAGACACATGTGTTCTATCGCACGGTCTTGGGGGGATGCTGCGGGTTTCGTGCGCGCCTCCGTGAGGAAGGATTTCAGTTGTAGGTATTGGAAAATGGCTCTAGTTGGTAAGTGGTATCTAGCTTGGAGGTCCGGGAAGGGCATCAATTCTCCTGCCTGGTATAGGTGGTCAATTGTGGTGCAACCTCCCTCCCTCCAGGGTGCGGGGTCAAAAGTCGGTATACCGGCTGCTAGGAGAGATATCGGGGCATTCCCAGGGGTCCCCCCGCTATCTTCGATCTCCTCCCATATTTTCAGTGTTAGGGCTGTGGTTGGGAGAGGGTCAGTGTGCGGCATGCGCAGGCGTTTGGGGAGCCAGAATAGGTTGCGTAGGTTTTGTTTCCCCACCCAGTGGGCTTCCAGATGAACCCACTGCGGAGTTTCCCCGTCCGCCGTGGCGACTTTAACTGCCATTAGTTGTTCTGCTCTGTAGTATGCATGTAGGTCAGGTACCCCCAGGCCCCCAGTTCTAACTGGCTTTTGAATGAGTGTCATTGCTACCCTGGGTCTCTTTTTTCCCCATATGAATCTTGCCAGTAAGCTTTGCATGGTCTTGAGGAAGGATGTCGGCAGGGGTATCGGTAGGGTTCGCAGGAGATATAGGAATTTAGGGAGTAGCATCATTTTAAAGGCTGCTATTCTGCCTATCCAGGATAGATATTTACCCTCCCATCCCTCCATTGTGGACGTGAATTGTCTTTGGAGTGTGGTGTAGTTGACCGCGAACAGTTTGGCTAGTTGGGTTGGGATTTTGATTCCCAGAAATGTGATGTGGTCGGACCTCCAGTCGAAGGGAAATGCTAAGGTGAGTCTTGCCAGGTTATCCTTGGGGATCCCAATTCCCATGGCTTGGGTTTTGGCTATGTTAAGCTTGTAATATGAGTGGTTCCCATATTCCTTTATGGCTTCCACTAAATTAGGAAGTGAAACGTGAGGTTGGGTTAGGGTCAACATTATGTCATCAGCGAACAGGTTCGCCTTATACTCCCTGCCTCCCACCTGCACTCCATGGATCGAGGGGTGTTGTCGTATGGCCGCCGCCAATGGCTCTAGGGCCATGACATATAGTAGTGGAGATAATGGGCAGCCCTGGCGAGAGCCATTAGAGATACGGAAGGTGTCTGACACAAACCCTGCATTAAGTACCTGGGCTGAGGGGTTATTGTATAGGGCCCTGACCGCCGAGATGAAGCCCTCCGGAGTCCCGAATTTCGCCAGTACCGCCTCCAGGAACTCCCACCCCAGCCGATCAAAGGCCTTCTCGGCATCCAACGCTAACGCTATGATTCCCTTTCCTGAGCGCTGGGCGCTGTAGATAATGTCTAGCACTTTCCTGGTGTTGTCCCCCCCTTGACGACCTTGTATAAATCCCACCTGATCTGTGTGAATCACTTGTGGTAGCAATCGTCCTAATCGTCGGGCATAGATTTTGGCATAAAGTTTGGCATCTGTGTTCAACAAGGAGATGGGCCGAAAGTTCTGGGGGCAGGTAGGGGGTTTCCCTGGCTTGGGGAGTGTGATAATGTGTGCTAACAGCGTTTCTGTGGGCAGTTGTTGTTTTTTTGTGGCTTCATTGAACGCCTTCGTGAGGTGCGGTGTTAGAGTGGACTTGAAGGCCCTGTAGTAGCTATTGGCGAAACCGTCTGGGCCAGGGGCCTTGCCTGACGGTAGCTGTTGGATCGCCTCCGCCACCTCCTCGTCTGTTATGTCTGAGGAGAGCGTTGTTGTTGACTGGGTGTGAATGCAGGTAGATGTATCCCGTGTAGGTATCTTTGTATAGCTAATGTCTCAGGTTGGTGTGTTCAGGCATCTCCCGCTAGGTTGTATAGTGAAGTATAGTACTTAGCAAAGACATTGCTTATGTCTTTAGGGGCCGTAACTTTATGGCCAGCTTCATTGTGGAGGAATGCTATTTTTTGCTTAGTTTGTAGTGTCTTAAGGCGTTGGGCTACCAATTTCCCCGCCTTGTTTCCCTGAGTGTACTGAAGTGCTTTGAGCCTATGAAGGTATTGGCCGTTTTTTTCCACTGCTTGTTTGTGTATGTCTTGCGTGATTCGCATGAGGCGGTGTTTGATCTCTTGGGAGGGGGCTGTTTGGTTTAGAGTTGTGAGGTCCAGCAGTTCCTTTTGCCAGTTTCGTAGTTGGGTTTCCGATCTCCGTTTTAAGTATGCTGCTCTCTGAATCAGCAACCCTCTGGCCACTGCCTTATGGGCTTGCCAGACTGTGTTGTGGGATATGCTGTCTACAGAGTTAGTCATGAAGTAGTTTTGGAGCTCTAGTTCTAGTGTGCTGCAGAACTGGGGGTCTGTGAGCAGTGAGACGTTGAGCTTCCAGGGGCTCCTGTGGGTAGATTCATAGAGGTCGGTTAGGGTCACCACCACTGGAGCGTGGTCGGACCAGGTGATCTGTTCTATGCTGCAACTCCTAACCTGAGTCAGTTGTTGCCCTGTCATCAATATCCCGTCTATTCGAGAGTATGTGTTATGTGCTGTAGAGAAAAACGTGTACCCCTTTTCCCCTATGTGTGTAGCCCTCCATACGTCATAGTAGTGGTGTTTATGTATTAGTTTGCGTAGTGCTCTGCTCTGTCTTTTGAGAATCCGCATTCTGGGTGCATTGGGCGAGGTCGTGGAGTCCATCAGTGGATCCATAACTAGGTTGAAGTCCCCACATATTACCGTAGTCCCTTCCTGTAGTGGGGTGATCTTTTCAATAATTTTATGCAGGAAGTTTCTCTGTCCTGAATTAGGGGCGTATAGGTTAGCAATCGTGTAGGTTACGTCGTTAAATATGCCTACCACCACGATAAATCTCCCCTCCCTGTCAACCTCTAGGTGTTTGAGAGTGAAGGCGACGTTCTTGCTAATAAGGATCGAAGCGCCTTTCGATTTAGTGGAGTAGGTAGCATGGTACTGGTGGGGGTAATCTGTCCCAAACAGGGGTGAGTGTCTGCCGGTTTTAAAGTGGGTTTCTTGGAGACACACTACTTCCGGCCGGACTTTGTCAAGGTCTCTGCGGAGTAGACTACGTTTCGAGGGCGTGTTGAGCCCTTTGGTGTTATGGGAATATATTTTCATGGAGGTTTGTGGTATTGGGCGTTGCTCGGTTGGCGTGTCTCACTGTCTATATGCGGGAAAGCCACCCTACCCAGCATCATCGAACTGGGTGGCCTGTCCCTCTGTGCTGAACTGTATCGAAGGGGTACTCGGTGGTTAGTGTGCCTAGATTTTTGGATATGGCTGCATGGGGGGTAACAAATTAATATAAACATTACAAACAGCAATACATAAACCTTAACTAAACATAAAGCCTGGTGGTCGGCATGGCGCCTGTGGAAGGTGCCGTGGGGGAGGAAGCTTCTTGCTTCCATACCTGTGTAGGGCGCTTATGCGGCCTACCTGCTGTGGGGCTGAATTATATATAACCCCATAGTGTCTTGCAAGTCACAACATTGTCCCGTTTTGGGGGTAGGGTAGGGTGCCCATCCCCATGTCCCTGGGATCTCTCGGGCCTTGTGACAACCCTGCGTCAATGCTTGGAGAGAAATTAGAATTATCTCACCCTCCTTCCTTGTCACCTTCTGGGCCCCAAAGTTCGTGTGGTGTACTTGCCTTCGTCCGTTGTTCTACTTGTTGCGGGACACCCGTTGCCACTGCGGGGTGGGTTTGCTCTGCTCTGCCTGGTGTGTCTTGTTGTGTGGGGGTGGTATGCCCCATTCTCGGAGGGCCTTCAGACCTGCCTCCGGTGTGGAGATGACCGTGAGCTTGCCCTCGTGTGATACTAGGAGCTTAACCGGGAAGCCCCAGCGGTATGGTCGCTTGTGCAGTCTGAGCTGTTCAGTGATGGTCGAGAAGGTTTTTCTTTTCCGCAGTGTAGCGGCCGATATGTCTGCATAGATCGCCGTGTCTCTGTGGGGTGCTGGGAGGTCAGGACGCTGTCTGCTGGCCCTCATGATCTCCTCCTTCACGTGAAAGTAGTGCATTCGCACCAACACATCTCTCGGCGCCTCGTTTGTCAGGAACCTCGGTTTTGGGACTCGGTGGTAGCGGTCCAGCAATAACATATCTTGGTGGAAGTCGGGCGCCAGCAATTTTAAGAGACTTTGAAGGTGGGTGTGGAGGTCAGCCGGTCCGACTGTTTCTGCTATCCCCCGAATCCGGAGGTTATTGCGCCGGGAGCGGTCCTCCAGGTCAGCCATTTTATTCTCGAGTGCTTCCATGGTGTCTCGCATTTCCTCCATGGTAGCCTTCAGGTCACCCTGTGTCTCCGTCTGCTCCACCATTTTTTCCTCCAGCTCGGATGTGCGTGTCTCTAGTACCCGAAGGTCCTTCGTGAGTTCCTTCAGGGTAGTCTGCATGGTGTGTTGTAGCCTGTCGTGCATGGTGTCAAACATGCGCTGCAGCATACCTTGGGTGACCGGTGCCTCTGGTTGGAGGGGCTCCGGCTCTTCGCTACGCGCGCTTTCGGCGCCATCTTGCTGCTTTTCGTCCTGCAAGGCCGCGGCCTTATTCTGGGTGTTGCGGACGCCGAAAAAATTATTTTTTTCGGATTTATCTGTCTGCCTCCTGTTCTTCGTTTGTGACATTTTGTCGGGGAAGTATTTGCTGTATCGGGGTGGTCGTATCGCTTAATAGGTAGGCCTATGCAGCACGGAGCTACATGAACATGCGGCTGCTTCCCTTGAGCTCCAGGCCACGCCCCCTGTCTGTTTACATTTAAAAGCCTGCAGGGACATTCTATAGACCAGGGATAGGCAACCTTCGGCTCTGCAGATGTTTTGGACTACACCTCCCATGATGCTTTGCCAGCATTATGTGTGTAAGAGCATTATGGGGGATGTAGTCCAGAACATCTGGAGAGCCGAAGGTTGCCTATCCCTGCTATAGACACAAGAACTACTACATTAAGCTGCAGTGGTTCTGGGGACTATAGTGTCCCTTTAATTTGAGGTAAATTAGAGATTAGTGCCACGAATAATATACAAGATTACCTACTTACAACCAGATAAGGGTGATGATGGACTCTGGTGGCAGTCTGGCTCCACTGGTCTGGTGTAGAACAGGCTCTCTGGCAGCTGTTTGTAACTGTGGTCACAAAAATAAATGTCCTGGCGGAACAGGAAGCAGCTCCATTTTTGGGGGCCCCTTACACAACTCAAGGTCTGGGCCCCAGGGCCTGACGGTGAGTATGCCCATAAGGCCCACCCATACGTCTACCTACATGTTCCACCCATGAGTTCGCTCACAGGGAGTGGAGTGTGTAGGGGATATGTGTTATGTGTTATTGTAGAGGATCTAAAGTGTGTGCTTATGGAATGTATTGTATAGGGATACCAGTTTGTGTAGGTGATGCAGTGTGTGTGTGTGTAGTGGATGCAGTGTGTTTTTGTGTAAGGGATAGAAAGCAGTGTGTGTGTGTGTAAGGGATGTATTGTGTTTTTCTGGTTGTGTGTAAGGGATGCATTGTGTGAATCTGTGTTTGTATGTGTAAGAGATGCAAGGTGTGTTTCTGTGTATGTAAGGGATGCATTGAGTATGTGTAAGAGATGCATTGTGTTTGTGTGTGTGTGTGTGTGTGTGTGTGTGTGTGTGTGTGTAAGAGAAGCAGTGTGTGTGTGTGTGTGTAAGGGATGCTTTGTGTGTTTCTGTCTATGTGTGCAAGGGATGCATTGTCTTTGTGTGTAAGGGTTGCATTGTATGTGTGTGTGTGTGTGTGTGTGTGTGTGTGTGTGTAATGGATGCAGTGTGTGTTTTTCTGTGTGTAAGGGAAGCATGGTGTGTTTCTGTGTGTGGAGGGATGCATTGTTTGTTTCTGTGTATGTATAGGGAAGCATTGTGTGTGTGTGTGTGTGTAGTGTGAGAGAGAGAGTTTGTGGGGTAGGATAGGGGCTGAGTCCTACCAGCTACTTTGTACTTCTCTTTCCCCCCTTCCTCAGCCTCTCTCCCCTCTTGTCCCTTACTGCTCTCCTGTCCTTTAGCGCTCCCCCCTCCTGTCCCTTAGTGCTCTCCCCTACCGTTCCTTAGAGCTCTCCCCTCCTGTACCTTAGTGCTCTCCCCTGCCCCACTGTCCCTTAGTGAGCTCCACTGTCTCTTAGTGATCTCCCTACCCCCTTCCCATAGTGTGCTCCCCTCCTGTCTCCTAGTGCTCTCTCCTGTTGTTCTCTTCTTGGTGCCCCCCCACCCCATCCCTTAGTGCTCTTTCCTACCCTCTCCCCTTAGAGCTCTCCCCTGCCCCTAAGTGATCTCTCCACTTCTTCTCTGTCCCTTAGTGGTCTCTCCTCTCCCCCACCCCATTAGTGGTCTCTCCTCTCTCCCCCCATTAGTGGTCTCTACTCTCCTCCCCCGCCTCCCTTAGTGGTCTATCCTCTTCTCCCCTCCCTTTCCATTAGTGGTCTCTCCTTTGCCCCCTCTCCCTTAGTGGTCTCTCCTCTCCTCTGCCCCCCCTAGTGGTCTCTCCTCTCCCCCCCCTTTCCATTAGTGGTCTCTTCCCTCCTCCCCTTTCCATTAGTGGTCTCTCCTCTCCACCCACCAGTGGTCTCTCCTCTCCCTCCTTGTTGTCTCTCCTCCCCCTCCTTGTTGTCTCTCCTCCCTCCTACTCTTAGAGGTCTCTACTCTGCCCCCCCACCCTTAGTGCCCTCTCCTCTCCCCCACTCTTAGTGCCCTCTCCTCTCCCCCACTCTTAGTGGTCTCTTCTCATCCCTCCTCCATTAGTGGTCTCTCCTCCACCCCTCCTCCCTTAGTGGTCTCTGCTCTTCCCCCACCCTCCCTTAGTGGTCTCTTCTCACTCCCCCTCCCCTAGTGGTCTCTCCTTCACCCCCCTCCCACTCTTAGTGGTCTCTCCTCTGCCCCTCCCATAGTGGCCTCTCCCCCTTAGTGGTCTCTCCTCTTCCCCCTCCCATAGTGACCTCTCCCCCCACCCTTAGTGCCCTCTCCTATCCCCCACCCCTAGTGGTCTCTCCTCCGCCACCCCCTCCCTCCCTTAGTGGTCTCTTCTCTCCCCCCACACCCACCCCCTCCCTCCCTTAGTGGTCACTCCAACCTTAGTGGTCTCTCCTCACCCTTAGTGGTCTCTCCTCACTCCCTCTCTTAGTGGTCTCTCGTTCCCACCCTCCCATATTGATCTCTCCTCCACCCCCTCTCCCTCCTAAAGTGGTCTCTCCTCCACCCCCCTCCGTCCCTTAGTGGACTCTCTCCCTCCCTTACCTCTATTGTAGCGTGGCCGAACTACGGTCCGGTCCGCGGTGCAGGAGCTTCTGTTTCCTGTACCCGGCCGGACTGACAGGAAGTGCTCACTGAGTGAGCACTTCCTATCAGTCCGACCAGGCACGGGAAACGGATGCTCCTGTACCGCGGACCGGAATGGAGCTCGGCCACCCTACACTGAGGGACTGGCAAGAGGGAGCACTGTGCGCTTCCCTCCTGCCGATCCCTCATATCTTGCGCCAGAGGCCCTCTATAGAGCGCTCAGGCGGCTGCAGCATTTGAGGGGCCGGCTCTCCTGTCGGCACCCCTTCCTAAGGGGTGCCCTTGGTGACTGCCTAAGTCGCCTATAGGATGCGCCGGCCCTGTTCATTGTAACCCCTTAAAAGCAAAATTGTTACTTTGATGGATTTATTTTAATTCTTATTTTTCCCCTTTTATTTTAATTTTTTAATTACTGTTCGTGTATTAGTTATATGTAAAAACTCACAGAAAGGCAGACTGCAGACACCATGAACAGAGGAGAACAAAATAGCAGCAGCCAGATATTTATTGATTTTTTAGCTCAAGGAAGAAAATATAAATAAAGGCAAATGGTAAACGATGGGAAGTGTAAGCATTAAGACGCAAGCGGCACACGGAAAACTGAAAGAAAGAAAATATGACCATGCTGCTTTAACATTTATGAAACTGCTCCTTGTATACTTTAAACTTGATTGATATTGGCCTTTGACATATTTCATTCCTATATCAAGTAGTCTTGTTCTCCTATACTTTAGTTTAGGTAACTTTTGTTTACTCTGTGTACATTACCAAATGTACTTAATAATTTAAATGAATTGCTCTCTGTACGAATAGTCCTACTAAGTCCATGTGAAAAATTGTTTTGTTAACACAAAACTATCCTTCTCTATTATCAGTATATTTTGCATATTAATGGAAGGTCAAAAAAGGAGAAAATGTTTGTGTATACTGCTTTCTAGGCCATATGCATAAAACAACCTGTTGTCTTCCTGTTCGGTTGCAACATTCGAGAATAATGTTTTGAGGGTTTCCCCCACCCCCCCTTCCCAACTGTGGTACAAGAGACTACCTGAGGAAAAGTTGAGAACAAAGTTAAAATTAAAGCGTGAGTTCTAAATGTTCCAGCAGTCTAGTAGGTTAGGAACATTTTTATCATATGCGTTCTGTAATCCCTGAGAAAGCTAATGTTCAGTTTAACAGGATATATCATTAATGATGTAGATACAATAACATTCAAAGTGTTTTGCAGATTGAGTTCCACCTAATTCTGTTATTTATTTTTTTTCTTAAATATTTATGTAGCACAGATTTTAGTTTTTTTAGTTATCTGAATGTATAAATTAAATTGCTTTTCTTGTTAGAAAATGACTTTTCCAACATTACTCTACAGGAAATTGTCTGAGCAAATCAAGGTTTTCTGTTGATACATGTAAAATGTTGCGTGTGTCTGTCCCTTCTATGGACAGAGAGAGGTTTTTGTTTTCCCAGTTTTCTTGGCGAGCACTCTTTAGTGAAAACCAAACATGTTTTGCCAATGGTCAAAAAGTTTCCTAGCATTTCATTTATAGAGTGTTTGTAGAGAGACTAAAACCCAGAAATATGTATTTTTTACACCAGTGTTTCTTAAACTTTTTTGACAGGGACACATGGCATTAGTTTGGAGACCCATTGTTCAATTATAAAATTAGCTTAGTGACCCATATTTCAACTGCAGCATGAAAAATTACAAAATGCTTTCTGCAAAACACAATTAGTAACCTAGAGGGGTCCTCATTGCACTTGGAAGACAGTGCTGTAAATAGTGTATTGTGAGCAATTAGTAGAGCCCTCATTAATATTATGTATATCTTCCAGTCACTGGACAGTGTGGACAGCACTTAAAGGAGCACTCAAAGTGGAGGCAGGGTGTGGCTTCCGTGGACCGTAGGTAAGAAGTCAATTCATTCTAAAACGGTTTGTCTACTTGCAACAGGAAAGCAGGGTGAATCTAAGTTCCGCAACAACTTGTGTAATTGCAAAGGTTGTAGTGCAGAAAATGTCCTGGTCATTCTCTCTGCTGAGAGTACTTACAACTACATCAATCTGCAAAATCAGATGTCAAAGAAGGAATATTTTACATTTTTGTTGTGTAAGATACATCCAAATTGTAGATCTGTGGCATGATTGCACATTCAACAAGGGTAGACCTCTCTCTCCTCCACTAGAAAGAGACAAGCCACGGCTAATTGCATACAGTTGGGCACATGGGCCTAACTAACAACGGCCTTGTGTTTTGATACCTTCTCTATACGATGCATTAAAAACTGTTATTTCCTGCATAGTCCAAGTCATTTTTATGACCCAAATCCATTTATCCTTATTGCCCAGGTGACACTCATGTCATTGAGTTCAGAACATTTTGTGTGTATAAAGGTATCAGAGAGAGGTTCCAGAGCAAGACATTTTCAATGAAATATGTGGTGTTCATAAGTATACAAGACAGCTTTTTAGTAATACAACTAAGTAATGTGTAGAGCAAGGATAGGCAACTTTCAGCACTCCAGTTATTGGGGACTATATCGCCTATAATGCTTTGCCAGCATTATGGCTGTAAGAGCATTATGGGAGATGTAGTCCACAACATCTAAAGTTCCAAAGGTTCACAGCTCTACATCTATTAAAGTTACGATTATATGCATTATAGTGTGTGTATGGATGCACATTAATATGTTCTTAAACAGTAGAAAACTTGTTTCTAAATTGACACTATATAAAACATTTTGTTTTGACACATTTATTCACAGAACTAATGAAGTCCTGCACGTGAATTGGCTGACTGCTTAAAAACAAGTTAACCTCAAATTATTTAATAAAGTTTGGGTCCTTTGCCTGGCAGATGGCCCTCTGGCCTGCTCAAAATGCCTAGTATCTCTTTTCAGTTTTGAAGTTGTAAGTGCTTCCTCCCACGTGGACTTGGCTACACTTTCTTCCTTCTCTCGTTTCTTGCTCCTTTACTTTTCTCTTTTTATCCTAATAGTATATTTAGCTCACATCCTTACTCTTCCTACCATTGCTTTACGCACTCATTATCTCCCCTACTATTTTATAAACCAAGTGCTGGGATGTGATATCACCATGTTTTTGCATAATTTAATTGCACATTACCACATCTCCTCATGTTGTGCCTATCACTTGGTCACATTAATTTTCCTCCAACAATTGAGCATGGAGAGGTGTAAATTGCACATTACCAAGTCAGCTGAAAAGGTAGCAGACGCAGACCTCCCAACAGTCTTTTCTGATCTTGTTCCACTGCCCCACTTTAATTCCCTGGTGTCTAAGATCATGAGATGGTCAGGTCCGTCTATTTTGGGTGTCGCTAGTGGTGATGTCCCGTCATTTGTCCAACTACCCCCCATCCCATTTTCCCATTCCCAATTGTTGAGAGGTATGCAGACAGTGGATGCTGGGAAGAGCTCATTTTTTTGGTCAAACCTCTATGAAACACTGATTAAAAAAACAAAACAAACAGGATGTGGAACTCTCAGCACCATAACCACTATACTGAGTTGAAGTGGTTATGTTGCTCTGAGTGTACCTTTAAAAGAACACTATTGGCACCAAAACAACTTTAGCTTCATGAAACAGTTTTGGTGTATAGATCATGCCTCCACCTCCCTGCATGTGACTTACACAGCCTTCCTAAACACTCCCTGCATAGAGTCATCTAATGTTTACACTTAATTTATTGCAAATTCTGTTTAATTTAGAATGTCTTATTTCCTTCTCTGTTAATAGCTTGCTAGAGCTGGAGGAGTCTCCTGCATAGAATAAAAGTAAAATTTACATAGCAGGAGATACAGACTTTCATTTAAAGGGACACTCCAGGCACCCAGACCACTTCTGCTCATTGGAGTGGTCTGGGTGCCAACTCCCACTACTCTTAACCCTGCAAGTGTAATTATTGCAGTTTTTCATAAACTGCAATAATTACCTTGCAGGGTTAACTCCACCTCTAGTGGCTGTCTAACAGACAGCCACTAGAGGTCACTTCCTGGTCCATAGCACAGGAAACCTGTGCTAGAGCGTCGCTGGACGTCCTCACGCTGTGTGAGGACCTCCAGCGTCGCTCAAAACCCCATAGGAAAGCATTGAAATGATTTTTCAATGCTTTCCTATGGGGAGACGTAATGCGCATGCGCGGCATTGCCGCGCATGCGCATTAGGTCTCCTCGGCCGGTGGGCGGGATCAATCTCGCCCACCGGCCGACACAATGGACAGGAGGAGCGTCGCGGAGGAGGAGACAGCGGCGAGGGACATCGCCGCTGCCTCAGGTAAGTGACTGAAGGGGTTTTCACCCCTTCAGTAACCGGGGATTGGGGGGGTGGGAGGGAGAGGGACCCTCCAGTGCCAGGGAAACTGATCGTTTTCCTGGCACTGGAGTTTCCCTTTAAGTAACATCTGATTGAAAATGAAGCTATTTTGTTTTTCATGCAGTCTGTGTCAGTCATAGCCAGGGGACATGTGGCTAATGCTGCATAAACAAAAACAAAAGTGATTTAACTTCTAAATGGCAGCGAATTAAGCCGTTAGACTTCAGAGGCATGATCTATATACAAAAACTGCTTCATTAAGCTAAAGTTGTTTTGGTGACTATAGTGTTCTTTTAAGTTCTCTACCTCTAATTTCTGTAAAAACAGAGCACAAATAGCACCTAATAATGTTACTCTTCCAAAAATGAGTGTTCCTTTACTTCCCAACAGCTACATCTGTGTTAAATCTTTAGATATCGATCCTAGCTTTATTTTATTTAAGCCTTACTAGTGTACTTGCTGAAAAGCTCTTTTGGTTTGCTTTAGTACACTACCATCTGAAAAAGTTGGATTGCCAAAAATAATTCATTATCTTTTCCATATAGGAAACCTAAATAATTAACATTAAGCAAAACTGAAGATTTTATCAGATTTTAGGAGTGATCGGGTGTTTATGTACAGGAATTAAATTTCAGTTTCTCTTGTTTTGCAATGAAACCTGGATGACCCTGTTCCTGGCTGATTTACTAAGTGGCCATCCTCATATGAAAATCCCCATAACCATTACCTCACTTTACATCAAATTTTCCACTATTTAGTCTAATGATTTTTTATCCAAGCAACTGGACCATTACTCCAGGACAACAATTAGACATTGCACAGTAAAAGGCTGCCAGGTAAATTAACACTTTAATGACAGCAACCCCTTGATAACTTACCATTTTAGTGCTAGATCCCAGCTGGCAACAGGGATATCCAGATAAAAATCCAATCAAATTTAGAAGCCACATCCATTAAAATTAAATTGCGGCAAGTACTCTTCGTGAAAACAGAAGTATCCCATCATTGCGGAGTACATGTCTGGCCAACAGGCAACGCTACTACTATCTATATACAATTAGTATACAAGCAACAACAACCTCGCTAGCATCATTTTAACCACAAATGACATGCAAGTATCTGAGCATCTGCCATAGCCAGAATTAGGGAACTCTGGCAGCATGTAATCTTGATGTTTCTCAAGCACTACAAGCATGAGTATGAGGAATAGAGGGTTCAGATGCTGTATCAAAAGCTCTAAAGTTAAAAAGGTATATATAATTACATGATTAGTGTTTCTTGTAGCAAGAGATGATTGCAAAAATACTAATCTGTTTCTATTTATTTTATTCATAGAAGCCTACGCACATGATCCATAATTGTATTACGATACAACATCAAATTACAATATTCACTGAAAAAGTGCAATGTGTTAGTGCAAGCATGTCTAACTCAAAGGCTAGCAAGGGCCAAATAAACACGGTTTAAGTTTATGTGGGCTGTAAAAAAACAAAAATGTACATTTTTTATTTTGAAAAGTACTGTATTAAAAAAAAAAAAAAACAGCGACCCCCTCTATTAAATCCCACACTCACAGACACACAGATTCACTGACAGACAGACACACACACTAACTGACAAACAGGCTCCCTCACAGACACACACACTCACTCACAGACACACACAATCACTCAGACACACAGGCTCCCTCACAGTCACACACACAGACTCACTGACAGACACACACACACTGACAGAGACACACACACGGACAGCCATACACACACACATATAGCCATATATATACACACACACATACACACAGCCATACACACAGACAGCCATACACAGAGACACAGACAGCCATATACACACACCCACACAGACAGCCATACACACACACACAAACACACATTTCCCTGCCGGAGTGACGTCATATTCCGGCTCCCGGCATCATTGCGGGAAGCTGAGCAGGGAGAGCTTACACTCAGCGCAAACATATTAGTTTTGGGCTGCATGTGAGCCGCGAGTTTGACATCTATGTGTTTTGTTAATAGGACTACAAAAAAATAATAGTAAAACCACTTTACTGGTTGTGACGGAACACTGGCACTCCGACCGAGTACCTCCGCCAATCGATGCTCCTAGTGCTTGTCGAGGACTCCAAGCACTCCACCAGACACCATAAGCACTGCAGACCCCACTTTCAGTGATGCAGCTGCGCCGGTGTCTCGCCGTCCTCCACCCACCCTGGACCCAAGACCAGGACCCAGCTTCCATTGGGTAGACCTCTCCTACTTCAGAGAGCGTAGCAGGAACAAGCTCTTACAAGAGCTTATACTCAGGGGAGTATTGTGATTATAGCAATCCCAGTGAAGTTATCCCATCCCCCAAACATGAGCCAAGGCTTCAAGAAGGGGTCAAGCAGGTCTGTTTAATAAGCATCAAATGACTTTCTTTTATACAAGTTTTCCTACCAGGTTACCACCCACGTGGACCTGGTGGTACACAGTACATGCAGTTACAATAGCCAATCAAAACAGAACAGTACAGTCAGACACTCCCAGCCAAGGCACACAAACCCTCCCCTCTGCCTGTGATATAATTACTGAACACAATGGTTTAACTTAATTATCACAGGCAGGAAAATATACAGTTTTATACAATATTCATAACTTCCAAACCATACGTGCAATTTCCATAAAAGTTACAACCAGCATAATCACTATACAAACATATTTAAAAATCATACAATTTGGTCCAGTGGTTCAAAAGATAGGTGGAAGGCCTATTTGACCGACTGCAAGCATGGCTTTCCTGCCTAAAACAGTTCCACAGATTTAGGCTGTGCAACCGGTCTTTCTTCTCCTCTATCCTGGAGATAATTGTCTTAGGTGGGTGTGGTAACTTAATTATCTCCAGGTACAGGGAATATCTCAATTTACAACAACAGTAAAAATACATAATTCCTATTATACTAAACAGAAACCCCACATTCAACCTATCCCCAGATAGCTTGGATCTGAGCGCTCACTATATCCGAACCACACTCAGATCCCACGAACAGAATAAAATCGCCATGGGGTTAAAGTTTAGCAAGGGCTGATGAGAGATTGAGGAGGGACAAAGCAGCCAGTTTAAATTGGTCTGGCAATGTCCCTGAGGCAACGCCTTGCTGGAGAAACAATAGACAGGAAAAAGGGGGAGGGGAAGAGGCACATTTTCTCATGGAATTAAAGGGGCAGAAAAAGTGTGTTACAATCCAATATGCCCAAATAATGTTTTTAAAGGGCCATACACCCCAGGGCCATAGTCATAAGGCAGGAGGCTGGCAAAAAGGCTCCTCCAAAAGCCAGGGGCAAAGGGCAGTTTGTCGCATAAAAAGTCAGTGACAAAGGGCAGTTTGTCACACTGGTTAGTAAGACTTCAGCCCTAGCAAGTGGAAATTTAGCCACGTAGAGAGTATGCCATAGACACCCCTGCCCACCCACCACTCCACATTGCATTTTGCAAGAAGCAGATTATTGTAACAGCAGCTACAGAACTCATATCTGTAGCCCTCAGCAGTTAACGTATACACTTAACAATACACTTCGCTATTGCAATTTTATTTTTGCACTGTGCTAGACAAATCCCTTGCAAATGAAGCTACTTTAGATCATCCACTCCCTATGTCCTGGATCCATACATCCCAGTACTGGGAGGCATGGTATCATAGATGGAGGAAAGGATTAAAAAGACATATAACTAGTAGAGATGGTCAAGTTGCATGTACATAAGAAGAAAATAGGTCTGGCAACTGTTCGTTAACTCAGTACTCTCGTCCCTCAATCTATATCCTCTTTTTCATTTTCTCATTCCATCCCTGCTTTTTTTTTTTTTTTTTTTACCTTTCAAGGGTATGGAAATTTAAATAAAAATCTACTTGAACAAAAGGTATCCCAATCTACTTGTCTGACATGACAATCGAATTGAACTGATACACAATATTTTTTCAGTTAGAAAGGGTCCTGCCTAGAGCCATGGATATATTGTCTCACCTTCTGCTTCTTCTTCCAAGTATTTATCTTTTTCACCCACTCCCTCCCATAGTTTGTGTGTGGTGTGGGCTGTCTGTGTGTAAGGTGTGTTTGTGGTATGTGCAGCCTTAGTATAATGTGTATATATTGTTGGTACAGGCCAGTGGCGTTCACGCGATCCATGGAGCCCCGGTGCGAAAACTGATCCGTGGGCCGCCCCGGCCCCCGGGTGGTTGCACCACGTGGGCAACACATGGCGGCAGGCACTCGGTCGCAGGGATCCGCAGGGTGGCCAGGCCCACTGGAGTGATGGGCCCGGTCGTAGCTGCAATCCCTGTATGTATGCCACTGTACACACACACACACACACATACAAACACACACAGAGACACATATATACAGACACACACATACAAACAAACACACATACATACACATAGAGACACATATATTCACATACATACATACATACATACATACAGACACACACACACATACAAACAGAGAAACATTCATACAGACACACAAACATAAATACAAACAAACACAGACATATACAAAACATTTTAGTCACCCTTCTGTTTCCTACCTTTTTAGATGCAGGAGGGTGACTTCCCTGGGGCCAGTGGTGGCTCAGGCTGATGGGAGTCAGAGTTCCCACTCTGACTTCCTCCTCTCTTCCTCCCATGCAGCTCTGTCTGATAGCTGGGTGGAGTGACCGGGGCAGTCACTTCCTCCCAGCATCTAATGTCATCTCAGGGGGCCCGGTCGCACTGTTAAAACGCCGCAGCGCTGACTGGGCCCCCTTGAAATCCATGCTGTTGGAGTCACCCGATGGGCACCTTTACGCGTGGCCCCGGCGGTTTTACCGCGCGGGCCAGGCCCGCAACACATGGTGGCTGCCACCCGGTCGCAGGGGTCTGCAGGGAGACCGGGCCCCCTGGAGTGAAGGGCCCGGTTGCATCTGCGACCGCTGTATGTACGCCACTGGTACAGGCTACATGTAAAATACTTGTGTGTGGTGGCTTTATGCAATATGTGTCGTGATGCTCTGTGTTTCCCTCCTACTACTTTCCTTTTTACTGGTTGGCAGCTATGATGCCTTGTGGACAAGCAGGGGGCCAAAATCCTTGGATGTCCATTGTAGGGTAGATTCTCTGGTGGCCCAGTGGTGTTAAACTATCTGATGCGCCACTGGGAGTTAAACTCTCTGGTAGTCCATTAAATTCCCTGGTAGTCCAGCAGAGGAGCATGTAGTTTTCAACTCCATCTGGTACAGATGACAGTAATTGCTTGTGCCAGTTTTCCATGCTCCAAGTGCAGGCTGGGAATACTGGTGGCTGCCCTATCATTCATTAGTGAGTGCCATGACCACGAAGGAGCGATTACTATCGTCTGCTCATACATAGATGCAGACCACAAACTCTTTGCAATGGTCCCCATGTGACCATCCGTATTTTATATATAATTGTAGATTCATGGAGCTATGTAGTTTACAGGATTTTTGATAAGGAGTGTCCTTCACTGGCAGCTGCCTTTTTTTATTAAATGTATTTTTTATCTTTCCATTTTTTTAAACGTTCCTTTTCACATATTTGCACATTTTTTTCTATATACCACAGTCCATGATGTGTAACAGTTTTTTTTTTCTCCTAAGAGTATTGATAACGGAGAAAAGATCTGTCCCTAAAAGTTTAGAACATACAAATACGTAGGAGCTGATAGTGTTCGTTAAAAATCTCGAAGATACTTTATTAAATTACCAAACAACACAAAAGTAAACAGAAACAGACACGAGCACCTAGCTGTTACTACCTGACTTAAAAGGGGTCCATTATAGTAGTCTCAGCAGAGAGCCCAAACATATAGAAGATAAATAGACATAGACGTAGCAGTGACAAATATATATAAATACTAAATGGGAAGAGGTAACTGCAACAAATTGTATTAGTGTATCAACAAATTTGTCTAGTTCACTGATACTGGTAATTAACAGCTGTGGTCTTATTATTGACAGTTAATCTAACCCCAAAATATAGTTATCACGTGAATAAAATGAGGAGAGATAGAGTTAATAGAAACGAATTGTAGCCCCTATATCAGTTTATGTTGCTCCAACCATAAGTGGCAATAAGTCTCAGTATGCTCGAGTGCCTCCGGATCACCGGAATGTATCCTTGTGGTATCGGTGAAATAGCATATTATTTAGTGGCGCTATCTGCAGAGACTCGATCTCTGTAAAATGAAGAGAGTTGGTGGAAACTAACTATAGCCTCTATTGCAGTTTGCTGTGCCACATCCATAAATCACAATAAGTATCCGTATACTCAAGTCAATCAAATCTACCGTAATATAACCTGGCGGTATGAGCAAAATAGCATTCTATATTGTAGGGCTAACTACAAAAACTCAATCTCAGATTATCACAGTGCCTAATAAATATAGATATTAAATAAAGGGAAACTATTTCCTGTGCCATGTTTCCCAATCTATAGTGAGAGGCATGCTAATAAAGCAAGCCCTCGCCTACAGGCAATTCACACACTCAATGCTGAAACAAACCTGAATGGGGCTATTTGGTAGGCTATCAAAGGATAGTAGAGAATAGCTCAGACGCCCCTAACAGGGTCATAGATAAAAAAAAAAAAAAGTAATAGAAATAGTGCCTTCGTGGGCACCTAGTACAGGAAAGCAATGAGGAGATAGAAGATCATGAGAACTGAATGAACAATCAGACAGTTCAGAGTGGTGTACTGCTGGAGGTATTAGTTAACTGTGATAAAATTACCCTGATCAGTTTTATTTTTTTAGGGTTACCCCCTCATCTGTTCCCTTAGATTTTCGGACATCTATTATTCGGCCAACCCTTTCTTCTCTTTATTGAGAGTATGGATATATCCAAAAAATAATTCTTGCTAAACTTTGTGAAATTTATATCTGCTTTTGTTACTTATGAGAGGGCATGGTTCCTTAGTCATATCTTGTATTATGTAATTTTGCTATTTTTGGGACTCCCCTTGAACTTGATGCACCTCGATGGTTGAGTGCCAAGGCGAACTACATTTTCTTTTCTATTATGTAGTATGCAGGTCAAGGTCTAGAGTAGTTTGATGCCCCTACCTGTATCAGCCATGAAAAGGATCTCATAAGTGCAATTGGAGGTTTAGTTGCTGTTTTTTCCACCTTTTCAGAATAAGTTAAAATTGTAGGAATAAACTAATCTATGCTGTAAATCCCATTGACAGTTTAATTGATAGTACTAAATATATCTCTAATTATAATGGGAACATGTACTAAAATAGACGATTACACATATGAAAAGAGACAAACAAGAGAGACACAACACTTTCTAAGACTGGCTCTATTTTTGTAATCTTAATTATAATTGTGCAGAGTACTACTAGGAACGGATATATAAAACTAGCTATTCTATATCTTGAGACATATCAGATAGATTCCTATTGACATAGTCTTGATGTTTTTTTTTTGTTTTTTTTAAATCTTTATTTTATTCGTGCACAGATATAACAGGCTTGTTTGCACTGCCACAATAGCTGGTGCAAGCAAAAAATATAGACATAGCTGAACATTTGTATGGCATTTAAAAACTTTGCACATTTTATGTTTTAGGAGTCAGAACAGGAAACAAGCTAAGTTATAAACAGTGAAGGTGATCAGACTGATCAGTGTTCCATTAGTACAGGTTAAAGATAGCTTGGAAAGGGTGAAAGGTACGACCAGGGGAGTGAGCCACGCTTGTACGCTAGCAGCCTGCTTAACGTGTAGTGTACTCTTCCATTGGTTAGGTTTATACTTAGATTAATTCTAGGCAAAAATAATTACAAATTAGTATGTGTACAGGCTTAAACGTGCAGCTATGGTTAAACGTAGGCTATGTTATGGCTGATGGTAAGGCTGCCGTAATTGAAAACATGACATGTTATGTGTTGTCACAGGTTGCATACAGATAGATATCGCTGGTGCCAATATAAAGCTCATGGGGGTTCTCACTGGTGTAAATTTAAATTTTAACATTTTGTATGATATCGCTGGTTACCAATACAACATATATAAAGGTTGCTGTTATAACATAGATGAAATATATCACTGGATGCCTTTTAGAAATCATTGTTATACATTAGCTTATCAAGATCATCCGCCTGGGTATCAACGGGTGAGTACATAGCAGTGTAGCAGTAAGTCCTGAGGGGGGCACGGGTACCTCCCTCGGGGGCATGTGGCACTGTTAGCCGATGCCTTGGCTCGGTAGGTCCGTGTTATCCCTGGGGTTCATCAGATGCTGGCCTCGGTGCCTTGCCTTGCAGAGTCCTTCTTGTCTGGTGTGGATAGAGACAGCTAGACAGTCGCTTAGGGCTGTGATGGCGATGAGGAGGTTAATCCCTCGAGCTTGTGTCAGAATGCTGGTCTGTTCGCTGCAGGCCTGGTGACCTCCGGTTATCTGCTGCTTCCCAGGTTTGGGCCTCTCGCTTGAGTTCCGTCTATTCTGGGTAGTGCCATGGTGTCTCGGATGTGGGAATCCCCTCTTGCCCTGGAGCTGTGGGAGAGCTGGCGCTCGTAGGCCACGAGCCTGGGAACCTTTGTGGTCCAGGATCGGCCCTTTCGGGTTGTTGCAGGGAGGTAGATCCGGTCGCTTGTAGTGTCGTCGTGCCCCTCTCCGCTTATGTGGCCAGCGCCTCTGGGGTACTCCCCAACTTGCTCTCAGCCCAGGAGGGCTCAGGATGTGGGGGATAGATGTAGGGCTCTTAGAGTTGCCCTGAGGAGGACTCCCATTCTCCTGTCCGCCATCGGTTCTTACCCTTGTGGGTAGCGTTTGGCCATGTGTCGCAGGCTGTATGCGTGCCTGTAGTTTGGCCCAGAAGCGTTCGAAGATTAGTGTGATGGAGTCTTTTGCGCAGTGCCCGGTGTCCCTTGCATCCGGAGGCCGCCGTCGCTTGTCCGCCATCTTGGGCGTTCCCGTCCCCTCGTCTCTTATGGTGGTCAGTGTGTCATTCTGTTGGTGTAGGGTTCGGGGCAGCCCGCCTGGTGGGGACCGGGATATCCCCCGCCGGTCCATAGGGGGGGGGGGGGGGGTGCGTGTTTTGCACTCGCTTGTCAGTGTTGGGATCAGGCGGGAAGGCGGCCGTCCCTCCCCTCCCAATTCCACTAGGCCTCAGTTCGTTGCCACGGTTCCCGGTCGTGTCTGTCTTCAAGATTGGTACCGGCATGTTCACGGTTGCTTCCCCCAGCCTACTGGCAGGTTTGTAGGGGAATCGTAACAGTCGGTTGCCGGTTTTCTGTAGAATTTGGGCCTATTCTGCAGGAGCTCATGAAATGTGCTTCCATTCAGTTTGCCTGCTTAACTCCGCCCCAGTCTTGATGTTTTTATTTTAGTTTATATGGGTAAATGAGTTCTAATTAGTGTATGTACATTAAATAGGTTTTCCTACAAAGAAAAAATATATGCCTGCTTAACTGCATGTATTACATGGAACTGGATTTATATAGAAATACCAATTCTGTAGAACCATTGTAGACCTTTATAACCTTTTCTTTACTCTTAGCATTTGACTATCAAGGAATCTAACGATTAACTATGCTGCCGAACTACATTTGTTATTCTAATTATTTTATGTTCAGATGCATGGTAAAACACATGCAATGCAAAAATCCAGAGGGTTAGCAGCTGTTATTCTTTGTTTCATTGTGTATATTGTAATAAGGTGCATGGAATTGTCAGAGATGGGATTTATATTTCAACTTTATGTTTGAGAGAGTGGTATGTTATCCTTCCCAGCAGTTTCTAAACAACTGCAAAGCAAAGAGGAAACATACAGGCCTGGAGTTAAAATTAACTCTAATCTTTCCTCAGCCGCAAGTTAGCATAATTATTAGCAACCTAAAGAGGCACTCCTGGCAGCTAAACAAGTTACGCTTAAATGGACACTATAGTCACCAAAACAACTTTAACTTAATAAAGCAGTATTTGTGTATTTATCATGGCCCTGCAGTCTCAATGCTCAATTTTCCTGCCATTTATGAGCTAAATCACTTATGTTTCTGCTTATGCAGCCCTAGCCACACTTCCCCTGACAGTGACTGACCCAGCCTGCACAAAAATAAAATGGTTTTGTTTTCAATCCTCTTTCTTCTTCTTGTTGGGTGGCTCGTCGTGGTGTTACTATACATATATATTATAATTCTTGTGTGTATCATTTACAAACATCAATACGCATCAGACTTACCTTTTCTTTAGTTTACAATTAGTGCTTACAATTATTAATATATAATAAAACAACAAAGGATGTTGGAGGATGATGGACATTCAACAGCAAATGGTAATTGCTGAACTCAGGAAGGGAGAGATAGAGTATTTGTCCTTAGAACCAAAGAAGTTCTTCTTAAGCCACCCCCAACATTGCACTTAAATAAAGGATGTATTTGACAAAACTTTTCTTTGTGTAGTTAAAGCAATCAAATGAGAACATTGATATGATTCCTACTGGTTCAGAACCACATTCCAGAATTCTCAGATAAAGAAAGCCCTTCGGACCATCTGTTACTTACACACAATCCAAACACACATAATAAAATATAAAAAAAATTCTACATGTGCTATGTTTTCAAATTTAATTGCAAGTGAAACCAGCAAATGTGTTTCAGACCTGGCTTAGTCTATAAGTAAATACTAATAATTTGGTGCTCACCGAGACAGACAAGTGGTAAGAAGTTAAACCATTCTAAAACATTATAACTACTTACACAGATGGGTTACTACTGCCCATACCCAATATTATTTAGATCTAGTGACAATCTGTTGTAATTAATTGTGAATGTTTTCTGTGCAAGGTTCTTTGCTTAAGCCACGCAGTGTTAAAGAAGATTCCTAGCAGGAGCTTCTAGCTCTAAGAGATGAAAAGAAGAGTTAGGGAGCATTGCCCCGCAGAACCCAGGTAAGAAATAGTTTGACTACTGTAATGGATATGGTGTTTGGAACGTAACTTTAAAGATTCACTTTCACCGTTCCTGGTGCTGCAATGGGGAAACAAGAGATATCTCATTCTTGTAATCTCTTAAGGTGTTTCCCTTCAGGTCAAGGAGCTATCATAAACATTGTCTTTATTTGCTCTTTGACTCTGTCCTTTCCTTTGCCTCTTACATAGAACCTATCATCAAATCCTGTCCTATAAACCTTAAAAACATGTTCTATGTTTGCCCCTTTCTTACTTAGGACATGACCAAAATGCTTTTAAGTGAACAGATTTGGATGACAACACAATTGATAATGCAATTAAAAGGCTGTATTTATTTGGAGCCAGAGAACATAGCAAAAACATCAATCACTGCTCTATGTTACCCTTTAGAAAGGTTGAAGCACTGGTGGCTGTATGTCAAGTCAGAAAGCTTATCAATGTCCCTCCTAGCTAACCTAGGAAAAGTCTCCACCTCAGGAGAATTTGGAGGCTGATATTTGTTTTTGCTTTACAATTGGTAGGAGTTGCTTGAAAATCACAATACACTTATTGCCTTATTTACTATTAAAAAATACTAACTCTCACAATTCTCAAACCTCAGCCCTCTCTCAGTCTCTACCTTGACTTCCTGTTTAATTTAAGGTTGTGTTTAAAATCCTTATGCTTACTAACAAAGCTCTCCATAACTGTGCTCCTGCTTATATATCCTCGCTCATTGGCATATGTTCCAACCTGGCCTTTTGCTCCAACAACAACCTGTTCTTCTACCTACACTTTAGACTCACACCTGCAGAACTTCTCCAGGACTACCCCTTCCTAATAAAATGCCCTCTATCACCACCTTCGACTCTCCCTGTCTCTGTAGTCCTTCAAAAATACACTGTATTTTTATTTCTTATTCTTCATCATGCAAGCATTAGTTAACAAAGTAAAGGCTGACATGGCTCTCTGCTATGCCCTAATTTATAGTCATTGCCAGGGCCGGTGCAAGGATTTTTTCCGCATCAGGCAAACAAAAATGTGCCGCCCCCCCCCTCCCCCATATGTTTTGCTCACCATGTGACATCACAATGCCCCACCCATGTGATCTGCCATATGGACCAATGCCAGTTCTGCACAAAGTGTCTTATCTGAAAAGGCAGTGTGTTTACATTAAGAAACCTGCAGGCACAGGCTATAGACACCAGAACACCACTACATTGAGCTGTAGTGGTTCTTGTGACTATAGTGGCCCTTTACTGTGAGGTAAATTAGAGATTAGTGCCACTAATAATATATTGGATTGCCTACTTACCACCAGATGAGGACAAAAGTATGATTATGGGCTCCGGCTCTAGTCTGGCTCCACAGGTCTGGTGTAGAAGAGGCTCTCTGGAGACTGTTTGTAACAGTGCTCACAACAAGTAACAGGAAGCAGCTCCATTTTTCGGGCCCCTTACACAGCTCAAGGTCTGGGCCCCCAGGGTCTGACAGTGAGTATGCCTACAAGGCCCGCCCTTAAGTCCACCTACATGGCGCACCCATGTGTTCGCTCACAGGGAGTGGAGTGTATGTGTGTAGGGGATGTGTTATGTGTTATTGTAGAGGATGTAATTTGTGTGTGTTCTTATGTAATGTAGTGTATAGGGATACCAATTTGTGTAAGGGATGTAGTGTGTGTATAGGGGATGCAGTGTATGTTTGTGTGTAAGAAATGCATTGTGTGTTTCTGTGTGTGTGTGTGTGTGTGTGTGTGTGTGTAAGGGATGCAAGGTGTGTTTCTGTGTATGTAATTTAATACAGTGTGTGTCTGTAAGGGGTGCATTGAGTGTGTGTAAGAGATGCATTTATTTCTGTGTGTGTAAGGATGCATTGTGTATATGTGTAGTGTAAAGGGTTTGTGGGGTAGGATAGGGGCTGAGATGGGAGCAGCTCTTTATTTGTTTATTTTTATAGTGCTCTTCCCTCCTGTTCCTCAGTGTTCTCCCCTCCTGTCCCATAGTGCTCTCTCCTCCTCTCCTGTCCCTTAGTGCTCTCCCTTGGCCCCCTGTCCTTTAGTGATATTCCCTCCCCTCCAGTCTGTTAGTGCTCTCCCCACCCATCCTGTCCCTTAGTGATCTCCCCTGTTCCTTAGTGAGCTCCCTTACCCCTCTGTCCCTTAGTGCTCTCTCCTCCCCTCCCCTCCCCTCCCTTAGAGCTGTCCCCTCCGTCCTTAGAGCTCTCCCCTGCCCCTGTCTATTTGTGGTCTCTCCCCTCTATTCCCTGTCCCTCAACGTTCCTCTCCCCCATTGTCTCTTAGTGGTCTCCCCACCTCTTAGTGGTCCTCTCCAGTCCCCCATTGGTGGTCCTCTCTCTCTCCCCTCTTTCCTCCCTTAGTGGTCCACCTTCTCCCCCCCTTTAGTTGTCCTTCCTCTCCCCCTCTCTTAGTGGTCCTCCTCCCCCAACCCCTTAGTGGTCCCCCCTCTCACCCAACCCCTTAGTGATCATCCCTCTCCCCCCCACTTGGTGGTCCTCCCTCTCCCCAACCTCATAGTGGTCCTCCCTCTCCCCCTCTAGTGGTCCTCTCCAGTCCTCTCTCCTCCCCTTAGTGGTCCTCTCCCCAACCCCTTCGTGGTCCTCGCCAGTCCTCCCACTCCCCCCCCTTAATCGATTGGTGGTCCTCCCCCTCCTGCCTCCCCTCTTAATGGTCTGTTGTGTCTCCTACCTATGTAGCGTGGCCGGGTGGCGCGGACTTAGTGAGCACTTCCTGTCAGTCCGCTGGCGTCCAGGTACAGGAAACAGAAGCTCCTCTACCGCGGTCCACACCACCCGGCCATGCTACATTGAGTGACTGGCAGGGGGGAGCGCTGTGCGCTTCTCTCCTGCTGGTCACTCAAATCTGGCACCCCTGGGCCGATGCGCAGTAGGCGACTGACTAAGTCGCCTATAGGACGCGCCAGCCCTGGTCATTGCCTGTTAAAGTACAAGGTTGTACCCAGAAAAATATGATCTCAATTTTACATGTTAAACCCCAACCCCAAAACCCCAACTTTCAGTGGTTTCATTGGGAAATTAATTATCCCACAGTATCAAAACTTTGTGAGGATTTGTGCATGCCTCTTGCAGTATGCACTATGTAGTCAAACTGCAATGACATGTCTGACATGTATAAATTGTATGCGTTTACACTGACTGGATCATTGCCCAGATGCTTTAAAATCCATTATTAGCTATGTATAATATATATAATTTGACATTCTCTTCCCTCTGGGTGGTATTTTTGTGTATTTCTAATTCATGTGTCCTGTGTCAGAGGCCTAAGAATCTGAGGGTTCTGTGCAGTGTCTTAGCTGTTCCTAGAACTGCACTCTTCTGGACAGCACTCTCAGATGTCCCACCTGGAATCTGCTGAATATTCCCTCACTAGAGACGTTACAAGGTTATGTGGTGCCTGAGGGCAGGTCGTCCCAATTAAACTCCTCCCAACTAAAATGATTATCTGGCACTCAAAGCTCACCCACACACCAGCACCTGACTTTTCCATATACTTACTGGCAAATACTAACTCACATATGCATATATTTACTGACACACACACAGACCTCTCCTGCAGCTCCTGTCAGCTCCCTTCTCCTCCGCGCCGGTCCGGTCAGCTCCCCTGTCAGCTCCCAGTGTAAGTCTCGCGGCCGCGCTATCACCCCGCGGCTCTCGCGAGACTTACACTGTGAGCTGACAGGGGAGCTGACCGGACCAGCGCGGAGGAGAAGGGAGCTGACAGGAGCTGCAGGAGAGGTAAGTAAACGCTTCCTACCAGCCCCCCTCCTACACAGCCTCTTGTCTGTATTATGGCAATGTAAATTGCCATAATACAGACATTGACTCGAGTATAAGTCGAGTTGGGGTTTTTCAGCACAAAAAATGTACCGAAAAACTCGACTTATACTCGAGTATATACGGTAGTTTCTAAGTCTTGATATCCATGTTGGCCATCTCTTTTCTTGGAAAAGTTACCATCCCAGCTATGCACCTGATGACTGGTAGGGCATATGTGTATATAGCATGGATCTTGTTCTTGCCATTGAGCTGGAACATAAGGACCTGTCTGACTCTGTGGAAGTAACTGGGGATATCCCCATGTACTTGTAGCTGTTTTCTACCTGTGGTAATTGTACTTGTTTTCTACATTTTCTACTTGGCCTTCAGGCACTCCCACGCTTCAGTCCTGAACATTTTCTCTCTTTTTGGTATCATTCTCCCACATGTATCCAAAACCAAATTACATTCTGGTGTCCTTGCTATATATCTTAGTTAGGAGGATCAGTAAGTCAATATCCCAGCTTGATATCATCCATGTAAAGGAGGTGGTTGATGGTAGCATCACTCTTGAACCTGTATCCGTATCCACTCTTTATGATGAACTGGCTAAAGGGATTAAGACCTGTGCAGAAGAGCATCAGGGATAGCACCTCACAATGGTAAACAACACATTTCATGTTCACTTGTGTAATTGTACTGGAATTGTCTTCTAGTGTTGTTTTTCACTTGCCCTTTGTGTTTTTGATAAAGGCTCGTAGCGTTAGGTTGAACCTGTATAAAGCAAAGCATTCCAGTATTCATGTGTGTAAAATTGTGTTGTAGGTTTTCTTGTAGTCAGTCTTGGCTGTGTACAGATTGGCAGATTAGTCAATCTAGACTTGAAATTTTGTGTGAGTGTTTGGTCTAGCAGCAGCTGGTGTTTTGAGCCTCTGATGTTGTTTCCAATCCCCTTCTCCAGTATTGACTCATATGTCCATCGATATTGGAGGCTATTATGCGTGACAACCTTCCATGTTGTCAGGAGACAGGTGATTGGCCAGTTGTTAGAGGTTGCTGTTTCTTGTGAGGGTCCTTTATGACCAGTATTGTTCTAACTTGTGATAGCCAGTTAGAGTGGGAGCATATTGCCTGTAGCTAGTTCATTTATGCTGCTAGGCTTTCATGCAGCATTGTTATTTTGTTTGTTTCTTTTTAGCCATTAAGTGTGGATCATATCAGGTCTTGATGCTTAACAACTCTTCATGTGGGCTACTCATTGTTGAATATCTCTTACTGTGATGGTGACTGGTTTATGTTCTGAGAGCATGCAGTAGTCTGCCTTCAGGTCTAATAGCCACTGGGCCTTGATGTTATGTGACACTTCTTTCTACCAAATGTTCTTCCAGGACTGTTCAGTATCAGCTCTGAGTGGTTTTAAGGTGGACATGTTGTTACACTGCATCTGTGAGTACACCTTGGATCATTCTTTGGTAAACAGGGCATGTATTATCTCAGCCTTTGCTTCTCTGGTGTATATATTCAGTCTGGTTTCCAGTACTGTCGCTTTTGCTTGGATGTTTCCAGAGCATCTGGTATGGCCATATCCTTGTATTTCCTTCTATGGATCTGTCATTAATTATTCTACCTCAGTGAAGTTGATCCAACTTACAAGCATCCTTAGTCTTCGCTTCCAATCTTAGTCTCCATGGTGGGCATGGTTTCTCTTTCAACCTAATCCTGTAGTCAAACATTTGGACATTCCGCATACATGAGCTTTTTGATCTCTGTGATGATGTTGGTTGGCATTGTAGAGAGTGCTTGAATATCCACTGCTATCATACTTTCTGGTGTCAATTTTCCAGTATGCTTTGGTAGTCTTGTCCGGTGGTTAAGAACTGTTTTTCTTTGATCATCTCTCTTAAATCTGTAGTTATACCATATTAGGGGACAGACGCAGGTTGACAATATTCCATAAATTTATGTGTTGGCATGGTAGTTACTTCGTCCTTATGGGTCATGTATGTTCTTTTGTGTAGTCTGTCTAATTCCAGTTCTGACACTAGCTTCCTCTTGACTGTGTGTCACCATTGTGTAATTATTTTGGTTTCAGCCTTTTATTCATCCATAGTTCCCACAAATGTCTCATGTAGTCCCTTGCCTTGTGTCTACTGTTGCAGTATCAGTCAAGTAGGTCTAGGTCAGTGATGGCGAACCTTTTTGAGCCCGAGTGCCCAAACCGCAATACATGCCAACTTTTTTTTCCTTAAAGTGCCAACACGGCAATTGCATGTGTGTGGGGGGGTGCTGTGTGTGTGGGGGGGTGCTGTGTGTGTGTGTATGGGGGGGGTGCTGTGTGTGTGGGGGGGTGTTGTGTGGGGGGGTGTGTGTGTGTATAAGGGGTGCTGTGTAAGTGTGTGGGGGGTGCTGTGTAAGTGTGTGGGGGGTGCTGTGTGCGTGTGTGGGGGGGTGCTGTGTGCGTGTGTGGGGGGGTGCTGTGTGTGTGGGGGGGTGCTGTGTGCGTGTGTGGGGGGGTGCTGTGTGTGTGTGGGGGGGGGTGCTGTGTGTGTGGGGGGGGTGCTGTGTGTGTGTGTGGAGGGGTGCTGTGTGTGGGGGGGGTTGCTGTGTGTGTGGGGGGGAATGTTGTGAGTGTGTGGGGGGTTGCTCTGTGTGTGTGGGGGTGCTGTGTGTGTGGGGGTGCTGTGTGTGGGGGGGTTGCTGTGTGTGTGAGAGGGGTACTGTATGTGTGTTTGGCTTGCAATGAGGTTTCAGAGGTTAAGGAAGTTTTTAGTGTTTTTGCCAATGATATACGGCAGGTTGCTTCGACACTGTCATTCTCTGAAGTTCTGCCTGTGCATAACACTCAGAATGACAGGCGGATGCGTATTAGGGACTTTAACTTGTGGCTTGGTGAATGGTGTCGGGAGCAAGGATTTGGCTTTATTGCTCATGGTAGCTCTGTTTGGAACGGAAATAAACTGTACAAAAAAGATGGTTTGCATCTTTCTCAAAAGGGAACAAATGTTCTCAGTGAGCAGTTCAGAGGTTTTGCTAAGATGTATTTAAACTAGGAGGGGGGGGGGCAAAAGGGTGATAAAACATCAATCCAATTGTCCCCCAAAACAAGGACAGAAGGTGCCTGTAGCAAGTGTGTTAAAAAATGATAAGCTTAGAGTCATGTCTACAAATGCTCGCAGTTTAGGGAATAAGATCCATGAACTTGTGGCAATAATGGCAACTGATAGTGTAGATTTAGTCGCTGTTACTGAGACATGGTATAATGAAAAAAATGACTGGGACATAGCAATACCAGGGTACTCTTTATATAGAAAAGACAGGGAAGGCAAGAAAGGGGGAGGGGTGGCCCTGTATGTGAAGGATAGCATAAAATCTAGCCTAATAAAGGTTAGTGAGACGAACATAGAGTCAATTTGGGTTACGTTAGAATTTGGTAATCACACAGTAGTTCGTGTAGGTGTGATTTATAGGCCCCCAGGACAAATTGAAGAGTTAGATAATCTACTAGTTGAAGAAATAGCTAAAATGACAATGAAGGGGGAAGTTATCACCATGGGTGACTTTAATCTTCCTGATGTGAATTGGAAAACAAAAATAGCTACTTGTGCCAGAAGCACACAAATTCTAAACTCCCTACTGGGATTGTCTCTAAAACAAGTCGTTGAGGAGCCAACTCGTAAAGAGGCCATACTAGATTTAGTGTTAACAAATGGAGATTTGGTATCAGATATTACTGTAGGTGAAAGTTTAGGATCCAGTGATCATCAGTCAGTGTGGTTTAATATAAGAACAGTGACTGAGTCACACCACACAAAAACAAAAGTTTTAGACTTTAGAAAAACAGACTTTTCTAAAATTAGAATATGTGTAAAGGAGTCATTATCAGACTGGAGCAACTTAAATGGAGTCCAAAATAAATGGGATTATTTAAAAGCTGCACTACTGAAGGCAACAGAAAATTGCATTAGGCTTGTCAGTAAAAGCAAAAAATTCAAGAAACCACTGTGGTACTCCGCAGATGTGGCCAAAATAGTAAAAAACAAAAAGTTAGCATTTAGTAATTATAAAAAAACCCAGAGTGAGGAAGACAGAATGACCTATAAGATTAGGCAGAAAGAGGCTAAGCAAGTTATAAGAGCTTCCAAATCACACACAGAAGAGAAAATAGCACAGTCAGTAAAAAGGGGGGACAAAACTTTTTTTAGATACATAAATGAGAAAAGAAAAGTAAAACAAGGATTAGTTAGATTAAAAACAAAAGAAGGAAGGTATGTAGATGAGGATAAAGGTCTAGCTGACTGCCTCAATGAATATTTTTGTTCGGTATTTACAGCTGAAAATGAAGGAAAGGGACCTCTGTTAAAAAAAAGGATAAATGAGTCATTTATTACACGTGAGTTTACAGAGGAAGAGGTTCTATTTCAACTGTCAAAAGTAAAGACAAATAAGTCAATGGGACCTGATGGAATACACCCAAAGCTATTAAAAGAGCTTAGTGGTGTACTAGCAAAACCATTAACAGATTTATTTAACCAATCATTGTTAACAGGAGTAGTCCAGAAGATTGGAAGTTAGCGAATGTTGTGCCCATTCACAAGAAAGGTAATAGGGAGGAGTCGGGCAACTATAGGCCAGTAAGCCTTACTTCAGTAGTGGGGAAAGTGATGGAAACCATGTTAAAGGATCGGATTGTTGAACATCTAAAAACACATGGATTTCAAGATCAGAGACAACATGGGTTTACTTCAGGGAGATCATGCCAAACTAATCTTATTGATTTTTTTGATTGGGTAACTAAAATTATAGATCAGGGTGGTGCAGTAGACATTGCTTACCTAGATTTCAGTAAGGCTTTTGACACTGTTGCACATAGAAGGCTTATCAATAAACTGCAATCTTTGAGTTTGGATTCCAATATTGTTGAATGGGTAAGGCAGTGGCTGAGTGACAGGCAACAGAGGGTTGTAGTCAATGGAGTATATTCGAAGCTTGGGCTTGTCACCAGTGGGGTACCTCAGGGATCTGTACTTGGACCCATTCTCTTTAATATTTTATTAGTGATATTGCAGAAGGTCTTGATGGTAAGGTGTGTCTTTTTGCGGATGATACTAAGATATGTAACAGGGTTGATGTTCCAGGAGGGATAAGCCAAATGGCAAATGATTTAGGTAAACTAGAAAAATGGTCAGAGTTGTGGCAACTGACATTTAATGTGGATAAGTGCAAGATAATGCATCTTGGACGTAAAAACCCAAGGGCAGAGTACAGAATATTTGATAGAGTCCTAACCTCAACATCTGAGGAAAGGGATTTAGGGGTGATTATTTCTGAGGATTTAAAGGTAGGCAGACAATGTAATAGAGCAGCAGGAAATGCTAGCAGAATGCTTGGTTGTATAGGGAGAGGTATTAGCAGTAGAAAGAGGGAAGTGCTCATGCCATTGTACAGAACACTGGTGAGACCTCACTTGGAGTACTGTACACAGTACTGGAGACCATATCTTCAGAAGGATATTGATACCTTAGAGAGAGTTCAAAGAAGGGCTACTAAACTGGTTCATGGATTGCAGGATAAAACTTACCAGGAAAGGTTAAAGGATCTTAACCTGTATAGCTTGGTGGAAAGACGAGACAGGGGGGATATGATAGAAGCATTTAAATACATAAAGGGAATCAACACAGTAAAGGAGGAGACTATATTTAAAAGAAGAAAAACTACCACAACCAGAGGACATAGTCTAAAATTAGAAGGACAAAGGTTTAAAAATAATATCAGGAAGTATTACTTTACTGAGAGGGTAGTGGATGCATGGAATAGCCTTCCAGCTGAAGTGGTAGAGGTTAACACAGTAAAGGAGTTTAAGCATGCGTGGGATAGGCATAAGGCTATCCTAACTATAAGATAATGCCAGGGACTAATGAAAGTATTTAGAAAACTGGGCAGACTAGATGGGCCGAATGGTTCTTATCTGCCGTCACATTCTATGTTTCTATGTTTCTATGTGTGTGTATGAGGGGTAATGTGTGTGTGAGAGGGGTGCTGTGTGGGGGATAGGGGTGCTGGCCGGGGGTAAGGGTGCTGTGGGGGGGTAGGGGTACTGCTGGAGGGTAGGGGTACTGCTGGAGGGTAGGGGTACTGCTGGGGGGTAGGGGTACTTCTGGGGGGGTAGGGGTACTTCTGGGGGGGTAGGGGTACTGCTGGGGGGGTAGGGGTACTGTGTGGGGGTAGGGGTACTGTTTGGGGGGTAGGGGTGCTGTGTGTGGGGGGGGCTAGGGGTACTGCTGGAGGGGTAGGGGTACTGTTGTGGGGGGGGGTAGGGGTACTGCTGCGGGGGAGTAGGGGTACTGCTGTGGGGGGGAGAAGGGGTACTGCTGGGGGTGGTAGGGGTAATGCTGGGGGGATAGGGGTGCTGTGTGTCAGTATCCCCCCCTCCTTCTTACCTTTAATGAAGTAGGGGGGGCGACGGCACAGCCATCCCTGGCGGTCCGGTGGTGGTAAGCACTGCAGGGGGAGGGATCTGTGAATCAGCTCCCCTGTCGTCCCGTGCGATGCTGTGTGGAGCGTTGCCATGGTAACGCTCGGCAACGCTCCACACAGCATCGCGCGGGAGGACAGGGAAGCTGCATCACAAATCCCTCCCCCTGCCTCCCGACCCGGAAGCAGAGTAGGCGCCTGCCGTTTCAGGCAGGCAGGTGCCTACTCTGCATTGATGGTGAACCTATGGCCGCGTGCCCACAGAGAGGGCCCGGCGTGCCACCTGTGGCACGCGTGCCATAGGTTCGTCATCACTGGTCTAGGTTGTCACTTCATGTCCATGATGGTTTGTTAGTGTGTGTATATGTGTGTGTGTCTACATATAAGATAAGGACAGGGACTAATGAAAGAATTTAGAAAATTGAGCAGACTAGATGGGCCAAATGGTTAACGGATGTCACAGTCTATGTTTCTAAATAGACACATAGTCCCACAGACGCAATACAAAATTTTGTGTAAAGGCTTTCTTAGAGAGTTACAGCTACAAAGGGTGGAGGGGAAACTTCATGTTTGTGTGTGTGTGTATCTATGTGTGTGTATATGTATATATCAGTCTGTACCTACTTATGCCCTAGTATAAAACATTTTATAGCTTTTAGCATCCTATATATTAACTATTATCAATTTTTAGTGTTAATACAGGGTTTTTACTTACAGCAAGAATTACATCAATGCCTAAATCACTGAATAAAATATATATCTTATTTAATGAGTGATATTTCTATTTGTAATGTCTCTATGTCTGTACAAATGCAGTGTAATTTCCCTTTTTTAGAGACTACTAGTATTTTCTGCATTCGATATGGAAAGAAATCCTAAATAGTGGAATTGCAGCCAGCATCTCTATTTTATACACACACACTGGCAACAAGTTGAGCCGCAATGACATGTCGGCTAATTACCAGATTTTTACTATATTCAGGATTTAAAGTCATGATTTTATTAAAGACACAGAGTTAAATAGTATGTTGCTGGGGCAAGAGCCAAGCAGCACACCAGCATAGACACCATTTCTAGGAGCTCCAGTGTGTGTCTGTATGGGTTAGTGTGCGTCTGTGTGGGTCATTGTGTTTCTGTATGAGTCAGTGTGTGTCTGTATAGGCAAGTGTGTGTCTCTATGGGTCAGTGTGTTCTTGTATTGGCCAGTGTATGTGTCTGCATGGGTCAGTGTGTGTGTTTGCATGGGTCGGTGTATGTGTTTGCATGGGTAAGTATGTGGGTCAGTGTTCGTGTCGGCATGGTTCATTGTGTGTGTCTCCATGGTTCATCGTGTGTGTCTGCATGGTTCAGTTTGTGTCTATCTGTGTCTCTGCATGGATCACTATGTGTATCTGGGTCAGTGCGGATGCGTTAGTTTGCATGGATCAGTGTGTGTTTATACTTGAGTCAGTGTATGTGTTAGTCTGCATGAGTGGGGGCTGCAAAAGATTTTTTGCCTAGGGCGCCAAAAATGCTTGTACCATCCCTGGTCCTTAAATTTACAGTGGAAATAGGAGAGGAGAAAATGTATTTTCTGTATTTGGCATTTTAGATTGAATAAGGGCATGCGTGCAATAAAACTTATTTTAAACCAACAGATGGCAATGGTTTTATTATATACTATTGCTGCCATCATCCCAAATGGTTGCAAAGGTCAACACATGAAGGTTTTATAAAATTGCACTAGAAAAGAAGATTTCCAAGAACAAGTGCAGCTTTTGAATAAAAAAAAAATGTTAAACAGCCAATTATCCGAAAGATTTGTTAGCTAAACCTCAGGATGAAATAGAAGACCTAAACAGAAAAGAATTGTTAAAAGAAAAATAGATGATGCTTAAATTTTTGACACAGCCTTTTTAACTAAATATAATAATAAATCCAAGATTATTAAAAAGGCAATTCATAAATAGTGGACAATTTTAAAACAAGAATTTTATATATATATATATATATATATATATATATATATATATATATATATATATATTACCAGAGAAACCCAAGATAATTTATAAGAAAACAAAACATTTTAATATTATTTTAGCACTGGTGTCCTCCCTCCCGAATCATGCAGTGAAACATACATTAGCTTATATTGATTAATACTGTTGTTTTTATTTGTTTTCAGCTTTTTAACCTTATTTTTATATGGTTTTTAGATGTGATCATCCTTAAAAGAATATATTGCTTTAATATTTTTTAACATTTTTTGTTGTAGTGCTGATGAGTATACAATCACCTGCTTTGTCACAACAACAAAAACAGACACATTAGATAACACAATTATACAGATAGTATGAAGACAGAGAGCTAGGATATGTACAATTGCGATGGAACAGCACAATTTTAAAGTAGAGAGTAAGAGGGCATGCTAGTAAATACTACATAACAATATGATAGTTACTCAACAGTAGGCATTCCTTCAGCCTCGGGCCTTTGTGAAAGCTGACATCCTCTGTCCACGGACTCGGTACCTCTTTGTGTCCAAGTCCAGTTGGAAGATCAAGGTGGTGTGTGAGATTTTCTTCCTGTGTGGTAGATGTCGAGAGGCCAGGCGTCGGTGAGGCAATTGGGTGGGTGCCCTGCATGAAGGTTGCCATCCGTGAGCCCCTCTCAGTCCGCTGTTTGGACTGGGTGGCTGTGGAGTATGCCTGCAGTTTGTCCCAGAATGCCTAGAATATTGCATCCAGCCTGCATTTGATGGAGTCCTGGTAGGGCCCATGTGACCGGCTTAAGGCTTTTGAGGTTTGTAAGAGGGCCTTCACCATCTTGTGTGGTCGGGACGCCGCTAGGTTTCAGCTGGGAGCGGTATGCAAGTGCAGCAGGGAGAGCGTGAGTCAATCCACCCAGTGGGGACCAGGATAACCCCCATCAGTCCAAAGGGGGGGTAGGAGTCCAACTGAGTCACCTCACCCCAGCTCCCACTCTAGTAGGCCGCAGCACAGCGTTCCGGTCTCCCGGCCACAACAGGCTCGAGTGAGATATCAATCGAGTCAGCGCTGCACCCCCGACGTGGGTAGTGCACCCCTGTAAGTGTTTTGGTTGGTAAGCCACTGATATTACCCCAAAATCTGCCAGTTAGGCGGGAGCTTGTGTTGCCCGAGTCTGCATTGCTTAGAGGCCAGGCTCCGCCCCCTCCATATTGTTTTAATATTGTTATTGGGATATGTTTTGTTTATAAAAATACATATTTATTTATTTTTTTGGTTATATACATAGACAAGACACAAGACAAAAAATTATATGGTCAAACGCAATAAAAAAAAATGCAACAGAGCAACGTTTCAACCTGAACAAAGGTCTTTGTCAAGCTTGACAAAGACCTTTGTTTAGGTCGAAATGTTGTTCTGTTCCATTTTTTGGTCCAATAAATCTGCTTTGTCTATGAACTCTGGGAGTGCCTGACGTCCCTTCTTCAATATACCATATGCTAAGTGTTTTTGCCAGTCCTACTTCAGTTAGCACCCTGTGGTTTCTAGGAATAAAGTGCTGTCCCTCCTCTCTTCCTTGGTAATATACGTAGTGATTTCATTGGAAGGCTGTGCCAACGTGCATATGCACCTGACTGCAATGGCACGAAAATTCATGGATTAAAGAGAGAAGGGGACTAAGAAGAATTATCTGAGGTTCCCCATTGGTGATCATACCGCTGGAAGGAACCACTGGTATTTACGATCCATGGGTGAACAGGACTATACCAGCTATATTGAACGGTGGGATCTTGAGCATATATTGGCAAAGCTTTTTTTTTTTTTTTTTTTTTACACATTTCTTTTCATGTGTGAAAATTTCTTTGTGAGTGTGTTTTTTATGGTTTAAGTTGTAAGAAATGTTATGTATTACACTATGAATTGTATTTTCCCTTTTGCACTTATTTAAGAACTAAGTGGGAACTAAAATATTGTCAATTGTATTATACTTATTTAAAAATGTCACTGGTGTCTGGAGCCCTTGGGTTTATGTTCTCCCGAACGAGGACAGCCGTACTGAGTCGTCGACTGCCTGGAACTCTTTTCGGCTAGGCACTTGCTCGAACACCGGTAAACATAAAATCTTACATGCGTGTTTAAAATTATCCACATAAGCTCAAGTGCATTTCGACCTGAGTCTTCATCAAGGTGAATAACAATGAGTGAAAGAAACAAATACCCTCCCAAAGTATCTTTGAGAAGTCCAATTTCATTGGGTTTTGGCAAATCTCAAATCGGCATTCAGTTTAGAGAATGTCCAATTGCATTGTTTGATGTGGTGAATCCCCAATCCTGTCCTTGCTTTTTGTAGAATAACCAACGAGGTAAATATAAAACAATGGGCATCTAATGAGAACTCCTATACGGTGATGGAAGCGGACATATGATCGTTTCCAATGATAAATGGCTCCAACATTAATTAAAGTTCAAAATGAAGTGAATATCGATAATAGGGAAAAGTGAAAATAAAATAAAGTTACAATTATGTGTATGGGAATATTTTATACATAAAATTTAGGCATGTAAAATAGTGTCAATACTGTAAAAGGAAAACAAATACATAGCTAAAAAAAGTGAAGAGTAAAAAGAGATATCTTTGGAATAAAGGGCTAAAACACATATCCTAAAATATCTTACGGTATACACATATAAAATATCCATTTGTTAAAAATGAAAAAGGAGAATAAAACCCAGAAATATACCAAACACTAAAATGTTAGAACCTGTGATTAATAAATAGCAATAATAAAAAACATCAAAATCTATATTAAGAACCATTGGGTTTAGTGTGTTCAACTCGTACATCCATTTCATCTCCCATTTGCTTAGATTTTTTTATGAGATCACACCTCCCTCTCAATGGTTTGTAACCTATTCTATCCCTACAAATAGTGTTAGTCCTGGGTTTCTCATATGGAATATATTAAAATGTTCAGATACAGAGGGTTTTTCCCTTTTTATATGTGCTCGCCTATCCTAGTTCTCTGTTTGCAATTGGTTTTGCCCCACATAGCCCAGTAAGGGCAAGTTAATAAATAAATCCAATTTTTGAAGTTACAGGTAATTGTTGAATTGATTTATATTTTCTGCTGTTATTTTTAAGTGTCCTAAATTCCAACACTTTTGTCCTGGTAATTTGATTGGTCTTACATCCTACACAATAACCAAAACTAAAAAACTCTTATCAAAACTTGATTTATGTATTATTTATGCAAATAAGTGAAAAGTATACCCTTTGCCTCTAGAAAAAAACACAAATAAAACGTCAATAAAATTACTCATGTAATAAATGCAACAGACTAAATAATAAAGTCCAATAATAGTCTGTGCAAGTCCCTTTGTTCCCGATGTTTTCTTTTATGGTGTTACTCCATGATCAAATAGATATGAAAATGCAAAGAAAAAAAGGGTAAATTAGTGATATACTATTTCACTACAAAAAGGGAATCCTTTGTAAAAATAAATTGACTTTATTAGAATCTTAGCTGAAAGCTAAGTATCAATGTAAAAAACTTCACATAAATTAAAATTGGAATTAAAACAAACTCCAGATATCTTTAAATGAATAATAGTAAGGCTTCGTT
The DNA here is from genome assembly GCF_036172605.1 of Pelobates fuscus. Classification (NCBI taxonomy): domain Eukaryota; kingdom Metazoa; phylum Chordata; class Amphibia; order Anura; family Pelobatidae; genus Pelobates; species Pelobates fuscus. Next base: position 148,402,257 of record NC_086322.1, read on the forward strand.
ATGATATGCCTACTAGTTAGTACAGAAAGTACTGGGTGCAGACCTTATGCTGTTCTCGGCGTCCCGAAATCAGCAGTTCAGATGTTAGTTTGATGGTAACAGTGAAGGTGAATGCTCCCCAGGCGCTGGCTTTCTGTGATGTGGGTTGTGTCCCTCCAAACGCGTTTCTCCGTTCCAACGGCTTTATCAATGGATGCGGACTTTTCAGGTAATTGCCGCTTTTATAGCGGACTCTGATTTTCATTTAACACTTAATCATAAACAGTGTTTCAAACTTCTGGAATTCCATAACAATCATTAATAGTACAATGTGAATAGTCTAACACATATTTTCAAATTCTTATTTGCGATCATGCTCACAATGTTACATTTTTGTTACTATGTGTCGCCATGGTTACTCCCGCTGGATACAAATTTAAACGTAACTGTCTTTCTTTCAACTATCATTATATAGACATAATTCACAGCGCATTTCTCCAATATACAGTCATGTATTGGTACACTTTTTATTGTTAGTGCTTACTAAACAAGGGAGTAATACCAGTGCACTAGAAATTAAATGTCTAAAAATAAATGTATTAAAAAATAAATGTATTAAAAAAATAGTATTCACAATCCGATGTTTTGCAGTGAATACTATACAAGTAGGTATAACTCTCTTCCAATTATTAATATTAATTCACAACAATATAGCTCCACAAAATACAAAAATGCTCAACAATAAAATAATAATAATAAAAATAATGTTAATATGAGAAAGAGAAGTAGTTTACTAGATACAATTATATGGGAAGTAGCCACAGTACAACAATACATTATTGACAATATCACCCCAAGAGGACTAAGGTTGTTTAAAGAGCCTGCATTTTCAATAGAAGATTCCGAACTAAAAGAAAGATGGTATGAGGCAATGGAAGACTGCTCTTTTGTCTTTTTAGACATTATAATAGAATGCAGGAAGAAACAACTGATAGAATTAGACCAAGAAATTAAGGGAATACAGAGAATCTTGGAGCCCATGCTGGAAGATGATAATTCACAAGAAAAAATTATGAAAATATCGGACAATGTTGATAGATTAGAAGAGGACATTAAGAAAATCAAAAAGAAGAAATTTGTAAGAGACATGGAAGACTATAAGAACGACAGGGTCAGAAACTTCCATAAGAAATATAACACGCAATACAACCATACCCACTATCAGGAGGAAAAGGACACATATGATCAATCGAAAGACAACTATCAAGCAAAAAGTGGGACTGGAAAACAACAAACAGCCGTAATCCAAAAGATAGAAGACCACCACAAAGATCATCACAAGAACAACGTAAAGAAGGAAATCCTAATTTGATACCAATCAATAGGAACAAAAGGATAAGTGAGAAATGGAAGAATCCCAACATGAAAACGAAAGAGGATCAATTTGCAAAAAGAATAACACAATCTACAGGATACACAGGAGTGAAGAGACAGGGAAAGCAGAATGAGGAAGATGAAACTCTTAGAACATCGAACAAAATGGGAAGGCATGTACACAGCAATACAGCACAGGCAAATGGAAAAAGAGTGAAAGAATTAAGGCAAGAGAATATGGTTGAAACAAGAAGACCTGAAAACAATAGTACTACATCCAGAACAGGCAATACTGTGACGACACAAGCAGAGATCCATAATCCCTCCAGAGAGGAGGTTTTTTTAGGCAAGAACACAAGAGAAATCACAACATGGTTTCACCCAGTAACGCCAAAAAGGAGAAAAAGAAAGGACTTAAATCCAGAAGAGATAGAGGAGGAAGAAGAGCAGGAAATAAACAGAAAAAGAAACAAGAAGAACAGCCAATAGGCATCTTCAACCTTGCAGAAATCACGCTATCCCCTTCGCATATCTCAGCATTGAATAAAGGTTTGAAATTCGCTCCAACAGCGCATGTCGACAAATTCAATACCATGATCGACATTAAGAGATTCATTAGGAAAGTCAGCATTAAGAAACATTTTGCACAAATTCAAGGCATACCTAAAAAAGAAGAAACAGTGGATGTCTTCAAACATAGCAATTTGAAACCTACCTCAACTTTCTACCCCTATAACCAAGTCTCAGCTGGAATGGAAATGTTTGAGGAACTTGTCACAGAAGACATAAGAAAGATCAAGAAAAATAACTACCAAAGAAATAATCTTACGAGAAAAGAAATAGAAGCGTTGGAGAACCTATCGAATAACGAAGAGATATGCATTAAACCGGCGGATAAAGGTGGAGGAATCGTGATTATGACTAAAGAAAATTATTTAAAAGAAGCATATAGATTATTAGGAGATGGGGAAACTTATGAAAAGCTACCCAAGGACCCATTGGAAAAGATACAAAGAGCACTGAAAAATATGCTTATACAGGCTGAAGAGGTAGGAATCCTAAAAGCGTCAGAATACAAATTCCTGGACATAAATTTTCCGAAAACTCCAACATTTTACTTTTTACCAAAGATACATAAAAACCTGAGAACACCACCAGGCAGACCTATTATTTCTGGCATTAATTCCATCACTTCAAACTTGTCTCAGTACATTGACCATTTCTTACAACCATATGTATTTGGAGTGAAATCACATTTAAAAGACACAACGCAGATGATTCGGGAACTGGCCTCTGTGGTATGGAAGGAAAATCTCATCCTGGTATCCATGGATGTAACATCACTTTATACCATAATCGAACATGAATTAGGGTGCAATTCAGTCAAGAACACCCTGAGGAGGATTGGAGATCTAGAAGAGTCACAAATCACGTTCATCATCGAAAGCATTGAATTTATACTTAAGAACAATTACTTCCTTTTTGAAGACCAATTTTTCTTACAGAAGAGAGGAACTGCAATGGGGACAAAATTTGCTCCCAGTTTTGCCAATATATTCATGGGCGAATGGGAAAACAACTATATCTGGAACACCCATTCATGGAATAAAAATATCCATAGGTACAAGAGGTATATTGATGACATCTTTCTTGTATGGGAAGGGAGCATAGAAGAACTGGATAAATTTCTTGTATACATCAACAATAATACCTGGGGAGTAGCACTCAATACAATCCACAGCACTACATCTGTGGATTTCCTTGATCTTACCATCTATATTGAGTCAGGTATCCTGAAAACAAAGACACATTTCAAGGATGTTGATGTCAACAGTTTCATCTTAAAGGAAAGTTGCCATCTTCCAGCATGGCTGAAAAATGTACCATACAATGAATTTAGAAGATTAAGGCGCAATTGTACAGACCAACAAGTATATACAGAACAGGCAGAGAAAATAAAATAAAATTTTCTGGCTAAAAACTATGATCCTAAGGAAGTAGAACATGACTTACTGAGAGTGAAGGATATAGAACGCAGTAACCTGCTAAGAGAAAAGGAAAGAAATGACAGAGTAACACCACAGCAAACTAACCTTTTTCCACCCATCATTCTGGATTATAGCAAAGAGAATATACAACTCAAAAAGATCCTGATGAAACACTGGCACCTACTAAAAAGAGACAGATCTTTGACTAGTACCATACCGGAAAAACCCAGGATAATATTTAGAGGAGTTAGGAACCTCAAAAACAAATTGACAAATAATCATCTGAAAGTAAACAAGAAGGAAGAAAAAAGAACAAAAAAAGGTTTCTTCTACTGCAATGAGTGTATTGCTTGCAAAACCAGCAGAAACACTTCATTGAAAGGAGTACATGAAATCTCTAATAGAAAAGTCAATAATCATAATGAAGTATTTAAAATTAAGGACTTCATCACGTGTCAAAGTGTGAATTTAATCTACGTACTGGAATGCCCATGTGGACTCCAGTACGTGGGCAGAACAAAAAGACAGTTGTATATAAGAATCAGAGAGCATATGCTAAATATCAAAAAGAAATTTATGCAACATACAGTATCGGCACATTTTGCACAGTATCATGGAGCAGATATGAGCCTCTTGAACTTTAAAGCCATATGCAAAGTAAAGAAACACTGGAGAGGTGGAGACCACACGAAACAGCTAGGCATACAAGAGATGAAATGGATATACAATCTAAATACACTACAACCAAATGGCTTGAATGCAGAATTTGAATTATGCCATTTTTTAGGATAAATAGCGATAGATAATAACCTATCACTTCCTAGAGAATAGTAATTGAGTCACTTACTGATCCAAAATCGTATTTATCTCGAATCATAATAATAATGATAGTGCCTCATAGGAGTACAATAATAATATATAATTAAGAGGTATAACATCATACTTATCTCCCCTCATGCAATTTATCCTTTTGCATTAATGATGGCATAACTCTATCTATTTTCCATGATCTTTAGTCTTATAAGCTGTTAGATTCCCTATGTGATAGGTGATCTCACTTTATAACCCCATCCCGCATTCCAGTGACAAAACACAACTTTCCAATATGTATACACCTTTAAATCAGAGAATATAGATTTGCAATTGTATCTAGTAAACTACTTCTCTTTCTCATATTAACATTATTTTTATTATTATTATTTTATTGTTGAGCATTTTTGTATTTTGTGGAGCTATATTGTTGTGAATTAATATTAATAATTGGAAGAGAGTTATACCTACTTGTATAGTATTCACTGCAAAACATCGGATTGTGAATACTATTTTTTTAATACATTTATTTTTTAATACATTTATTTTTAGACATTTAATTTCTAGTGCACTGGTATTACTCCCTTGTTTAGTAAGCACTAACAATAAAAAGTGTACCAATACATGACTGTATATTGGAGAAATGCGCTGTGAATTATGTCTATATAATGATAGTTGAAAGAAAGACAGTTACGTTTAAATTTGTATCCAGCGGGAGTAACCATGGCGACACATAGTAACAAAAATGTAACATTGTGAGCATGATCGCAAATAAGAATTTGAAAATATGTGTTAGACTATTCACATTGTACTATTAATGATTGTTATGGAATTCCAGAAGTTTGAAACACTGTTTATGATTAAGTGTTAAATGAAAATCAGAGTCCGCTATAAAAGCGGCAATTACCTGAAAAGTCCGCATCCATTGATAAAGCCGTTGGAACGGAGAAACGCGTTTGGAGGGACACAACCCACATCACAGAAAGCCAGCGCCTGGGGAGCATTCACCTTCACTGTTACCATCAAACTAACATCTGAACTGCTGATTTCGGGACGCCGAGAACAGCATAAGGTCTGCACCCAGTACTTTCTGTACTAACTAGTAGGCATATCATAACGAAGCCTTACTATTATTCATTTAAAGATATCTGGAGTTTGTTTTAATTCCAATTTTAATTTATGTGAAGTTTTTTACATTGATACTTAGCTTTCAGCTAAGATTCTAATAAAGTCAATTTATTTTTACAAAGGATTCCCTTTTTGTAGTGAAATAGTATATCACTAATTTACCCTTTTTTTCTTTGCATTTTCATATCTATTTGATCATGGAGTAACACCATAAAAGAAAACATCGGGAACAAAGGGACTTGCACAGACTATTATTGGACTTTATTATTTAGTCTGTTGCATTTATTACATGAGTAATTTTATTGACGTTTTATTTGTGTTTTTTTCTAGAGGCAAAGGGTATACTTTTCACTTATTTGCATATCATTTACTCAATAGGTTGTCAGGTTTCCTATTATATATACCCTCCTCCTTAGAAAATTAAGTAGCGCTCCACTTTTTGCACACTATTATGTATTATTTATGTTGATTTTGGTAATTTGGTCCTTGCAATTTAGTTGTTAGTTGTTAGTTGTTAGTTTTTTCCCCAACAGAAGGTAGTAATTCTTTATCCTGTTTTAGAATATGTAAATTTTATTCTGAGAATTGTAATTACATATAAAGGGTTTTGTTTACTCTTGTGTTTTAATTGGCTTTTTTCGTTATACTTAATATATATTTTCTTTCCATTTTCTACTATTGTGTATTGTGATTCTACTTTTTTATTATGCACTTTTTGATAGAACTGTTTTGTTTTTTATTTCAGATTTTTGTTTAAATGTATCTTTCTCTTTACAGTTTCTCCCCAATATGAGTTGACCCTTTGTGATTTTGTCCAAACATTGACAATGATGGCAACTTTCAATATGTGTTTTTGAGCAAATCTGATTGTTTTTAATAAGATTTCCAAATCTAACAGAATCACAATTTCTTTACTAAAATTGCTTACTAATTTTACACCCCCATTACTATAATTCGAGTTCTTTAAAAACTGTTAGAGAGATTATGTTCTCCCAAATGAAGAATACATCATCGATGTATCTGCTATATAGGACCATGTTCGCACTCCAGTCATGGTTAGATAAAAAATAACATTATTCCCAATAAGCCATAAAAGAATTAGCATAACTGGGTGCGAACTTGGTCCCCATTGCTGTGCCATTTAATTGTAAGAAAAACTCTCCCTCAAACAAAAATATATATATATTTGTTAAGATTAACATAATACCATGAAGAATGAAAGCTATTTGGTAAACATAATAGATAATAAGGACCAAATAGATTAAATTATTTGGGTATTATGTTAATCTTAACAAATTAGATTAATGACAATGAAAGGCACTGGAATAAAGAGGGAGCATCCCCAGCAGAAGTAATTTAATTTGAAAACTGGATTTTTATCCCCTGATTTACTTTTATAAACATAACTTCAAGCAGGGACACGTCATACTGCTTACGTTTTTCATGGCTCCACAGTAGTTTATTTTGCAAAGCTATAGCTGCCCCCTTCCACCTAAAGAACTGTTTACATATTTATATAATTGTGTATTCAAAATATTATTTTATCTGACCAGATCATCTAATCTCCAGTAAAATTATATATTCAATTCAGTAAACTCTGCAAGGGCTAGACAAAATATCTTAAACATTCTTCCATCACTGGCAATCCAGCAGAACATATTTCTCTCAGTGGTATTTAGTTCCTGTCTGACTAGCATACTTTTCCCCACAATCCTTTGTGATGTACTGGAGATATGATAAGTTACCCCGATCCTTTACTCTACCTCTTCTAAGACTGTGAACTACTTTAAGATTTCTAGTCTCACATCCGTAGACTAATTTCTGCAATAATGAACTTTGCCAAATCAAGTATTCCTTAAAGCCATCTCTTGGACATGCTACCTAAGATGTAAGTTGGCCAAAAAAGTATATACAATTGCACAGTTCCTATTTGTATTTTATTTCCATCTCTCCAGTTGCTCTACGCGTGTACAAAATATTATCTGATATCTTTATTTAAGTCAATAAAAAATAAATAAATATATAGCAGGGAATCAAAAAAGTGATTAAATTACATTTTTACATGATATTAACAATACATATCTCAATATTTGAAGAAACGAATGATGAATAGGGTAGATCCAATAATTCACATAGCTATATGCAAACCATTGAAAAAGACCCCATTCATTGCCTACCTCAAAGCTGCAAAGTAGGGGGTAACCCAGAGAAAATACACAGAAAAGGAGACCCTTGAAACAAGGGGATCCTGAGAAGCAACTTTGGACACGGAAAAGGCACTTGAATGCCCGGTAACAGGAGTGTCCAAAGTTGCTTCTCAGGATCCCCTTGTTTCAAGGGTCTCCTTTTCTGTATATCTCAATATTTACCAACCTTTTATTTATATTGGAGAAAAGTTAATTGGGGAAAAGAAGGTAAGAACCATTTTGCATATGGTTTTCTTTGCTGTGGGGTAGTATTTTCTTCAATTCCTTGTTGTCTTTATTTTATTGTATTTTGAAATCAAGCAACACCCCGTTTGTTCAAGCTCTGTGTTTTTGACCTATGTGTGAAAATATTCCTAAAGTCAAACACCAAGACTAGCCCAAATACATAGTCACAACTTGATGTGTCATAAGGATTTTGATTTTCTTTTTCCCAGATGTTCCATGCCAAATAAAAATGACTGAACCCCACCTAGGAGTTACAATATTCAAAGTATTAATAATACAGTCAGAAGATAATACTATCATAGCTTATTGTATCCAGAATTTCTATACCATACTGCCTTCAGAATCACACTGAACCTCATTGTAGTAAGCTTGAAGATATTGATTTTGGAGTATCTGTGAAATGTAACCATACTTCTTCCATATTTGGAGACAAGATCAATCAGCATTGTTGTAGTTAACCAAAAACACTTTGTGATGTAATATGATTACTCCCAAGCCTCTTACTTCATTGCCAGTGACATTAGGCCTCTACAGATGGCGTGACTGACTCAAGTCCAGAACATGGGTTGTGTACAGAAAACGCAGTGAGGTCAGGAAAATAACCTAATTCCAATGGAGTGAGCAATTAAGCCTACTAAATTTTTTTGGGTCATGATGTGTATTTTAACAACACAAATAATTTTGCATATCATCACCATTATGATATTACCAAAGGCAAATGTTATTATTAGCCATCATTTGTGAAGTTGGTGACTCAGACTGGGGTTTAAAGAATATGTCCAGCTCTGTTTCACTTATTCAAAGAGATGTATGCGGCTGCTTTGTGGTCATTAACGTAAGCAGTTCAATAAATCACTGATTATGCAACAGAAAACTTTCAAAGAAACATTTGACTGTTATAAAAAATATTTGGCTTAGCAAGTACTTTTACATTCCAAGATCAGATCAGACATAAAGGTTCTAAAAGCCCAATAACCAACTATACATTTGCACAATTTTGTATTTATAGTGGATATTACTAAAATTATCAATTAGACACATTGGTGGTCCTTATATCACCCAGCAACATATTCCCCTTATTGATAACATTTTTGTCACTATAGACATGTGAACTTTAAGTATGTTCCATAATAGAACTGTACACATTTACTTTTCTCTTATCCCTCTACTGTTTACATATGTAAATATACTCCCTGCCTCTTTTTCTCCTCCTGGAGACACAGGCTTCCGTTTGGCTGGACATGGGACCTTTCTGCATTGGTTCCAAAAGAATGAGCACAGTTTGATGGGAACTACCACTAAGCCTCAATACTGGATTTTCTACACATACCAATTTTTTCTCCCCTATTTCAAGACCTAGTTTCTTCTTTCATGAGATCCTCTGTCTTTAGTGCAGGCAATAAGTATACAGATTATATGACTGGATCACCCAAAGGAATCCTCATGGTTTTGTGGGATCTTATTCATTTTGTATTATTTGATGACATAGCACTTGGCACTAGGTATCTTTCTTATTTTCTTCTTTCCATTATTGTCATGATATGGCTATTGCTGTTTGATATTTCTTAAACTATTCTAGAGAAATAAATAAATAAATAGAAGTGATTGAACTAAGGACAGCAGCTACATACAACAATTCATGTCTGGGAGTGTGACTCTTACCAATCTCTGCTATACTTGTATATTCTGATTCTACCCTAAGTTAAGAAACACATGCCTTAATTCTTACCCTAGCCCTAACCCGAACTTTAAAAATAATGTAATATACATAATGTAGAAAACAAAGAAAATATTTACTTGCACACTATCCCAAATGCCTATGCATATTTAAATGAAGGTTTTTAGTATCACTCCAGTGGCCACTTGAGTGAAAGCTCACCTGCCACGTCAAGGCAAACCTTTTAGGCGAGTCCTACACTAACAATTCACTTTGCTGCTTTCTATTGTATGTATTGGAGCTGATGTGTACTATGGTCATTGCTGCCACCCCTCCCTCCCTTCCCCACCAACCTCTAAAGTCTCCTTTCACCCATCTCAAACCTCACCTGCCCAGCACTGCAATCTCCCTCTACAACTCCCTCCTCTCAACTAGACAACACGGCACCTCCTACACTTAAATGCTGCAAGCGCTCCCAATTATAACACTGGCACACCAAGCTGACCAGATACCTCCAAAAATGTTCCAGAACTGCTGAAAGCTGCTGGAGAAAGTCTCACTCTTTGTCTGACTTCCTTCACTATAAATGTATGCTACGCTCCTACAGTCTGGCTTTTCCTTTCCAAACTAAAACTACTTCAATACACTCATAACCACACTCTCCTGCGAGCCCAAACGACTGTTTCATGCATTTAACTCTCTTCTTCACCCTGTTGTGCCTCCTTTTCCCACCACGCCACAAGCATTGCAACTCACTTTACTGAGAAAATTTCTACAATCAGGGAAGAGATCTCTCATCTCTCTCCATCCCCTTTCCCCTAACCACACTCCCTCAGCTGTCCCATTTGCACTCGCTTCAGCAGAAGAGATTCCTGCTCTGTACCATTCCCCACCACCTGTTCCCTCAATTCTATTCCCTCATATCTCATCCGCACTTTGTCTCCTTCTCTTGCTCTGCCTCTCACTAAAATTTTCAATCTCTCCCTCTCCTCCAGCACATTTTCTCTACCCTTCAAATATGCAACCAATTCTGAAAAAGCCCAACCTTGGCCCTAATTCCCCGTCCAACTACCCCCATATCTCACTATTGCCGTTTGCCTCCAAGATCCTTGAGAGAGTTGTGTATGCGAGATCGACAGACTTCCTCAAATCCAACTCTTTGCTTGACCCACTTCGATCTGGATTCCGTGCTCATCATTCTGTTGAAACAGCTGTGACCAAAGTATTCAATGATCTTATCACTGTAAAATCTTGTGGTCACTACTGTATGCAAATTATTCTTGGCCTTTCTGCTGCTTTTGACACTGTTGATCACCAACAGCTTCTTCTCATTCCCCGTAATCTTGGCCTATGAGATAACGCTTTCTCCTGGTGCTCTTCCTACCTCTCTCATCGCTCTTTCAGTGTTTCTTTCTCTGGCTCGGCCTCTTCTCCCCAATCCTTCTCTGTTGATGTTCCCCAAGGGTCTGTCCGTGGCTTCCAATTGTTCTCAATCTACACTGCCTCCCTTGGTAAACTCATCAGCTCCTTCGGCTTTCAGTATCATTTCAATGCAGATGACACACAAATGTGTCTGTCCTCCCCGATTTCTCGCCACCCCTCTTGACTCGTGTCTCTGATTGCCTCTCTGATGTTTCCAACTGGATGGCTGCTCATCTTCTTGAACTTAACCTTTTTAAAAACAGAACTTTTGGTCTTCCCTCCTTCAAGTGTTTCTACTCCCTTGTTTGTTTCCCTCCAAGTCAATGGCGCTACTATCTGCTCTACCTCGCAGGCTCCCTCCCTAGGTGTTCTCTTTGACTCCGACCTCTCATGTCCAATCAATCACCAAATCCTGCTGCTCCATCTCAAAAACATTGTGCGCATCCGACCCTATTTAACGCCTGATACAGCTAAGGTACTTGTCCATGCCACTGTCCTCTCTTGCCTTGACTACTGTAATCTGCTTCTCAGTGGTCTTATATGTTCCCAACTTGCCTCGTTAAAGTCTATAATGAAAGCGGCAGCGAGGGTCATCTTCCTTTCTGCCCGCACCTCCCACGCCTACCCCCTCTGCCAGTCCCTACATTGGCTTCCCATAAGATATAGGACTTAATTTAAGATCCTGATACTTGCTTACAAATCTCTACACAATGCTGCTCTGGCCTGCTTACCTGCATTAATACACAATATGTCCCGTCTATGCTCTGCCAGAAAGCTACTTCTAACCTCTGTTTGTACTCCTACCCCAGATGCTAACCTTAAAGATTTCTCAAGGGCTGCACCATTCCTGTGGAATTCCCATGCCCTCTCTGTTAGACTTTCACCCAGTCTCCACTCCTCCAAAAAATGTTTGAAAACTTTCTTCTTCAGGAAAGCCTATAAATTAAACTGTGAACAGCTTTCCCTCCCCACACCCTGATTCCTCTCCTGCAAGTGTTATCAAAACAAAACACTAAGCCCTCAGTGAATAATATCCTAGCAACCTACCTTTCTACCCTACCTTCTCTGACACTACACCCCACTCCCTCTAGCATGTAAGCTCATTGAGCAGGGCCCTCGCCTCAATCCCTATATTCCTGTGTGTCCAACTCGTCTGGTTACAAAATCTTGTCTGTTAGTCCACCCATTGTACAGCGCTGCGGAACTTGTTGGCGCTTTATAAATAATAATAATAAAGATTAGTGTAAGAATCACCTAAGATTTGCCTTAATGTGGCAGGTGAACTTAAACTTAAACTAGAGTGGTACTAAAAAAACTCCAGTTATTTAAATGTGCATAGGGATTAGGGATAGTGCACAAACACCTATTTTCTTTGTTTTTTATTTCATGAATTGGGGCTGATGTGTATTATAGTCATTGCTGCCACCCCAGGAGTAATTGGGAATTTGAGCGCAGGATTTTTGTATAAATATACATCATGTATTAGAGAAACATAATCTCATTTTGCTATATTTAAACCACTCGACAGTTTGTCTTTTGCTTTACTGGTTATCTCAAAATGGCATTTTAACACATACACATTTCCTATAATGTTACATATAAAAACTATTTTCCACAATGTGACACTGTGGTAAGTTTGGGTATAAATAGTTAATAGCACTCAATCTCTACTGATGTATCTGAAACCAACAGAGAGTTACATTATGTTAACCCCAAATCCAGCTTGTCTGTAACTTGCTGAATACAATTACAGAATAAAGAATGGTCAGGAAAGCCAAAATCAAAATACCAGAAATACACAGAGAGTAAAGCACTATTGGGAACCATAAACTAGAACCACAACAGGGCAATGATTCATGGTGCCTTTTTATAGTTTGTAGCTTTAATTCTATAGCCACGCCCCCAAAATGTTTGAATTCAAACGTTTTGGCGGGCCGTGACATAATTTGTGTCATGATGTCAGCACATGCGGGAGCTGAGCCACAGCGACCGATGTCAGGAGAACGACTGCGGGAAATGTCACTCTTCTCCATCTGGACATCCACAAAAGATAATATGACAGTACAGTAATCACCATTCAGTTCTTCTCATAGAGAAGTATATAAATCAGTGCTTCTCTGTGAGAAACTCTTACTGTTACTTTGAGAGAGCAGTTGAATGTGAAAGAAAGAAAGACTATATTAACCCCTAATGGAAGCAGTGTTTCAAGTGTTCTTTATATCAAAAGCTAAATAAACCACTTTGTTCTTGATTTTTAAAGGAAACAATTCAAGAAATTCAAGATCCAATGGGCATATTCACATATTGTTTACCAGTTCTTCCCATGACCCACACAGGTTTCTCTCCTATGCTATTGAAAGTTAAAATAAGCCACATGATTGGAAACATGTGGAAATGTCTTGAATAGGAAGATCAAATGTAATTAAATCATATATTCTCTAATGCATATGTGCTTATTTAGAATGCTTCGAATTAGAAGATTTCCTTGTAGCAGGCTTAGGGTAATTCAAAAGTCAACTATGACTTTGTGTGGCACAATTGGAAAATGGCTACAATTAGTTTTTTTGCCTTCTTTTGGAAGAACAGCAAAATAGAATGGGTATCAAGGCTGAACTTGATAGACTTTGGTCTTTTTGCAACCTAGATTGATTTGTAACTGTTAGTTAAACAGATACATGGGGGAAAGGAAATTAGATACATGGAAGGACTGGGGGTAGAAGGAATGAGACACATGCAGAGGCTGGGGTGGAAGTGAATGAGACACATGCAGAGGCTGGGGTGGAAGTGAATGAGACACATGCAGAGGCTGGGGTGGAAGTGAATGAGACACATGAAGGTGCTGTGGGGAGGGAATGGAGGGGAGGAGATAATTAGATACATTGATTGGGTGGATGAGACTCGTGGAGGGGTGAGGGAGGAATGAGACACTTGGAGGGACTTGGAGGGAGGGAATGAGATGCATAGAGGGGTTGGGGGGGAGTGAGACGCAGGGCCGGTGCTAGGATTTTTAGTTACACAGGCGAAGATGCATTTTGGCGCCCCCAACCCTCATTAAAAAAAAAAAAATGCATCTTCACCTGTGTGTCTTTCCTCCCAAGCCACAGGCACACAGGCATCATTTTTCAGTCACACAGTCAAAGTCATACAGGTACACTGTCATACAAAGACAGCAATAATCATACAGAGACATACAAGCAGAGACATACATGCATACAGAGACATGCAGGCATACCGTCATACAGACACATACATACAGACAGGCATACAGAAACATACATACAAAGACATACAGGCATGCAGACACATACATACATACAGGCATACAAAGACATACACATACAGATACATGCATGCATACAGAGACATAACGTCATACAGACACATTCATATACACAGGCATACAGACACATACATACATACAGAGGCATATCGTCATACAGACACATACATACATACAGAAACATGCATACAAAGACATACAGGCATACAGAGACACACAGACACACACATACAGAGACATAAAGGCATACAGTTACATACATGCATACAGAGACATATATACAGACTGTCATGACATGAAGGGGTGCTGCCCTGCAACAGCACTGTCCCTTTAAGTGTGGGAACCAACTTAGCAGAGAAATAATTCTAGGACACGATAAATGGAGTAATAAAGAAAATGTATTAAGGAAAACCAAAAGGATATAGATATATATAATATATACAAAACAAAATATGACAATGCCACAAATATATAAATATATACAATAACCCAATATATACAATAGAGCAGGCAGAGTCCACGATAGTCCAGCCACCAAGTACAAAATGAACATCAAGGGGCAAAGTCCTAAGCAGGTCACACAGAAATAATGCAGCAAGGTCAGAATCACTGGAGAAGGAGTCTAGGCAGGAACACTGCAGGCGAACACTGGAACACCAGATCAGGAAACACAAGATACTCAGGATACTCAGGAAACAAGACACAGGAGACAGGAGACAGGAGACAGGAGACAGGAGACAGGAGACAGGAGACAGGAGACAGAATCACGGGAGCCAGGAAACAGCAGGTACAGGGTCAAGGATAGAGGATAATGATCTGACAGGGAGTGAGGGGAGAAACCAGAATATATAGGTGCTAAACAAGGGCCAGGTGTAGTGCCTAACGAAAGGAAATGAGAACAGTGCCAAACAGAAACAGTGGTGAGTGCGAGTACTGCACGAGGGCATGTCGACTAAGGAGTGTCGTGACACAGACATTCAGAGACAAACATACATCCAGTTACATACATGCATACAGAGACATACAGAAACATACGTACAAGACATACAGGCATACGGACACATACATACATACAGAGGCATACCATCATACAGATACATACAGACAGGCATACATAAAAATACATACTCACACACACACACACACATACTCGAACACACACACACACACATACTCACATGCACACACACACACTGACATACTCACACACACACACACACACACAAACTCATAGACACACTTACACACATACTGACAGACACACATACTGACAGACACACACACTGACATACACACACACACACCGACAGACACACTCACTCACACACAAACTCATAGACACACTTACACACACACTGACAGACACACACACTCACTCACACACATACACACTGACATACACACTCACACACAAACTCATAGACACACTTACACACACACTGACAGACACTCACACTCACATGCACACACACAGTAATTAATAAAGTAATTAATAATAAATTACATTTAAATGTCCCACCCAGCCTCCCTACCTGGAGTGCTGGCATGGGTCTCTCATTGGTGGTCCAGTGGGGCTGCTGGGAGGCGTGCGGCTGAAGTTGATTAGGAGGCGGCGAGGGAGCTCTCTGATCTCTCTGACCGGCTCCCTCGCAGGCTGTTTTCTGATGCCGCGGGAGCCGGAATATGATGTCATATTCCGGCTCCCACTGCATCAGCAAAAGGCGCGCGAGGGAGCCGGTCAGAGAGATAAGAGAGCTCCCTCGCCGCCTCCTAATCAACTTCAGCCGCACGCCCCCCAGCAGCTCCGGGGATCCAGGAGGTGACCAGGCAGGAGGGAGCACTTCCCTCCTGCCGGTCACTGGAATTTTGCGCCCCCAGAGCCGGTGCGCCCTAAGGCGGCCGCCTGTGCCGCCTTATGGACGTGCCGGCCCTGTATACCATGTTATGTTTGTAATACCTGTCAAAGAAATGCTTGCAACAGCTGTTGGAGCTGTGCAAGCCCAATGTTATTTTATGCACAACCAAAATAAAAATAAAGAATTTAAAAAAATAATAATAATAAAGAATTAAAAAAAAATTAAATATAAAAAAAAAAAAAAATTAAATATATAAAAAAAAAATTAATCTTACCCCCTTCAAGTGCTGGCAGACAGTTCTAAAGTGATGGGGATCTGAGGAGACTGCAGGCACTCCAACACTATGGGGAGCAGTCTTGCAGAAGAGGCAGCTCTCCCAAAGTAAGTCTGCTGCCGCCTGCCTGCAGGACTTTGACAATATGGAGTCAGGGGAAGGGGGAAGGGGGAGGGGGCGGAAGTCAGGCCACCTACTCGGCTCATCATATTAAACTAAAGTCCGCCTGGGCCTATCTCCCCTCCCCTTCCCTTCCCTTCCTGTTTTCTCTGGGCTGGCCTGGCTCCAAACGCAGGCGGGCTCCACTCTGTCATGGGCGCCGCCATATTGGAGCCAGCAGAGGGAGCCCGGCCCTGATGCATCCGACGGTGGACCGCAGGGGACTCTGGGGGAGTTGTAAGTCGCGCCCTCCTCCTGACATCATCAGGAGTGGGCGGCTCGGCAGGAACTTCACCTCCGGTCCGGAAGTAAGGGAAGCAGGCAGCCTCAGCAGGGCAAGGTAGGCTGCGGTATTATAAAAATCCGAATCCCTAGCCGATGGCTGGGGATTCGGATTTTTGCGCCCCCCCCTGCTCGGGCGCCCTAAGGCGGCCGCCTGGGCCGCCTTATGGACGCGCCGGCCCTGGTGAGACGCATGGAAGGAGAGGGCCAGGACAACAAACACTGACGCACATACAAATACAGACACACAGATACACATCCTGACACGTTCAGGTACACACACTGATGCACATACAGATGCACAGACACACAGATACAGACATACATACACACACACACTGAAACACATGCACATGCGCCCAGCCCAGGCGCGGCGGCGGCCTCGGATATCTCTGAGGCCAACGCTGCTCAGATTTTGGCTAAGTTGGCAGAGGTCCGGGGCTACCTGGCGGCCGAGATCACCAGGAACACCCACGAAGTTAAGGCCAAGATCCAGGCCTTGGGGGCTAGGACAGCGACGCTTGAGCAGCGTGTGGAGTCCACTGCCGTGGCCCACAACGCTGCCTCAGCCCAGATTAACCGGCTCTCCGCTAGATTGACTACAGTGGAATCTGCCCTGGATGATCTGGGGAACAGGTCCCGGAGAAATAATATCAGGCTTCGGGGCCTCCCTGAACAGGAGGGGGAAGGTCCGCTGATGGATGTCGTGACCAAGATCCTAAGGCCTCTGCTGCCCAACGTGCCGGACCATCAATGGCACATAGAGAGAGCGCACAGGGCTCTCAGGGCGAAGCGGGCGAACGATACCCGCCCGAGGGACGTGATTATCAAATTCCTGTTTTACCGGATGAAAGAAGCCCTCATGCTACGTGGGAGGGAAGGCCCTATCCGATTTGGTGAGGCGGAACTTACCTTGTTCCATGATTTGACTCCGGCTACCCTCCAAAAGCGAAGGCTGTGGCGCCCGGTGACGGGGCTACTGCAGAAACACGGAGTGAAATATGCCTGGGGCTTCCCGTTCCGGCTGCTAGCCTTTCGAGATGGTCGCACTAAAATTCTGCATGCGGATGGTGACCCGGTGGAATTCCTGAAGGGTCTCGACATACAAGATCCTGTACCGTTGATGGAGCTCCCTCAGGCTGAGGAGGTGCTGTGCCCCCTCCCACGCGAGTGGTACGAGGCGGGTGAGTGAGGCACACGGATTTCGGCAGGTCCGGATGCTCGGGGAGTCGGCTGGAAGGGGAGCGCGCCGGCTGAGAGCCCGGGGGAGGGTATGTAGGATGCGTGTGGGATGGCGGGTCCTGGGGCCTAGCCCGTTACGGGGTGTCCTCATGGGGGCTCAGAATGGGAGCAGCAGTTAGGGCTGCAAGGGTTGTTGCCGGATTTTGGCGTGTTTGGGGGGCATCCTCCCCTCGTTGGGTGGGTTAGGGTTGGATTTCTTTGTTGTTTTTTTTTTATCTAGCCGAACTGGGGTTGTTGTTTTTGTTTTTTTTTTTTTCTCACTGTCCCTCTCCTGTTATCTGAGGGCAGAGGAGCTGGGTGGGGTCGTTATTCCTTTTTGTGGGAGGAGGGGCTGTTGGGAGATGGGGTGAATGGGCTTTTGTTCTCCACTACTCCTCCCTACCGCTGCCTCGGAGTGGGCCACGGAACTTCCGCACATCGCGGCATTGACTCCTCCTGGGGACTGGCTTATGTTCATACTTGTGTTTATTCGGGGGGCGGGGGCGGCGGGCACCTGGCTATTCCACTGAGTGATGTTATTTTCTTATGCCTTGGCCCTGAGATCGCTTTTATTGGGGTGTGTTTGGGCGCCTGTTAGGGGGCGGTGGCTTGCGCTGGGAGGCTCGCGGGACCTGCTCTGCTTGGCCCGGAGGGGATCCTTCCTTTGGGCCGGCGGGGTGAGTCGTGGGGCACCTCGACGGAACCCCTGGTGGTCGGTGCTGTGGTGGAGGGGGGGGGGAGAGGGCGGTGGGGGCAAGGGGCATGACGACTGGGGCTTCCTTCTGTATCATCCCCCCGTCGGCGGGAGGGGGTCATCGGGGAGGAATAACTGTTTTATTGTGTCAGGGGGTCCTTTGTTTGGCGGGGTCACGCACTCCCGCTTTCTGCTCACCATTGGCTTTCATGTGACCAGCTCTCTGTCCCATAGTGGACCCTGGAGCTCCCCTGTACGTCAAAGGAACGGCGGTCAACACTTTTGTGTGCATTGTATTAGGGCGAGTTACAGCGCTGTGTCTCTTCTAGGTCCCTCATGCCACAGCGTTTTGCGCTGAGACCCCTCCCTCCCCCTGATTTCCGCTGGGACCCCCCTCCCCAGGCAAGCAAAAAAATAAATAAATAAATAAAAATTAAAAAAAAGGGGAAACAACAAAAAATGGGAAAAAAAAATACAATTAAAATATATAGTATTAGTTGTAGCAATGAAGTGTACTATGTTTCATGCCCTACCCTGGCCTTTCAGATTGCGCCCTTTGCTGTGCCCTTGATAGCGGCCTTGCTCACCCTGCATAGTAGCGCAGGTTATAAATATGTTATATTTTTTATTGTGATGAAGATGACACTCTAGTAGTGTCTTTATTGGCTGGTCCATGTCCCTAACATCCCAGGGGTCTTTAGTCTTTCTGGGGATGTTGGGACATCTACCCCCATTGCGCCTGGCAATAGGTGAGACCAGGCGATATATGTACATAGTGTTTGGTTCTTTTCTTCTTTTCTCTTTTCTACTTTCTCTGTTTTCATTCCCTATTACCCTTTTTCCTTTTATGTCTCCTCTGGGGGGGGAGTCGATGGTTGCCCTGTTCTACTTGTCCATGTTTAGACGTATCGGACTGCTTAAATTCAGAGATATCTTGCAGGATAACTCATGCCTGTGAAACTAATATCCCTCAATGTTAAGGGCCTGAACGCCCCGAACAAAAGAAGGCTTATGTTTAGGGAGCTAAAACGCATGAACCCCGACATTGCTTTCCTGCAGGAGACACACTTGCCGAAATCAGCAAAGTTTGCCCTCAAGGACCATATATTTAGGACCACGTACGAAGCCAGAGCCCTTAATAAGAGGAATGGCATCGCCATTCTCGTGCATCATAGATTAGCAAGGTTAGTACGGACCCGGGTGGACGCTACGTTCTGGTCTCGGGGTCCTTACATTCCCAGGCTGTACATTTCCTTAATGTCTATGCCCCTAATGAGCCAGCCAGTGACTTCTGGGCGGAACTGACGCACATGGTGCTCACGCTGCCACACGGTATTGTTGTGGTAGGGGGCGACTTTAACGCTGCTCCGACCCCAGCAATGGATAGGGGGCCGTGTAGGGGAGTTCCGCGGTCTCACAGGAGGGGGCGGCAGGACAAATTATTGCACACGTTCATGCAGCAAACAGGTTTGGTAGACATATGGAGGGCACAACATACTGACGATATTGATTATAAGTTTTATTCGTCACCTCACGTTACGTATTCTAGGATAGACCTCTTTTTGGTGAACTCACTAGCTATTCTCAAGGTCTCGGAATCCACGGTGGGTTCCATAACGTGGTCGGATCACGCTGATGTCTCCCTTACCTTGGATAAACTGAGTGTGGCATCCCCTTGGTGCTGGAAGCTAAATAGATCCTTACTTCAGGACCCAGGAGTCGTCGACGTCGTCCGTAGAGAACTCAAGGATTACTTCACCAGAGAAGCGGAGTCGGGGGTTTCGAAAACCACGGTGTGGGCGGCTCATAAGACTGTTATTAGGGGTATTATGATTAGGGAAGCGACGCTGAAGAAAAGGAGGAAGTCTCAACTATTAACGTCCTTGCTGGCAACTTTAAGAACGGCAGAACAACGGCATAAGTCGGATCCTACGCCTCCTAACTTATTATTGGTACAAGACGTACGGCACTCGATCAGAGAACTGCTTCTAGACAACACCGCGAGAGCTATCGTATGGTCCAAACGCAACTACTATGAAAAGGCGAACAAGATGGATACTTTGTTGGCGAGTTCCCTTCGTCCGTGGCAACGGGGTACTCATATCACGAGGATCAAAAATTCAGCGGGATAATATCAGACGAACCCCACAGAGATAGCCAAAGTGTTTACGGATTTTTTCACTAAGCTCTATAATCACTCTGCGGAGGACGGCGCGGACTCAGGTCGGGCCCTGGATAAGATACGGGCTTTCCTCTCTCGGCCACACCTTCCAAAGCTGGATATGGTCGCCTCGGCGGCCTTGGAGAAACCTATTACAGCTGACGAAATTGATGCAGCAATTTCCGCCTTGAAGAACAACAAAGCGCCGGGTCCTGATGGTTTTGATGGCAGCTACTATAAGACCTTCCGCGAGGAACTTCTGCCTCACTTGGAACCCTGGCTCAATGAATTGATGGATGGAGGGGCACCTGATAGGGAGATGTCTTTAGCCAATATTGTTCTGTTGCCTAAACCAGGGAAGGACGACTCGGCTCCGGAGAATTTTCGCCCGATATCTCTAATAAATCACGACTCTAAAATTCTTGCTAAAGTTTTGACAGGCAGATTGAACCCGCTCCTTACAGGCCTGATACATCCGGACCAGGTTGGCTTTGTTCCAGGTCGACAGCTTTTCGAGAACATGAGGCGTAATATTGACCTTATAGGGAGACAGGTTGCGAGGGGCACCCCGACACTGATGCTGTCACTAGATGCCGAGAAGGCGTTCGACAGGGTCAAGTGGGATTATTTATTCGAAGTATTATACCACTTCGGCTTGCCGGGCAGATTTGTAACTGCTGTTCAGGCTATGTACTCCAACGTTAAGGCGCAGATACAGATCTCGGGAGCGCGAGTCGCTCCGTTTCGCTTGAGCAACGGCACGAGACAGGGATGCCCACTTTCGCCACTGCTGTTTGTCCTCTCGCTGGAACCCCTCTTACACGCTATACGGGGGGCCCCGGGTATCAAAGGAGTTACTGTAAGGAATTCGCAATATGTGGTCTCGGGATTCGCGGACGATGTATTGCTGACGCTCACTGACTCGAAAGCCTCCATGGCGGCTCTTACTGAGATATTAACGGTGTACGGCGAAGTTGCAGGCTATAAAGTCAATTTGGGAAAATCGAGTGCGATTCCTATAGGTGTGCCAGAAGCCGAGGTTTCGTTTATAGCGGAGACTTACGTCAGATCAAAAACGTCAGATCAAATACTTAGGCATTTGGTTGACGGCGGACCCCTCCCAACTATATCAGCAGAATTAGATTCCGCTGATAAGACAGTTGATCACCGACATGGAAAATTGCCGATCTCGTGGATCGGAAGGATACACACAGTGAAAATGAATGTGCTGCCTCGGATACTTTTCTTGTTCCAGGCTCTTCCGGTCCACGTGACAAAATCTAACTTGGGGCCGCTTCAACAGGCCATAGGCAAGTTTGTTTGGCAAAATAGGCGCCATAGAATCTCTCGCAACGTTCTATATAGAGCAAAGGATAGGGGAGGCCTTGGCCTTCCGAACCTTTACTATTATTACGTGGCGGCCCAGTTGGCTCAAATAGCTTTGTGGCACTCACCCCCAGAGGAAAGGAGGTGGGTAGATTTGGAGTCCTCTATGATGGGCCAGGACCTACCTCAATTCCTTATGTGGACCCCTAAAGAACAAAGACCAATTGATCGAGTGGCGTGCCCGGCGATACACGGCTCCCTTAAGATTTGGGACTCTGCCGCCGTCAAATATGGCCTGACTTCTGCCCTATCGCCCATGACCCCTTTCTTGAGAAACAAGGCTTTTTCGCCAGGATTGTATCCCCGAGATTTCAAGGGTATTGAGAACGCGGGGTTGCAAAGGTTTTGTGAATTGTTTGAAAATGGATCCTTTATTACATTCGATGCGTTGCGGAGCAGAGCTCCGCTGCGTCCATTTGACTATTTTAGGTATCTTCAGCTCAGAGATTTTGCTAGTGATCCCCGGATCAAAACGGCAGCGCTGACTCCGTTGACTTTCTTTGAAAAGATGTGCAAAGGGGAACAGTTCCCGACAGCAGGGGTGTATCTATCACGAGGCAAACAAGGCATTTGCCTTGGGCGGCACTTGTCAATGGGGCGGCAAAATGCCTTGTTTGCCTAGTGAGAGATACATATTTCAGCTTTAGATAAAAGCTGTAAGAAGAAAAAAAAAAAAAACGATCAATCCGACGCCCCCTCGCACTTGCCACTCTCTCTCTGCTCTGCTCTGTCCCTGCTTCCTGATTAATGTCTGTTGCCATGGAGAGCAGAGAGCAAGCCGACCTCCCACAAGAAGCAGCATGCACCCTTCAGAGCCTCCTTCTATTCTAGCCGGGCAGCACATGCGGTCCGTGGAGGAGGAGTGCAGACATGCTGTCTGAATAGTTAAGCTCCGCTGAGCTGTGACAGGGAGAAACCGGGAAAAGCTGCAGTCTGTGGGGTTTTTTTTTTGGACTCTGCAGAGTGGGTGAGTAATTTAAATTTAACATTTGAATGTCTTTTTTTATTTTTTATTTTAACAGCAATAAATCCCCCATATTATTTTTTTGGCACTGTTTAAAGAACAAAACCCTTATTCCTATTGTATTTTATAAGTCTTTTGTAGTAATGCAATTTTTTTTCCTTATTATTATTAATTTTATTATTTAATTATAATAAAATGTAATTTATAATTATTATATAATTTATTTTATTATTATTTTTTTATTATTACTACTTTTTTTTTTAAAAAAAGGTAAATTGACTGTCCTCAAAAGTCACAATAGGTTCTCGCCTGATTGTCCCCATATGCACCCCCCTGTCCTGCACAAATTTAGTCAGGACATCCAGACATGCTATGTCTGTTGATTTTCACTGTCGCTATATCTGTTGATTTTCACTGATGCTATGCATGTTGGTTGATTTTCACTGACGCTACACCTGTTGGCTGATTTTCACTGACGCTACGTCTGTTGATTTTCACTAACGCTACGTCTGTTGATTTTCATTGACGCTACGTCTGTTGATTTTCACTGACGCTACGTCTGTTGATTTTAATTGACGCTACGTCTGTTGATTTTCACTGACGTTACGCCTGTTGGCTGATATTCACTGACGCTACGCCTGTTGATTTTCACTGACGCTACGTCTGTTGATTTTCACTGACGCTACGTCTGTTGATTTTCACTGACGCTACGTCTGTTGATTTTCACTGACGCTACGTCTGTTGATTTTCACTGACGCTACGTCTGTTGATTTTCACTGACGCTACGTCTGTTGATTTTCACTGACGCTACGTCTGTTGATTTTAACTGATTAAGGGGGTGCCGAGTTTAGTCTCGCCTAGGGCAGCAAAAAACCAAGATACACCACTGCCCGACAGGCCTCATATCCTGTTTGTACTCTCATTTAAGCTCACACACTCTGGAATGGGGGGATCTTGTGTATACAGACCAGTGGGAGGCAGACCTCAAAGAGATATTAGAGGGTGTAGAATGGCAAGATATTTGGGAGATGGCTGCAAAGTCTTCGGTTTGTGTCTCTCTGCAGGAACAATCTTACAAGACGATGTTTCGGTGGTACACCACCCCAGTGAAACTGTGCCGTATGGGGGTAAACCCAACGGACCTTTGCTGGAGGGGCTGCGGTCTTAAGGGAACTTATATACACATGTGGTGGGACTGCGTAGAGGCTCAGGCCTATTGGAGTCGGATTGCGGCTCTGCAGCAAGAAGTTTGTGGAAGGGAGGTTAAGTTAGATCCATGGGTGTATCTGCTATCCAGACCCATAGATAGTTGGACGAAAACGGAACAAGACCTCGTCCATAAAATAAACCTAGCTGCTAGGAGAGCGCTGGCGCAGGTGTAGCTGCAGAAGAGATCGCCTACTATTGCGATGGTCAAACAAAAAATTAGAGATACTTTCCTGATGGATAAGCTGACTGCTCAGGTCAGGGGGACACAGAAGAAATTTGATAAAATCTGGGACCCCTGGATAAATAGCACTGCGAACACTTGAGTTGGGTCAGGAAACTTAGGGATCCCACTTGCGTGCAGGGTAGTAAATGAAGGGAGTGGAATATAGTACCTTGATCTGGCCACAGGGAAAGCTCACGTTACCTCCTGAGGGAGACAGCGG
Source organism: Pelobates fuscus (assembly GCF_036172605.1). Classification (NCBI taxonomy): domain Eukaryota; kingdom Metazoa; phylum Chordata; class Amphibia; order Anura; family Pelobatidae; genus Pelobates; species Pelobates fuscus. The sequence goes on from NC_086322.1 coordinate 148,426,976, forward strand.
GGACAAAACGGAAAAAAAATAATAATAATAAAAAAAAAGAACATTTTCAGGCACCTTATTCCTGGGCACTATTCCTCGGCCTACCCCCCCCCCCCCCATCCCCTCTCCCCCCTTTCCTACCCCTATGTCCTCTTTCTCTAAGTCCTCGATCCTCCGAGGCGCCTCTTCTGCTCTTCCTTTCTTCTTTACCTCTACAATCTTTATTTGTTAATCAAGATCGCACATGCGGCTAATACATAGGGAACACCCGGAAAAAGATACGTGGACACGTCGTGCTTTCTGCACGGGGATTGGGTGTAAAGTCCCTAATATTCTTTTTGCATTATAAACACGATCTTTCGTTAATGTCTGTTATCAGTTTACTGTTTTATATATTGAAAAAACCCAGACGGGATGTCCAAGCCTCCTTTGGACTGATGTTTACTTTGGAGATCGGGGACATGCTGATACTTAGCGATCTCTGATAACGGAACTTTTTTGTTAATTTATTGTGCAAATGTAAAGTGTTCTAATCTCAATGTATGGGTTTGATTATGCTGATCGCAAAGTTGATGTATGTGAATTGCTTGAGATGTCTTGTACTGGAATAAATAAAGAATTAAAAAAAAAAAATTTTTGTTTTACAAAAGACAAAAAAAAAGTTACAAAAAATAAAAGTACTAATCAGTTACTTATATGTCTTTGGGAGTAGTCAGTCATGATAAATGACATAAAGTATGTTTTGGCAGATATGAATTGATTTTCCATTATGAGCAAAAACCCTTTGGGAGAATATTGGAGAATAAAATTTCCTATGTGATGTAGTCTGACCAGGTATGACCAGGCCATCTGGCGGATACATGAGTCAAGAGATTGTACTAGGAGGGTTTGTCTTATTAAACTCATATCTATTGTGCAGAATGATTTATTTACCTGTGAGCAAGATGAATATTCTGTTATGTGGAACAGGATTCTGCAGCCTTTTATTAGATTCATTTTCTAAAAATCGGTTATGTTCTGACATGCCTAGCTGTTCCTTGTTTGTTAGGAAGCTTTGCTATATGGATACGACGGTGTCCATCAATTTATTCAGACTCTCACATTTGGTTTAGCATTAAATATTGGTTACTTGAAAATGTTGAATTTTGTAACTACAACTGTGGCATGATCCTTGCCTCAACAATACTAGAACAAAGATCTCAATCTCTGGAAGCCCAGGCTTAAAGGAACTCTCCAAGCACCGTAAACACTTTAGTGTTTTGAAGTGATTATGATGCCAGGAGTGCCCTGACACTCTCCCATGATAAGGAGTCAAACCATATAAGAATGGTTTGACCTCATACCTAATATCTGCTGGACACTGCTCCCCATCTCAACTAGTAATGCCAGAGAGCCAAAAGTACCTTCTCAGGAGGCTTTTCTGACTTAAGTTTAGCAGTGCAGGGCTAGGCCACTAGTTGAGAGCATCAGACTGTTCTAAAATGATTTGACACTTTACAATGGGGGGCACCAGAACACTCCTGGCACCATCGCCACTACAATGAGCTGTATTGGTTATGGTGCTTGGAGTGTTCCTTAAACCTCTTAGATCTGCCAACATTGGCTCCAGATCTTGTGGAGAAGAACCTTCCAGCAACATTCCTTTTGGGTTCATGTGCCAGGCTAGTAGTTTTCCTATAAGAAAGCATTGGATTGGCTGAAATCTGTGCGGGTGGAATGGAGGCAAAGCCAGTGCCGGCAGACCTGCGCGGTGCTGGAAATATGGTAAATGTTATTACCTTTTAAAGGGGCTAAGGGTGTCCAAGCCACAAAGTTGTGGTTTTAACACTATAGGGTCAGGCATACATGTTTGTGTTCCTGACCCTATAGTGTTCCTTTCATTGAATTTAAAAGCCCCACTTTAAGATCACTACAATGACTGTCCATTGTCTGAACTAGAAAATACAAAGTACAAAATCTGGCAATCATAATAAAGATCCAATCATTGCTCATTCAAAAGTCCCTTCCTTTATTACTTTCTTTAACATCTTTTAGTCAACATACAGTGAATGGCTCCAATAATCAGCAAGGCCAAAGATCTACACAGGATGTCAAGATTTTGCACACCAGTCCGTTTTATATAGCACAAGCTAAAACTAGAGGAGGCACTAAAAACATACTTCTTAGGGTGTTTATATCTTCCATTGCCATTTTGCTCCTGGGCTCCACTATGGAAGATGTTATTACAGGTGGGTTCTTGTGAAAAATACAAAAAACCTATATGTAACAGTACTAATTTAATCAGCTTCTTTATAATTGCCACTGGTAACCAATAAACCAAGATTCTGCAAAGCACTCTGGGTACAGCTAAACAAATCAAAAGGAATGTTGAATTAAATCAAAGGCCAGCTGAGCTAAAGCAGCTTGTAATTGCTCTTCCGTTTCAATACAAAATATCTTCAAATGGGACACTCTGAACTATGTGTTTTAAAAGTTAATTTGGGTAATTTGTGTGAGTAGGTGAGTTCTGAACCATGTTTTGCTTCCTTAATTCCCTACAGAGGTAATTACTGGGCAGGAAGCAAATGTCAGAGAGCAGCTACAAGGTTTCCATCTTGTGAGATTTCTGTCAAATGGAATTCTTTTTTGCCTCTGTACCTTCATTCATATGAAATCTCAGTGAAATTCCAATGATGATTTATGTTTTGTTTATTTCATAGAGATTATGTCTTTATTAAAAGCTCAGCAGTGATAGTGTCACTTTAAAGAGACAGAAATAAATAATCTAAATTATGTGATATCCTATTAATGGGCCACTACCAATTATCACTAATAGTGCTGAGTCTTTAACGATAGCTTGCTCTTGCTGTTGTTCCATCACAAAACTTCAGAGCGCTCATTAAAAGAACACTCCAAATCCCTGAAGCACTACAGTTAGCAGAGGGAGTCTGCAGTGTACCTGGAGATATATATATATATATATATATTAGCTACTGAAGGCAGTCTTTTGACTGATCTGCATGGATGGCATGTTCTCTGTTAGCTAGACTACAAATTTCTTATTTATTGTTAAATCTCCCCGCTGTTCAGAATATTGTAAAGCACTGCGGAATAAGTTGGCGCTATATAAATACCAATAATAATAAAAAAAAGTAGCTGTTGGCATACTCTTTTCAAGAAGTGACTTATTGCAAAGGTGGCATCCAATCACAGTACCATGTTTGAATTCATTGAGTTCTTCAGACCCATTTTTTTCACAAATGTTTGAAAATGCAGATTGCATTGCTGGTTGTTTGATTTTACACACCTTTGGTAATGAGTCTGATTGAAACACTTGAATTCAATAATTAAGAGGTGTGTCCCAATACTTTTGTTCATATAGTGTATTTGCAAAAAGACAAGTTAGACACACAGGAACAGTGTTCAGAGCCTGCTCAAATGAGTTTACATTGGAGAGGGAGTGGGGTAAAGGGACACAGAGGTAGGATGTATTTGCTCATCATTATTATTAACATTAGAATTTATGTAGCGCCAACATGTTCAGCAGTGTATTGCAATATTATAAAGGGTGGGGATTTAACAGCAAAAGACACATTTTGACAGGAACAAGAAATGAATGAGTACTCTGCTCGAAGAAGCTTCCAGTCTATAGGACAAACTTTTCATGGTATTTCTTTCAGGGCTGCCCAACAGTTAGATCCCCAGATGTTGTAGAACTACAACTCCCATGATGCTTTGCATTCCTTTAGTATGCATTTAGAATGACAGAGCATCATGGGAGTTGAAGTTCTACAACATCTGGGGATCTACCTGTTGGGCAGCCCTGGCTTAAGTATTAGTAAAGGGTTTTCTATGATTTATGAAGTCCTCAATTCACTGTGTCAAATCGTTCCTCCAATGTATCATTAGATCTTTTTCAGAAGGATTGTGACTGGTTAATCTAAGGCTCTTTTTATTGAACTGTCAATGATAAATACTTTTGTCGAAGAGTATTGAAATGGTGAACCTGTAATCGTGAAGACATTCTTACTGGCTTACTCTCAGCTTTAATGTGTCATTAGTTATGAAATCATAGATAGCAATGTACTACATTGTGTTAAGATTGCGGATTGCTAAGTTGAGGTATGTGTATGCAAGTTTAAGGTGTGTGTGTGAGAATGAAGAAAGACAGACAGTCATAATTTTACATTAACTAAGTTGTTTATATACTGCTAATATATTCAAAAAATATATTCATAAACTTTGTAAAATAAGTGGGGAGGAGCTGGCGCTGCACATTCAGAATCTTACCCGATTTCCAAGTAACATTAAAGGTAGCTTTGAAAAATAAGACAAACTTTGATAATTCACCTGGTATTCCTCCACATGCAACTAGTGAAGCACCCATCTGCTCTCACACACATTGACAGCTGCAGTTACTTTACTCATTGCTCAAATACCTGAAACACTATCCGGACGTCCATATGAACATTCTCCTGTTCACACTTAGCAACACTTTTTAATAAACTCTCTTTTTTGGACTTTGATCAATTGACCCCTGTTAGCTGTTACCATTTGATGAGAACGTCAACAACAAAGTGATGAAACAATACTTGTGACCTACACAGTATCTGTTTAGGAAATCAATTTACAAAAGGATTGACCAGCTGTCGCCTTTAAACAGGGATGCATATCGACAAAGGATATTGCTGGGTTGTATTAGCATCATTACCGAACTGCATTATGACATTTTATATAACTGTTCAAAGGGAAAATCTATTAATTCCTTATTGGGATACAAGCATATAGGCCCTGGAGTAGGACTGAGATTTTTAATTGAGCATTCATCATTAATTTTTTTTAGCATTTCCCTGATTTACCCTGGTATGGTGAATTGTCATGGTTTGTATGATTAACTGGAGTGCTTTCACTCTAATAAGAAAACGCTCTTATATACTAAGGTACTATTGTAGATGAAGTGCAACAGAAGAGTTTAGTGTGAATTAGATCAAATTTAGATGATAAATATTGTGTGACAGAGACAGCACTATACAAACGAGTTACTCTGCATAATGATTGCTAAATTTACATTTTCATCTGAAGAGGAAAATTTAAGGATTATTCCCTAATGTATCTTGACTTTTTCAGGTAGGTATTCAAATTGAAGCAATGCCAATGGAAATGTATAGGTTAACACCACATATGCTTAGTTGATTTAGAGAAATGTAATGCCTGTTAAAATATAAGATCCAAATGTCATCATATTATAGAAACATTATTAATCTGGATATTCATTAAATACCAAACTGCAATTGGATTACTTTTAAAAGTAGCTAATTTTAGGATCTTGACCCACCATTCCGGGTTTATTCCCTGGTGTCCTGCTTTCGGGGACACCAAGGAACTGTCCCTAAAAAAGCCTAGTGCGAGAACATCATTAGACATACATATGCTAAACTAAAGACATAAGGAACGGGTGTGGCAACATAAAACAAACATTTAAAGGAATCCAAGAGACTGGGAATTCCAGGAACGGAATACAGGAATGAACCCAGAAAACCCAGCATAAAAAAAAACCAGAAAAACTAAACAAGAATTCTAAAAAGAGTACTGGATACCAGAAGCCAAGGCCAGACATCTGCGCAGAACAGAGCAGGATGCATTTTTTTTTTTTTTAAATTTGGCATAGATTGGTGGTAAAATGGTTGCATGAAAAGAGTAAAAATACCCCAAGTTTATTAACTTGTGTTGTTTTCTTTTAAAAATATATATACATGTGAAGGGTTATTAATAGATTCCTGACAGATATCAGTTTTTTTTTTTTGTTTTTTTTGCGTTAATTGTGAGAGAAAAATGGTTTGGAAATAGCAAAGTGCTACTTGTACTTATTGCCCTATAACTTTCCAAAAAAAGCTAACATTGGGTATTTCTAAGCTCTAAAACTATTTAGCATGGGTGTTTTTTGGCGGTTGTAGAAGCGTAACAGATTTTGGGGGTCAAAGTTCGAAAAAGTTTGTTTTTTTAATTTTTTCATTGTATTTTAGAATTTTTTTATAGTAAATTATATGATATGATGAAAATAAGGGTATCTTTAGAAAGACCGTTTAATGGCGAGAAAAACTGTATATAATATGTGTGGGTACAGTAAATGAATAAGAGGAAAATTACAGCTAAACACAAGCACCGCAGAAATGTAAAAAGAGACCTGGTCCTTAACGGTAAGAAAATTGAAAAACGGTCTGGTCACCAAGGGGTTAAATTCACATTGAATTCCAAACTATTCACAATGTCTGTCTGAGAGTCAGTTAGGCAATAACATTTTGTGATTAAATGCCAAATTAGATATTAAAGGGAAACTGTTATTGGAAATTACACAACTGAATAAATCATTGAACCATGCAAATAAAACAGAAATAAGTGGAGCTTAGGTTTACCTTAATAAACAGTAGTATGATATGGGTAGACTAGGTACAATGGCATATATCTGAAAAATCAAACAAGCAAATCTAAGTGCAGATGGTTATTACAAAAATAGATTAAGGTGGATAGAAAATGGGTAACTCACAAACGTAGAGCCAATAAATCACTTGGCTCAAATGGTTAGCGCCTCAGGATCTTCTAAGGTGGATCCAACACCCTCTTTTTGTCTCCACTTGATCTCCTCCTCCTTTACCCAGTAGTTAGGAATGGATAGGAAAAGACTCCAATTGAAGGTATAGACAAAATTTATTTGAATGATAATTATAATCAATAAAAGATAAAAAAATTATTAAAAATCCATATAAAAGTTCGTATAAGATCAGTCCAAAACGCGTTTCGCCAGTACCTGGCTTCCTCAGTTGGTATAATGCTCTCTTTCTCTTTTATATGCTGTTTAATTGTAGAATTGCCGGCATCTGCTGAACCGGAAATTGACTATGTGGAACGCATATATGGTTCGTTGGAACGCACGTACACGCTGACGTGCGTGCGTTGGTCATGTGATCCGGCTGCTCTCCTCCCTTATTGTCCGTGGAACGCAACATATGCGTTCCACTGCCGGCAGTCTTCACAATCGGCTGTTCTGCTTCTTCTTTCTTCGTGGAACGCAATATATGCGTTCCACATCCGGATTGCCTATTATCGGCAAAGAATCCTTAATTCTACTAGCCATTGGGTCTCAATGGACTCAGATAAAAATAGAACAGGAGGAAGAAAGAAATATGAGATCTTCATAAATAAAAAATATACAGAATATAAAACATAATGTATAACAATACCAATACTTCATAAATACTAATAATAAACTCTCAAAGTCATACAATAAAGGTTAAAACCAAAATGGATAAAATAAAATAAAATAAAAAACAACCAGAAGGGTAAAGAGAGCTTCTTAGCACTATCTTAAAAGGCTATAGGGAGACCTCTTCATAATGAGAAACAGGGGGGACAATTTCACTATCTTGAAAAAGTGTAAACGACAGGGGGAAAGAAAAACTTTTCAATGGATGAGAAGCATTTATGGCAAGAAGTGGCACAATTCGAAATCTAAATTTAATCCGTGGGGGACCATAGTATTAAAATTAAAAATAAAAGTAATTTCTTCTATGCCAATTTTTTTTAAAAAGTCTCCACCCCTCCAGTTATTTTTAACAAGTTTAAGTGCACAGAACATAAGACCTTGTGGGTTTTGGTGGTGACAGTGCTTGAAGTGTTGAGAGACACTATGTGTTTCGACTCCTTTCTTGATGTTTCTCACATGCTCAGAGATTCTGACATGGAGACATCTAATAGTCCTCCCTATATACATTTTGTTACATGGACAAATTAATAAATAAATAATATTTTTGGAGAAACATGTTAATTGGTCTCTTAACACAAACTCTTTATCCGAGATCTCATTTATATTTTTTATATGTCTTTTTTTATTTGATGTTTCCCTGCACGCAAGGCACGTACCGCACCCAAAAAAGCCTTTACTTTTCGTCAAAAAGTTGTCATTTCCATTTTGCTGTTGCTTTAAGTTACTGTTCACTAAAAAAATCTTAATATTCTTACACCCCCTATGTATGATCTTAGGTCTCTCTGGTAGTATTTCTTTGAGAACAGGGTCATCTTGCAGTAAATACCAATATTTATTGATAGCAGCCCGCACTTTCTTATTGTTGGCAGAGAAATTACAGATAAAGGGAATACTAAATTTTTTGTCTTCTATCCTTGTTTTTTTCCTTTTGTACGTTAATAGATCTTTTCGTTCTAATCTTTTTATTCCCTCTATACTCTTTTGGAGGTCTTCCTCTTTGTACCCTTTTTCTATAAATTGTTTCTTAATTATTTGAGTTTGTCCTAAAAAATCATCGTCCTTTGTGCAATTTCTTTTCAACCTCATAAATTGGCTCTTAGGCGCATTCGTGAGCCACGGAGGATGGTGACAACTGGTTAGATCGATATATCCATTACAGTCTACTTCTTTAAAATAATTTTTTGTAAAAATGTTTCCTTCCTCTATAAAAACAGTGAGGTCTAAAAAATTAACTTCTTTTTTGCTTAAAGTTGAAGTGAGACTGATCCCCCAGTCATTGCAATTTAAAAAACTTAAAAAAAGCCACGGACAATAAGGGAGGAGAGCAGCCGGATCACATGACCAACGCACGCACGTCAGCGTGTACGTGCGTTCCAACGAACCATATATGCGTTCCACATAGTCAATTTCCGGTTCAGCAGATGCCGGCAATTCTACAATTAAACAGCATATAAAAGAGAAAGAGGATACAGAGAGCATTATACCAACTGAGGAAGCCAGGTACTGGCGAAACGCGTTTTGGACTGATCTTATACGAACTTTTATATGGATTTTTAATATTTTTTTTTATCTTTTATTGATTATAATTATCATTCAAATAAATTTTGTCTATACCTTCAATTGGAGTCTTTTCCTATCCATTCCTAACTACTGGGTAAAGGAGGAGGAGATCAAGTGGAGACAAAAAGAGGGTGTTGGATCCACCTTAGAAGATCCTGAGGCGCTAACCATTTGAGCCAAGTGATTTATTGGCTCTACGTTTGTGAGTTACCCATTTTCTATTCACCTTAATCTATTTTTGTAATAACCATCTGCACTTAGATTTGCTTGTTTGATTTTTCAGATATATGCCATTGTACCTAGTCTACCCATATCATACTACTGTTTATTAAGGTAAACCTAAGCTCCACTTATTTCTGTTTTATTTGCATGTTCTATGTTGTGAAGGTAAAGGGATTCCTTCACTTAAGTGTTAGAGCTGGTTTTCACCTTACTGGTATTGTGTGCACCTTTCTTTTTTTGTAAAATCATTGAACCATGCCTACTAATCTGTCATTACTTTTTTCATGAGATATTCTATTTTCTTTTAAATTTATATTAAAGATTAGGCAAATGATAACGCATTCCAGCTCAGTCCAGGCACAGCCAGGGCACACATTGCAAATGAGAAGGAGAAATAGAAACATTATTTAAAGCGGCACTAATGTCCCCCAGCCCGCTACATCTCAGTGAAGTGGTCTGGGTGCAGTGGCCCTGTCCTTTTAACCCTGCAATGTAAAACACTTCAGTGTTTTAGAAACTGCAATGTTCACGTTGCAAGGTTAAATTCACCTCTAGTGGCTTTCTTCCCAAGTAAAGGTTCATAGTAAAAGTTGTCAATGCATGTGCGTCAGATCCACAATTTTCCTCTTCGAGGAGCAATAGATTGGACCATCGCCAGAGGAGGCCATGCCTCCTCATTGATGTCATTGGAAGTGAAAAAGGTGATTAATAAAATTCATTTTATTTGAAAAAAGGGGAGGAGGAACCTGTATCAAACAAGGGACAAGGGCACTATAGTGTTCCTTTAATAGATGGAGGTGCCCAGGTGGGAATATCTACAAATCATTTTATTTTTAACACCTCACAAATACATATTTGTTCAATACAGGGGTAAGTAAACATAATATAGAAAATTCTGGTAAGTTTTTCATGTTAAATGTATTGGAACAACCAACTCATATATACGATGCAATGACTGTAAATAGTAAAAAGTTTCAAAATCATTCTGTTCGGTTACATTGAATATGTTTATATAACACTTTTTAGGTTAATATTTCTGTGGCCTCAGGTCACATTGTTTTGACATTTTTTCGAATGACGAAAAATGCCTCAACCATAATGCAATTGACGTTGGTTGAAATCCAGCCCAAAATAGAACTTTTAAAACTGAACTTTTCGCAACACTCATATTTCTTAACATAAAACCTCTCTTTGTATCCTACGCTGATGATAATATATTTAGCTTGTAGGCGGCCTACAATGTATTTACTGCTGGGAAATCTAATCTTTCCTAGGAATATGTTTTTTTTTTTTTTTTAATATTAACTAAAAGCTGCCCTTTTCCATACACAGGCCTCTGTAGCTATACAAATTCTGACAGTGATGTATTCAAGTATCATACGATCATTTCTGTGAAATCCAAACTGCTACTTCCTAAAGCAAAAGTTGTCCCTTTCCATTGGCCTTGGCAGGCGTCATTAGTTCAAGCACTTTCACAGTGATGCTTTCAGTATCAACTGCTGCGTATTCAAGTGTCCTGGGATTTAGGTTTCCAATACAGGAACTGGCAACCTAATGCAGCACAAACTTTGCTGTGGCTCAGCCCTTTCTCTCCCCCCTTTGATTGCCCTGTGAAGCTATTCAATGCTTGAGGTGGGGGGGAGGGAGGAAAGTAGTGACAGATGACTGGCAAAGTCTGACTTAGAAAATACCCAGAAACACTATACTCCTTCTTACAGAGCAATAGCTTCCTACACTCCAGGACTGGGAAAATATGTGCTGGATTTAGAAGCTGCTAAGAGTCAGTGAAAGGCTGCTGCTTCCTTCAGTTTGTATTGAGCTTAGAAGTTGGAAGCAGCAGGAGGCGGAGGAGAGCTTCACCTATATAAATAAATAACTAATCTGTGACATAACAAGTCCTGATGGCAGAGGATTGGATCAGAATGAGGAGCAGCCTACACAGTGCCCCCGGCTCCTGGAAGCTCTACGCTGCTCTATAAAGCAAGGCTGTACGCACATGCAAAACTTCAGCACCCATTGCAGCCCAGTATGGGAAACGATGCTGGTGTATTATAGAGGATGACGGAGGAAAGGCCAAGAGTCCTGTGATCGCACTTCAGAATCATACCCAGCGAAATCCACTGTGCATTCTCTATAACGACACAGCGAGGACGCAGAATATACTTTGGATGGGAATACCTAAATCGTGGATAAGTTGGCTCTTGTTCCAGCTGCAACTCATTGAATGAAGAAAGGGGCCCGAGAAGGGAGAAGAAGATTTCTGGCTACTTAGTGAACTGAGATGCTGTTACCTGCTGAAAGTTGAACTTCCGTTACATGACACTGAAACCAATTGGCTTGGAGTAATCCTTATTGCTCCTAATTTTTATGCTGCTGAACAATTACTGTAGTTTTGCTAGAACAACTATTCTCGGTCAGAAACATTATTTTCCCCTCTCATACCTCATTTGAACTCTTCTTGGGTGTTAGGTGTGCATTAAATGCTTCTGTACCAAGGTTCAAGCTCCTGCTAGTGTCTCACTGGCCCCAATGGAACCTTGACTTGGCCATTGCTGCTACTGTTCTGCTTTTCTGATTCAAGACTAGTTTCCCCACTGCAGGTTATTCCTGATTGGACAGTAATGACTGCCTTTATTTATTGCTGAATCCTAACTTCCTGACCTTATACGTAGTATGTGTGATCTTCCATCCCATTGTGGATTTCTATTGGATCAAGGCTATATATATTCCCCACTCGTTTCAGAAGCTCTGACTTGTACCCTGCACCTGTTGAAATCTGGCTGATCATCACCTATGTGAGTTCCCTTTACCTACTTTCTAACTTTCACCAATATCACTGATTATCCCCCATTTGAATTTCGAGATGGCGGCTGGAAGTATCACAACCTTACCAATAGGGCCTGAGGATGGGGGCAGTAGCCCATTTCCCCCTGGTAACTTTAAAGACCCCAAGAGACTTTACTGCAAAAATGGTGGATATTTCTTAAGGATCAACTCAGATGGCAGAGTGGACGGCTCAAGAGAGAAGGGCGACTCACACAGTGAGTGTACACTAAATGTGACTGGGTCACACATGCAGATTTAATTTGTGTGAGTGCATGGGAATCTATCCCCAAGTGAGGATATGAGTGAATGGTCTGTTACTAAATTATTAACTAGGCTGTTATGTGGGGATATACAAAAGGGACATCTGCCACTATTGTTGTACAACAACTTTTAGAGTCCCTAGACAAAGTTCCTGTGAACGGTAGTTCAATAATGCAGCGTATCAATATTTTTCAAAATGTGTCAATATTTGTTTTGTAGAGGAGCAAGTGTCAATATGCCCATATTTTGTGCTATGTTTTACAAGTGGACCACACTGTGTTTTAATGCACTTACCTGATGTTGCATATTTTGAAGTACTATTATATTTTGAAAATTAGCTGTTTAGAATTATGTACTGTCAGCTGATTTTGTAACATTCGTTTAGGAAGGATATAATGCTAAAACAGTAGCTATAGAAAAGGAGTTCCCCCAAATCAGGCCAGATTCTAGTAAGAGTGGATCAGGAAGGTCTATATTTGGTTTAACAGCTAATTTTGGGTACACTTATATTTTTCTATCTGTTCAGTCTACATAGAAAGTAAATGATGTAATTTAAGCTGCTGTAGACTAGCGTTGGTGCCTGAATGCAATGGGAGTTGTAATTCATCAAAGGTGTAGTGACAGTGATGGTCTACTCTATGGCATCATAACAATCTCTTCTTTTAGGTACCCATTCTAAAATGGAATAGTCAATCAGTGGCTGCAAACTGCATGAAACAGTTTTGTTTACACCAGTGACTTGGAGTGAAAGTAATATTTCCATATTTTTGCTTCTTTTGTTGTGTGTTGACTTACGGTAATGTAAATGTACATCCCCTGCTAAGAAGCTTATTCACTTAACCAGGAATTATGACAAATTCCTCAAGTAATTGGATATTTTAGGCCATGATAGCTGAGTTGAACACTGAGATTTTTTCCCTATCCAGCTATAATAGATACATTTAATATTCACCTGCCAGTTCTCCATACGTTTATTTTATGACATATTTTTAGGCACATTCTGATAATATCCTGTTTTTTGAAATTGGAAAAGTTAGTTTTCAGGGGTTATTCGCTAAAGTGAGAATGCAAGGTGAATTCAATGTAAATTTAAAATTTAAAGGGACAGTATAGTCACCAAAACAACTACAGCTTATTGCATTTGTTCTGGTGAGTAGAATCAGTGCCTTCAGGCTTTTTGCTGTAAACAGTGTCTTTTCAGAGAAAATGCAGTGTTTACATTACAGAAAAAATGCATCCAAACATTCAGTGTCTCCTCCCTCTGCATGCAGACACTGAACTTTCCTCATAGAGATTCATTGATTCAATTCATCTCTATGAGGAGATGCTGAGCGGCCAGGGCTGTGTTTGAATCATGCTGGCTCTGCTCCTGATCTGCTATAGTAAGATTTTACTATATTTAGGGAGGCAAGAGAGGGCATAGGGGGCTTTAGGAACACTATAGGGTCAGAAATATATGCTTGTGTTCCTGTCCCTATAGTGCTTCTTTAACCCTTTAAGGACACATGACATGTGTGACATGTCATGATTCCCTTTTATTCCAGAAGTTTGGTCCTTAAGGGGTTAAGGTCAAAATAGCCAAACTGGAAAATTTGTCCAAGTCATCTATGCTTTACATTCAGCTACTCTGGCCTGAAGATTTAGAATTTACCTTTAATTCTCATTTTAGTAAATAATGCTGCAAATGTTGATATTTTTGTGTTAACCTTAGTATGCTATCAATTCAGCAGCAATAGATCTAGGGTGAAAAGAACAGTTCAAGCACTGACTGCTGTAGTGGCTAGGGTGCCTGAAATTTTTAGGACCATACCACTGTAAGATGTCAAATTGTAAGCTGACTTTCTCAGCCAAAGAGCTTGGTCCTTCATCAGCTTGCTTACCTCTAACACAGAGGTAGACATCCCTCAGCGCTCCAGATGTTGTGGACTATATCTCCCATAATGCTCTTACAGCCATAGTCCTGGCAAAGCATCATGGGAAATATAGTCCACAACATCTGGAGTGCCAAAGTTTACCTAATCCTGCTCTAAAATGTCACCACTACTGGAGTGGGCTAAATGCAGTGGATGTGGCACAAGCACCAATTGAGATCAAAGTAAGTTTTTAATCGTATTAAAACAGTTTTACATTGTGGAACAGCATCCAGGCAGTCCTGGCACCATAACTACTAAAACAAGCTGTAGTGGACACTTGTCTGGCTGACTGAAAACCGCTCACAGCCTCTCAACTGGCCCTCACTTGGGGCAGACCATGCACAGAGGGCTGCTGAAGTGTTCTCTGCATGGTGCTGGTGCCCACAGCATAACGCAAGCTCATCTAATGATGCACATGCACGGTGCTGGCTGGGGTCAGTTCCCTGGTACCCCTAATAGTGGACACCAGAAAACAAAATTGAGAGAATTGGAGCAACATGCCAGAGAATATGTCTTGACTACACACTGTGATTTGAATGGGGATTATTAACAGCATTGTACAATAGAGAGTAGTAATGTATAGTTCTACGTTCACTAGTGTCGTTTTAAAAACTGAACTATAGTATGCTAATTATTGATTTCCTATGATGGAATTGGGATTCAGTATTCTTTACTTTGTGTGATTGCAAATATAATGTCCCTTTCTGCTTCCCTGGTTTCCTGCTACATTATATGAGCTATTGAATGTCTTCTGGACATCTTTCCTTTATCTTGTCTCTTCCAATATATAACAGAGCTCTGACAATAGGTGACATATAGTATACAAACACAACACGGTTACATCTGTCACTCTGTTAAACAGCTGTCAAACTGGGTCACACACTTATGAGATGCAGAGCAAGTCATCTGGCAGCAAGTTGTGTTCTAAATGTTACCCCTTACGGCCATTTGCTTAACCTCAGCAAATGTGCATGTTTTTCAAAGCCGACTCTCCATTGTGGCATTCATCATGTCTGCTATGAAAACTGAAAACTGATTGTGGTACAACACACAAAATGCCCAAATATATGTTGCTTATATAAGGCAATGATTCATTACGTTCTTGTATGGGGATAGTTTCGGGTTAATGTATTTTGTATAACACGTTATTAAAGAGAAAAATTGTGCTAAATGTTACTGGGAATAACAAATGGGAGGGGGAGTTCTGGGCCAGGTTTTTTTTATATTCTCTTGTATTCTAGCACAGTGGAGGGGGTCCACACAATATTTCACTAGGTGATTGGGCATTTCCTGGTCCTTTTCTCTTTTATAACCACAATTAATGTTCTAATATGCAAAAAAATATGTTTCCATTTTGCCCTATAATTAATCCTCCAATGAAAATAAAATATTAATATCATATATATACATAAATCAGTGATCTGTCAATCATATACACTGCTGTATTTTATATGTTAAATAGTGTATGGAAAAGAAAAGTTAACAAAACTGCTGTAAACAGTAATAAAGTAGCTATGATAAAATCATGTACTTGTAATGGTGTATCCAAGCAGTTGTTATGTTTCATCCAGACTTTGATGCCTATAGCCTGGAATCAGCGGGTTTAGTGGTTAAAGTGTTGGTCTTGAATACACAAGTTTGTGGGTTTGTTTGTATTCTTAGCCACTTAGTCCATGTTTGATGTTGGACAAATCACTATTCCCCCTCCTTCCTCAGCTTACCCACCTGCACTGGAGAATTGAAAAAATCATTTTTTTTAGTATTCTGGTCTTGCAGCAAATGTGCTGGTTTCAAACCTCACTGTCCACTCTATACATTTTCTTTAATAACCATTACTAAAGGTGAGCTGTCAGGTTGTAATTGTGATTAAAATTTGCCTTTTCTCAATATTTTTGGAGCTGTTTGATAGATATTTACTACTATCCAATTGCAATTAAAAAAAATTGTAAAAAGATCTGCATGTGAAAACATGTTGCAATAAAAGTTAAAATATAATGTTTATTTCTAACGTATAAATATATTAAATTGCATTTATATTTTAAGAACAGGCCAAGATCAGTCAAATGTATCTATATTATTTATAATTTGTACATATATATATATAAAATTGAAAAAGGATCTTGCACTCCATGTTCTGTAAAGGTACTTTCCCGGTGCTCGTCAGGCCCAATGTACAAAAAAGTAATCCAGATAGCACTCTCAGGTCTTAGTAAAATAAAACTTAGCTTTTAATTAGCTTGTCATAAAGAATCAACGTTTCAGTTTGTTATCCACAAACTTTCATCAGGACTAACATACATAGTGCAAACACTTCCCTATATACCTCAAAGTACATGCAATTAATTTAACCACCACCGGACCACCATCAACTCCATGTCAGCCTGGTTTGGGGCTAGCGCGGGATCCGCCGACGTCATCGTGTCCGTGTGTGACTTCATCATGTAACATCAGCATTACTTCATCACGCAAGTCCGCGTCCCGTGGCCTCATCGGGAGGGCATTACTATGGAAACAACGTAAACACATATCAAATCACCGTGGCATAAAAACTTAAGCATAAAAATCACTTCACAATAGCCAAAATACCATCAAGAATACTAGTGATGTAATATGATGTGCTGGAGTTCAATAACGTATCAATGATTATAAATTCAGCGGTCCCAAGATTTATACCATATAAATCCCAGTGTCACTCTGCCCCAAAGTATCCATATTTTGCCAAATCATACATCAAGAAATAAACAGGATTATATCCACTGCAAAACATTAAAGTGGTATTTATTAGAACACTATACATGGTGATATGGGGATTCTAAGAGGAATCCAAGTCCCCACTAATACACAATTTATATACTAGACATCTGTTCCAAAATTTAAAATAAGCAGGAAAAAAAAGAATAGAATAAATCTATTATTCAAGGAGATAGTCCATGTTATGAGAAGATGATGAATCAATAATATGTTGCATTTACCTTATCATCCTCCCTACATATTATAAGTTGGTCACCAAACAAAAGGACTGAGTACCAAATAATTCTAAAACCTAACCCCATGGGTGGACACAAAGTATTTCTTGGTATTATCCAAGACTTCCAGGCCAAAATCATTATTACTATGTACAAATATGGGTGAAAAATACAGTTGCATTGAAAACAGGTTCTGTCCCTCAGGATGGATCCTGCACATCCAAACTGCATCCTCACCATCCATATAACTTGGAAAACAACCAAGCATGGTAAACCATAGTCTTATGCATGGATACAACTGCATGTTGTGGGCCATTGTATATCAAATAACGCACAGTATTAAGTAAGGAGGGTGTTGACCCTTTCCAATGGGACAAAACCCAGGATGGAGGCCCAGTAAGAGTAACCAATCCACTATGTACCAGGTATTCTACCTATTAAGTCTAAGTGAAACTATACATATATACAGTGTAATGATTATATCCTAAAACCAAGTGAAGACCCATAATAAGTCATCTTCATGTTGAGTATAAGGGACAGTAGCCTAACCCTAAGAGTGGGCACCAATCACTCAGAATACTGTCATACATATATACAATAAATTCACAAAAGCAGAAATCAAGCTAAAGCCCTGTAATCAGCCATCATCTTATTCAGCATAAGGTATGCTGGCCTAACCCAAGGGGTGGTCACCAATCACCCCACTACAAAATTGGTCAGGCTAGAGGAAGCATCAGACATACTATAAAACTATACCCCTATGTCAAACTAAAGAAAAGCTGACAGTGTATATTTCCCATTCAACCCATCTGGGTGAACGGTTTGTAGAGTTCTAATCCAGTACAAATGCTTCTTCTTGCAATCACCCCCTCTCCTAGGGAAAGAAACATGGTCAATGGCCATCAACTTCAAGGATGTGTGCCCCAATTCCAGAAAGTGCTTTGCTACTGGAAGGTCCATTTTGTTATCCCTATCCGTTCCCTCAACAGTAAGTCAGTCTTTCCAATATAGGCCAATCCGTAGGGACATAACAGTTTGTATATCAGAAAATCACTTGAACGTGTGAGTTGGTGTTGTAAACGGTAGCTATTCCCACTGTGTGGATGTGAAAATGTTTTGGAGGAATATCATTCGGGACAAGGGGTGTGTTGCTGCCCAAAAAGCAAAAAGGATTTATTTACGGAGCCAATACCATATAGGCTCCAGTCCATGTGAGTGGTTCAACAATTTTCTACTATCACTCATTTCCATTTGAAATCCATCTGCACTATATATTGTTTTTCCTTGTATTTCCCTTTTTATGCATACTCAAGCGTATACTTCCAGATTTTCACTGTACTGAATGGAGTGTACCCCTTTACTAGTCATATTGTAATAGCGCTCCACTTGTTGGTATATAGCCTATACCATTTTCTTTTATATCTAAAGAAGCTCATTACTATATTAAAAAATTAAAACACACAAAAAAAAGAATAAATAAAGCGTGCCTCACTTGAAACCCCATGTATAAACATTGCAAATATTCAATATAAATCTCATATATCAAAAATGTAAGTGTAATTAAAAAATGTCATTCAATAAAATAATATATAATAAAGAGTGCTAGTACCCAATGTGGTTAAAATGTCACTAAATATAAAGTGCTATTCACAGTGTAAAATGTCAAGTGTAACAAATAATTATTGTACAACCTATATGATTCCACTTATAAAGTGACATTGAAAACATAAAGTGCAACAAAGTGCTAAAGTGATATTAGTACCAATAGTTCACAACTGTCATACAAGGTAAAGAATTATAATATACAGAGCAATGAGGAGTAATAGAGCTATAACGTGTTAAATAACCCACAGGGTCATGCAAATCATACAAGAGAAATAGGATATCAGAAATAGAAGATAATAGAATATATTATATATATAATATTTAGCGTCATATCATAAAATGTATTTCATAATCAACATTTAAGCCCTGATGTCTCACGCTATCCAAGTCCCAGGTCCAAAAGATTCTGTGTTTGTAAAGGGACACTATAGGCACCCAGGTCACCTCATGTCAATAAAGTGGTCTGGGTGCCATGCCCCTTTCTTTTTAGACCTGCAACTGAAAACATTGCCATTTTGCAGGAATGGCAATGCCACATATACACAAAATTGTTGTGTTATGATATGTCTATATACTGGCGATACATCCTATGCTTCAAATAAATGTTATGCCAATGTCTTTTCAATCACAAAGTACTCAGTAGTGAAGGGGCTAAGATTGTACGATTTTTATGTTCTGAGGATTGTAGAAAATAAATCCTGGAGGTAACACCATGTGATTTAAGTTGTGCTGCCAATGCTGCCTCTGTTCTGTTGCTGTGGCCAAAGAATTTGTATTCAAGGTGTTTTAACAAGAAGGCTGTTTTGGAGAGCTCTAACCACCAAAATAGACTGAAGGGAAACAGTTGAGAGTCAGAATCAGTCGAAGTATTTGCTTTTAGGGATGTGCATCATGCATGGGCAAAAAATTTGGTTCGGTTCGGTATTTCTGAAATTCAGGACTTTGGCAATTTGGGGCTTCGTTGGTTCGGCACTTTGGAAATTCGGGACTTTGGCAATTCGGGAGTTCGGGACTTCGGTTTGGCACTTCGGCAATTCGGGACTTCGACAATTCCCTAACCCTACCCCTTACAGTATAAAAAAACACAGTGGTTTTAGAACCAGCTGCGCAGAAGTGAATTATTTTTGTTTTTTTCTTTAATAATTTTTTATTTCTGAGACCGTTGTTTGGATCCATCACGTGTAATTCCTGAACCCATAGATATTTGCCACTGGTGTAAAAGCTTGAGGTTCTGATATAGAGTAAAGATAAGTTTGTCTTAAGATGGGTTTGTTTCATTAAAGGACCACTATAGTGCCAGTAAAACATACTCGTTTTCCTGGCACTATAGTGCCCTGAGGGTGCCCCCACCCTCAGGGTCCCCCTCCCGCCCAGCTCTGGAAAGGGGAAAAGGGGTAAAACGTACCTTTTTCCAGCGCTGGGCGGGGAGCTCTCTGCCTCCGATCCTCCTCCGTTCCGCCCCGTCGGCTGAATGCGCACGCGCGGCAAGAGCTGCGCGCGCATTCAGCCGGTCGCATAGGAAAGCATTATCAATGCTTTCCTATGGACGCTTGCGTGCTCTCACTGTGATTTTCACAGTGAGAATCACGCAAGCGCCTCTAGCGGCTGTCAATGAGACAGCCGCTAGAGGCTTTGGGGGAAGGCTTAACCCATTTATAAACATAGCAGTTTCTCTTAATTCTCTATGTTTATAAAAAAAATGGGTTAACCCTAGCTGGACCTGGCACCCAGACCACTTCATTAAGCTGAAGTGGTCTGGGTGCCTAGAGTGGTCCTTTAACTTAATTTGGCTGGGAAGCCCCATTAATATAAAATACTGCCTTCTTTTTAAGGCTTTTGTAATCGGGGAGAAAGCCTCCTGTTCAGTGATTGTAGTTGAAGATATATCACTTAACAGTCTAATATTCACAAATCGCCTACTAAAGTTTTCTAGGGAACATGAGGCATGCATTTTTTTTTCTGTTGTTGCAAAATAGTGGACTTTAGCTATCCTATCTTGGGGGACAGATGGTGGCAGATGCTTTGGTTTTGGAAAGGGGTTTGGTCAAATAAAAGATCCAGGTCCCACAGGAAACAGAAAAAGCTGAAGGAGAAAGTTGTCCAATTTTTGATGTCTTATGTCTTCTGACACACAGCAAATTTGTATGTTGCTGTGGCAGTCCCGTTATTTATGGTCTACTACTTTATCCCCCAGCTTTAATCACTTAACCTCCATTACCGTAAATGCAACTTCTAAAGCTAGCATGTCAAATATTTTTGCAGCCCGCCTGCTTTCAGCTGTGGCTGTGACCAGTTGCAAGATAGGAAAAATATTTCCTGATTCTTGATCTCCCTGCCACAAGAGGGCAGAGTGTAAATCAAAGTCTATATGTCTAATTCTGAACTGTTCTTGTCTGTGTTGTTACATATGTAAAAAAAAGAAAAAAAAGAAAAAAAAGAGGGCAGAGTGGCTGTGCGTCTACTGAGCAGACCAGAGCAGCCACTCCCCTTCCCTCCTGCTCTCAGTGCCAGAGGAGTGTCTGGCCTGCTTGAGCAAGGCTTGAGCTGGAGGACGGACAGCAAATCGTAAGGTAGGAGAAGAGGGGGGCAGTGTATTTGAAGGAAGAAGGGGCCAGTGTATTAAATTGGGGAGGAGGGGTGTCAGTGTATTAATGGGAGGGAGGGGGCAGTGTATTTATTTGGGGGAGGGAGGCAGGGAGGGGCCAGTGTATTAATTTGAGGGAGGGAGGGGGGCAGTGTATTAGAGTGGTGGTGGGGGCAGTGTGTTAAATTGGGGGGAAGCAGTGTATTAATTTAAGAGAGGCAAGGGACAGTGTATTAACGTGGGGGAGGGGCCAGTGTATTAAATTGGGGAGGAGGGGTGTCAGTGTATTAATGGGAGGGAGGGGACAGTGTATTAATTTGAGGGAGGAAGCACTGTATTGATTTGGGGAAGTCTGGGTGCCAGTGTATTAAATTGGGTAGGGGGGCTAGTGTATTTGAAGGAAGCAGGGGCAGTGTATTTATTTGAGGAAAGGAGGGGGCCAGTGTATTCATTTATTTGAGGGAGGGGGTCAGTATATTAGAGTGATGGGGGGCAGTCTATTCAATTAGAGTGGAGGGAGGAGGAGCCGTGTATTAGATTAAGGGGCAATGTATTAGATTGGGTGAAGGGGGCAGTGTATAACAGTGGAGGGAGGGGAGGAAAGTATTGGATTTGTGGGCAGTGTATTAGCATGGGGGAGGGGCAGTATGCTAGATTGGGTCTGCATGGAGGCGCTGAATGCTCCCCATGGAGATGCTGTTTGGCCGCACAGCTTTTTGCCACACATGCACAATAGCCTCCCAATGCTTTCCTATTGGAAAACATTGGATTGGCTGAGATCATCAAGTTTGATGATCTCAGCCAAAGTGAAGAACACACTCATAGAACTTCATAAAAAACAAGATAACGTAATTGTTTTTTTACAGCTGTGCAACAGCATACATTTACCATTTCAGTCCCATTAACAAACATTTCTTAATATGTCAAGGTAGTTCGACTGAAACGTTGGTTATATGCAAATGCACGTCTCCTTAAAATAAATTTGCTCTTTTGTTTACTTTGAAGCCCTACAAGCGTGAGGACATCCAGTGTCAGTTAGGCAACTTTTTTATACTGTACTTTTCTAAATAAACCTACGTTTCTATGAAAACTGACATTTTGTTTTTTTGTGCGGCTCACATAAAAACCTTGTTTATTTGACCCGTCTTAGCCTTTGAGTTTGACATGCTTATGGTAAAGAGGTGTTGGGCTTCGATGAGTTCCTCTGCCTTTCCTCCTAGTGTGTCAAAAGATATCATAAGACAAAGTAGTGACTTTGTTTTAAGTATTTTTCCTAAACTTGAAAAAAGACAGAGTTACCTTTTGTCAAGCCTTGTCAAACCCATAGCCATCACAAGTGGAAAAAAGGATGTTTCTATGGAGGATCTTGTCAGCTTCTTGCCTGCACTTTGAAGATAATTTATATTTGCACTTTTAAGGTAATTTGTATTTATTCTCTATTTTATACTATGCTATTCTATTCTCTATAACTACTACGGCGTGCTGTATTGTGTATGGCGCTTGGAGTGTCCCTTTAATAATATAGCAAGACAAATGTTGGTCCATAGTGTCATCAAAGCTGCAGAGATACAGTATCTCAAAAAAGTGAGGACACCTCTCACATTTATGTAAATATTTTATTACAACTTTTAATCTGTCAGCATGTCTCCAGACCTAAACCCTATTGAGCATCTGTGGGGCATCTTCAAATGGAAGGTGGGGAACACAAGGTCTCTAACATCCACCATCTCCGTGATGTCATCATGGAGGAGTGGAAGAGGGCTCCAGTGACAACCTGTGAAGCTCTCGTAAACTCCATGCCCATGAGGGTTAAGGCAGTGCTGGAAAATAATGGTGGCCACACAAGATATTGACACTTTGGGCCCAATTTGGACATTTCCACTTAGGGGTGTACTTTTGTTGCCAACTGTTTAGACATTAATGGCTGGGTGAGTTATTTTGAGGGGACATCAAATTTACACTTATACAGGCTGTACACTTACTAGTTTACATTGTAGCAGAGTGTCATTTCTTCAGTGTTGTCACATGAAAAGATATAATAAAATATTTACAAAAATGTGATGAGTGTACTCACTTTTGTGAGATACTGTACATATTCTCCCTTATGTAAATTCCCAAATGGTACTGTGAGATTACTTGTATTATTATCCTCACCAGAAAAGAGCATGTCAAAGCCCTTGAGGAGGAGTAGATTATGTCAGCGTACATATCATTTCTTTTTGTGTTTTCACTGGCATTATTCCCAGTCAGAGGGATTGAATTAAGGGTCACATAACTCAAGCATATGATGCATTGAAGTTACAACCATAATATTGCCCTTTAACACACTGTGAAACTTGACTCTCTTTTCAATTACCAGAAGAACATTTGGAGTTTACGAGAACTATCCATCTTATTTTATCTTTGTAAAGTCATGCATTGAAAAAAAAAATTCTTTACTATTGACTTTAATGCTTCATTTTCTAGTTATATTTTACTTTATCTATCATGCCATTTATAAAATAATTAATTATGTTGTTACATGGTTCCAAATGGTTATTGTCCATTAATTGTCAACCAGTTTAGTCAGTTTGGTAATAATATACACATTTGATTTATATTTGATTTATTTTTCCTACTTGTTCTATGTTAAATGTTGTATATATTGTATATTAATTTTGTATTTTATTGTACACTAACTGTAACAATGCAATGATTTGTGGACCCAGGACATACTTGAAAACGAGAGAAATCTCAATGTATCTTTCCTGGTAAAATATTTTATAAATAAATAATAAATTGGGTGTCCACTAAATGCAAATCGGTTGGCAATTCAGGTATTATTCATCAAATGTGCATAGTAATTTCAAATATATTTAGGGAGGTTGGAAATTAAGCCAAATTGTAGTAAAAAAAAATCAAAGGAATAGATGTGAGTCAAAATCTAATACAAATATTCTTGAGTTCGATTAACCAGACAAATTCATTAACTAATTTAGAGACAGATTATCCCTTCGCAGAAGCACATGGGGTGAGGAAAGGATTAGGGAAAATATTCCTTTTGTTTTTCTCATAGGAGAACTAAATCGCAGATCTCGTCAGATTAGGTATGAATTCAACAGTTTTATTTTACTTGTGAGAGATACTATAATAATGAGAGGTGCTTCCACGTTTTCAGCACTTACATATAGTTACATAGTTACATAGCTGAAAAGAGACTTGCGTCCATCAAGTTCAGCCTTCCTCACATATGCTTTTGCTGTTGATCCAAAAGAAGGCAAAAAACCCAGTCTGAAGCGCTTCCAATTTTGCAACAAACTAGGAAAAAATTCCTTCTTGACCCCAAAATAGCAGTCAGATGTCTCCTTGGATCAAGCAGCTATTAGCCCACTAATTAGAAATTGTATCCCTGTATGTTATGTTTTTGCAAGTATTTATCCAATTGCAATTTAAACATCTGTATAGACTCTGACAAAACCACCTCTTCCGGCAATGAATTCCATATCCTTATTGCTCTTACTGTAAAAAAACCTTTTCTTTGCCTTAGATGAAATCTCCTTTCTTCAAGCCTAAATGTGTGACCTCGTGTCCTATGTATAGCCCTGTTTATGAATAGATTTCCAGATAATGGTTTGTACTGGCCCCGAATATATTTATATAATGTTATCATATCCCCTCTAAGGCGCCGTTTTTCCAAACTGAAGAGATTTAAATTTTTTAACCTTTCTTCATAACTAAAATGCTCCATTCCTTTTATCAATTTTGTAGCTCGTCTCTGCACTTTTTCTAGTGCCATGATATCCTTCTTTAGAACTGGTGCCCCAAATTGCACAGCATATTCAAGGTGTGGTCTTACCAGCGATCTATAAAGAGGCAAAATTATATTTTCATCTCGAGAATTTATGCCCCTATTTATACATGACAAAACCTTACTGGCCTTAGCAACGGCAGATTGACATTGCATATTGCTACCTAATTTGTTGTCTATAACAATTCCCAAATCCTTCTCGTGTGTGGTTATCCCTAGTTCACTACCATTTAGGGTGTAAATTGCTTGTGCATTCTTAACCCCGAAGTGCATAACTTTGCATTTTTCTACGTTAAATTTCATCTGCCATTTTAAAAGTCCTGTAGGTTAAACGCTCAAGTTTCAGTGATTTATCAATTATCAATACTTGGGCAGACTAGATGGGCCGAATGGTTCTTATCTGCCGTCACATTCTATGTTTCTATGTTACTTTAATAGAACTATTGGACTCTTCTCTGATTTAATACCTAAAATAGAATTAGCACATGAAAAGAACTAACACCACAAACATCAACTTCATTTCCTCAATTAGTGCTAGGATTCCTCATTCGTGAATACTGGACCGTTGTGTTATAGGAGTTTTGGGTACATTAGCAACAGATTTACTGGAATCTTCAGAAACCTGATCAGACAAGAACTGGACCTGTCAGGACTTGTCACTACCGAGTGACCGCTTACAAGACAATGGATTTCTACAAAGTCCAGGCTATTCCTACTGCTCATTTCAGAGTTTTGCCGGTAGTTTTTTTTAGCCAGACTTCATTAGCAAAATTGTCTTGATCAAGTATAATTAACATTTAATGAAAATGATAAAATATGCTGTTATTAAACACATTAAGAGCATATGGATTGTTTGTTAGTTTTATTTTGCTCCTGGCCCAATTGTAGATGTATTCTTTATAATGTTTACTGTAAAACAGCACAATAAATCTAGGAGACAGAACGACAAAACTAGACATTGTAACATTACTAATAAAGCAAAAATGTAACACAATTAAAGCGAGTATTGAGAAATCACACTCCAAGGTGCATTCATTAAACCATGTATTGTTGGGCATTCATTTGGGAATTGCTAATTGCAAGCCAAAATTTAGGAAGAAAAGATAAGCGGGATATTTTATCCTACTTGACTAGTTTGGCCTAAAACTTGTAAAGTATGTAATGTGTAACATTTCAGCAGTTCTCAGTTTGGTGAACAAACCCGTATATTTCATCATAATGTTCGTTTTTTTTTGTTTGTTTTTATAACTGAAAACCAGGTATACATATAGGCAAAATATAAACCGTTCGCCCCTGTATACTGGCATGGCAATATAAAATATATATAAAATATATGTAAAATAATATGTTATACTGTAAACAGAAATATTAAATGACATAAAGCGATTAAGATTAAAAACAGAAGTTTTTTTTTTTCAATGTCTCGATTTTTATTGCCATTTTCTTTGACAGAAAAAAAATAACGTAGGGGGGTACAGAAAGGAAAAAGGGAAGGTGGGTTATGCATACTGTGGAAACAAACAGGGTTCTTGATACCACAACTCAAATATACAAATCACAATTGCATAGTATATTTACACAGTCGGATGGGGATACAGCTTGTTTACATCGTGGTAGGTATGGTCACATTGTTATCTGCGAACATAAGCATCACGTATCAGTTTATAGTATAGCGTGTCCGTTGACCAAGTGGTGTGTATTGGGCATGTATCTGGGCCTTGCTGATGCGGTGTTGTGTTCTGTCTGGAACGGTCCTGAGGCTTGTCGATGACCCTGATCTTATTTGCATCCCACATTGTGCCCCTGATCTGGTACCTTCGTTGTCTGTTATTTTTCATGTTTGCTCCTGTTCTAGAGGGATATGTTGGTCGAGTGAGGGGAGGGTTATCACGGGGAGGAGGTTGCTTAATTTTCGTCGGTCACCTAGTTGTGACGTAGGTTTAAACGGTCCTGCAAGTCTGACTGGTCTTGCCTGTTCTAGCTAGGCATGTCCCTAGGGGACCTATTGATCAGGATTTTAGGACTTATGTAGGTCAGTAATCTGAGTCCATCTTTGCCATCGTGTAGTGTATCTGTGTTCATCATTTTGGAGGCGACTGGCCATTCTTTCATAATTGTTTGTCAAGTCGAGGCGTGTGAGAATATCTGGGAGGTTAGGGCATTGTGGTTGTTTCCACTTGTGCGCTATACAGGGAGTGCAGAATTATTAGGCAAATGAGTATTTTGACCACATCATCCTCTTTATGCATGTTGTCTTACTCCAAGCTGTATAGGCTCGAAAGCCTACTACCAATTAAGCATATTAGGTAATGTGCATCTCTGTAATGAGAAGGGGTGTGGTCTAATGACATCAACACCCTATATCAGGTGTGCATAATTATTAGGCAACTTCCTTTCCTTTGGCAAAATGGGTCAAAAGAAGGACTTGACAGGCTCAGAAAAGTCAAAAATAGTGAGATATCTTGCAGAGGGATGCAGCACTCTTAAAATTGCAAAGCTTCTGAAGCGTGATCATCAAACAATCAAGCGTTTCATTCAAAGTAGTCAACAGGGTCACAAGAAGCGTGTGGAAAAACCAAGGCGCAAAATAACTGCCCATGAACTGAGAAAAGTCAAGCGTGCAGCTGCCAAGATGCCACTTGCCACCAGTTTGGCCATATTTCAGAGCTGCAACATCACTGGAGTGCCCAAAAGCACAAGGTGTGCAATACTCAGAGACATGGCCAAGGTAAGAAAGGCTGAAAGACGACCACCACTGAACAAGACACACAAGCTGAAACGTCAAGACTGGGCCAAGAAATATCTCAAGACTGATTTTTCTAAGGTTTTATGGACTGATTAAATGAGAGTGAGTCTTGATGGGCCAGATGGATGGGCCCGTGGCTGGATTGGTAAAGGGCAGAGAGCTCCAGTCTGACTCAGACGCCAGCAAGGTGGAGGTGGAGTACTGGTTTGGGCTGGTATCATCAAAGATGAGCTTGTGGGGCCTTTTCGGGTTGAGGATGGAGTCAACTCCCAGTCCTACTGCCAGTTTCTGGAAGACACCTTCTTCAAGCAGTGGTACAGGAAGAAGTCTGCATCCTTCAAGAAAAACATGATTTTCATGCAGGACAATGCTCCATCACACGCGTCCAAGTACTCCGCAGCGTGGCTGGCAAGAAAGGGTATAAAAGAAGAAAATCTAATGACATGGCCTCCTTGTTCACCTGATCTGAACCCCATTGAGAACCTGTGGTCCATCATCAAATGTGAGATTTACAAGGAGGGAAAACAGTACACCTCTCTGAACAGTGTCTGGGAGGCTGTGGTTGCTTCTGCACGCAATGTTGATGGTGAACAGATCAAAACACTGACAGAATCCATGGATGGCAGGCTTTTGAGTGTCCTTGCAAAGAAAGGTGGCTATATTGGTCACTGATTTGTTTTTGTTTTGTTTTTGAATGTCAGAAATGTATATTTGTGAATGTTGAGATGTTATATTGGTTTCACTGTTAAAAATAAATAATTGAAATGGGTATATATTTGTTTTTTGTTAAGTTGCCTAATAATTATGCACAGTAATAGTCACCTGCACACACAGATATCCCCCTAAAATAGCTAAAACTAAAAACAAACTAAAAACTAAAAACCAAAAATATTCAGCTTTGATATTAATGAGTTTTTTGGGTTCATTGAGAACATGGTTGTTGTTCAATAATAAAATTAATCCTCAAAAATACAACTTGCCTAATAATTCTGCACTCCCTGTAGTAATTGTTGCTGCCATGAGGCAGTGGGTGAGTATGTGTAGCTCATCTTATTTAAGGGGATAAGGGAATATATGGAGTAGGTAGCATTCTGGGGACTTTGGCACCCTAATTTTCAGCTCTTTGTGGAGAAAAAAACAGAAGTTTAATATCTTTGCAGCAAACAAGGTAGGGACGTAACGTACATATTGTGTTGATAGCAGTGAAAGGACTTTGGAATTGACCCATGCCAAAAAGCAGGTAACGTATTTTAACAATTGTGTAGTCACCTATATACTTCTGGATCAGATGATTCAGCACATTGCTTATAACGTTTTATAAACTTCAGTTTTTCCATCTTCCTTTTGTGTTAGTCTCATTTACTTTCACGGCCGGAATAACACTTTATAAGGCTCTTTACTGTGCTTCTTAAACCTAGACTATTAGTGGTTTCCTCTGGCTGCTGACTGGGAGGTGTGGGGGCAGGATCTGCATCACTCAGTGACAAGTCTTGGAACCAAATGAATAACAATGCGACCACAGCACGCTGCATCTGGGATACTTACTCATCTGGGCCTCCTTAACCAACACACTGCTGGTGTGACCACAAAGGCAAAACTGTTGACTGGCGGTGCAGCCCTGTGTTTGGCATGGTTCTGCATTGTTCTCTGGAATATATGCCAGAATGATAGTGGACAGGTGTACCTTTACAAAATTTGGGTGCCAGTTTTTTCTCTTTTAGTCATTTCAGGAAGGGAAATGTTTCCCACCTTGCTACATACATTTCTAATATATATATATATATTTTATCTGAACCATTATATGATATTTTCTTATATTATGTTGTACAATATCACATGGAAAAAAAAAAAACACAATTAATAGTTTAATAGCAAAGATATCATGTAACTCATACCTAAACAATACATTTTGGAATTGGCATTTGGCATGGCTGTGATTATAGAATTTTTGTAGATAATAACCTCCATTTTAGATGTCACTTTGGGTTAGAGGTTACAGGTTAGGATTACAGCTAAGATCAGTGTTTTTTGTTTACTTGTTGCAGTTCAGTTCAATTTTTTGCACATTACTATATCTATTCCAATATGATGCATGCGAAGGGGAAATGTTTTTATGGTACTTGGAGTGCCTCTTTAAGAGAAGTCAATTTCCACAAATTTTTAAAATCATGTGGGGATCTCAAACTATAAGGCTTGTTGATAACAAAGATAATGGTATACCAGGGGACATTTGTAAGCAGCCATTTGTATGACGTTTACGTTTGCTTGGCTAATGCTGACCTAAATGTAATTGACTTTTATTTGTACACATACGTGAATTTGTCTACGTTTTCTCCATGTTTATGTTTGTTTTTTTTAGCTGACTAATAGTTGACATGTATATGAACAGTCAGGCAGAGCAGATGTGGTTTTGAACAGATACAAAGGGTAACAAACAAGCTGGCTTACAGTAAGAAATGGCCACAAAGCACCAATCTAACCTATCTAGCTAGAAGATTGGCAGCCATGCAAGATATCAAACAATTCCCCTAATGGTGCCTCTTTTATGGTTCTGTGAGCTCTGGTTGGTCCAGTATTTAACAGATCAACCTCTTCACAATCAGAACACTGTATTTGTGCTCTTCCCCCATTTTTCTCCAATTTTTAAATATCCAAATGTGTATAATTATTTTTTTCCAGTGTATGATCTGAAGGTGGATTGTGGAAGGAGAGGATTTTGTTCAAAATATTTATTTATAGAACATGGAGCATTTGCCTGGAAGAGACTTCCAAGAAGGCTTAAGATGTGCTGAATAAGAAATAAGAAAAATAAGCATAACATATTAAAATGACCACATAAATTAATTATCATATATTAGGAGAATTTAGGTTTCCAAATTTTATGCGTTTTACTTTTTTGTCACAGACCACGTCATTGTTTCATTTTGTCAAAATTAGTAAATATGCATGGAAATCTTGGGCTGGCAAGTGTCAATAGTACCACAGAAACACACTTGTAAAGTTCCAAAAGAGCAGGTAGAATTTCAGTAATAACTTCGCTTTTAAGGAATGTTCTGCATTTAACACTTGTTCTTTGTCCTATTGCAGACTTTCCGGCTCTAGGTTAAACTATATCATAACAGCTCATTATTAGAGATGTGCATTCAAAGAATTGTTGTTTCAGTTTGTTCATTTGATGCAAATATTTTATTTTTTGGTTTGTCAGAAATTAATTCACATATCTATATAGTTAGTCTGAAATTCTGTAAAAAGTTGAATATTTGCATAATAACAATCTGAAAATGAATAAATGGAAGCAATATATATATATGTTCCATTATGGAACATAATGGAGGAATTATGTTGTGAGCTGAGGGAAAGATGGTACATAGTGATACATAAATACACACTCAAGTCGTATTGTCCTTAATCTTGAGAGTAGAGACAGAGAGAGGCAAAGTAAAAATTGGACTCTACACATCTTCCTGCTTTGCGTAGAGGGAATTAAGTATGGAAATATAAGAGGGATGTAGGGGAACAAAATGTGTGAACTGACTGACAATGAAATTAGTTAAAGGGACACTATAGTCACCAGAACAACTACAGCTTATTGAATTTGTTCTGGTGAGTAGAATCATTACCTTCAGGCTTTTTGCTGTAAACACTGTCTTTTCAGAGAAAAAGCAGTGTTTACATTACAGCCTAATGATAACTTCACTAGCCACTCCTCAGATAGCTGTTAGAGATCCTTCCTGGGTCATGGCTGCCTAAAATGCATCCAAACATTCAGTGTCTCCTCCATCTGCATGCAGACACTGAACTTTCCTCATAGAGATTCATTGATTCAATTAATCTCTACGAGGGGATGCTGATTGGCCAGGGCTGTGTTTGAACTGTGCTGGCTCTGCCCCTGACCTGCCTCCTTGTCAGTCTCAGCCAATCCTATGGGGAAGCACTGTACTTGGATCTTATGATGTCAACAGACAGCTTGCTATTCTGAGGCAAACAGCATGCAGAGCTACAGCTTCAGGCTTGAATACAGTAAGATTTTGCTATATTTAGGGAGGCATGAGGGGACCAGGGGAGCTAGATGGTGGTTTTAACACTATAGGGTCAGGAATATATGTTTGTGTTCCTGACCCTATAGTGTTCCTTTAAGGTGAAGCTGACATAGCACACTGTGCAAATGCTCTTGCTGTTTCTGTGTTTCTAACAATGTGGCATGTCCTCTCTCTTTTACACTCAACACATCCACCTTTTCTCTGTCCCAGACTGCATACCAGGATCTTATGTCCGCTAATAAGAAGGCAAGGAGAGTAGTGAGTGCTGGGGAACGGTCCCCAGAAAGCATAGAGCGAGTGCATCATTAGCATTTGCACCAAGCTCAGGGCACTGTCTGCATAGTGCGTCCTTAGTTGGCCAGTTACAATGATTGGTGGGCATCCTGACATGCAATCACGCCAGGCTGACCTTTTTTTTCGGACAGACATGCTCCCTTTGTGGCCGTGTTTGCTTGAGAAATTAAAGTGAGATATTGGCATAAGGTATGTGTCTTCTTATGGGTTGCATCCTGCAAGATTCTCCCCATTACCCACTTCCATCAGATACATGAGGAGGTATGTTTTAGTGTTTTCTGTTGATAGGAGTTTGTAATTAGGCCCATTCTAATTGTCAGCACCAGGCCCAATGGGTTCTTAGGAAATTAATAAATATAAGGAGGATAAGCGCATGTTAATAAAACAGTAGGTTACCTAGAGCAGCAATCACTGAGAAAGGGAACTGAATTTAGACCTAATTTAGTTACCAGATTTCTACTTATGAATGTTGCTATCTGAACTACATCTCTTAAAGTTCTCAAAGAGCTGTGCTTCCGGATGACAATTGCGTTAGTGGACACTGCAGGCTAGGAGGGCGAGACAAAGGGGTGAAACATAAATAGGTACAATACCAGAAGAAGGACATTTCTAAAAATGGGAACCAAGGAAGCAGGATTAAGTTGCAAATTAAAGCAGCACTGTCACTGCATGGAGACTTTGTAGAATTCACAAAGATGTCTGACTGTAACATCTCCGCCGGTGGTCCGGTGGCCGGGTTGCATGTAAGGTGAGATTTACTTATATGAAACTTCAGGTCCTGGCCCTTCAGCAATCTTTCCATGCACAAGAGTACAACATTGGGGCGTGGCCTGGACACCAACCAAGATGGACGCTTAGGCACCTTGCTCCGCCGCACCCGTACCTGATTTCAGCGATCCCGCATCAGCCAGCACGACAAATGGGTCGTAACCGCCGCTCCGATCACCCGCAAGCCCAGAGGGACCCTCAGTCAGGCTCGCAGCAAGGTACGATGGATGGCTTTTTGCAGCCGCCACGTGGCAATGGCGGCGGGGATGAAAGCCCGGCCCCGGCCGCACATCAATCAGCCCCAGCCACGGGAGGAGAATCCACGGCCATAGACAGGATTGAGGGGGAACTGAGGCGCATAGCAGCAGCTATGGCTACCAAAGCTGATCTCCTCACCCTAACCACCACCATACAGGATGCACTGAGGGCAGAAATAGCAGGCCTCCGTACAGAGGTAACAGCCCATGCGGGCAGCATCCAGGCCCTAGAACAGGCGGCAGAAAATAACTCCACCAGGATCAACGCGACAGACGTCGCCATAGCCAGGCAAGGGGACGTGATCCTACACATGCGCAGGAATCTGGAGGACCTCGATAACAGAGGCCGCAGATGCAACATAAGAATAAGGGGGATCCCTGAAGCGGGTGAAGGAGAGAAAGCTGAAGAGGTATTAACAAACTTATTCCGCTCTATCTTGCACACTGATACCCCGCCAGCGTTCGAATTTGAAAGGGCACATAGGGCCCTACGCCCACGCTCCGCTGAGGAGGGCCCAAGAGATATGATCTGTTGCCTACACTCGTTCCCGATTAAAGACGCGATAATGAGAAAAGCCCGGGAACGCCCAACATGGCCCTTCCAGGACACTCACGTATCCCTGTACAATGATCTCTCTCCTTACACGCTGGAAGCCCGGAGAGCACTCAAACCAATAACCAATGCGCTACGTGAACGCAATATTAAATACAAATGGGGATTTCCTTTTGCCCTGATGGCCAGACATCAAGATAAATGGCTGACGGCCAGTTGGCCGGATGACATCCCACGACTCCTTGACGCACTGAACATACCGCATATCCAGTTTACGGACTGGGTTCTGGACGCTTCCAGACCGGTCCCAAGGATACAAAGAGCAGCCCGCAGACGAGGGGGGCAATCACCGCCGGGACCTTTGCAATGGAGACGCCCGGGGAGAGGTGAACAGGCTGAGTGAATACAGTACACCACACACCAAGCGGATGATCGGCCCATGGCAGCACCTGGAAAGGTAATTCACCACTCCTGAATTACATATGGGCCCCCCCACCACACAACAGTACTTGGTAAACAAGGGGAGTCACACGACACTACCTAGCAGCCCTCATGGGGACAGCGGCCATTTCATCATCTACCACCCCCCACCCCCACGCACGTACACATAGCAATCATACTGTTGGCTTTGGGAGGGGGTTAATGGGGGAGGGGAGGGAAATACAAGTGTGCCAAGAGTTGGGACTCTGAGGTTGGGGTTGAAGGAGATCTGGCTGCCAACATGAGACCTCAGTGGCGCGACACTCCGATGGGGAGCCCCGCGGGGCGGCATCGTTCACACTCGGGGATATCTGCCGGAGCCCCTTATTAGGGGAGCTGACCAATGGGACTCTGGAGGGCCCCCAATCTGCCTCTATGTGGCTGCCTACACCCCTCCTGCATTCCTTTGGGTGGTGAGGGTTTGGGGGGGCGGGGGGTCACACCGGGTCACTGGGCCAATGCACACTTGGAAGAACTAGGCTATCCAGCCAATGCTAACCCACCGGACCACTAAAAGACGTAACCATGGCGCCACCATGTGCACTACCACTTATGTTATTAATAGCCCTTACGCCCGAATCCCAAAGGACGTATGCTCCTGAAACATGAGAAAGGGTCACGGACACTTTTCACAATGCATGCTATATAATGTTGAGCATCCATGCAGGGATGGTGGGCAGAATAAAGGCAATCAATAGTCAGGGCACACGCTGTAGCATGAGGAAAAAGAACCACTAGGACTCGCACACGTGAACAGCCATACCCGACAGACAGGGTCAGGTAGAGCAAGAGAAAGTAGCAAGGAATCAGTGACTGACACAAAGCGAAAGAAAGGGGGAGATGGGGGGGGGGAGGAGGGAAGCCTAACAGGGGACATTCCCACACTAACTGGCAGAGACACCACCCGGGACGTACACGACTGCATCGGACCGCAGGGAAGGACGGAGTCCTTAGGTAGATGAGACTTAGACAACTACAGGACGATAGGGAACAGAACGCAACGCTGACGCTTAAGGTGACCTCAGAAGGGTTACGACTGCTACACACTCACTGCAACCCGAGACTCAATAAGGTGACACATGGGAAAAAGGGGGACAACGCACGTAGTGAAGGACTGATGACAACCCCTATAGCACACATGTGATTAATGCTGCACTGCCCCGCAACAGCACGAGAACTGAGGGGGGCCCGTGAGGGGGATCAGGGCGCAGGCCAAGGGAAATCCACTGGCACACGCCAGACAACCATGGAGCCGAGATAGACGCAATCACAGGTGTTCTGTATTACAAAAAATGCACCCTATGTTGTTGTTTTATTGTTAATTATGGCTTTGGCCAAATGTTTGAGATGGATCTTTTATTTCATGTTAGAATGTTAGCTACCACGGGTAGCGGCGGATACGAGCTCTCTGAACAAGACACACACTCTTTCCAACTTGGACAGGTGCGGACCACTCACCTCACACCACACTCGTGCTTACACATATACGGCGGCACCCTACGGGCTCTGACCTACTGGTCTGGTTACTGGGGCAAACCCACGGGGCTACTGACCGTAGCACGAGCCACCTCTTCATCAGAGGTTGACAGACCGAGATATCTCCTATCCCGGTCACAGTACCCGCCTAGTCGGGCAACTGTTCACTCTCCTTCTCTTCTCTTCTCTCTCTCCCTATCCTTCTTCTCCACCCTATTACCCACTGTATCCTCTCTCATACCCCTCCCATCCCAGCCCTACTACTGCCCTCTTACCTGGGGGGCGCGACGGGGGTCCGGGCACCTGAAACGGGCTGACCACAACGGGGGTGGGCACCGAGCGATGGCCAACGGCAATGTACCCAATGACGCGAGGGCGTATCGCCCTGCTCCCCTGACTGTCCTCACCCTTAATTGTCGGGGCCTGAACGCGCCCGAACGAAGAACCCACATATTACGAGACATGAAGAAGAGACGCGTTTCGATCGCGCTATTGCAAGAAACACACTTCAAAAAGAACGCCGCACCTACACTCCGGAACCGACATTACCCGATTAACCATTTCTGCAACCACCCTATGACCAAAAGGGCGGGCGTGGCCATCCTGATCGCTGGAGATCTGGAATTCACGTTGCTAGACAGCCTACAGGATGACCAGGGACGCTTCCTGTTCCTGAAAGGGACCATTGCGGGGATGCTTTACACGCTCGCTACCGTTTACACACCCAATAAGAGACAAGCCCAATTTCTCAGGACGACACTGGGCAAACTCGGAGAATTCTCCGAGGGCGCGCTAATCCTAGGGGGAGACCTTAACACCACCTTAAACCCCATCGTAGACTCATCAACGGGCCATAGCAGCATCACTCAACTTCATAAACGCTCCGTACACCGGACCCTGGGAGACATGGATCTTGTGGACTGTTGGAGGACTCTTCACCCCACCACAAGGGATTACACCTACTACTCCTCGCTACATAATAGATGATCGCGTATCGACTACATCTTCATAAGACAAGCGGGACTAACGCGCCTCCTCTCCGCCAAAATCGACCCGGCAACGTGGTCAGATCATGGTCCCGTGACCATTGAACTCGAATCGCCACTCTTCCGACCTGGCACTTGGACATGGAGACTCAACGAGGCCCTCCTTCTGGGTCATGGGGTGCGCGGGCAAATATCGGAAGAACTGATACGATACTTCCAGGAAAACGACACGCCAGGAACCTCTCCGGTCTCTATATGGGAGGCCCACAAATGCGTTATCAGGGGCATCCTCATTCGGATGGCATCTAAAAGGAAAAGGGAAACCACTCGAGAAATGGCAGACCTCTACAAATCGATTACGAAGCTAGAGCAGCAACACAAGAGGACCCAGCTTATGGAAACATACGGGGAACTAATGCAGGCAAGACGCCAACTGAGGGACCTCCTTACAAAACGCCACCTACGCTCCCTGCAACAATCGAAGGGCTTCTTCTACACCCATGCCAACAAAGGTGGCAAATACTTGGCACGGCTCCTGAAAGGCAATACGCACCGCACGCAGGTTCGCACCCTGCGACTCCCCTCGGGCGCCACGACGGCACTCCCGGACCAAATCGCTGAAGAATTCAGACGCTACTACCAATCGTTGTACAACCTACAGGACCGAGACGGAGAAATGGACGGGATACCCGAACATGGCAGTACCCAGGAATACTTAAGGGAGGCCGTGACGAAAACCTTACATCCAGACGTTGCAGGAGACTTGGACGCTGCAGTCACGCCGGAAGACATCCAGGCAGCCCTGAAATCCACCAAAACGGGAAAAGCACCAGGCCCCGATGGCCTACCCTCCGGGTATTATAAGACCTTCTCGCCGATCCTGCTGCCATGGCTGACCAAAGCCATCAATGCTGTGGCGGAGGGGGAAAATTTCGGAAACGAATCTTTAGCAGCAATAATAACGGTACTGCCAAAACCTGGGAAAGACCTGACGGCTTGCGGCAGCTACCGCCCGATTTCATTGGTAAACGTGGACACTAAGTTGTTCACGAAGGTTTTAGCAACCAGACTCCAAAGGGTCCTCCCATCGCTGGTACACGCGGACCAGACGGGGTTTATACCCGGCCGGGAGGCACATGACAGTACCCTGAGGTTGTTCGCAATCCAGCGCAGGGCGAGAGCGATGCGAAAACAACTCCTATTGCTTTCCACGGACGCCGAAAAGGCCTTTGACCGGGTGAAATGGCCCTACATGCTCGCCACCTTAAGCCACTTGGGAATGGGGCCCAAACTCCTCACCTGGATACGCGCACTATACCATGAACCAAGGGCAGCGGTGAGAGTAAACGGAGCGCTCACAGCACAGTTTAAGATCTCCAACGGCACGAGACAGGGCTGCCCACTCTCACCGTTACTGTTTGCCCTCTCCCTGGAACCGTTACTACAGACGATCAGACAACACCCAGACATTCAGGGCCTCTCCTGGCGGGGCACAGAACATAAGGTGGCCGCATACGCGGACGACCTTATGTTCTTTGTAACTAACCCCAGAATCACGATGCCCAACATCATGGCAGTGACGGAATACTTCGGCAAATTGGCAGGTTTCAAGCTTAACCTTTCCAAATGTGAAGTACTTAACGTCAACCTACCGGAGGAGGAATACTCAGCTCTAGCATCTCTGTTTCCCTTCAGGTGGTGCTCCGGTAGGATGAAATACCTCGGGGTGTGGATAACGAGAGACCCGAACGACCTGTACTCACAAAATTTTACGCCGCTACTGGAAACTATACTGGCGGACCTAAATAAATGGGCATACCCACATGTATCTTGGCATGGGCGGATCGCAGTCTTGAAAATTAACATCCTACCAAGACTCCTATATCCGTTCCAGGCGATCCCGTTAGCAATACCCCCATCATTCTTTGCCAAGCTAAAATCAGCGGTCATCCACTACATCTGGAGAGGCGAACGCTCGAGACTTCGTCATGACATCCTATGCTTGCCACGACACAGAGGAGGCTTGGCACTACCCGATTTTAAAAGGTACCATCAGGCCACTGTCCTTCAATGCATCCTAGACCTACACGCAGACCCACAAAGGCGCAAACAATGGGTTAATCTGGCACAAGAGGAACGGGGGGCACATCTACAGGCTGCGGTATGGGGGACACAGGTGAACGCAAACCTGGACCGGGAAAAGGAAGATATCGTAGCACAAACGCTCACCAGCTGGAGACGCATGAGGAAACAAGTACACATTTCACCCACGCCAAGCCCCATGATGTCCATCACCTACAATGACGCAATAGGGGGGGGGGCTCACATCGACGTCCCTCCTTTTTTTGGAGGAGGCTGCGAATATGTCCCAATCATGAAGATACGACAGGACGGCAACATAAAGGCACTGGACTCCCTCCTAGGGGATACTCCTTGGAACCAGCTCATAGCATTCAGGTACATGCAAGTGACACACTTCTACAAACGCATGCGTGATAGAGAACGCCTACACCGCACCCTGACGTGATTTGAAGCATTGTGCGAAAAAGGCAAACCCGTGGGAAAAGCAATCTCCATATTTTATCAACACCTCTTAGTTGGACACCTTACGGAAAACAACACCTTCCGCAGACAATGGGAAACCATGCTCAACACTACCTTCACACCCACACAGTGGGAGAACGCCTTGATCTGGCAACACAAGAGCACCATCAGCTCACTATACCAGGAAACGAACTACAAGATCATCGCGTCCTGGTACCGAACACCGGTGCTCCTCCACAGGATCTTCCCGCCAACCCCTCCAACTTGTTGGAGGTGCCAAGAGGAAAGGGGCACGTTGATCCATATTTGGTGGGAGTGCAGCGCTATTGTTCCCTACTGGGAGTTAATACGACAAAACATAATTGACGTCCTGGAAGAGATACCCGAGTGGAACGCGGCCCTAGCTCTACTGCATATTTCACAAATGCCGATAGCAAGATATAAAAAATCGATCTTACGCCACCTACTCAACGCTGCCAGGGCTCTGATCCCTATATATTGGAAAAAAACAGAGACCCCCGGTGTGGAGGAATGGATACGCAGAGTGGAGGACATTCAGGGGGCAGAGGCGATGCAGGCATCTCTACTAGGCAGAGGGGACAGACACGCAGAGCTGTGGCGCCCTTGGTTCGCATATGTGTCCAGAATTCGATAGGGTGGCACGGGGGGGGGGGTCCCGGACCCTCGGGGCGGACCCCGCGTCTCAATTCATAGTTCAATACCCGCAACCTCACCCTTTTCCCTCTCCCTTCTTCTAGGTCACGACTCTTGTGACTATAATACACTCACCTTCCATACCATATACAAGCACCTACATTTGATTTTACTGAAAACAAGCCACGATCACACGACCAGAAGAAAAACAAACAAGACACACTACCACTGTAAATGCTACCCATGGACACACATTCAGATACGGCAGAATTGAGAGCAGACATACGGCACAATGACGGAGAGGGCAGCTTGGACAGGGTGCACATGAAACCCTACCAGACCTAATATACCGGGACATGAGAGCAGCGAATACATAGGCAACTGACATGACGCAGGCCCACTACGTACATATCACATGCGAGGCCACCCGTCATAGGTCCTCATACAGAACATGGACACCCATAAGCGATAAGGAGAGCTCGTAGACGCTGTCTACTACAAACGAATTACATAATATAACCTACATATGACGTTGGGACAAAAATAAAAGTTGACCCACAACACTGCTAATATGCTTACAGAGGGCCATAAGGCGTAAACATGTCCTGAAATTATGTTTGTTACTACTGAAGGCCTGCGAGCCTAACCTCCCCGTTCTACTCCCCTTACATGTCTTGAAACGACGTTTGTCATTACCAAAGGCCTGCGAGCCTAACCCTCCTGTTATATTTTCCTTAGTTGTATTATTCCCCCCAAAAAAAAGAGGGAAAATGAAACAAATCGCAACAAAATAATGGAGCTCTGCTACTTGGAATGATGATTTATGATTCAAACTGTTCGATACCACATTTGTCTGTCAATTGTTTTTCATGACGGCCTGCGAGCCGACTTGTTATCTTATCCTACAACCAACAAATAAAGAGATTTACCAAAAAAAAAAAAGAGTACAACATTGAGATATACGGAAGACTGCAGGATCCTCCATAGACAAAGTCAATTGCAGCCGTCAGTGGTGATGGCTGGGGTGATTGACTGGTAGCTCTGTCCAGTTTCTTTAAGTGTCAGGCATAGGAAATATGCAGACACAAAGAAGTCCATACTTTGTCTCAGTATATCTTCAGTGAAATTCTAACTTTCTCTTCTATTCAATTCTAAGGTTTTAAATACTCATTTATCAGAGGGTAGGGGACATTGCTGCTGTAATATATACAATGTTCTTTGTAAAGCAAATGTAAAATTGGACATGAAAAAAATACAGCAAATTATTTACGTCAAAATATGTTAAATGTGCAAAAGTTGTGTTGGTGCCTGATGTTCTTTTTATTTGACAGCATTAAGTCTGCAACTCCTAGAATTCTCAACATTTTCTGTTCCTATCTAAATCTCAATTTGTTTGTTTGTTTTGTCAGTTAAATTGCAGATACAAGCAGAAGAGCGGGGTGTCGTTTCTATCAAAGGAATTGGTGCTAACCGCTACCTGGCAATGAAAGATGATGGCAGATTAGTAGCATTGGTGAGTATGTGTTAAATTACAGTATATTTAATATCTGGTGAACCATCAGCAGGATGTAGCTTTTATATGACATTCATACATTGATTAATAACAATCATTCTTTTAATGTTATTTTTTGAAAATTATACAACTGAATAAAACATTAAAAATTAACAATAACTTGCAAATTAGTATATTGCAAATGAGTAGGAGAAACAGAAATATTGTGATGGCAACTAAGTAGTGGTCTAGGATACAGAGTGCAGAACCCAACACACGTTTCTATGCACTGGCGTGTGCACTTGACGAAAATGCACACGCCAGTGCACCGAAACACGTGTCGGGTTCTTCTTTTACACAGGGCACTTTCACTTATGGTGTAACAAACCAGAATTCTAAGCATGGTTCTGCATTTTTAGCACTTATAAATTTTATAAAAGTTATTTTCCTCTATGCTGTCTAGCGAGAAATCAAGAGATAGAGCCTAATAGATTTCTACTCCTGTCTCTATTTTCGTCTGTGAACACCTCATGAGTTAACTGATACTTAACTCATTTTATTGTTTGAGATATGTTCACAGATAGATCTCAATACTATCTTAGAGAGACAAGATAAGTGGGCAGAGGTTAGATGCTATATTCAAGCCATTAACTGCTAAAGATTGAGGGCTATAAGACACAGTTGCAAACTAGTATTCTTTTCCTATTGAAACAATATATCAACACTGTGTCAACACAGAAGCTGTAGTATAACAGCTATCTGGCTCACATTTCTCCATCTAAGAAGTATTACATAACTGCATTTCATGTATTGTAGTTAGGAGAAACAAGAGTGCAACAGCCTATATTTATACTTAACCTCTTAATAGCTCGAAACCTTCAGAGCTCGTGACAATAGCCATCTGCTCTCTGTATCCTAGACCACTACTTAGTTTGATGTATGACTATCCAGCTCCTGATATAGACATCACACAATAAAGTCCGAACTCAGGAAGCTTGGAGGGTTTATATTCTTTTTATACACTATATATTTATCTGAGTCGATAGAGGTATAGCCATTTGGCTTTGGATTACTTTTCTGACCATTTACACATGTGGTGTGTGGTGTGAGGTGTAGTGTACAATTGATGAATATCCATTAATTTATTCTGTGTTATTCTCCAGTTAACACCTTCTCACAGAGCTTTTGCCCTGTAATTAGGTAGTTGCCATCACTTTGTTAACAATTAGGGGTCAAGCCCCAAGACACCACTGGAATGTCTTTTTGGTGTTTCAGTTTCAGAGTAGGGGAGTCTGTACTAACAGACCTCCCTGCCCTGTTCACTGTTCCTCGAAACAGAAATATTGTTTCAAAGTTCTACTATGTAAACTTTCTCCATGCTGATTGCCCGGTGTAAATGACAGAACTGACAGGGAAGTCGCTCAGTTAAAAGATAAAGAGGTATTGATTTCCACTTTTCATTTTATTTCTCACAGTTCAGACATACACATTTGTTAATATTAAATATCCACGATACTGAGAGTCCCCATTTAAATTACGTGGGTACTCTTTTCAGACAGTAGTGACGTCAATTTACTACAGGCTGTTAAGAGATTGACCAGAAAAGCATCAGAAGTTGTTGTTCTATGGGAGAAACCTTTTGGCCAATCTTGCTGTACATGATCTTTTGTGTTGTCAAATCTCCGAGCAAACTACTAAAAAGTGTAGAAAGGAAAGAAACTATTTTTTTTTTTTTTAAATCAGTGTCCTATATTGTATGAGTCTGATTCATTGCATAGAGTTTTCTATAATCAGTCCACCTTAAAGGAACATTATAGTGTCAGGAATACAAACGTGTATTCCTGACACTATAGTGCTGGTATTGCTGTTTAGGATCCCGGCACCCCTGACTGTGCAGCGAAAAGGTGAGTTTATACACCTTTTCCCCCATGCCACACCAGTATCGCCTTGGCTGGCCCTGTTTGGTCCTGCCCCCATGGGTGAGATCATCAGTCTTGATAATCTCAGCCAACCCAATATTTTACCATAGGAAAGCATTGGGAGGCTATTGTGTATGGAGCACCAATCAGCATCTCCTCCTAGAGATGCATTGAATCATTGCATCTCTATGGGGAATGTTTAGCACCTCCACGCAGAGCGTGGAGGCGCTGAATGCCAGTGCTGCATACTAGTTGCTGTTTGAGTGATGGCCACTAGAGGTGTTCCAAGGCAGTGTTTACCATGCTATGGCTGCAAGGACATGCTGTAGACACCAGAACCACTAAATCAAGCTGTAGTGGTTCTGGTGACTATAGTGTCACTTTAAGGGGTTACAGTTCAAATCTGGTAATTCTGGCTGATTTATTTAATTTTTATTCTATTTCAAGGTGTCCAAGAACTGAAATAATGTAGAATAATGCAATCCTGTTAACAATCCACAGCTTCCTACACTTGAATGGCGTGAGCAAGTTAAATGTCATATTATTTGACTCATGCATCCAAGAATGAATTTAACAGATGTTGGTTGGATTTATGCCATATACAAATATAGAACATAAACATGAAAAAACTGTGCTGTATAGAATAGCTATTGAACTAAATGAGGAGATGTAATAGTTTGGGGATTAGAGCTCTGCCTCAGAGCACATTAGCTCAGCACTGTAGCAACTAGGCGCTTTACACTCTAACATTCTATGGAAAACAGGAGAATCAGAGCTAAGCTAGACGTGCTATACTGGAACTCTGTGGCTTGGGTGGCTGCCATTTAAAGACCTATGTCAGGAAAACCCACCACTCCTACCCGGCTCCATGCACTTTGAAAAGTCATGGCGTAGCTTAAAAACACTGCTAAAATACTGCTGAGGAGATGAGAACCTCTAGCTTTTCTAAATGCAGACACGTTTCCATCTTCCAAGTTGTTCCAGCATTCTAGGCAGTAGGTGAAGACTTCCTCTGTGTGTCCACACTGATCTGTTACTGACCTCTGTTTATGTGATTGCTGACTCCTTCGTTCACCATATTCCGTTACCCTTTCATTCCCAATAAATAACACAACCCCATGTTACATGGGTAAGAGCAACGGCCACAGCTTTATTTAAACTGGCTAGTTTTACCC
The DNA here is from genome assembly GCF_036172605.1 of Pelobates fuscus. NCBI lineage: Eukaryota > Metazoa > Chordata > Amphibia > Anura > Pelobatidae > Pelobates > Pelobates fuscus. The sequence goes on from NC_086322.1 coordinate 148,471,303, forward strand.
AGCAGACAGGTACACTTTAAACTTCTTCCAGAGCCTCTTCAGTCTGTCCTTTGTCATTAACCAAATTCAGGCTGCGACTCCCCAAGCCCGTCTTGGCATTATTCATTTACCACACCCCTACTGGTAACCACTATCATCAACCCCTAATGCGCGCAACACAGACTTAAGAACTGACCAGTGTGCATGCAGCAAAAAGGAACCTCCAGCACTGGGACGAACCTCCAGATAATGACGCACTAAAAAAACTGGGAACCAGATGCCACTGGTGGCTCCTACCCTAACCACTACCCCTTTGGTTGGTTTTAGTTTGCTGAATCAAAGATTTCACTTCATTTTCACACCAAAGAACATTCTGCCCTGAACTCTAGAAGTAGAAGACACCAATTTGCAAAGCTGCATAGAAAACACATTGAAAGGGCAACCCGGAACAAGACACTACCAGGCTCCCACAGCCGTGTCTGATAACTTTCCCAGAACTCCCTGCTTCCAACTGTCAAACCAACTGTATCATTTGGTTTCTATGCCAACCCATCAGGGCTGTAGTCATGATCCCTCCTCCCTATTCAATACGGGGATTAGTCTGGAAGGCAGAGTCTGCTGAGGAAAGCCTATAACATTCTATAATGGAGAACATGGTTTCTAAACTCGATTATCTTTTTTGTCTGTATCTCAAGACAGTGAAAACCGAGCCATTCTCTATTTACCTTTTCAGACCTTAATGTAAAAACCATCCTGTTTGTGTGGATTTCTTGTACAATGGACAGGTGCTAAAGGCATACAGAAACTCAAAATGTAAACACAGAAATACTTACACTAGTCATCCAGCTAGGCTCCAAGACCACTACATTAAAGGGACAGCCCAGACCCCTAATGGACTTTAGCTTGAAAAGCTTTATGTGAGAAGAGTGTGTTTTATTTTGTTCATTTTACAAAAAGTGAAGATTTCAGTAGAAATTGCCACTTGTACAAATTAACCTGGTTACACCAGCTCTGGCTTTCAAGCAGACAACCAGTCCTGTTACTTCCTGGTTGTTTAGCTCAGTGGAGCTAAACTCAATTGCCCAGAGCACCTGCCTTGCAAAGATTTCTTATTGAGTTGCATTGGAAAGTCTGTGATTGGACAGCCACAGAAAGTCGGGGCTAAACAGTGATATCTATGTATTTTGTATTTGGGCACTGGAGTGTCCCTTTAAGCTGTAGTAGTTTTTGTAAAGGTATTTCCAGTTATAGCATTCCTGTCATTGCGATATGTTTGTAACTAGTGATGTCCCGAACGGTTCACTGGTGAATAGTTCCTGGCGAACATCGCATGTTCGCATTCGCCACGGATGGCGAACATTTGCGATGTTCGGTCCGCCCCCTATTCGTCATCATTGAGTAAACTTTGACCCTGTACCTCACAGTCAACAGACACATTGAAGCCAATCAGCAGCAGACCCTCCCTCCCAGGCCCTCCCACCTCCTAGACAGCATACAATTTAGATTAATTCTGAAGCTGCATTCTTTTTTTTTTATTATTATTCTTTTTTTTTTTATTATACATTATCCTCCATAGCCAGCAACCTGTGTTTATTATACATTATCCCCCATAGCCAGTAACCTGTGTTTATTATACATTATCCCCCCCATAGCCAGTAACCTGTGTTATTATACATTATCCCCCCCATAGCCAGTAACCTGTGTTTATTATACATTATCCCCCATAGCCAGTAACCTGTGTTTGTTATACATTATCCCCCCATAGCCAGTAACCTGTGTTTATTATACATTATACCCCCATAACCAGTAACCTGTGTTTATTATACATTATCCTCCATAGCCAGTAACCTGTGTTTATTATACATTATCCCCCCATAGCCAGTAACCTGTGTTTATTATACATGATCCCTCCCATAGCCAGTAACCTGTGTTTATTATACATTATCCTCCTATAGCCAGTAACCTGTGCTTATTATACATTATCCTCCCTATAGCCAGTAACCTGTGTTTATTATACATTATCCTCCCATAGCCAGTAACCTGTGTTTATTATACATTATCCCTCCCATAGCCAGTAACCTGTGTTTATTATACATTATTCCCCCCATAGCCAGTAACGTGTGTTTATTATACATTATCTGGTGTAACAGTAGTGTACATTTAAAAAAAAAAAAATACAGGGGGCTTGTTGTCACCTTTCGGGGACCCTTGGTTTTGTACGTGGCTGGGTGGAGGAAGAGACCTTCAATGACATCAGTGAGGACAAGGAACGGGACATGGCTAGCTTGGTATCCAACCTTGTGCAAATGGGGAGTTTGCGGTTGTGCAAATGGACTGTTTGCGGTTGTTTGCGGTGCGTTAAACGGGGAGTTTGGTCTGTCACTGTGAAGCGGGCGTAATCCTTACACTACCTGATCGATACAACATCATACCTGATGTTTTAAAGCATGTTATTCCAAACAATTTAGGAATGTTAGGTGATTTATGCCCTTTATGGATTAAAACCAGACTCTGCATCAACTATGTAATTTTCCATGGGAGCTTTGCCATGGATCTCCCTCCGGCATGCCACAGTCCAGGTGTTATTCCCCTTGAAACAACCTTTCCATCACCATTGTGGCCAGAAAGAGTCCCTGTGGGTTTTAAAATTCGCCTGCCTATTGAAGTCTATGGCGGTTCGCCTGGTTCGCCCGTTCGCGAACATTTGCGGAAGTTCGCGTTCACCGTTCGCGAACCGAAAATTTCATGTTCACGACATCACTATTTGTAACTTTGTATACTACTATTTTTATTTTTTTAAAGATAATATAGTGCTATTAATTTTATGAAATTTCTCCTTCAATTGAACAGTGACCAGTATGCCCTTTGAAAAAAAATATTTTTACTAACAAGAATACCTACAAAGGGATATTCACAAAAGTGTGAACTATTGGGAAAGTGAATTTTAACATTTTAAGTCAAAGCAGCTCAACTGCAAGCATTAGGTGTCTTGAAAAATAATTAGGTTGGTTGGGAATATAGGAGAGTTGGATAATTTTGCCAATTTATCCATTTGGGCCTCAATTTATGTTTTAAAACGCACTGTACGATGAACATATGTGATTTGTCAGTTGTTGCCAGTGTCTAACAATAGAAATCCATCTACGTTTTTTGTAGCACTTTTTATAACATAATTTAATGTAATGAAACCACAATTAGTTGCATTCAAAGTTTTCATCTCACTAAAATATATATTGGCACTTATTACATTTTAGCCAGTGTAATATCACTTTGAAATAGTGACTTCTAATATGCTAGATGTGTAGCATTGTGAGTTACTTTTGGAATGCCTGAAGACAGACACTGCTCATGTAAGACTTTATTCAGAGAGGCTAGTGTAGAACATAAAATGATCAAATATAGGGCTTGGCAGACGCATAAACATGCTAAATACAGAAGCTGCTGTTTAAGTTTCATTCCGTATAATAGGCTCCTTATTCCATGGGGCAGGAAGGCTTGTGTTTGTAATGCTGGAAGTAGTCAACAAATGCAAAAGGATCTTAAAACTTTCTACAATGTAAACACTGCTTTACCCAAAACCACTTGTATATAAAAATATGTTTTGTGTAAAATATTTTACAATTTATATATTTCAAATTATTAATTAATGTACTTATTTAAGCACCCTAAACCCACTAAAATGCCACATATATAAATATGTGTTTGTATACATATTATTATTATTATTGCAATGTAGTCCGATGTATATAATAATTGATCTATCACCATGTTCATTACTATGTACATAGAAATGCATTGCAAGAATAATGTATAAAGACAAATGCAAATCATATTATGGATGCACCTGTATGCATACTGGGCTGCAATCAGGGGGATACAGCCCCTACACATATAGTGGGCCCAGCAAGCCTGGCCCCTATATCCACAGTGGCCTGGGCTCCTGACCTGCACACCTGGGTGAGGGAGATCAAACATCTTCCTACCCAAATCTTTGCTCAGCATGGGGCCCCGAAGACTCTCAGCTGTCACCTCTGTGGAAGGCCCTCAGATTACTAGAAACAATGTTCATTAGATATAGACTATTATTTATTTAAATTTTGTGCAAAGAAGGCTATTACAAAAAAAGATTCACTTAGAATCAATTTCTCTTCTAATGAAACTATAGCACCTTCCAAAATTGGCTCTGGAAAAGCTAAGCTGTGACATACTATTTATTACACATATTAAGTGTGTCGGAACGCTGGCACTCTGACTGAGTACCCCCGCCAATCGATGCTCCTAGTGCTCGCTGAGGACTCCAAGCACTCCAACTGACACCATCAGCACTGCAGACCCCACTTCCAGCGATACAGCTGCGCCGGGGTCTTGCCTTCTCCACCCACCCTGGATCCACGACCAGGATCCAGCTCCCAGTGGGTGAACCTCTCCTAAATCCAGAGAGCGTAGTAGGAACAAATCAAGCTATTGCGAGAGCTTACTCTGGGGAGTAAGTGATTATAGCAATCCCCAGAGTGTAGGTATCCCTTCCCCCAAACATAAGCCAAGGTTTCAAGAAAGGTTCAAGATGATCTGATTTTAATGACCACACACTGGCTTTTATGCAAGTCCCCATGCAAGGGGACATCCCACAGGGTGGGACACAGTACAACCAATCCTTTACAGGCAAATCGTAAAACACACCCAGCACAAACATACAATCCCTCCCCTCTGCCTGTGATATAATTACTGAACACAATGGGTTAATGTAATTTATCACAGGAAGGAAAAATACACTTTATGCAACATATTAATAACTTCCAAAATATACATGCCACAAACATAAAAATCACATATTCGAACTCAGCACACTTTTTTATAAACATACCCAATAATCATACAATTCCTTCCAGTAGTTCAAAAGTTAGGTAAAAGTCCTATTTGGGACAAAACAGCTAGTTTCAACTGGTTTGGCAGTGTCCCTGGGACAACGCCCTTCTGGAGGACAATGGTATAGGTATTAGAGGGTGAGGGGAAGAGACACATGCTCCCATGGAATCAAAGGGCAGAAACAGTCTTTTAACTCTCAAAGTCTCCCAGGGACCATAGTCACATGGCAGGAGGCTGGCAATTAGTCCTCTCCAGGCACAAGTGGCGAAGGGCACTTCGTCACATTAAGCAAATGTTACAGACCATTTAATTGGCATTGGTGGTAGTAAGCTGGATACTTGTTTTAGGCTATGGCTAATTCTTAGACTTAATTCAGTTAATTTCAGGGATCATTTCTGTGTTTTATGTACCGTAAGTCATCCAAATCTTATGATTGTTACTTGAGTCACGATCTCAGGATACAGCAGTTTAAATAACAGTGCATCCTTTGTAAAAGGTGATGCTGAGGTTTCAATTATGTTATTTAATTTTCCACGTTTAGATTCATGTTCCTAATTTCTTTTCCGGCAATAAAATATATCACAAACAAAGAAAATGTTTCGATTTTGTTATACCATTGTGTGTTGCCGTGGTTGTAAAAAAATAAGGTCACGTCATGGAAATGTTTCTGTTTTCTGGGCTTCTTCAACGACTATGATCTTCTGTGGGTGTCATAACATCCCAAACTTGACTTTGTTAAGAGTTTCCAAGTATTTCCTGTAACCAGTAATACATTTGGGTATATTAATTTTGCTGTAGCCTGTGTTTGCACTAACATACCATTAAAAATAAGACTTCTGCCGGCCAAACTATTAAACCATAATGGGTTCACTGACAAGTCGCTTACGCTGTATTTTAGTTAAGTCTGCCCATTTTAGTTTAGCCTTCACTGTTTTTACATTTCTGCTTTTGTGTTTAGCTGTAATTTTAGTCTTACTCATTTACTGTACCCACACATATTATATACCATCTTTCTCGCCATTAAATGGTATTTCTAAAGATACCATTATTTTCATCATATCATATAATTTACTATAAAAAAAATTATAAAATATAATGAATTTTTTGTAAAAATCACACTTTTTCTAACTTTGACCCCCAAAATCTGTTGCACATCTAAAACCGCCAAATAACACCCATGCTAAATAGTTTCAAAATTGTCAATGTTAACATGCTTTTTTTGTGCAAGTTATAGGGCAATAAGTACAAGTATCACTTTGCTATTTCCAAACCATTTTTTTTTCAAAATTAACACATTATAACACTGATATCTGTCAGGAATCCCTGAATAACCCTTCACATGTACCGTATATACTCGAGTATAAGCCGACCCGAATATAAGCCGAGGCCCCTAATTTTACCCCAAAAAACTGGGAAAACTTATTGACTCGAGTATAAGACTAGGGTGAGAAATGCAGCAGCTACTGGTAAATTTCTAAATAAAATTAGATCCTAAAAAAAATATATTAATTGAATATTTATTTACAGTGTGTGTATAATGAATGCAGTGTGTGTATAATGAATGCAGTGTGAGTGTATGAATGCAGTGTGAGTGTATGAATGCAGTGTGTGTGTATGAGTGCAGCGTGTGTATATGAATGCAGCGTGTGAGCGTATGAGTGCAACGTGTGAGCGTATGAGTGCAGCGTGTGAGCGTATGAGTGCAGCGTGTGAGCGTATGAGTGCAGCGTGTGAGCGTATGAGTGCAGTGTGTGTGTGTATGAATGCAGTGTGAGTGTATGAGTGCAGCGTGTGTGTATGAGTGCAGCGTGTGTGTATGAGTGCAGCGTGTGTATGAGTGCAGCGTGTGTATGAGTGCAGCGTGTGTATATGAATGCAGCGTGTGAGCGTATGAGTGCAGCGTGTGAGCGTATGAGTGCAGTGTGTGAGCGTATGAGTGCAGTGTGTGAGCGTATGAGTGCAGTGTGTGTGTGTATGAATGCAGTGTGTGTGTGTGTGTGTGTTGCAGAGCCTTGGTGGGGGATGGGCAATTTTTTTTTGATTATTATTATTTTAATATTTTTTTATTATTATTATTTATTATTTTTATTTATTTAATTATTTTTTTTATTATTTTTGTATTATTATTTAATTTTTCTTTTTTTTATTACTACTAATTATTATTTTTTCGTCCCCCCTCCCTGCTTAATACATGGCAGGGAGGGGGGCTCTCCTTCCCTGGTGGTCCAGCATTGGCAGTTCAGTGGGGGGCTGTGGGGGCTGTAAGAGAGTTTACTTACCTCTCCTGCAGCTCCTGTCAGCTCTCTCCTCCTCCGCGCCGTCCGTGCAGCTCCCTCTGTCAGCTCCCAGTGTAAGTCTCGCGAGAGCCGCGGCTCTCGCGAGACTTACACTGGGAGCTGACCGAGGTGCTGAACGGACGGCGCGGAGGAGGAGAGAGCTGACAGGAGCTGCAGGAGAGGTAAGTAAACTCTCTTACAGCCCCCACAGCCCCAGTCTGTATTATGGCAATGTAAATTGCCATAATACAGACTATTGACTCGAGTATAAGCCGAGTTGGGGTTTTTTAGCACAAAAAATGTGCTAAAAAACTCGGCTTATACTCGAGTATATACGGTATATATTTAAAAAAAAAGACAACCTAAGGTATTAAACTTGGGGTATTTTGACTCTTTTCATGCACTTTTCATGCAACCATTTTACCAACAATCTATGCCTCTACTCCTTTCTTTAGTGATGGTACAGGATCTGGGTCCAGGTTACTGCCAACTGATAAGACAAAATGGTTAACTCAAGTCACTAGCTCTCGACTGAGCCAATCAGTCTCTTGCTAGAAATGATCCCAGCGTCCATTTCAGAGGCAGCCCGCCTACTTGATCCATTGCATTTCAACTTCTCCATAATTATATCTTAGTATATATGTGTTTTGGTGGTTTTCTTTGGATTTTTATTGATATAGAGTCACTGATCAGCCACAACATTAAAACCACTGACAGGTAAAGTGAATAACATTGCACCTGTCAATGAGTGTTATATGTTAAACAGCAAGTGAACAGTCAGTTCTTGAATTTCACGTGTTGAAAGCAGGACAAATGGGCAAGCAAAAAGATCTTAGTGACTTTAACAAGGGCTAAATATTGATGGCTAGATGACTGGGTCAGAGCATCTCCAAAATGCCAAGTCTTGTGGGGTGTTCCCAGTGTGCTTAGTACCTACTGAATGTGGTGCAAGGAAGGACAACCAGTGAACCTGTGTCAGAGTCATTGGGGCCCAAGGCCCATTGATGCATTTAGGGAGTAAAGACTAGCCTGTCTGGTATTATTACACAGAAGAGCCACTGTAACTCAAATTGCTGAAAAACATACTGCTGCTCATTATAGAAAGGTGTCAGAACCCACAGTGTACCACAGTTAGCTGTGTCCATTGATGAAAGCACCTTAAATGGGAATCAGAGGGTCAGAATTGGGCCATGGAGCAATGGAAGAAGGTCGCATGGTCTGATAAATCATGTTTTCTTTTTGGAACATGTGGATGGCTGCATATGTTTCTGTCGTCTATCTGAAGAAGAGATGGCACCGGATGCACTATGGGAAGTAGGCAGAGTGGCGGAGGCAGTGTTATGCTCTGGGCAATGTTCTGCTGGGAAACCTTGGGTCCTGGCAATTATGTGCATGTTACTTTGACATGTACCACCTACCTAGAGATTGCTGCAAACCACTTACTCTCCTTCATGGAAATGGAAGTGGTTAGCAGGATAAAGCACCTTACCATACTGCAAAAGTTGTTCAGGAATGATTTAAGGAACATGACAAAAAAGTTCACGGTGTTGCCATAGCCTCCAAATTCCCTAGATTACAATCCGATTGAGCATCTGTAGGAAGTGCTGTAACAACAAATCCAATGCAGTGAGGCCCCGCCTCGCAACTTGCAGAACTTAAAGGATCTGTTGCTAATGTCTTGGTGTCAGATACCACAGGACACATTCAGAGGTCCGTGCCTCGAAACATCAGAGCTGTTTTGGCAGGACTAGGGGGATGTACATGATATTGGGCAGGTGGTTTCAATGTCATTACTGATCAGTGTACATAGGAGTAGTGTATGGTCACCCCCTAACCTTTTTAGAGCGCAATTTATTGAATAGTGATCTAGTGTAATACAAAATGTCAGTACATTGTCACCCCTTCCATTACTCCATTTAACTGATACATCTATTGTAAACATTTTAATAATTCTTTTGAACTTATTGACTGCATGGAATCTATTCTGGAGCCTGGAAAGTGGAGTAGGTTAAAGCGTGTGTTAATGTTTTCCCGGCTTTTGATCCTTGGAGATGTATTCAATCCACACATGAAAGGCTTTCCATGTGGTTTACATTTTCTTGCTGGATCCAATACTTCTGTCTTAATCACCAAGAGAAACCCCCAGCGTGTGATTACAGTATTAGTAGCCTTGGATTCATCCAGGTACACTGCCAGTGTAACTCAGCCGTAATGCGGTTTATACAAAATCTCTATTATGTTGTAAATCATGTCGCATTTTTACTGAAACATTTATTAGAGTTATAGTTGTTTATATTTTACACAATAATACATGTTAAGTTTCTACAGGAAGTATGTAAAGTAAAGTGATTGTCTCCACTGGAGAAACCACAGTTTTGGCAACCATTGTGCTCATACTGCATTTGAGTAGTTAGATTTGTATTGTAATATATTGCTATAGAAACTTATCTACTAATAATGCTGGAAGTATTTTAAAAAGATGGATGAGGGCAATGTTGATAAACTATATAAGTGATTTAAAGGGTTATTTCAACCCCTTTTAGCTTAAGACTTTTACTAGCCCTTGGCACACAAGTGCAAATAACTCTGTATACATACAGATTTCTACCACCATGACCATTTCTAAAAACAGAAGTGGTCATGGTGGTTGCAGTCTATATGTGCAGTGTGGAGATTAACCGCTCTGTTGCTGGACTTGTAACTCCACCTCCAGCAATGTCAGTGGGGTGTCATTATCCAGCCCAGAACAAGAATTCCAGATTGGCTAATGTGAATTCTGTGCAAACTTGTTTTCTGACTCCAGCACGCACAGCATGTTGGTACTATATAGCCAATGTGGGACTTAACTCCCCAATCCAGTGGAGATTATTAGTGCACCCCCTCCCCAGTTTTGACTGTGGTATCTTTTGTGCCATCCTATATTGTTCCTAGAGTCGCCATCAAAGTGCGTATTGAGCTACACACAAAGTAATAAAGGGTACAATTTAACAATATATGAGACGATTGCAAAATGCTATGATGGTGTATCACCATCATAGCATTTTGCAATCGTCTCATATATTGTTAAATTGTACCCTTTATCATATTGTAAAGCACTGCTATATATAATAAGTTGGCGCTATATAAATGTAAATAATAATAATGATATCAGATAACCTCTGAGTGGTGTCTCTTATTGACATCAACCTAGGGATGTATATGTGTTCCTGCCTGTAATGCACATACTCATCACTTTTCAACTTGTAAACTGTTTTTGTATTTACTTTCAATACATTCCAAGCTGAGGACTGAGCTATGTTCTGGAACTGAATTCCACACAATAGACATTTTTAAACTAGTTACTGGAGCAGAGCAAACCTTGACAAATACTCAGAACAAGGTTGCTATGACACAGAGAGTTAGCATCCTGGCTCCTGGAGTTTATTATAATGCTTGGAAGTTAAGTTTTCACTTGGGAAATCATTAATCAATACATTTTTATTTACAAGTAATGATTGGCACTTTAAAAAAAATGCAGAACAAAAAAGTTTGGGGGTCTCATGGCAGATATTTACTAAGCCTCATGACTCGTATCCAAGGTGTCTTCTCCCTCAAAGTGTACATATTAGGGAAATAAACAAAATTAACAGATGTAATAAATACACAAAAGACCTGAAATAGATGCTTGGCATTGTGTAGTGCTTGGCCCTTGAATAATCACTTCTATTGTTTAGAAATGAAGCCTCACAATGCTGTTGCTCTGAGATTAGTGCTGGATTTCGAACACAAGTGCTATAGCTTGCACATTACATCATTTACTTGGGAAGCTGTCAAATTACTTGGAGTCAGTAGAGCTGTTGTTCAGTTCAGCTATTAGTATGTTTAGCATGCTTTCACACGGACAGTCTCATTTTGCATCCTGTCCTAGGAGATGTCCCACATTATTATTATTATTAATTCAAGGATTTCACTATTATCATGACAGAAAGTCATTATTTTATTAAAGAAACAGAGGTGAGTATTATGCTGCACTCTTTCTTTAATTCCCTCAGCAGCAAAGAAAAAACAAATTGAAAACAGATATAAACATCATAATACCAATCTCCGCCTAGTAACATGAACATCCAATCAGCGACATCCTTATCGTATAGTAGGCGGAACATCGATGACCACTTCCTCTTTCTTGCAAATCCCGAAGAAGAACTCAAACTCTGAGCAGGAAACCAAACAAGCCTGAACCCAAACGAGCCGGAACAGGGCATGTGATCCAGAGAGGCATTGCAACAAATTCCTGCTAAAAGAAACCAGAAAATATGGTAATTTCTTAAAATCATGGAATGGCAGGATATTTAGAAGTCTAATCGCCTGACTAGTCAATGACAATGACTCTTAAAATGTAATAGGAAGAAACCTATAAGTCCTAGGATAGTAACGTCATACAAGGTCCCCTAATTAAACTGCACCCTATAGCTATGCAGGTATATAATGACAGCAACATCGTCAAACCAAACTTACCATCGAGGATAGGTCATTCAAGAAGTAACCTACCTTGTCCTATACCCGAGCCGGCCGAGAGCGGTTGGGTGGAATAATACTCACTTCCGTGTCTTTAATAAAATCAAGACTTTCCGGCATGATAATAGTAAAATCTTTGAAATTTTATTGAAGACCCAGATGCTCATATTATTATAGTTGAAAACTGTGATATCACAGCTTCTGCAAAATGCTGAATTGGTTTAAAGTAGAAATTACGGAAAGTAGACTCCGAGGACCAATCAGCCGCTTTTAAAATATCCTCCAAACGACAACCAGCAAAGGAGGCTTTAGAAGCCATAGCACCGCAAATCGAATAAGGAGAAAAAAATAGAGATATCAATACCTGCCAAGGACGTGAGCCATTTGACCCAATGAGCCAAGGTAGGGGAGGTAACTGGAGCATGAGGTTTACGAAAGGAAATGAAGAGTTGGGGGTCTGAACCTGTCCGAAGCGGGGCAGAGTCATGGTTTCATGGGAAAAGCCAGGTATATGACCGAACAGGAGGGCGATTTTGTCCTCTGTGAAATGTCAAAAACAACTCCGTCTGTGGAGAAGGAACGAGCATTGACATTGAGTGCCCTAACATCTGACACTCTTTTGCATGAGATCAAGCAAAATCGCATAACCAGTTTAGCCGAGAGTTGTTTTAGGGATAAAGATTTGTTATCTGGCCAATGTATATGAAAGTTTAATACCAGAGAAACATCCCATAAGGAGGAATAGCAAGCAGGGGTGGCCTTGCAAAGTGAATGCCACTGAGAAGACGACAGACTAATGGGTGGTGTCCAATCGGGGCACCGTCAATGTCGGCATGGCCAGCTGAAATAGCTGAGTGGTAGAGGTTTACCGTCCGATATGCTTTCACATTATCATAAAGGCAAGTCAAAAATTGGAGGACAGTTGTCACAGGAGTTGATAGGGGATCCACACCCCATGCCACGCACCAACCATCCCATGTGAGCCAAGCAGACTTGTAAGACTGTCTCGTGCCGGGTACCCATGCGCCCTCGAGAAGTCGGAGAGTCGAGTGCGAAACTCCCTCGATCGACCAGGGTCCCTGGAAATTAGCTACGCCATGAGGCGGAGGAGATCCTGGAGGATTAAGGGGTGGAGGGTCCCGTTGGGGTCCCGTAGGAGAGATTGGGAGTCCGGGAGGAGCCGTGGGCGATCCATAGCCATCTCCAGTAGAGGAAGGAACCAAAGTCGCGACGGCCAAAGGTGGGTTATTATCACTAGGCAACCCGATTGGCGCCGCAGATAGAGGAGGCAACGAGGGATGAGGGCAAATGGAGGTGTGGCGAAAGCCACTTCACCACTGGGTTTTGAGGGGACTACCTGCCAGCCTTTTACCCTGTGACTATGGCCCCTTTAATTTATTGTGGTTAAGAAACCCTATTTGTGCCTATTGGGACTTTGAACAATGGTTCTTCGAACTTTCGAAGTGGCACTTCGAACAGTCGAAGTAGTCGAAGTGGCCGCCATTCGACATTCGAACACGTGGCGGCGGCCATCTTGTTTGGTCAAACGCGTTCAGCGGTGTTTTGTTGTCGAGTTCATGGAACTCAAATCAGACACGCGAAGGCACGAACACCGCTGAACAGTTACCTTCCAGGGAACTTCGGCTATTCGAACGGGATTCAAACGGCATTTGGTAAGTCGAAGCCCACGAACAAGGGACATACACAGACTATACCCACGAACGGCTTCCTTCGGTAATTTGAATGATACTTTGAGTGTTTGAAATAGACTGGACGCACAGCCTAATTCTCTGGAATTGTATTGGGTCTTAAACCATGTGTGCGGTCGGTCAAAAAGAGACTTCCAGGAATTTCCGGAACCCCTGCTCTGATCTGGGTGAATTTTGGATATGTTGTTCACTCAGATCAGGGCTACCAGGGGATGTGATTTATGGGGATATGTTGTGTTTTGGGGTACTTATTATACTTTAATACAATGTGTGTTTTTCTGCCTGGAGATAATTAAGTTAATGCATTATCTGCCTTAATTATCTCCCAGGCAGAGGGGAGGGATTGTGTATACTTTATGGGAGTGTCTCACTGCATAACTCTGTAATTATTGGTTTATTAACTTTGTGTCCCTGTGCCCAACAAGGTCCACGTGGGTGTCACCCTTGTTGGGAAACTTGCATAAAAGGCCAGTGTGCCTCCATTAAAATTTAATTTCTGCTTAACCCACAACACGTAGCTTGGTCTCGTGATTGGAGGGGAACTGCTATATTCACACTGGGGTTTGCTATACTCCTTATACTCTCTTGGGTTCTAATCACTAGCTCTTATCATAGCTGATCCTGCTATGCTCTCTGGAGTAGGAGAGGTCTTTCCCACATGGTCCTGGATATCAGAGGTTGGTCCAGGGTGGGAGGAAGACGGCGAGATCCCAGCTAAGCTACGGCGGTTGTCGAGTCTGCGGTGCTTGTGGTGTCCAGTGCAGTGCTTACGGTCCTCGGTGTCAGCTAGAAAGCATCTGTTGGCGGAGGTACCAATTCGGGGTGCAAGGTTATCCGTCACAGGAGGGAATGCATAATTCCTGGCGATGGACCAGTCCTAGGAGAATGCATTTGTAGCCGATGCCTTAGGGTACGGCCTCCAGCTGAAAAAACTCGGAAGTTGGACATTCAAGTGAGAGGTAAACAAGTCTATTGCCAAAGGACCCCACAGATCCCAAATGCAGCGGAAGATTTGGGGATTGAGGTCCCAGGTGCTGGAATCTCGCAGATGGCGGGAGTACCAATCCGCCATAATGTTGGACAACCCTGGTATATATTCCGCTCTGACAGCAATATTGTGCTGAAGACAAAACTGTCAAAAGTCTCGGGCCAAATTCGCCAAGATTTTGGATCTCGTGCCTCTGAGATGGTTGATATAAAGGACAGTTGACCATTTTCATTAGGATTGAACACTGGGACAGGGTCAGGGAGAGGCTGCAAATCGCAAATAACCCTGCTAGGAGTTCTAGGCAATTTATATGCAACGTTGACTCCAGTTCCGACCATCGTCCGCCTGTGTAGACATCTCCGCAGCGTGCACCCCATCTGTAAGAACTCGCGTCCGACTCTATGACTACATCTGGAGCCGAAAATGGCTCTGCCATTCCACACCTCCATGTGTAAGAGCGACCAGTGGAGTTCCTCTTTCACCTCTGTGTCTAGTGTCACAATATCTTCATATGAGGCGCCGCCCCTGAGATATGATGCCTGTGGGCGTTGGAGGGCTCTGTAGTGAAGGGGGCCTGGAAATATGGCTTGTATGGCGGCAGCTAGGAGTCCGATCATGCAGGACAGATGCTTGAGAGAGAATTGTGAAGTGGCAAGAATGCGCCGTATTTCTTTTTTGATGTTTTTTAGTTTAGACATTGGTAGGTAAATCCACTAGGAGGCCCAGAAATTCCATCCGTTGAGTGGGAATGAGTATGGACGTTTCCCAATTTATAATGAAGCCTAGATTTTGTAATAAGGTTGTGCTCCAACCGAGATGAGTATGAATTAGAGGGACCGATTGGGATAACAGCAGGATGTCGTCTAAATAAATGATTAGACCAATCCCCCTGACTGCGGAGGAGAGCGATAACGGGCTTTATGAGCTTGGTGAAGCACCAAGGCGCGGAAGAGAGACTGAAGGGAACCGCCATTTCCTTCCTTGCCACGCGAATTGCAGGAAATCTGCAATTGGCACCATGAGGTAGGTTGAGTTTGACCATTCAATAAGTTGCCTTCCATCTTAAAATGATGGTAAGTTACATAAGTATTTAGTTGTTTCAGATTGATGACAGGGCGGATTCCGCCTAAAGTTTTTCTTCCCTGACCAGGAATCAAACCTAGGCCACGGCGGTGAGAGCGCCGAATCCTAACCACTAGACCATCAGGGAATCTAATAAAAAAGTAGGGGGAGCACAGAAAACAGGGAACCGTCCGCCACTAACTAATCCTGGACACTAACTCTGACCAGGAGAAGTAGTAGGCGTTCCAGAGTAGAAGGTCGGGAAAGCGCGTAAAGAAAATGGCTGCCGCGAGGTGGAGACACCAAAAAGATGGCCGCCGCGGCTATGTAAAAGGTCCATAAAACATATGGTTTCGGGAACCAAATGGGCTACCAGCGCAAACTGCGCTATGTGAACGCAAAACTGCCAAACCTGGGACCAAGTGAATGCGGCTGAATGAGCATTCAGAATTTTATCCGAACACGAAACAGCCAAACTGCCGCCAGCGCGACTCAGCAGGAAAGGACCTAGAGAGCTCTGAAAAACGTCAGGGAACAAATAGATCATAGAGGTCGAGAAAAAAACCTCTCCAGGACTTGTAAGGTCCTAGGGACAATATTTAAAAAGGGGTGGGGGAATCCGATTAGGGAAAGTGAAGTGATAAACCTTAAAGGGCAAATACAGTTTGGTATAAACCAATAAAATATAACAATATTGACAAAATCAGCACACAGAGGTACCAGTAAGCACAATTAATGAGACATAAATACAAGTAGCATATCATACAATAATCATAATAAAGAAGATCCCACAGTCAGAAAACTTAACTAAGGGAGCAGCAAAGAAAGAGGAAGTGGTCATCGATGTTCCGCCGATAGGACTATAGGATAAGGATGTCGCTGATTGGATGTTCATGTTACTAGGCGGATATTGTCATTACGATGTTTATACCTGCGTTCAGTTTGTTTTTTCTTTGCTGCTGAGGGAATTAAAGAAAGAGTGCAGCATAATAGGAGCCTCCGAGTCTTTAAAAAAATTATTATGTTATTATTTATATAGTGCCAACAAATTCCGCAGCGCTTTACAGTGGGTGGACGAACAAATGTAGTTGTAATCAGACAAGTCGGATACACAGGAACAGAATGGTTGAGGGCCCTGCTCAATGAGCTTACATGCTAGAGGGAGTGGGGTAAAATGACACAAAAGGTATAAAGTGACACATACCTAGCAACCACAGGAACTGAGCCCTCATGTGGCCTCTGTGCTGGGAGAAAGTGACCACTTCCTCTAAGTATCCAGAGAGTCACACTGGATGCAATCGAAAGGAGTGCCAGGGACCTGTAGGTGCATTTGTGTTCCCTATTTGCATAGTTTGGCCCTACACAAAAATATATGTGAACCCCTTTGGATAGAGCCCAGTCCTAGTCCATATCATTCAAATAATATGTGGGTATCAGGTTTTAGACAGCTCAGGTGTTCAAATTTGCAGTAGAGCACCAATAACCAGTATTGTCCATCAGTGGATATTCAATTTTTTACCCCCATAGCTGTTTGTAGTAGAGTAGGGACACTTGCTCTGTGAGTGTATGAATGTGTATATATCAGTGTTTATGTGTATGTGTAACAATATACTTGTGTGTGTATATGTAACTGTATATGTGCATATATATCAGTGTATGTGTATCTGTGACCTGTAAACTCACGTATTCCCAGAAATTCATCTAAACTGTCAGGGGCCTGGAGGGCTGTTATAGGGCCATCTGACTGGGCCCCTAATCAAACTTGCCCATCGGATGGCTCACACACTTAAGCTAGCTTGTCCCACTAATACCGCAAGAGCTACAACCCCAATAGTTCTGCCACTGCCACTAACCTCTTTGCCGTTACAGGGACTCTGTCTGAGTCCAAAACTAATTACTAAAAGTCATGTATTCATTTTTGCAAATATGTCACTAACAGAAGATTTCATGGAATACAGATGGCCTCTAAAGGTATCAGACTTCGCACACAAATCCGTCAATGTTATATGATATATCATGAAATAGTATACATAAGGGCTGTAAAACCAATATACCGTAATATCCATTATTAGTTTTCTGCACAGAGAGTAAATCTATTTTTATAAAAACCTTTTTGTCCAAAAATTTAAAAAACAAAAACGTCTATATATTTCTAAAATGTTAACTATTTGACTTGGCAGAATTTCAATAACAAAAAACTGATTTGGGGAAAAACAAATTAAACAAATCAAAAAGGCATTAAAATGGGTTAATCAGTGTACTGCAAAATATATACTTAATAGAGATATTATGCATATATTTTGCAATAGAGGAGCATTTTCACCAACATTTAGTTCACAGATCAAATGAGAAAAGTAACAGATGAAAAAACAGGAGGATCAGTAAAAAAAGAAAAATAATCTATATTCATATATTATTTATTAAATATATAATATATAAATATAGGATTTTTTTTACAGCAAATCATCAATCATTTATTTTTTAGTGCCTATTGCAATTCAGAATTAGGAATCAAAACAAATTTGTTTGACCATTGTGTGTTTTATTTGATTCACAATTTGGCTATGTTTCAGCTCGGAGTTTGGAATTTCAACCAATAACCCGTTTGGCCCAAATTCAGCCTATTCAGCATGAAACAAATCTCCCAATCTACCCGTTATTATTACCTAGTCTACAATAACTATTGAGGACAATATGCATACAATTCTTATATCTTGTAGTAAATATTGAGGGGCATTTTAGGACGTGATTGTGCAGATGACAGAGCTGAGAACTCTGGACGTGAAACCATATTTATTCTTCTTTCTTGTCTTCCAGGTTATGTCACTTGTAAAGAATTTCAGTGATATGTTTGGCCAGACAGACAGACAAATATGAGTGGGTGTGGAATGGATTTATTAAGGCATTTTCCATAAGGTGTGCTACTAGGGCTGAACATGTGAGCCAAGTGCTTTCCATTATCTGCAAAGTGGAAACTTTCATTAACCCACACATAGATTAGTTCAAATGAAATCTACATAAGTCCATGTCCAAGTTAGATATTGTTTTTTGATGGAGAGGAGAGGCCACAGATGCTGCTAAAAACCGTCATTAATCAGTAGGAAATAGCTATGAAGTTCAAATTTATCATTTTACAGCCATACATTTATTTTCCGACTTTAGTATCTCAAGGGACAAACAGTATCCACTTTTCCATGCAGAGACATTAATACCTGCTGGCTTTGTGTTATATAGAACCAATAACTGTTTAAAGGGACAATATAGGCACTATAACTATTTCACCTCATTGGATTATAGTGCCTGGAGAATACAAAACAGTTGGGTAAGTCTTGCTATAAATTTAAACGCATTAAACTTATGTGGTGACTGGCAAACAATTGCTAGCCAGCCGTCACAGTATAATTTTCAAAAAAACCTTTTTAAAGCCTATAGGAGTCTATATGAGCCCCATATTACTATAAGAAAGGTATGAAACCTACCTTATGCCCTGACCTGCCATGTTGCATTACAAGCATTACAATGTGCTGTTTTATTAGATTTTTAAGACTTTTTAACTGTTATACATTAGGCGTCCATTTCAGACACCCTGTGGGGGGTACATGGGATACTTAAAAAATATCACCTGCAGGGACATACAAATCATGGCTGAGGTGCTCTCTTAATGGACAGATTTCAAAAATGATCTAATTTCTACACATGCCCAGTTGCCCTTAATAGTAGATCCAGACAACCTTCATTGCTTATCACTGACTCTGTCTGTGCTGCAGAAAAAGCCACGGAGGTAAAATTACAGTACTGCAGTGATGTATGGTGAATATTTACTATTTATAATGGAAATAAGTTAACCCTTTCCCAAAATAAAACAATTTCAGTAACTCACTCTTACCACTGGCAATTTAATTTTATTATTTTGAAAGTGCCCTAAGTGCCCCTTGACTGCTTACCTTCAGACATTTTTTTAAATTAAATCTTGTTTTCTTCAGCCACACAAACAAGTCATTCATTCTAAACTCTACTGTTAAAAATGAAGAAACAAAACAAAACAACAAACCGTAAAGAAAAAAAAAAGTGCAGAAAAAGATAAAAACTGCACCACTATAAAAAATATCCACTTAAACCCTGCAAGGGCTCCACATAGACTGTGCTGTCAAGGTTGAAAAAGCCTTTTTCAATCTGATTGCTTGTTTGGCTTGTAATCCAAATACTCCCAGGTCAGTCTTGTGAGAATAGAGACTTGCCTGTCATAGTGCTCTACTGACATTTCAAAGCAGGGGAAACCATTTATAAAGGCTTTTCTCGCCTTTTTTTGGTGTGGTTTTTATTTTGTCTTTATGGTTTTTTCCGGTCCAGGTCTTTGTTTAACTTTTGATGTAGTGTTGGGATATAACGCCACTAAATGTCCAAAGGCAGTCCACCCCCCCTGTTTTTTTTTAAATACCTCTCACCCACTATTCATAGATGAAGTGTAGGGGGACACTGGAATGTCCCCTCTCAACTTTTACAGAAGAGCCCCAACCTACTGCCCAAGGGTGGGAGCTGGAAGAGAACAGTTTAGTGTCCCCCAGTTAATTATTATAGCCCCCACCTGGAGCTCATGGGTGACAGCGCCTGTGCCAGGTCCCCATCTTCATTGGATGAGGCTGTTCTAGCACGTGGGCAGAGTCACTAGTTTTTAATTACATAGAAACATAGAAACATAGAATGTGACGGCAGATAAGAACCATTCGGCCCATCTAGTCTGCCCAGTTTTCTAAATACTTTCATTACTCCCTGGCATTATCTTATAGTTAGGATAGCCTTATGCCTATCCCACGCATGCTTAAACTCCTTTACTGTGTTAACATCTACCACTTCAGCTGGAAGGCTATTCCATGCATCCACTACCCTCTCAGTAAAGTAATACTTCCTGATATTATTTTTAAACCTTTGTCCCTCTAATTTAAGACTATGTCCTCTTGTTGTGGTAGTTTTTCTTCTTTTAAATATAGTCTCCTCCTTTACTGTGTTGATTCCCTTTATGTATTTAAATGTTTCTATCATATCCCCCCTGTCTCGTCTTTCCTCCAAGCTATACATGTTAAGATCCTTTAACCTTTCCTGGTAAGTTTTATCCTGCAATCCATGAACCAGTTTAGTAGCCCTTCTTTGAACTCTCTCTAAGGTATCAATATCCTTCTGAAGATAGGGTCTCCAGTACTGTGTACAGTACTCCAAGTGAGGTCTCACCAGTGTTCTGTACAATGGCATGAGCACTTCCCTCTTTCTACTGCTAATACCTCTCCCTATACAACCAAGCATTCTGCTAGCATTTCCTGCTGCTCTATTACATTGTCTGCCTACCTTTAAGTCATCAGAAATAATCACCCCTAAATCCCTTTCCTCAGATGTTGAGGTTAGGACTCTATCAAATATTTTGTACTCTACCCTTGGGTTTTTACGTCCAAGATGCATTATCTTGCACTTATCCACATTAAATGTCAGTTGCCACAACTCTGACCATTTTTCTAGTTTACCTAAATCATTTTCCATTTGGCTTATCCCTCCTGGAACATCAACCCTGTTACATATCTTAGTATCATCCGCAAAAAGACACACCTTACCATCAAGACCTTCTGCAATATCACTAATAAAAATATTAAAGAGAATGGGTCCAAGTACAGATCCCTGAGGTACCCCACTGGTGACAAGCCCAAGCTTCGAATATACTCCATTGACTACAACCCTCTGTTGCCTGTCACTCAGCCACTGCCTTACCCATTCAACAATATTGGAATCCAAACTCAAAGATTGTAGTTTATTGATAAGCCTTCTATGTGCAACAGTGTCAAAAGCCTTACTGAAATCTAGGTAAGCAATGTCTACTGCACCACCCTGATCTATAATTTTAGTTACCCAATCAAAAAAATCAATAAGATTAGTTTGGCATGATCTCCCTGAAGTAAACCCATGTTGTCTCTGGTCTTGAAATCCATGTGTTTTTAGATGTTCAACAATCCTATCCTTTAACATGGTTTCCATCACTTTCCCCACTACTGAAGTAAGGCTTACTGGCCTATAGTTGCCCGACTCCTCCGTATTACCTTTCTTGTGAATGGGCACAACATTCGCTAACTTCCAATCTTCTGGGACTACTCCTGTTATCAATGATTGGTTAAATAAATCTGTTAATGGTTTTGCTAGTACACCACTAAGCTCTTTTAATAGCTTTGGGTGTATTCCATCAGGTCCCATTGACTTATTTGTCTTTACTTTTGACAGTTGAAATAGAACCTCTTCCTCTGTAAACTCACGTGTAATAAATGACTCATTTATCCTTTTTCTTAACGGAGGTCCCTTTCCTTCATTTTCATCTGTAAATACCGAACAAAAATATTCATTGAGGCAGTCAGCTAGACCTTTATCCTCATCTACATACCTTCCTTCTTTTGTTTTTAATCTAACTAATCCTTGTTTTACTTTTCTTTTCTCATTTATGTATCTAAAAAAAGTTTTGTCCCCCTTTTTTACTGACTGTGCTATTTTCTCTTCTGTGTGGGATTTGGAAGCTCTTATAACTTGCTTAGCCTCTTTCTGCCTAATCTTATAGGTCAGTGATGGCGAACCTTTTTGAGCCCGAGTGCCCAAACCGCAATACATGCCAACTTTTTTTTCCTTAAAGTGCCAACACGGCAATTGCGTGTGTGGAGGGGGGGTGCGTGTGTGTGTGGGGGGGGTGCGTGTGTGGGGGTGTGTGTGTTGTATGTGAGGGGTGCTTTGTGTGTGTATGAGGGGTGCTGTGTGTGTGTGTATGAGGGGTGCTGTGTGTGTGTGTATGAGGGGTGCTGTGTGTGTGTGTATGAGGGGTGCTGTGTGTGTGTGTATGAGGGGTGCTGTGTGTGTGTGTATGAGGGGTGCTGTGTGTGTGTGTATGAGGGGTGCTGTGTGTGTGTATGAGGGTTGCTGTGTGTGTGTATGAGGGGTGCTGTGTAAGTGTGTGAGGGGTGCTGTGTAAGTGTGTGAGGGGTGCTGTGTAAGTGTGTGAGGGGTGCTGTGTAAGTGTGTGAGGGGTGCTGTGTGTGTGTGTGTGGGTGGGGGGGGTGCTGTGTGTGTGTTTGGGGGGTGCTGTGTGTGTTTGGGGGGGTGCTGTGTGTGTTTGGGGGGGTGCTGTGTGTGTGTGTGTGTGAGGGGGTGCTGTGTGTGTGTGAGGGGGGTGCTGTGTGTGTGAGAGGGGTGCTGTGTGTGTGTGTGAGAGGGGTGCTGTGTGTGTGTGAGAGGGGTGCTGTATGTGTGTGTGAGACGGGTGCTGTATGTGTGTGTGAGACGGGTGCTGTGCGTGGGGTAGGGGTGCTGTATGTGTGTGTGAGAGGGGTGCTGTGCTGTGTGGGGGGGTAGGGATACTGCTGGCGGGGTATGGGTACTGCTGTGGGGGGTAGGGATACTGTGTGTGGGGGTAGGGGTGCTGTGGGGGGTAGGGGTGCTGTGGGGGGTAGGGGTGTTGTGGGGGGTAGGGGTGCTGTGGGGGTAGGGGTACTGCTGGGAAGTAGGGGTACTGTGTGGGGGGGTAGGGGTACTGTGTGGGGGGGTAGGGGTACTGTGTGGGGGGTAGGGGTACTGCGTGGGGGTAGGGGTACTGCGTGGGGGGGTAGGGGTACTGCGTGGGGGGGTAGGGGTACTGCGTGGGGGGGTAGGGGTACTGCGTGGGGGGTACTGTGTGTGGGTAGGGGTACTGTGTGTGGGGGTAGGGGTACTGTGTGTGGGGGTAGGGGTGCTGTGTGTGGGGGTAGGGGTGCTGTGTGTGGGGGGGTAGGGGTACTGCTGGGGTGGTAGGGGTACTTCTGGGGGGGTAGGGTGCTGCTGGGGGGGTGGGGTGGTGCTGTGGGGGGTAGGGTGCTGCTGGGGGGGTAGGGTGCTGCTGGGGGGTAGGGTGCTGCTGTGGGGGGTAGGGTGCTGCTGTGGGGGGTAGGGTGCTGCTGGGGGGTGCTGTGGGGGGTAGGGTGGTGCTGTGGGGGTAAGGGTACTTCTGGGGGGGTAAGGGTGCTGCTGGGGGTGGTAGGGGTACTGCTGATGGTGGTAGGGGTACTGCTGGTGGTGGTAGGGGTATTGCTGAGGGGGGGGTAGGGGTACAGGGGGGGTAGGGGTACTGCTGGGGTGGTAGAGGTACTTCTGGGGGGTAGGGTGCTGCTGGGGGGGTAGGGGTGGTGCTGGGGGGGTAAGGGTACTTCTGGGGGGGGGTGGTGCTGTGTGTCAGTATCCCCCCCTCCCTCCTTCTTACCTTTAATGAAGGGGGGGGGGGACACAGCCATCCCTGGTGGTCCGGTGGTGGTACCGTCATCCCTGGTGGTCCGGTGGTGGCAGGCAGTGCTTCCGGTTCGGGAGGCAGGGGAGGGATCTGTGATGCTGATCCCCTGTCCTCCCGCGCGATGCTGTGTGGAGCGTTGCCATGGTAACGCTCGGCAACGCTCCACACAGCATCGCGCGGGAGGACAGGGGATCAGCATCACAGATCCCTCCCCTGCCTCCCGAACCGGAAGCAGAGTAGGCGCCTGCCGTTTCGGGCAGGCAGGTGCCTACCCTGCAGTGATGGCGGACCTGTGGCCGCGTGCCCACAGAGAGGGCCCGGCGTGCCACCTGTGGCACGCGTGCCATAGGTTCGCCATCACTGTTATAGGTCATTCTGTCTTCCTCACTCTGGTTTTTTTTATAATTACTAAATGCTAACTTTTTGTTTTTTACTATTTTGGCCACATCTGCGGAGTACCACAGTGGTTTCTTGAATTTTTTGCTTTTACTGACAAGCCTAATGCAATTTTCTGTTGCCTTCAGTAGTGCAACTTTTAAATAATCCCATTTCTTTTGGACTCCATATAATTTGCTCCAGTCTGATAATGACTCCTTTACACATATTCTAATTTTAGAAAAGTCTGTTTTTCTAAAGTCTAAAACTTTTGTTTTTGTGTGGTGTGACTCAGTCACTGTTCTTATATTAAACCACACTGACTGATGATCACTGGATCCTAAACTTTCACCTACAGTAATATCTGATACCAAATCTCCATTTGTTAACACTAAATCTAGTATGGCCTCTTTACGAGTTGGCTCCTCAACGACTTGTTTTAGAGACAATCCCAGTAGGGAGTTTAGAATATGTGTGCTCCTGGCACAAGTAGCTATTTTTGTTTTCCAATTCACATCAGGAAGATTAAAGTCACCCATGATGATAACTTCCCCCTTCATTGTCATTTTAGCTATTTCTTCAACTAGTAGATTATCTAACTCTTCAATTTGTCCTGGGGGCCTATAAATCACACCTACACGAGTTACTGTGTGATTACCAAATTCTAACGTAACCCAAACGGACTCTATGTTCGCCTCACTAACCTTTATTAGGCTAGATTTTATGCTATCCTTTACATACAGGGCCACCCCTCCCCCTTTCTTGCCTTCCCTGTCTTTTCTATATAAAGAGTATCCTGGTATTGCTATGTCCCAGTCATTTTTCTCATTATACCATGTCTCTGTAACAGCGACTAAATCTACACTATCAGTTGCCATTATTGCCACAAGTTCATGGATCTTATTCCCTAAACTGTGAGCATTTTTAGACATGACTCTTAAGCTTATCATTTTTTAACACACTTGCTACAGGCACCTTCTGTCCTTGTTTTGGGGGACAATTGGATTGATGTTTTATCACCCTTTTGCCCCCCCCTCCTAGTTTAAAAACATCCTAGCAAAACCTCTGAACTGCTCACTGAGAACATTTGTTCCCTTTTGAGAAAGATGCAAACCATCTTTTTTGTACAGTTTATTTCCATTCCAAACAGAGCTACCATGAGCAATAAAGCCAAATCCTTGCTCCCGACACCATTCACCAAGCCACAAGTTAAAGTCCCTAATACGCATCCGCCTGTCGTTCTGAGTGTTATGCACAGGCAGAACTTCAGAGAATGACAGTGTGGAAGCAACCTGCCGTATATCATTGGCAAAAACACTAAAAACTTCCTTAACCTCTGAAACCTCATTGCAAGCCAAGTCATTTGTCCCTAAATGGACAAGTACATCCAATTCCCCTTCCTGCTTTGCTTGCTTAACAATATTACAGATACGTCTCCTGTCTCTGTGAGCAGTAGCTCCGGGAAGACACCTCACAAGACCACCATTGTCCATCTCCACACCTCTTCTGATGGAATCCCCCAACAACAACTGCTTTCTATTAGGCCTCACCACTAGCCTCAGTGCCTCTCTGCACAACACCACTAGCCTCAGTGCCTCTCTGCACAACACCACTAGCCTCAGTGCCTCTCTGCACAACACCACTAGCCTCAGTGCCTCTCTGCACAACACCACTAGCCTCAGTGCCTATCTCCAGGACACCACTACACTCTGAAAGTGCAGAAAATGAATTATGTAGAACAACAGACTGTGCAATATGCCTTTTATCCACAACTCCAAGTCTACCAGATCCTACAGTAATCCATCTGCCATTCCTAGTATGTCTCTGCGGCAATGGCTTTGCAGCAGTTCCAGCCTGAATTTGTTTACCAGATAATTTACAAATCTCAGACTTCAAAAATACAATATCCTGCCGCAAGATAGAGAACTGTCTACAGATTAGACAACAACCAAACCTCCAAAAAGTGGAACGTGAAACAAATGCAAAGCAACTATTACACTGAACTAAGTCTGCCATTCCAATGAGGCGAATAATTTAAATCAAACACATTTTACCTTTTTTTTTTTATTTATCCTCCTGGATACCTCAGATTACCTCCAGTTTCTCTCCAGAATATCTCCAACCACACACACACTTAGAAGCAACACTCTCCAGAATATCTCCAACCACACACACACTTAGAAGCAACACTTAGATGAAGCAACCAAGCTCTATTAGCCAAGCTAATGACAACTGCCCTTATATACTCCTCAAATCACCTCCCACTAGGAATGTTTAACACCTGGGCAGGTCTCTGCTTATTAGCAAACAATAGCTAATTTAAATAGCAATCAATAGCAAGTAGCTACCTAATCAAATCAAATGCCTTATAATTACCAACAGGAAATCAAACCTTGTGCAATCAGTAACCTTTTCCTACAGATGAATCTTACCTGTAACAGTAAAAAAGAAAACTCTTAGCACAACTCTTAGACAGTTGAAGCTTCTGTAAAACTCTCCAGAATATCTCCAACCACACACACACTTAGAAGCAACACTTTGATGAAGCAACCAAGCTCTATGCAATTATGCAGCTGCTGTCTGTTTACTATATAGTAGACATGCTTGTATACCTCCCTTGTACTAATATTGAAATCATATTGAACCTCACAGGCTTTTAAAAAAAGTTTTATTCTTTTTTTTTTTATGTGGAACTCTGAATCACAAAATATACAAACCAGCTCATCCTTTGCCCATTTCATTTGTTTCATTATCCTTTCAAATACGATGCTCCTGAATTGCAGAATTCTGACGAATTGCTGATCAACCACAATTCCGATGAATTGTGATTTGTTTGAAACTAAATGCAGAAGTCTTGAAATTTTCCATGTTTGTTTCCCTATATATAGCATTTTCTTATTTTCATTGCAGCTTTTTCTGTAACAAGTGTGCCATAAACGGTTCTCTAAAAGTCTAGCTATGTCCTCTGTGGGAGAACCTTTTGAATGTCAGTAAGCGTGTTGGTTGGGTCGGCAAGTTTGGATGATAGCTCCTTCTTCCAAGCTATATTTTAAATAAAGTGTCCCTACAGTATAGGTTTGGCCATTGCTCACAAAATTTTACAGCTTTCCTACTACCATAGGTTGTCATTGGTATACTTTAGGCAGCTGGTTTCTATATACAATTTTAATGAGTAGTAAGAATGTGCCAGGAATCTCCTGTCATGGAAGCATGAAATAGCTGTATGCAGTTTGAGTTCAAACTTTATTGCGGTATGGACAAAAATGGTTAGATTTATTTGTAGTGTCTTATGAGAAGTGAGACCTGGGAGAAGATATAAGGAAATGCTTGATTCTGGGAAAGGAATCACAAGGTGGAAATAATAAAAGTAGATATATTGATGAATTTAACAATATAAGATGATGAACTCAACTCTTAAAGGGACACTCCAGGCACCCAGACCACTTCTGCTCATTGGAGTGGTCTGGGTGCCAACTCCCACTACCCTTAACCCTGCAAGAGTAATTATTGCAGTTTTTCATAAACTGCAATATTTACATTGCAGGGTTAACTCCACCTCTAGTGGCTGTCTATTAGACAGCCACTAGAGGTCACTTCCTGGGTTCTAGCACAGGTTTCCTGTGCTAGAGCGTCGCTGGACGTCCTCACGCTGTGTGAGGACCTCCAGCGTCGCTCAAAACCCCATAGGAAAGCATTGAAATGATTTTTCAATGCTTTCCTATGGGGAGACGTAATGCGCATGCGCGGCATTTCCGCGCATGCGCATTAGGTCTCCTCGGCCGGTGAGCGAGATTAGTCTCGCCCACCGGCCGACGTAATCATTAGGAGGAGCGTCGCGGAGGCGGAGACAGCGGCGAGGGACATCGCCGCTGTCCCAGGTAAGTGACTGAAGGGGTTTTCACCCCTTCAGTAACCGGGGATTGGTGGGTGGGAGGGAGAGGGACCCTCCAGTGCCAGAAAAACGGATCGTTTTTCTAGCACTGGAGTTTCCCTTTAAGGAACTCAGTCTCTTGGAGCTAGTGGTTCTGGTTGTGCATCCTCCTGAATATGACCTATCAAGGACTTGGTCAAATCTGTGTTGAAATCCCCTTTAATTATAAGATCTCCATCTAACAATTTGAAATATAGCTCTGAAAAAATAACTTATTTCTGTGTGGTGCATGTATGTTTTGCAGCATGTAGACAACAATATGTAACAATAAGGAGATCAGTGTACATCTATGCTCGGGGTCGAAAAAAATAATTTATATGCCAAGACTTTGTAGGGGAATTGCATGAATAATTAGATTATATACACGTGATACTCGAAAAATTTGAATATCATGCAAAAGTTCATTTATTTCAGTAAGGCAACGTAAAAGGGGAAACTAATATATGAGATAGACGCATTACATGCAAAGCAAGATAGTTCAAGCAGTGATTTGTCATAAGTGCGAAAATTATGGCTTACAGCTCATGAAAACCCCAAATCCACAATCTCAGTAAATTAGAATATTACATGCAATCAATAAAACAAGGACTGTACATAGAACAATATCGGACCTCTGAAAAGTATAAGCATGCATATGGACTCAGTACTTGGTTTGGGCCCCTTTTGCAGCAATTACTGCCTCAATGCATGGAAGCTATCAGCCTGTGGCACTGCTGAGGTGTTATGGAAGACCAGGATGCTTCAATAGCGGCCTTCAGCTCTTCTGCATTGTTAGGTCTCATGTCTCATGTCTCTCATGTTTCTCTTGGCAATGCCCCATAGATTCTCTATGGGGTTCAGGTCAGATGAGTTTGCTGGCTAATCAAGCACAGTAATCCCACAGTAATTGAACCCGGCTTTGGTGCTTTTGGCAGTGTGGGCAGGTGCCAAGTCCTGCTGGAAAATGAAGTCAGCATCCCCATAAAGCTAGTCTGCAGAAGGAAGCATGAAGTGCTCCAAAATCTCCTGGTAGATGACTGCATTGACCCTGGACTTAATGAAGCACAGTGGACCAACACCAGCAGATGACATGGCTCCCCAAATCAACCCAAACTGTGGAAACTTCACACTGGACTTCAAGCATCTTGCAGTGTGTGCCTCTCCATTCGACCTCCAGACTCTGGGTCCTTGGTTTCTAAATGAGATGCAAAATTTGCTCTCATCAGAAAAGAGGACTTTGGACCACTGAGCAACAGACCAGGTCTGTTTTTCCTTACCCCAGATAAGATGCTTCTGACGTTGTTTGTTGTTCAGGAGCGGCTTGGCAAGAGGAATACGACATCTGAAGCCCATGTCCAGGATCCGTCTGTGTGTGGTGGTTCTTGATGCACTGACTCCAGCCTCAGTCCACTCCTTGTGAAAGTCCCCAACACTTTTGAATGGCCTTTTCCTGACAATCCTCTCCAGGCTGCGGTCATCCCTGCTGCTTGTTGGCCTTTTTCTTCCACACTTTTCCCTTCAAAATAACTTTCTATTAATGTGCTTTGATACAGCACTTTGGGAACATCCAACTTCCTTCGCAATTACCTTTTGAGGCTTTCCCTCCTTATGGAGGGTGTCAATTACGGTTTTCTGCACAACTGTCAGGTCAACAGTCTTCCCCATGATTGTGATTCCTACTGAACCAGACTGAGAGGCCATTTAAAGGCACAGAAACCATTTGCAGGTGTTATGGCTTACTTAGCTGATTAGAGTGGGACACTGTGAGCCTAGAATATTGCATCTTTTCACAATATTCTAATTTACGGAGATTGTGGATTTGGGGTTTTCATGAGCTGTAAGCCATAATTATTGCACTTATGACAAATCATGGCTTGAACTATCTTGCTTTGCATGTAATGTGTCTATCTCATATATTCGTTTCTCCTTTTACGTTGCATTACTGAAATAAATGAACTTTTGCACGATATTCTAATTTTTTGAGTATCACCTGTAAATTCTCCTATCTACAGGGTACTGGAGGGATCGGACCTCAGGTTTTTGGAAGAAATATAAAATCAGATTGTAGTTAAAGATGTGCACAAACTTTTTTTCTGTTTGATGAGAGTTTAGCACCATGAGATTTCAAGATAAAAAGTCACATTTGTTTTATAAGAAATGGGAAGTCCCATGATACCTTATTTTAACTTGCCTAGTTTGAGTCTAGAAAGAACCTCTCTCTCAACGCTTTATAATTGAAATTTTACCTATTCTGTTAACATTTAACTACAAAAGTTGTCATGGTATGTACCATCATTTGGTAGACATTTCTCTCTCATTATCTAGTTTTTGCCATCCAACTGTAATCTTCATAATGTGTGGAAAGCTTTATATCATGGAAAATAAGCATAATATTCAGTAGATACCCAAATTACCAGAAAGGTGTGTTTACGATGTAAACAAACATTCCATTAAGTTAAGTACTTTAATTTTTGTAAAAAAATTTTAATCGAAAGCATTTGGCTAATTCAATTATTATCTCAATTTTTCTGTTTTGAGAACTTAAAGATATCCAGCAATATAAGTAGTGGCCAGACAGGCGCGGTATAATAATTACTATTGAATGATTCATAATAAACTTGTCGATTGCTCCAATTCCTTGGTCCCTTAATACTACTAAAATTAAACTGTTATTCAGACAAAAAAATTCTTTGGGCAGCAAAAAGTAGATTCAATTTTCTGAAACACTTATCCATCCATTTAAATATTTTCCAGCCAGTCGTATTATCCAATTATATTATCTTATCAGCGATGATGAAGGGGGTGTAAATTCTGAGTTGAAGCAGATTTGTTTTTCATTAAAAAAAATAATGAAGAAAGTACATTTTGCTACAAAATAACTAACAAATACACAAAATGAAAAAAAACAGCATCAAAAAGGATGTTGTATTGGGGGAGGGTGGCTATTATGGAGTATCTAATCCTAATTAGGGGTTCCTTGAGGACCTAATAAATATTTTAACCTCTTACTGGCTCTATGCTTATTGTTTGTGAAGAATAAGGTAACCATTGATTTTGCAGACCACTCTTAGTGAACAGTGAGTGCTGGGAACCTTTTAGGGATGCCTGCATAGACTATATCATATCTGGCTAGGATAGGGCCATATTTTATGGTTCTAGATTGACAGATAAGATGTATGCAGCACTAAAAGTGAGCACTGCATACAGCTCTTTAAAAAACTTTAAAATCACGGCGGCTGCATGCCCTTTTGCTGATTGCCAACAGAGCTTTGCAGAATGAATGGCAGAGGCAGAAGCATTATAGGGAGATTACGGCCACTAGACGGAGGTCACAGACCACGTTTTCAGCTTGCATATATTTCTGCTGATATCAGGGTTAGGTTTTTGTAGTATTACTGTACGTTAAAGGAGCACACATGTGTATTCCTGGCCAGGTTTAAAAACCCATTTTAGCCCCCCTTAACACGAAAAAACCCCCAAAAACCTCACCTTTATTCCAGAACCGCAAGGGTCTGCCAGCTTTGGCCAGGCTCCACCTCCTTGGCTGAGATCATCAAAATTGATGATCTTAGCCAATTCAATGCTTTCCTATACGAAAGCATTGGGAGGCTAATGTGCACGCGCGGCAAAAGATGCGCTGGCCAGTCAGCACCCCCTCACAGAGATGCATTGACCCAGTGCTTATACTGTTAGTGTGAGAATAGGTTTAGGGGTAGGGTTAATCTAAAGCTAAGGGAGGAGCTGGTACAGGGTTAAAGTTAACTACCAAAAATTTATTTTAGATCTTTGACATATAAGGCATTTAACAATCAGAACTGGTAAGTGAGTATTTTTTATTTATTTTTCTTTAGTTGCACTTGACGTGTAAAAATTATTATAAGCAAATGTTAAAAATTATTTTTTTTCAAAATGTGGTTTTGAATTTTTCACATTTTATTTTTAACATTTTATTTATACTTAATGTTGTGTTAGGTATACAATTTATTAAAAGAAAGTCCTTTCGGTCCTTTAAAAAAAACAAAAAAACACTCGCATAGCATATCGCGAAACACATATCTCACCCGCACAAACTAGGACCCCGACCCAACCTAGAACTTTCATGATGTACACATCAAAATCCCCATAACCAATCACAAGGACAAACCAAAAACCCAAGACACCAAAGGATACCTAGCCCACAGCATATGTACACATAACTCTACATACAAAGATCAAAGGGGTCAAATAACTACACAACGGACAGATGGAAACCCCCCCTATGACCCCACCCCACGAAACACACACACATAACACCGACAACCGAAAACTCTACAACACCGAAGTACACACAACTTAGGAGACAACAACACCAAGAGAGCCACCTCATCTCCAAACACTAGGCCACAGAACACCACAGCCATATGAACCTCTCCAAGCGAGAAGAAAAGATCCGAAAGGCAGACCACTCAAGTCCTAGCACTACGAAAAGGAGAACCGTTGTACAAACATTGTGTAAAACACATTGTGTTATGCTGTTAAATGTCAGTGTAACTGAGATGATTGTTCCCCTACCCCTTATTTCCATTCTGTACCCCAACCTTTTTGGAAAAACAAAAAGAAAAACACCAGGAAAAGAAAAAAAAACACACTATTTCTCTAAATAAATGAAACCAAGAATGGCTAGGGCCGCACTCACCTGAACATGCATATATTATAAGGTGCTGCTGGGGCCAATTTGTACAACATACAAAAAACACAATTCAGCACACCCGCTCATTCACTAAACAGAGATTTCAAATCTAACAGATTGTAATACCGTATATACTCGAGTATAAGCCGAGTTTTTCAGCCCATTTTTTGGGCTGAAAAACCCCAACTCGGCTTATACTCGAGTCAAGGTCTGTATTATGGCAATTTGCATTGCCATAATACAGACTGGGGGAGAGGGGGGCTGGCAGAGCTGTAACTTACCTGTCCTGCAGCTCCTGTCAGCTCTCTCCTCCTCTGCGCCGTCCGGTCAGCACCTCGGTCAGCTCCCAGTGTAAATCTCGGCCAGCCCCCCTCTCCCCCCCACTGAACTGCCACTGGACCACCAGGGAAGGAGAGCCCCCCTCCCTGCCATATATCAAGCAGGGAGGGGGGACAAAAAAAATAAAAAAAAAAAAATAAGAAATAATAATAAAAAAATAATAATAATAAAAAAAATTAATAATAACAAAAAAAAGGGGTATAAGGACCACTATGGGAGGGGGGGTATAAGGACCACTATGGGAGGGAGGGAGGGGGTGGGTTAAGGACCACAATGGGAGGGAGGGGGGTATAAGGACCGCTATGGGAGGGAGGGGGGGTATAAGGACCACTATGGGAGGGAGGGGGGGATAAGGACCACTATGGGAGGGAGGGGGGGGGATAAGGACCACTATGGGAGGGAGGGGGGGGATAAGGACCACTATGGGAGGGAGGGGGGGGATAAGGACCACTATGGGAGGGAGGGGGTATAAGGACCACTATGGGAGGGAGGGGGGGATAAGGACCACTATGGGAGGGAGGGGGGGATAAGGACCACTATGGGAGGGAGGGGGGGATAAGGACCACTATGGGAGGGAGGGGGGTATAAGGAACACTATGGGAGGGAGGGGGGATAAGGACCACTATGGGAGGGAGGGGGGGGATAAGGACCACTATGGGAGGGAGGGGGGGTATATGGACCACTATGGGAGGGAGGGGGGGGTAAGGACCACTATGGGAGGGAGGGGGGTATAAGGACCACTATGGGAGGGAGGGGGGGATAAGGACCACTATGGGAGGGAGGGGGGGGGATAAGGACCACTATTGGAGGGAGGGGGGTATAAGGACCACTATGGGAGGGAGGGGGGGTAAGGACCACTATGGGAGGGGGTGGGATAAGGACCACTATGGGAGGTAGGGGGGGTATAAGGACCACTATGGGAGGGAGGGGGGGATAAGGACCACTATGGGAGGGAGGGGGGTATAAGGACCACTATGGGAGGGAGGGGGGGGGATAAGGACCACTATGGGAGGGAGGGGGGGGATAAGGACCACTATTGGAGGGAGGGGGTATAAGGACCACTATGGGAGGGAGGGGAGGGATAAGGACCACTATGGGAGGGCCAGGGGGGAGGACATTAGGCCCCCCTTATACCAATTTAGGGCCCCCACCCGCCGCTCAGGGGTGGGGGCCAGGTGGGAGGACATTAGGTCCCCCCCTATTAGTATTTAGGGACCCCACCCACCGCTCACGGGTGGGGGCTGGGGGGAGGACAATAGGTCCCCCAATCGTTTTACTTTAGGGCCCCCACCCGCCAGGGGGGGCCTAATATTTTTAAACAGTGAGCAGCCACAGGCTGCTCACTGTTTACTAGACATGCCCCTACTCGCGGTATAGCGAGTAGGGGCAAAATTTACTAATACAAAGTCATTTTTACTTAGTATTAGTAAATTTGTCTGAAAGACCAATTTAGGTATTTCAGCCTTTTAGTAGATAGCTCCCTAATACAGTGGGAATTAGGGAGTTATCTACTAAGCAGCTGCAATAGAAGTGCCGAAGTCCCGAAATTCCGAAGTGCCGGAGATGCCGAATTTCCGAAGTGTCGAACTGCCGAAGTTCCCGAAGTTCCGAATATCGGAATGCCGAACCGAACCGAAAATTTTCCCCATGCACATGCCTAATAACTACTACTAAAAATGGTGCAATCTATAAACGTACTAGCCCATTATGAAAAATATGCACACACACAAAAAAACAACAACACAGCACTTCCTAAATGATAATCTGCAAGACTATTTTGCTTCTCAAGTTTCAAAAAGTAAAACATAAAATAATCTAATTATCCAAGTTCATTAGTTGTTACATGATATATAATCTCAGTGCATTATTTGTTCTATATGTACATATTTCGTGGGAAAATCAACCAGGGCCCCTTTGGCATCAGTGTGTCAAGATAACACTCCTTCAGGATCTGGAAGAGAGCACATTCCCTTTAGAGAAACATAATGCATTGCTTGATATCCACCCTTCTAAGGATGATAAAATAAGTACTGTTATGTTTTCTACAAACATCTTGGAGGAAAGGCGAGACAGGGGGATATGATAGAAACATTTAAAGGGTATCAACACAGTAAAGGAGGAGACCATATTTAAAAGAAGAAAAACTACCACACCAAGAGGACATAGTCTTAAATTAGAGGAGTAAAGGTTTAAAAATAATATCAGCAAGTATTACTTTACTGAGAAGGTAGTGGATGCATGGAATAGCCTTTCAGTTGAAGTGGTAGCGGTTAAAACAGGGTATGGAGTTTAAGCATGCGTGGGATAGGCATACGGCTATTTACATAGTTACATAGTTACATAGCTGAAAAGAGACTTGCGTCCATCAAGTTCAGCCTTCCTCACATATGCTTTTGCTGTTGATCCAAAAGAAGGCAAAAAACCCAGTCTGAAGCGCTTCCAATTTTGCAACAAACTAGGAAAATATTCCTTCTTGACCCCAAAATAGCAGTCAGATGTCTCCTTGGATCAAGCAGCTATTAGCCCACTAATTAGAAATTGTATCCCTGTATGTTATGTTTTTGCAAGTATTTATCCAATTGCAATTTAAACATCTGTATAGACTCTGACAAAACCACCTCTTCCGGCATGAATTCCATATCCTTATTGCTCTTACTGTAAAAAAACCTTTTCTTTGCCTTAGATGAAATCTCCTTTCTTCAAGCCTAAATGTGTGACCTCGTGTCCTATGTATAGCCCTGTTTATGAATAGATTTCCAGATAATGGTTTGTACTGGCCCCGAATATATTTGTATAATGTTATCATATCCCCTTTAAGGCGCTGTTTTTTTCCAAACTGAAAAGATTTAAATTTTTTAACCTTTCTTCATAACTAAAATGCTCCATTCCTTTTATCAATTTTGTAGCTCATCTCTGCACTTTTTCTAGTGCCATGATATCCTTCTTTAGAACAGGTGCCCAAAATTGCACAGCATACTCAAGGTGTGGTCTTACCAGCGATTTATAAAGAGGCAAAATTATATTTTCATCTCGAGAATTTATGCCCCTATTTATACATGACAAAACCTTACTGGCCTTAGCAACGGCAGATTGACATTGCATATTGCTACCTAATTTGTTGTCTATAACAATTCCCAAATCCTTCTCGTGTGTGGTTATCCCTAGTTCACTACCATTTAGGGTGTAAATTGCTTGTGCATTCTTAACCCCGAAGTGCATAACTTTGCATTTTTCTACGTTAAATTTCATCTGCCATTTTAGTGCCCAGTCCCCCAATCTATCCAAATCCCTCTGCAGCAAGGCAATATCCTGCTCACATTTTATTACTTTACAAAGTTTTGTGTCATCTGCAAACACTGATACATGGCTTTCAATGCCCATTTCAAGATCATTTATAAATATGTTAAATAGAAGCGGTCCCAAAACAGAACCTTGAGGGACACCACTTACCACTTTTGTCCAGCTTGAAAATTTACCATTTATGACAACTCACTGTACTCTATCCTTAAGCCAATGTTCTACCCAAGAACAAGAATATTCATCTAGACCAATTTCTTTTAGTTTGAAGACTAACCTATTGTGAGGAACCGTATCAAATGCCTTGGCAAAATCCAAGTAGATCACATCCACTGCAACACCCTGATCTATATTTCTACTTACTTCTTCGTAGAATGCAATTAGGTTAGTTTGACATGACCTATGTTTCATAAAACCATGCTGATTATTGCTAATAACACAGTTCTTCCCAATGAATTCCTGAATATTATCCCTTAATAGCCGTTCAAATAATTTCCCAGTCACAGAAGTTAAGCTCACAGGTCTATAATTTCCAGGCAAGGATTTTGAACCCTTTTTAAATATAGGAACAACATCTGCCTTCCTCCAATCCTCCGGTACAATACCTGAAACAAAAGAATCTTGAAAAATGAAATACAGAGGTTCACTTATTTCCCCACTTAGCTCCTTAAGTACTCGTGGGTGGATACAGTCAGGCCCCGGAGCTTTATTTACATTAATTTTCTTTAATAGCTGTAGCACCTTGTCTCGAGTTATCCAATCACAAGTTATCTGCAAGTTTGTTGCAGCAATCATATGCATATCTCTTGCCATAGGATCCTCATTAATATATACCGAAGAAAAATAGTTATTTAACCTTTTCCTGGTCTTCATTGACTAACAGACCCATCTCTGTTTTCAGTGTACCTACACTTTCATTTTTTGTTTTTTTAGAATTAATGTACTTGAAAACATTTTTGGGGTTGGTTTTGCATTCTTTGGCTATCAATTTCTCACTTTCCAGTTTAGCCACTTTAATTGCCTTTTTGCAAGTATTATTGGCTTCCTTATATCTTATATAGCAGTGTTCCCCAACCCCCGGGCCGCGGACCGGTACCGGTCCGTGGATCAAACGGTACCGGGCCGCCCAGGGGTGTGGGGTGTGCGAGCCTGCCGGCTAATGCAGGGCTGGCATTGCCCAAGTGCCAGCCCTGCAATGTGCCTGCGGACCGGAGGGGAGATCAGAGATCTCCCTCCCCAGTCTGCAGGCACTGTGCTGACAGCCGGCAGGGGAGTGAGAGAGGACCCGGGAGCTCTTACCTGCAGCTCCTCCGGGTCCTCCTCTCGCGAGATTTGGAGCGTTGCCGCGGTAACCACGGCAACGCTCCAAATCTCGCGAGAGTGAACTCTAGCCCTGTAACTGGGCTAGAGTTCACCTCACCACCACCGGACCACCAGGGAATCCCCACCGGACCACCAGGGACTAAGAAATGTCCCCCCTCCTCCCAGTAAAGGTAAGAAGGGAGGGGGGACATGAATATCTTAATTTTAATTAAATAAATTTTAAAAAAGCCTCCTTACCCCCCATACACACACTGCCCCATAAACACACTACACACACTGCCCCCACACACACACTACACACACTGCCCCACAAACACTGCCCCATACACACTACAAACACTGCCCCATGCACACACTACACACTGCCCCATACACACACTACACACATTGCCCCACAAACACTGCCCCCATGCACACACTGCCCCACAAACACTGCCCCCATGCACACACTGCCCCACAAACACTGCCCCCATGCACACACTACACACACTGCCCCACAAACACTGCCCCTATGCACACACTACACACACTGCCCCACAAACACTACACACATTGCCCCACAAACACTGCCCCATACACACTACACACATTGCCCCACAAACACTGCCCCATACACACTACACACATTGCCCCACAAACACTGCCCCCATGCACACACTACACACACTGCCCCACAAACACTGCCCCTATGCACACACTACACACACTGCCCCACAAACACTACACACATTGCCCCACAAACACTGCCCCATACACACTACACACATTGCCCCACAAACACTGCCCCCATGCACACACTGCCCCACAAACACTGCCCCCATGCACACACTACACACACTGCCCCACAAACACTGACCCCATGCACACACTACACACACTGCCCTACACACACTGCCCCATACACACACTACACACATTGCCCCACAAACACTGCCCCATACACACTACACACATTGCCCCATACACACACTACACACACTGCCCCACAAACACTGCCCCCATACACACACTGCCCCATACACACACTACAAACACTGCCCAACAAACACTGCCCCATACACACACTGCCCCACAAACACTGCCCCCATGCACACACTACACACACTGCCCCACAAACACTGCCCCATACACACACTACACACACTGCCCCACAAACACTGTCCCCATACACACACTGCCCCACACACACACTACACACATTGCCCCATACACACACTACAAACACTGCCCCATACACAGACTGCACACACTGCCCCACAAACACTGCCCCATACACAGACTGCACACACTGCCCCACAAACACTGCCCCATAAACACACTACACACATTTCCCCATACACACACTGCCCCATACACACACTACCCCATACACACACTACACACACTGCCCCACAAACACTGCCCCACAAACACTGCCCCCATACACACACTGCCCCACAAACATTGCCCCCATACACACACTGCACACACTGCCCCACAAACATTTCCCCCATACACACACTACACACACTGCCCCACAAACACTGCCCCCCACACACTGCAACTCTCACACACACTGCCACCCTCACATACACACTGCACCGCTCACACACACATACACACAATTTTGAGTCTATGTCTTTATGTGACTGTGTTTGTGATTTTCTGACTATGTATGTGTCTGCGTGTTTTTTTTAATATATGTGACTGTTTGGTTTTTTTTTTGTCTTATTAAATCAAAACAAGCGGGCCACGGAAAAATTACACACTACACACACTGCCCCACAAACACTGCCCCTATGCACACACTACACACACTGCCCCACAAACACTACACACATTGCCCCACAAACACTGCCCCATACACACTACACACATTGCCCCACAAACACTGCCCCATACACACTACACACATTGCCCCACAAACACTGCCCCCATGCACACACTACACACACTGCCCCACAAACACTGCCCCTATGCACACACTACACACACTGCCCCACAAACACTACACACATTGCCCCACAAACACTGCCCCATACACACTACACACATTGCCCCACAAACACTGCCCCCATGCACACACTGCCCCACAAACACTGCCCCCATGCACACACTGCCCCACAAACACTGCCCCCATGCACACACTACACACACTGCCCCACAAACACTGACCCCATGCACACACTACACACACTGCCCTACACACACTGCCCCATACACACACTACACACATTGCCCCACAAACACTGCCCCATACACACTACACACATTGCCCCATACACACACTACACACACTGCCCCACAAACACTGCCCCATACACACACTGCCCCATACACACACTACAAACACTGCCCAACAAACACTGCCCCATACACACACTGCCCCACAAACACTGCCCCCATGCACACACTACACACACTGCCCCACAAACACTGCCCCATACACACACTACACACACTGCCCCACAAACACTGTCCCCATACACACACTGCCCCACACACACACTACACACATTGCCCCATACACACACTACAAACACTGCCCCATACACAGACTGCACACACTGCCCCACAAACACTGCCAAAAACACAGACTGCACACACTGCCCCATAAACACACTACACACATTTCCCCATACACACACTGCCCCATACACACACTACCCCATACACACACTACACACACTGCCCCACAAACATTGCCCCCATACACACACTGCCCCCATACACACACTGCCCCACAAACATTTCCCCCATACACACACTGCACACACTGCCCCACAAACATTTCCCCCATACACACACTACACACACTGCCCCACAAACACTGCCCCCCACACACTGCAACTCTCACACACACTGCCACCCTCACATACACACTGCACCGCTCACACACACATACACACAATTTTGAGTCTATGTCTTTATGTGACTGTGTTTGTGATTTTCTGACTATGTATGTGTCTGCGTGTTTTTTTTAATATATGTGACTGTTTGGTTTTTTTTTTGTCTTATTAAATCAAAACAAGCGGGCCACGGAAAAATTATCAAACGTTTACCGGTCCGCGGCGATAAAAAGGTTGGGGAGCACTGTTATATAGGATGCCCTTTTCTTATTTTGAATCTCTTGTTTTACTTCTCCACTAAGCCACATTGGTTTTAATTTGTTTCTTTTATATTTATTACCCAATGGTACATACTGTGAAATGTACCTTTCTAATATTTGTTTGAATAGTTTCCATTTTTCCTCAGTGTTTTTATCACTAAGGCGTTTATGCCAGTCGATATGTTGTAGAGCTGCCCTAATCTTATTAAAATTGGCTTTTTTAAAATTATACGTTTTAATATACCCCACATGCTTTTGCTTTTTTGAGTTTATTTCAAAAGTTACCATATTGTGATCACTATTTCCCAAATGCTCCCCTACTTGAAAGTTGGTTAAAAGATTAACATTGTTTGTTATAACGAGATCCAGACAAGCATCCTTTCTAGTTGGTCCTTGTACCAGTTGTGACATAAAGGTGTCATTTAACACATTCAAAAAACGGATTCCCCTAGCTGAAGTACTAGTCCCTCTATCCCAATTTATGTCCGGGTAATTGAAATCTCCAATAATTAATGTGTTCCCCCGATTTGCAGCTTCACCAATTTGCTCTAACAGCAGTTCTTCCTCATTACTATTTACATTTGGTGGTTTATAACATATCCCAACCAATAACGTATTTCCCTTTGTTTGCCCCAAGCAGATATCTACCCATAAAGCTTCCACATTTTCCTCGTCACACTCCACATGCCTAAGATTTGACTTGAACTCATGGCTGACATACAAACATACCCCACCACCCTTTTTGTTTTTCCTATCCCTCCTAAATAATGTGTACCCATTTAAGTTAACTGCCCAGTCATGTGTCTCATCCCACCATGTTTCTGTTATGCCTATTATATCGTATTGTTTAGTGTATGCTATTGCCTCTAGTCCCCCCATTTTGTTATATAGGCTCCTTGCATTAGTGAGCATACATTTAATATTACCATGAGTCATTTGTACTTTTTGTGAATCAATATTACATACCTCCTCTGTTCTGAGCTTTCCCCTCCCCCCATCTCCACCCCCATTGTTCTGAGCTAAGGCCCATCTCATTTCTATGCTATCTCCATTTTCTAGATTGCTTTGAGCCCCCCCTACTACTAGTTTAAAATCTCCTCCAACCTTCTAGCCATCCTATCCCCCAGCACAGCAGACCCTCTTCCTTATAGGTGCAATCCATCACAACTATACAGGTTGTACCCAAGCGCAAAATCGGCCCAGTGCTCTAAAAACCCAAAACCCTCTTTCCTGCACCAAGACTTCAGCCACGCATTGACCTCTCTAATCTCCCGCTGCCTTTCTGCTGTAGCGCGCGGCACAGGTAATATTTCTGAAAATATTACCTTGGAGGTCCTTTTCTTTAGCTTACTTCCTAGATCCCTGAACTCATTCTTTAGGACCTTCCATTTTCCTCTGACTTTGTCATTGGTACCAATATGGACCATGACAGCTGGGTCATCCCCAGCCCCTCCCAATAATCCCTCCACTCTATCCTAGCAATAAGATAAGGCCATTGACTAATGAAAGTATTTAGAAAACTGGGCAGACTAGATGGGCCGAACGGTTCCTATTTGTCGTCACATTCTATGTTTCTATCTATTAAAAGTGCATTTAGTTAAACGCCAAGCACTTTTTAAATGTGTAGTGAATGTGTAGTGATACAGTGTGAAGTCAACACTGTATGCATTGTACCAGAATTGAGAATTGAGAAAGAATAAAAATTGTTGCCTTCAAGTCTTGAGGACATTTTATGCCATGATGAAAATAGTGCTTTTTATCGTCCCTTGAATGTGAATCTTTTACAGCTATAGTGTAAGCAGGATCACCCGAGACTCTCCTCTAGACCATCAAATATGACTCTCTGTTGACAAAGATAAGAGTAGATGTGCCAAGTGAGCACTGTAACAACCATTAAAAATGATGTGGCCAAACTTAAGGCATGTTCAGCCATGCCCCACAACATCATCAATTATATTGATAAAGTATATTAATAGAAAATAGGTCCAGGCACTCAAGGTTCCTTCAAAGAGGCAGATTTATTGAAAACTGAATGCGCAACGTTTTGGCCTTCACAGAGGCCTTTGTCAAGCTTGACAAAGGCCTCTGTGAAGGCCAAAACATTGCGCAATCAGTATAAATCTCCCTCTTTGAAGAAACCTTGAGTGCCTGAACCTATTTTCAATGAACATCTCCTAAATTGGGTTTTCCCAACCCGGTCTTTGATGCACCTGGTTTTCACTGTGAGAGTGCGATATCCTTTATGTTTAAATCAATTGATAAATATGTTAAAAATATATTTAGAATGTTAGTGTTCATTTAATAAGAAAGAGGAAAATTACAGTTGGACAAGCAGATCTCAAAATTCTCAGTTTTGTTTTGGTTACAAAAATAAAGCGTCTACATTTTAGAAATAATAATAACCTCACATAAAAACGGCCTTCTTCAATAAAGAATCAAAGTTTACAGGTTTTTTTTTTGTGAGTATGGTTATTTCAGTTAACCTGCTGTAGTGCTAATAATATCAGGAGTACCTTGGCCTAGTTCCCCGGTAATTGGGCAAACTATCCCCCTTAAGAATACACAAATGGGTCAGCGCTTGATAACACATAAAATGAACAATAAGGCAGCAACCCTAAAAAGAGGATCCCTCTCAACCCTTTAGGATAATACCAAAGTAAAAGACAAGTAAGGGATGTGCCACATGAACTAAGATAAAATAAAGTAAAATATAATAAAATAAAAATAAAATAGAATAAAATAAATACTGTGAGTCTTATTCCAAATGTGCAAATTGTCACATATAAAATTGTCTCTTATTCAGGAGGTAGGTTCAACTTTGGTTCCTAGGTTTCCCTAACTATCCCCCTTACCTGGGTCCTCACCAAGCATTTTAGCTCCTAGTATCCCTGGTTATGGGCTTTTGGCTTCTACAGAAGCCAGAGCCAATTCAGTTGTTATTCATTCACTGAGAGCGTCAGCTGACCTTTCTTAGCCAATAAATGGCACACTGTGCATGACAATTTGCACAGAATTAGCCAGCTAATGATGCCCCAATGACATTGACAGAGGTAAGGTTTCACAGTGAGACAGTGCACATATAGACTCCAGGCACCATGACCACTTCAAATCACTTAAGTGGTCATAATGCTTGGAGAAACTCTTTAATTTCCAAACAAGGCTGCATGATAATGTCCAATCAGGTCAGCAGCCTCCATTTTAAAATTATTATATTTTCGAATACTTTCTACACAGTTCTGCTACATGTTTATGTTGTAGACACAGTTTCATGCATTGTTTACCACTATTCTGGCTATTTATTTATGTGATTAATTAGAAATTGTATGTATACAATTCTACTCTGCACTCTGCAGTGTATATTTACAAATATATATGTATGAGATGGTAAACTATCTTGTGATACTTCAATTTACATCATATACTAAATTGATTTTCCTTTGGATACTGTTCCCTTTTAAAGCAGTAAGGCACTTGGAAAATGCTCTTAAA
This sequence comes from Pelobates fuscus, assembly GCF_036172605.1. NCBI lineage: Eukaryota > Metazoa > Chordata > Amphibia > Anura > Pelobatidae > Pelobates > Pelobates fuscus. Next base: position 148,515,445 of record NC_086322.1, read on the forward strand.
AGGAGTTGTCAAAGCACTAAAAGTCATAGTGGTTATGGTGCCAAAAGTCCCCTGGAGCTTCTCATGCCATGTAGTCAAACCATTTTCACTCTGAAATATACCTCGATACCTGGGTACCTCTGGGCAAGTCCATAATATCATATATATATAAGCTGGAAGTCCTGCTTCCACATTAGATTCATTAAGTATATACCTATATGGATGGAGTTCATAGGCCAACAGCATCAGCTTAATTGATGTCACCAATACAATAGTAGATATATACATACACAGATATATATTTATTTATTTTTTTGAAGAAAGGAAATTTCCCTTTAGTGATATCTGGGGAAAAAAGTGGCCAGACCAAATAAGTCCAGGGAATCCAAGTATAACCATTCATTAAATATGTTTTTCCTAACTACCTTGGGATGGCACCAGGGGACTTCTAGCAACTCTAGTGGTTATGGTGCTTAGACTACTCTTTCAAGAACAATTGCAAAGGACATTGAATTTTCTAAGTCTACAGGAGAAAATATTGTAATTTCAAATTTACTGTGAAATATTTAAAGATAGGAACATATATTAAAAAACATGAATTGTATTGAAGAGCAACTTACAATTGTTAAATTGTTAGATAAGAATGTAGTATGCAGTTAAATAAAAAATAAAACAATAACTATAACTTTGAGAACAAGAGAGCTGCAAAATATCCGGCTACTTAATTAATGATAACTGTTTTTCCCCCCCCCAGAAACACATAACAGATGAATGCTTCTTTTATGAACGACTGGAGGCAAACAATTACAATACTTATCGGTCACGGAAATACAGCGATTGGTTTGTGGCACTGAAGAGGAATGGCCAGTACAAAAATGGAGCCATAACTGGACCTGGACAGAAAGCCATTCTATTTCTTCCAATGACAACAAAGAGCTGATCTCATGGACACTCAGATTTAAAAAGCATACACTATTTTACCAGTAACAAAGTATCAAAATGTGATTGAGATACAACACTAGTATCATTGTACACGTTCTTCAAAATGTTCTTGCAACATTTCACTGACAAATAGCAAAATAAATCAAAAGCAATTCCACAAACTAATTTTTTTTTACTGTATATACACATTTAAATACATAAGGCATTTTGTGTATACATTCCACAAATTTAAAAGGTTTCTTTAGGAGAAAAAAAAAATACAATTATAGTTAATTATTCATATATGAAAAGTCTTAAATATATATTGAACTTTATTTTACAGTGGGTGGAGTAAACCGATGTATTCATTCAGAACTGAACATGTTGTTATTTATTGAACCCTGTTAGGAAAAGGGGTAAGGCAAATACAGATATGATGATGGTTACATAATGTCATCCATCATGAAGGGGTTAAAATGATGGTCAAAGATAAAATCTACATGAAATACTTCAGTAAACTCTGTCACATTTAGGGGGTGTGGGGCAGTATACAAGATCCCTGAAAGTGACAGAGATGCTTTCAAATATGAACAAATACACCAAACACAGGAGAGGGATTACATTTTAAAATCATTAAAAAAATATAGCAAAAATGTCAATACAAACAGAGAATGTCTGCATAACCCATAGAAGAAAATGTAGAAATGTGATGTCAGAATGTCATTTGTTTTAACCTTTATAGTTGCAAAATGTATAACATTTACGTTCCCAAAAACAAGAAAAAACAATGTCAGATAAGTGTATGTGCTCTGATCAATACAAAACATTGAAAAATGTTTCTTCAATTTATAGTATTACGTTTGGAGTAGCGTGCAGCTTAATGGGCATTTACATTAAATATATTTCCTCTTATTGCCATTCACCAGCACCATGGTTTAGATGAAAATATACGCTCCATGATTTTAAATGTATATGCCTGAGGTATTATTTGAGGTATCGGTCAGTCATTTAATAATCAAAGGTTGACTTTCTGTAAATACTTCCTTGTGTGTAAAATTGTATTGTAATAGATTTGATAATAGATCATTAAAATGTGAAGTTCGTTAGAGGTTACGTTTGGTTTCATAGGCCTCTGGTAGTTCTTTATGGTACAGTGAATAGAACAACCCTGAGTAAATAGCTGGAAATGTCCTCATAGTTAGGTCAATTTTATGGAAACCTTCCTTGTGCCCATACAGTAGCAGTTTAGCTATCCTGCTGGTGATGGGAGTTGTATTGCTGCAGTAAGCAAGCTCTTTAAGGTCCATCCATTCACATTTTAAGCATTCCTGGGGGCAAAAACTTATCTCATAAGACAGTGGTTTTAGTCGACAGATAATATACATATCCGACTTTCCAAAAGCCCCTGGGTGATTATGTTGCTGTCGTATACTCAGAAGGGATTTAAACTCTGACTTAATGCCAGTTTCTTCTAAAACTTCTCGAACTGCTGTGGCACCTAAAATAAAAGAGAACAATGGACATATTTACTAGTGATTCTCACCCTAGCTTTGTAACAGCTTATTCTAGATTATTCTAGCAAGGAGCCCTCAGAAGTCAACTTCTGCAAATACATGCCAGTGATTTGTTAAACAGATATTGAAATAACCCAAGAATACTTTTAGAGGTGAAGCAACATGTATATATACACATGAGTTGAGAAACACGACTTTAATGTACACTTTGGACTTAAATAGAATGAGAAAATCTGGAGAAAATTCTTAAAATGAAACAATCAGCAGGTACAGCAGGTATGTTCCACAAGTCTCCATGGTGAGTACTCCATTTTTTTTTTTTTTACTTTGCTCCAGAATTAAACTTCATATATAGCCACCACTTTGTTCTTTAAAAAAAATGATTAAGCTAGCTATTAGAATCTTCATATTCATGTTAAAGATCTGTAAACCATATGCATTTTACGATGAAACAAGTATATGATTTGAATTCTACTCTAAGTAAGGTCATTGCCAAGGTGAACAAAACAACAGGCATGTAAAGTAACAGAGTGTGAAACTACAATTCTAACTATGGAAGACATTTGCACAGTCTTATCATAATATAAATCATCATTGACTCTTTCAATATAACTCACTCATTGATTGCCAGATGTGTAATATTGCTAGTACAACATATAGATGGCCATTTTTGCAGTGACCTGACCCCTACACAATTAGCATAAAGGCAAGTTTTAAAGAGAATCAATTATTTGTTAAACTTATGTTATTGTCATTTTGTTAATGCATTGCATATCAATAGCATTGTTATAGTCTCCGTTTCACCATTAAAATTTTTAGATTGTAGATCATTTTATCTGAAAAGGAATGACTTCTATAATGAAGTAGGATGTGCTGTGCACTCTAGGAATGTATGTGTGATTCTAGCAGAGTCTGGATGTACAGTCATCTAGGATAATTCTGGCTGTGACAGAGACTGTATTACAGCTGACTGTAAAACCAACCAGTATCAATTACGCTTCCTCAGTTAGATCTCTGTGGTTAGCTGCAGTCTGCCCTCAGTAACTTATACCAAGCCTTATATTGATGCTCAGTCCATGTTAACCCCTTAAGGACCAAACTTCTGGAATAAAAATGAATCATGACATGTCACACATGTCATGGGTCCTTAAGGGGTTAAACAACTTACCTGCATGGTTTAATGTGAATGCTCAAAAGTGTTCCAGTAAAGCAAACAACATCAATCAAAAGTTATTCAAACCCCTTTCTTATTCAGTTTTCAGTCAAAAGATTAGGACATCCTTGTGACCAATGAATATAATATTTTTATAGATTCAATTTAATGATGCTCTTACTCATTAAGACCTTTGATTTTTAAAGGTCTTTGTAACGGATCCCGTGTACTCCGACCGAGTACCCTCCGTTGATGGATGCTCCTAGCGCTTCCAGAGGACTCCAAGCACTCCACCAGACACCATAAGCACCGCAGGCTGCAGCTATCTCCCTTCAGAACGAAGCAGGAACAAGCTCTTACAAGAGCTCAGTGATTATAGCAAGGGAATATGCCTAGCATAGCAATCCCTTGTAGCAGATTCCCCCAATAAGAGACAGGACTCAAGTTGAGGGTAAAAATAGAACTCTCTGGCTGCTAGCTTGCAGCCCTTTTTATTAGGTGCTCCCATGAAGGGGAGGGACACACACAGTAACGTACATTAACCAATCACACAATAGTTACATCCCACACATAGCCCTCCCCTCTACCTGTAAACTAATTATCTGTACACACAGGAAAATACAATTATCATAGGTAGGGAAAATACAGTTTTTACACAACATTCATAACTCCCAAAATATACGTCACATTCGCATAAAAATACATATTCACAATCAATCCATTCGGGGGAACAACATACTCAAAAATCATACGAATTGGACCAGGGGTTCAAAAGTTAGTACAAATGTGCATTTGACCTTCTGGAAGCATGTTTTTTCCAGATCAACTAGTTCCCCAGAATCCTCTATCCTGGAGACAATGGAGAAGCTGATTTAATTATATCCAGGGACAAACACAGCCTCCATTAAGCACATGTTACCAGCAACCACCAAAAGACATAAAAATACATAACTCCTGTTATACTAAACAGAACCCCCACATTCAACCCATCCCCAGATGGCTTGGATCTGAGCGCTCAACATATCCAAACAGCGCTCAGATGCCACAAACACAGTTCAAACGCCATGGGGTTTAAGTTTCGTATGGGCTGATGAGAGGGCCCATAATCCTGGGGCAGCCCAATAACCCACAGTATGCCCAAATACCGTGTATAAAGGGCCAAATCGCCCAGGGACCGTAGTCACAGGGTAAGAGGCGGGTAAGCAGCCCCCTCCAAAACACAGTGGCGAAGTGGCTTTCGCTACATATCTTCCCATTCGGGGGTAGACTAACCAGGTACCTGACCTTCTGCCGGTCAGTACCTAGATTAGTCGGGCAGCCCACCCATAAAACAAAATTAGCAGAGTAGCCCACCCACAAAACAAATTTAGCAGTGTAGCCCCCCAACAATAAAGAATTCACAGAATAGCCCCCCCACAATAAGTCATACTGGCCTGTAGGTCCCAAGTTGTGGGTTGAAACTGTGGCACCCTCGGCCTTGCTGGGCAAATGGCTGTGAGTACTTGGGGGCCAGATGCCCGATGTGCTCTGCTCCGGGGTCAGAGCTGGGGTAGTCTCAGGGTAAGGAAAAAAGGAAGGACAGAGGCCAGCGGCGCTCTGCCCAGTTGCCAGCTCTTCCGCTGGGGCAGCCTGTAGAAAGTCAGGCTCAGGGGAAGGAAACAAGGGAGGACAGAGGCCAGCGGCGCTCTGCCCAGTTGCCAGCTCTTCTGCTGCGGGGTCAGGGAACAAAGGAGTTGACTGGGGAGGAGAAATATCACTTACCTCCCCCTGGCACTCCGGCTGCTGCTGGGGGGGGAGGTCGATGCTCTCCACTTTCTGTAACTCCAGCTCTAGTTGGGGATCTGGGCCAGTTGCCCAGCATCCCTGTAGGGCCGGTGGAGAGATCTCGGTCCCATCTCCACCTGCCTGCAGGGGGTCCTCCCAGGACCAGTCTATGAGGTCCTCTACCTCGGGTACCTCTGGTTGCTGTTGGGAAGGGAGACCGGTTGTCTCTTCCTCCAATAACACATTCTGCCGCTGGGGAGTGAGACCGACTGTCTCCCCTCCCTGTAAAACATACTGCCGCTGGGGATCTGGGCCGGGTGCCCAGCATCCCTGTAGGGCCGGTAGAGAGACCTCGGTCCCATCTCCACCGGCCACCTCGGTTTCTTCCTCGTCCCACTCTACCTGTGGCTGGAGTTTCTCCCAACGTGCCCACTGGCCTTCCCTCAACGCCCTGTGTTGTAGGTTCCGGGTCACCATGTCCCACACGAACCGCACGTATTTCTCCTCTGGATTGGGTCCGTAAAACTTCAGGTGCAACCCTACCATCGTGCCAAACTCTAGTACGGAGTAGCTATACGCCATGCTTGCTGTAGCCACTGCTGGTTCCATTATGTTGCTGAAGATAGGGACGCTGCACAACTCCACACGTTGCCGGTGTCTCTGAGCTGCTTCTCCTCGCACTAGGACGCCATCCCACCGCTGCCACCAATGTAACGGATCCCGTGTACTCCGACCGAGTACCCTCCGTTGATGGATGCTCCTAGCGCTTCCAGAGGACTCCAAGCACTCCACCAGACACCATAAGCACCGCAGGCTGCAGCTATCTCCCTTCAGAACGAAGCAGGAACAAGCTCTTACAAGAGCTCAGTGATTATAGCAAGGGAATATGCCTAGCATAGCAATCCCTTGTAGCAGATTCCCCCAATAAGAGACAGGACTCAAGTTGAGGGTAAAAATAGAACTCTCTGGCTGCTAGCTTGCAGCCCTTTTTATTAGGTGCTCCCATGAAGGGGAGGGACACACACAGTAACGTACATTAACCAATCACACAATAGTTACATCCCACACATAGCCCTCCCCTCTACCTGTAAACTAATTATCTGTACACACAGGAAAATACAATTATCATAGGTAGGGAAAATACAGTTTTTACACAACATTCATAACTCCCAAAATATACGTCACATTCGCATAAAAATACATATTCACAATCAATCCATTCGGGGGAACAACATACTCAAAAATCATACGAATTGGACCAGGGGTTCAAAAGTTAGTACAAATGTGCATTTGACCTTCTGGAAGCATGTTTTTTCCAGCTCAACTAGTTCCCCAGAATCCTCTATCCTGGAGACAATGGAGAAGCTGATTTAATTATATCCAGGGACAAACACAGCCTCCATTAAGCACATGTTACCAGCAACCACCAAAAGACATAAAAATACATAACTCCTGTTATACTAAACAGAACCCCCACATTCAACCCATCCCCAGATGGCTTGGATCTGAGCGCTCAACATATCCAAACAGCGCTCAGATGCCACAAACACAGTTCAAACGCCATGGGGTTTAAGTTTCGTATGGGCTGATGAGAGGGCCCATAATCCTGGGGCAGCCCAATAACCCACAGTATGCCCAAATACCGTGTATAAAGGGCCAAATCGCCCAGGGACCGTAGTCACAGGGTAAGAGGCGGGTAAGCAGCCCCCTCCAAAACACAGTGGCGAAGTGGCTTTCGCTACAGTCTTTATGTTCTGAGTCATCACGCATAGCAGGATGATGCAAAACACAGCTAATGATTCCCAGAGAGAAGCATTGGATTGGCAGATCGTGTCAGACCACTGGCACTGCCCATAAGGCATAATCTGTTTCTTTACTGTAGCACCAACACTAATCAAAGCAGATGGGGTAAAACAAAGGATACATGCAAGGACACATTATTTTGATACCAACCAATGTCCTCTCTATGATCAGACAATCCTCCAGGAAACTTCCATGTATTTACAGTCTGTAATGAAAGAAAACATGCGTGACTTGTTTTAAGTGCGAGACTTGATTTGGAAGTACATACAGAGGTATACAAAGATTGCTCCTAATTACATACTGGTGCACTTTTAGAATGTTTTCAGATGGACCACTGTTTCTAAAGAGATGTTTTGTAAGCATGTGGATGTGATAACATCAAAGCCTTCATCCCATAGCATATGTTGCTGAACATCTCTCCTCATTTTCTACAGCAATCCAAAATTGCATTTTTTTTATAATGTGTTTAAGCACAAAAGGTAGGCATCACGCAGTAGTAACATTATAACAAACATAATTAATAGTCAATAGTAATGGCTGGATGATAAAAAAAATATAAATATAATATGCACAATTATTAGGGTGGCATTTATGTCAATAAAATAAAACTAATACAAGTTTCAAAGTGAAAAAAACCAACACCTAATGGAAAATGCTTTTAAGTTTCTAAATTAGTACTGTATAATTAATTGTATATAATTAAAGGGTTAAGAATAAATCACTATGATGTGCTTTTATTATGGCTTCAAAACTAAATCATCACCTATGTTTTAAATCACAAAATGAATAATCTCCAGCATCTATCAAATCTTTCAAATTATACTATTATCATCTGAAAGCAGCCCAACTGCAACTCCTGGTTGGTTTTACAGCAAGTCGTGCGGCCTAGTGGCTCAAAGAGACAGTCTATGCATAGTCTGCATACAGTTCTTCCACAAAAGTATCACACTAAATGTCATTATATGCGGCAAGCAGTATAGAAGGACAAGTAAACCTCAAATTCAGCAACATTCATATCTAAAAACTATTAGATCCTACTTTAACAGTTCTTAGTGTAATCATCATAATACTTGTATTTTTGATTCACCTCTATATCTGAAGTCATTAACATGGCTGGATTTACATTACAGGTGCCTGTTGAAAACACAGACTTCAGACCCCCACAGACAGACAAATACATAAAAACCTAAAACCATATACAAATTTGACAACTGCATTTGTATATTCATTTATGTATGTATTTGCATATTCCTGCTGGAAATGGATTGTGTTTGAATCTGTGAGTATAGTGAGGTTATGCAGTTGTGTAAATGAAGACAGGGTCAAAGATAATGTTGGAAATGGATAGGGTAAAGGCTTGAGAGGAGTTAACATTGCAGTTATATTACATAGTATGTTTATCGTTAAGGGGATTAAAAACTTGAGATATGTTATAGATGTGGTACAAGGGGTGTTTAAAATCATTGGATTTAGGATTAGAGTTGGGTTAAATTTTGCACATCGATACATGGTGTTTTAATTTTTTTAAGTGGTTCTATCACTTACCAGGTTTTGCTCTTAAATTAATCCTTTTTTTATTCATTTGTCTCTCTCTTTGGTTTTATGTTCTTTTAAAATCACATTTTCTTTTTTAAATTATACATATGAAAACATAGGGACCACTTTTACTCCTCCCCACACCCCACATACGATTAAGTTAAAAGGCTTTGTTTCTGGTGTAGGATTTGAGTGCCTAAATCTGAGACTAAGGAAATAGTTTGTTTAGGTTTTGAGAGGGTTAGGAAATCAAAAGTGTTTATGGTATAGGCATGTAGAGTGTAAAGGGTTATTTGCAAACAATGCATGGAAGCTTGTTACAAAGGTTACAGCACCCATAGCATAGAAGAGAAAGAAGCACTGCTAAAACAATAAGGTTCCAGGGGATGTAGATGCTACCAGTCTTTCTTGACAAAGGAGCTCTTCATCCTCCATAACTCTTAAGCGTCTTTATTGTTTTTGTTTTCTAATATGGGCCATTGAGCTCTTTATGGCATGTTTTTACTTATTTGTAGCTGTCGCCATACTTTCAAGAGATTTGGACAGTTTAGATGTTGTTTTAAATTAGGCTTAATGCTAATACAATAATTTGTGTGTGTAGGGGGAGGCATACCCTCCTATGATTAAATAGTAGAACTGCAGAAGTTGTTCTACAGTGTGCATCACTCAGTGCTGTCCCTGCTCCTCGCGGCAATGCATTTCCTAGCCTCACACACAGACTGGAGAAGCTGAGACAGCACTGAGTTTTACACCCTCTATAATAGTTCCTGCCACTCTGCTATCAAGATCGGAAGCGGATTGGTCTACAGAGGACCCTGTTTAGGGCTCCTTGTATTTATATCCCCTCATCAGCCCACCTGAGCTCTCAAAAGGCACATTATAGCTGGTGAAAATAGACACCCTTACAGGACAGGCACATGTAGGCAGGTGCAATGCTGCATAACGGAAAATCCAGCCCTGGACACTAACAGAATGCTGAGTGTTCACATGTACTTTACTTTTTGAGAAAATATGTAATATTGCTGCTAGTCATCTGGTTAAAAAGAATACTGAAAACATTCTGAAGCTGCTATATGAAGGAATACATGTGTCATTGTATGCTTTTATTAATCACCAATTTATATACTTTGCCTTTGTATAGTATATTTAATCTGATTTTAATATGTAGTACTGTTTCTTAGTGCACTGATGTCAGCTTTTAACAAAACGTTAAATATTTAATAAAAAAAAGTATAGTTAAAACAAGTGAAATGCTAATTGTGTGTAAAATTCTGTACATTAAACATACTAAATCAACTTCCAGTAGTACCTTCTTTTAATCAACAGAACGCCTCTAAAATGTAACACGTGAGCAGGAAGGACCATGAAATATTTTTATGTTTAGTAATAAGCGTAGAAGCATGCTAAAGAGGTTTATGTGATGTTTAAGAGATGTTTTCTGTGGACCGGAAAACTATTGCTCCTGGCCCATTAAAGGTACAGTATTTCCCTTCGTTTGTGAGTTCACTGGAGAAAATGTGGATTTATTTCAGAGCATTCACACTGCAGTTTCTCACGAAGTGTACTGCTTCCTGTGAATCAACATTCAGCAAATTAACCCTGATATGAGAGGTAAATGTTTAATCACACAGTCACCAATGCATGTCATTAGATACATCAAGAGCATATCTGAATGTGCTTTATATGAAGCCTGTGTTTTATGTCATGCTAATTGCAGGGAGGCTGTTACAAAGAGAAAGGGGGGCTGTTACAAAGACAAAGAAGCACTGCTACAACAATAAGGTTCCAGTGGATGTAGATGCTAACAGTTCCTCTAGACCAAGGAACTTTTCATCCCCCGTAACTCTTAGGCATTTTATTGTTTTTGTTTTCTTAGATGGCCACTGAGCTCTTCATGGCATGTTTTAACTTATTTGCAATTGTTGCTATACTTTCAAGAGATGTGGACAGTTTACATGTTTATTTAAATTAGGCTTAGTGCTGATCCAATAATTGGTGTGTAGGGAAAGACATGCCCTTTACAAATGGTAATTTTAGGTTACCGATAGGTTACCGAGGTATTTAAGGTTCAGTCATATACTACTTACAGGTTCTAGCACAAATCTAGGCTACTGGGATGTTTGGACTCAGATAACAATGACGTATTATTGGCTATTGCTTCAAGCTGGCCAGGTACCGCTTGTCTTTGAAAATATTTATTTATGTGTGCCTGAGAGTTTTGATTGGCCAAATCACCAGTTAGTAGATAACCTCACCCCTCATTCATTGCCATGATCTAGGTGTTATCTTGCTTTTCTCCTTTATTCTATTTATCTTTTTATGCTGCTTTTGACTCATGTTTATATTTTTACTTCAACAGGTTTCTACGCTTTACAGCGATTTTGTTTCAGTTTTGCTTTCTTAGTATCCCCCTGGTGATTATTTGTATTTATCCTTATGAAATATATAGGATTTAGGGTTCTAGGGAGCATTTATATTTATCCTTATAACATATATAGACAAATGTTTGGGATGGAAATCTGGGCAATTAACGCCATCTGCTCGCTTTATTTTTAAGCTTGCATGTTACATATTCTAACAATTCTTTTGTGTTAGTAATACTCAATTGACGATTCTATTAAATAAAGTCTGAGTGGGAACAGTTTAGAAATATAGCAACATTTAGTTACACTTTATAGGGCATTTAATCTGTTACTATTCATCTTTTCACTGGAACATTTATCTGTCTGTTTTTTTGTTTTTTTTTGCCAGATATACTGTAGCTTTATTATATTTAGTTTAAGTCAAGTTGTTCTGGTGCCAGTAGGCCCCCGTACGCACTTTTACCTCAAGGGGTTAAACTGCTCTCAAACAGTTTTACCGCAAAGTTGCCTCCAGCACTCATCTCAACTGCCCTCAGTCGGTATCCAGATTTTGACATTTCAGTGTCAGGAAGTTTAAAATGCTGCCAGGCAGGGTGCCGCTAATTGACAGAGTTCTCAGCCAACCAGCGGCGCTCTCCGTCAGCACTCCAATTTTTTAAGAAGCTGGGTGCCACCTAGGTGGAGTTGAGATTGGCGCTGGAGGAAACTTTGGGGTAAACCATTTGAGAATAGTTAAACCCCTTAAGGTAAGAGTGCGCCTTGGAGCGTACTGTCACCATAACAACTTAATTTAGATAAAGGGTTAAGACCTGACAGCTCTGGTGCAGTCTGGCTGGTTGAGATTCATGGACGGATACAGTCTTTGAAGATCCTTTTTCGTGTTTTTTTCTTTTTTTGAGTTCCCCTTCACTCTACCTGACAAGAAGATCTAGTGGAACTGGAGGTACACGAGAACTGTGTTCAGCAGCCAAACTTGCTCTCTTCAAGGCGCTAGTGGAGTTTCTTCAGCCTACTCACACCCCACTCCCTTTTACCTGACAATATTAGTTTCAGACAGAAACACAGCATCATTGTGCAGCAGCAGGAGAGAGAAGTCTGACACTGTACCCTGCTCTGCACTAATCACATTTGTCTTACTCCCTCTCTCCTCCTGTCAGATTTTGCAAGGTGTACATGTGTAAATTTGTCAGGTATGCCCAATACACTTTTTTCAGCTTTCCTAAGGACACTAGATCAGATCTGGCTGCGGCCATTCAGGTAGAGGGCCATTTGCTACATTGCTGATGCTGAACTTCATTTCCTTTTTTTCCCCAATCACTTTTATTATAACTGATTCCTGCACTGGAGGTTCAGTGTTAGCTGACAGGAAATACTTTCACTAATAATATGGAATCTTATTTATGCCTTATTATTAGTTTTAGCATTTTAATTTCAAATCTCTAAATGCCAAAAAGAGCAAGCTATGCATTATTCTACAAGGTGTTTGTTTCTTTACCAAGCTTTTTGGTAAAGAACAGGCTAATTGAAAGAGATAACCAATAGATCTACTGTGGAATGCAGCTTTCACATAGTAAAACTGAGCCACAAACACAATGGCTCAAGAACCCCTTAGTGACATAATTTTCCCCTAGTGGGTGCTTCACAGGTTATGTATCTATTATCTCAAGTGATTTCTTAAGGTTAGATATACTCAGTTTTAGTGGGGGATACAATCCAGGGAAATAGTTCCTACTTGCAGCTGCCAGTATTACCTTGGTGATATGCTAGCAGAGGTTGGGGAGACGATCATAATATTTCTGTTTACTCTTTCCTCTCTCTCAACATCATAAAATAACAGCTGAATCAAAATAGTTGTACTGTGTGATGTCAGTGAAAACAAGCATTACAGAGAAGATGGTATCACCCACTGTACAGTATGGGATTTGAAAACACAATCTGCCTATTAATATAAATAATTTGGGTGTACTTCAACGTTAATGATTGTGAGAGTTGTATATTAATGCATTCCTCCCTCTAAGCACGAGAGATTTAACTTTGCCTCCAACACAGAAATAAATGTATTCTTAACTGCGGCCAATCTTAGTTCATCGTCAAGAGATGAGGCCAGGATTGAGATTAGGGGCCTGTTAGAGGATTTGTACTACACAGCTAGCAGAAACAAAATTATATTTTCTGCAGAGCAGACCAGCCCATTCCTGAAAAACCAACACTGTGTGATCAATCAGGATCTAAAACCCTGGACTGTCGTATGAAAGCCTCTTTTCGTGGTATTCATTACTGAAGCTTGTATCTAGCCTTAGGATAATGCTATTGCACAGAAGTCTCCTGCTGAGGAAATGGGAGGTCCTAGCCAGAAGGTTGGTCACAATTTACTATGAAATATATACATAAGTGACTCGAATTAAAAAATATGTGGTTGTTAGTTAACAGGTGGGTTAAGCTGACACACTTATTACCAGAATACATCCTCATAGTTGACGTGCATTGAAAAATAGGGCAGAAAAAACACATAAACAACAGCAAATAGGTTACATAATAGACAGAGCAGCTCTGGATCTCATTAAAAGCAGGAGTTGTGGCTGCAGACTATAGTTATTAGTTTGAAAGAGGATGTAAAAATTGACCCTGTGGTTTAATTTCATAAAAGTAATTTGGATGATAGAGTTAGTAATGATATACAGCTGGACTCATCGAATCTAACAAGCACTCATGATTGTAAATTATGATATGCTCTAAGTAAAATCCCTATCATAAGTAGCAAGTCATAAAAATGTTAACATACGTCTTAGGTTTCATTTTTAACAATTATAACAAAGCACAATGTAATCACTGGTCAGTCCAGCAGCAGAAAACAGGTAGAATCCTGAAGTGCTACACTGGAGTTATGCCTCGGCTAAAAGGGACACTATAGGTACCAGAAAAACTATAGCTTAGTATAGTTGTTCTTGGGGGGTATAGTATAGTCAGTTCGTGCAGGCTTTTTGCACTAAACACTTCAAAGAAAAGGCAGTGTTTACACTACAGCCTAGGAACACCACCAGTGGCCACTTCTCAGATGGCCACTATAGGTGCTTCCTGGGTCAGTGCTGCACAGTACTGATGTTCAGTGTCTCCACTCTCTGCATGGAGACACTGAACTTTTCTCAAAGAGATGCATTGATAAGAATTGACAATCTCAACCAATCCAATGCTTTTTCCTTGAAAGCATTCTGATTGGCTAAGATCATCACTTAGCCAGCAGACTGTAATAAAGGTATTGGGAGGGGGGAGGGGGTTTTAAAACTATAGGATCAGGAATATAGGTTTGTGTTCCTGACCCTATAAGTTCCTTTAAGGTCAAACAATTTAGGAATCATTTGACAAAGTTTAGGGCAACCCCAGGAGCCTGCCCTATTCTTGACCGCACTTATACTTAACATTTACACAATATTAAAGTCTAGAACACAAAACATTCTGAATTACACTTTCACTTTATATAGTATTAGATATTAAAGAAGCTCATTATTGCACTAAGGTGGCAGCAAGAGTATATATCTGACTCATGATACATATTAAATTACCTTATTTCTGTCCTGCACCACCAACACTTTGCCTGTGTCCTCATCAAAAACAGCACCTAAAAATAAATGGCAAATTATTGGCAATAATAAATTAACTAAATCAGAGAAATTACCTTACTGACAAGCAACATGAACACAAGTGCAGGTAGCTTTTAAGCCACTTATATAAAGCTACTACTAATACTATGTTATTATAAAACTGTTAGTCTGAGAAAAGGGTCGTGCACAGCATTCATCCAAGCCACCCACTGCATGTTACGGACGTAGGGGGAGAGGAGACAAAGCACTAGTTGCAAGACATTTGTCCTTTCAAAGTAGAACAGATTTGATGTCACAGTAAAGAAAAAAAAATACGCAGGATTATATCTACAACATTTTTTTTTTCTTCAAATGATTGCTAATATAGCCAACTATGTGTAGGGAACCAAAAACTATTTCCTTTTACCATAACATGAAATGAGAATAGGTTTTATAGTGCATTGAGTGTCCTTATGAAGGTACCAGTTGGAAATACAGTAAAATGCATTTGAAAAATGTGTATTGCCAGATAACACTATACCTTTAATAAAAGAATAAGGCAGAGGTGACCAGTATGAAAATATAAAAAGGCAATAATTCATAAGGAGGATTAGATCCCATGAATACACAAATATCTGCACAATAGAAACGCAGTGGTCAAAAAGACATAATAGTATACTGGCAGCATATAAAATGGAAAGCCCCAGCTTAGTTCTGTGGTTAAAAATGTGAATGTCACCTTAATGTTACATGGCCAATGTACAGACCGTGACTAATTAAAACGGTAACTATACTTACTCTATTTTAAATAGTTTTAGCAAATTCTCTTTAAATCAATCAAAGATATAACTTACAAAATGCCATAGAATCTCTCAATTGTTCTTGAATTATACAGACACACACACAATATATAATCTAGCACGCAATGATAGCACTCGAGTGCTTAGTTTTGAGAGAAAAAAAAAATAGCTTTTATTGCAGTTTCTTAAAAGTTCAATAAAATTTCAGTTTCAATACAAACCTTTCATCAAGACCCTTAAAAGGTCAACGGTTCAATTTCAATATAAACCTCATATATATATGTGTGTGTTTTTGATATATAGCAAAATATGGTTTCTCGTAAATGGACAGAAAAAAAAAAACCCTCCAAAAAGAATTGTTTTTGTGTTAATCCCAAAAAACATGTTCCAACATGTCTATTGATAACATTTTATGGAAACTTAGTTTCCATGTCTGCCCTCTGCTGGTGTATCAAATTTCATGATCAAATAGTCAGTAGACATAACTTTAAGAAAACTATTATAACATTCATAGATTGCAATACAAAGAATGAGCACATTTTCTTAACAAATGATGAAGATACAGACTATTCTTTAAACACTTTAGTGATAGTGTACTTCAAAATGTGTTCTTAACCCCTTCAGGACGGAGTCAATAGTGCACATTCTGATCAAAACAAAATGTAAACAAAAACTGGTATTTGCGCTATATGTCTGTTCAACCGTAATTCACCTCTTTCATAGTAAGTGCACCCACACTTATTATATATCATTTTGTTCAGGAGAAACTGGGCTTTAATTTCTCATGAACTGTTCATATATGAAACAAATTATTATGAATAAAATTTGTAGACATTTTAGCTGTAAATGTCATAATACCGTTAGCTTTAACTGCAAAAAAAACACATATTTCAGCAAAGTCTCACGAGTACAACAGTACCCCCCATTAACAGTTTTTATGGTGTTTTGGGAAGTTAAGGGGTCAAATATAGCACATTCCATTTTTCCGTTTTTCCAAATTGAAATTCGCCAGGTTGGTTATGTTGCCTTTGAGACCGTGTGGTAGCCCAGGAATGATAATAACCCCTATGATGGCATACCATTTGCAGAAGTAGACAACCCAAGGTATTGCAAATGGGGTATGTCCAGTCATTTTTAGTAGTCACTTGGTCACAAACACTGACAAACATTGTGAAAAAACTGAAACGCAAGCCTTATATTGGACTCTGTAACTTTTGAAAACACCATAAAACCTGTACATGAGGGGTATTGTTATACTCAGGAGACTTGCTGAACACAAATATTAGTGTTTCAAAACAGTAAAACGTCCAGTCTTTTATAGTAGCCACTATAGTAGCCAGTCTTTTATAGTAGCCACTTAGTCACAAACACTGGCCAAAGTTAGCGTTCATTTTTGTTTTTGAGTGAAAAAAGCAAAAAAAACAAATATTTGGCCAGTGTTTGTGACTAAGTGGCTACTAAAAATGACTGGACATACCCCATTTGCAATACCTTGGGTTGTCTACTTTTTCAAATGGTATGCCATCATGGGGGTAATTCTCATTCCTGAGCTACCATACGATCTCAAAGGCAACATAACCAATCTGGCAAATTTCAATGTGAAAAAAATGAAATGCAAGCCTTATATTTGACTCTCTAACTTTCCAAAACACCGTAAAACCTGTACTTAGGGGGTACTGTTATACTTGGGAGACTTCACTGAACACAAACATAAGTGTTTCAAAACAGTAAAACATATTACAACAATAATATTGTCAGTAAAAGTGCAGTTTGTGTGTGAAAAATTCAAAAAACGTCACTTTTACGAAATATATCATCGTTGTAATACAATTTATCATTTTGAAACACTAATATTTGTGTTCAGCGAAGTCTCCTGAGTAAAAGAGTACCCCCATGTACAGATTTTATGGTGTATTGGAAAGTTACAGGGTTAAATATAGCACGTGCAAATTTAATTCTCTGCACTTGCTGCCTGGGTTGTCAGGCACTTCAATCAAACTGCCTGGGTTGTCAGGCACGTCAATCAAATTTTAATTTTAATTAATGAAATCACATAATTATGTTAAAATATTACTTAAGCATATACATATATATGTATTTAAATTCTACGTGTAGTTATTTATGTAATTATACATATTTATCTATATATAAATATTTACAGTTATTTGTATTTTATATATAGATAGATATATATAGAATGTCATTCTAAGTGTATTTTGTTACCAATATATATGTATTAATAACAAAATACAGTAAGAATGAGATTACATATATCATATATATGTAACGTCATTCTAAGTATTTTAAGATTAATTTATGTACTTAAATTAACATTAATACACATTACGTATCACGTTACATATATATAAGATGTATATATATTCAGGGCCGGTGCAAGGATTTTTGCAGCCCTTGGCAAAAGTAAAGTTTGCCGCCGCCCCCCCCCCCCCCATGTGACATCACAATGCCCCACCCATATGATCTGCGATGTTAATTAACGCCAGTGCTGCAGTGCCGCCGTGTTTACATTAAAAGGCCTGCAGGGACTGGCTATAGACACCAGAACCACTACATTAAGCTGCAGTGGTTCTGGGGACTATAGTGTTTATTTAATGTGAGGTAAATTAGAGATTAGTGCCACAAATAATATACTAGATTGCCTACTTAGAACCAGCTGAGGATGATGATGGTCTCTAGCTGCAGTCTGGCTCCACTGGTGTAGAACAGGCTCTCTGGAGGCTGTTTGTAACTGTGGTCACAAAAATCAATGTTCTGGGAGAACGGAAAGCAGCTCCATTTTTTTGGGGCCCTTTAAACAGCTCAAGGTCTGAGTCCCAGGGTCCACCTTCATGTTCCACCAATGAGTTTGTTCACAGGGGGTGGAGTGTTTAGGGGATGTCCTGATATGTGTGTAAAGACTGCATTGTGTGAATCTGTGTTTGTATGTGTAAGGGCTGCAAGGTGTGTTTCTGTGTATGTAGGGGATGCAGTGTGTGCGTCTGTAAGGGGTGCATTGAGTGTGTGTAAGGGGTGCATTGAGTGTGTATGTGATGGATGTCAATCCCTCCCCCCTCCCTTGTCACTCTCTTCTCTCTCTTTTCCCCCCTCTCCCTCCCTTATCCCTCTCTTCTCCCCCCGTTGTCACTCTCTTCTCACCTCCCCACTCAATTCCCCTCCCTGTCAATTTCTTTCTCCCCTGTCAATTTCTCCCCCCCCTGTCAATTTCTTAACCCCTCCTGTCAATTTCTCCCCCCCTGTCAATTTCTACCCCCCCACCCCCCGTCAATTTCTATCCCCCTTTTAAATTCTCCCTTATCCCCCCTCCCCTACCTCTGTTGTAGCGTGGCCGAGCCCTGTATGGTACAGGGAGCTTTTGTTTCCTGAACCCGGCCGGACTAACAGGAAGTGCACACTCAGTGTGCACTTCCTGTTAGTCCGGCCGGGTACAGGAGACAGATGCTCCCTGTACCCGCGGACCATACAGAGCTCGGCCACGCTACAGTGAGGGAGTGACAGGAGGGAGCGCTGAGCGTTTCCCTCCTGTCAGCCCCTCTCCTCATGCTGCGCCCGGGCAGTGCGCCCTCATGGACGCACAAGCCCGGGCAAAGCTGCAGCCGCCTGAGGCTCTCTACAGAGCGCCCGGGCGGCTGCAGCATGAGGGGAGCCGGCGCTCCTGGCGCCTAACAGGTACAGCCGGCCCTGTATAGATTAGATATATAATATATATATATATTTTTTTATGTGTACACATTTAATTTATTTTAAAACATGTTTAATATTTTTTTTTCCTTTCCCACCATTTTTCTTTCCAACCATTTTTTTTCTGACATTTCAGACAGTCCCCCTGCTGGCAGATCCACAGCCAGCTATAGGGGGCCATGTGATTGCTCTTTGACAGCGATCCCATGGCCTCCAGGGGCCTCATTTGCCGGGGGAGGGCTGTCTGGGCTGTCAGGCAGTCCTCCCAAAGAGGATCGCGGTGGAGGTGAGTACCGCGGACCTCCAGGGGCTGAAAGCCGTTACGGCGCTCTATGCCGCCGCAACGGCTTTAAAGCCCACTTAATGCGGGACGGCATAGAACGCCGTAATGGCGTTAAGGGGTTAAAAAGGGACACTGTTGTGAAAATATTTGTTTACAGTAATCTATTGCTTTGCTAAACAAACCTAGATCTTTATAGTTTTAATTCTGCTGAATATTAAAACAGTTGTCAGTGTCAGGCAACCTGTATTGGGGTTACTGACACAAACGGGCCAGTTTACTAGTTTGTCTCATCTAATTTTCAGCAATCATGGAAAAATTACTTGACCTTTACAATATAACGTATCTGAATCTAGCAAAGTTAGTGGAGCTGAGTATCCGAGTTCTGCTACAACCACTCCCTTATGCTTTTGACACCGCTCATTATAAGCTTCTTCTTCTCAACTATTACGACCTCGATCTACGAGACTCTGCTCTTTCTTGGTTCTCCTCCTACTTCTCCTAGCGCTCTTTCAGTGTCTCTTATTCTGGTGCTTTCTTTACTCCACAAAACATATTTGTTGGTGTTCCCCAAGGTTCTGTCCTTGGTCACACTATACGGCTTCCCTTGTTAAACTAATCACTGGGTTTGGCTTCCAATATCACTTCTATGATAAAGACATTCACATCTATCTTTTCTGGGGCGGAGCCTGATCTTCAAACTGATCAGATGTGTGCTGAGAAAGCTCCTGCTCAACTTTCAGTTTTTTGAAAAAATTGCCGGTTATATCACAACTACGGGGGCAGGGGGATCAAGCGAAATCTGCCTGCCACACGCATTATTCTTGATCCACAGATCCCTCACCTGACAGGGGAATTCGTGTTGAGTCCCTTGATGCCCTTTTTCCAACCCGCGAAGGTGCACAAGCAGCGGTGCCCATCTGGGGCCTCCTACACCCCGGCCCTTGCTAGCTGGAAATCACTCCTCAGTGACTTTGAGGACCCAGACGAATCTGACTGGGGCACCGTTCCTCCAATCGAGCACACACCAGCCATGGGACGCTGCTCACAAAAGCCAGGGGCTGGGATCAAACCCAACAACAGGGATATCTGCAACTGCATGCTGCAGAGGCAAGTACCACACAAGATGTGTCCTCCCTAACCACTAGATCTAAACTTCTCTCATCCTCACCTGCCTGGACTTATTACTGATGCTATAAGAGGCCACACCCTGCTAAAGGAAGTTGCCTTTACATTAATTCAAGTTGTGGTTCTGAACGTGACATGGATTCTGATCCTGGCTCATACTGAGAAACCTGCTTCGTTTCCAGACGTCTCTTTTCCAAGAAGCTTGGTAACAAAACCTGATTTCTAATTTCCACCTGCTTTATTTCATATTTGACTTTATTATCTTTTTACCTTGTTCACATACCAACTTTACAACTACCGGAGTCAACTCAACCAACCTGCTTTATTCATACTGGACTTTGTTACCTTTTTACTTTTGTTAGAAACCCCTTTTCCTCCAACCGGATTCAACACAACCTACCTGGATAATACAGACTATCCTAACTATTTGGTTCTATCCTGAATAACACTGCTGCAATTATCTGAAAACTACATTACTACCTCCAACCAAAAGACTCTGAACAACTAAATGTCTATCTAACCTGAATTATACCTTCATATTCTGTTTATCTCTGTCTTATTATGTTATATTATGTTTGCCTCTAAGCTATAATTTCGCTGATAGGTTTTCCTTCTCTTGAATTACTTGTAAACCTCTGTTATAGCATTCTCTATCTTCTGATAACCTGCTTAGGGCATATTGCCTAAACCACTATTTCTATTTCATCTTCTTTCTCAATCTTGCCTATAATTCATTTTACAGGTCCTTTCCTATTACATACCTTTTAATTCAGTTTATAGGTCCTTTCCTATTACTTACCTATAATTCCGTTTATAGGTTCTGCTTCTATCTTTTTCTCGTAATCCTGTTACATACCTAGAATTCCGTTTATAGGTTCTTTCTCAATTTTCAAAGAAACAAGTCCTGCGCTCAAACTCCCATTACTCCTGGGCGACGGCAACGACCATAGTACACATCAGCCCAAATACACATAGTAAAAACCAAAGAAAATAAAAGTTACCTGCGCTCTTTCCACATCCCTATGTATGTTTAAACAAATGGAGGTTTTTAGTTACCTCTAATGGCCATGAGAGGGTATGCCCACCTGCCACGTCAAGGCAGACCTCTTCTCAATTTTGCCTATAATTCCGTTTAAGTTCTCATGCATATTTATTTATAACCTTTCCGGGGCTTATTGCCTAAAACCTTTATTTTATAACCTTCTTTATTCCTTATCTGTAATCTTGATAATATATGTTCAGCTTTATCACTTTTGTCTAGATTTCCTTTAAAGCTTGCTTCATTTATTATTTCAAGTTTAAAACATGTCTTACAATTATAATAAAGAACCTAAACTTTACCCCGTTATAAGTCTCTTAACTAACCTGACATATATCTATATCTGATTAGGAGTGTGTGTATGTATGTATGTATGTGTATATATATATATATAAAATTCTGTCACTAGGGAAACAAAAAGGTTATGGTGGGGAAAAAATTGTGATTGAAAACCCCCTTCCACCTGAAGTCTGTGGATATTTAATACAATGTTAACCCCTTAAGGACCAAACTTCTGGAATAAAAGGGAATTATGACGTGTCACACATTTCATGTGTCCTTAAGGGGTTAAAGGACCACTCTAGGCACCCAGACCACTTCAGCTTAATGAAGTGGTCTGGGTGCCTGGTCCCTCTAGGATTAACCCTTTTTTTTTTTTTTTTATAAACATAGCAGTTTCAGAGAAACTGCTATGTTTATAATAGGGTTAATCCAGCCTCCAAATCCTCTAGTGGCTGTCTCACTGACAGCCGCTAGAGGCGCTTGCGTGATTCTCACTGTGAAAATCAGTGAGAGCATGCAAGCGTCCATAGGAAAGCATTGTAAATGCTTTCCTATGATACCAGCTGAATGCGTGCGCAGCTCTTGCCGCGCATGCGCATTCAGCCGAAAGGGAGGATCGGAGGCGGAGAGCTCCCCGCCCGGCGCTGGAATAAAGGTAAGTTTTAACCCTTTACTCTCACCAGAGCCCGGCGGGACGGGGTCCCTGAGGGTGGGGGCACCCTCAGGGCACTATAGTGGCAGGAAAACTAGTGTTTTCCTGGAACTATAGTGGACCTTTAAACAAAAATATGCACACCAGTCAAGCCATAAGACTTACGGCTTGACTGGTGCGCAGATTTTTGTTTAACATTGTATTAACTATCTATATCTTCTCCTGATCTCTTTATCCATCCCTGAAATTGCATCTCTGACTGACTCTGCAATTTCTAATTGAATTGGAATCTCACAGTTGCAAGAAAAAGTATGTGAACCCTTTGGAATGATATGGATTTCTGCACAAATTGGTCATAACATGTGATCTGATCATCATCTAAGTCACAACAATAGACAATCACAGTCTGCTTAAACTAATAACACACAAAGAATGAAATGTTGCCATGTTTTTATTGAACACACCATGTAAACATTCACAGTCTCCCAATTTTACCCACTACAATCTATAATAAATGCAGGAGCTAGGCTCATTGTCCTGCCCTCCTGAACCTCCCACTAAGTGCTCTGGTAACTTTGGCTGCCAATAAGAAATAGGGCACAGTTTTAAAATTCTGGTCCTCACAAATCTCACTGCTTCTGTTCTACCTATCCTCACTAATACACAAGTATGTCCTATTTAGGTCTTCCCACTGTCGAAAAACTGCATCTCTCCTCTGTTCCTACTCGCACCTTCGACTCTCGCCTTTAAGACTTCTTTAGGGCTACACCATCCCTATGGAACTTCCTTCCCTGCTCCATTAAACTCTCACCCAGTCTATATCTCCGTTCCTTAAAGGAGCACTCCACTGCCTAAATGCAACATAAATCAAAATTACTGTTTAGTAGATATACCCCAAATTAAAACAAGCACATATTTATTATGTTTTTATTTTTTTATTGGAGGTATATTTAAAATATGTTTGCAAAAGCTGCTGTTCTCAGTTCTGAAGTCTTTGCAAGCCCTCCCCTTCTAACCCTGCCCAGACTTTCTGTAGCTGTCCAATCACAGACTTCCCGATGCAGCTTAATGATAAGTCTTGCAAGTCAGGTGCTCTGGGCAATTGTAGCCTCTTCAGTTTAGCTCCACTAAGGTTAATTTATAAAAGTGTTAATTTCTATTGAAATCTGCACTTTTTGCATAATGGGAAAAAAAAGACTACTCTTCACACATAAATCACTTCAGCATCTAAAGTGTTTTAGGGGTCTGGAGTGTCACTTTAAAGAAAAACAAGGCAAAGCAGAAAACACAAAAACACACTATTTTAAGAAGCATATCAATTAACAACTTTCACTCCCTACACCTAACTCAATTTGCTCACTCTCCTAATACTTGTGTCATCTAAATACTAAGCCTTCACTGTAAACTCTTCTAGCAACCTAATTTTCCCTTACACGCACAACATATATACGCCCATACATGGAATACAGCTTACCCTTACTTCTTGTATCATTTTACCTAACTCCTCTTACAATGTAAGCTGTTTGACTGGGCCCTCAGCACCTTCTGTTTCTGTACATGTGTGGCAAACTCCCCTTTTTACCTGAGTTTGCCACGAGCTGCTGGAGGAGCCTGCTTGCCAGCCCACTGCCCGCAGACTATGGACCCTGTGATAAATAATGTAAAAAGTCTCTGGTCGTGCAATTGGGATTATATGGTTGGTTTACCAAACAACCACACAAACAGAGACCACCCTGGAGCTTGTTAACACCTATTAACAACTTAGAATGTTTCTCACCGCAGTGTTCTAATTGTTCGTTTGGGTGGCCGCACTTCCTATAAGCAACCACGAGGTGGTGGCCATCTTGTTCGCATGAATGCAGGCAGCGGTGTTTGGGCATGAATCTCCTGGAACTAAAATAAGCTACAGAAACTCCTGAACACCGCTGGACTTCCATCATCGCTTGCGTTTGGTTTTTATACCAGTTAGAAGAGCACTGTTCGGTGGGATCATTCGTCTGGATGAAGGGAACAAGCTCCAGGGTAAGACTATTTTTTTTTTTTTTTTTTTTGACAATCTGAGTGTTTATTTAGATTTTATCAAGACATTATAACATAACAAACATATAAGCAGTTATAAGGGAAAATGAGTAAACATACATAGTGGGAGTAGTATATCGAAATAGGTGAACAAAGCGGGTTGGGTGTTCTCCTCTACATTGAGGGAACAGGAGACTCAACCAGGGATTTTCAGCCCCGTCTTGTAAAGGGGAGGCTCAGCTTAGTCACCCAGAGTCAGGTGGGATACATAGGACCTTTTTCAGCTTAGGGGGTCGTGCTTATAACACAGAGATTGCCTGATAGGTCTTATATGCCTCCCAACTCAGCTTTATTACATAATTTCAAACTTAAGCCCAGGTGTATGTTAGCTTGGTTGACTAATCGCTTAGATCAATGTTGGAACTGTCACCCTACCGAAACCCTAATTGGAGATGCCCTGAACAGGCGCCACTGCGCAACTATATTGTCCCTAGTCGGTCTCTGTCTGTCCCCCTATGGGGGGGGGAGGGGGGGAGGGGGGGGGGAGGGGAGGAGGGGGGGGGGAGGGGAGGAGGGGGGGGGGGGGGAGGGAGAGAGAAACAGGTCGGGGGTAAGTCTGAGTGGTCAAGGGTCCCTTGTCAGGACTTGTCAACGTCAATTAGGTGCCCGGTGGTGTGGGTAGGCACCTCGATCCATACAACTCAAGTGAAGGCGGGTAGATTCGTCGTCTATATACAGTATGTTACATCCGTAACCATAGCTAGGTCAGAGGGCCATACAGTGGGGGGACTGTTGCATGGGCAAGGTAGTATAGGGCAGATGGGGAGGGATTACAGGGGGGGGGGAGAGAGGGTCGGCAGCAGCAGGGAGGAAACCAGGGGGAGGGTCCGCCAGCGACACCCCGGCCCATAGCCCAACAACCCGAGTCCACCCACACTCCCGTCTATTCGGCCCCACGTCTCCGGGAACCCGCCGGTACACGAGCCATGTATTCGATCCAGGGGGCCCAAAGCCGGGCGCACTTTTCCGCCGTCCCCTGTAGGTCAGCTGTGAGGCTCTCCATACTGTATATCTCTTCTACTGCTTCCATCCAGTTAGCTATGGTGGGGGTTGTTGTGGATTTCCAGCGGGTGGGAATTAGGCTCTTGGCTGCGTTTAGGAAGTGTCGCGTAAGAGATCTCTTGTAGGCTCCAAGGGGCATCGTGGAGTGGTGGAGTAGCATCGGTAGGGGTTGCAGTGGTATGTCGGAGTCAAGGATCTCGCGTAGTTTCTCGTGTACTTGTCGCCAGAATGCCTCGATGGGCGGGCAAGACCACCAGATGTGTAGGTCCGTGCCATCGTCCGCTCCACATCTCCAGCACCTAGCCGATGGCAGCAACCCCATCTGGAAAAGCCTATGGGGGGTCCGATACCAGTTCGTCATGAGCTTGTAATTGGTTTCTTGAAGTTTCGCACTGGTCGTACCCTGATGGGCGAGGACGTGTATTTTCTCCCATTCCAATTCAGAGAGGGTAGTCCCCGTGACTTGTTCCCATTTAGATTGGTATCTCGCAGGGGGGAGCAGGGTAAGACTATTAACTCTGTTCGGTAGTTTGTTCGTTTTCAAACTACCGAACTAGACAGATCACAAGCCCTGATTCTCTGGAAATGTTTTGGGCATGGGGCCATGCTTGCGGTCGGTCAAATAAAGGACTTCCATGGAATTTCTGAACCCCTGCTCTGATCTGGGTGATATTTGGATATGTTGTTTACCAAGAACAGGGCTATCAGGGGATGTGACTTTTATGGGGATATGCAAAGGGGAGGGATTGTTTGCCTTGTGTGGGAGTGCCTTACATTGTAAATGTGTTGTTATTGGTTTGGAAGTTTGTATCCCTGTGCCCAACAAAAAGGCCAGTGTGCCTCCATTAAATGGTATTCCAGCTTACACTCCAAAACTGTGTGTCGTCCTGTTATTGGAGGGAAAGACGATTTACTCCTGTGTCTGCTATTCCAGCTTGCAGGGGATTCAACAGGGAAAGTCCTTGTAAGGACTAGAGCTAATTCCCCATTCGACTCCAGGAAGGAGCTGTTCCAGAGCCTCAATCAAGCCACAGGGACTGAGGGCAAGAGTGCTGAGGTTTGTGCCTTGTTCCAGCTAGGAAGCGGTCCTTGGCGAAGGTACCCAGCCTGGAGTACAGGGAGCTCCGCTACAACATGCAACATGTCTTGTTGCAACTACTTGCCTGTTAGCCCACCTACTGTACAGCGCTACAGAATTTGTTACTAAATTTCCCAAAAAAATTCAATCACAACATCATTAAATATATTTAAGTTGGCATTGTGGTTTTCCAGTTATTAAAAAATAAATACAAAGAAAATTGTTTCCTGTTTTAAATCAAACACCTGATAAGATTAAGGTGCGAATTGAATACAAAATTTAAGGCCACAGTAGCAGAACTGGAAATATTCTCCAAGTCAGCTATGCTTCCAGTTCTGTTATTTTGGCCTTACATTTGAAATTCACTTTGAATTCCTGACAATTCTCACTGTAGCGAATAACCGTGTATATACATAAGAGCAGTCAGACTACCTAGCATAGGATTAGTGGGCATGCACCTAAATCAATATAGGCAAATGTCCAGGAAACCTTTCTTCCAGCTGCCAGCAGGTGAGGTGCAGAAGAAGAACCCCTCTAGTCCAATAATAAAGTTCAAGTTCAAATACCCTTAGTATGCACAGACGTTCAGGTTCTAATAAAAACATAAACGCTAAACTGTTGTACCATAAATAGGACCAATGTAGGCCAGTGTTTAGGTTCCCCAACCCCTAATAAACATTTACCTTCTAACTGTCTCTAAAAAGATCTTTCCTTTCTTTCCTTGGCCCATTTAGTTAAAAACGAACACTATAGATTCTAGACCACTTTATCACAATGTGCCATGTTCCAGTCTGTTTAACCCTGCAATGTAAAACATTGCAGTTTCATTGCAGGGTTTAAATGCCCCTAGTAGCGCTTCCTCCAAAATAGCCAAGTAAAACGCAACGGCTATAAGATTGGTGCAGAACAGAGTACTGCCACGCATGCACACAATCCTGCCAATGCTTTCCTATGGCAAAACATTGGAATAACAGATCATCAGTCTTGGAGATCTAATCCATGGAGATAGAAAAACAGCACAGAGAATGTGAGGGAGAAAAGGTATGGGAATCTACTTTTTTTCCTCTGGATGAGGGGCTGGGCACCTAAAATGCTAACAAGGCATTTTTGTATCCTTAATGCTATAGTTTCTTTACAAACAAAAAGCTATTATGCAGCGCCATAATAACCTAAACAAGACTTTTGTTGCATAACGTTGTGTTAAATGAATTTTGGCATCCTAGTACATAATGTCTACTTTTAAAGGTAATCAGTCACTTCCCCGCAAACCACCTCATTATAACAATGACCGACAATGACCCAAGATGGAAACATCTAGTTGTAGGATAAAGAGTTGTGGATTTCTACATTTCATTTTATTTTTCTCACCTTTTTATTTTTAAGTAAACATACTACTAAAATCCTTGTGACAGCTCCCTTTTAACTATTAAAAGTCAGAGAAACTCTTTAAACTTACCTGCAACCCCCACCTGGTGTGTGGCATATCCAGGTAGGTTGCTTGGTCCATCTTTGAGCCAAAGAGTAAGTGTAGATGTGTCATGTTCTGCATGGTGGAATGTGAACCCTTCAGAAGAAGCAGAGGTAATCAGATTGCTAAGCATGATGGGAACATGTAGCCACACTGCAATTCTGCCATCTCTCTGCCATTCCTTGATAGACTCTAAAATAAGTGGAAAATACCATAAATTATTTTGCATATAATGAATGATTATGTTTTGCAGTTAATATTGAGTAACAAATTTTAAAAGCAGAGAAAGGCTAATGTGACAAGAATAAAGGAAGGGGGATATAGCAAATACATTGCCCTGTAAAAAATCAAGGCAATGGATTAAATCAGAGTTAAATATTACCACATGAGTCTATTATCGGAGTTACTCAAAAGTGGACATAACTAAAAGAATAAAAAAACTAAATAAAAGATAAGGATGCAATCAAGATCACATGTAGATAGTTATTTGAAACACTATTTCATGGCATCCAATGTAATTCAAAAAGAAGAAAAATGGAGATACGCTGTATATTATATACTGATCACTTAGATCACATAACAATGAATCTGTAAGTGTTTCTTAAAAGGTAGACAACCAACCCATCAATTTTAAACACAGTGATATTTGCATATCACCTAAATAGTTATTTTCCTCAAGTGCAATAACATATCACATAGACATACACCAGGAAGGACTATTTTACAGTAGTGTTATAAATATAATGAACTTTCTTTAATGTGACAAAATAAAAGTGCAATCTCTTCTTAACCCTTTAAAGACACAAGCCATTTTTGAATTTTCTGCTGTGTGTGTTCAAACACAATTTGCATCTCTGTCATTTATTGCACCAACACATATTATATACCGTTTTTTAGAGGGCAAACAGGGCGTTAATTTGATGTCACATTTACATAGAACAGTATCATTAATTATAAAAAAAATGACAAAAAAATGGGGAAAAAATAATAAAATTTCCACAGTTTTGGCAATAATAGCTTGTGCATAATATGTCAAGCTTAGAAAAAGTAATTCAAAATAAATTCATTTATGTGTCTTGATTTATATATTACATAATATGTGTAGGATTTCAGCTTATTTTGAAAGTTTCAAGACACAAAATACAAGGGCTAAAATAAAATTGCAATATGAAACAATTTTAGAAGTCGGTATGTTTGTTTTGTAGGTTTAGTAGCCATCACAGAAAACAAAATTGCCACACAAAAGTATATATTTTTTTATAAAGTAGATATCACAGGCTATTTACCTAAGGTTATTTTGACACTTTTAACGTAGCCATTTCATGGCCAATCTCTGCTTAATATTGGAGTATAATTGTGTTTGTTTTTCTCTATTTTGGCTTATGCACAGATAACAAGGTTTTTGTAATGTGTATTTCATAAAGCTGGTGTATGCTATTCCTGTACAGAACCCCATATTGTGTTCAGCTACATCTGCTGAGTATAACGATACCCCCATTGTACGCCTTTGGAACTATTTTGTGAATCCACAATGCCATATAAGAGACAAGGCTATTTCAGTTTCTATAGTTAGAATTTTCATAGATGGATTTGACGGCCTATGTCTCATGGAGTATTATAGCAGTTTGACTGTTCAAATAACCCCACAAAGGGCTTTCATATGAAAGCAGACACCCCAGGGTATATTACATGGCGTATATTGTGCCTTAACTGGTCACCATTTTTTCACCAATTTATGCCAATGTTTGTTGTGAGGGGAAAAACAATTGCAGTTTTACATACATGTTGCATTTTTGCAGAGTATTTCTTACACTTGGTATGTGCCACGGTCATAAAATTCCCCAAATTATGCTCAGTTACATCTTCTGAGTAAACAATATGCCCAATGTATGACCTAGACACTATTTTATAAAGTTACAGTGCTGTAAAAGAGACGTGAGAAGTTCCGTTTTTTAAGTGTGAATTTTCATGGAGGGTTTTGATGCGTCCATGTCCCACTATGGAGCACTTTAGCAGGCTACACATTTGAGACAAAGCCATACCAGTTTTTTTCTAACTTTGAATTTTTACGCTATGTCCATGTCCCATTTTGGAGTATTTTAGAAGGCTATATATTCCAACTACACCATAAAGACATACCCCATTTCTTAAAGAAGACATCCCAGGGTATTTCAAAAGGCATATTTTGGACCTTAGCGTAGGATCATTTTTCCACTAGCTTGGCTTTTTCTACCTTTTTGACACACAAAGTGAGTTTGCACATTATCTTTTGCAATCCTTATGTGTGCTACGGCTGTATCATACTTCAAATGTCAGATGCATACACAAAGCCAAAAATGGGCCCTCTGCTCTGTAGGTGTTCAGAACTACCACCAAATTTACCTATTAATTAGTCCAAGCTTGAAACAATTCATAGTTGCTTCTTACTTAAAATATACTGATGTTTAAAAGGACACTAGAGGCACTCAGACCACTTCAGCTCACGGAGATGGTCTAAGTGCAATGTCCCAAGTCCTTTGATCCTGAGCAGGTAAATATTGCAGTTTTTAAGAAACCTGCAAGGGTTAACTCCACCTCCAGTGGCAGTCTACCAGACAGCCACGAGAAGGACTTCAGGGCTGTTAGGCGACTTTTGGTCGCCTGACGCTGGACGTCCCACGCTATATATGAGAACTTCCAGTGTCACAAGGATCCCCTCAGGAAAGCATTGTATAATGCACATTAGGTCTGCCCCGCCGGCTGACGAGGAGCAAAGGCAGACCCGAACCAGCGCCGAGGGACATCGGCGCTGGACCCAGGTAAGTCACAGAAGGGTTTTTTAACCCCTTCTGTACTGTGGTGAAGGGGGAATTATAGGGAGCTCTAGTGCCAGGAAAACAACAAAAAGTAAATATGAGATTGTATTTTTGTATGTATTAGTATATTAAAGAGTGCAAGCATATATACATACATATGTATGTGTATTTGACAAGTTCCTACCTCAGGCTCGACAAATTTGCTTTGAATTTAGGAGCAAGCTAAAAGTTAGCAGCCAGGCCTTTTTAAACTAAAAGCTTTATTTTCAACGACAATTCTTAAAGCGACACTATAGTCATCAGAACCACTACCGCTTTATGAAGTGGTTCTGGTGTCTATGGCCTGTCCCTGCAGGCTTTTAAATGTAAACATTGCCTTTTCATAGAAAAGACAGCGTTTACATTTGTTACATAGTAACATCTTTAGTTTCAGTCACTTTGCTGTCTGCCTGCATTGCTCACTGCCACTTCTATTTTCCCTCAGCAGGCCGCCTTTGGAGAGAACGGGCTGACAAGTACCCAGGTGCCAGTATGAAAGTCCTGGTCGCAATGCCTGAGATTTGTCGAGCCCTGTAGTACATAATGGACATTAACATCAGTATTGAAATGTTAATCTTCTTTACAAAATGTTTTTAAAATATCATGTATGTCTTCTGATCTACAGTGGTTCAACCCAATTAAAAAAAAAAAAATATGGCTAACTACATAGGACAGACAGAGTTTGTGTTCCTGAATATATGGCAGGGTGATATAAAATAACAGGACAAATTCATTAGTATCTTCTAATACTTTTTTATTGGACTTTTAACAGAATTTTAGAATGACACTTTTTGGGAGATCCTCTCTTTCTGAAGTCTGAAGCATTTCAGAAAAGGTCTAAAAAGTCACCAATGTGATGTAGAATTATTATCTACATCAAATGTATGAAGGTGAACTAACAGTTTCAAACCTAAGCAAAAAGAGCATGCACACAAAACAGATGCACATGTGATATAGTCACCCACCCATATGGTTATGTGAACACCACTGGGGTATTTACAAACTCTTAAACCAAATAAATGGCTGCCCCTGGCTGTAAGTCACAGGGTGAAGGGATGGTGAGAAGGTGCTGAGTGGGCAGCACAGGGTGAGGGGGTAGTAAGAAGGTAGCACAGGGTGAGCGGGTAGTGAGAATGTAGCACAGGGTAAGGGGGTAGTGAGAAGGTGCTGAGGGGGCAGCACAGGGTGAGGGGTGGTGAGAGGGTGCTGAGGGGGAAGCACAGGGTGAGGGAGTAGTGAGAAGGTAGCACAGGGTGAGGGGGTGGTGAGAAGGTGCTGAGGGGGCAGTGAGAAGGTGCTGAGGGGGCAGCACAGGGTGAGGGGCTGGTGAGAAGGTAGCACAGGGTGAGGGGGTGGTGAGAAGGTGCTGAGGGGGCAGCACAGGGTGAGGGGGTGGTGAGAAGGTAGCACAGGGTGAGGGGGTGGTGAGAAGGTGCTGAGGGGGCGGTGAGAAGGTGCTGAGGGGGCGGTGAGAAGGTGCTGAGGGGGCAGCACAGGGTGAGGGGGTGGTGAGAAGGTGCTGAGGGGGCAGCACAGGGTGAGGGGGTGGTGAGAGGGCAGCACAGGGTGAGAGGGTGGTGAGGGGGCAGCACAGGGTGAGGGGGTGGTGAGAAGGTGCTGAGGGGGCAGCACAGGGTGAGGGGGTGGTGAGAGGGCAGCACAGGGTGAGAGGGTGGTGAGAGGGCAGCACAGGGTGAGGGGGCAGTGAGAAGGTGCTGAGGGGGCAGCACAGGGTGAGGGGGTGGTGAGAAGGTGCTGAGGGGGCAGCACAGGGTGAGGGGGTGGTGAGAAGGTGCTTAGGGGGCAGCACAGGGTGAGGGGGTGGTGAGAGGGCAGCACAGGGTGAGAGGGTGGTGAGAGGGCAGCACATGGTGAGGGGGTGGTGAGAAGTTGCTGAGGGGGCAGCACAGGGTGAGGGGGTGGTGAGAGGGCAGCACAGGGTGAGAGGGTGGTGAGAAGGTGCTGAGGGGGCAGCACAGGGTGAGGGGGTGGTGAGAGGGCAGCACAGGGTGAGAGGGTGGTGAGGGGGCAGCACAGGGTGAGGGGGCAGTGAGAAGGTGCTGAGGGGGCAGCACAGGGTGAGGGGTGGTGAGAGGGTGCAGCACAGGGTGAGGGGTGGTGAGAAGGTGCTGAGGGGCCAGCACAGGGTGAGGGGGTGGTGAGAAGGTGCTGACGGGGCAGCACAGGGTGAGGGGGTGGTGAGAGGGCAGCACAGGGTGAGAGGGTGGTGAGGGGGTGGTGAGGGGGTGGTGAGAGGGCAGCACAGGGTGAGAGGGTGGTGAGGGGGCTGCACAGGGTGAGGGGGCAGTGAGAAGGTGCTGAGGGGGCAGCACAGGGTGAGGGGTGGTGAGAAGGTGCTGAGGGGGCAGTGAGAAGGTGCTGAGGGGCAGCACAGGGTGAGGGGGTGGTGAGAAGGTAGCACAGGGTGAGGGGGTGGTGAGAAGGTGCTGAGGGGGCAGTGAGAAGGTGCTGAGGGGGCAGCACAGGGTGAGGGGGTGGTGAGAAGGTAGCACAGGGTGAGGGGGTGGTGAGAAGGTGCTGAGGGGGCAGTGAGAAGGTGCTGAGGGGGCAGCACAGAGTGAGGGGGTGGTGAGAAGGTGCTGAGGGGGCAGCACAGAGTGAGGGGGTGGTGAGAAGGTGCTGAGGGGGCAGCACAGAGTGAGGGGGTGGTGAGAAGGTGCTGAGGGGGCAGCACAGAGTGAGGGGGTGGTGAGAAGGTGCTGAGGGGGCAGCACATGGTGAGGGGGTGGTGAGAAGGTGCTTAGGGGGCAGCACAGGGTGAGGGGGTGGTGAGAGGGCAGCACAGGGTGAGAGGGTGGTGAGGGGGCAGCACAGGGTGAGGGGTTGGTGAGAAGTTGCTGAGGGGGCAGCACAGGGTGAGGGGGTGGTGAGAGGGCAGCACAGGGTGAGAGGGTGGTGAGAAGGTGCTGAGGGGGCAGCACAGGGTGAGGGGGTGGTGAGAGGGCAGCACAGGGTGAGAGGGTGGTGAGGGGGCAGCACAGGGTGAGGGGGCAGTGAGAAGGTGCTGAGGGGGCAGCACAGGGTGAGGGGTGGTGAGAGGGTGCAGCACAGGGTGAGGGGTGGTGAGAAGGTGCTGAGGGGCCAGCACAGGGTGAGGGGGTGGTGAGAAGGTGCTGACGGGGCAGCACAGGGTGAGGGGGTGGTGAGAGGGCAGCACAGGGTGAGAGGGTGGTGAGGGGGTGGTGAGAGGGCAGCACATGGTGAGAGGGTGGTGAGGGGGCTGCACAGGGTGAGGGGGCAGTGAGAATGTGCTGAGGGGGCAGCACAGGGTGAGGGGTGGTGAGAAGGTGCTGAGGGGGCAGTGAGAAGGTGCTGAGGGGCAGCACAGGGTGAGGGGGTGGTGAGAAGGTGCTGAGGGGGCAGTGAGAAGGTGCTGAGGGGGCAGCACAGGGTGAGGGGGTGGTGAGAAGGTAGCACAGGGTGAGGGGGTGGTGAGAAGGTGCTGAGGGGGCAGTGAGAAGGTGCTGAGGGGGCAGCACAGAGTGAGGGGGTGGTGAGAAGGTGCTGAGGGGGCAGTGAGAAGGTGCTGAGGGGGCAGCACAGGGTGAGGGGGTGGTGAGAAGGTGCTGAGGGGGCAGCACAGAGTGAGGGGGTGGTGAGAAGGTGCTGAGGGGGCAGCACAGGGTGAGGGGGTGCCAGGCAGCTTTCCCTTGCTATGCCGGGTAACACTTGCCGTGCAGCCAGCCCTTGAAGCTGGACTCGTCCAGGGTGTGAGTGGGGAGCAGGCTGACTGTGACCCCTCCGAACCGATCTATGATGCCCTGGGGCCAGGGAGAATCACTGAGCGCAGACCGGCTGGACCCCGAGGAGACAGACCGGGCTCTCACTGCCGGTAGCCGAGCCCAATACCGCCAGCAGAAGAGCCGCATCATTGTCCGACAGGTTACAGCCGCTCTCCCTACCCCCATACTGCGCATGCGCGGTGCCCGTGTGTTAGAGTGAGGGGGCATGTTCCGCGCATGCGCAGTGCGGGGTAGGGCGTTCGGATGGCGCTTCGCTCTGTGAGCGCTCCCTACCCGATGGTGCGCACTCTGCGCGCATGCGCATTAGGTGACCGTTTCTCACTTTTCCCTGCCCCGTGGTTGCGCCGGCTGAACACGTCACTGCCGGTCCGTGCGCGTCACCGGAAGTGACGAGGGTAGGGAAGTTTCACGGTGTAGGGGAGTTTGATAGAACGCCCAGCGCTGCATGTGATCCGCTGGGCAGCATGTCCGCCTCCAAGAGAAGGAGCAAAGGCAGAGCCCAGCATGGCTCTCCCTGCCCGGAACCAGGAGCTGCCGGCAGCCCGGGGGTCTTTAAGGTCTCCGACTTCTTAGATAAAGGTACCCGAGCTCAGTGTGCACAGGAAGACCCCCCTGCCACAGCGAGCACTGCCCATACTGCCTGCTGGGAGAGCTGGCCCGCCAGGACAGGGCACCATCCCACCAATTCAGGGTGCTGAAGTGTATTATTAAAGGGTTATTGCAGGCACCATGACCACTTCATTGATTTGAAGTGGTCATGGTGGTAGGAGTCTGTATGTGCAGTGTTTTAGCTTGAATCACTGCACATACTGAGTTATTTTTTTCACTGTCCACCAGGTCTAGTTGCACCCCCAGCACACACGTTTAGGTAGTACGGTACACTGTTGCTGATTGCCTAATGTCAATTCAGTACATATTTTGTGTCTGTCGTCAGCGAACACAGCTTGCTGGCGACTGATGCGATCTTCATTTTTGCCGGGGGAGCGCATATAAGGGGAAGATAGTTTCCCCCTTGCACTGCTTATTGTACAAGCTTTAAAAAAAAAAAAAAAAAAAAAAAAAATATATATATATATATATATATATATATACCCTTCCTTTCTTTGACCCCCTTCTTCCTCTTCTCGCTGGCTCAGATTGCACGCATGCACTTTGAGCAAAATGGTCAAATCACCGGCTTCTATATGTAAGAGGTTTAAAGGAACACTATAGTCACCTAAATTATTTTAGCTAAATAAAGCAGTTTTAGTGCATAGATCATTCCCCTACAATTTCACTGCTCAATTCACTGTCATTTAGGAGTTAAATCACTTTGTTTCTGTTTATGCAGCCCTAGCCACACCTCCCCTCGCTATGATTGACAGAGCCTGCATGAAAAAAAATCTGGTTTCACTTTCAAACTGATGTAATTTACCTTAAATAATTGTATCTCAATCTCTAAATTGAACTTTAATCACATACAGGAGGCTCTTGCAGGGTCTAGCAAGCTATTAACATAGCTGGGGATAAGAAAATCTTTATTAAACAGAACTTGCAATAAAGAGCCTAAATAGGGCTCTCTTTACAGGAAGTGTTTATGGAAGGCTGTGCAAGTCACATGCAGGGAGGTGTGACTAGGGTTCATAAACAAAGGGATTTAATGGCAGAGGATTGAGCAGTGAGGCTGCAGGGGCATGTTCTATACACCAAAACTGCTTCATTAAGCTAAAGTTGTTAAGGTGACTATAGTGTCCATTTTTAAAGAGAATTAAAAACTGGTTTGAAAGTGGTTTATTTTGGCTGGTAACAAAAAAGATGGAGAAAAATAGTTGTATATAGGTGGAATCACCTTTTTATACGTACATGGAAAACAGACACAAATGTGAATCCATCAGTTTTTATACATTCCCCCAAAGTTTCTATTACTCCTACTTTCTCTATGCTGACTGAGAGGTACAAATTACAGCTTAGAATCTTAATTGACAGGGAGCCAGTATGGAAGCATTCAATTCTGTAGAGGTAAATTCAGTGGTGTGTTATTTTTTGGACAGTAAAAACACAATTGGTTAAATATAGCGGATAACTAAACATAATGATTGTGCATCTCTCAGCATGTCGTTTGGGAGAGGTCAGGAAGATCTCCATCAGAACTACAACTGCCATGATCCTGTACTATCCGTACTGTCCATATCATATGGCTGGTAAAATATGATAGTTGTAACTCTACAGAAGCTATACTTTTTGACTATCTCCTGTAAATGATTGGTGAACTAATATTGGCATGTGATAAAAAATTTACTGATGTTAGGTCCACCTTAAAATGGTTCAGAAATAATGTTAAGCAATTGTCGTAATTCATAACTTCATGTTTTGAATTGAGCATTTAAAGAGCAACAAAGTAAATGTTCACAACCCCCCTCAACAACCAAGGTATCCCCCCAGCAGTTTGTTTTAAAATAACCCCCTAGGATTTTCTGCAAAACTAATTTTTGTGACATTTTTAGAATAAGAGAATATTAAAAAAAATCAACCATGCCTAAAGATTCATGGGGTGTGGTCATTATTTATATATAACAAATACAAATATATTTTTTTCTTTAATGCGACCAGGGTTTTGAATATGTTAAAGGACCACTACAGTGTCAAGAAACCAAATCGTTTTTCTGGCACTATATAATCCTTAGGTCCCCACTACCCTCAGGGCCCCCTTCCTGCTGGGCTGAAGGGGTTAAAACCTCTTCAGCCACTTACCATTATCCAGCGGCAGATTCCCTCGGCGCTGATGACCTCTCTCCGACATCAGCTCCCGAGTGGAGCTGAATGCGCATGCGGGGCCAGAGCCGCGCTTGCATTAAAAACGCATGTAGGAAAGAATTTCTAAATGCTTTCCTATGCACGTTCTGCGTGCTCAATGCGATTTTCGCATTGAGCATCAGGGAAGCGCCTCTAGCGGCTGTCAGGAAGACAGCCACTAGAGGCTGGATTAACCCTGCAACTGCTATGTTTACACCTGAAGGGTTAAAATCTGGCACATTGAGCTAAAGTGGTCTGGATGCCTATAGTGGTGCTTTAATGTTAAAATGCCACACTGGAGGACAATATTTTGCTAAATCTACTTCTTAAAGGAACTCTCCAGGCACCACAACAACTTAATTGAAATTGCTTATTTCCCTTTGGGTTAAATCGCTCACAAACAATTTAACACCAACGTTTTCTCTCTAGCAATTCAGCTAAAGGATGTATGGACTGCTGACAGACAGGGGCACCGCTGATTAAAGTGGTCAGCTGACACTCTGCCAGTCAATAGCTCCCCATTCATATTTATAAAAAAAAAAAAAAAAAAGTACCTAAATTTAAATGTAAAGCTACCGATTGTGCTTCCTCTAGTTGAATTTCAGACACCGGATGTCAATAGGGGAGCCATTTGTTGGGTAAAACCATCCAGGGACCTCCTGGCACCATAACTGCTTCATTTTGGTGAAGTTGTTGTAGTGCCCTTTGTGTTTCTTTAATCTCAATCATATAATTGTAAAAATTACAATTGTTGGGAAGTATTTGAGGAATTCTTTTGGCAGCCCCTTGTAATATTAGATAACGTTACAAAGGTAATGTAAGATACATTTAGAATAATTATTTGTGGTAATCACTTAATTTAATAGTAATTTGGCTATTATTTTTCTCTAGAAGTTTATTTCTAATGTTTGTGTAATAAAACATGCTATGAATTAACTGATTTTTGGTGTTTTTTTTTTTCCATTTGCTTATAATCAGTGTGCAGCACTGTCATTCAGTTTCTCCACCCTCTTCATGGAGACACTGAACTTTCCTCAAAGAGATGCATTGATTCAATTCTCTTTAAGGAGTTGCTGATTGGCCATGGCTGTGTTTGACTTGTGCTGGCTCTGCCCCTGATCTGCCTCATTGACAGCCTTAGCCAATCCTATGTGATTTGCTCAGAGAATCACTTCTGATGATGTTAGCCAAGCAGACAAATCAGGGCCAGAGTCAGCAGCTGCAGACTTGAATACAAGTAAGATTTTACTATATATAAGGAGGCAAGGGGTGGCAGGGAAGCCAGATGCTGGTTTTAACACTATAGGGCCAGGAAAACATGTTGGTGTTCCTGACACTATA
This sequence comes from Pelobates fuscus, assembly GCF_036172605.1. NCBI lineage: Eukaryota > Metazoa > Chordata > Amphibia > Anura > Pelobatidae > Pelobates > Pelobates fuscus. The sequence continues at coordinate 148,554,274 of NC_086322.1, forward strand.
GTGTTCCTTTAAAATGCCAACGTGTCTACTTTGAGAGAATTGACTTCAAAATAATCCAGTCATCATTGTGGTCCTTTTGTATATAATTTTATTTTTTTGCCTACATTTCTAAGTCTCTCTTATTAAGCACAGAAGAGGTGACATGTTTACATTTAAAGGCATATATTTTAGTGGAAACCCAATGAGTATTATCTTGCTGTGAGAGAGATAATGGCTTATTGCCACAGTTGTTGCAAGAGATGACTGTAGGAAGTGACAAAACGTGACGGCCTTTGCTCTGCCTTTTGGCAAGTTTTATCAGTTTTAGGATTTACCACAAGACACATTAGTTCCTACTTTGACTTATGTTAACTTATGGCTTTTTTTTCCCCCATGAAATGCCAACACAGTGTTTGAGAATTTCATAAACATTTTGTCTACGACATTATAATTTTTGGAGATGGGGGAGGTCAGATTTTAATGGAAATGTTATCTTAACAATCCTGAACCTCGGGAAAAGTACATTTCTGTTTCTGAGACATCATTGAACTGGTGGTCTTGGTATCCCTTGGGATCAAACTTGTTTTTTAATAGAAATGCAAGCAGTAACGCATTACATAATCTTTTATCCAAGCTTAACCCCTTAAGGACCAAACTTCTGGAATTAGGGGATCATGACATGTCGTGTCCTTAAGGGGTTAAAGGCGTATTCTGAGCACCCATTTATTTTATGTACTATCTGTAGGTTAGGTATAGTTAGTTATGCTGTTTTTTTGTTTTTTTAAACCATTCTTTCTACTCAACCTTTTGGATATAAATGTACATTATCTGACTCTGGAAATTTAACTCACATACATCTAATTTCTCTAGTTCATATTTGAGATGTGTTGAGGATGTAAGCCTGTAGTTGTCCTCAATTTACTCCTTTGTCTATGGTACTATAAAGTTGTTGCTGTGCCTCTTCCCCTTTTGAGTATGGGGCAGTGACAGTGTTTGATGTGTTCCTCTGTTATTGGGTGCCCCTGCCCAGTTATCCTACTCTCAGAAAGCAAACTGCAACAGGTTATGGGCCCAGAAGGAATGCTGGAAACTAATGTAGAAGCCTGTATTTCGACAAAGATCAGAAGAACTGTGTTATGAGAAATTAAGTATGCAGTTGCTGAAGCTTATGGAAGCCATCCTAAATTAGTTGGATGCTACCAATGATGTGGATGAAGACACATGTAAGGACGATGAAGCTTATGCTGAGCTAATTCAAATCTAAGATAATTCTGTCTTTATTAATGACTGGTTATGGAAGAAAAGTGCTTAGTTTATATACTGAGTAAACATGCCTTCAGAAAAGCATAAACAGGAGTATGATGGACTATGCCATACGTGCAGAGGTAGCCGTTTCAGCTTTAAGAAATGCATGAGAAAGACTAAGTGACAGATTGCTAATTAAGAAAGATTTGCCGGAATCATTTAAACCATATGACGTTCATATTACAATAGGTGATGGTAAAGTAGAGTTTAAGACACGATTAATAAGTTTGAAAAGTACTGTGCTACGATGTACGTTCCTCGACTAAGCGGAGGCCTAGGATTACCCAACTTCCAACAATACTACAATGCAACCCAACTAGCCCACATCCAGCAGTGGCACGCCCCCCCCGGCACTAAGCGCTGGGTAGACCTGGAGCACGACATCTTGGGGTGGGACCAACCCTCTTCCTACATGTGGGTACCACGTATACATCGACCACTGCCACCACCTACCTCGCCGGCAGTCACTCACACATTAACCCTCTGGGACAAACTCAACCCAAAATACGACCTATCATCCTTCATTTCTCCAGTAACACCAATATATCGCAACAAACTTTTTCCCCCAGGCCTGACAGCGAAACACTTCTTAGCATTTGACCAACAGGATATCTCCAGATTACTACACCTGTACCGCCAGGGGGCAATTTTCCAGTATACCGACCTCCCCCACGCGGAAACCCTAACCACAAGAGATCACTTCCGGTATATACAACTCCGCGATTTTGCGCAACAACCAATGATCAAACAAGCAGGCACCTCACCACCGACGACATTCGAAAAACAGTGCTTTGACGCACCCCTACACCCAGGGCAAATCTCAGCCCTCTATAACACACTGACGACCCACACCTCGCAGATCAACCTCACGTACATCACCGCCTGGGAACGCGACCTAGGACCGCCAGAAGAACCAAACGACTGGGCAGATATCTGGGAGGCAACCAACGCACTAACGGTCTGCGTCACGCACAAAGAACAAGCATACAAGACTCTGCATCGGTGGTACCTGACGCCGTACAGACTCAACAAAATGGGCCAAAAACCTGACGACGGGTGCTGGAAACAATGCGGCGACACCGGCTCCTATCTCCACTGCTGGTGGACATGCCCAAAACTCAAACCACTTTGGGGAGAAGTTAGCAACCTCCTGGAAAAGGTACTAGAAAAGCCAATCACCGCACAACCTTGGACTATGCTCCTCAGTAAACCACTTGACTCACTAACAAGGAACGAAAATAAACTAACAGCCCGAATCAATCTAGCGGCGCGACGAGCGATAGCAGAACTGTGGGCCGACCCCAAAATCCCCACGATCTCAACCATCATTCGCAAAATTAAAGAAACCAGAGACCTGGACGAACTAACAGCACAGATCAACGACACATACAAAGCGTTCCACCGTATATGGGACCCATGGGACATGAACCAGACAAGCCTATACGCAAACCCAACGAAATAAAGTAAAAGACCCGAAGATAGAAACCGCACCGAACCACAACCTACGAAGTAAGCACTCCGGACGCAGAACATCATCGCCCAACCGATGGACACGACCCCCCAAGGAAGGCCCTCCGGGCGGACAAACCCCCCTCTCCCCTTAGCCTCCCTCCCTCCCTCCCACCCCTCCTCCCTCATCCTCCTCTCCCGACCTGGGGCTCTGCCGGCGCGGGAAAGGGGCAGTTCCCCCCCACCAAGCCACCCCATACAAGAGATAACGACAAGCGAACACCCATATTCCCCCCCACCCCCCCGCCGCCCTGCATAAAGGTTCGCGAGGACCATACCCCAGGCACGAACCCCACCCGAGATACTCAAACTACATCTACCACAACCAGGGGCACCTGGGAGACATAGGCCTCACAACCACAAAAAACGCTACTAAAACGCCCGCCCCGCAGGGGCCAATAGACCACTGTACGCCTGCCCCGAAGGAGCAAGACCACGAGCTCCGAACACCCGAGCACACGGACACACGACAACATTGCATGGGCCAGACCCATCCACCAACAATAATGGGTGACAAGACGCAAATGGATAGGCAGGCGAACCGTTCCTCCCCCCTCCTCCCCGATCCCGGCTTCCCGCACGGTCGCTAGCACAGCAAAACATAACTCAGACCCTACAGGCAGATAAAGCGACAGCGGTGCCGGGGGGGGGGGAGAGGGCGGGGACCGAAAACCAAGAGAGCGGGATGGCGGAGGGGCACTCGATAGGAAATCCCTAATCCCTCCTTCTTCATTCTGTACCCTCACCCCAAACCTTAGACCTAGAGTCGAAGCACTGGTTACGTACAAAAGACATCTAGAAAACACAACATAGATGAAAACCAAAAATGAAAAACACTAAACAAACTCCAAATGCATGAATGTCGTAACCAACAAATGCAATGTAAAAAATGTGTAATATGTACCGAGACTCTCTACCCCTCTTTGCCTTCTGTACCCCACCCCCCATGACCACAAAAATTGAAAACACTGAAAAATAAAGAATTCATAAAAAAAAAAAGTACTGTGCTACTTCAAATGATAGTGTTAAAAGTGATTCCTAATTTCAGAATTCAGGGTAATTCAATTATGACTTATTACACTTGTGGCCAAAAAGGCACAAGTCCAGAGTATGTGTTCTGGTAATGAAAATGGTCACTGTAGTGTAATTACTGTAATAGCGTGACACATAGAAGTGCTGATGGTAGTCGCAAGAAGAAGAAAAAAGATTGTCTTAAACAAGCAGCATATAAGGATCATAACAGGCAATCATGTTTTTAGAATAAGGGATGGGTTACTACCAAAAGATCTAATGGTCGACATGGGGGAAGCATCCCACGTAATTGCTAATGTAAAAAAATTCTAAAGCTTTAATAACACGTTTAGACCAGAGAAACACTTGGAGCTTGCACATGGGAAAATACACCAGCTGTGGCACAGAAGAGGATCAAGGCCTACATTTGCCTGTGTGGCAGTAAAGGAAATTGAGATCTAGCAACCCTTAACAGCATTGTATACACCTTCATACCTTCAAGACATTTTCTCTGTAAAATAGCCAAATGTAGAATGAAATTCTAGGCCACTGTAATTACTATTACATTGTAAAATTACAAAGGAATGAATAATAAAGGTAAAGTTGATAAGTCTGATTTAAACTGTGAAATTTGTACTCAAGGAAAATTAGTTCAGAGTAGAAGAAAAGTACCTAGCTAATGCCAGTCACATAACCACTGGAGCAATTGCATACTGACTTAACAGGTCGCATAGAACCACAAGCTAGAGAAGATTTCAAACATGCCATAGCATTCACTGATGGCTACTCAGGAGCAGTGTTTGATGCAGCTTAAAGGACCACTCTAGGCACCCTGACCACTTCAGCTTAATTAAGTGGTTTGGGTGCCAGGTCCCTCTAGGATTAACCCTTTTTTTTTATATAAACATAGCAGTTTCAGAGAAACTGCTTTGTTTATATTAGGGTTAATCCAGCCTCCAAATCCTCTAGTGTCTGTCTCACTGATAGCCGCTAGAGGCGCTTGCGTGATTCTCACTGTGAAAATCACAGTGAGAGCACGCAAGCGTCCATAGGAAAGCATTGTAAATGCTTTCCTATGAGACCGGCTGAATGCACGCGCAGCTCTTGCCGCGCATTCAGCCGAAAGGGAGGATCGGAGGAGGAGAGCTCCCCGCCTGGCGCTGGAATAAAGGTAAGTTTAACCCCTTTCCTCATCCCAGAGCCCGGCGGGAGGGGGTCCCTGAGGGTGGGGGCACCCTCAGGGCACTATAGTGGTCCTTTAACCGCTGAAAACACTATGGCTGACACAGCACCATATGGAAACATAAAATGTATATGATAATGGTACTGAGATAAGATAATGGTAATGGTACTGCATTTGTGGTGGAGAGATTTAAGTAACTACTAAACAAGGTATTCAATATGAGACCTAAGCAACTTGCCCACCCCATCAAAATGGTACTGCTGAGAGCACTGAAGAACACTGTTTGAAATGACAAGATGTTTAATTGAGAGTATATTGTCAAAGGAACTATGGACATATGCAGTAAGGACTGCTGCTCAAATACGAAACAGGTGCTTTAACAATTGGATAGAAGAAACTCCATATTACATGTTAACAGGGAAAACAAAAAAAAAATATATTTTTTTTTCAGTCAGTCCAGAAATAAGATTTTACTTACAAATCTATCCAACGTTGAATGGAAATTATGGGCTTAATTACTGTTAGCAGAATCTCTGCCATTTATGTATTCCATGAAAATCCTGTAAGTTTTTTGTTGTTTTGTTGGGGGGGGGGGGGGGGGGGGGAGGAGGTGTTTAAGTGGTAATAGGGCCACTATAAATGCCATGACAACCACAACTTGCTGTTATCTTCTTAAACCACTGTCATTGAGAGATATTTCACCAATTTGCATGGAGTCTCTCCACCTCCAGCGTTTGCTGCTTGGCTATTTCTGTCTTGTGCAAGTTTGGTGGTCATCCTCACCAAGGACTGTTCAGTTGCATTCATTATTCTGTGAAAGTGCCCGTGACAGCTGTCACTGCTATGTGTATGCATCTTATGTACACGTAGTATATTCACCTCCCCCCCACACCCCCTTGTAACGCCCAGCACTGTCCCTCTCTTTTTAGGCTCAGAGTACTTTTTGTTTTGAGCCTGCACTCTGAGCCTCTCTTTATGGCTCCTCTTTTTATAGCAGGTCTGTGGTCATGAATGAGAAAGAAGTGGCACATGTGCAATCTACAATCCAGTGCTTCTGTTTGAAATGCTTTGCATTGAAATTGTTATGGTGCCTAGATGGGTCCAGCATCACCACTAAGTGGTTTACTCACCATTTACCAGAGATGGTCTGTACCCAGCTTCCTGCAGCCTGGCTTCCTATGATGCTCTCAGCCTAACACTGCCTGCTACGTCTGGTACAGCATGAAGCAGAGCATTGCTTTATCTCTGCTTTTTCATTATTGGAGGCTAGACTGAAGGCTGCTGGGACCTAGAATTCTCTGGTAAAAGGTGAGTTTACTGTTTAGTAGTGTTACAGCACCCAGCGCCCATGGGCTCCTGGCACCATAATCATTTCAATACATTGAAGTGGCTATAGTGTCTGCTTTGTCCCTTTAAATGAACCACATTGTGAATATATTTGTTAGAGAATTATTCTTTTTTTTGTCTTGCAATTTGACTCCATTAGTGATGCAGTTTTTATTGAATAAGCCACACAGTTTACATTGGTGGAAATGTTCTAAGCAAAATTATGTACTTGGTTACAGGTTTTCCAGCTTTTGAATGGTAATGGTGATGTATTATAAGATAAAGATTTTATTTCCTTTTTATTGTAGCAGAGGACAGTGTACCGAAGGTATACAGGTGTTCATTCATCCAGCTTGGACTAAATGCTATGAAAGCAGCTGACCTATGTATCGGGCGCCCTGTACTAATTACCAGCATAGAGAGAAGACAAGAGGTAATGTGATTACTATGACTATGTATATGTTTATTGTATCTTCAGTCTCAGTCTTGCAGTCTCAATGTTTTCCTCCATTGCAGGTATGCACAGCATGGCCTGTGTCTGGTTTTCCTTCTGGCAAAGCTGGCCTTGGAGTGACAGCTCAGAAAAACCTGAAGGTAAAGCCTGGGGATTCAGTCCTTATTCAACCCCTTACTGGTTCTGTACTGCAAGCCGAAGAAATTGAAGTTGCAATCAGGTAGGATGCAAAGAAATTACATAAACATGAAAAATCTGATAGCTTTTACAAATGCCTACCTTAATACCAGTACCATTTACCATTTACCATTACCATTTAAGTTCACAAGCTCTGCATTTTAAAGAGTTTGTGTGTTCCTGACTCACTTTACATTTCTCAGACAGTAGGAACTGGGTCTTTGTATTAAAATCCGCTACATTAAGATATAGTGTTCTTTGCTTTGAATAAACAAAGTCAACAATAAAATATGTGGGTATATGGGAGATAATGAAATATAATAAAACCACCCTAAGACCAGGGGGAACTCCATTTGGACTGCTTCACACTAGAAAAGGAGGAGAGAGACTAAATGCTAAAATAGATAAATAAAATAATGTGAGCACTTCTATCGTATGAATAAGTTGAAGATATATACATCTCTATATATACACAGATTATAAAATAAATATACACTTTATTAATAGTGATGTCGCAAACATAAAATTTTCGGTTCGCGAACGCGAACTTCCGCAAATGTTCGCGAACCGCCATAGACTTCAATAGGCAGGCGAATTTTAAAACCCACAGGGACTCTTTCTGGCCACAATAGTGATGGAAAAGTTGTTTCAAGGGGATTAACACCTGGACTGTGGCATGCCGGAGGGGGATCCATGGCAAAACTCCCATGGAAAATTACATAGTTGATGCAGAGTCTGGTTTTAATCCATAAAGGGCAGGAATCACCTAACATTCCTAAATTGTTTGGAATAACGTGCTTTAAAGCGGCACTGTCATGCCGAACTTACCTTGACCTACTGTCCTCCCCCCGGCCCCCACCCCTGAGCAGTGGGTGGGGCCCCTAAAAAAACAATAAGGGGGGGCTTACTGTCCCGCCCCCACCCCTGAGCGGTGGGTGGGGGCCCTAAAAAAAACAATAAGAGGGGGGGACCTACTGTCCTCCCCCCCTGGCCCCGACCCCTGAGCAGTGAGTGGGGGCCCTAAATAAAGAGGGGGGGACCTACTGTCCTACCCCCGGCCCCCACCCCTGAGCGGTGGGTGGGGGCCCTAAAAAACAATAAGGGGGGGACGACCTACTGTCCTCCCCCCCTGGCCCCCACCCCTGAGCGGTGGGTGGGGGCCTTAAATAAAGAGAGGGGGGGGGACCTACTGTCCTCCCCCCGGCCCCCACCCCTGAGCAGTGGGTGGGGGCCCTAGATAAGAATGGTGGGGGGGGACCTACCGTCCTCCCCCCAGGCCCCCACCCCTGAGCGGTGGGTGGGGGCCCTAAAAAACAATATGGGGGGGGGGCCTACTGTCCCCCCCCGGCCCCCACCGCTGAGCGGCGGGTGGGGGCCCTAAATGAAAATTCTCCCCCCTCCCCCCCCCCCCATCAAGGTGACTAGGGGTCCCAAGCCCCTAGTCACCCCCAACCCAAATCAAACTATCCCCTACCTACCCCCCTCACCCTAAAAATGGTGAGGGGGGAATAAAATAACTAACTTGTAAAAAAAAAAAAAATCAAACTTACCATTTGACGTCTTCTTTTTTTCTAAAATCTTAATTTTTCAGCCCAAAAAAAGGCCAAATAAAAAGCCATCATACCCGACGAACTTAAAATAAAATAAATAAACCAGAGCGCAAAAAAAAAAAAAAAACTGCCGAAAAAGAAAAAACCCGAGCACAAAAAAATAATCCATCTTCACCCATGGAGTGCTCCGCGCAGACTGAGCTACGCAGGGCGGGGCAAGGCTTATAAAGCCTTGCCCCGCCCTGCAATTAGGCTAAGAACACTCTGATTGGTGGGTTTAAGCCAATCAGAGTGCTCTTTGTCATTTTACACAGCGTGGGAAAGTTCTTTGGAATTTTCCCACGCGGTGTAAAATGACACAGAGCACTGTGATTGGATGGCTTGAAAACCATCCAATCACAGTGCTCTGTGTCATTTTACACAGCGTGGGAAAGTTCCTTGGAGTAGATGGATTATTTGTTTGCGCTCGGGTTTTTTCTTTTTCGTCTGTTTTTTTTTTTTTGCGCTCGGATTTTTTATTTTATTTTAAGTTCGTCGGGTATGATGGCTTTTTATTTGGCCTTTTTTAGGGCTGAAAAATTAAGATTTTAGAAAAAAGAAGACATCAAATGGTAAGTTTAATTTTTTTTTTGCAGGTTAGTTATTTTATTCCCCCCTCACTATATTTAGGGTGACTATATTAAGGGTCACTATATTTAGTCACCTTGATGGGGGGGGGGATTTTCATTTAGGGCCCCCACCCGCCGCTCAGGGGTGGGGGCCAGGGGGCGGGACAGTAGGTCCCCCCCTTATTGTTTTTTCTGGGCCCCCACCCACCACTCAGGGGTGGGGGCCGGGGGGGAGGACGGTAGGTCCCCCCCCCCCACCATTCTTATCTAGGGCCCTCACCCACTGCTCAGGGGTGGGGGCCGGGGGGAGGACAGTAGGTCCCCCCCTCTCTTTATTTAGGACCCCCACCCACCGCTCAGGGGGGAGGACTGTAGGCCCCCCCCCTTATTGTGTTTTTAGGGCCCCCACCCAACGCTCAGGGGTGGGGGCCGGGGGGGAGGTCGGTAGGTCCCCCCCCCACTATTCTTATCTAGGGCCCCCACCCACTGCTCAGGGGTGGGGGTCGGGGGGAGGACAGTAGGTCCCCCCCCCCCTTATTGTTATTTATGGGGCCCCCACCAGCCGCGCAAGTGGGGGGGGGAGGTTATTAGTTTGTTTTTGGTTTTATTACTGCTCACTGCTTACTAGACATGCCCCTACTCGCGGTATAGCGAGTAGGGGCATATTATTTACTAATACTAAGTAATCTTTAGGTTACTGGCTATCGGGTGGGATAATGTATCATAAACACAGGTTACTGGCTATAGGGGGATAATGTATAATAAACACAGGTTACTGGCTATGGAGGGATAATGTATAATAAACACAGGTTACTGGCTATGGAGGGATAATGTATAATAAACACAGGTTACTGGCTATGGGAGGATAATGTATAATAAACACAGGTTACTGGCTATGGGGGGATAATGTAAAATAAACACAGGTTACTGGCTATGGGGGGATAATGTATAATAAACACAGGTTACTGGTTGTGGGGGGATAATGTATAATAAACACAGGTTACTGGTTGTGGGGGGATAATGTATAATAAACACAGGTTACTGGCTATGGATGGATAATGTATAATAAACACAGGTTACTGGCTATGGGGGATAATGTATAATAAACACAGGTTACTGGCTATTGAGGATAATGTATAATAAACACACACAAAAAAAAATGAATGAATGCAGCTTCAGAATTAATCTAAATTGTATGCTGTCTGGGAGGGAGGGTCTGCTGCTAATTGGCTGGAATGTGTCTGCTGACTGTGAGGTACAGGGTCAAAGTTTACTCAATGATGATGAATAGGGTCCATGGCGAACGTGAACATGCTATGTTCGCCAGGAACTATTCGCCAGCGAACCGTTCGGGACATCACTATTTATTAAATAAGAACACATTTTATTTATCTTCTTTGCTTTGAATTGCATATATTCAGTAGCTATAAGGGTATTCCCTTTATCACTTATGTTATTGTGGGAATTTTACTACCTTTGCTGCCAACCAAGTTCTGTTAAAGTTGTGCATGAATCCTCCACCTCTCAGAATGTCAAAGTAAGCCTGAGCCACTGCTTTGCGCATGCACATTCAATGGTTCTGGTTAACGTTTTTAGTAGCCCCATTTACAAAAGATTTGTGAACAATATTCGAGAAAAATAGGCCTTTTTGAGTATATAGAAAAAATCTTAGATCTTTGAGTTCAGCTCATGAAAAATGGGGGCAAAAACAAAAGTGTTGCATTTATAATTTTAAGTGAATATATAACATTGTATAGTCAATACAATGTTAAACAGAAGTCTGCACACCAGTCAAGCCATGAGACTTGCTTTTCCCACAAAAATCACAAATTTGCAGTGAAGTTACAACAGCAAAGGATTCTGGGTCGGCATATGCAAATTAGTTCAATATATAAATATAAAAATATATATTTTTTTATTGATTGTTTCATTAAATGTAATACACTTGGGGCGGAGATAGCCACAGAACGGAGCGGTTGCATTTCTCAGAGCTCTGAGCCAACCTTGGCACTAATCAAGACTTTTGGTGGAAAAAAGACCACAAAATCAACCAACTATACTACTCCCTTGTCGGGGGAACACGATGGGCAGAAGGCCCAAAAAACCCAAACCCTGAAAAAGCCCTAATGCCCGAGATATCGGAGAACTCCTGCGGAACTCGCAACAGGCCGCATGACACAAGATGGTGCTGGAAGATGACAACTCTCTCTACTGTTTGGATGGGAACCCCTTCGATCTTGGGAGTGGGGCCACCTCAAGGCCCAGCATGGGGATTGTCACCTGAATGCTCTCCCACACAGCCATCAGTTGGGGCACCTGTAACAGTGGATATGCTCAAAACTATTTTGGCAGATCTGCACAAAGACATTGTCACAGATATGGCCTATTTCAAGGAATCCATTCAGGGTGCAACGACCAAGGTAGTCCTCATGGAGGCTACTACAAGCACCCACGATACTAGACTTACCTCGGTCGAACAGCAGAGAAATACAGCAGTAACCGCTTACCACTGCTGAAAGGATGGACACGATGGAAGACCAGCGGAGACGACCTAACATAACAATCTGTGGAATTCCGGAGTCTATCGGCCTCACTGACCTGCCACACTCTGTCAGACGACTCCTAGCAAGGCTCCTACCGCCTATACTGGCAAAGACGCTAAGGCTGGATGGCATGTTTCGCCTCCCCAAGCCGAAATCGCCACCCCCAGCAGCTACTGCAGGCCTTATCATCAGGTTCCAGTCTCTCCAGGACAAAGCCCTGCTCCAAGCAGTGGTCCGCAGACAGAACCCCTTAACCTTTGAAGGGTCTACGCTATCGATGTTCCCACATGCAGCACTCTCACCTAGAGACAAACCCTGCAGCCGCTACTTTTGAGTAGTTCTAGCCCTGGCTATGTCTGCAGCACTACGGGGCTGGACTTCTTTTGTGGATATTGCCTGTGCTTCACCTTAGGCAGATCGCTCATCAGCTGGGTATAAAACACTGCCCCTCCCTGAGAACATTGTCAGTTCTTTGATTCTGGTTAATGTGTGTAGTTCTTGCTTTCTAGTCTCCTGAGTTTGTTATCCAGATTGACCCCGGCTACTGACCTTGGCTCCACTCATCGTTTATCCTGACCTCTTGCATACTCTGACTTCGGCTGCACCTTGACTATACTTCTGCTTGTGACCTTGTTTGTACCGCGTATTGAAGCATCTTTCCTGCACAGACCCCGTGCACAGATTCACAGTCCAGATCGGCTTCTTGCCTGGTCACCTTGGACTTGTTTATCTGTAAGGGTGAGCAAACATCTCTGCGCTTCAGACTTCCACCTCTGGTAAGACCCTGACAAAAGAACTGACCATCATGTGTTTCGTAGAGATGTGCAAGCTGATCACCCAGCAAGTGTCCAGCATGATCCAGACTGTTTTGGAGCTGCAGCAAGATGTTCGATTTCTTAAAGGAACAGTATGCCTAGCCGCGGAACCTGCTTATTCTGAGTCAGATGTTGTTATGCCTGAGATATTTGACGGTAGCCGTACATCCTTCCTGTACTTTAAGGTAGATTGCGAGTTGTTGTTTGCCTTAAAGCCTTGGACATATGCCACCGACTTCATCATGGTCCGAGCAGCTATCAACCTGCTGTCTGAAAGGTTCAAAATATGGGCACATCAGATGTTGCAGGCTAAGAGTCCTGTTCTTGTCAGTTGGGGATCCTTCATGACTGCAGTGGAAGCGCAGTGCAAGACTTCTAGTAAAACCACTGCGCCAAGGCCAGTTCCACGTTCCAGAGGATCTCAGATTCCCAGAAACAGTGAGACCCAACACCAACGTCAAACCTCCTTATGATCCGGTTCCTAGGATGCTTTCAATGTTCCTTGTGACTTCGAGGAACCTATGGAAATAGGACTTCTTCAGATCAAAGTGACTCATGAAGAAAGAGACTGGAGGAGAAGCCATGGCCAAAGAAGATCTACCTTCGTAATGCCTCGAATGATCCTATGGTCCGGAAAAAGGATTTACAAATGTTTGAAAAGGCATTGCTAGCCACGAACTCCACTCTGCTGAGGTACTAGAAGTACTTACCAACTGGTCCCAGATCATTGAATACCTTGACTGATCTCCAGCTGTATTAGAAGCTGGTACTATAGAGCCCTATGTGGAAAAGGACTTTGATTAGAAGGAATATCTTGATATGGATAGTGGTTCCGACAATGAGGTGTACTGTTCACGCCCAGAGGGTACCACAGGTGCCAGACAGGGGATTTGAACCTGGGTCCTTTGTTATCCTGGGCCTGTTATACTGCCTCTGAGCCACAGCAGATCCTGTACTTTTGAATAGTTCTAGCCCTGTTATACCTGGCTATGTCTGCAGCTCTAGAGGGCTGGACTTCTTCTGTGGCTATTGCCTAAGCTTCACCTGAGGCAGATCGCTCATCGGCTGATAATAAAACACTGCCCCTCCCTGAGAACATTGTCAGTTCTTTGATTCTGGTTAATGTATGTAGTTTTTGCTTTCTAGTCTCCTGAGCTTGTTATCCAGATTGACCCGGCTTCTGACCTTGGCTCCACTCATCGTTTATCCTGACCTCTTGCATCCTCTGACTTCAACTTTTCCACGTTTATCTTGACCTCTGGCATCCTCTGACTTTGGCTACACCATGACTATCCTTCTGCTTGTGACCTTTTCTGTACTGCATATTGAAGCATCTTTCCCGCACAGATTCACAGTCCAGGTGGCTTCTTACCTGGTCACTTTGGACTGTGTTTAGTTGCAAGGGTAAGCTAACATCTCTGCGCTTCAGACTCCCACCTCAGGTAAGATCCTGACAGCCAAACCTACGAGCCCCCACACAAACCAGTATGCAAGCCAACAAGGGGTTAACAATCTGTGTCCTACTTAGATGTCACTACTTTGGTATTTTTTATTAACTACTTTTTCGCTTTGATCATTTCTTTTTGTTCATACTCTCCAAAACACAAAAAACTCAATTCAGCATGTCTTTCTGAGCATGATAACCTGATGCCTTGTAAAACCGCACCTACTTGTGCACTTATTGTCATGCATTCCTCACACGTTGTATCACTACCATGCTCAATGACAACATAAATAATAATAAAAAAAAAAATGTAATAAACGTAAAAATTGAGAAGTGAAAAATGTAACATCTGTGCGTTAAACCATTTACGGTAGATTGTAGAACTGTAGCACCATCTAGTGGAAGAATAGTATATTTCTAGTGTGTTTTTTACCTACTGCATTGTATATAGTGAGATTTCTATGTTTTATTAAATATGACTGATGAGATACTGTATGACCAAATATAAAAATAAATTACTGTATTTCATTTACTTTGTTAAGCAATATTAAAAGAGGTAAAATAAGATAAAGACACAAACACCTCAGTAACAAAAATAAAAATCTCTTCAATAGCAAACCTATGCAATTAAAATGGAATGCAGCAAAAAGGTTATCCTCTAAACTGGCATTGATGGAAAATTGAATAGGAAATTGAAAAAAAGAGCCAAGCTGCAAACATTCTTAGTTTTGTTGTCTCATATATATTTTTTTCTCAATTCTTTATTTTGTTGTGCAAAGGTCAGTTAAAGGACCACTCTAGGCACCCAGACCACTTCAGCTTAATGAAGTGGTCTGGGTGCCAGGTCCAGCTAGGGTTAACTAATTGTTTTATAAACATAGCAGTTTCAGAGAAACTGCTATGTTTATCAATTATTTAAGCCTTCCCCTATTTCCTCTAGTGGCTGTCTCACTGACATGAATGCTTTCCTATGTGACCGGCTGAATGCGCGCGCAGCTCTTGCCGTGCGTGCGCATTCAGCCGACGGGGAGGAACGGAGGCGGAGAGGAGGAGGAGAGCTCCCCGCCCAGCGCTGGAAAAAGGTAAGTTTTTACCCCTTTCCCCTTTCCAGAGCCGGGCGGGAGGGGGTCCCTGAGGGTGGGGGCACCCTCAGGGCACTCTAGTGCCAGGAAAACGAGTATGCTTTCCTGGCACTAGAGTGGTCCTTTAACATGCAAGCCAGCTATGCCACAACAGCACTCTCCAGCATATCAGTAATTACATGACTAGACATAGATGTGGCATTCGTAACCATTACACATTTTTATTAAGGTATAAGAAAACGATTCTTGCGGTACAAGCATTTTCAAGAATAGCAGTAGTAGGATAGGTGCAGACTTGCTGGGCTGCGTTCTAGCTAAGTACAGTTAACTAATGTAGCAAGTTCGCTTGTTAGTCGCATGAAGGATGTCATTAGGCTAGGTCTTTGCCCTGAGGAACTGGGTTAAGCTCCCCTTTCCCTGCATTAGGATACAGCCTGGCTCTGCTAATAGGTCTGTGGGTCTATGTCCCCCGTTAGTGTCTCGTGGGCTGCGATTGCAGGAACCGGCTTAAAATGCGCTTAAGCAAAATCATGCTACATGCAGGGATTTACCGCTTAAGACAGATCATGCATGTTTATATAATGCAGGCAGGGGTGCGACGCCTTATGGGTCGTCACCGGATGAAAACATATAGCGTGTACAGGCTTGTGTATGTCAGATTAAACTAAACTAGGCAAACAAACAAACAAACGGCTAGGCAAAATTATGAGTATTGGTATTGATATTAACTAGACATCTGCTTAAGGTGAGCATTGCAATGTCCGGAATGGTGTAGGCTGTAGGTACAGGACTCCATCTCCACTCGTCACTCGGGTTAGCTCAGTTTAGCTGATGCCCATCAGGTATACAGGGCTGTCCAGTATGTGAGTGGCTTGCCATGGTGCAATATCGTCGCTTGGTGTGGAGATGTCCAGCTGTAAACGGCATCGCTGTCGGCCCTGCAGTGGTTTGGTCGTGCGTCTTAGGACTGGCGTTCGTGTGTTGGTACAGGGCTCTCCGCGGCAGCTTTGTGCAGGATGACTGTCTGCAGCTTGCCTCCTCTGCCGGTACCACTGCCTCCTTCGTTTTCGGCGCTCCGCTGCAGTCAGGTTAGTGCGGGATTTCTTTCCGTCCTTAGGGAGCCCCCCAGGTCTCTTCTTAGTGCTCTCACGTGTTTTCGTGTTTGGCTCTCGTGTGGCTTTTGTTTGATGTGTGTTGCTGCTCGGTATGGCCCATAACCTGCCCAGCATGGCTTCCAGGGCAACCGTCCGTCCAGTGCTTGGTTCTGCTAGTTCGGGCTGCGGCAATTGCAGGCCACGTGTTTCCACAATCTTTGGTGTCTCGATCCCTCTCTGCTTGGGAGTTTTGTGAGGCCCCCAGATGCGTCCGAGACTGTGGTAGCTCAGGTCTTCGGGGACCGGGATGACCCCCGCCGGTCCATAGAGGGGGGGAGGGATTTTGGAGTGCCCCTTTGTCCGCCAGAGAACCGGGAGAGCGGCCGTCTCTCCTCGGCTCCCACCCGTGTAGGCCATCAACCTCGATTGGGTCAGTCCAGCACCGGAGAACCTTGAATCGGGTATCACCCGCGCGGGTATCACTTCATTTTGCAGTGTATCAATCTATCATTTGGTTGTATTTCAAACAATAGAGTTAGTAACTATAATAGGTCTAATGAAAGTAATGGAACCTTATGTTCTTGTTGTATGTAGTGCGGCAGAAAAAACAAAGAGAAGTGTTCTTTTCCCATAAACTAAAGTGTTTGTTGCATTATTTCACAATCTTGCATATTATGTGTTTGTTGGACACTATTACCATTTATTTATTTTTTTCCGTTTCATCTTTCTTTGTTTTTTTTTTTTTGTTTTTTATCCTGTTTTCCTCTATACAATTTAAGAAATCTTCTACATGTACCCCAGAAGGTAAAATGCCCACTTCATTAGGACTTTAACTGGCATAATCAGGCATTATGGCTGTCTAATGAATAGAGGAAGGAAACAATTGCTTAACAATAGACTGCCTTTCCATGTCCCAAACCCTTGCATACTTCAACTCTCCACACTCTGACACAGCAACTCACCTAATCTTCTACTAACGTTATGTTTCTCTAGCCTGTATAATCTCAAGTCTTACATTTCAAATTATAATTCTGCCTGTTTCTTTAAATCATAAAATTGTGCAATTTTCTAAAAATAAAATAAAAAATAGTCTGCCAAAAGTTTAATTATGCATCCTCAGTTAAGAAACTTATTAAAAACAAGTTATTAGATGCAAAGCTGCCTGTTAGCTGCCTGTTAGTATTCAACTACTGTAACTCTCTATTCATTAAAATATATTTTGTAAAGATTAGGGAATTGCTAAGCAATTTCTAAGCAAATATGACTTTGAATATTTCTCCAACTCCAATGGAGAATTAGCAGTGTGCTTCAGTTTACTTTTTTTGTGAAGGACCTGGTTTGTAAAGAAGGTGAAACACACACACTGCAAATCAGAGAGTTATTCTGCGTGCTTCCTGTTTGTGGACCAGATGAATTTGTTGTCACTGACCATAAAATACACATATGCGTGATCTAATGCCAATGCCCCCAAGCCAACTATAAATCCAAACTTTCTGGAGCAATGAAAGAAAAGGCAGTAGTTTTCATAACCTGTACATAAATATTAAAAACAATGACCTGTTCTAATTTGTAATTGTAGCATAGTATGGACTTCTTTCTAAAATATGTTAGTTGGGAAAAAAACATTGCTACAGGGAGCAACATAATACAGCCTTGCGTGCAGCTATACCCAGGGAATTATGGGATGCAATTGTGTAATTTGAATACAATGTGGTTGTGTTTTCTGCTGCCGTGTCCATTTCTGAAATCCATATTCAGAAGAGATTTCTCTTGTAATATTTGCACTTGCTTGTGATTTATATATAGCCACCTCAATGTATAGCTGTCATCTACAGAAGCCATGGTTGGCATGTTCACTTTAATATTTAAAATATCTAGATTAGAGATGTGAGAATGTAAAAAGAAATATATGTCTATAGTTGTGAGATGTAAAAATCCCCAATGTTTATATGCATTGCATACATTTTCTGCAGTACTACATGTAAACCGAGATTTCTGTATATTGGATACTTGATATACATGTCTTTCTGTATAATAGATCCTTCTTGGCCATGAATGTCTTTGTTAAATAGGTTTGTTTGCTTTCAGTGACACATGGCTTTCCTCGGAGGGAGTGTCTGCATATCTTCTTCTCTCTTAGAGAAGTACCTGCAGCACATATAATTGGGTTAAGCTTGTTGTTACAAAAATGGATCAAGTTTAAGTAGTAACATGTGTAGCTCACAGTGCCTGAATGCATTACATGTGAAAGAGCTAAGTTCACAAAGTCTATGTGTTTTCATCTCATTACAGGGAGAAAGATGCCAGTGGTGTCAATGTTGAAGAATTGTCTGCTTTTTTTCTGAGGCTTATGGGTAAGAGACCTGACATGATTAATCCAATTTATTTAGTTTGACCCATCCATTGCAATATTGCATCCATGGCTATGTACATTACATATAAAGCACAACGACCTTCCATTGATACTATTTTGGCAGCATTTTAGAGTTAAAACATGATATGCCTTAGGGAAACATGGGCTGTAACATTAAGACATTTTTGATTGTGTGTAATTGTAAGCCCTGCTATGTCTGTTTATAAAGAAAGTTATACACCTCAAAACCATGGCACCCTGTATAGCTATACAAGCCGCTATCTTGCTTTTCTCCCATGCAGTCCAAGATGTGACTGTTGAAAACACTGTTATACGTAATTATTATAAATGATTAATTTATCATTTAGGAAATTAATAATCACTCTTCGATCCACAATTATAAATAGGTAGTAAAATAGTTAGAAACATAGAAACATGTGTCACTGAAAGCAAACAAACCTATTTATTAAAGACATTCAAATGATCACTATAGTGTCAGGAAAACAAACCCGTTTTCCTGACACTATGTCATCCTTGGGGGAACCCTCACCATCAGGGTCCCCCTCTCGTGGCGCTGAAGGGGTTAAAACACTTTTACTGCTGGAATAAGGCAGTTTCCATATGTAATTGTGTTGTAGCAAAAACAGAGATATGGGACTGCCCATGTGAGTTATGCAAATAATATAGTTTCTCTGTAGTGGCACAAGTGAGCAAAACTATTTTTTGAGACCTAAGTGGGGGCTTACTGAAGGGCAAGCTATTGAGGTTTCTCTGAGCTTTTGCCCATTCTCAGTGCTCTCATATTCTCTGTTTTTGTTGCAATGCAATTACTTAGGCTCTCCCTAAGTTAAAATGTGCGAGAGTACAGCACTGGTAAATTACACTCCAGGAACAGAAGAGGACCAGCAGAATGAAGATAGCTGCAGCCAGGAGGGACAGCTTTAGATAAGTACAACTTGCCTTCTTCAGCATCCCCAGGCCACAGGACCCACACTGGATCTGTCACTTTTGTGGTCTCTGTGAAAAATGTAAAGGCCCTCGAAAGTGACAGCTCTGCTCTAATGTGGTACTAAGTTAGTGAAATCCTGACACTACAACCTGTACAGAGAGCTACAATTGTTTTAGTGCATAGAGTGCCCTTTAAAGAATCGTCTTCTCGCTCAAATCAGTGCAGGTATTCTAAAAATAATTATGCATCATTTCACATTTAACAAATTTACTGTACATCCTATAATTTCTTTTCTTGTTTGTTTTTTTTTTTTTACTGTACTTGAGCCATTAACCTTTTACCACCCGCCAGGAAAACGTGCCCAATATACTCTAAGCATCAAATGAGTGTTGGCTTAATGAAACATTGTGTTACTACAATGTCACTGATCAATTTTGTGCTGTTTAGGAGTTACAGCACTTTTTTTTAGACAGCCCTAGCCACACCTTCCCTAGCTTTGACTCACACAGCTGCCATATAAAAGAGATTTACGTTTCAAAACAATTTTACAGCTCAGTGTGCTTACTTTAGAAGTTAATATTTTCTGCTCTGTTAATTATACTTGGTCACACACATGAGGCCGCTGTATACTCTGTAGGGCATTAAATAGGGCATTAAATAGAGCAAGAGATAAGAAATACTAAATTAGAGGATCATTTCAAACACTAAAAGCACTACAGCTTTCAATAGAAATTGGTACTTTTATAAATGATCCTTGTTACACTCTATAGCTGCCATTCAGACCAACAGTCCTGGTAATTCCTGGTTGTTTAGCTTAGTGGAGCTTAACACAAGAGCCAGGCAATTGCCCAGAGCACCTGCCTTACAAATACTTCTCATTATGAGGCATTGAAAGATCTGTGATTGGCCACATAAAGTCTGGTCTGGGGAAGGGTTGCAAAGGCTGCATACAGCAGATCTGCAGCTTTTGCTATCTGCTTTTAGGAATACCCCTGATTTAATTATTATTATTTTGTGTTTTTAGTGGAGTGTTCCTATAAACACACCATGCCAATAGGGAAAATGTAAAAATTAGACCTTTTTCCAGGAAGTAGATAGGGAGACTGTGTGAGTTACAGCCAGATGAGGTGTGACTAGACTGCATAAACAAAGTGATATAACTCTTAAGTGGCACAAATTGAGGAGTTAGACTGTTGGGGCATTACCTATACACCAAAACCACTTAAAACTTTTAAGCTAAAGTTGTTTTGGTGTTAGGCATTTACTTGCCAAATAGTTGTGGTGAGTTGACAAAAAGTGCAAAATGCCAAAATAGTGAAACTGAAAGAAAAAGAAATCCAAATTGCAAGTGCAAAGCAAGATTCTTCCTACTCGCGTATGAAATGTATGAAATATTCCAAAAAGGTTATCAGACTGATCATTAGTGTTAAAGGAATTAACCCAATTTTCAGCGTATGTTTAGTCTACTGAAGGTTTGTGCTTTTTCTCCCCCTAAATACCACAAGTACAAATGAATGCTCAACTTGACCTGCTGGCTTACAAAATAGTACATTATACATATTGAAACTATATATACTGCCTTATTCCAGCAGTTAAAGTTACATTTTTTTTTAACAAAGGCAAAATTAAATAAAATAAAAACAAATGTAATACTTCTGCTTTATTTCAGCGCTTTACATTACCACACTCTGCTTCATTTCAGTTTTGTTATTGTAATATTATAAGTGTGGTTTGCTCTCCCTATGGCCTAACACGATACCGCAGTTTGTGAGAGCTCTGATTTAAGCACGCTTACAGAGCAAAACTGTAGAAAAGCAGGGTGATTTCAATCTCCGGTCTGTAATTAGTGATATGAGAAACAAACAGACCATGTCATGCTCCGCTGTGAGCTGTGCTTTGAAACGCAGCTTGCTCAGAGAAACAAATCCGTCTACTAGAGACTGCAAAGTATGTCTCACCTGGAAAACATGTTTTACTAGACCATGGTATGGTAGAAAACGTACCATGGTCTAGATAGAAAAGGAAATTGTGAAAGCATTGCATCATAATTCAGGGCAGTACCCGTGCTTCCATGGAACTTTTAAAGAATGGAGCTATTGGTGGTTTCACAGAGTGTTAAACAAATAGTCATATGTTAAGTACCATGTCTGTGTTATTGGGCCTGCTTTTTTTGCCTGTTTATTTCTCCAATAGTTTTTTTAATTTAGAAGAAGACGGTAATGAGGGCTCCAGAGAGATAGGGAAAAACCAAAACCTTAGTGGCATATTTAAAATGGATATATTGAACCAGTCAGAATACAGCTAGCAGTCAAATGGTGGTCAGTGACCAGAGGAAACACATTTGAGAATAAACTATTGGCTGTCTTCCGTTCTCGTTAAAAGTTAGATTTCTTGGACCAGTAACACAACAATTAAGCAATGTCTGCATTTTGACCTTGTGATTTGCTAATGATTTTTGATTTGTTAGTTGGAGTGATTAGTTTTTAAATAACATCTTTGGTTTTATTAAATCATAAGAAATTTCATTTCAAGAGAAAACTTGTAAAAAGACAAATCTCAAAACTTGGTTTACTCGATTAGGGTCATATTTAATGGAAATGTCTGAGTCACCTTTACTTGGGCAATATAGGTTTGATTGATGTCGGTTTTGCAATCTAATCAATTTTGAATACATTTTTTCCAGATGGGAGGATCATTTTGCCAGGCAACCACCTTAGTATGAACTTCTATGGTAGACCGTGCAACTTACAGGTGACTAAAATTAAAGGGATTGATGGTACAATGCAAGAACCATTGCCCAATAACGCACTTGTAAATGAACTTACCATGGACAAGAGCAGTGTGGACAGCAGTACCTTTGATTTGTCCTTGCAACTCAATTTACTGGATATTGACGACAACCAAAACATAGCAGCCACAAGTACTCCATGTAAAACTGACAATGGAAGTGTTTCTATTCCTTCTCCTGAGATTCAGGCAGGAGTTGTCCCAGAGGAGCAGAACTCACAAGAGTCATGCCAAGAAGGATCCCAAAGCTCTAAAAGTGGCTTCCCAGATGATAATGACAATGACAGACTAATGTCACCATCCCTGAAAATTCAAGTAAGATGCAATGCAGACACATTTTATTGCATCACTTCACAAACACAAATACGATACAAAGAGCCAAAATTGACATCTGAGGTGGACAAATGCCAACTAAGAAGCAAAGTTACATATGACATGATCGGTGGTTTGAATAGCCAACTAAAGGAGATAAGAGAAACCATAGAGTTGCCTCTGAAGCAGCCAGAACTCTTTAAGAAATATGGTAAGGTAACAGTAGATATTGCAATCCATGCGCATTAAAATAATTTTGTTTGCATGTTATACAAATACGTTGAGGTTGGATTGTCTGATACAAACATATTTTCTGAATTGGCTGCAAAATTAACTTTGCCCATGCTAAATTTATATAAAAATGCATTTCTATAATCTGAAATCTCAAAATTCAAATCTCTGAAATTTAGATAAGTGTTTATATGTCCTTGTCGTTTCATAAAAAGTCATTCACACTGTTCCTACAAGGTATGCAGAAGAGGAGAATTTTGTAGTCTTTTACCCTTATTCTAATAGTTTGAGTTAAAAGCTAAGTAGCAGAATATATTTAATGCAGCCATTTGCTAACAATATGATAAGCCAAATGTAACATTTGGAATTTTATTCTGTACAATGTGCCATCAAATTACTTTTCCCTAATAATTTAGTCTTTGTATGTTGGAATTTTTGGTTCTTTACACAATAACCAGTCAGTCTTCCCATTGTGCATCCTTTGAATACCAATAATTTTATAGCCATATTCAGATATGTAATTACACCTTAGATGGGGCTATTGAGTGTTGGATAGAGTGGTATTGTAACCTGGCTGTCTCAGCAACTTTTTAATGTACCTGTACATAAAAGTTAAAACTATAATGTCATGGTTACAACATAAATTATCCGAAATACAATTTTTCTCACGATATTGATGATGATAAGAAGCCATTTGGGGACGTACAGTCGGTATATCTTAATGTTGTAAATTGAGCTGTTAACTCTTGTATTTTGATTTATTTTAGGAATTCCTCCTCCACGAGGAGTGCTACTTCACGGCCCTCCCGGGACAGGCAAGACGCTGATTGCGCGGGCAGTCGCTAATGAAGTTGGTGCTCATGTTTCAGTCATCAATGGGCCAGAAATAATGAGCAAGTAAGGTGAAACACGAAACTGTAGTCACTAGCTTGTGACATTGTTCATTTGGAACAACCAGACCAGGCTTTGTTCCCAGTTGCTCTGTGCTAGGTAAGGGTTTATAGTTTATAAATCATTATGATTTACGTGCAGAGACAGGTAACAAAATAAAACGGCATTGTTATTGGTGTTTCTTAATACTGCCTTCTACCAACTGAGAAATATATTGAAACTGTAAGACAAAAGACTATAATCAGGACAGGGTCAAGCATGAATATTTTCTTTCATTCTTTGACACTTCAGCTGTTGCTTTACACTTTGCAGATAATGCTTTGTCGGCTGGCTGAGATTTGATGTCAAACATAACAGTTACAGTTATCACATGAAATGTTAACCATTGCCTACCTACATCGTGATCTCTGATAATAATCTGACAATTATCAACTCTAATTCTGCAACTCTCTTACATTTAAGTGTAAGGTGTTTTTTCCTCTTTTTTCCCCCCATCCTACAGTGTTCTCTCTCCACAGTATTGCATTATATTAAAAACATAATGCTATTCTGGTGGAAGCTATACTTTGATAGACACTAAGTCTGCACCAGTGCGCTGGAACTATCACTTTTGTGTGCAGTTTCTGAACATGGTACAGTCCTGGTTCCATATTCAATACAGAATATATATACCAGCCCCACATGGAAAAACACACACACAAAAGCAAAGGGTCCTTGTTTCAGTGTATCACAATGATAAATTAATAGCTAATAAATACTATAAAGCTGCATACCACAAGCAACACCAAGGGAAGGGTGCCTCACTGATAACATGTCAAGTAATATTTTTTTATTACAGCCTAGGGACACATCCAGTGGCTCCTCAAATGGCTACTAGAGGTACTTCCTGAGGAAGTGCTGCACAAAAGAGCAGATTATTCTGTACAGGCAGTGTTTCAAGCTTAAACATTGCACATACAGATTCCTTGCTCGATGACCACTTCTAAAACTAGACGTGATCATGGAGGCTGGAGTAATCCTTTAAGTGTCTTAAACACCTACTATATTCCCACTCCTTTTTCCAGCCATAACAATGACTGTAATGGTCATTTCCATGTGTCACGGTTGTTACCTTGTCTGTACATTGTGTGTGTTATAGGTCAGGTGTCATTGCTTATATAGTGCATCATTATACTATGCTATGCGTTTTGCTCTGTTTCATATTAAAAGGGCTCTCACAGCATAATAGCCACCCATGCTTTCTGTTCCTCACTTGTTAACTCCAGGTTATTAGATATTTGACCTTTACTTATTACCTCATTTGCTGTGCCACTCTCCTGGAGATTTCTCTCCACCCTCTGTCTCCTTGAATTATGTTTTTGGTATCATTGTGTGCTTCCCAGCTACAGGGCTCCAACACTTACCATGATGTCTTCTGGTTGCATTACGGCAGTAGGAGTTCACTTTACTAAGCAGAATGTTTTATTTTATTAGTTTTATTGTATTTAATAAGCGCTTATATTAATTGATTAGAGCTAATATAGCTGAGCAATATATATTTTTCTTCTATTTTTTAACATTTCTATTTCTAAAGACTTGTTTTGGTCCCACAGGTTTTACGGGGAATCAGAGTCAAGGCTGCGGCAGATATTTGCAGAGGCATCACAACGGTATATTATATATTGTGTTTATGGGATATTTTCGATATTGCATTGGTATTCATATTGCGTTGTTCTATTTAACCCATCAGTTTTTTACATTCCTAGAAATAAATATTTTTTTTTAAATCCCAATGAGGAGAGTAGTGAGAGGGGAGCACAGCAACAGTAGAGTAGTAGTGAGATAATTTTTTAAATCTTTTATTGAATACTAATATAAAAAGACAGAAAAAAAGCTCCTCATGACGTGATTAACCAATTGAGTCTGAGGGATAAGGAGAAGAGAAAAAAAAATGGACTGTGTCCAAAGGTGAATAAATGCCTTTACATAAGCATGGAGGTGCAGGATAAATACAAGGGATAATAGGTACATTAAGTATGGGTAGTTCCCAACTTTACAAACTAATTGGTTCCCGAAGCCTACGGTAGTTCATAAAGTGAGAAATAATTTCCGATAAACACGGGTTCTGTTCCTGACCAACAAATTTTACCATTGAAAACCTAAATTATTAAGTACAAATACAACATGAAAGCATAGCAAATACATGTATGTTGTAGGAATATTAAAGGCATGCATACCATATTGAAATCCTCATCCAATTATCATCAATCCTCATACTATTCAATGAAGAGACATGCTGCACTTGTTGAATGGGGAACCTCTCTTAAACCCTCATACTTATTCATTTTCTTCATTATCAGCTTCCCCCTCTCCTTTATCACTTTTCTTTTACTCCTTTTATTTTTACAGCTCTCAAACTCACCTCCTTCTCCTCTTACTTTAAAGCTTGCATCTCTTTTTTAGAACTTTTATGTTACTCCTTTTATATTTACAGCTCTCAAACTTTCTTCCTTCTCCCCTTTTTCAGGCTTTTCAGCCCTCCTCCTGCTTTTTACTATTGCCGTCTGCCAAAACATGGCACAATGGCAAGCGCACATACACACATACAGCTATGTCAGACACACACAGACAAATCAAGTCAAATCTATACTCAATAGCACACAGTGCAATAATATTACAGGATCTGTAATGTATGCCCATGAAAGCACAAAGAGAATACAGTATAATCTAAACCTGTTTTTAGACTTCCCTTTATCTTCAGGAACTGTGTTCCTGATCCTCATCTCTCTTCTTGTCTACTCCTAACCACAAATTCTTCTTCTGCTCTTCTTGTTTGTGCCCCAAAGCACTCTTCTCGGTCCTGATCCGTGGACCACTGACACAAAATGGAGGTGAAACAAAATGGCGGCACATCCAGAAAAAAGTTCATAAAGCGAGAAATGCCTGTAGTCAACTTGTGTTACCTCACCCAACTAGTGCTTAATCATTAAAAGTCTAATAGATGAAACACCGGTAGGTATAGTCCTAACTTGCAAAACCAAAATGCAGGAAAAAGCCCCAGTTATAAAATCTAAAAAGAAAAAATAGACAAATTCCACCAATTAACACAAGTAATTACCAGAGATAAATGGAAGTAGCGAGGGTACTAATTACCAGGCATATGAGGATCCAAAAACCGAACTAAAACGCCTCTATTATCACTAATTACCTTGCACCCGCAGAAGGCTAGTACCTACCTGCACCCAGGGCTGGTGCAAGGATTTCTGCTGCCATAGGCAAAGATCCATTTTGCCACCCCCTCATGTCACTCACTCACTGACAGACACACACTGGCAGACAAACTGACACACACACACACACACAAACTCACTGACATACATACACTCACTTACTGACAGACACACACACACACACACACAGGCAGACACTCACTGATAGACAAACACACACACTCACTGATACACACACACACAGGCAGACACTCACTGACAGACACACACACTCACTGGCAGTCAAACACTCACCTCCCTGGGGTCCAGTGTGGGGCAGCTCCTCACTCCTCCCGCCCGCTGTTTCGTATTGCCGGGGCCGGAATTACGCCATATTCCGGCTCCCAGCATCACAAAGGGCGCGCAAGGGAGGAGTGAAAAGCTGCAAGAACAGCCTCCCTCGCCGCCTGGCTTCCCCCGTCTCCCTCGCCTCTGGACGGTCACTGGCATTTGTTGGCAGAGCAGGCATCTGCCATCAAAGTAAGCAGGTGCCTGCTCTGCCTCACCTAGCACAGCTTTGGGAGCACCCTGAGGTGGCCGAACGGCCACCTCCTGGCCCCCCTGCGACAGGGCTCCTCTCGGTGTCCCCACCTTGAGGATCGGCCCGGCACTGGGGGTGGCTCAAGAGCCACACGCCCAGCGCTGCGGCCCCAGACGGGCAGGCAAAACATTTTTTTGATATTTTTTATTAGAGATAAAAGTGACAAACGCATTTCAGCGCATTTCGGCCTCCTCTCACACCATCGTCAGTGGCAAAATGTTTGTCCATGCCGTCGTCACTTTTATCTCTATATTTATCCTGCACCTTCATTCTTATGTAAAGGCATTTATTTGCCTATAGATAGACACAGACACAGTCCATTCTTTTTTCTCTCTTCTCCTTATCCCTCAGACTCGGTTGGTTAATCACTTTATAAGGCGCTATTTTCCTGTCTTTTTATATTCGTATTCAATAAAAGATAAGTTCTTTTTTTTTTGTTTTGTTTTCTCACCACTACTCTACTTTTGTTGTGCTCCCCTTTCACTACTCTTCTCATCAAGGGGGTAGTATTGTTTTCTTTTTTGTTATTTCTATGCAGCTAGTTTAGGGTTACCCCCGGTTTGGGAGCACAATATATGTGACTTTTAGGAGGCGGGCCTCCGTGGTATCCTACCCTTCATGTGTGGCGGATAGGCATTGAGTCTCCTCTCTATCAAATTAATTATCATTTAAAGTTTTTTACATTTATTGATTCGTTCATTCATCTATATTTTTAGTTGTCCTTCAATTATATTTATTGATGAGCTGGATGCCCTTTGTCCAAAAAGAGAAGGAGCTCAGAATGAAGTGGAGAAACGGATAGTGGCCTCTTTGCTTACACTCCTGGATGGTATTGGATCGGTAAGGTCTATGGCTAATCAATGATAAATGCCAAAATATTGCACTATATGAAATGCCAAAGGTCCTGGTTAGGAGAATAAATTGTGCTCACAATTTTAGTATCAACATTTAAGGTCTTTACTTTATTTGGCCATTTTACATGCTTTCCACATATTCCCTTATATATCCCAAGTGCACATCAATGTCCATAATTAATGCTCTGTTTCTCCCAAATGTTTTTCCCCATTACTCACCTTCAAGGCTTACAATCATCTGTACACACCATGGTTCACGGACCTTGTCAGAGAGGCTTCCAGTAACAATTCTCAGGGGAAATAAAACATGTTATTTCCTGTGGTTACACTTTATTTGTATTCTATTAACAGTGACATGTATTAGGATCAGTGTTAGTCTTTAACCATACTGGTATATAAAAGAAAGCTTGAAGTATCAGTTGTTATGTACAAAAAGATTCTTTATCAATTTTAAACGTTGCCAAAAGTGTGGTCCCACCCTGTGAAAACTGGGACAGACAATTCCTTATCAGCAATGGTTGAGGAAATATGTTCCATGGAGGTTATACCGGCCTTGATACGGAACCGCTTATAAAACTACACTTCTACTTGGTTTGACTTTGTCTGTAAATTTAATGTGGAAAACAACACAAATTGGGTATCTTTACTACTTTTGCAACTTAAACTAGACACACACCCCGAAGACCTTAACCCACCCTTTCAGCTACCCTTTTTTTCTCATATTGAATTTCTAATTAACACTCATCAACCTTTTTCTATGGTTTTTGAACAAAATTTCATCAACTATATCACGAAAAGTGTTCTCAATGGAGCATCCTTAATTCCCTTTGCATTGTAATTTGTTTTCAAGTGTTGATAATGATACCCTATATTGCACAATGTGCACGTCTCACTTCTTACATTTTTGTTGCTAATTACATTTCTTGAATTAAAGACCAAAGAAAGGTTGATGATGTGTAATTTAGCTCACACAACTTAATGCAATTATTTATATAATGAATAATTCTGAAGTCAAGTTTTAAAACTGGAGCAATCACTGTAGAAATAGAGAGTTTTACAGATTTTCGCACAATTACCATTTTGCTTTATAACAGACGTGAACTGTATATTATTGCTGCCTGGGAGGGCCTTGTTTTTGACAACAAATATACATTTCCATGTTTTTAATACTATACTTGAGTTTGAAAAAGGCCTCACAATTGATTTTTATTAAGAATTCTAATTTAGGAATGCTTGAAATAGATTGAAATAAAATGTTGCAGTGTTAAGTAAAGTTTTATGTGAAAAGCCAGCCTGTTCAATCTGGTGTAATCCTAGATAGATATTGAACGCGCTCCTAGGACACTATTATTGTGTTAAGGTAAAATGCATCCCATAGGGAAGCTGCAGACAGCTGCAGATAGAATAGTGTTGTCTTTTGTTTAAGAAAGCTAACAGTGGCCTCCCCTCTCTGTCACCAGACAGCCACTTAATAGACATGGCTGCAACCACCCATAACAGCAATACTCCCCCAGGAGACAGGAAAATGTCTCTTATTTGTGCAACTTTGTGGAAAAGTAAATCTTCTACACCCATTTGTTCTGTTGGAATGCAGTTATGTGTAATATCATTAGACCAGGATGTGTATTCTCAAAAATATAATTAAATAGCACACTACTATGTTATTTTCTTAAATGTGGTGATTTATTTAGTTTGCTCCTGGCTACAGATGAAGGTGTGCATATTATACAGTGTCTTTACTATTGGTAATTTTGTGTTATAGGAAGAAAGTCAAGGGCAGCTTTTGGTGCTTGGAGCTACAAACCGTCCCCATTCATTGGATCCTGCCCTGCGTAGACCTGGGCGATTTGATAAAGAGATAGAGATCGGTATTCCCAATGCTCGAGAACGCCTGGACATCCTTCAGAAGGTTCTGAGAAAAGTCCCTCATCAGCTCAGTGAAGAAGAACTTGTACAGCTAGCAGACAGCACTCATGGATATGTGGGGGCTGACTTAGCAGCACTGAGCAAGGAAGCAGGTGTGTCATTTATATATAAACATGTCCCACGATACAACTATACAATCCATAACCACATCCATTGTTTTGTTTCTAATATTTATTTATTTTTTAATTCTTTATTTTTGCAGTGCTTGGAATGGTTACAGGCGTGCGTATGGTACCCCAACGGCAATCCATACGTTTAGTATTAAACATTCATTACAATGGGTATTAACAGACAAAGCACTTTTTTTTTGTGATTAAGTGTTGCATAGTGAAACAGGCTTAAGCGTAGGGTAAAAGTACAAAATACACGAGTATGTAAGACTAGTTGGCCTCGTTTACATGTCGCAACCTGCTTTGAGATGTGGCTAGCTGCGCGTATAGTGATAATGTAAATGAGATGAGTAAAGCCACACTTTGCAGCTGCAGTTTACATAAGAGTCTGCCAGGGTGCACATGAACGATAAACATGTATAAAACAAAAACAAAAAACAATACGGATGAACAAGAGAGTGGTTTTAGGTTCTGAAATATGTGGCTGTTGTTGCTCAGGATGACTGTGCGAGCTCAGTGTGCTTAATTGTAGATGTGAGCTGAGTTCTCACTAGGTAGGCATGAGATGAAGCTGC
Organism: Pelobates fuscus; assembly: GCF_036172605.1. Classification (NCBI taxonomy): domain Eukaryota; kingdom Metazoa; phylum Chordata; class Amphibia; order Anura; family Pelobatidae; genus Pelobates; species Pelobates fuscus. The sequence goes on from NC_086322.1 coordinate 148,585,131, forward strand.
CTGGGTTATATCCCTTACTATCCTCTCCGAGTGGGAAAATGAGGGGGTATGTGCCTTGTTCTGCTGTTCAGGGCGGGCAGGTCATGCTAGGGGCTAGTGGTAATTCTTGCTATCCCGCATACTAACCGCACCGGTCTGGGACAGTCATGTTCTGTGTCGGTTTTAGCGGGTCTAAGATGTAATAAATGGTTGGGGGGGAATTAAGCCCGTGGTTGGAGCGCTCGGGCACTACGTAAGCCCAAGGGGGACATTTTACCCCTGTATGCCATGGATCTTGCTCGTAACGGTAGCTGACCGTGTTAGGCTAGCGTCGGGTTATGTACTGTGGTCGCTTAACCGAAGGGGCATAGAAGCAGAATGTAGTTGTGAGACGGTGACTTCGGAATAGTTCTGCCTGTGCTGAGTGCATTAATGTCGGTATTACCCGTCTATGTGGTAGCGACCCTGTCTCGTGCCCAGTGTTTTGCCTGGGTGATCTAGGGCAGTCTGGCACAGTAGGAGGCCTAGGATTGATAGGTTGAAGGTCGAACAGGCTTGTAAGTGGCGAGACACAAGGTAGAGGTAGGCGTCTGTGGAAAGGCCCTGCGGGTGCAGTGAGGTTAACATGCCTACATAACCGGCCCGACCTCTAGAAGTATTCTAAAAGAGGTCAGTTATCCTTAAGAATGGCCGGAGAGTTTCCCTTAAACATTAAACTTATGCGTCTTCACATCTTGTGGTGTCTGAGTAAAAGTATATAACTAAGCAAGTAACAATAATAAAACATTAGTAAAACAAAATGTAAGGGAGAGTTTAAGTCTCTGGATGTGCCAACAGTTGTATTTCTACAAGGACGTTGGGTGTCCCATTCTGCGTCCAGGTGGTCAGCCTGGGTGTAGGCCTCAGGCGTCGTTCAGCCGGTATTCCAGGTGCATCTTATGGGACGATCTTGAAGTCGTTCCTCGTGACCCTTAGTCCTCATAGTCCCAAGGACAACAACAAAAAGGTAAGTGAGGAGCCTTAAGTCCGCCTTTGGTTACAGCGAGAGTCTGCCGATATTGTCAGTTGGGTGACGTTTCTTGGGACAAATGTCTCAGAGGTGTCCGGGTTCCCCATACAGGAGTTGGAGGGCCTTCCAGGCTGCTGAATGGCGTCCTGAGGGAGGCCCCATGCCGCCAAGTGCTTTTTCGCCTCTGGGAGATCAGATATGAGATAGGTGCCAGTCCCGTGGATTACTTGTAGTTTGCGGGGTGGGCGCCATTGGTATTGTATGTTATGTGCGCGGAGTGAGGTGGTAAGTGGTCTGAGGGCCACGCGCCATTGCATAGTTCCTCTAGACAGGTCCGAGTAAAAAAGGAGGGTCATATCCTCAAAGGCATATGGCGTGATTCCCCTGGTGGCTGCCATTACTGCCATTTTGTCTTGGCGTTTATTGAATTTAACAATAATGTCCCTGGGAGCTGTCTGTGGCGCTGTTGTGGGTTTGGGTATTCGGAATACGCCGTCGATGCTTATTCCTTTGCCCTGCCTTACTGGGAGGATCGTGCTTACCAGCCGCCGAATGAGATGAGGCACCTCGGCATCCGAGACAGACTCCGCTATACCTCTGATCTTAAGGTTTGAGGCCCGCCGCGTGTCCTCCATTGCCGCCATTTTATGTTCCGCTTAGATGTGCTGCTGTTGTAGGGCGGCAAGATCTCTCTGCAGAGTGGCAAGTTGCTTTGTATGGCTCGTTGTGTTTCGCTCGACGACATCCACGCGGTCCGACAGGCCTTGGATGTCTCTCTTCATTTCCGCCATGTCGGCCTGGATGCCCCGTCGGAGCTCGGCCAGCAGCTCCCTCATCTCCACCTTTGTGACCGGAGATGCATCCGTCTGTGCCTTGGGTGTTGTCGGCGGTTTCGATACGGGTAGGGCAATCTCCTCTTGGTCGGAGAATGGGTCGTCGGAGTTATTAAAGTCGTCTACGTAGCTTGTGTAGTCCGCCATGTTGGGCTCCAGGGCCCCCTGCGCTCTCCGCCACAAGTCACCAATAGTTGCTCCCGGACGTGTGCCGTCCGATTTCAGTTTTTTACTCTTCTTTCCCATGCTACCTAGGTTGTAGAAGTTATCAGCTTGGTCGTATGGTTTTTGGGGGATAATAGTTTGTAGTTTTGTTGAAATAAGCTGGTATTATCACGGAGCTCACTGGAGATGCGACCGTTCTGTTCGGCTGTTGGCTCCGCCCCCCCTTTGTTTCTAATATTGATTCTGATTAATATTGTTTTACGTCCTATTCTATCTTTATTGCATATAACATGAAGCTTCCCTGATCCGCCACAAAATGGTTAGTTTAGGCAAAACAGGAAGCTGAGTACACTAAAAATGTTTTTTGGGAAAGCAGGTAGATATTTTCAGTTTTTTGTTATTTTTTAATTCTTTATTTTTGGATGCACAGAGAGGAATAACAGTTTCAAAAGTGTGTGCCATGCCCCATTAGCATTGACCCACGATATAGCAATATACAACAATGCAGTAAGGCATGACATGGAGATACAATGCAACTTTTGTATATAATGATGAGCTGACTGTTCTTAAACAGGTATTGGGTAACAATCATTGGTATAACTGTGTGTACATTTTTAATTATAAACAAGCTCTATTTAAACAAGCTAAGCATAGATGAGGAGTTGCTGTAGTGCAGTTTGGTATGTGTGTGGGTTAGGGCTACGTTGTGGTAGCTTACTGCAGTATATCGAATGCTGAAACATACTGTCTGCATGGGAGTCCATGCAGGAGATTCGAACATATGGAACAATAGACATGAAGTTTGGTATTTAAAATAAGTAAGTCAGTATATAAACCAGTTATTCAACACGCTACAAGGATTAGGAACATTAACTGCCGTGGGGTCTATACACAGCTTCCCATTAGTACATGTAAGGTAAATGCGTTCAGTGAGTAGTTAGAATATGCTTGTTTTTTAACCCCTTAACCCCTTAAGGACACATGACATGTGTGACATGTCATGATTCACTTTTATTCCAGAAGTTTGGTCCTTAAGGGGTTAAGGACACATGACATGTGTGACATGTCATGATTCCCTTTTATTCCAGAAGTTTGGTCCTTAAGGGGTTAAAGCAGCAGAGTGCAGGTTTCAAGAAGTTGGTTGATGGGGCTTACTAATACTCATTATCTACATGCATGGGGTTATGATTTTGTATACTAAGCCGGTGTAGTTCGCTTCGCCTGTGGATGTCCACTATTAAGCATGAAATCAAGCAGTCTAAACTAGTTGGCGTTTGGCTTGGAGAAAGTCGTGTAAGTAACGAAGTGACTAATGATCAGCGCGCCTAGTCTGCCCACTTAAGATGTGTTGGGTGTCTAGCAGATGTTTATTAGTTCGAGTGTGGGAGATATTATCAGTTGTTGTCAACAACCTAACTTTCACTGCATTGTAAAAAACTGTCACATTGTCAATGATATTAGAGTGCCCTGAGTGTGAGGGTTTGGGTTGTTTCTCATTGCTGGATTAGTGGATTTGGTGATATTTTCTCCTTTAAAGTTTTGTGTGCCTGTCTGTAGATTTCCTATACATATGTTTCCTATATATAGTGTGTGTGTAGTATAAGGTAACAATTTTACGTCAGTATCCAACAACTGGGTTTCTGGTGTTTATTGCTATGCTATAGGTGCTCTTATAGCGCTCCCAGGACTGAGGTTTGTCCAGTGCGTGGAAGTGTCTAGAGCTAATTCCCCATTCGGTTCCAGGAGGGGCAAGAGTGCTGATGATTGTCCCCTGTTCCAGCTAGGAAGCGGTCCTTGGTGGAGGTACCCATCCAGTGGTACAGGGAACTCCTTTACAATCAGTCTTTTAATGAATCTCTTAAAATCCACTAATTTCAGAAGTCACATTAACTAATTATCTTCTTTCCCTGTTGCATTTTCCCTTTGTCTTTACTCATCCCAGATTCTCTTGAATACATGGGCGTCCGCAGAAATTTTTCCAGGGGGTGTGTTATTGTAATGACATCCATGCTCGGACCCTTTTTGCAGGGCCGGACTAGGGCTACAGTGCAGCCCTGGAATAAAATATATGCCAGCCCCATATGTCATTGTGCCGTGTGTGTATATATAGGTAGATATATATATGTGTGTGTGTGTGTGTGTGTGTATATGTATATATAAATACATATATATTATTGGTATGTTTCTTTTTCTAATTCAAAATGTTGGTTATGTCAGTGTCAAAAATTGTATTATACAGTAAGCATACTCACATGCAGACAGACAATCTCACTGACAAAAGCACACAATCTCATTGATACTCAGGTTCACAGACAGACAATCCGACTGACACACACAGACAAGCTTGCTGGTAAACAAACGCAAACTTAGTACAAACTCTTACACTCACACAAGGTTACTAGAGACAAACTCATTGGTATACAAACAAACTTATTACAGGCAAGCTTACTGTCACACACACACACGCTCATTACAGACAAGCTCACTGACACACACATGCTCACTACAGAAAAGCTCGCAAAAACACAAGCTCACTTACAGACAAGCTCACTGTAAGGGGGGGTCAGGGTCTGTAGCAGGGGATCAAAGGATGGGGGTTAGGAACTGTGGTGGGGGTGAGGGGCAATATGTGGGTCAGGACATGTAGTGATGAGGGGCAGTAGGGGGGATCAGAACCTGTAGTGGGGGGTGAGGGGCAGTAGGGGAGGGTCAGGACCTATATTGGAGGGGTGAGGGATAGTAGGGGGATTAGGACCTGTGGTGGGGGTGAGGGGCAGGACCTGTAGTGGAGGGGTCAGGGCTTGAAGTGTGGGATCATAGGCAATAAAAGTGGGTTAGGGGCTGTAATGGATGCTTAGTGGCAATAGTGATGGGTTAGGACCTGTAGTAGGTGGTTAGAGGCAATAGAGGGGGGTTAAGGGCTGTAGTGGGGTTTAAACTTGTAGAGGGCGGGTATGGGCACTAGTGGGGAGTTAGGACTTGTGGGTGGTTTGAGGCAATAGTGGGGGTTAGGGGATGTAGTGTGGGTTAAAACTTCTAGTGGGGGTTAGGACCTGTTGTGGGTGGTTAGAGGCAATAGTGGGGGGTTAGGAGCTGAAGGGGGTTAGGGGCAATAGTGTGGAATTAGGACCAGGAGAGAGAGCCCTGGACTGTGGCTCGGCTTAAAGCTGAACATAGCCTGGTTAACTAAACAGTGAACTGGGTTATGTGAAACTGATAGCTGCTGTGGTACTATCTTAGAACTTCTATTGGGGGATTATAGGCAAAAAAAAGGGGGTTAGGGACTGTAGTGGGTGCTTAGTGGCAATAGTGATGGGTTAGGATCTGTAGTAGGTGGTTAGAGGCAATAGTGGGGAGTTACAGATAGTTACGCTGATAGGGCCCACTGGGTGGCCCAAGCATTCAGGGCCACCCGATGGGCCCAATATCTTCGGAGGCCTGGTCAGCGCGTGACCGGCCCCTTTAAAAAATTGCAGCTGCACCGCAAGTGCTGCTGGGAGGAAGTGACGGACGGCGAATACTGTGCGCTTTCATCCTGGGGCTGTGGTCCCTGATGGAGTGAAGGCAGCGATATTGACAACGTCCCATTGATGCTTGGGCCTGGTTGATGTGTCTGCGGCCGGTGTTAGGCCCAATGATTGCAGGAACCTTGGTGCCTCTGATAGCAAAGTTAGCCAGTGGTGGTGGCCCTCTGTCCGCATTTGGCACTCTCGGGTAGCCCCATTTATATGGGATGTCAGCTGCTCTCAAAAGTGAGGTCACCTCTTTCAGTCAGGCACGCCATTGCAGGGTCTGGTGACTGAGATCTTGAAAGAAGCTCAGGGAGTGTGTTTCGAAGGTGTATGGGGTTTGTCCCCTGGTCGCCCGCCGGACGCTCTCTTGTCGGTGCGAGATTTAAAGCACAAGATGGCATCTCTAGCTTTAGTGTGGTTATTGCGTGGTTGCCCCCGGTATGCCGAATAGTCTATCAAGTGACAGTCCCTTGGCCTGTTTTGGCGGTAGTATAGCAGAGAACAGCCTTCGGATAAATTCCGGAAGGTCCTCCGTGGATATTGTTTCAGTGATCCCCCTCACCTTCATATTACGCTGGCGTGCCGAGTCCTCTAGTTGTCCGACTCGTGCATTCAGTTGTTCGCACATGGTTTTGTTGTGGAGTCTTGTTTGACTTGCAGGTCGTGGACTTCATCCTCCGTGACCCTTATCCAGCCTGTCAGCATGCCCAGTTCTTCCTTAAGCCCGGTAAGCTCTGATGTGAAGAAGGCTTTGAGATCGGATACTATGCCCGAAAGGTCCACCTTTGTGGCCAGTTGGGGTTCAGTCTGCCTGTGTGGCAGAGCTTGATTGCTTCGTTGTGGTGTCGGCATGGGCACATCGCTGAACTCTTCGTCCTCTGAGGCTGAGAGCGGGTCCAGTGCCATCTTGGGCCTGCAGGGCTGGGAAAGTAGCTGGCCGATATCGCGTGTTAGTCCTGTGCTTTATAGGTAATAAGGAATAGTGAGTGCGCTTACAATAAATAAAATACAGTGTTAATCACACCTAAAAAATCTGAAGGGCATATAACACATTTGATTACAATGCAATAATACCAAAGTGCTATAGTGCTTTAAGAAATTTACACAATATGTGGAGTGCCAAAGTGCATATATGTGCAGACAAAGGATATCCAATATAAATAAAAAAAGGACTGATATACTTGCAGAGCTTCTGGAACAAATAATACACGGCTCTGTAATACAAATAATACAACACCTAGTGCAATATGTTTGTACAGTGCAAAATTAACAATAAATAAATAGGTATCTCACTCACAATGGTGGAGTGGTTGAAGTACCACCCCAAACTATCAGGCTCCAGGGAGGATCAGCCCCCAGTGATCGTGGGATCCACTCAGTGTAGAAAGAACGTGGGCCAATCCGGATATGTGTAAACCAAGAATTTCTTTATTACCAATGCATAAAAATATAAAACACCAGTCTCCTGCTACCGATAGTCCGAGAAAGAGAGAGAAGTTCTATAATCAGAGTGTCCTCCTCGCAGCTCAATCCTCATGGATACACGGATACACGGTGTAGGTGCAAAAACTTCCGGATTGTTCAGATGCAATGCATTTCTCCCCTCCCACGGGGCTTTTTCAAGCATGCTTTCTCCCCTCCCACGGGGCTATTTCAAGCAGGCTTGAAAAAGCCCCGTGGGAGGGGAGAAATGCTATTTATCTTGTTAATGTGCACATAGCCTACATGCTATACATCACTTGCACTGTGCTTTTTTTCTCATGATCTTTTTAATTACAAAATGTGCAGTTTAAGCCTCTGTGCTTTGCAGTGTAATGTTCATCCAGTTGTGTCAATTCTTACATTCTATTTTACTGAAAACTGAGTGTGTGTACTTCCTTTCGCCAGAACAAGGGAACCACCTGTTTGGCAGTGTTGAGAATTTGGATAGGGAGGGATTATTTGTATCTGGCTTTTGGGACAGTAGTTTGGTGAAGGAGAAATGGGGCAGCGCTGAAGAATATGTGGGTACTTTACAAATAATAATGGAAAAATAGCACTTGGTATGGTTCCAAAGTCTCATTGGGCATTACAATCTGCACACAAATGGAAAATAGAAGGTAGCAACTTGATACATTTGAGAGGTATAAACATGTTGTGTGTTTGCCAGAGGGAATTGGATTAGCAACATCCGTTTACAATCTAAAGGTAAAAAAATGCTTTACATTGTCCAGCAAAAGGAGCATTAAGATCTAGTGTTTTTGTTACATAGAGTGTTCCTTTAAGCACCCACAAATGTGTTTCTTTGTTTCTTCTATTCTTAGTTAGATTACTGGTCGTCTACCTTTTAAACAAGAAAAAAAAAAAATGACTCACTTTATTTCCCTCGCCACATCAGTTTTCTGTGGCCGCTGCTCTGCCCCAGCTAAGATCATGTGTGATAATAATCTTAGCCAATCCAATGCTTTCCACAGGGAAGCATTGGGGGGGAGGAGTATGCATGGTAATTGCTGCTTATTAGCATTTATTCAATGCATCTCTATGGGGAGCGTTTGGCATCTTCATACAGAGTGGGAAAATGCAAACTGTCAGTTCTGCAGAGACATAACAGAAGTGGTAGGATTTGAGTGCCTGACAATGCATACTTTCTGTCAAACTACTTGAGAACAATTTGATCAAAAAATATGGAATCATAAATCATACCCACACCATAACTACTATACTAATTTGTAGTGTTTATGTTTTTTTAAATGTTAGTTTGAATAATCTACAAAATACTGTTGTAGAAAAAAACTTTTATACAAACGGTCCACTTTAGGCCATATGATATTAGCACAATTAAATTCCAGCTTTTTATTACTGTATTCTTTCGTTTTTAACGACTTATGGTTCTGTTCTTGAACTCATTTACATATTGCAAATATAGCCAGCTCATGAGGTTCTCACATCTGATATTTCACAGAGCTGCATTCATTTCCAAAACAGACTTCTCACCCCTCCAGTCCTGACCGGTATATTAATCTCTGAAAGCGTGCTTGAATTTTCTAATGTCATGAGAAAGATAAGCCCTGCTTTTTTCAAAACCACTAGGAAATGTTAATAATTGAGCAAGGAACAAGCTGTCGTGATCTCTGGTCGAGAATCCAGTTTCCCTAATATAGGGATTTATTGCAGTCATGGCCTTCTAAGGCAGCCTGCGCAGCTGCACCGGGCTGAATGTAAATAGAGCCTGAATTTTTTTTTTTTTCAAGAAGGGGATTCATTTGATTTATTTAGAGTGGAAGGAAGTATTTGGTTTGTAATGCTTAAAATTAATCTTCAATATCCGCACGATCTGTACGCCATTTTGGCATGCTGTTATGAAACACTGGGCCTCTGATGTGATAGTATCACGGGGGCCTGCAAGGTTTGCAGGCATTGTTTAAAGAGTAAGACTAGACAGTGGAAGTCTAATTGAATCCAGATAGGACTTTATTATTTGAACGTTTATTATCATTTAGAGGAAGGAGAGGAAGGGCTGATAGGCAACAGGAAAAGGACTTATTAGCTTTAGTTTAAAAACATAATGTACTTTATAAGGCCAGATATTTAACCTCTGAGCAATGAATTGCTACAACTATTTGAAAACATTTTTTCATTCTGATAAACTCCTGCATCGTAATAATAAAATAAAAATGTTGATACCAATTTTAAAGATGTTAATGTCACATATAGCTGATGTATTTTGGTTAGAAACAAAGTTCTAATTATTAATAAGGTTTTATGTTAATATGGATTAATTTAACAGATTATTAAAGGAAAATATTTGTCCAAATGGTTTCAGGAGAAAAAAAAAAAAGACCTCTCATTATGGAGTTCAAAATAGCTTTTGCTTTTTAAGGTTTAATTATGAGTTACTGTGGCTGCTTAGACAGACAGTCTAAGATTTTAGCATTCTGTTCATGTGGGGTTTACTAATATAGCCTGGACCATTGGTGTGCTTTAGGAATAGGACTTGGAAACCACTGATTTAGCACATCAACTGAGAAGTCCTGCCTCATTATACATAAATGAAATACAATTATAGTGTTATTTCTTATAGCTTTAAGAATACAAATATGTCCAAGTCATCGTTTAGGTGACCAGTGCCCACCTATAAGAAATAAAATAGAAATTTAGTTACCTTTTCTTATACATCGTGGTGCTCTATCCGTGACTGGTCCCCCCTCCATGGGCCTAGTTGAGCAAGGGGTGAGGTAAATGGCCACAACCTCATTTCCTGCCACTTGCTGCTCGTCGGAGGTGAGCTAATGCTGTCCCCCCCCTCCCCCGCCACCCTTTGGACTGGTGGGGGTTTTCCCAGTCCCCACTGTTTGAAGGGAAGAATCTCAGCTAAGCCTGTAATAGGATTCCCCATGCCCCTGTAATAAAATGGGTGTCAAACAGGCTTTTCAGAAATTAACCATGTATCTGGGTCTGCAACCGACCTGTTTGGGAAAGCTTTTGACACATTGTGGGCTCATGGGGCAAACTGCTCCACTGCTAAGCTTCCATGAATGAACCACCACTACTCACTACTACTCACTTGGCAAACAAGTCAGTCCCCCACAGCCACTTATCGAGGCTCGAGGAGAGGATCTCCACATCACTGCCCAATACCAAGGAGGGTAAATGTCAGAAAGGAAACTGCCTAGTGGTCCTATCCAGAGACTCTGATACGGGTCTACAGAGGAGCCTGATCAGAGGGTGCCAGATACATGCTTGCATTACGACATGGGACTGTCGGATTGGCTTATGGTGAACCTGTCAATATGCTGGGACTGATGGAGGTTGAGGTGGACTGAAGGGCCAGTATATAGGGTTCGGTTGCACACACATGTTGAAATGTTTTGTTTTTTTTCTTTTATTATTTCTTACTGCTAGCTATAGTCCTCTAGTGAGTTATTTGGGGATTCTGGATAATGTAATAGTGGGACCCCAGTGGTTTTATTTTATCTCCTGATTTCCAATCTACTTATAAGCGTGTTCCTATTTTTCAAGTTTACTATTTATCTTGTTAATGTGCACATAGCCTACATGCTATACATCACTTGCACTGTGCTTTTTTTCTCATGATCTTTTTAATTACAAAATGTGCAGTTTAAGCCTCTGTGCTTTGCGCTCTCATGACCTGTTTATTAAGTTTTATGCTGCACAACAGTGCAGAATGATGGTTTGTATTATCCATGCACAACAAAAATTAAGACTAAAAAAAAATATACTTAAATATGTAGGAATGATTTGGCTCTTTAACGCATTCTTCCTATCCCTGACTTTTGTGATACTTAGGGAGCAGTTACTTAGCAACCAGGGAAGTTTTCTAAATGTGACCACTTTGCCTCTAATCCAGGGAGCAATGATTAGAGGCACACTGCAGCTGCACATTATCTGTAGCTAGTGTAACACCGGTATAGAATCGAGGCAATGCGGAAGGTGGCTGAGGAGGAGGTTGCCTTTGACCCGGCAGATATCCTACTCAACAGAACAGACCTACCCATATCGAGGTATAAGAAAACGGTGTCCCGACACCTCCTAACGGCCGCAAAATTGCTGATCCCAGCATTGTGGCGACAGAAACAGCCGCCGACGCTCCAAGCCTGGCTCCAGAGAGTGGAAGAGATCAGACAAGTGGAAGCCCAAATAGCGGCTGTAAGTAGAAGGCTGGAGAAACACGAAGAGATTTGGAGGACGTGGACATACTACCTGTGCAACCGGGACGAGTCTGGAAACCAACCCGCCGGGTAAGGGGAGGACCTGGGCGCGCTTGCTGCGTGATGGACGGATGCGGCCCGCGGGACCGGGGCCGGGCGTTCCAACCCAGCCTGTTCCTCACCCCCTTCCCTTCTCTCTATCACTAATTTCACTGTGCCTCTCCCTCTCCCCTCTATCTCTTCCTTCATGTACGTACAGCGGACCCTACCTAATAGGGTACATCCGCCTTTTCGATATCTCAATCTATGGCTGACACTCCTCCTTCAGGCGCCTAAAGTACAGGGGGCAAGGTACGCCTCAGACACGAAGTGGGGACTCTATCTCAGGGTGCGTAAATTGGAGGCAAACATACCCTGCATGTACGGGTTAGACTGATACATAACACCCCCTAGGGGCATATGACATAGGACAGACAATAGGAAGAGAGAACAGACGAGTTGATACGGAAGAAGACGGGCTACCCACATGACCCGCACTACACCGGGATACCTGCCACATGCTACAAACAAACACAGGGAAAAGGCAGGGGGAGCCGTGGGATGTAGGACAGAGACACAGAGCCTGAAATATAGGACTGTAACACCTCCTTACCCCCTAGACCTTCCAAAGGAGGCGCAGTAAACCTTAGCGAATTAGACAACTAGGGGTCATGCAAAATGAAGTCCAACCACCAAGGCACGTAAATACCAAGCCGCCTAACCCCTGATGTGTTTGCTTAGATGGGGGTAGCAGCCTGAAGGATGTATTCACTTGAACTTAGGTACCTTAATGTGTTGTTTATATGCTATTCTATTTCTACTTTCTGTACCACTTAATACTTTGAAAAATATTCTAATAAACAAAGATTGACAAAAAAAACACTGGTATAGAATAAGTGGATGGTTACTCTTATTGTTCTCAGGCAAGTTAGTAGTATCTACTAGTGCAGGCTTCGGCACTCCAGATGTTTTGGACTACACCTCCCTTGATGCTTTGCCAGCATTTCGGGTGTAAGAGTATTATGTAGTCCAAAAACATCTGGAGTGCCGAAAGTTGCCTATCCCTGTACTAGTGTTACAAAACTCCAGATGTATTGTTTGCTTTTTTATATATATAAATATGTTGAAAATCAGTTGTGGTTATGCATATTGGCAGTGATATGTTGTCTTTTATGGATTATTTCTCTAGAAAGAAATACTAGCTAAACATCTCCGTTCTAGTAAAAAAAAAAAAATTGTTTTTTTAAATGTATGGTTTTTCTTTTTTTTTCTTTCTATAAAATGTTTACTTTTCATTTGGACTTTATTATGTATTAGGCTTGCATGTCAATGTAACTGAAGGGATTTACCTTTTCCGGTGGCTTTGACAGTCCTGCGGCCTCCCTTACGCTATGAAGGGTTGGGAAAGCTCCGGATATCCACCCACGCAATATCTTTCCAACCAAAAATACATCCTGGTTTCTTAGGCCTTCAGTTACTTGTCAAGGGCTACATTCATATTTAATACAAGTATAATTACATTTTAGGAAACCATAATTGTTAGGAAAAGAATTATGCCTCTTTCCAAAGTCTATAACACATAACAGACATCCAAGTAAATCCGAGGCTACCAGGAAAGAAAATGAACAAACCACAAACCACATCCTTATTCTGCACGGTAACCTAGGGCAAATGGACAAGTATGAAAGGAATAAGCAGATTGTAGAGTGATTGCTGCTAGCAAATATTAAATCCAGACCTAAGAAAAAACCCTGGTGTGGAGAAGTGATTTGACTGCATATTTTCCTTGTCAGCTAATAGCCTTTTGGTACCTTAGCAACTGTCTGTATTAAAATGGAGAAAAAGTGTCCAAATTCTATTGCTTGCTGCGTTTCATGCCCTGCAACAGTGCAAGGGGCCTTGCTAAAATCATTAGTGCTGGAAAAATACTAGCTTACTTCCACATGTGTTTTAATATCCTGCTCTTCCTTTATTCAGAAAACCTTGTAATGGATTGCTGAAAGTAAATGACTTACCAGAGACCTCGGATAACCTCGGGGGAACAGTCTCAGTGGGCAAAGGGGCAGAAACACATAGGTCACTAGGGATACGTAAATAAGTTACTAGAACATTCTCTGAACTTAACCCATAAGGGACCAGCAATGCTATCCGTATTATCCAGAGCTTAAAGGGATCCTTTAAGCACCATTAAAGCATTCTTCTTCCATAGGTCATTCACTGTCTCTCTGCAGTCAGTCTCTCTGTCTGCACAGTATGTTATCGCTTCAGAGTAGGGAAACATGTAGCACTTGTAAGCCTATCCTCACTTAAAGGAACACGCCAAGCACCATAACCACTACAGCATAATGTACTTGCTATGATGCCAGAAGTTCCCTTGCTCCCCCAATATAAATAGTCAAACCATTTTAGAATGTTTTGAATTCTTACCTGGGGTTTTCCAGGCACCACTACCTAGCTTCAACTATAGCTGCCCAGTGGTGATGGGCTAAGCATAGGAGAGCCTCCTAAGCAGGAGCTACCGGCTCTCTGTTGGCTGTAGTGTGGAGTGCCGTCTGTGGATCCCACGCAAGAAAATAAGTTTGGCTACTTGTGTTGGGGGGAGGGTAGTAGGGCACTCTTGGCATCATAACCTCTACAAAGTGAACGTAAGTTCACTTTGAATTCTCATCTTAGAGAATAGGCCCTGTACGTTTATCTTGGAGAATTCTTTTAAAGACCATACGCCAGCACAGAATGTGAATCCTGTTTATACTACCAGGGCAGGGTTGTAGAGAAAGTAGTGCTTGATAAGTAAGGCAGCAGTCGTGGCCATCCCGGTCCACAATAGCTGGTCTGGCAAATGTTAGCCATCACTAAAACGTGCGTTCCAGGCCGGGATAGCTGACATGATAACAGAAAATGCCTTTTGTAAGTGCATGCGGTTGGGGTGTGAAAAGCAGTATCTTTTAAAAAATAGTGTACTTAATCTTCTTGCCACCTTTCCTATAGAAAGATAGAAAACAGACTTTTTTTTTAGACCTTTGCTTTTGTTAATTTCCAAAATGAGTAATGACAATAGTATTAAAAGATGAAAAATATTTAATGGGGTCTGTGTCTTTTATATAAATGTACTTCAAGAAAGCTGCTCCAAGTTTCTGTTATTGTTTTTGTTAAAACCCTCTCAGATAAGTGTAAGTGATATTGAAATGAGCATACTATAGATCTGTGTATATATCTCTGAACGAGTTAAATATCCGCCCATTTAGTGTCTGCGCTTGCTGCCTAATCTAGCAGAATTCTGGACCTTAGAGATCACATGCGATTTTGTTAATAGTGACTTTTTAAATAGGCTGGCATACCCACATACATACTTCTTTGGCTCTGGTTCTGCTGTGAGATGTCATGCAGATTTGTGTGGTCAGGTTTCAGCAGAGAGGCATTGTTGGAGGCTGATTTTGAAAACAGGATAATACATGCTTCTATTCCTGTTTCTGCTTTTTATTATCGCTCAGTGTAACAAATATTTCCAACTACATGATGACCCCCGGAACAGACTGTGCACGCACATTCTACTCCAATGACTTCAGGGTTTGTTTGGAAAGCTTTGATCACTCATTCCCTGATTTGGAAAGAGGAAGCTGGATTTTTGGAAACACAAATAGATCAGACTTTCTGCTTTTAGAAGAGCTTAAAAAAATGCAAAGCATAAAGAGAACATACTTCTTTGAGATAGTGTCTGCTTTTTTCCCAGACATTTACATGGTTGCACTGTTTGTGTGTTTTGTTGTGTGTTTTATACCTAATGACAATTGGCCACATTTTAAAAGCTATCCCGGCCTGGAACGCACGTTTTAGTGATGGCTAACATTTGCCAGACCAGCTATTGTGGACCGGGATGGCCACGACTGCTGCCTTAAAAATAGTGTTTTCCTTGCCTTACTTCCTCGCCGCGACCTTGTTGGCATATCAGGTGATGATCTCAGCCAATCCAATGCCTCCCAAGAAGGAGACATAGGGTGCCTAGTGCGCAAGTGTAGAAAATGAGTAATTTGATCTCTATGTTATGGTAGAGGAAGCTCCATTTTACTAGTGTCACGAAGACAGCCACTGGAGATGTGTTAACCCTGCAAAAAATTACCAGGGTGCAACCGGGTCTGAGCTTGGCCAATCCCCACAATGTGATTTGCAAAAATGTAATGATGGTCCAGGCACTCAAGTTCAATCCAGTGGGCAGATTTATTGGAGCAGAATCAAAAACAACGTTTCAGACCACAACGTTGTGGTGCCTGGACCATCATTACTTTTTTGCAAACCCTGCACTGAAAGCATTGCTGTTCTTGTAAAACTGCGTAGTTTTCTATTGCAAGGTTAAGAACACAAAGGCCACTTAATTGAGATGAAAACCGCAATTTCACTTCTCCACCTTTTTTTTTCTCATTCGACTTTTCTTTTCCCTACTTATTCTTCAATTCTTGGAATTGCTATGATGTTTTGATACATGTTGCAATGTATACAATAAAAATGATGCATCAAATTAAGAAGTATAGTTGCATTCCAGCAATCGTAAGGAAATCTGCTATGGTTTAATTGTAAATCCAGTACATATTAATATGAAGAGAAACCAGTAACAACACTGCTTCTCTAAAACCAAAACAAACCACCATACTCCTAACAGATTCTAACCATTTTAAAAGTTACCCCTAACCCAGAGGTTCCCTGCAAGAGTTAAAGGAGGTGTTTTAGGATAAGTGTGACCGTTGCGAAAACCCAAACAATGATAATCCATTATACAGTGTAATGGAATATGTCTCTATGTTACTAATGGAGCTATAATAATTTTAAACTCCACAGACACTCTATCAGATACGTAGCATTGAGGAATGAATTTTTACAATTGACCCTAATATGAAAGTGATTAAAGTTTCCTATTCTTGACATGAGTGCATTGTGATGCCTGTGTTTTCATGTAACTTGAGTGGTGCTGGTGCTTTTAATAATTTGCATTTGTCTAGTAGATAAGATGACCTAGCTAATGTCACAGCTTGTCTTCAATTGCCATTGGGCATCTTCATATAATTAGCGTAAAAATGTGATCCGCAGTAACAGTGGAGAAGAGATTTCCAGCTATTTCCTGTGCCTGCAGCCTCATGATCTCTGTGTCCTTTCCAGCTGGTCTCCTGGAATGTTTTCATTGATATTGTACCGTATCCTGTTCATTATGAATGTGCCACATTACAGGAAGTCTGAATTGCAAATATTTGTGATTTTGTTACAGAGCCTGGGGATTAAAGGCAGGTGTTCATGCATGCTCTTTATTTTATTTTTTTTGTGTAGAGACACCAGATGCTATTTACTGAATTTCTTTTTCTAGTCAGTTACAGAATATCAGATCTCATTAACCTCATTTGTAGAAATGGCCTCGTAATTTTAACAGTTACTGTAATCAGTTTTCAGACATCTTAAAGGAAGTCTCAATCTGTGTACATTTTAGAGATAACACATTCAAATATGAAACTTCTATTTATTTGCAGCAAATCCTGAACTTTGATTCTCCTTCAGTTATGTTCTCATTAACACGAAATAGTTGAGAGATCTCTGCTTATCCAATCACCCAAAAGGTTAAAGGGACACTATAATCACCAGAACAACTACTGCTTAATGTAGTGGTTCTGGTGTGCATAGTCAGTCCTTGCAGGCATTTTAATGTAGACACTGCCTTTTTAGAGAACAGACGTTGTTTGCATTGCTGCCTAGTAACAACTTTAGTGGCAGTCACTCAGAAGGCCATTAGAGGTGTAGCACTGATGTTCAGGGTCTCCATGTTCTGCATGTAGGCACTGAGCTTTCCCCATGGAGATGCATTAAGTCAATGCATCTCTATGAGGAGATGCTAACTTCTGCAACACAGCATTTTTGCCGTGTAAGCTTTTCCTTTGGGAAAACATTGGATTGGCTGAGATCATCAAGTTTGATGTCTGCCAAAGGGGCAGAGCCAGCCATGACCGGACCCACACGGCGCTGGAAAAAGGTGAATAAAACTGCTATTTAACCAGAGGTTAGGATCACCCCGGGGGCTAATCTGCTATTTCGAGCTATAGTGTCAAGAATACACACTTACTCCATAAGTCATTAAAGCTTATCTCTAAATTTTGTAAAACGGGTCACACGGGTCTGAATAAATTTACCTTAGTTTGTTTCATGCCATACCTTTGTCATCAACAGGGTGAATGCTATAGGTTTCACATCACTAATGTTATCAGATGTGTATACACATTATTGATATTTTCATTACTTAACCCCTTAAGGACCAAACTTCTGGAATAAAAGGGAATCATGACATGTCACACATGTCATGTGTCCTTAAGGGGTTAAAGGGACACTATAGGCATCCATATGGCTTCATTGAAGTGGTCTGGGTGTAGTCTACTTGTCCCCTTAACCCTGTAATGTAAAACAACAACTTCTAGTTGCTGTCTTCCAGACTAGAGGATTCACATAGAGTGTAACTTCGTGAAACGACACTGGATATCCTTCCACTTTGCATGATGACTTCGTCACTGAAATCACACACAGAGGCAGAGGGACACTATAGTGCTACACTATGCTATTGTTTGTATTTCTAACACTATAGTGTTCCTTTATGAAAAGAAAAAAATATTTTTTTTAATTGTATTAGTATTAGTATTCTTTTTTTATTTTTATTTTTTATATTTCAGACGTGTACCTGGCTTGTATAGTTATACTAATCCATCTATGTTTCAGGCCTTGGTACTCTTGTCATCATAAATATCTCAGTTTATCCTATTAAACTGCCTGTGACCTCCTCCCCCCCACCCGAATCCCTGATTTTATTGTATATTCTTATTTATTAAATTTGCTTTACCCTTTTACCTTTGGAGAGAGAGAGAGACACTTATGCCCAGTGTATTTTCCTTATTTTATTATTCTGTTTTCTCTGTCCATTTAGGGGTTCAGATCTTTACATTCTTTTCTTTTCCTCCCCTTCTTTTCTGGCCCTTGTCTCGCTGATTCTGGACATTAGCTATACCTGATTTAATTATTGCGTGCTAGGTTCAGAAGAGAGGAGAGTAGTGTTGATGATATTTATTAGGTTATCATTTCCATTTTGCAAATCCATGTATCCCAGTCTTCTATTTGAGTATATCTGTTTCTCTGTTTCCTATGTTCACCAGGATACCCCTTTCCATTTTTGCTTGTGTTATTAATTCTTGGATGCGTGGAATTATCCCTGTTTTCCAATTTTGTGCTAAAAGTAGTTTAGCTGCTGAAATTATATGTAGAATTATCATTAATATTTTTTTTTTTCATTTTTGGCCAGTACAAGTTTTGCAGAACCACTTCTGGCTTAAAAACTAATTTTATTTCCGTTTTTTGATATATTATATTGGTCACATCTTTCCAAAATGTAGTTATGGGTGTGCACTGCCACCAACTGTGGAATAAATTGCCTTCTTTAATATTACATTTCCAGCATCTGGACTACAATTCTCCCACACTCCCAGACTCTACCGTAAAGGAGGCGGTGTAGGCATCCTTCTCTCCCCTCAATGTACCGTATATACTCGAGTATAAGACGAGTTTTTCAGCACATTTTTTGTGCTGAAAAACACTCACTCGTCTTATACTCGAGTCAGTTGTCTGTAATATGGCAATTTTCATTGCCATAATACAGACAAGGACCGGGGGCTGTCAGGAAGCTGTAACTTACCTTCACCGCAGCTCCTGTCAGCTCCCTTCTCTCTCCTCCGTCCGTGCAGCTCCCAGGTCAGCTCCCTCTGCAACTCAACGCTCCGCGCGGCCGCGAGAGTTGCCTTTCTGTTGATCTTTCTGCTGCCTTTGACACTGTTGATCATCAACAGCTTCTTCGCATTATCTGTAAGTTTGGTCCATGGGATACTGCTCTCTCCTGGTGCTCCTCCTACCTCTCCCAGCACTCTTTCAGTGTTTCTTTCTCTGACTCTTCCCTCCAACCACTCTCTGTTGGCGTCCCCCAAGGTTCTGTACTTGGTACTGTTCTCTATCCATACTGCCTCCCTTGGTAAACTCATCAGCTCCTTTGGCTTCCATTATCATTTCTATGCGGATGACATGCAAATCTACCTGTCCTCTCCTGATCTCTCTCAGCCCATCTTGACTCGTGTCTCTGACTGCCTCTCTGCGATTTCCATCTGGATGGCTGCTCACTTCCTTAAACTCAACCTGTCCTAAACAGAACTTCTAGTCTTTCCTCCCTCAAGTGTTGCTACTCCCTTGTCTGTCTCCCTCTAAGTCAACGGCGCTACCATCACCTCTACCTCGCAGGCTCGCTGCCTGGGTGTTCTTTTTTACTCCAACCTCTCCTTCACCCCTCATGTCCAATCAATTGCCAAATCCTGTCGCTTCCATCTCAAAAACATAGCGCGCATCCGCCCCTATTTAACATAATGCTGCTCCAACCTACCTATCCTCCCTAATACACAAATATGTCCCGTTGAGGCCCCTGTGCTCTGCCAAAGAACTACGTCTATCCTCTGTCCGTACTCCCACCTCTGATGCTCGCCTCCAAGATTTCTCCAGGGCTGCACCTCTTCTGTGGAACTCCCTTCCCTTCTCCGTAAGACTTTCACCCAGTCTCCACTCATTCAAAAAATCATTGAAAACTCACTTCTTCAAGACAGCATAGCAACTAAACTGTTAGCAGGTTTTTATCCCCCACCCCCATGACTCCTCTCCTGCAACTGTCAAAAATTACCTAGTAAGCCCTAAGTGAATGCTTTTGTAACAACTCACTTCGTACCCATACTTTTACCCTTTGTGTCACTATACCTACTATCTCTAGAATGTAAGCTCATTGAGCAGGGCCCTCCATCCCCTCTGTTCATGTGCGTCCAATTGTCTGGTTACAATTACATGTGTGTTAGTCCACCCATTGTACAGCGCTGCAGAATCTGATGGCATTATATAAATAATAAAATAATAATCTGTCTGATGACTCTGGGAAATTTTCTTTAAACATTTCGGTGTTCGGTACCATCTATTCAAGAGTTTAGATTGGGTGTCCGTAAGATTTAAGCAGTGTACTTATTTATTTAGTTTATTTAGAGAGCTTGTCCACTGTTTTTCTTCTATATGTACTTGTAGTTCTTTTTCCCATAACTTTATCTCATTTTGGCATTAGGTTTCTATAGTTCTTTAATTTGAGTAGATGTTTGAGGATTGTAATTTCTCCCCCTCATTTTGAAGGAGATATTCTGCTAAAAAGCCCTTAATTCGGAGATAGTTAAAAGTGTCTTTGGGGGGAATGTTGAGTTCCTCCATCATTTGATTGAAAGTTTTAATTTTATGTTCTGCTTGTATATTTTTAAATTCCCTTATCCCCCCAGTCTTACAAGTGTTTACTTTTATGTTGTCAAACATATCTGAAATACTAGAAAAAGGGAGCACATCTATTATTCTATTTCTGAATCCTATGCTGCTTGTGAATTGTGAGATTAGTATTCTTCATATAGTTACTCCATTAGTCAAAGGTCCACAAATTGGGAACCGAAGGGAACAGTTGTGAACTAGAATTATACCATTTCACAAAGCTATGGAATATGTTTTTACAGAAAATATCTACAACAACAAAGTATTTGTAAGCGTTGTGCCTATAATTTTTAGCCACGTATGATACCTATACTTCTCTTTGGATGGACAAATATATTACTAGAGAGGTTTAC
The DNA here is from genome assembly GCF_036172605.1 of Pelobates fuscus. Lineage (NCBI taxonomy): Eukaryota > Metazoa > Chordata > Amphibia > Anura > Pelobatidae > Pelobates > Pelobates fuscus. The sequence goes on from NC_086322.1 coordinate 148,606,014, forward strand.
ATGGAGACTTAAAGTATGTGTGTAGAGCCTTGTGGAGAAAAGGTACTCTATGTTGCTACAGTCATTGCCTGGCTATGAAGTCTGAGAAACGTAGTCTAACAAGATTTAGTAGATTAAGGATTTAGTAGGTTAATGGCGCTTCCTCTGCACTGAGTAAAATTTGGTCATATGATTCGAAAGCACATAGAAAAGCAATGAATATAATGGAGCTTTGGATTGCACAACCGCCAGAAGTAAAACAGTTATTTTATTATTTTATGGCAAATGGGTGGGGTGGGGCTCTTAATATAACAGGAACAGGGGCAGTATAGCGTTGGTAATACAGATTTGTATTCCTGACTTTATGTGCCAGCCCATAGGGACTGGAAGATACCCACCAAGCAATTGATGGGCGATATATATTGAAGGGACACTATAGTCACCAGAACAACTACAGCTTATTGAATTTGTTCTGGTGAGTGGAATAATTACCTTCAGGCTTTTTGCTGTAAACACTGTCCTTTTAGAGAAAATACAGTGTTTAGATTACAGCCTAGTGATAACTTCACTGGCCACTCCTCAGATAGCTGTTAGAGATCCTTCCTGGGTCATGGCTGCCTAAAATGCATCCAGACATTCAGTGTCTCCACCCTCTGCATGCAGACACAGAACTTTCCTCATAGAGATTCATTGTTTTAATTCATCTCTATGAGGAGATGCTGATTGGCCAGGACTGTATTTGAATTGTACTGGCTCTGCCCCTGATCTGCCTCTTTGTCAATCTCAGCCGATCCTATGGGGAAGCATTTTGATTGGATCAGGCTACCACTTCTGATGATGTCAGCAGGCAGTGGGCAGGTCTAAAGGAAACGGGGACAAAGCCAGCAGCTCCAGACTTGAATACAAGTAAGATTTTACTATATTTAGGGAGGCATGAGGGATCCAGGGGGGCTATATGGTGGTTTTAAGCCTATAGGGTCAGGTATACATGTTTGTGTTCCTGACCCTATAGTGCTCCTTTAAATATGGAAAGTTCTAAAGTGTATCAGCAGTCAAAACATGTATGCTGTAATAGATTGAAATAAACAGCTGAGCTAATGACTTAATTTTTCATAAAAATCAATACAGATCTAACATTTCAACATTGACAGGGGAACTGTCACGTCTCTGGAACTTACACCAATGGTAATCGCCCATAACTTCTGTTAACCTATTATTATAATTTTTTTTAATGAGATGCAAAGATTTAATTTATATTAAAGATTTAGCAGATTTAATCAAAAGCCAGTTCAAGTAAGGCAAATTCTTTACGCTGAAATGAGAGAGCAGAGTCGAAACAGAGGATTAATCCACGAAATGGACTTCTAAAATCAATGCCATCAATTCGTATTAAGTCATATATTAAAGTATTGATGGGACATCATATCTAGCCTCCCACCCCGTAGAGTGCAACCCTTTATAATATACTCAAGTAAGTCAAAATGTACTTGCCCTTCTCTTCAATAAACTTACCTAAAGAGGCGACAAACTAGGGGGGGAAGAAAATAAAGGGTGGGAAAATACTCGCCTCCTGTCATTAATAAAATTAAGATTATAGGTACACTAAAGCTAGCATAATCTACAATTTTATAACATGACAGGAGGCTTCGTATTTTGCTGTTTTAACGCTCCCCAAGTAGGATTAAGGAAGCTTGTACCGCTGGACGAAAGTAGAAATCGCGAAACGTCTCTTCCCGGGACCTGTCTGCCGATTGAAGAATGTCCCGAAGAGATGCTCCAGCGTTGAACGCTCCTGATGCCGCTGCACCTCTGAAGGAGTGGGCTCTGAAGGAGGCTTCTATCCCTGCCAGGAAAGTAACCATCTATCCCAACGGGCCAGAGTCATGGTTGACACTGGGTTATGTGGTCGAACGTATGAGACCAATAGCTGACTGGAGGAAGATGAACGAAGAGTGGAGGTGAGCGATAGATAGCGAGAGAGAACCGAGACTATACACAATTTTGGATGGTTAGGGAAATAAGGATATAATATAGTAGAGGTGTTTGATTTTGTCCGTCTGGATATGATAAAAGTGACACCTTCTGTGATGGCGTCATGGTTGAATGCCCGAACATCAGACACTCAGCGGAAAGAAACTAAGTAAAGTAACAGGGTGAACCTTGCTGAGAGTTGGCGAAGAGAAAGGTCTTCGTTGCTCGGCCAAGCTTATAGGAACGGATCATGATGTTAACATCCCATAGGTGTGAGTACTTCGGTGCTGGAAGGCGAGTCAGTTTAACACCCCGTAAAAGTCTACAGACCAACGGGTCCTGGCCAACTGGTTCCATGAGCCCAAGAATTCCTGAGGAGTTCCTTAGATCTCTGCGATAAACGTCTGAAGTTCCAGGCTTCCCGGGAAGAGTCCAAGCCACTAATTGGAGGTGGTATTGTTATACTAACGGATGAGGTAGCCCCTGAGGGTCCTCCAGGAGATTGGGCAATGACGGTAGAAGGAGAGTATGTCGGCAGGAGAGGTCTAGAAGGTCTGGAAACCATACTTGGCCCTGCCAGAGTGGGGAGAAGTACAAGCGTGACTAGTTGTCTGCGAATCTGGAGAAGGACTCTCGGGATCATTGCAAATGGAGGGAAGGCACAGGCCCCCGTCATCGTCCATCTCTGTAGGAAGGCATTCAATGCCAAGTACTCTGGGTCTGGTAGCCAGCTCAAGAACTGTGGGATTGAAAGTTCGTTTGGGAGGCGAACAGGTCCAGCACAAATGGGCCCCTGTGTTTTGAAATGTGAAGGAAAACTGATCTGTGAAGGCGCCAATTGCTGTCGTCTCTCCAATGTTGGGAGAACCAATCCACTGTGATGTTCGTCTCTCCCGGAAGGTATTCCACTCGAAGCGTGATGTTGTGTTGAAAACAGACATAGTAGATGTCTTTCGTAACTTCTGAAAGTGAGCGAGACCTGGCCAGTCCCCATCTGCTGATGTATTGGACGGCTGAGATATTGTCCATTCAAATGAGAATGCAGCCGTCCGAGAGGTAAATGGCCAGACTGCGGATTACGAAGGAGCCTGCGAATAATTCCAGACAATTGATGTGGAATGAGTGTTCTGCGGTTGTCCAGGGTCCCCCAGTGGAGGTCGTATGACAGGTTGTACCCTAGCCTCGAAGGCTCGTGTCTGATCTTACTACAAAGTCCGGAGTGGGGTCGAAATTGGTTTGCCATTCCAAGCAGACATGTGGAGGAGCCACCAAAGGAGTTCCTCCCTTACTTCGGTGGTAGTCGGGACCCCCTGGTCGTACGACGAGTGGGCTCGGAGAAATTGAGCTTTCAGGCGTTGCATGGCCCGATAGTGTAGGGGGCCCGGGTAGATTGCTTGGATGGGAGCGGAAAGGAGGCCCACGATCCAAGCTAAACCTCTGAGAGGTATATCCACCTGTCGAAGAGTCTTACGTAGTTCTTTCCGGATCGCTGATAGTTTGTATTGAGGCAAGCGGAGAACACAGGTCGAAGAGTCGATCACGAAGCCGAGGAACTGGACCATTTGGGATGGGGAAAGTGACGGCTTCTCCTGGTTGATAATGAACCCTAAAAAAAATTCGAGCAATGAGGATGTGTAGTTCGTCTGAAATCGCAGTGTGGATATGTCTTCGCAAAGTAGTTAGAGATCGTCAAGGTAGATTAGGCAGCGTATGCTCCTGGCTCTAAGATGTGCAGTAACCTGCTTGAGCAGTTTGGTGAAGCACCCCAGTGCGGAACTGAGGACAAATGGTAGGCAGGTGAACTGGAAGGTCTGGTGGTTCCAAAGGAAGCAGAGGAAGCGTCGATCGGCTGGGTGTACTGACACAGAGAGGTATGCGTCCTTGAGGTCGAGTCGGGTGAACCAATCGCCTGGCCGAAGTATGTCTCGGAGGAGATGTATGCCTTCCATTTTGAAATGCTTGTACACCACAAAGGTATTCAGATGGCAGAGGTTGATGACCGGGCAGAGTTCCCCTAACTTCTTCTGGATCAGGAAGATAGAACTGAGAAAGCCCTCATCGTTTTGGGCGAGTTGGATTGCTCCTTTTGTGAGTAGGGATCGTAGTTCTGAATCGAGCAGAAAAGTGTGTGACAGCTCTGTTTCCTCTTCCCCTATCCGACCTTTGGGTGTAAGTTCGGGAAGAATGGTGATGTGTGGGATCGCTGCCGTTGGCATGTGGCCCAGAAACGGCTGGCTGCACGACCCCTTGTACAGCCCTGCCAAAAACCCGAGAGGGTTGTTGATGAAACACTCTTTTTATGAGTGGCTGTACCTTGATCAGTGTGGCGTATAGATTTACATGTTTGTGTAATTCTTTAATGTATAGGGTTCTCCAAATAGCAGACCCTTGGCTTTGGGGCCTAATTCTTTGGCTCCCAAGTCGGACAGTTTGGTGTCCATGTGCAGCAGCACTGCTTTCCTACGCTCTGTACAGAGGGATGTATTTGCATTGCCCAGCAGGCATATGGAGCGTAGTGCCCATTCTCCGAATACAGATGGGTCCAATGGTCCCTCTAGAGAGGGCGTCATCAGCCAATAAAATAATTTTTGCAATGATAACTATCATTTTGCCCTGGGTGAGGCGTAAGCTGCGTTCAATGTCCTTTTTAGGGTCACGGCCAGTTCTGGCTAGGTATGTGTAAAGCAGCGTGTCAATTCTGGGGTCATAGCGACCTTGTCCGGTAGGGTAGGCCGTGGACATTCTGCTTAGGCGTTTGCGGACCTCCTGATCCCGGGGTCTCATAATCCAGAAGGAACCGTATGCTCTAGTGTGGGGTCACCAATAGTATATTGAGGAAAAGGTGCTCCCCTGAAGGATGTCTCAGGCCAGTCCCTTACATCATCCGACGAGTGGACGGCTTGCCTTTTATTTAGAATGGCTAAGGGAATGTAGGGCAAAAGCGTCTTCCTCCTCTTCCAGCAGAGTAGGCTGGACAGAGTGTTTCTCTCTAGTGTCCGCCTGTCTGGGGCATTCACCCTTGCATTTCTGGCCCATCCCCTTTCCAATAGCATTTATGGGATTCTGAGAGATTCCGTCTTGAGGAATCGGAATCCTCTGATTCTTTGGCAGAAAGCGGGGATCATAGATTTTGTGCTCCTTGGGCTCTAAGGGCAGCACCCGAGCCAGGGCCTTTTCAAGTGAAGCGGCGACAGCCGCGTTTACGAGAGCTTGGAGATTTTTAGCCTGGTATGTGGCCTCCATAGTAATAGTATTGGCACCTGTGGGGTAGAACAGGCCGGTAATAGAATGTACATCCAGGCCGTATTATATATATATATATATATAGAATAATATATTTTAAATCCAAAGTGCAAGCTTAAGCTGGGGTTCATCCAGCATAAATAACCTCCGGGTGTGTATGTATATAGTTGTTTATACCCGTGAAGAGCTATGGTGGCACAGACAAAGCGGGCCAATCATGGGCTGTATATCATAACAGCAATCATAAATAATACTTAGGGGTTTACCCTTTATAAATTCACAGTGGAATGTGATTAATATAATAGGCTGATAAATATCATATGCGATGAGGGTGAGATACCCCAATGCAACTATAGATAGGAATTGGGTGTTGTGCTCACCCCATCAATAACAGTTTTGATAGTAGTTTTAAATTAATTCAATGGCATAAAAAAAAATGTGTATGCAGTATCTTCAAATCACCACCAGGGGAGTCAGCACAGCACAACAATGACAGTAATAGGCAATACAGTATATAGATCCCCTTAGGTGAGGAAGGAGTGGAACCCACTTAGGAAGTGTGGGATCCACTGGTCGGCATAAATAGTGTCCGAAATGCAATAGGGAATAGTTAGTAGAATCTTATAATTTATAATTGGTGCCGCGACGAGGAGCGGTACACCAAGATGGCCGCCGCACGGCCAGTATGAGCGCAGGTCGCGGCTCCAAGAAAATGGCCGCCGCAACCTTGCGCATGCGCAGGAGAGGATCAAATGGTCGTTTGGATCTCGCGTCAGTGCGCGAGGTCCAAGATGGCCGCCGTGCGCACTAAGGGTCGTCGGAGGCGTACTCCACGGCCCAGAAAGCCCGGGAAACACGGGGCAGAGACGGCTGACCGCAACCCGGGCTAAATGAGGCAAAAGAAAGTAAAGTAAAAAACAGAGAATAAAATAATAAAGAATAAAACGATTTAAAAAGGTATATATTAAGTAGCAGGAGATATAGGAAAATAAGCTGAAGAGAAATTTTTTACAATTTTTCAATTAAAATAGTTAAATCCCAGCAGACATATGCCACAATAATAATATCAAAAGGATGTGAGAAACAGATAAAATAAATATATGAATAAACCACAGAAACCCACAGAGAGTAGGAGACAGTGGCACTCTGACCTGTACTGGTGTGAAGCAGCAAAGAAAGAGGAAGTGACATCACTGGGAGGGAGTCTTATACCCTGTTACTTTTTTCTGATTGGTTATCCTGTTACTATGTTAAAAAGTGCTGCTGTGAAGCTTAAGTAAAGAAAGACTTAAGCAAAATACGAAGCCTCCTGTCATGTTATAAAATTAGTAGTATAGTTTAATGTCTCCTCTGCTCTTCGTGTTTTCTCTATGCTGACTGCCAGGTGCAAAGGACAGAGCGTATGCCAGTGCTTGACAAGACTCCACGATGAAAATGCTTCATTGTAGGTTAAAGAGGTGTTGATTTTTACTTTTAAGGGTCACTTCATCCACCATAACCACTTCAGTGATTTGAAATGGTCATAGTGGTAGGAGTCAGTATGTGCAGTGTTTCTGCTTGAAACATTGCACACACAGAGATATTGTTAATTGTGTCCTGGGGCTAGTTGCACCCCTATCAGACATTACCCCAGCAGCTTAGAACTCTTTTCCGGGCTTACTAATGTTAATTGTGTGCATAAATTATAATTGTTATTAATGCGCACTGCATGCTGACAACATATGTATATATATTTCCCTTGCAGGCATTCTGCCTGCAAGGGGAAGCTATCTCTACCCTCCCACATTGCACATCCTCCGTGCGCATTGGTCTTGGCCCCTCATCTCCCCCTTCCCATTTATTGTCTGCCCAGAGCATGTGCATTCACTCTGAGCCGGCAATATGGCCCAGTCCCAGACATTTCTCTGAGAAGCCTGTGATTGAACCACATACGGCCCCAGTGATGTTGGAGGGAGGATTGAAAGAGCAGCGCAGGAAACTTCCCTTGGCGCTTGGGAATAAATAAACATAATATTAAAGATCATAGGAAGTGTCAATTCCCCTTTAAGTAGTTAATAACCAAATATAGGTAGCTCTTATGCCCAATAAGCTGCAATCCGGTGTTAACATGATAATTGTCTTTTTACCTGTTAAAAAAAAAGTCATACAAAGTGTCCTCTGGGGGAAAAACTTTTGACAAACCTACTAAAATGAATGATGAATTTACTGAAGTGACCAATATAACTAGAACCTCCTGACTACCAACTTTTAGCAGATAGACTGTAAGCTTGTTTGAGCAGGGTCCTCTTCAACCTATTGTTCCTGTAAGTTTTCTTGTAATTGTCCTATTTATAGTTAAATCCCCCCTCTCATAATATTGTAAAGCGCTACGGAATCTGTTGGTGCTATATAAATGGCAATGATAATAATAATAATATGCCAAGTTACATTTACCTTTACCTGGTAAGATTGGTTGCCACCTAGTGGTCATGAATAGAACTGTCCCTCCCTGTGTTTTTAAGTTATTTTATCTTATTTTAAGATGTCAAAATAATAGATAATTGTAGTCTTGTTATGGTTTTTGTTTTTCCATGGGACTAACACCATTTTTTAACTACAATCTTTCATAAAATCTTTCTATTATCAGACTTATTTTAGTAAATTTCATACATCCCTTGCATTGTCTAATCACAGTTGATGATGAATTGTGGAGAAAGCTCTGCTCCGGCTCCGAACACAACTGCTGCTGCAGTGCCACCCTCTCATGAAGTCGGATCCTTCCGCACCTGGAATCCGTACAGGCTGCGTTTAAAAAAAAAAAAAAAAAAATGTTGTAGTGTTTATTATTTTCTCTATCTGTCCTGGTTCAGATGGGAAATATTTAACCTTTATAGCTGTAATTTTCTTTCTTTTTATGTAAATATATTTTTATTGAAGAAACCTTTCAATAATGTACAGTAAAAACAGTGTGGGTCACGCAGGACCTAAACCTCAGGTGCCAATAAATGGAGACACGCAGGTCTCTCGTGACATCAAATAAAAGCAGTTACATGCATGTAGACATACATTAATTTAGACATGAAAGAAGAAATGCCAACGTATTGCACTGTTGTATTTCTCTCCTAGATCGTATGTATTTATTCCAGTTATAGTATTTTTCGATTGTATTTTATATTTTACACACTTTTTGGTGTTTTTTTTTTTTTTGTTTTTTTTTTATTCACTCCTTTTATATTTTATTGTATTACTTTGTGTTTATCAGTATTTGGGGTGTTAAGTGACAAACTTTTAGGAGATTCTTTTGTTTTTATAGTGATACTCTTTTGCTTGTGCACAACAAACATCACATTGCCCACAGTGCTGTACATTGAGTAAAAAATATGCTATCACAGGGTTCGACAAATCCCAGGTGCCAGATTGCCATGGCAACTAGGAATTTTGTCCTGACACTTGGGTATTTGCCAGCCCGTTCGTCCGGCCAGTTGAGGGAAAATTGAGCCGGTAGGAAGCTTTTTACTCTTCTTGCTCTGCTTCCTTTTGCACCCTGCTGTGATGCCCGGAACCGGGATATGACGTCACCTTGTCTAGGCATCACTAAAAAGTGTGCGAGTAAGGAGCAGAAGAAGAGATAGGTGATTACAGGATGACAGCAGCTACATTGGATGCCAGGGAAAGGATCCACTCCAGCTCTCCCGAAGGTAGAATTAAAAAATAAAAAATGTGTGTGTGTGTCAGATCAGTGTGACTGCCCTCGGGACCTGTTTTGTCACCATATTTGTGGGTCATGGCTCAAAGATCCAAGCGAAAGTGTTCCAAAGTAGTCTGCTCCGAGTCGAAGTAGGGTGATGCTGGCAGTGACGGCACAATCTTAGATCTACAGGCCTTGTGCTGCGCCCTGACCTGGACACTCAGAAAGTGCCAATAGTGATCCATTCTGTGTGCCATTCAGGGTTTGGGTTGGGGAATCAGGTCTTTTTGAGTGCCCCATAATGATGTGCTGGCCCCTATTTGAGACTTTTTATGTCTATATTAAGCAGAGCTCCTGGCTCAGGCAGTCATCCCAGTCGGAGATCAAGCCACAATCTCCACTATAATTCCTTTTCCACTCAGCGTCTTACATTGTGCTGGCTGAATGTAGTATTATTTAAAATATGCACATAGCATTATACTAGCTACACATTGTAACATACATGCTGGAAAATATCTTTATTACACTCTTCTCAGTGTGAGAGGTTGTTTCTGTCGCAGTGAACTATATATATTCATGGCAGTTGCCAGAAATCTGACATTCTTGTTCCATACATCCGCTAAAATCCATTCTGGATCCCAAACCAAGGATTAACAACCAGTGGTGCAGTTATAAACGTTAGGAATTTATTCACGAAACAGTGACTTGTAGTGAATGTTTCTATAGGTTAAAACAGCCAGGTTGGTAAAATTCTGCCGAATTAACTATTCTTTCCAAATTGGTTAAATTTGGTTAATTATGTCAGCAATTCACCAGAATTAAGTTTGTTGAATAAACTGCTATACAATCTCATGTCAGTAACTGATCAGTATTATCTTTGACTTTTGAATGATATTGCATGACAGTTGTCAAAAATAAAACATGTCAGGATCAAGTGAAGATAATTTCCCCCTCATTGAACAAGTGAAAATTGTCCTTCTGTCCTCAACTGTCAATTGTCACTCTTTGAACTCAATTGTCACTGTCACTAGTCTAAACTAGGGGTTTAATTTTTCAAGTGGAACCCTTTTGACATAGTATATCAACAAAATGTTTTTATTTTTATTTTTATTTTTATGTGCCGTTGTGTGTCAAGGTGTGTGTATCTGTGCTTGTATGTGCCAGTTGTATATCTGACACACAGATACACACACACACACTGGCACACAGATATGTATCTGTATGTGTGTGTCTGTGTGTCAAAGTGTGTGTATCTGTGTGTGTCAAAGTGTGTGTATCTGTGTTTGTGTGTCTGTATGTGTGTGTATCAAGGTGTATGTGTCTGTGTTTGTATGTACCAGTGTGTATGAATCTGACACACAGATACACACACTGGCAGATAGTGGCACACACTGACACAGATACACATCATGACACACAGTGTGTATCTGTGTGTCAAGGTGTGTGTATCAATGTTTCAAAGTGTGTGTATCTGTGTTTGTATGTGTCTGTGTATCAAGGTGTGTGTATCTGTGTTTGTATGTGTCAGTGTGTATGAATCTGACACATAGATACACACACTGGCAGATAGTAGCACACAGATACACACACCTTGACACACTGTGTGTATGTGTGTGTGTGTGTGTGTGTGTGTGTGTGTATACGTTTGCATCTGTGTGTCAAGGTGTGTATATGTGTATATCTGTGTTTGTATGCACCAGTGTGTGTGTATATGTATCTGACACACAGATATTTACACACTGACACACACCTTTACACAAACTCAGATATACACTGACACACACATTTTGACTCACAAATACACACACACTCAGATACACACAGTTACATACACACACTTGCACCCACAGATACACACACACACACACACACACACAGGCACATACAAACACACTGATACATACTGGCACATACACACACACACACTGACACACACACACACTCTTTGACAGACACACATACACCCTCACTGACAAACACACACTCTTTGACAGACACACATACACCCTCACTGACAAACACACACTCTTTGACAGACACACATACTCTTTTACAGACACACATACAAACGCATACACTCTCATTGACAAGAACAGGTACATTCCCACTGACAACCCCATACACTCACACACTCACTGACAAACACACATTCACTCTCACTGACAAACACACAAACACATACAAACTCCCTAACAGACACACATACAATGTATTTATTTTTTAACATTTTACTCCACCCAGCCCCCCTACCTTTAAGAGTGCTGGCATGGGGTCCAGTGGGGCTGCTGCATTGAAGTCCCTGTGGACCAGTGGGGCTAACTGCAGCTTGGCGGGTGGTCGGGATGTCTGGCAGACAGGTGAGCAGTGGAGGATGACGGTGAGGGAGCTCTGATCTCCCTGCTCAGCTCCCTTGCGCGCCTCTTAGTGATGCAGGAGCCGGAGTGATGTCATATTCCGGCTCCGGCATCACTGCTGTGTGCGCGAGGGAGCTGAGCAGGGAGATCACTGCCCACTGCTCCCTCGCCGTCTGCAGCCATTTTTTTTTTCACATTTTTTGGTGGAACCCCAATTAGTGTTCCGCAGAACACCAACTGGGAAATGCTGCTCTAGACTACAGTTACTCTTAGGATATATAAATTGCCAATTTTTTTTTTTTTTTTGTAGCCCTCGAATTAAAATAGATCAACAATTCTATAAGAACACACTCCAGCTTGTATAGCTGGTACAAATAACACGAATGTCCTTGAGTTCACAAAACTGCGCTATATACTTGCAAACAATCTGAACTGCGAAAACTGCTATGAACCTCTGCACTGGATATCTCATCACCAATGTTCTGATGGAAATTCCTGGAAATGTACAAAACAAGACTTGTGCGTCATCGTGGTTAGCCATCAGAAAGGGCATTTTCTTTCAAAAATCATACATCAAAAAGTTGCTACACATTACTTACCTATGGTGTTTGGAAACCTCTGAAAAACCAGCCGCACAACTGACTGTAATATCCAAACACACTGAAGTTGACATTTATAACGTCTATTTTTATACTAACCCAGTTTTGCTCAGCGACCCTGGTCATTATGTACATGTTGATGAGTTTTGTTTTAGTCATCAAATAAAATACCATCGCAATCGTCCCCCGGATCGCAAATATGGGTATTTGGAATTGTGGACACTGAAACTACGCCAGCTGTTGGGTATATGGAAGTTGTTCCTAACAGAAGTGCTGAGATTCTCCTTCCTATTTTTTGACATGTTGGGTGCGAAAGGTTCGGGGGGGCACAGTGATTCCTTTTTTTTCATGGGCAACTTGGAAAGATAATCTTGTAATTACCAATTGGCATAATACACTTTGCAATTCTAAGCAAATGCAGTGATGTTTACTGGTATGTTAGCAGAACAAAATATTCAGCCCGGCAGCAAACTGCAACTCGTAACATCATTAGCCGAAACAGGAATGTATTGAGGTTGGTGCCAACTGCATCTCAGTAAGACTGGGGTTGCCAGAGTGTCAAATCCCTGATAGAAGCCCAAGGTGCTGGTTACCCACAGCCATCAAATACTCTACACCCGTAAATCCCACAGAAAGCCAACAGTGGATGTGTTTATTTTTGTATCTGTAGCACAGGCTGCTCAATTGTAATGTAATTTGTGCAGTATTGGTACGAAACTATCTTGCTTTCATTCATTTTCCTTGCTGATGACAGAAGAACTCATGAACAAGTGGTTTCCTTTGCAGGCTTGAATGCTCTGCGGAAAAAATGTGGAGAGCTGTCTTGCCCATCAGACAGTGAAGTGGCTGGCTCTGTGGTAATCACTGTGAATGACTTCCTGCAGGCAATGAATGATGTCAGGCCCAGTGCCATGAGGGAAGTTGCGATTGACGTGCCCAATGTAAGTAATTTTTTTCATATATCTCAAGAAACATTGTCAACCTTTAGCTGGCAGTAACACTGTGTGAGGTTGCCTGCACTGATTTCACTGTTATTCAACTACACACTATGAATCACTAGAATATATGTGCATTAAAGGGACACTCAAGACACCTTGAGCACTTGTTGAAGTGCTTTATTGATGAAGTGGATGTCCTCTTTTTTTTTAATTTGTCAAAAGTGCAGAATTCAGTAGATTATTTAGAAATTAACCTTCTTGCATCTTCCTGCCTGTCAGTCAGGCAATGATCCTGTTACTTCCTGGTTGCTTAGCTCAGTGGAGCTAAACTCAAGAGGCAGGTAATTGCCTACAGCACCTGCCTTTAGCTGCATTGGGAAGTCTGTGATTGAAAAGATTGCGATTGTGGGCTGGGATAGAAGTTGCGGGGCTTGCAAAGGCAGCAGACAAGAGACCTTAATCATTGCGGGTGTATCTACGAAACAGTGATTTTATAATGTTTTTTTTTTTTAATGTATTTGGTCAGATGAGCGTTTATTTAATACAGTGTGATTTAATAATGCATATCATTTATAGGCATCCACTAAACAATTGTTCTATGTGATGGACATGGTTCAGTTTCTAACTATACAATTTTGACTTTCTCTGAACCACCCTGCAAAATACATTGTCTCAATGCACTCTAGTGCATTTAGTCTGCAACCAGACTAAAGTAATTAAAGAAGGGAAAAAAGTATTATTGTCCTCAAAAATAGATTCCATTTCCCTGGATAGTTACATTCTTGTAAAAGGATGCGTTGAACTTAAAACATTTGGCTTGGCTGCATGAACATCTGGAGATGCAGTTGCGTGTCTAGTCATTTCTGAGAAATGAATCCTTGCAGACTTTTCTCTGTTAAACTTCTGTTCAGGAAAGACTCTCGAAGCTAGTTAAATAAGCAGGTGATCCCGATGTGTTGCCTTTTGGTAAATGTGGGATTACATTTCCCTTGTGGAAGTGTTTAAGCTATTCTATTTGACATTTGAAACTCAAGTCTAATAGTATACGTGAGATCACATATGTGTCAGAGACTTGACATTAGCAGGGACAGGGTCTCACTTTTCCCAGCAGAGATATTTTTTTTTCTTGTGTTTTTTTTTATTTATTTGTTTTTAACAATTGCTTTATGGGATTATAAATACATGGTTTGCAGCGGGTTCATGTAGGCATGCTTAGTTCCATACTGAATCAAAATCACAATATGTGGTGGTTCTCTTGGCTGTGATTTAAGTTCTAGCTACACTGGGGAAGGACAGGAGACCCTCGCCCACTGACCCATGACAATGAATCACATTCTGAGTCCTATTCTGGTAACTCTCTGGCTACGTGATTGAAACAGACCATGAAATAAGAAGTGGAATGAATGTCTGCTGCTTGGAACTCCCTCTCAGCAAATGTTTATTGACTATTGAAAAAAGTGAAAAAAAAAAACCAAACATTTGTGGGTGGTGGAGAAAATGTTTGAGCTCCAGTAAGCAGCTCCTTATTTTGTGGTTTATTTTGTGTTTTATCTTGCTCCCTAGTTCCAAAAATCTCAATTTCATTTTGAACTACTGTATTAGTAAATACTGTCTCATTACCACATTTGTTAGCAGGGCATATCCGAGACTTGGACTACTTTCTTCCTGGATGGCTCTTTTAAAAAGTGGATATTTAGGGAATCAGGGTTATTTACTAAAGTGAAAATTGAAGATTATGCTCGCTTTAGTGTACTAATAATCTTAATAAGGAGGCTTCGTATTTTCTTAACTCTCTTTACTAACTCCATAGCAGCAAAGAAAAGGATAACAAGAACCAATCAAAAAACAGTAGGAGGTATAGTATTCACAGTGAATGGGCTCCTCCTCCTCTTTTAGCTAGCGACATCGCAGACGGGAAAGCTTATTATGATGCCTCCGATCTTAGTGTTCTTAGTTTGTTTAGCACTGCTCTATTCCTTGTTCAGTTCAATTTTGAATTCCCTGCAATTCTCACTTCAGTGAATGACATTGACAGTGTAGACAAAGTTTAAAATGCTGTGTGATTATCTCTGTTTCCAATGCTACATTACCGGATTCTAGCATCTTCAAAGCTATTTGAATTTGACATCTTTACATAGTCAGTAAAGCTAAAAACAAGTTATCTCCAGGATAAATTACCAACTCATAAGTTGCTCTACTGCCAGGAATTTTCGAGTTATGAGCAGCACATACAGAAATGCTACTCCAGTACTCAACACATGTCTCTTTCCATGACATCACAGGATCAGTGCGTAAGGCGTGTGTCAGAGGAAGCAAGGACAGGGGCCCAGAACTGTACTCATTTTGCATCTCTGAGATCCCTTTTTACTTGATTCAAAGCAACAATGTTTAGATGGCTTTCTTCCAGTCTTGGACTTCTATTTCAAGTCATACGTATCAAACGGCATAGAGCCTTTTTCATTTTTTATGGATTTTACTGAATGTATTTCTAAAAAGTGTACTTATAAATTGATTGTCCGTTTTCTGGCTCCTAAACATTACATACCCATGTTTGCCATCCTTCCTTGTGTTTTTATGTATGATTGTTTCTCTTTGCAGGTTTCATGGTCAGACATTGGAGGCATGGAGAACGTTAAGTTGAAGTTAAAGCAAGCAGTGGAATGGCCTTTAAAACACCCAGAATCTTTCATTCGCATGGGGATACAGCCACCCAAAGGAGTGCTGCTCTATGGACCCCCAGGATGCTCCAAAACAATGATTGCAAAGGCACTGGCTAATGAAAGTGGTCTCAACTTTCTGGCCGTGAAGGTAAGAGACAGTGTATTCACTATCTCCCCCAAGGACAATATTGCTTTATTTGAATATACAAAATACTATTTCTTTGTATGAAGGCTGCTATGGAATTAAATGTGCTATGTATATAGCTATAAACCACTGCTGGGAGAAATGTATCAAGATGCAAACAAGACTGTAGCACAAGCATGTCAAACTCAAAGCTAACACGGGCCAAATAAACAAGGGCCGCAAAAAAAAAAAAACACTTAAATTTTCATAGAAACGTAGGTTTATTTAGGAAAATACAGTGTAAATTTTTTTTTTGCCTAACTGACACTGGACATCCTCACGCTCGTAGGGCTTCAAAGTAAGCCAAAGAGCGAATTTATTTTGAGGAGATATGTATTTATTTCAGACCACGTACCTTGACATATTAAGAAAAGTTTGATAATGGGACTGAAATGGTGAATGTATGTTGGTGCACAGCTTTAAAAACAAATGACGTTATCTTGTTGACTTTGAAGTCCTATGAGTGTGTTCTTTACTTTGACTGAGATCATCAAACGTAGACGATTTCAGCCAATCCAATGCTTTCCCATAGGAAAGCATTGGGAGGCTATTGTATATGTGTGGCAAAGATCTGAGCAGCCAATCAGCATCTCCATGGGGAGCGTTCAGTGCCTCCATGCAGACCCAATCTAATACACTGCCCCTCCCCATTCTAATACACTGCCCACAAATCCAATACACTGCCACCAAATCCAATAAATTGCCCCCTCCCTGTCGTCTAATACACTTCCCCCTCCACCCAATCTAATACACTGCCCCTTAACCTAATACACTGCCCCTCCTCCCTCCACTCTAATTGAATACACTGCCCCTCCTTCCAGCACTCTAATTTAATACACTGCCTCCCTCCCCTAATTTAATTCACTGCCATTCATTTATTGGTATTGTTAACCTGACAACCTTTTTACCTTTTATGTCATGTCCCCTCATATTATGTGGTGTCATAGCAAGTTGGGTTCTATAAGTAGGAAGTGAACGCCTTTTTTTTTTTTTTTTTTTTTTTTTTTTTTTTAAGATCAAAGGCCTTCCCTCATTTGTGAATTCCTATTAAGGCCTTTAAGTATAGTAATCCGAGTCTTCATTTATCTGGCTAAATACAACCCCTTCTAAATGGCTACTAATAATTGAATGACTGCTTTTAAAATGTCTTTTGTTGTAATTACTAACAAAGAATGACCTCGTAATTTTCTGATGCTCACAAATGTTGCATTGTTGACTTTATGGGTAAATGTTAACCTTGGCTGTCCAGTAAAACAGTAGAAAAGTAGCTTGAGGATTACTATCCTGTACTGAAGATTTGTATTTCTAATCGTTAAATAAGCTGCCCTGTATTCATCATTATAATACACGGCAGATTATTTACAAGACTCACTGGGTTCAGTGGTTTCTATACTCATCTGTCAATCTAAACAAATTAGATATTTACATTAAAATTATCACTTGTGCTTTGCAAGTTTCTCATTATAATAACTAGCCAGTAATATTTCTTGACAAACCTTCACTTAAAAGTCACTTAAAGGGGCACTATAGTCACCTGAACAACTTTAGCTTAATGAAGCAGTTTTGGTGTATAGAACATGCCCCTGCAGCCTCACTGCTCAATCCTCTGCCATTTAGGAGTTAAATCCCTTTGTTTATGAATCCTAGTCACACCTCCCTGCATGTGACTTGCACAGCCTTCCATAAACACTTCCTGTAAAGAGAGCCCTATTTAGGCTTTCTTTATTGCAAGTTCTGTTTAATTAAGATTTTCTTATCCCCTGCTATGTTAATAGCTTGCTAGACCCTGCAAGAGCCTCCTGTATGTGATTAAAGTTCAATTTAGAGATTGAGATACAATTATTTAAGGTAAATTACATCTGTTTGAAAGTGAAACCAGTTTGTTTTTTTCATGCAGGCTCTGTCAATCATAGCCAGGGGAGGTGTGGCTAGGGCTGCATAAACAGAAACAAAGTGATTTAACTCCTAAATGACAGTGAAATGAGCAGTGAAATTGCAGGGGAATGATCTATACACTAAAACTGCTTTATTTAGCTAAAGTAATTTAGGTGACTATAGTGTTCCTTTAAGAATGTTGGTACTTTGAAAACTGATTTGCTAAATTCAGACTAAAATTGCCAGGGTGTGACGAGAGGAGTGATTGAAATGTATTTATCTCCAAACTTGTATTTGCCCCAGTTTTGCATTTCAGTTTTCAACTCATTGAATATATCTAATAGAAATGAAAAGTGGTGTTCATTTTTCTAACTTATCTCTGTGTGTCTTTATTTTTCCATATAAACCATCCCTGTTACTGTTATCCTTCATTTTATCTTTTTCTCAATCAGCCATTTTGTATGTCTTTCTTTGTATCACTCTATATCTCTTCCCATTATTGAGGGCTGTTTTTCAGTCACCTTTTATCAATGTCTCATTCTTTATCCCTATGTCTTTTAGTTCCTCTTAATGTTAGTCCGTACAGTACAACCCCTCATGCCGTCTGTTTTTCTCTGTTTCTCAGATACCCTTGTCTATTTCTCTGCTTCTTGTTATTTGTTCCTGTCAGCTCCCCACTATGTCTGCCTACTTTATGCCTTACTCTCTGTATTTTTGCATATGCGAAAAACATCTGTGTAAAAAAGTACACAAAGGAACACTACAAGCACCATAACCACTACATCAAGCTGTAGCGGCTTTGTGGCAAGGAGTTCCCAGGCTCCCCCCAATGTAAGGAGTCACTTATTAACTGGGGTTTGCTGGGCATCACTACTCACCTCCACTACTTGGTATGAAAATCCAGAAGCTTTCTATCTGGTAGTGTAAGAATGAACTCATTGTCTGATAGCTTTCAGCAGACCCATGGGCTGAATTTATATTTTTTAGTGGACCCATGTTTAAAATCCCTGCTTTAACCTCTCTTGTTTACAATGCAATCGTTACTTTTTACTAGTCATCCAAGATAATGTAGTATAGATGACAAGGGTGGCCAAAGGTAGATCCTTAGCTGAACAAGAACACCCATTTCTAAATATGATTTAATAACAACACTGGGACAAATGTTTTTTTGTTGTGTGTTTCATGGAACGGGTTACATGTAAATAGGCTGACTGTCTGTTCGATAGCCATTAAGGCAACTTAGTTTAGGTATTTCAAACAAACCCACATTTTACATTTTGAACTTGGAATTGATAACGCTAGTAAGTAGAACATTGCAGAAGAGGAAGAGATAAGAACCAGACCACAGCTACATGCCAAATATATGGAGCAGCTGCACAAATATTTTGTGAGTATGAAACATTGTTTTGACATTGTATAAACCATGGATGTATGAAACTTGTGATAAAAAAGACAAAACTTTGTCTAAGATTTCTAAGCCTAAAAGAAAATACCTGGTTTGCTTTTGACATTATATTTGCAATATCTGACACTGTCTTCAGAAAAATTGCCAGATATGATTGTTACCTGTTAGGTGCCTCCTGTAGGAATCCTGTTTAATGGCTTGTATGGACATGTGAAAGTTGATTAGTTTTATTAAATAGTCTTCCTAGCATACTGTATATCAGAATTCACATGAGCCAGCCCAGAACTCTTTTTGGCTCCATCTTTACTACATCTTTAATAATATGTTCCCTTTTGTCTTTAGGGTCCAGAATTGATGAATAAGTATGTTGGTGAATCAGAACGTAGTGTCCGAGAGGTGAGTAATCTGGAAGCTATACTGTAAACACTTGAACTTTGTGGGGGTATTTTATGTTTTATTTTCTATATCCCTATATATAATCTAACCTTAATATATATTTCTATATATTAAAAGATTAGAATTCATAGGGAGCATTACCTCCGCTGTAGTAGTATAATTAGTGGTAGACTGTGGTACAGCCCCTATCAGCACCACCAGCCACTACCCATATCCATCAATAGGGGCTATTAAATAAATTGAACAGGGGGGCATAATGTCCACCCAGCACTCATCCACTGGTGGTGGGTGGGGGGCCATAAATTATAACCCTCTAGTCACAGGGGTGGGAAATATTTTTTTATTATTAACTCCCAACCACCACTAATGGATGGGACTAGAGGGGAATAATAGGTCTAACCCCCATTTCAATATTTAGGGCCCCCACCAGCCACCAATGGGTTGGGGATGTGTGGGGACAATAGGTCCACCCCTATTACTATTTTGGGCCCCCACATCGCCAATGGGTGGGGACTAGTGGTGAGGGACAATAGTTGCCCAGTTGCTTATCTCTTCTTATGACGGCGAGCAGCCACTGGATGCTCACTGTTTAGTAGACATGCCCGTACTTGTGGAACGGTGGGCAGGAGGATGAAGGGGAGGATTTAACCTCCTTTATACTAATTTGGGGGTCATATTGACCCCAATAGGGTGAGGAGCATGGGAGTTTTAGGAAACAGCAGGAAGCACAGCTCCCCACCTCTTCTATGTTTAAACATTACAAGGAAGGAGCCGCGAGCCAGTAGCTTCCTCCTTGTAATAAACTAAACCAAAAAAACAAATTGCATGGAACAAATGTTGTCAAACAAGCAATTCAATCTTTGTTTCATTCATTGTAATTTGTATTCATACATTTATCTTTTGGTCGAATAGCCAAAGTTTGGACAAAACATTTTCGTCCGAAAACGAATACCCAAGTCTAAGAACTGGGCAGCTTACAATCCCCGTTCCATTTATTATTGCACTTGTAATTTTATTGAAGGATACACCCTGCTTCATGGAATCTTTTTATTTTATTGTGCTTGGTTAGCATCTGCATTTGTTATTTTACCATATGCATAAACATCCTTTAAAGGGACACTGTAGTCACCAAAACAACTTTATCTTAATGAAGCCGTTTTAGTGTCTAGATCATGCCTCTGTAGTTTTACACAACCTGAATGAAAACAAAATACAGGTAGTTTCATTTTCAATCCGATGTAACTAACTTTAAAAGTTTTTATCTCCTGATTTGTAAATGTAACTTTAATTACATACAAGAGGTTCCTGCTGGGTCCAGCAAGCTTTTAACAGAGCAGGATATGATAAATTCTAAGTTAAACAGAATTTCAAATAAAGGAAGTTTAAACATTAGCTGACTCTTTACAGGAAGTGTTTAGAAAAGCTGTCGAAGTCACATGCAGGGAGGGGTGTCTAGGGTTGTATAAACAAAGTTATTTAGCTCCTAAATGGCCACAAATTGAGCAGTGAGACTGCAGGGGTATGATCTATACAGCAAAACAGCATCATTAAGCTAAATTTGTTCTGGTGACTATAGTGTCCCTTTAAATATGTATATCTTCAATTTTTAATAAAATACATTCTAATTTTGTTTTATATATTTTTTTTTTTATAATAATACATATCCAGACTGTTGCAGTTTAACTGGCTATTGGTTTTGTAACATGGGAAAAGTAGCAATTCAATATGTGTTTGTATGAGCACGCATCCCTCTGGAACTCTGTGTGTGCATTTTTAGAAGCATTGAAACATAATCAAAATCTCATTTGCATTCATCTAATCACAATTTGTGAGTTTACTTCAATTAAACATTTGCTGAAACTAAAGTTTAATAAAAATATGAATTACCTTTTTTGTTTTCCTTTTGACAATTTGTATTCAGTTTTAGAGTACAGAAAGGAAGAGGGAGGTTATGGGGGGATAAAAAACCATCGACCTTTGATGCTACTAAGTTCACAATAGATGTGCAATACAGTAGGTTTACATTAGTGCCCCGGAGAGTATAGATCTTGTTCCATGAGTGTCTAATGTGTGACTTAGACTTGTGAGTCCAGAAGCGCCATAATTGACGGTCTATTCAGTGGGGTTTTTAGCAGTGAGACTCACAGTGGGTTATGTTAGGAAGGAGAGGTCCAGTTGTCCGTATGAAGTCTATTCTGGAGTATGTTTTGTATACAGCCGAGTAGTAAGAGTATTCCCTATCATTTGGGTGACGTGTTCTCAATGCGTCATACAGTCCATGTTCCATAAGTAGTTTCATGAGTGCTTTACAGTTGGTTTTTAGTTTGGTGTGTCTGACTGAAGAGTCAGGGATGGGCGTGTCTACTTTGGAGTTTAGTGTATGATTAAAGTACTTGGATATGATCACTTGGCTGTGTGTAGTAGTGGGTATTTTTGCCAGTACCTTATGTAGGAAATTTTGTTGTTGTTCGTTGAGAGTGTATAGTCCCACTAACATGTATTGTAGGTTGTTGATGATGCAGTGGAGGATCGTGTCTTTTTTTTATGTTGAGAAGTTCTACTGATAGTGAGTTATGTAGAAGGATGGAGACTCCCCTGGATTTGGATGAATGAGACACATGGTATTGGCATGGATACTCTGTAAGGCTGAATGTAGGAACCCTATTGGTGACAAAGTGTGTTTCTTGTACACATACAATATCTGCTTTGTTGCGTTCAACGTCATCAAGTAACATGCGTTGTGCGGGGGGGGGGGGGGGGGGGGGGTATTCAGTCCCCTAATGTTCTGTGAATAAATTCTAATGGTGCAAATTTAGAACGAGTTGCAGGTTTTTACTCTACGAATGGATAATTGAGTAGTGGGAAGGGTGTGGGAAGAGAGGAGGGATTGGGGAAAGGCAGAGGGTGTGAAGTTTTAGGAGTAAACTCAAGTAAAGGTAACGTATGTACAAGTTGACCACGGATGGTCTTGGTACGAGGACGTCGTACCTGGGAGGTGTAGGGGTTAGAACCACTTATAAAGTGGCTTGCGGGCTCCAATTTGCAAAATGTGGTGGTTGCAGAGTTGGTATGTCTACATGGTTACTACCAGTTAGGAATATGTGTAGCTTGTGGGCTTTTATATTTCTGATTGTTTTTCTGTTCTTTTCGTTCCATGGAAGTGTGCTTATGACACTGCGATGTGAGGTTGGGTGAGCTGGAAGCGTCCCGACTCCCTCTGTGGAACTGCAGGCAATAAAATACTTATGGTGTAGTGTGATAGGTGTGGTGGGTTTGCCCCAGTACCCTCGCTGTTCACTATAGTGGGTTGTAGGTTTGGTGGTGACTGATAGGGTTGACATTTGTTGAACCCTTGCATGCCAGGACATAGGGGTTACATTTTAACAATGTATCAGGCTAACTTTTGCCCTTCAGTTAATCATATAAATATAAAACCGATAATTAAAACATGAAATAACATGAATAACATGAATAGGGTCTGTAGTGCCACAAGATAATTATGATAGCATATAATACCGTGTAATCCTGCTGTATTTCGTAAGGAGTTTGTGCAGCTGAAGGTGGCTTTCTTAAAACGTGGTCAGTTGGGTTGTAGTATTGATGGGATATAACATCTCATGTAACTGCAGGGCAGGTGGTGACTGCGTACCATCTTTGACTTATTAATACCATGGTGGTACAAAGTGTGTGGGCGGATTCATGTGTTTCGTCTCCTTGGCAACACCGCCTTGGACCTTGGGCCTTAGCGACCGACAGCATGCCTGACTTGCCTTCTTTAAGTAGATGTTAGTGTGCATATAAGTAACATATTAACCCTATAATGCCCAAAGTCAGTCAATTGAAATATAAGGATTAGTCACTTGACTAAAGATATAAACAGTCTTTTGGCAATAGTAGTATGCCGCGTGTAAAGTATTCGCGGCCTAGGCCGGTTGTTATGTTGGGGTATCGGTGTTTAGCTCTTGAAAAGTCTGACCTAATTCTGTCTAGGTCGTTTTGCGGTGAGCCAGACAGAGGCACCTCCGTGGGCGGCGCTGTGTCCAGAATATAACATGTCGAGCCTAGCGGGTTTACCATGTCGCGCTTGTGCACGGTCATAATGGGTCCAGGTGGTATCGGTAACTGTCGGGGTGATACCCCAGAGTCAATTGTGTATCAGTCCTCGGTATGTACATTTTAACAGACATAACTAAATATTATAACATAAGCTGAGAACTATTCTAAGAGTGGCTAATTAACTACCAACTCGGCCCCTGGTTCAAAACAGAAACATTACACAAGCGTTGTACTTGCGGCCCATGGAGGCTTCCCACGTAATCACAGTTCATGTGGCGACTTTCTGCCCATCGGTTGTGATTTACGTGACGAGGTGGACAGTCCTGGGGCATTTCTGGTGTGTTGGCCCCAGTCCTTAAGCATCCGCAGGCCTTCTTCCGGGGTGCCGATGATCTTCGTCCCGCAGTTTTTAGTTACCAGGATCTTCGTGGGGTATCCCCACCTGTATCGGATCCCTTGTTCTCGCAGTGTTTCAGTGATGGGATGAAACTCTTTTCTGCGTCGTAAAGTTGGTGTCGAGAGGTCTGCCATAATTCGCATGGTGGGGTAATCCTCATGGGGATTGGGTCTTTTTCGGCGTGATCTCATAATGATTTCCTTGAAATGAAAATAGTGTGCCCTGAGGAGCACATCTCTCGGCGTCGAATCAGGTAAATAATGGGGTTTTGGTACCCTATGGACCCTGTCCACTAGCAGCATGTCCGCTGGGACACCTGGTGCATATGCATGCATGAGTCCTCGTACATATACTTGGAGGTTGCAGGGGAGGACGGATTCAGGGACGCCCCAGTAAGTGGAGATTATTCCTACATGCCCTATCTTCCAAATCAGCAATGCAGTGTGCACTCATAGGTGCAATGCTTGCTCTTGGTCCGCCATATCGATATGTGCCGCGGCACTTTCTTTGCACTGTGACGCCACGTGGGTTGTTCTTGCGACCTCTTACGTCCAGGTCCTCTTTCCGTATTTGGTCTGCTGTGGTCTGCCATGTTTGTATTAGTTTGGTATACATAGCCTCCAGAGCCTTTTCAAAATATCCCCTGGTTAAGCTTTCAGGATTTCAGAAGTCCTCCGCAGCTGGCATGGGATTGCTGGCGTCCGAATCTTGAGCTCCATCTTGCAGCACAGCCCATGTGGCCTCAAACGCTGAGGAGGAATTCTGGCCCAAATTTTTTAGCTTTTTAGCTCTAGATGTGTTCTTTTTAGTGTTGTGCTGAGACATTCTTGTGTGGGGTCAGCGCTTGTAATTCTGCAAATATTTAGTTGTTTTTAGTGGAGCCCATGTGCCGGAGCAAAGTTTCAAGCTACCATCTTGCCTGACTGCTAGCCATGCCCCCCCCGAATTACCTTTTTGAAAGGCAGTTTTAATAAAATAGCTGGCTAAAATCAGAAAAGTAAACTTCTTTCTGCAAAGCCAGATCTGTAATAAGAGTATCTATTTATCTATCTACCATATATACTCTAGTATAAGTCGAGTTTTTCGGCACATTTTTTGTGCTGAAAAACCCCAACTCGACTTATACTCGAGTCAATGTCTGTATTATGGCAATTTATATTGCCATAATACAGACTGGGGGCTGGCAGAGAGTGTTTACTTACCTCTCCTGCAGCTCCTGTCAGCTCCCTTCTCCTCCGCGCCGGTCCGGTCAGCTCCCCTGTCAAGTCCCAGTGTAAGTCTCGCGAGAGCCGTGCTATGACCCTGCGGCTCTCGCGAGACTTACAGTGTCAGCTAACAGGGGAGCTGACCGGACCGACGCGGAGGAGAAGGGAGCTGACAGGAGCTGCAGGAGAGGTAAGTAAACGCTCTCTGCCAGCCCCCCTCCACTGAACTGCCAATGCCACTGGACCACCAGGGAGTGAGAGCCCCCCTCCCTGCCATGTATCAAGCAGGGAGGGGGGACGAAAAAAAAATATATATAAATAATAATAAAATAATATTTAAAAAAATAATAATAAAATAAAAAATAATAATAATAAAAAAAATTAATAAAACAAAAAAAACAATTAATATTAAAATAATAATTAAAAAATAATAAAAATGCCCACCCCCTACCAAGGCTCTGCATCACACTCTGCATCACACACACACTGCATTCATACACACACTGCATTCATACACACACTGCATTCATACACACACACTGCACTCATACACACACACTGCACTCATACACACACACTGCATTCATACACACACACACACACACTGCACTCATACACACACACTGCATTCATACACACACTGCACTCATACACACACACTGCATTCATTATATACACACACTGTAAATAAATATTCAATTAATATATTTTTTTAGGATCTAATTTTATTTAGAAATTTACCAGTAGCTGCTGCATTTCCCACCTTAGTCCTATACTCGAGTCAATACGTTTTCCCAGTTTTTTGGGGTAGGATTAGGGGCCTCGGCTTATATTCGGGTCGGCTTATACTCGAGTATAAACGGTATCTATCTATCTATTCAAATTATTTTTACCAAAAAATGTGACTCTGTGATTCAATGATGATGCTCTGGATTACATGTGGATGGCCATACAGAATAACCCTTTTTGTTTCAGATATTCAGGAAAGCAAGAGCAGTGTCTCCCTCAATTTTATTCTTTGATGAAATGGATGCTTTAGCTGTTGAAAGGGGAAGGTAAGACTGAACATTAAAATCTTGGTGTTGCTTTTTTCTAGTAACAGATGTAAGTCAGCAGTACGATTGCCAAGTCAGCATTGTTTGAAATGGTGAAATGATTTGACATATGGAATGTGAATATGCTGACAAAATGTGAGATTTACTTTAAATTTCTGACATTTCACACTTTAGTGAATGTTCCTGATTGAGTTTACAAAATTAGCTGTACTGTTTATATAGCATAATTACCCTGTGAAGGGTTTTCATACTCGCAGAGAAAGAGGACTTCTGGATTGCTGATATCATAATGTTTAGATTGTAAACGTCAAAGAAAATAATTAGTAATTGGAAAGGAATGAGTGGAATTTTGGAGGGGGTAGAACTGCTGAAATTCAAGTTGTATGGACATTTACAGAAGAGTGTATGACCAAGTTTATGAGCTACACCAGTGGTTCTTAACCTTTTTCGACAGGGACCCAAATTACATGGTGCTAGAGCACTGGATCCCAAACCAATCCTCATGACGCAGCAACAGTCCATGTATTGCCAGTATCCCCACTGGAATAAAGCAGGGAACTACATAAGTCCTGGATTGTTGCTTGACGCCCTCTGTAGTTATGCTGGGTGTCGAAATATGACGTAATTCCGGCCCGGCATAACTAAACTGCGCGCGTGAGTGAGCAGTGAGGAGCAGGAAGGGAGACCTCCAGAGAGAAGAGGCCCCACACCAGCTCCCAAAGGTAGGGAACAATAAATAAAATGATGTGAGTGTGTGGAAGAACGTGTAAATGTGTGTGTGTGTGTGTGTCTGTCATTGAGTGTCTCTGTAAGTGTCTGTCAGAGAGTGTGTCTGTCAGTGAGTGTGTGTTGGTCAGTGTTGCGATGGCCGCAGATGGACAGTGGAGGATCTCGAGGTGCACAGAGGCACGCAATGCCACGTCACATTCTGACGTGACGTCAACGTTCTCAACCTTCCCAGGGTTTCAGGGAGTAGCGTGAGGATCCGCTTTGGCACAGGGTGCAGATGGCGCCATTGGGGATATACCAGAGGCTGGACTCCAGAGTCGCATACTGACAGCGGCAATGTGAGTAAAGTCTGCTTGTTAGCTAATATTGTTTTTGTTTTTTTAAACAAGGGCCTGATTTTAGTAGAGGGGGTTGCTTGGATTTAGTAGAGGGCAGTGGGGGACACTGGAAGTTAGTATAGAAGGGGGACTGGGATTTAGTATGGGTGGGGGGACTGGTGTTGAGTAGAGGGGGTTGTTGTTTTTTTATTTTTATTCTGTACTTTTAAAAACACACCTACGTTTCTTTGAAACGGTTTAAGGTTTTTTTGTGGACATGCTTGATATAAGGTATAGTGTAAGGCAAATATCATAATAGTAGAATTGTGCTTGTGCCAACCTATTTAATGGCTCAATACATATCATATATAAAATTATAATTTCTTCATACATTCTCGGTGCATATTTCGCTGTGTGAAGAAGAGGAGTTCTTTGGCATATTGTTTAATCCACAGAACTTTCACTACACTAAAGACCATTTTTGGGTAATGCATTGGATCCTGCTGCTGTCATGTTTTAAAGGGAGACATCTGTTCCTAGAACTCAAAAAGTGCACAGGTTGGGAAGTACAAATATTTCATTGTCAAATAGGAACCAGATGGGAGGTAAAATATGTAGCAGAGTTCTCATTAAAGTCATCTGAAATTAAACGGTGTAGGAACCCAGACAAGGCACTTGTTAGAAACGGCCTGTTTTTACAAGCTGATTTTGCACAGTAGGAATTTGAAAATGCATTAGAGATGCTTACAAATTGTTGCCTCTGGAGATCAATTTCCTGTGCTGTTATTACTAAGCATGCTGAGATTTTTAGGGAAACACCTGTTTACATTGTCTCCATCATTCATTCTCGCTTGCTTCCAGTTTGGCTATGCTATAAATTTGTTTTTCAGGCCTTAAACAAGTCTGCTGCAATTTGTAGGGAATTATCTGAAATTGCAGAAGTCTATTCAGCAGAAAAATGATTTTCAGATGAACACTCTGTGGACAGGTTTGGAAGGATACAAGGTATGATACTATGACTCTTGAATAAACAAGGCTGTGTTTCTGTGCGGACGTTACAATCACCAGTGTTTTAATGTAAAGCGGAGGTGTTTCGCTTACCAGATATGGATGTGGCCAGCCCTCTGGTGTTAGCTTTTTTTTATTTTTTTATTTTTTTTTATTAAATGTTCAGGAATGCTTTTCACTGTGTCATCAGACTGCTCTGTCCAGACACTCATCCTTTAACCCCTTAAGGACACATGACATGTGTGACATGTCATGATTCCCTTTTATTCCAGAAGTTTGGTCCTTAAGGGGTTAATGTCAGTGGGATGTTCACAGGTTTGGGATAATTTAAAGTTCTTGCTCAGGGATTGACTTAAGTATGAGGGAACCTGTCATGACTGCTACATTTTGAACCATTGCAGAAACTATTCCCTGTCTTTTGTTATTATAAAACCCACTCTTTTCTAGTGTTGCCAGATCCAGCCTACGTTTAGACACATATCACTCTGTCATGCTTAAGGGCAGGAGTGAAATTAATCAAATGACTTTGTTGTAATTGATTTGATTAATTAATGTATCGTCTACCCACTGGATAAAAATAAGGAAAGATGCAGGGAAAAATATGTCATGTGCTTCCCAATAACATGAAATGATATGTGACCAAAAAAGTGCAGTGAATTTGGCAACACTACACCTCTCTTCCACAGTATTTAATGCTGTGTTTTATACTCCACAACAGAGTTATATCCAGATTCCATTGGGTGTTTAGCATAAATACAATTTGTCCCCACCTCTCATCATTACTTCTCAACTCTAGATCCCTTAAAGGGTCACTCAAAGCATCAAAACCACTGCAGCAGACTTGGTTCCCTTTTAACCCCTTAGGGGCTGAGCCAAATGGACATGTTGTGAACAAAACAAAACGTAAACAAAACCTGGCATTTGCGCTATATGTCTGTCCAACCTAAATTCACCTCTTTCATATTAAATGTACCCACCCTTATTATATATAATTTTATTCAGGGGAAACAGAGCTTTCATTTAATATCAAATATGTAGCTATGAAACATCATTTAATATGAAAAAATGGGAGAAAATAAGAAATGTTTTTATTTTTTTAGTTCTACGTGACATTTTAACTGTCAATGTCATAATACTGTTTGCTTTTACTGCAATAAAATACACATATTTGTATTCAGCAAAGTCTCACGTGTAAAACAGTACCCCCTATGTACAGGTTTTATGGTGTTTTGGGAAGTTACAGGGTCAAATATAGCACGTTACATTTGAAATTGAAATTCGCCAGATTGGTTATGTTGCCTTTGAGACTGTATAGTAGCCCAGGAATTAAATTTACACCCATAATGGCATACCATTTGCAATAGTAGACAACCCAAGGTATTGCAAATGGGGTATGTCCAGTCTTTTTTAGTAGCCATTTGGTTACAAACACTGTCCAAAGTTAGCGTTAGGATTTGTTTGTGTGTGAAAAAGGCTAAAAACGCACATTTTGGCCAGTATTTGTGACTAAGTGGCTACTAAAAAAGACTGGACATACCCCATTTGCAATACCTTGGGTTGTCTACTATTGCAAATGGTATGCCATCATAGGGGTAATTTTCATTCTTGGGCTACCATAGGGTCTCAAAGGCAACGTAACCAATCTGGCGAATTTTAATGTGAAAAAAATGAAAGACAAGCCTTATATTTGACGCTGTAACTTTTGAAAACACCATAAAACCTGTACATGAGGGGTACTGTTGTACTCAGGAGACTTCGCTGAACACAAATATTTGTGTTTCAAAACAGTAAAAAGTATCACAGCAATAATATCATCCGTGTAAGTGCTGTTTGTGCATGAAAAATGCAAAAAACTTCACTTTTACTGGCGATATCATCGTTGTAATAAATTTTACTGTTTTTAAACACTAATATTTGTGTTCAGCGACGTCTCCCGAGTAAAACAGTACCCCCCATGTACAGGTTTTATGGTGTCTTGGAATGTTATAGGGTTAAATATAGTGCTAGCAAATTAAATTCCCTATAATTTCAGCAGGTCCCGCTAATTGTAATTAATTAAGATACCTAATTATGTAAAAATATTACATAAATATATATGTAGAATTAATATATGTATATATACATATACGTATATTATATATATATATATATATATAATTTTTAAAAAATATTTTTATTTATATATAGGTATATATATAGTGATATATAAGTATATATTTATGTATATAGATATACATATATATATATTATTTCGTTCTACGTGTATTTTGATATAAATTTATATATATTAATATCACAATACAGTTAGAACGAAATAACACACATCTATATATTTTTTAATTATTATTTTTAATTATTGTTTTAATTTTATTTTTTAACGTATTTACATATTTTTTTATATTATATATAAATATATATATATATATATATATATATATAACAATAATGATATATATATTTAATCAGTATCAGTCTACGTGTAATTTGATATTAATATATATATTTATATAATTATATATATATAGTAATAGTAAAATACACCTAGACAGTGTATGTATATGTGTATATATATACTTAGATCATATATATAATAGATATATATGATCTAAGTATATATATATATATATATTTTTACACTTATTTTAATTCAAATTATTTTATTTCCAGCAAGCAGGGGGACTACCTCGCAAGGGCCTCACTCTCACATGGCCGGGGGGGGGGGGGGTGGGGGGGCTGCAGGAGGCAGGATCTGCCACGGGGACTCCCTGGGAGTCTCCCCAACCGCGATCGCCGGCGACCGGGTAAGTAAAAAAAAAATGGAGGGCGTACTATTAGATCCCCTTAGAATAGGGCGTAATAGTACGCCCTCCGGTTTTAAGGGGTTAATAGGGCCCATCTAGCCCCTCATAACCCCATCTTGTCTCCCTAAATATGGTAACATTTTACTTGTATTCAAGTCTCCAGCTGCTGTTTCTGCCCCTGCTCTGCCTGCTTACAGAAGTGATTCTGTGAGCCAATTACAATGCTTTATCATAGGATTGGCAGAGACTTTCCAGGCTTCAGACGATATAAATTCCATATCTCTCAGGGGGGGATGGAGCTGGATAAGGACAGGCAGAGAGTTGAGGCTTTTGGGGACTCTAATGTGAGTTGTGTATGACTATGTAACAAAGCTCCGTATTAATGTAGTAATGTGCAAACTCTTTAATATGTTACAGAGCCCCCAGAAATAAAACTCTCAGTATTGTGCAGTATAAGAGTATCAGAGCTCCACAGAAATAAAACTAACTGTAATATGTAGGGTAAATTAATGTGTTTATGAGATATACAGTAATAAAATGCCTACTTGCTTATACTGCATATAAATGTATTGAGTGCTGCATATAAATGTATTGAGTGCGGCATACAGCTCATCTGTCAGTCTTCACCACTTAATAGGAACCCATCTGCAAGAGAGAAAGCCCAAGTATTGATTGCTACCTGGGACTCCCTGGTGTGTGCAAGGATTTGACGGTGCTCACACCAGAACGTAAGAACGTCCCATGCTGTCCTAATGTTGTTAAAGAACACTGTATGATGGACAGCATGAAAAATGACTTACGCCATTAATAAGGACCCTAGTATTTTAATTGGGACTGTGGGTCATTTTCTGATTTCAGGCATCATAAATTGAATGTGCGGATCTAGGCAATGTGAAAACTGCTGAGATCATTCATAGGGACAGGTCTTCTACATTCTACTGGCCACATGTTATTGAAGTTCAGTGTCTGCATGCAGAGGGAGGAGATACTGAATGTTTGGATGCATTTTAGGCAGCCATGACCCAGTGTTATGGGAAAACGGCTATCTGAGGAGTGTCCAGTTAAGTTATCACTAGGCTGTAATGTAAACACTGCATTTTCTCTGAAAAGACCGTGTTTACAGCAAAAAGCCTGAAGGTAATGATTCTACTCACCAGAACAAATGCAATAAGCTATAGTTGTTCCGGTGACTATAGTGTACCTTTAACTAATTATCCAAAGACTGGTATCCCCACAAGTGTTGGGGTTCCTGCCCAGCGGAGTATAAGTATAATTCAGACTCCCTTATAACTTTAACCTTCCTGGACTATAGCTTTTTGAGATTTACAGTCAGTGGAAGTGGTTATGGTGCCTAAAGTGTTCTTTTACCCATTTTCTTCATGAGAAGATCCATTTTCACACAAATGAGATTAATGTTTTAGCAAATGATATCATAATCCAGTTCAAATAAGGCAAAACCTTGTAAAAATTAGGAGTTGAAATAGAAAAATTGTTTAATTTTTCGTCTTCTTTCTATGCTTTCTCAATGCTGGAGCCAGGTGGAATGGACAGAGTTTATGAAGATAATAAACAGAGAGGTAAGGTGGAGAAAATTAGTTGCAGGATAAAGAAGTGTGGCGGACCACCTGGTACCCTAACTGGGTACCTCCGCCAAGCATGCTCCCTAGTTATCACCGGGACACCATCAGCACTTCTGCCCCTTGCCGCCGCAGTTTGGCCGGGGTCTCGCCATTGCTTCCCACCCTGGAACAGGGTCCTGGATCCAGCTTCTAGTGATTAAAGCTGTCCTGCAGAGAGTATAGCTGTGTAGCTGGTACACCCAAACACTAGTCGAGACTGAGTGAAGGATGAAATGAACTGGTTTATTATGGCCAATTTGCTTACTTTTATACACAGCCCCCAGCATGGGGTCTCCATCTAATGCAAGACAAGCCCCTCCCATAAGTATCTATGCCTGGGTGATAATTGTGTTAAAGACCGGTAAACTAATTAACTCCCAGGAACAGAGAGGCAAACATAAAAATATAAAACATACAAATACCCAAAACATCATAAAAATATATAACAATCCCACAAATAATACATGCCCAAATAGCCCTGATCTGAGCGCCCAAGTTCTCCAAATAGCACTCAGATCTATGCAGTGTAGGGGAAACGCCACCGTGTTAAAGTTTTGACCGACCGCACGCGTGGTTCTATACAGTTTTGGGAGCTCCTGCATGCGAAATATAGGGTACTCCGGTTGGCTCTTAGGTAGCGTTTGTGCCCCTTAGTCTCAGGCACCTTCCAATCCGGATGTCAAAGTTGTTCAAAACCCCAGACCAAGTTGTCCGGGAGCCGCACGTCACCTCATACCGAAAACAGTTCTATACCATTCGTGGCTAAGTCCCTCTGAGGTGACCGGGGACCCACAAAGTCCTCATGCCAAATTTAGTTCCATAACGATCGCGGCTAAGTACTGCTGAGGACAATTTGTGGATTTCTTCATGCGAACGGCCGCCAGGGAGCTATGTTCGGTTCCATTTGAATGAAGGGAAAGTGCCGAACCAGGGGCACCCAGGGAAAGCTGCTAATTGCGGCTGGGGAGATTTAACTCCCTAACACAGGGTCTTTGGAAACGGCCCATAGTCCTTGGGGAGGAGGCTAGCCAGCAGGCTCCTCCAGAAGCTAGTGGCATATGCACGTTTCCACACTATGTTACCTTCTTTCACAGCTCACAATTATATATTTGTTAAATATTGGAATATGTAATATAATATTAATTTTAATATTAACTTGAATGTGATTTTTGGTAGAACTGCATAATTCCATCCAGGACCTCAGGATGGAGAGTGCATACTCTTTGTTTTTAAGGTTTGGTATAGTTAAAGTAGTAAGACATGGGACTACACCTCAGGAGTCAGGAAAAGACAAAACCATTTTAAAAATATCATGCATATATATATGGCTTGAGTATAAGCCACCCATGCCATTTCAAGGATTACATTGAAGGAAGATTTAGCTAATAATCAAGCCAACATGATATCTGCCCGAAAATTCAGTATTTTCTGTTGAAGACATTAAGCCAGAAATGTGATGCCAAAATATATTTCTCTTCGTGGGTGCTATAAAAAAAAAGTCCTTGCTCCCCTCACTTCCCTGACAAAATTTCATCTTGAGTGTCGCAGTTTATAATGTAACATAAATTAAAATACATTGGGCTTCCGGCATTTTTGCAGTTCCTTTGTTACTGTTATTTAGCTACTTAGATGATTTGTATCTCCCAGATCAGCATAGCCAAGATGTGTTTCAGGTACTTAATGAGGCATGCAAACCAAATCCGTAATGCAACATAAAAGAAAAGCACTACACGTCCACTTAAAGGGGTGAAATGCGCCAATTCTGAAAACAATAATACAGTATTTCTAAGATACAATATCTCAAATGTCTGGTGGAAAAATAATACAAAATATTAGATGATTTTCGTAAAGGCATATCAAAATCTAGTAATGTACACCCTTGGAAATATACAACTAGTAATGTTTCAAAGTGCAGCTACAGCAGCAATGGTCATAGAAGATGCGACAGTGATTGGACAGGCAGTTCTGAACAACCTCACATTTATTATACTCGGAGGTCAGTGGATAAATAGGCATCGATCACAAAGTATCGGCATTTTAACTGCAACAGGGTTGATACAATTACTCCTTTCTAATGCTTTTTTTTTTTTTACATTTTTTATTGTTTTGCATCATATATAACAATTATAGCAATTATAACAATTAATTAGGGATACAAAAAGAAGAGATGGCCTTTCTAGCTGACTGCCGAGGAAAGCAGATGCTTAATCCTGCAGCTCCGAGCGAAAAGCGAGAAACACACTTAAATTCTGCAGAAATACCACTCCTATCACCCCCAAAGACGACTACACAAATGGGGGAATACTCCCAGCGTTATGGGGCGAAAAAATAAACGACCGACGGCAGACAAACCTGCTCCGGGACTAACGATTGGTGACATGTGGCGGCAAGCACGCTGCACAGGCGAATCCAACATGGCGGCTCTCCACGGAGGCTGCTCTGATTTCTACTCAGATGACTGCTCTGGGGACGCAGAGGACGATTACCCCCCAGCTCCAGCCCCAAAGCAGAAGATGAATCCTGCCAAACCAAAGGCTGATAAAGATGCTGATCTGGTAACCACTGGTGTACTAAAAGATCTGCTGGCAGACCTGCAGAAGAACATCCTCACAGACGTTACTGCTATGAGGGGCGAGCTGCAGGGCCTGACAGGCCGCATATCGACACTGGAGATATCCTCCCAGGATAACCAACAGCACATATCCTCATTACAGGCTGCTGTACAAGAGCTACAACGTCAGAGCCTACTCCATGAACGGCACTACGCTGCCCTAGAGGACTCCAGGAGAAGGCATAATCTTAAGGTTAGAGGGATCCCAGACGAGATATCAGAGGCGGAGTTGCCGCGGACGATAAAACGGGTATGGTCAGCCATACTACCCCCCACCCAAGCTAAACCCGTCACACCCACTGACTTTTTACGCGTCCCCAAACCCCGCCAAGGCCCCAGCCACGGCCACAAGAGATACCATAATTACCTTCAGGAATGGGAAGGAAAAAGCGGCGATCCTCGCTGCCCTCCGCGACAAAACCCCTCTGCAGTTGGAGAATATGCACCTGACCTTTTACGCTGACCTATCTGGAGGCACCCTAGCCTGGCGCAGATCGCTGCGACCCCTCACAACCTTACTCCAGCGACATGACATATCTTACCGCTGGCGACCCTCCCAAACGCTCCTCGTACAAAAAGGGGGAAAAACGTTCCAGATCCACGACACTCGAGACACGGCGAATCTCCTTCGATCTTTGGGCCTACCGCAGGACCTACACTCCCAAGAGGGACCCCAAGACCATGCCTCCCCAACTCACAACTGGGATCCGGCACGAATTACAGCATTTGTACCTAAAAGCAACAAACGCCTACACCTCGATCACTACATGAATGGAGAATACATGCACTTCCACCTACCAGCACGTTTCCATGAACCGCCCGGAGGGGCTCGAGACACCCGGAGGGCAGCTCTTTATACCGTTGAACTATTGCTCAACTGTTGTTTCATAGTTTTTAACGCTTTTGCCAACATATAACCGTATTGTGTTACTAGCTAGCCCTACCTGTACCTAAACCCAGCTAGCAATGTTTTATATACGTATAGCCTGGCATGCTGTAATCTAAAACTTGACGCCACGCATTTCTTAACACCAACGATCAGTTCTGTTCAACCTGTTAGTATTGACAATGTTACTGCCGAGAAAGTGCGCACCTCCCTGCTATCATACCTGCTTATATACCACAAGCAAAACAGATCCAGCAGGTTACATTAGCCCCACCACCCCAACTCTGTAACCCGCTCTAAATAGTCAAGCAACCTAGATACCTTTCTGCCTCATAATTGAGACAGCATACACCCACATATCTTGCTGGGGCACATATGTCTACCAACGCTAGCCTGTAACTCTATCATGTCATACTGCCTTAGAAATGATAACTCAGAGTACAGCACATCCCAAATTGTAAAGTTCCCACGCTATGTATTTCTCCGCAACCGCCTTCATCTTACTATTTTCATGTTCTAAAACATATCAATGTGCTATATAACAAACCACATGTTACTAGAAGGTGAGACCACTCACTGACAGTCTCATACCTTATGTTACGCAACGAGCTACCCGTTAGGCGAACATAACCTGTTCTCCATATCATTAGCACAGATAGGCCAAACATAGATTAAAAATAAGCGACCAATATCCACCAATATCAGAAAATTTATTTTGTTATGCACTAGCTATTCAGCGACTAGGACCTGCTCCTCCTACCGCTAACACAGTTAGATCAACCATGTCCCTATGTCTTTGAAGAGATATATCTTGCCTTGTATATTATTCTAGAATAGGTTCTAGTCTGCTCATATAATCAGCGAGGCAAACATATAATAACAGAGCAATTTCTTGTTTGTAGCAGCATGTATATTGTGTTACACTGTAGAATGTCCTATGGACGACTTGTATTAACCTGAACCACACTGCAGCTAGCTCAGTGTGTCTCAATAGGCTCTACTCAGCCTGTAGATGGACCTGTCTGTATGTCCTCTTGAAACTGTGCCTGACTCTAGCGATCCAAAATGCAGTTACCCTAATCGTTGACACATATATGATAGCCAGGAATATCGTTGTCCAGTTCACTTCCTCTTATTATTTTTTTTTTAACACTCTATGTACACTCTCATGCACAAGTAGTGCTCCCAGCGTAGGTTTCTTCTGTATCTGTTGACAGGTATGCTTGATGTCATAAAAAGTACACACTATAAAACTTAACACGTGACGACATAATTAGACGGATAATCAGAAATACTAGCTGGAAATGTTTTTCAAGGTTTCTAACGGTTAGAAAGATTCTGGTTCACAATGATGTTAATACTTCATAAGATATAAATATCTAGCCAACACTACTCTTATTCTATGCACTGTTATTACTTGTCACTTAAACTGTCTGACAACTCCGTTTATATTCACTTATAGTTCACCTTTTCTAAAAAAATGTGCACAGCTATCTCTATACCATGTTATGTACTGTTATCCAATGGTTTCCTGCAACTGTTGTGGTTCAGAAAGCTAAAATGTTATTTCATGCACTAACAAAAATAAAGAATTTATAAAAAAAACAAAAAGAAGAGATGAGGTGGGGGTGCCATTGTTATTAATCACGAGTAAGACATTCCATTGTTCCTATTGACCTTAAACTTTGCCCGCTACCATTCTTTAGTAGTAATCCCTAGCTCTGCGTATGCCATTAGTCTATGGACGTGTCTTGTGTGTGGGACCCTCCCTCTCGAGGTTGACTTTTACATAGTATGGTAATCCATCCCTATTTCTTCTCTCAAAGGTTGTAACAAAAGCATAACATATTTACAAAGGTTAAGCAACAAGTTTAGTGTATGTATCCCTGTGTAAGTTCCCCCATGAGTGCCAATCTTGTTTGGTGTGTTCTCCCTCTAGGTCGCTCGTGTGTATACCAGGTTCAGCGTCCCTGGGTATCCTCCTAATAACTGGATCAAAGTGCTGAGGCGTCTCTTTCCTATTGTTAATGTTGTAAGTTTAACTACCCAAAAATAGGTTCTAGGGGGTTGTTCTCTCACATGTTTGCCATATTCAGTTGACTTCCCTCTGTGTAGCCCCTGGTTGCCATGGGGGTGCTGCATAGCGTTCATACTCTACGTTTGTGGTAATTAGTTTAACCACTTCCGTTTTGGTCGGCATTGTTGCCGATCTCCAATTTCTCGCTAGCAGCGTAACCGCCGCCACCAGAGTAAGGAATGATTTTTTGCATATTGGTTTTGGGAGGCCCGGTGGCAGAATGAATAGTAGATAGCCTTCTATGGTTGGACTGATCCGAACGCCAGTGCTATCTTTTATCATATCTTCTATCGTTAACCAGTATGTTGAAAGCCTCGGGCACGTACACCACATGTGTAAGGTTTCGCCCGGGGACGCCTGGCATCTCAAGCAGTTATTGCCTGGGTTGTGATACATTTTTGTAATCTTATCGGGGGTCAGATACCACCTGTACAACAATTTCATTGAGATCTCCTTTGGCAGCAATAACGTCAACCAAACGTTTCCTGTAGTTGCAGATCAGACGTGCACAACAGTCAGGAGTAATTCTTGACCATTCCTCTTTACAGAACTGTTTCAGTTCAGCAATATTCTTGGGATGTCTGGTGTGAATCGCTTTCTTGAGGTCATGCCACAGCATCTCAGTCAGGTTGAGGTCAGGACTCTGACTGGGCCACTTCAGAAGGCGTATTTTCTTCTGTTTAAGCCATTCTGTTGTTTATTTACTTCTATGCTTTGGGTGTCCTGTTGCAACACCCATCTTCTGTTGAGCTTCATCTGGTAGACAGATGGCCTTAAGTTCTCCTGCAAAATGTCTTGATTAATTGGCAATTCATTTTTCCTTCAATGATGGCAATCCGCCCAGGCCCTGACGCAGCAAAGCAGCCCCAAACCATGATGCCCCCACCACCATACTTCACAGTTGGGATGAGGTTTTGATGTTGGTGTGCTGTGCCTCTTTTTCGCCACACATAGTGTTGTGTGTTTCTTCCAAACAACTCAACTTTGGTTTCGTCTGTCCACAGAATATTTTGCCAGTACTGTTGTGGAAGATCCAGGTGCTCTTGTGCAAACTGTAAACGTGCAGCAATGTTTTGTTTGGACAGCAGTGGCTTCCTCTGTGGTATCCTCCCATGAAATCCATTCTTGTTTAGTGTTTTACGTATTGTACATTCGCTAACAGGGATGTTAGCATTTGCCAGTGACTTTTGTAAGTCTTTAGCTGACACTCTAGGATTCTTCTTCACCTCACTGAGCAGTCTGCGCTGTGCTCTTGCAGCCATCTTTACAGGACGACCACTCCTAGGGAGAGTAGCAGCAGTGCTGAACTTTCTCCATTTATAGACAATTTGTCTTACCGTGGACTGATGAACAGCAAGGCTTTTGGAGATACTTTTATAACCCTTTCCAGCTTTTTGCAAGTCATCAATTCTTAATCGTAGGTCTTCTAAGAGCTCTTTTGTGCGAGGCATCATTCACATCAGGCAATGCTTCTTGTGAAAAGCAAACCCAGAACTGGTGTGTGTTTTTTATAGGGCAGGGCAGCTGTAACCAACACCTCCAATCTCATCTCATTGATTGGACTCCAGTTGGCTGACATCTCACTCCAATTAGCACTTGGAGATGTCATTAGTCTAGGGGTTCACATACTTTTTCCACCTGCACTGTGAATGTTTACATGGTGTGTTCAATAAAAACATGGCAATATTTCATTCTTTGTGTGTTATTAGTTTAAGCAGACTGTGATTGTCTATTGTTGTGACTTAGATGATGATCAGATCACATTTTATGACCAATTTGTGCAGAAATCCATGTCATTTCAAAGGGTTCACATACTTTTTCTTGCAACTATATATATATATATATATATATATATATATATACACTTAGATCATATATATAATAAATATATATAATCTAAGTATATATTATTTAATTTTACACAGTTTTTATTTTTTTTTTAATTCTTTATTTTTGAACATGCATGAGGTTACATTGCATCCTGCATTGCCACAACAGGAAATGCGAGGAATTACGGTACATTCAATGATACATGTAAGATGACTTTGAGGGCTATTAGAGCTAATACTTGCATCATTTAGGAAAACAGCATGAAATTTTATATTTAACGATTAAGCTAACAACAAGTTTGTAGGTACAACATGAGTTAGTCGTGATAATGTTGTTGATTAAACTAGTGGCTCGTCCTTAAGTTAGATATCTTGCAGGCTATACAGGTTAGACAATATGAAGCTGGAGTAACTAAACATATATACGAATAGGCAGTTAATAATTCTGCAGGGAGTGAGGTGAATGCAGCCCAAAGACTGTTAGATTACGGTCAGGTAGTATGCTTGGAGCAGTTCCTGTATGGAGGAGCATGGTGAGAAAGTCCAGCAGGAACTATCTGTGCCTGGCATACCCTGGTCTACAACTTGTACTTAGCTGATCCCAACTGGGTGCCAGTTGCAGTCCTCGAGGGCTCTTGTTTCCTGAAGTGTCAGGTGCTTGTGCGGGGTTGAGTGCCAGGCATCCGGCATGTGGCGGTGTAGCCCGCAGTTATGTTGGTCGGCAAGGTGTTTCCAACCCCTGGGTTCCGGTCTCGTCCTGCATGGCTGGTCGGTCCCCTGGGTAGCGGTTGCTTGGGGTAACGGAGGTCTTCGGCGATGTGCTGCTGAGGTAGGGCTCAGGCGTGACAGGCTTAGCTTTTTCTTGTGCTGGAACGATGTGTGGGGTCTGATCAGCCTTCTCCGCCTGGTCCTCTTCCCTGCGGGAGCCGCTGGCATTTTCTGTGCGCGTAGGAGGTGCCGTGAAGGTAAAGGGCTGCTTGCTTGCTGTGAGGCATGTTGCAGTGCACTGCCAGGATAGCTTCCAGCTTGGTCTGCAGCGTGGTCGTAGTGCTGAGGTCTTGTTT
Source organism: Pelobates fuscus (assembly GCF_036172605.1). Lineage (NCBI taxonomy): Eukaryota > Metazoa > Chordata > Amphibia > Anura > Pelobatidae > Pelobates > Pelobates fuscus. The sequence goes on from NC_086322.1 coordinate 148,646,939, forward strand.
GCGCGGGAGGCTCGAGATTAGGGGTCCGCCATTAGGGGTGAGTCTGCAGTTAGGTTAGTCGCTTGTTTGCTGGCCTTCACCTCTCTCTCACCTCCGTGGCGTGAAGCATTCCCGGTTTGGACCGTGAGAGGGGGGAGGGGCATCTGCCTCACCATAGCGGTCGCTGGGTATTCTCCGAGCGGGAGAGCGGCCGCCTCCCCCGCCCGGTGCACACAGGGCCGCATGTCGTCTCGCTTGTGGTTGCTCAATTTTCACCTGGTCGCCGACCCCTACAACCGGGCCCAGCAATGTCAGGCGTCGCTGTGGGCTCCAGGTGGTCCCGGAATCAGGCTTGATGAAGCTGCGTGTCAAGTTTAGTATCAAGCTTGTGGAGGAGCTTCAGTGTAACACGTCTGTCCTCCATTACAGTTAGGCCCCGCCCCCATTTTACACTGTTTTAAACTTTTCTTTTTCTTTTTACAGGCAGCAGTGGGAGTACATGTCATTACAGGCACTCCCCCTGCTGTGCCGTCCATGTGAACATGAGGTCCTCACAAGGACCTCGCGATCACATGGCCCTCGGGGGCTGAAGAGGACGGAGGGGGACTCCCTGGGCTCCCAGGTAAGTCCCCATACCGCGATCACCGGCGACCGGCTAAGTTCATAGGACGGCGGGGACGTGCTATGCTGCCCCCCGGCATTTAGAGCCGGTCCCTAAGGACGGCATAGCACGCCCGCCGTCCTTAAGGGGTTAAGCGCCTATTCTTCACACAGATCACCTTGGCTACAAATGCCTTTTCGGTGTTTAATGAAATGAGCAGGCCTTGCGTTTGGTCTGTGTGTACTGTTTGCAGGATGTCTACCACTTTCCTTGTATTGTCCGGTCCCTGTCGGCCTTGTATAAATCCCACCTGGTCATCTGACACTATCTGTGGTAAGATGGATTTGAGTCGTGTAGCCAAAATTTTGGCATACAATTTGGTGTCAGAGTTTAATAGTGATATCGGGCGAAAGTTCTGACAAAGTGTAGGTGTTATACCTGGTTTTGGTAGTGTAACCACTTGTGCAGCTAAAAATTCCAATGGGAAACTTGCCCTGGATAGGTGTGGGGTTAGTAGGTGTTTACATTTTGAGTAGTATGAGTTAGTGTAGCTGTCCGGGCCAGGGGCTTTTCCTTTGGGCAAGGAGTTAATGCATTCTAGTATTTTGTCTTCTGTAATGGATGCTGCTTCGCTTGTTTTTGTGTTATATTAAGTGCCGGCAAGGGAATGACAGATAAGTAATTTCGTATGCTTGTGACCGTTGGACATATGGTGTCAGGGTCGTCTTTGAGATTGTACAGTCGGCTATAGTACTGTGCGAATTCCATGCAGATCTGTTGGGGAAAGAGTAATTTCTGGCCTGTCTTACTGATGATGTGTGCAATGTGTGTTTGAATTTGATCTTTGATCTCCCCACCGGCCCATGAAGGCACACAGCAGGGCTGGCACACTGATTGGCCGGCCAGGGTGATCCTGTGATCTCCCCTGCCGGCCTCGGGCCCTGGTCAACGCGGCCCACCGGGCATTTGCTCGATGGCCAGTCCGGGCCTGGAGACAGGTCTAGCCTTCAGGCCACCTAGTGTTAGCCTGTTATTCTCACCTTCGGCTCTTGCATTTGACACGTGCTTTATAAATCTGTAATCTGGGAATTAAGACCAACTTAATTGCCGTGGGTATGTGAACCCTTTAACTCACGTATGAGTGTACTTGTGGCAGCCCATTAGGAGCTAATACCGTCTTTGACTTTATTGCAAGCCCGCGGGGTGGGGAATTCAGCTGGGGGGGGGGGGGGGGGTCCCCTATTGGATAGCTCGCTGTCATTAGTATTATTTATTTATATGTTTGTTTATACATTTTTTATAGTTTTTTTTGTTTTCTTTCTCATTTGTCATGCTTTTTGTGGCACCTTGTGCCTCTCCGCTATGTATGACCTCACCTAACAGATTTGAGAAGGTGCTGTGACCTTCTCTCTCTAGCTACCTCTCTGCCCTTGTCCCATGGCTCCTTATTTACATACCCTTCCCCTTTAACCTATCTCCCCTTTGCATCGGCAATAAACAGTGTAACATTGTGGTTAGCTCATTGCCCCCTCCCGTCTGTGTCGAATCTCCTCCGTGGATCACTGTCTGAGGAAGTAAGTCCTATTATGCCTCTAACTCAATCGTATCCAAAGAGGGATCTGTTTCACCATTCTTCTGAGACTACTCCTGTTATCAATGATAGGTTATATAAATCTGTTAATGGTTTTGCTAGTACACCACTAAGCTCTTTTAATAGCTTTGGGTGTATTCCATCAGGTCCCATTGACTTATTTGTCTTTACTTTTGACAGTTGAAATAGAACCTCTTCCTCTGTAAACTCACGTGTAATAAATAACTCATTTATCCTTTTTCTTAACTGAGGTCCCTCTCCTTCATTTTCATCTGTAAATACGGAACAAAAATATTCATTGAGGCAGTCAGCTAGACCTTTATCCTCTTCTACATACCTTCCTTCTTTTGTTTTTAATCTAACTACTCCTTGTTTTACTTTTCTTTTCTCATTTATGTATCTAAAAAAAGTTTTGTCCCCCTTTTTTACTGACTGTGCTATTTTCTCTTCTGTGTGTGATTTGGAAACTCTTATAACTTGCTTAGCCTCTTTCTGCCTAATCTTATAGATCATTCTGTCTTCCTCACTCTGTTTTTTTTTTATAATTACTAAATGCTAACTTTTTGTTTTTTATTATTTTGGCCACATCTGCGTAGTACCACAGTGGTGTCTTGAATTTTTTGCTTTTACTGACAAGCCAATTTTCTGTTGCCTTCAGTAGTGCAACTTTTAAATAATCCAATTTCTCTTGGCCGCCATTTAAATTGCTCCAGTCTGATAATGACTCCTTTACACATATTCTAATTTTAGAAAAGTCTGTTTTTCAAAGTCTAAAACTTTTGTTTTTGTGTGGTGTGACTCAGTCACTGTTCTTATATTAAACCACACTGACTGATGATCACTGGATCCTAAACTTTCACCTACAGTACTATCGGATACCAAATCTCCATTTGTCAACACTAAATCTAGTATGGCCTCTTTACGAGTTGGCTCCTCAACGACTTGTTTTAGAGACAATCCCAGTAGGGAGTTTAGAATATGTATGCTCCTGGCACAAGCAGCTATTTTTGTTTTCCAATTCACATCAGGAAGATTAAAGTCACCTATGATGATAACTTCCCCCTTCATTGTCATTTTAGCTATTTCCTCAACTAGTAGATTATCTAACTCTTCAATTTGTCCTGGGGGCCTATAAATCACACCTACACGAATTACTGTGTGATTAACAAATTCTAACGTAACCCAAAGGGACTCTATGTTCACCTCACTAACTTTTATTAGGCTAGATTTTATGCTATCCTTCACATACAGGGCCACCCCTCCCCCTTTCCTGCCTTCCCCGTCTTTTCTATATAAAGAGTACTCTGGTATTGCTATGTCCCAGTCATTTTTCTCATTATACCATGTCTCAGTAACAGCGACTTAATCTACACTATCAGTTACCATTATTGCCACAAGTTCATGGATCTTATTCCCTAAACTGCGAGCATTTGTAGATATGACTCTAAGCTTATCATTTTTTAACACACTTGTTACAGGCACCTTCTGTCCTTGTTTTGGGGGACAATTGGATTGATGTTTTATCACCCTTTTGCCCCCCCCCCCCCCCCACCCCTCCTAGTTTAAATACATCCTAGCAAAACCTCTGAACTGCTCACTGAGAACATTTGTTCCCTTTTGAGAAAGATGCAAACCATATTTTTTGTACAGTTTATTTCCATTCCAAACAGAGTTACCATGAGAAATAAAGCCAAATCCTTGCTCCTGACACCATTCACCAAGCCACAAGCTAAAGTCCCTAATACGCATCCGCCTGTCGTTCTGAGTGTTATGCACAGGCAGAACTTCAGAGAATGACAGTATGGAAGCAACCTGCCGTATATCATTGGCAAAAACACGAAAAACTTCCTTAACCCCTTAAAGGGAAACTCCAGTGCCAGAAAAACGATCAGTTTTTCTGGCACTGGAGGGTCTCTCTCCCTCCCACCCACCAATCCCCGGTTACTGAAGGGGTGAAAACCCCTTCAGTCACTTACCTGGGACAGCGGCGATGTCCCTCGCCACTGTCTCCGCCTCCGCGACGCTCCTCCCAGTGATTGCGTCGGCCGGTGGGCGAGACTGATCTCGCCCACCGGCCGAGGAGACCTAATGCGCATGCGCGGAAATGCCGCGCATGCGCATTATGTCTCCCCATAGGAAAGCATTGAAAAACCATTTCAATGCTTTCCTATGGGGTTTTGAGCGACGCTGGAGGTCCTCACACAGCGTGAGGACGTCCAGCGACGCTCTAGCACAGGTTTCCTGTGCTAGACACCAGGAAGTTCCCTCTAGTGGCTGTCTAATAGACAGCCACTAGAGGTGGAGTTAACCCTGCAAGGTAATTATTGCAGTTTATGAGAAACTGCAATAATTACACTTGCAGGGTTAAGGGTAGTGGGAGTTGGCACCCAGACCACTCCAATGGGCAGAAGTGGTCTGGGTGCCTGGAGTGTCCCTTTAAGGACAGACGACGGATATATTCCGTCATGATTCCCTTTTATTACAGAAGTTGTGTCATTAAGGGGTTAACCTCTGAAACCTCATTGCAAGCCAAGTAATTTGTCCCTAGATGGACAAGTACATCCAATTCCCCTTCCTGCTTTGCTCACTTAACAATATTACAGATACGTCTCCTGTCTCTGTGAGCAGTAGCTCTGGGAAGACACCTCACAAGACCACCATTGTCCATCTCCACACCTCTTATGATGGAATCCCCCAACAACAACTGCTTTCTATTAGGCCTCACCATAGTCTCCAAGCCTCTCTCCACAACATCACTAGCCTCAGTGCCTCTCTCCACAACACTACTAGCCTCAGTGCCTCTCTGCACAACACCACTAGCCTCAGTGCCTCTCTCCACAACACCACTAGACTCAGTGCTTCTCTCCACAACATCACTAGCCACAGTGCCTCTCTCCACAACACCACTAGCCTCAGTGCCTCTCTCCACAACACCACTAGCCTCAGTGCCTGTCTCCATAACACCATTACACTCTGAAAGTGCAGAAAATGAATTATGTAGAGCAACAGACTGTGCAATATGCCTTTTATCCACAACTCTAAGTCTACCAGATCCTACAGTGATCCATCTGCCATTCATATTATGTCTCTGCGGCAGTGGCTTTGCAGCAGTTCCAGCCTGAGTTTGTTTACCAGATAATTTACAAATCTCAGACTTCAAAAATACAATCTCCTGCCGCAAGATAGAGAACTGTCTACAGATTAGACAACAACCAAACCTCCAAAAAGTGGAACGTGAAACAAATGCATAGCAACTATTACACTGAACTAAGTCTGCCATTCCAATTAGGTGAATAATTGAAATCAAACAAATCAAACTTAACTTTTTATTTATCCTCCTGAATAACTCAGATTACTTCCAGTTTATCTCCAGAATATCTCCAACCACACACACTTAGAAGCAACACTCTCCTGAATATCTCCAACCACACACACTTAGAAGCAACACTCTCCAGAATATATCCAACCACACACACTTAGAAGCAACACTTAGATGAAGCAACCAAGCTATATGAATAACTCAGATTACTTCCAGTTTATCTCCAGAATATCTCCAACCACACACACTTAGAAGCAACACTCTCCTGAATATCTCCAACCACACACACTTAGAAGCAACACTCTCCAGAATATATCCAACCACACACACTTAGAAGCAACACTTATGAAGCAACCAAGCTATATTAGCCAAGTTAATGACAACAACCCTTATATACTCCTAAAATCACCACCCACTAGGAATGTTTAACACCTGGATAGGCCTCTGCTTATTTGCAAACAATAGCTAATTTAAACAGCAATCAATAGCAAGTAGCTAACTAATGAAATCAAATGCCTTATAATTACCAACAGGAAATCAAACCTTGTGCAATCAGTAACCTTTTCCTACAGATGAATCTTACCTTGTGCAATCAGTAACCGTTTCCTACAGATGAATCTTACCTTGTGCAATCAGTAACCTTTTCCTACAGATGAATCTTACCTGTAACAGGAAAAAAGAAAACTCTTAGCGCAAATCTTAGACAGTTGAAGCTTCTGTAAAACTCTCCAGAATATCTCCAACCACACACACTTAGAAGCAACACTTAGATGAAGCAACCAAGCTAGAGCGGAGGATATTTTCTTTTACGTGTAAATAATGTAGTTTTGTTAGTACATCTCTTGGGGCGGTGGAGGGAAGCTGTTGTGGTTTAGCCACTCTGTGCGTTCTGTCCATGAGGAGCATGGGCGGTGGGATATCCAGGGCCAGGGCCTGGAATAGCCCGGTCAGGAATGCTGTACAGTCTGCTATTTGTACCTCTTCCGGGATCCCCTGAATCCTGAGGTTCTGTCGTCGGGATCTGTCTTCCAGGTCCATTGACTTGAATTCTTGTCTCTCTAATCGGGCCTCCATTTCCTCCACCTTTTCAGCAAATGCCTCCATGAATTCCGCCATTTTGTTTTCAAATGGGCCGTGCGGTTTCCCAATTCCAGCATGTCCCTCCTCAGGTCCGATTGTACTGTGGCCTGAATTTTGGCGGCCATGTCATCCAGCATTTTTTGGAATATGTCCCCTTGGATTTGCATAGTGGGGATTGTGATCTTGACAGATCCCTGTCCTCTTCACTGCCGTCGCCATCTTGGGTGTGCAGTGTGGCTGTTTTGGCGCTTGTGGTTTTTGCCATGAAAAAGGAGTGTTTCTCCTTTGCATCTGCCGTTTTACGTGCCCCCGTTGTGACATCTTGGGTGCACCAGGTTTGTGGTGTGGTCTAAGCTTTTTAGCCGCTATAAAATACGCTGTTTTAGCCAGAGGCTCGGGAGCTCAGCTCGACCATTCAGCTCAAGCGCAGGCTCTGCCGCCTCTAATGCTTTTTCAACAACACTTTTAACATTATTTACAAAATTGTCTAAATACCGTTTCCTGGTTGACCAGTTGAGATAAATGAAGTAAATATAGCACTGTTTCAACAATTTGATGTAGTGAAATTAATCACACAAGTCGAGTGAAGTGTGAAAAGGAACTGGTTTATTATGGCCAATTTGCCAGCTTTTATATACAGCCCCAAGCATGGCGTCTCCATCTAATGCAAGACAAGCCCCTCCCATAAATATCTCTGCCTGGGAGATAATTGCATTAAAGACTGGTAAGCTAATTATCTCCCAGGAACAGAGAGGCAAACATACAAATACCCCAAAACATCATAAAAAATGATAATAACCCCACAAATTAATACATCCCCAAATAGCCCTGATCTGAGCACCTAAGTTCATAGGATAAATAGGCATTGATCACAAAGTATCAGCATTTTAACTGCAACAATGGTGATACAATCACAATCACTCCTTTCTAATGCTTTTTCAACAACACTTTTAAAATTATTTACAAAATTGGCAAAATACCTTTTCCTGGTTGACCAGTTAAGACAAAGTAAATATAGCACTGTTTCAACTATTTGATGTAGGGAAATTAATCGCACAGCAAATACTCTTGTACACTATACCCAAAATGTCCACTTTAAATATAGTTAAAGAAGCATATAGATGCACATAAGATAAGACATTCCCTTTCATTCCCACTCCAGGGAATATGGGAAAAATAAAAAATGGTAAGAAGAACAAATGCCCATTTACATGCTTGGTAAATATACAAGCGGTTTAAGGCAAAGTGCTAAACCTGCCACAAAAATGCTCTCATAATGGAACTAATCAGTTTGTCCTATTAGTAAGATTACAGTTTTAAACAAATGTATTATAACATGACACTGACGGATTTCCCCCGTTCAGAAATGTAGAAATAATAAACAGCTGGTAATTTACTGCCAGTGGGGTAAATAAGTTGATGCATCTGCCACCTGCATTCTCCAGCGAAAAGGACACAACCCTACTTATTATGTACCCTGTAGGTATCTTCTAAATTAGGTTAGCTGGATCTATGTTGTTGTTTATTTGTTGTAGGTTGTGTGCAGCTATATGGATAATATCATTTTTGTATATTACAATTAGAATCTTTAATAATATAGAATAAATATCACTTCTGTACCCAATAAAAGGCATATTCAAAATCGCTTCTGTGGAACAGTGATTGCCCATTCCAGTTTTTTAGTTGTTTTATGTGTGCTTTTTTTAAGGAGGGCATGAGTCAACTATAATTTAGAGCCCTCTTCTTCATTTTTGCAAACATTCTGACTGTATTAGGCACTTGCTTATCTAATTCTCCAGATAGTTAATGTATGCTTACTTCTAATTGCAGAAGCAAGTGGGTTACATGTAGCATCTGTTATTCTTTTAAATATTATTGATATATTAAATAAAAAAGTTGGCTAGCCTTGAAAAGGAATGTGTAACGAAGGAAACTGTGTCCAGTGCCTCATGCCAGATATCTTTCGGTTTGAAATATGAAAATCTTTAGCACTGGCAAGAATATCCTCGAACACCCCAGGCCTCAAAATAATTACGTCAGGAAGCAAAAAAGGTGTTGGACAATGTGTTTTTAATATGCTTTTCACCCATTTAAAAAAGGGCATTGTCCCATATGTTTCAATTATTGTTATAAACCTAGAGTATGTACTTTAAATCAAAATATTAGTTATTTTTAACCCCTTAAGGACAGAGCTTCAGAAGCGTGTCTTTCACTTAATGACAACGTCATTTTTTGCATTTTTTGCTGTTTGCGTTCAATTGCAATTTGCATTTTACTAATTTATTGCACCGACGCATATTATATACCATTTTTTAAAGGACAGAAAGGGCTTTCATTTGATGTAACATATATATACATAAATGCTTATTTATTATAAAAAATACAGAAAAATGCAAAAAAATTAAAGAAACATTTTTAGTTTTTTTTTACAGTTTTTGCAATAATAATGTGTGCACAATTAGTGCAGGTTAAGGAAAGTAATTAAAAATAAATTAATTTAGTTGTTCTGATTTACAGAATATATAATGTGTCTGGGATTTTAAGTTTTTTTTGGTAGTTACAGGTCACAAAGCACAAGGAGTAAAATAAACTTTTAATGTGGAGCGATTTTAGAATTCGGTATGTTTGTCTTGTAAGCTTAATAGCCATAAAAGAAAACAAAATTGCCACACAAAAGTATATATTTATATAAAGTAGACACCACAGGCTATTTACCTAAGGTTGTGTTGACACTTTCTACGTAGCCATTTCACCGCCAACCTCTGCTAAATATTGGAGTAAAATTGTAACTATATGCTAATCTTTAGTTACTTCTATTATAGATTACATTATATCCTATTATCTTTCTACTCTTATCTGTTTCCCTTGTTTACATATCTCCTCTTAGATCACATAAACAAGCCAAGCTTTTGTCAGTTGTATTCACATGAGCCATTGCGATTTTTCTTTTACATGTGTTTCTCAGCTGGCAGGACACACAGACTTAGCATTTTTCAGTATGGGTTACTGACGTAGCTATCAAGCCAAAGTCGAGAAATCTCTTTCTAAATATCTGGCTGCATTCTTTTACATTATCTCAATAAGCTCTGAAACTCTGTTTTCCATAGTTTAACACACAGACTTGCTCTTCTAAAGTTCCTGGCACAGTGAAGATACATCTAAACACCGGATATAAGTCTCTTCATGCGTCACAGAAATTCCTAGCATATCGTTTGCGTGTGTTCATTTATTATTTTTTTTTTCTAATTCTGAGTTTAGCAGTTGTGAAATGCGTGGGAAGAGAAGTAAGATTTGAAAGCTGACATCATTGTATATATCCAACAGCAGCTGCAGCATCATTTGTTCTAGGGACCAGTCATTGACCAGACTGGTTATTGACCCTTTATTTTGGGAACAAAAGTTTGAAGTCAAAAGATTTTGCATGAAGCTGATGGTTCAACATTTTTATATATATATATATATATTTTGCAAAGAAAATGGTTAAAACATAGTCTAAGATTGTTTTTCTCCTTATATGTGATCTCATCTCCATATCTTTGATGAAGGTATCTAAAGATAATGATTCTACTCACCAGAAAAAAATCAATAAGCTGTTGTTGTTCTGGTTACTATAGTGTCCATTTAATGTTATTTTAAAAAATACTTTCTTGCACCGTATACATTTCATAAAATATGATTGATAAATTACATGAAGTGTAGACAGACAGCACAGGTTAAAAAAACATAGCAATATAAAGAAAAGGTATGTCGAGGTGTAGGTCACCTTCTCTTAAAAAGCTGGTGCCAAGATGTTAATTCTACGTTTCAACCACCATTGATGCATTGGTTTTTTGGTCAGTGCTATCCATACTTTTAAGCATTTATTCAAACTTCCCTTTAAACTTTTTGTAATAAGAAATATTTCATTGCTTGTTTGTTAAGATGATATAATTAATTTGAATGTATCCTTAGACAAGAAATATGAAAGGGTCCTGAATTTATCTCCAGTGTCCAATTCATGCTGTCATGCTTCACATATTTTCAAGCAGTATGGCTTAATCAACAATCTAAATAATACTTGTCTACAAAGACCCTTTCGTCTTCTAGTTTTATAACATCATTATTCATAGCCTCTCTCTAAAAGCTTGCTAGCATTCCATGCCTCGCTGGAATGAGACAGGATTACAAACTTATGCATCCTGCCCTTCTATCTACGCTGGATCACCGTGTCAAAAAACATCCTGCTAAAAATGCAATTCTTTTGGTTTATGTCTGATGAAAACCTCTTGGATATCTCCCAGCAAACTTTCCAGACCTCCTGTCAAAATTTAAATTACAAAAGGGAACACTGGAACAGATTCAAAGAATTTACAGTTCTCTGTGTTCCTGTTGTTAAATAATAGCCGTGCAAACAATACATTTTAATAATGTTTTTATTATATTTTGTTTAAAGTGACATTCCATTGAAACCCTTGTTATTATTTGATATGCAAAAAACATTACTCATTTAGTAGAAGAAAAAGGTAAAATGGGAAAAAGGTACATGTTAACGTGCACAGTCATATCTGCTTGGTTCACTATGGTGTGTGTTGTCCCTAAAATATCTCACAACATGAGAATAAAAATGGAGTTACCCAAATTCTCAGTTTAATTGAAAAACGTATTATTACGACATCTGTACCCATATATGTCGTTACATCTGAAAATGTCAATAGAGTAGTTGGGTACCCCAAAGGGGAAGCAACTGGGTGTGTGTCTAGGGGCGACCAAGACAGGGGGTAACCCTCACATACATGTGTTAGTTGAGAAGTAGACCTAAACTGGTCAAATGAAAAAGGGCGCCCCCTAGTGCATAACTATACATATGTACAACGAAATTGTAAAACGTAACCTTTAATGGTGGCTGTAATAAAAAACTCTAGTAAAGAGTTTAAGAAAGAAAATAATAGTAAACTTAAAATAGGAGGATAAGTGTCTAGAAGGGGATAATTATCCTAAGGGTATCGCCTAGAGGATATAGAGCTAGATAAAGCTAGAAATCCCCCCAACCTGTATAGTCCGTCTCACAAAAGCAATCCCTCCTGGAATTACCAAAATATAAATGAGCCGCTTCTGTAGTCACTATGTACAATCCCTATATACAGTGCTTGCTTGTAGCAAAAAATATGTGCACACTTAGGAAAAAACTGTAACAGAAAGTAGTGATAGAAGGGGTTCACGTGATCAAAAGCTAGTCTGAGTAAAGTAAATAGATGGATACATTGTGGCAGTTTGCATAACATCTATTGCAATACTGTCACCGGGGGACGGAAAACAAAAAATGGGAGGAAAAAACCTGAGATCTAGTAGACAGCTCTAAAAAGAGACTGACCAGCAATGTAAATTGCAAGATCTGACGAAAGGTTAATAAAATCCCCGTCACCCACAGTTCCCCCGTCCCCTTATCTAAATCGTACGAAGGTCCAATGATATTGAACTGACTAGCTGATCTTACAGAGAGACTATACTGGTCGGTGTCCAAACTTGAACTATCCTTCCTACTGCTACCTAAATGGCACCTGAGGTTCCTAGTTGGTCTTCCATACAAGTACTAACCAGGCCCGAGTCTGGATGGCTTCTGAGATCTGACGAGATCAAGCATTTTCAGACTGGTATGGCCATAGGTTTTTTCCTCCCATTTTTTGTTTTCCGTCCCCTGGTGACAGTATTGCAATAGATGTTATGCAAACTGCCACAATGTATCCATCTATTTACTTTACTCAGACTAGCTTTTGATCACGTGAACCCCTTCTATCCAGGGGTGTATCCTGGTTTTGTGCTGCCCCCCCAGCCTCCTTACCTTTGGGAATGCTGGGGGGGTTCTCCCTCTCCCTGGGGTCTAGTGGGGCTGCCGGTCGGGCTGCTGGGCTGGTTGCTGGGCTGGCGGCTGGCGAGGGAGCACTTCCTCTGAGCTGTCTGCTCAGCTCCCTCGCGCGCCGCAGAGTGAGGCTGGGAGGCGGAGCCGGAATATGACGTCATATTCCGGCTCCCAGCCTCACTCTGCGGCGCGCGAGGGAGCTGAGCAGACAGCTCAGAGGAAGTGCTCCCTCGCCAGCCGCCCGCCCGCCCAGCAACCAGCCCAGCAGCCACCAGCCCAGGATGTCTGTTAGCCGCAAGGCTAACAAGGCATTTGCCCTGGGCGTTTGGGGGTGGCTTTTTTTGCCGCCCCCTGGAAAATGCCGCCCAAGGCAAATGCCTTGTTTGCCTCGCGGCAAATACGCCCCTGCTTCTATCACTACTTTCTGTTACAGTTTTTTCCTAAGTGTGCACATATTTTTTGCTACAAGCAAGCACTGTATATAGGGATTGTACATAGTGACTACAGAAGCGGCTCATTTATATTTTGGTAATTCCAGGAGGGATTGCTTTTGTGAGACGGACTATACAGGTTGGGGGGATTTCTAGCTTTATCTAGCTCTATATCCTCTAGGCGATACCCTTAGGATAATTATCCCCTTCTAGACACTTATCCTCCTGTTTTAAGTTTACTATTATTTTCTTTCTTTAACTCTTTACTAGAGTTTTTTTATTACAGCCACCATTAAAGGTTACGTTTTACAATTTCGTTGTACATATGTATAGTTATGCACTAGGAGGCGCCCTTTTTCATTTGACCAGTTTAGGTCTACTTCTCATCTGAAAATGTCACCAAACCACATGAACTCAAAGTGTTAGATTTATTCAAAATACTGTTTTGATTTGAATAACCCTTGTTATTCTTGTCCCACCCCTCAAAAAAGATAGGAGGGACCATGCTTATATTGGCTGTGTGTCACCAGCATGCTGTGCCTGATGACAGATGTCAAACATGCACAGTACCGACAATAGCCAGTCTGGAACTCTTGTTCCGGGCTGCCTAATGATGCCCCAGTTGTGCTCTGGCAACAGAGAGGTTAAATTCTGTATGTGCAGTGTCATAGTGAAGTGTTGCATATACAGACTCCAGGCACCATGACCAGTACAAATCAATGAAGTGGTCATGGTGCTTGAACTAATCTTTTAATATTAAAATCGTCATCTGCAAATTTCTGAATACCATCTTGAATGATATCAAATACTGAATGTTATTGTTATTAGTTTATGATGATCATTATTTTATAGTGCCAACATATTACGCAACACTTTTCTTTTTCTTTTTTTAACATGTGTAACAACAAGTAATTGACAAACCATATAATCATGACATATGCAAAAGGCATATAGGTAGGTGAGACTGTAAAGCAAAATGTGGAAGTAAGGGATGAAAAAACTACTGTAAAGAGAGGTTTCCCAGGAAGATAACCTTTCTTAAAGAGATGGATTTTAAAGGACTTTTTCAAGGAGCCTGGGGGACAGTCCAATAGGACGAATTAGGGTATTCCATTGGAATGGAGCTTCCCTTCACATGTCCTAAAGTAAAATTAGTAGTGAAAATCCAAACAGAGGACAAAAGAGGGTCTCTAGAGCAAAAGAGAGTCTCTAGAGCAAAAGAGAGATTAAGAGATCTTGTGAGAATTTGAGTTGTTGAAGATCTTTGTATTTTAAAGTCAGTAATTGAAAAAGGATCCTAAAGGTGAATGTGGTGAAATGTTGTGAATTGTGAGAAAGCACTATATAAGGAATATGATAAGCCTGGGAGCAGCATACTTAATAGAAGAAATAATTAAAAATAAAAATCTGCTCTTTCTCTTAACCTTGACACTGGCACTGAATTAAAATTAAATAATTTTTTCCTCTCTTGCTGACTCCTGTCATAAGAGCTAACGTTTACATTTTGTCATTGTCATCTAAGGTTGACTGACTTTGGACAGGATAATGCAGAGTGAATCTTGGATTATTATCCAAACTGTTGTGGAAACAACAATATTTGGTTGATGGAAAAAGTAAGTTTATACCAACTATTCCATATCAGTTTAACAGAAAATGAGTGGGGGTGAGGGTGTGTCACCATAATCATTAGAATGAGCTTATAAGGGTTACAGCTCTTAACCCCTTAAGGACACATGACATGTGTGACATGTCATGATTCCCTTTTATTACAGAAGTTTGGTCCTTAAGGGGTTAAAGTGCCTCGATAAATTAGATGCCCCTGTTGGTGGCATATGGTAGCAATAGTTCCATCTGAGCCTTTCTTACCCAACCTGTTTTGTGTTCTTACTTTATAAGGAAATGTGGTGGAATCTCGGTAAAAATAAATTTAGTAGGCCGAGATTACCACGTGGCATGTGTACGTGCATATGCTGACGTATCGATCAGTTGGTTGCACGAGGCAAGATACGATCAGTAGTGTACGGAGCATGTGCAAGAATACAGGATGTAGTATTCCCCTCCTCCATTGTGCTGGACAGGCCATGCGGTCAAGCAGGAAGTTAATTCTTATTTGTATTGATTGGTCAAGAGAATGTGCGGGTGGAGCTTAATATGGGAGGAGTTATGTGCCTATATAAGGAGCCTGCACTATTGTCCGGGGCTCAGAACTTGCTGTATTTTGGTGACGTTAGTCCCTCTGAGTCCCGATCGGTGATCCAATAAAGAATCTCTTCCTTCCTGAAGAAACCTGTGTCCATCTCTCTGTGCTTTGCTTCCGTCAGTTTCTCCGGTATCAGAAATGACTATTAAGTGTATTGTACTTGAACATGCTACATGATATACTTTTAAAAATATTTTTTTGTTAACTAAAATATAGTGAAATAGAGCACTTAAGTTACCATAACTACAAATTCATGATCATGCTCTCTTTATTAATACTTATCGGAATATGTTTTTCTCCAAAAATATAAGTTCTTTAAATTCTTCCCCAAAAAGTACAAATGACTTAAAAATAAACACATAACATAACACCCTTAAACAATCTATAGAAGTGATCCTTACAATAGAACACTCACATGCAATAGAGCTTATAGGCAAGCTCTAAGTGTATGCATCTCTGGGTCTGTAATGGCAACCACTCCCCTCAATGCACTAATGTTCCCAAAATAGGACCTTTACATTTTCACCATGTCTTTGTCTCAAAAAAAGGAAACTAGCATTGCATAATACTGCTATACATAGGCAATGCAATAAATATGTGGACCTCATCTATACAATATCTATTCACTAGAGCCAACTGACTATAGGGAATTATTTTCAGTGAGTTACTGGCTTGCTATTGAGACTTGGCAGTACTTGTGAAGCAAAAACCAAAAACATTACGGTGGGGAAAAATTGTGATTGAAAACCCCTTCCATCTGAAGTCTGTTGATAGTACAATGTTAAACAAAAATCTGCACACCAGTCAAGCCATATGACTTGCTTTTTCCACAGAAATCACATATTTGCAGTGATGTTACTACCGCAAAGGATTCTGGCCGGGCCTATGCAAATTAGTTCATCAAAGAATCACATTTTTGCCTCATTCCATTTTAAACATGGATTCCTGTGAGTCTGTGTTTGCTGTATACAACAGCTTTGAAACACAATTTAGGAAAAGATGCAAATCCAGGGAACCACTCATGGACAGCTGTTTCATTGTTAATGCAAATCATCAGCATGAGGTTGGTTACTGGCTTGCTATTGAGGCTTGGCAGTACTTGAGAAGCAAAAAACAAAAAAGTTATGGTGGGGAAAAATTGTGATTGAAAACCCCTTCCACCTAAAGTCTGTGGATATTTATACAATGTTAAACAAAAATCTGCACACTAGTCAAGCCATAAGACTTGCTTTTCCTACAAAAATCAAAAATTTGCAGTGATGTTACTACCGCAAAGGATTCTGGGTGGGCATATGCAAATTAGTTAAACAAAGAATCATATTTTTGCCTCATTCCATTTTAAACACAGATTCCTTTGAGTCTGTGTTTGCTGTATACAACAGCTTTGAAACACAACTAGACATGTACACCAGTTAAATTTTTGTTTCGTACTTATGAATTCAAACTAAATAAAAGTTTAATTTGTTCATTCCGAATTTCGTCCGTAAACCATTCGTTCTTCGGACGATATTCGGTAAAAGTTATTTGTTGGTCCATTAGGAGGAAAATACCACTGCGCATGCGCCCTGCATTGACTCCTATGGGGGGTCACTATGACCCTCATTTTAATAAAAGGGATGCCGCGAGTAGGGGCCTGCAGGAGGATTTAACCTTCCTTTTATTAATATGGTCATAGTGACCCCTATAGGTTTTAATGCGGGGGGCAGAGGGGGTTAGGGTAGGAATTAATATTATTTATTACAAGGAATTTATGGTAAGGCTGCCGGCTTCCTCCTTGCTTTTTTTGTGTGCAGAAACAAAAACAAAAAACGCTGGTTCTCCCTGCAGCCTGAGACTTGTAAAAGTCTCCTTGCAGCCCTGCACGGGTTAAGTCTCAGGCTGCAGGGAGAACCAGCGTTTTTTGTTTCTCCTCTGTGCTGTGGGGGTTAATTTTCCTGCAGCACAGAGTCTATTAAACGATAGAACTGAAACGAAAAGGTAATTTGCATTCGGCATATGCCCTTTTGTTTCGCTTATATTTCATATGTAGGACGTTCGTTTACGTTTTAGTAAACGAATCCGAAAGTCAGAAACCTCTGATGAAATTGTATTCGTCCAAAAACCAATGCATATGTCTAATGTCTAAACACAACTTAGGAAAAGATGCAAAGTCAGTGAACCACTCATGGACAGCTGTTTCATTGTTAATGCAAAGCATCAACATGGGTGTCACGATTCGGGGAACCCAACACGCTAACACACACACAGACACACACACAGAAAGTGTGCAGTACCGGACCTTAGAGTGGCCGGGCTAAGCACACACAGAATAGTCAGGAGATAAGCCGAGTAAGGGGAACCAGAAAACAGAATAACGATAAACAAGCCGAGGTCAAAGGGGTAGGAGAAAGTCACAAAGTCAGTATAACAAGCCAGAGAGTACGTAACCAGAAAGCACACGTTCAGTATCAATACATAAAGCAAAGACCACAACAGGGCACTGAGAGGCAGGAAAGGTAAGTATAAATATCCTAGCCTTAATTCTGATTGGATAACTTCCAATCAGAATTAACAAACACACGTGGGGGGTATCTATACCCCCCACTGTGATTTTTGTACTGTCGCTTTAACGCCGGGTCACGTGAGTGACCCCGGCTTACTGATATGGGTGCCGGCTCCCAGCGTGCAGCGTTAGACATGCTGCCGCTGGGGGGAGGAGGAGGAGAGGACGCTCGCCGCCCGGTAAGAGGAGGGGGGACCGCGGGCAGCGATGGACCGAGGGTGAGTGCTGCAAGCGGATTGCAGCCTCCCCTCACCGCTGCCCGCGGAGCCCTGACATAACCCCCCCCCTCGAGGACCGCCCGGAGGGCGGGAAGCCAAAGGCTTCAAAGGAAACCGCGCATGAAAGGAGCGGATCAAAGAGGGCGCGTCCAAGTCAGAGACAGAAACCCACGACCGCTCCTCCGGGCCGTAACCCTTCCAATCAACCAGATACTGCAACCGACCTCGAGAGAAACGAGAATCAAGGAGAGCAGCCACCTCATATACGTCACTAGAGACCGCGTGGAGGGCATCGGAACGCCTGAGAGACCCAGAGAACCGATTACAGAGCAAGGGCTTCAAAAGGGAGGTGTGAAAGGTGTTAGGTATGCGTATGGAAGGGGGCAAGGCCAGGGAGTAGAACACAGGTTTCACCCTACGCAACACCTTATAGGGACCAAGGAACTTGGGCGCGAACTTCATCGAGGGAACCCTAAGGCGGAGATTCCTAGAGGACAACCAAACCCTATCACCTGGAGCATAAGAAGGAGCCGCACACCTACGACGATCAGCAAATCTCTTTTGAGTAGCAGCAGCACGACAAAGAGCAGCATGGACCTGATCCCACATCTTCCATAAGGAGGCGAGGTGCTCGTCCAAAGCGGGCATTCCCTTGTCGGAGAACACACCGGGAAGGACAGCGGGTTGGAACCCATAAGCCACCATAAAAGGACTTACGCCAGTAGAAGAATGAGACACAGTGTTCCTGGCAAACTCAGCCCAGGGAAGGAGATGGGACCAGTTGTCCTGGTGTGCATTTGTGAAACAGCGTAAATACAACTCCACAGACTGATTTGCTTGTTCGGCAGCTCCATTAGATTGCGGATGATAGGAGGAAGTAAACGATAAGGAGACCCCCATCTCAGCACAAAAGCCTCTCCAAAACCGAGAGACAAACTGAGGGCCCCTGTCAGATACGATATCTTGTGGTATACCATGCAAGCGGAACACTTCTTTGGCAAACACCTGAGCCAACTGAACCGCAGAAGGTAGCTTCTTAAGCGGAATGAAGTGCGCCATTTTGGAGAACCTATCCGTTACAGTCAAAATTACTGTCTGCCCATCAGATGAAGGAAGATCCACAATAAAGTCCATGGATAAGTGTGTCCACGGTTTCTTGGGTACAGATAGGGGCATAAGGAGTCCCAGGGGTTTAACATTAGGGGACTTACACTGTGTACAGACACGGCAAGCCTGCACATAATCTACCACGTCTTTTTTGAGTGAGGGCCACCAAAACTGTTGGAAAAGACCCTTGTAAGTCTTGGTAACCCCTGGATGACCAGCCGTTTTGGCGGTGTGAAATAAAGTTAACAACTTCTTTCTGTCTTTTACTTTCACGTACAGCTTACCAATAGCAGTCTCAGAGGGTGCTTGGGATTGGTATGATTTGATACCATCAAGAAAAAGAGACGAGATAACCAAACGGGTAGTAGCTATTATATTAGTTGTGGGTACAATGGGCTCAGGAGTGGAGGTAACAGAATCTACAGGTTCGTACTGGCGGGAGATAGCATCAGCCTTGACATTTCGATAACCAGGCCTGTATGTGATTATGTACTGAAAACGGGAGAGAAATAAAGACCATCTACCCTGACGGGAGGACAACCTCTTAGCATCTGTGATATAGGATAGATTTTTATGATCGGTTATAACCAGAATCTTGTGTCTAGCTCCTTCTAACAAGTACCTCCATTCCTTAAATGCCATCACTATAGCCAATAATTCCCTGTTCCCGACGTCGTAATTCTTTTCAGACTCTGACAAGCGTTTAGAAAAGTAACCACAGGGAAGGAGGGGTTCGTCATATGATTGTCTTTGTGACAACACTGCTCCTATACCTGATTCAGAGGCGTCTACTTCCAGTACAAAGGGAAGGGAAGGATCAGGATGGTGTAACACAGGGGCAGTGGCAAATGCCTTTTTTAGAGTTTCGAAGGCCACAATAGCATTAGGATTCCAAACCCTGGGGTGTAAACCCTTTTTTGTCAGTTTAGTGATAGGGGAAATAATGGATGAGAAGTTTTTAACGAACTTTCTATAATAATTGGCAAACCCTATAAATCGTTGTATTGCCTTAAGACCTTGGGGAAGGGGCCAGGACAATATGGCTTCCAATTTAGAAGGATCCATGCTGAATCCTTGTTCAGAAATAACATAACCCAGGAATTGTACAGAAGTTTGGTCGAATAAGCATTTTTCTAATTTACAATAAAGACCGTTCTGCAACAACCTCTTAAGCACCATCCTAACATGAGTATGATGTGTCTTCAAATCTGGAGAATATACAAGTATGTCATCAAGGTAGACTACAGCACAGACATGCAGTAGATCTCTAAAGACATCGTTTATGAGATCCTGAAAAACGGCAGGAGCATTACACAATCCAAAAGGCATGACCAGATACTCGTAATGCCCACTACGTGTATTGAACGCCGTTTTCAATTCATCGTTCTCCTTGATACGAACAAGGTTATAAGCCCCCCTGAGGTCTAGTTTAGTAAAATATCTAGAACCTTTGACACGATCAAACAATTCAGTAATGAGGGGGATCGGATAGGCATTTTTAATCGTTATATTGTTTAGGGCTCTGTAGTCTATACACGGTCTCAAATCGCCCTCCTTTTTTGCCACAAAAAAGAAACCAGCCCCGGCAGGAGAGGAGGACCTTCTAATAAAACCTTTACTTAAGGCCTCCCGTATGTACTCCTCCATGACCTGGTTTTCTTTCTCAGAAAGAGGGTAGACCTTACCCCTAGGAGGCATAGTACCCGGTAACAGGTTTATGGCACAGTCATACTCACGGTGTGGGGGTAGCTTATCTGCCTCCCTTTTTTCGAAAACCAAAGCAAGGTCTGCATACACACAAGGGACAGAAACAGAAAGCGGTTTGGCCGTGGGCACGTTAAGTAAACAAACGGGACGTACTTGGGCCATACAGTCTCGTTGACAGGATTCCCCCCAGGAGAGTATGTCTAAATAACCCCAATCAAGTACTGGGTTGTGTTTCACTAACCAGGGAAAACCCAGAACAATGGAAGCAGTAGGGGAGTCAATTATTTGGAAGGTTAACCTTTCCTTGTGTAAAGCACCCACAGACATCTCTATATCTCGGGTTTCATGGGTCACCAGAGGTCTCTCAAGTGGTCTACCATCTATGGCCTCAACGGCCAAGGGTGTGGCCTTTTGGATCAAAGTCAAGGCTGCGGTTCTGGCAAAGGTCTCATCCATAAGGTTGTCAGCCGCACCTGAATCGATCAAGGCTTTAGTTGTTATGGTGGTTTTATTGACCAAAAGAGAGACCATAATAAATGGTCTGGAGATGGACATATGAGAGGACAAAGTCATAACACCGAGGCCGACCCCTCTCTAGGCCTTAGGTGCTGGAGTTTCCCTGTAATTTAGGGCATGTATTACAGTGGTGCCCCCTCTTTCCACAATAAAGACATAACCCCTCCCTTCTACGATACGTTCTTTCAGCCTCAGTTAACCCCGTAGCACCCAATTGCATGGGTTCGGGGGATGGTTGCCTAGGAGCGGGTAACGCTAGTAATGCAGTACTGGGTAGAGCAGGTAACACCCGTGTATCCAGCCGTCTTTGACTACGTCTCTCTCTAATGCAGTTATCAATAAGGATTACATAGTCTATAATATCATCTAGAAGGACAGGCAGTTCCCTGGATGCTATCTCATCCAGTATGTAAGCGGTCAAACCCTCCTGAAAGGCTGTTACGAGGGCGTCGTTATTCCAAACCACTTCAGCTGCTAGAGTGCGGAATTCGATAGTATAATCCGCTACAGATCTGTTACCCTGTCGAACCCTAAGCAGAGCTTTGCCAGTAGAGGCAACCCTACCGGGTTGATCAAACGTGCGTTTGAATGCTGACAAAAAATCTGCGAAGGACATAGGAGACATATTTTCCCACATGGGGTTTGCCCATGCTAAAGCTCTCCCAGACAGGTGGTTTATCAAAAAGGCAATTTTGGATCTGTCGGTGGGATAGGAACGTGGATTCATCACCAAATGGATGTCAATTTGATTGAGGAAACCACGACACAATGCTGGGTCACCACTATAGCGCTGTGGCGGTGTCATATGGACTACATGAGCAGGAACGGGTACTGGAGTGGCAATGGGTTCGGGCACAGCAGCAACCGCCTCCTGGACGGCAGGCTGCAGGTGTGCAGTACGAGCCAGTATGGTTTGCAAAGCTTGAGCAAACTGATCCATACGGTGGTCCAAGCCATCCATTCTAGCCTCCTGATTAACTAGGAGCTGTGGTATGTCAGCAGGTTCCATTATGGCCCTGTTGTAATGTCACGATTCGGGGAACCCAACACGCTAACACACACACAGACACACACACAGAAAGTGTGCAGTACCGGACCTTAGAGTGGCCGGGCTAAGCACACACAGAATAGTCAGGAGATAAGCCGAGTAAGGGGAACCAGAAAACAGAATAACGATAAACAAGCCGAGGTCAAAGGGGTAGGAGAAAGTCACAAAGTCAGTATAACAAGCCAGAGAGTACGTAACCAGAAAGCACACGTTCAGTATCAATACATAAAGCAAAGACCACAACAGGGCACTGAGAGGCAGGAAAGGTAAGTATAAATATCCTAGCCTTAATTCTGATTGGATAACTTCCAATCAGAATTAACAAACACACGTGGGGGGTATCTATACCCCCCACTGTGATTTTTGTACTGTCGCTTTAACGCCGGGTCACGTGAGTGACCCCGGCTTACTGATATGGGTGCCGGCTCCCAGCGTGCAGCGTTAGACATGCTGCCGCTGGGGGGAGGAGGAGGAGAGGACGCTCGCCGCCCGGTAAGAGGAGGGGGGACCGCGGGCAGCGATGGACCGAGGGTGAGTGCTGCAAGCGGATTGCAGCCTCCCCTCACCGCTGCCCGCGGAGCCCTGACATAACCCCCCCCCCTCGAGGACCGCCCGGAGGGCGGGAAGCCAAAGGCTTCAAAGGAAACCGCGCATGAAAGGAGCGGATCAAAGAGGGCACGTCCAAGTCAGAGACAGAAACCCACGACCGCTCCTCCGGGCCGTAACCCTTCCAATCAACCAGATACTGCAACCGACCTCGAGAGAAACGAGAATCAAGGAGAGCAGCCACCTCATATACGTCACTAGAGACCGCGTGGAGGGCATCGGAACGCCTGAGAGACCCAGAGAACCGATTACAGAGCAAGGGCTTCAAAAGGGAGGTGTGAAAGGTGTTAGGTATGCGTATGGAAGGGGGCAAGGCCAGGGAGTAGAACACAGGTTTCACCCTACGCAACACCTTATAGGGACCAAGGAACTTGGGCGCGAACTTCATCGAGGGAACCCTAAGGCGGAGATTCCTAGAGGACAACCAAACCCTATCACCTGGAGCATAAGAAGGAGCCGCACACCTACGACGATCAGCAAATCTCTTTTGAGTAGCAGCAGCACGACAAAGAGCAGCATGGACCTGATCCCACATCTTCCATAAGGAGGCGAGGTGCTCGTCCAAAGCGGGCATTCCCTTGTCGGAGAACACACCGGGAAGGACAGCGGGTTGGAACCCATAAGCCACCATAAAAGGACTTACGCCAGTAGAAGAATGAGACACAGTGTTCCTGGCAAACTCAGCCCAGGGAAGGAGATGGGACCAGTTGTCCTGGTGTGCATTTGTGAAACAGCGTAAATACAACTCCACAGACTGATTTGCTTGTTCGGCAGCTCCATTAGATTGCGGATGATAGGAGGAAGTAAACGATAAGGAGACCCCCATCTCAGCACAAAAGCCTCTCCAAAACCGAGAGACAAACTGAGGGCCCCTGTCAGATACGATATCTTGTGGTATACCATGCAAGCGGAACACTTCTTTGGCAAACACCTGAGCCAACTGAACCGCAGAAGGTAGCTTCTTAAGCGGAATGAAGTGCGCCATTTTGGAGAACCTATCCGTTACAGTCAAAATTACTGTCTGCCCATCAGATGAAGGAAGATCCACAATAAAGTCCATGGATAAGTGTGTCCACGGTTTCTTGGGTACAGATAGGGGCATAAGGAGTCCCAGGGGTTTAACATTAGGGGACTTACACTGTGTACAGACACGGCAAGCCTGCACATAATCTACCACGTCTTTTTTGAGTGAGGGCCACCAAAACTGTTGGAAAAGACCCTTGTAAGTCTTGGTAACCCCTGGATGACCAGCCGTTTTGGCGGTGTGAAATAAAGTTAACAACTTCTTTCTGTCTTTTACTTTCACGTACAGCTTACCAATAGGAGTCTCAGAGGGTGCTTGGGATTGGTATGATTTGATACCATCAAGAAAAAGAGACGAGATAACCAAACGGGTAGTAGCTATTATATTAGTTGTGGGTACAATGGGCTCAGGAGTGGAGGTAACAGAATCTACAGGTTCGTACTGGCGGGAGATAGCATCAGCCTTGACATTTCGATAACCAGGCCTGTATGTGATTATGTACTGAAAACGGGAGAGAAATAAAGACCATCTACCCTGACGGGAGGACAACCTCTTAGCATCTGCGATATAGGATAGATTTTTATGATCGGTTATAACCAGAATCTTGTGTCTAGCTCCTTCTAACAAGTACCTCCATTCCTTAAATGCCATCACTATAGCCAATAATTCCCTGTTCCCGACGTCGTAATTCTTTTCAGACTCTGACAAGCGTTTAGAAAAGTAACCACAGGGAAGGAGGGGTTCGTCATATGATTGTCTTTGTGACAACACTGCTCCTATACCTGATTCAGAGGCGTCTACTTCCAGTACAAAGGGAAGGGAAGGATCAGGATGGTGTAACACAGGGGCAGTGGCAAATGCCTTTTTTAGAGTTTCGAAGGCCACAATAGCATTAGGATTCCAAACCCTGGGGTGTAAACCCTTTTTTGTCAGTTTAGTGATAGGGGAAATAATGGATGAGAAGTTTTTAACGAACTTTCTATAATAATTGGCAAACCCTATAAATCGTTGTATTGCCTTAAGACCTTGGGTCAGGGGCCAGGACAATATGGCTTCCAATTTAGAAGGATCCATGCTGAATCCTTGTTCAGAAATAACATAACCCAGGAATTGTACAGAAGTTTGGTCGAATAAGCATTTTTCTAATTTACAATAAAGACCGTTCTGCAACAACCTCTTAAGCACCATCCTAACATGAGTATGATGTGTCTTCAAATCTGGAGAATATACAAGTATGTCATCAAGGTAGACTACAGCACAGACATGCAGTAGATCTCTAAAGACATCGTTTATGAGATCCTGAAAAACGGCAGGAGCATTACACAATCCAAAAGGCATGACCAGATACTCGTAATGCCCACTACGTGTATTGAACGCCGTTTTCAATTCATCGTTCTCCTTGATACGAACAAGGTTATAAGCCCCCCTGAGGTCTAGTTTAGTAAAATATCTAGAACCTTTGACACGATCAAACAATTCAGTAATGAGGGGGATCGGATAGGCATTTTTAATCGTTATATTGTTTAGGGCTCTGTAGTCTATACACGGTCTCAAATCGCCCTCCTTTTTTGCCACAAAAAAGAAACCAGCCCCGGCAGGAGAGGAGGACCTTCTAATAAAACCTTTACTTAAGGCCTCCCGTATGTACTCCTCCATGACCTGGTTTTCTTTCTCAGAAAGAGGGTAGACCTTACCCCTAGGAGGCATAGTACCCGGTAACAGGTTTATGGCACAGTCATACTCACGGTGTGGGGGTAGCTTATCTGCCTCCCTTTTTTCGAAAACCAAAGCAAGGTCTGCATACACACAAGGGACAGAAACAGAAAGCGGTTTGGCCGTGGGCACGTTAAGTAAACAAACGGGACGTACTTGGGCCATACAGTCTCGTTGACAGGATTCCCCCCAGGAGAGTATGTCTAAATAACCCCAATCAAGTACTGGGTTGTGTTTCACTAACCAGGGAAAACCCAGAACAATGGAAGCAGTAGGGGAGTCAATTATTTGGAAGGTTAACCTTTCCTTGTGTAAAGCACCCACAGACATCTCTATATCTCGGGTTTCATGGGTCACCAGAGGTCTCTCAAGTGGTCTACCATCTATGGCCTCAACGGCCAAGGGTGTGGCCTTTTGGATCAAAGTCAAGGCTGCGGTTCTGGCAAAGGTCTCATCCATAAGGTTGTCAGCCGCACCTGAATCGATCAAGGCTTTAGTTGTTATGGTGGTTTTATTGACCAAAAGAGAGACCATAATAAATGGTCTGGAGATGGACATATGAGAGGACAAAGTCATAACACCGAGGCCGACTCCTCTCTAGGCCTTAGGTGCTGGAGTTTCCCTGTAATTTAGGGCATGTATTACAGTGGTGCCCCCTCTTTCCACAATAAAGACATAACCCCTCCCTTCTACGATACGTTCTTTCAGCCTCAGTTAACCCCGTAGCACCCAATTGCATGGGTTCGGGGGATGGTTGCCTAGGAGCGGGTAACGCTAGTAATGCAGTACTGGGTAGAGCAGGTAACACC
The DNA here is from genome assembly GCF_036172605.1 of Pelobates fuscus. Taxonomy (NCBI): domain Eukaryota; kingdom Metazoa; phylum Chordata; class Amphibia; order Anura; family Pelobatidae; genus Pelobates; species Pelobates fuscus. The sequence continues at coordinate 148,673,266 of NC_086322.1, forward strand.
CGTGTATCCAGCCGTCTTTGACTACGTCTCTCTCTAATGCAGTTATCAATAAGGATTACATAGTCTATAATATCATCTAGAAGGACAGGCAGTTCCCTGGATGCTATCTCATCCAGTATGTAAGCGGTCAAACCCTCCTGAAAGGCTGTTACGAGGGCGTCGTTATTACAAACCACTTCAACTGCTAGAGTGCGGAATTCGATAGTATAATCCGCTACAGATCTGTTACCCTGTCGAACCCTAAGCAGAGCTTTGCCAGTAGAGGCAACCCTACCGGGTTGATCAAACGTGCGTTTGAATGCTGACAAAAAATCTGTGAAGGACATAGGAGACATATTTTCCCACATGGGGTTTGCCCATGCTAAAGCTCTCCCAGACAGGTGGTTTATCAAAAAGGCAATTTTGGATCTGTCGGTGGGATAGGAACGTGGATTCATCACCAAATGGATGTCAATTTGATTGAGGAAACCACGACACAATGCTGGGTCACCACTATAGCGCTGTGGCGGTGTCATATGGACTACATGAGCAGGAACGGGTACTGGAGTGGCAATGGGTTCGGGCACAGCAGCAACCGCCTCCTGGACGGCAGGCTGCAGGTGTGCAGTACGAGCCAGTATGGTTTGCAAAGCTTGAGCAAACTGATCCATACGGTGGTCCAAGCCATCCATTCTAGCCTCCTTATTAACTAGGAGCTGTGGTATGTCAGCAGGTTCCATTATGGCCCTGTTGTAATGTCACGATTCGGGGAACCCAACACGCTAACACACACACAGACACACACACAGAAAGTGTGCAGTACCGGACCTTAGAGTGGCCGGGCTAAGCACACACAGAATAGTCAGGAGATAAGCCGAGTAAGGGGAACCAGAAAACAGAATAACGATAAACAAGCCGAGGTCAAAGGGGTAGGAGAAAGTCACAAAGTCAGTATAACAAGCCAGAGAGTACATAACCAGAAAGCACACGTTCAGTATCAATACATAAAGCAAAGACCACAACAGGGCACAGAGAGGCTGGAAAGGTAAGTATAAATATCCTAGCCTTAATTCTGATTGGATAACTTCCAATCAGAATTAACAAACACACGTGGGGGGTATCTATACCCCCCACTGTGATTTTTGTACTGTCGCTTTAACGCCGGGTCACGTGAGTGACCCCGGCGTACTGATATGGGTGCCGGCTCCCAGCGTGCAGCGTTAGACATGCTGCCGCTGGGGGGAGGAGGAGGAGAGGACGCGAGCGGCGTGTCAAGAGGAGAGGACGCCACTCGCCGCCCGGTAAGAGGAGGGGGGGCCGCGGGCAGCGATGGACCGAGGGTGAGTGCTGCAAGCGGATTGCAGCCTCCCCTCACCGCTGCCCGCGGAGCCCTGACAATGGGGTTGGTTACTGGCTTACTATTGAGGCTTGGCTGTACTTGCGAAGAAAATAAATATATATATATATATATATATATATATATATATATATATATATATATATACATACATATATAGAATGCACTCTTTGAAAAGAAGTCCCTATCGTCAGTTGGCTTTAGTGAATAGACATTGTATAGATGAGGTCCACACCAAATGTTCCCTGCAATCTATTTCCCAATTTTTGTATAGATGGAACAACCAGGATGCTTGTAGTTTATCAAAAATACTTTATTCCAATTTGATTAAAGAAAACTATTTTAAAGTCCAGAAACACATTTTGCTACCTCAATAGTTTCTTCAGTCATGTAAGAAGAGGCTTTGGGAGAAGTTACATACAAAGTGTGGTTTCTGCTAACGTAATATGTGGTGTATATATCATATTAGCATTTGTGTTGTGTCACTTATATAGTGCTTTGCACATTTGTATATTTTATATTCTCATTTTTTGGTTTGATGTCTAAGCAAAATAGAGAATATATTTAAAAAAAAAAAATCTTCAGAGGCTAGACACTATCTCTGGGCAACCAAGGCAGTCTATTGTTTCTTGTTCCTTGGAATGTGTAGGATAGTAAGATTGCTGATAGTTAGAAACAGGCTCCCTTTTCAAGATTTCTAACTGAACCAGTCTGTGCAAATAGTGTCTAGTTAGAGAGCGCTTCCATCTAAAAAGTAGTACAGGCATAATAGTACACCTGTAACACTTTGAAAATAATGTACAGTGCTTATAGAGTTTAGTATCAAAAGTATACTCATTTAAAAACAGTTCTATGAGTACTAGAAATTATTGAATATTAGTACTTGAGCAGGTAGATTTAATGCCAATAGTCTTGTTTCAAGACAGTCCTCAAAAGACTCTTCCAGATTGCTGTACCATAAGGAAAGTTGTGTTAAATGAAAGGGATTTTATAGTGTAAGGAATGCAAAGTTGTATTCCTTACACTATAGTTCCCTTTTACCACTCCCTCCCTGCATGGTGAGTGTTAATATTTTAACACATGCCCGCTTCCAGAGACGATCTCCCTCAGTGCTAGATCAGCACTCGCCTCCTCCAACATCACCTGACAAGGGATGGAGGCTAATGCGTATGCATGGTGAGTGCATTAGGCCCTCTCCATTGGAAAGCATTGCTTCAGTGCCTCCTATGGGGATTTTACTGACACTAGATGTCCTCATGCAGAGCGTGAGAACTTCCAGAACTTTACAGTGACACTGCACCCAGACCACTTCAAGGAGCTGAGTCCGGGTGCCTATAGTGTCCCTTTAAGCAAGCTAAGCTGAAGCAAAGTAGGTACACACAACTGTTGTAATTGTGTTTAATAGTCTAACATGAAAATATGCTTTATGCTAATTTATTTTGTTGTACATCAGTTGATGATATAACAAACAGTCTGAAATGGAATATGTGTGATTGTAATCCATGTGATTTAAGTATAAACAATTGAATTTTTAGTGACAAAATATGTGGCTGCAATGACTTGATCAGTTATTACATTGCGGAGGAAAAGTTACATTACAATACAACCCAACCAAAGGTATAAAAAAAATACTTTCATCCCTATAACGACTTTAGCTCATATGGGACAGTAGTGTTTAGGTGCCTTCTTATTTTACGAGGTTAAATCATTTTCCAAAGGTTAATCTTCAAAGTTAGTCTCCCTGCCCCCCTTCTTTCCTCTTGGTGATAGGCTGAGAATGTTCGTAGCATTACTCTCAATAGAAAGCCAGTGGTAGTCTGCCACTCTCAGCCTTTCACTGGCCTTGTCAACTTGCCTCATGCTGTGGTGGCAGAGTGGAAATTTTGTTGGTCTGACGAGAGCGGAAATTGTTATGGGGGTGAGAGTTTTTCTTTAAAGCTAGCTAAAATGCCTCAGCTGAGGTTTACAAGCTAGTAAGATGTATTATGATTACGTGGGAAGCAATTTGGCTTCCAGTTTTAAAGAACAACATAAAACTGGAAAGAGCACGACAAAAATAACAAGATAAATGGAAGATCTTTTTTATTATTTGTGCTGTTTTTTTATTTTCTAAATGCAACTGTAAGCACAATAATTCAGATATCTGGTATTGTGAAAAAAACCTACATACTTTGGTGCTCATTCATTATTTTTCTGGTTCGGTAGATAAATCTACCGAACACCGACCACCCCCCTGTCTCATTAAGTTCAAAGAAAACCACAAGAATTAGTGCTCTCCCTATGTGGCCGCTGTTCATGTAACTGAACAACACGTGTTGGAGAAAACAACGGCCTTCTTGGTGCACAAAAAGAGGCAGCGGGACCTGGTCGTCGAGTGTCTGGAACTCCAAATCGAACACTCGACTTCCCGAATGCCGGTCAACTTTGCGAACTCCTTCTTCTTTTCCCAGACCAGCCAGGAGAGCGCTGTTCGGTAGACTTGTTCTCACGAACCCAGGGAACAAACGCTACCTATGAGCAAGGGACACAGTTTGTGGATTTGTTCGGTTTGGGACTCCCGAAACTGACCGACCGCTTCCCATGAAACTCTGGAACTGTTTTGGGCAAGCGCTACCCAAATCTTTGCCCCGGTGGCGATCCGGCTCTGTTCGTGGGATCTGAGCGCTTTTTGGACAACTTGGGTGCTCAGATCCAAGCTATCCGGGAATATGCCATTTATGGGGATCCCTATAATATTTGTGCTTTATGATGTACTTTTGATATTTTATATTTTATGTCGAATCATTGTGACTCAGGAATGTAAGGAGCGTGTTGTAGGAGTTTCTGTGGGCGTGTATACTGTACTCATGTCTTGCATAAAAAGCCTGCCGTTTAACCTGAATAAGTGAATTCCTGTTGTACCCTTCATCTAGTTCAGTCTGATGTTTTGGTATGCGTCTTATTACTTGGTGGTTTTACTTGTATGCTGTATTTTCGTCTGGAGAACATTCGAAGTATCCGAAATACCAGCATTCATAACAGATATATTAAAGTGGATCTCTCTGATCCCGCAAACATCAGCCCTGGAAGAAGTTGAGCAAGAACTTAACAACCAATGACAAGAGTTGACAAATGGCATGGAGTTTGACTAAAGCTCCACCTTTTGTAAATTTTGTCAACCTGCGTTTTATGCTTAAGGAAAAGTAGTCCCTACTTTTCCTTATATATAACTTTGCGAAGAAACCGTGGGACACAATGGGGAAACAAGTTACAGAGCCACTTTAAGTAGAAAATCATTATGCTATTAGAGAGAAATGCATGATGGCAAAATGATTCTCTGCTCATTAAAAAAAAAAAAAAATATATGGGTAAGAACCCTTGATTTATGGGAACAATTGAACTCTTTGACAGTTTGCTTTAGTAGTTATGGTTCCAAGAGTGCACTGGCACCATCTCATGATAAGATGTCAAACTGATGACTACTTAAATAGATGACGTTGGGCCCAGCACTGCATCCGGTCTTCAGTATTCAGCATCCAAAGTCAGATTGCTCTATAGTACAAAGCATAACCAGAGTTGGCTGAGAGTGTCACTTGAGTGCTCTCAGCCATAGAGGGCAGTATTGCATCAGCTGTACTTTCTTCTGTAGAGCAATCCAGCTTCTGATGTTGCAGACAGTGGCGTACACACAACCCATGGGGCCCCGATGCGAAAACTGATCCGTGGCTCCCCCCCTCTCCCCCTGCGCAGAGTAACTGGCAGCGGGCACCCTGCAACCGCGGTATGTCCGCCAGTGCATGCAGATACACATACACTTAAAGGACCACTACAGACACTCAGATCACATCAGCTCAATGAAGTGGTTTGGGTGAAAGGTCCCTCTAGTTTTAACCCTGCAGCTGAAAACATAGCAGTTTCAGAGAAACTGCTATGTTTCACTGAGGGTTAATCCAGCCTCTAGTGGCTGTCTCATTGACAGCCGCTAGAGGAGCTTCCGCGATTCTCACTGTGAAAATCACAATGAGAAGACGCTGAACGTCCATAGGAAGGCATTGGGCATGCGCATTCGGAGCTGAGAGGCGGATCGGGGGCGGAGAGATCCCCAGCTCTCCCCACACTCTCACGAACAGACGCATACACACTAGCTAACAGACACGCACACACACACTCTCACGAACAGACGCATACACACTAGCTAACAGACACACATTTACTGACAGACACACACTCAGTGACAGGCAGACACATACACACTCACTTACAAAACACACACTCACTAACAGACACCAAACAGACTCACTAACAGACACACACAGTAACACTCTAACACACACACTCTAATACACACTAACACACACACACACACACTCTAATAATAACACACACTCTAACACACACTCACACTCTTATACTAACACACACACTCTAACACACTAACTAACACACACACACACTCTAACACACACACACACACTCTAACACACACACACTCTAACACTAACACACACACTCTAACACACACTCACACTCTAACATTAACACACACACACACACTCACACTCTAACACACACACGCGCTGGGGGGGGGGTTACAGTGCCTCTTTACGTTTGATATACTTGTATGTATAAACAGTGTATTTTCCTTTTGTGGAACACATTTATGTTTATAACTATTTATGATAGATTACCTATTTGTATATGCTTTCTCATGGTTGACATATGTTGAGTACGTGCTAGGGGCAAAAGTGGCCTACATGTTAAATGGACCGAGAGCGACACTTTTACTTTAGGGATGTAAGGGGGGGGGTGGTGGGAGCATTTTATGTAAATGTTATGTAAATTTGCACAGGCTGGCTTCTAAACACATTTACTGTGGGCACTGTTAGTATTATTGCTGTGGACATCTGTTACGCTCCTACACACCAACAATATAGAGCTCCTTGGAAAGAAGAATATTAGAATAGAAAAAAGGGACAGGGGAAAATGGGCCCAAAATAGGGACATTTGGGAGGTATATGGCAATAATGACAATAATAGGAGTGAAGGCAGTTGTCTGGTGTGTGCCAAAACAAACAAAAAACATATGAGCCTGAAAGTTGGCCAGCGTTTTGCATAATTTATTAACAAACCACAAACCTATACAGAACTAGGCAATTAAGGATTGCCTAATTTCCATTTCAGGATGGGGATATACGAGGTGTAACAGGCTAATTTCTTAATATATGGAGAAAATATTTTCTAATGATATGTTCCGACTTGTTTATTTATTTATTTTTGCTGTTCTAATGCTACTCCTGAACGGTTAAACCAAAATTAGTGAATAATAGTCTGACATACAGTGATGTATTTGGGTTTTTACTTGTCCCAGCACAGTTAAAGCTATGTACGGATGTAAGTATATTATATTTTTGACTTGAATTGATTTTTCGTTGCCTGCAGGTCAAAGTGAATGGCTAGAGCAAATTTGTAGGCCTTGGGAATTTGAAAAATAAATAAATAGATGGCTGCTTATTATGACTGGTTTATAGAAATCAGTGTCCCCTAACATGGACTAGTGATAGATGTTACAACTTTCAGAATTTTCCTTACCACATGAGCATCCCACAATTACAGACTTGTTAAAGGAACACTATAGTCACCTAAATTACTTTAGCTAAATAAAGCAGTTTTAGTGTATAGATCATTCCCCTGCAGTTTCACTGCTCAATTCACTGTCATTTAGGAGTTAAATCACTTTGTTTCTGTTTATGCAGCCCTAGCCACACCTCCCCTGGCTATGATTGACAGAGCCTGCATGAAAAGAAAAATGGTTTCACTTTCAAACAGATGTAATTTACCTTAAATAATTGTATCTCAATCTCTAAATTGAACTTTAATCACATACAGGAGGTTCTTGCAGGGTCTAACAAGCTATTAACATAGCAGGGGCTAAGAAAATCTTAATTAAACAGAACTTGCAATAAAGAAAGCCTAAATAGGGCTCTCTTTACAGGAAGTGTTTATGGAAGGCTGTGCAAGTCACATGCAGGAAGGTGTGACTAGGGTTCATAAACAAAGTGATTTAACTCCTAAATGGCAAAGTATTGAGCAGTGAGGCTGCAGGGGCATGTTCTATACACAAACACTGCTTCATTAAGCTAAAGTTGTTCAGGTGACTATAGTGTCCCTATATTTCTTATATAAAGAATTGTTATTCTTGCTATTTAATTCATGGTCATGGTATATTTTTTAATTAGCTCAGTATTAAAATGATTTCATAACTTTTTACATTGAGTTTCTTTTTCTCCCATAGCTCTTCAGGCGCCGGTAATGTGACTGATCGTGTTTTAGCTCAGTTGCTTACAGAAATGGACGGCATAGAACAGCTTAAAGATGTTGTCATTTTGGCAGCTACAAATCGACCTGACTTAATAGACAAGGTAACTCTTTACTATATCCATCCAAGTGTATATAACAAATACCAACATATTGCAAGTAGTATGTAAACAAAAATATAACACTACTGAGACTCAATTATAAATGAATTTATTCTAACCAGTGTCTAAACAATCAATAGCTTAGTTCTTATCTTTGACTTGTGAAATTGGTCTAAACAACTAATGGTTTGGATCCTGTGTAGAATATTTAAAATGTAAAGGGTTGTTTTTACTGTTTAGTGTTCATTGAAAAGGGAGTTGTTTTTAGTTGTTGTAAAAAAAAACAAAAAAAAAACATTTATTAACACCATATATAAAGTAATAAATATATCCAAATAGCAATCTAAACATTGAAATACATAACCAATATCAACTGCCTAGAACAAGGGACTAGAATAAAGCAAGCAACATTTATATGAAATACAAACATAACAGACACTTTCCAACTCAATATGAAAACCATATACAGTTGTGCTCAAAGTTTGCATACCCTGGTGGAAATTGTGAAAATGTGGCATTCATTTTGAAAATATGACTGATCATGCAAAGAAATGTTTTGTTTTTGGGTTTTTTCCACCCAAATGGCCCTGATCAAAAGTTTACTTAACCTTGAATGCTTGGCCTTGTTACAGACACATTGAGGGGCTCTTTGGTACCAGCGTGGATTTTGCCCCTCCACTGCATGACTGTCTATGCCGTAACTACGCGTTTAACCCCTGCATAGACCGTGATGTGATCCTTAAGAGATTAACATTCAATATATATATTATATTAATTTGAGTACCTGGTCATAACAAGTTATTTACTTCTGTGCAAGTTGCAATTAGTAACTTATAGCGCACTAAGTAAACATACTTAGATTATGAAGTTACATACTTAAAGATATAGATGGTTTGATTAGTTATATGTGTGATTTTATCTTATTTGTAAGTTTGAATCAGACATTCTGAACAATAATTTTATCTATCTGAAAATTGAAGCATATGGACTAGAATTACTTCTATTTGGACTATAAAATAAAGCTGCAATTTGTTGGTTTATCGGTATAATCAAATGACTTAATAATTTGCTTGCAGTGATATATATAATTGGAAAGAGTCAACAATATACACAGTTGGAAATAGCTGCTACTATATAATTATGTTATTTAAGATAACAGTAATTTTCTTTAGGAAGCCAAGGTAATATTAACTGTCTACTTTGTATTCTGCACCTTGCTTAGTTTAGAATTATATAATTAAATGGGGGCTAGGGGTTGGGGAGAGGCTCATGTGTGAGCTGTCACATCTTCCTACCTCTACAGCTCCTCAGGAGATTGAGAACATGTACAAGAGTAATCCAAAGATTCTGTACTAAAATACAAAGAAGATAAGGAGAGTGTCCTATCCACAGGGAATTTGCTGATTTCCTCAATGTGGGGAAGTGGAGGGAGCTGAGAAATTGGATTACTCTGCGTCCCATTGAGCTGGATGTAAATGTCAGGCGCGTTAACTGGGATACAGAGCACAAGGCACAGGATAAAGGCTTGGTCTGCTGTCTGTGATGGCACCCCGGGGGCTTTGACAGCCTTTCTCCACCTTATCATAGAGTGTAGAAAAGATGAATCCTCAAGTGTTCCATTTACATTATAATGACAGGATGTGATTGGACAAATGAAGATGAATGAAATGCAGTGATGTCAGCCTGGGCCATTGTCTGAAGATGGATGGAGGGCCTGAGTTTCATCAGGCTTCAGGGGCTTCCTAACAGCACAGAATAGCTGCAGAAAAGACACCGGGGCACAAAGGGGCTCATTGAATGCCAGACAGATGGGAGTTTATATTTCCTTAGGAGCTGTCACTTGCTGTGATCTCGTAGGGTTGGAGTGTCTTCATTAAAAGAAACATTTGTGACACAAGATACATTGGAAAAAGTTCACGTTCTCGTACTATTGTGCAGTTTCTTTTTCTTTCTTTCTGGGTAGAAATTTGTCATTTGTTGTGTTACATAGCCCCTCTGGTACTTGGTGGGTTAACAAAGTCAAAAGTTTTTTTTTGTTTTGTTCGGTAATTGCAAAGCTGTCATGGGAAATCTTGTAGTTCACATACGTATCTTTGAGTTTTCAAATTGATTCTGTATCTTACTCTAAATACTATGTTATATATCTTTCATATGTTAAATAATAATCATCATCGAAGTGAATGATTCTTTCATTTTTAAGTACTTCTACTACTGTTGCTACAATTACCTAACTCAGTGGTACTCATTTTATCAACCTTGGAAAGATGACTCTCGAGAAACAAATCTCCTGCCCTGACTTTTCAGCTGCTTCTACTGAGCTGTCTCACCTGCTGTATGTATGTCTCTCTGTCTTTTAGTGCTTTGGACAGAGGACAGCAAGGCATTTTAAAAATTGTGTTTACTACTCCCTTTTATATCATGTTTGATAAAACAGTTTGACATATTTCTAGCTTGTTTTCCTTCTCAGATTTACACATTAAAATAACATGAAAGCATTAACCCCTTAAGACCGCAGCCAAATGTACAAGTTGTGATCCAAACAAAACGTAAACAAAACCTGGCATTTGCGCTATATGTCTGTCCAACCGTAATTCACCTCTTTCATATTAAATGCACCCACACTTATTATATATCATTTTATTCAGGGGAAACAGGGCTTTTGTTTAACATCAAATATTTAGGTATGGAACATAATTTAATATGAAAAAAATATTAAAAAAATGGGAGAAAATAAGAATTTTTTAAATTGTTTTAGTTCTACGTGACATTTTAACTGTGAATGTCAAAATACTGTTTGCTTTTACTGCAATACAATACACATATTTGTATTCAGCGATGTCTCATGTGTAAAACAGTACCCCCTATGTACAGGTTTTATGGTGTTTTGGGAAGCTACAGGGTCAAATATAGCGTGTTACATATTTCAGTTTTTTCACATTGAAATTCGCCAGATTGGTTATGTTGCCTTTGAGACCATATGGTAGCCCAGGAATAAGAATTACCCCCATGATGGCATACCATTTGCAAAAGTAGACAACCCAAGGTATTGCAAATGCAGTATGTCCAGTCTTTTTAGTAGCCACTTGGTCACAAACACTGGCCAAAGTTAGTGTTAATATTTGAAATTGCAAAAAACTAATTTGAACGCAAATTTTGGCCAGTGTTTGTGACTAAGTGACTACTAAAGAAAACTGAACATACCCTATTTGCAATACCCTGGGTTGTCTACTATTGAAAATGGTATGCCATCATGGGGATAATTTTCATTCCTGGGCTACCATACGGTCTCAAAGGCAACCTGGCGAATTTTAATGTGAAAAAACTGAAACGCAAACCTTATATTTGACTCTGTAACTTTTGAAAACACCATAGAACTTGTACATGAGGGGTACTGTTATACTCAGGAGACTTCGCTGAACACAAATATTAGTGTTTCAAAACAGTAAAACGTATCACAACAATTATATCATCAGTGTAAGTGCCATTTGTGTGTGAAAAATGCAAAAAATGTCACTGTCACTGACGATATCGTCGTTGTAATATATTTTACTGTTTTGAAAAACTAATATTTGTGTTCAGCGAAGTCTTCCGAGTAAAACAGTACCCCCCATGTACAGGTTTTATGGTGTCTTGGAAAGTTACAGGGTTAAATATAGTGCTAGAAAATGTTATTCCCTGAACTTTCAGCCTGGGTTGTCAGGCAGGTCCTGCAAATTGTAATTATTAAAATGACCTAATTATGTAAAATTATTAGATAAATGTATACGTAGAATTATTATATATATATATATATATATATATGTATATATATATATATATATATATATATATATATGTGTGTGTATATATATATATATATATATATGTGTATATATATATATGTATATAATTTTTTTTATTATTTTTATATATATATAGGTATATATATAGTGATATATACGTATATACTTATGTACATAGATATATATATTATTTCATTCTACATGTATTTTGATATTAATATATATATACGTATACGAAATTACGCATGTTTATATATTTTTTATCTATTTATTTTTTATTATTTTTTTAATTTTATTTTTTAACATTTATACATTTATTTATTTTTATTGTATATAAATATATATATATATAATGAAAATTATATATATATATATTTAATCAATATCATTGTACGTGTATTTTGATATTAATATATATATATAATTATGTATATATTAATATTAAAATACATGTAGACAGTGTATGTATATGTATGTGTATATGTGTATATATATACTTAGATCATATATATAGTAAATATATATATGATCTAAGTATATATAATCTTATTTTACACTGTTTTAACTTATTTTATTTTATTTCCAGGCAGCAGGGGGAGTACCTGTCATTACAGGCACTCCCCCTGCTGGCTATGCCGTCCATGTGATCGCGGGGTCCTCGCAAGGACCTCGCGATCACATGGCCCTGGGGGGCCGAAGAGGACAGAGGGGACTCCCTGGGCTCCCAGGTAAGTCCCCCATACCGCGATCGCCGGCGTGGGATCGCCAGCGACCGGGTAAGTACAAAAGATCGCAGGACGTTCTATGCCGTCCTGCGGCGTTTAGAGCCACCAAAATAAGGACGGCATAGAACGTCCTGCGGTCTTAAGGGGTTAAATAAGTAAAACATGTTTGTATGCATGCACTCATTGCAAGCTGTCAGGACGATACTTTGGCCCAGCACAGGGCCGGATTAACATAGGGGCTGATGGAGCTACAGCTCCAGGCCCATGCCTATGGAATAGGGCCAACATACACTTTTTCTCTGTCCTAGACTGTTTAACAGAAGCTTCTGCCTGCTACTAATAAGGTTAGGGGAGAGTGCTAGGGGACAGTCCTTAGAAAGGGTAGACCTAGCACATCATTAAATGCAGTTATGTCAAGCTCGGGGTGCTGTCTGCACAGTATGCCCTTGGTTGGTCATCCTGCATGATTGGAAGGACCTGACGTGCATTCACACCAGGCTGACCATCTAATTTTTAGTACAGGCAGGCCCTGTTTTTGGGTATGTTTGTCCCTTCGGGCAGTTCCGGTTACGTGATTTACATCACTGGCCCACACTTTTACCCCGACCACTGAAATCCTGTTTCACCGGACACTGCTGTTAGGGGGTATGGATTTACTTGAAAGATGAAAGCAAGAGCTTAGCATAGGGCATGTGTTTTCTGATAGCTATATCCTATGAGTTTCCATCCAGCACCATCTCCATCAGATACATGACGCTTTAGTGGTATAACTGTTTTAATGTTTTCTATCTATAATATTCTGTAATTAGGCCCATCATAACTGTCTGTACCAGGGCAATGGGCTCTTAATCACTGGCCAATACACAAATCATGTCCCGTGATGCAAAAGCTGTATGAGAAATTGAAATTGTTCTGCTCAAGAAAAAAAAATACACATTTTCATTTTTTGTATGTGTTAATAATGTCTCAAATTCAACAGGATAGCCCTTCCATCCTTGGTTTAATATCTGGCATTCTGCTTCAGGGGAAGTGGTGCATACCCTAAAAGACAACTGAATTATAAAAATTGGCTTGGCCTATTATAAATAGTAAATTATATACACCGGGACAGTGCAACTCATTTAAGGTGACATCGCTGTAACTTTACAGGATTACTGGCAAACATTTGATTTAGGAAATGTTTGAGGTAGGAAATACATTTATATGCATAAAGAGACACTTGAAGAACCAAAACTACTATAACTTAATGTGGTAATCTTCGTGCCTAGTTGCTGTCTGTTCACTGTAAAAAATGTGTGTACACCTATTGACACAGTGTGTTTGCCGTGCATGCTCTAAATGATTTTCTGAGAAGAAGGGCTCATAATGGTTTTCTAGTGAGAAGCTTTTGATTGGCCAAAAAACCTCATCTGGATGATTTTAGATAAAGAAGGAGCAGTAGACATGACAGGACCCAGACACCTCGAGTTGAAAGGTGAGTTTTAATTGTGGTGTTTTTTTATATATTACTTTCTATGCACCTAGACACCTGCAAGCTTTATAATACACACAGTTGTCTACAATTGGCACATTAATCAATTGAGCTCTTAATTTTGACAAATGACTTGCAAAATTTAGGCCACCAGAGCCAAATTAGAAGCTCAGCTGAGTTAAAGATATTTTTTGCTATTTTTCTACCACAACTCCTATGATGTTTGCCAGCCCTAAGTTGTAATTAAAGTTGTAGTTCTTCAACATCAGATGACCTAGACTTTGGCCAGCCCTACTGTAGATATATGTTGGTCTACTCTATATTAGACGTAGATACATAAGTGTCGGATCGGAGCTGAAAGGACAATACTGTGGCCCAGCACGCATAATTAAGTAAAACATAAGAGAAAATACAAAAATAGATTAACGTATTACCGAGCCTTAGGTCAGGGACACAGACAGAAGCATAAACGAATAGACAAAGCCAAAATGTTAAGAATAGCAGAAGTAGAGATAGTCAGGAACAAGCCAAGAACAGGACAGAAGACAAACATATAGAACATATACTCTTATAACCATCTAGTGGAAACCACACAGGACAGTGTAAAATAGCAATGAGAGGTTTAAATAGCTCTAAATTGTATTTAATTGGCTAACATGGGTCTTGTGATTCCAGAACTTGACCTGATGATGCACACACATTCACGTGACCTTTCACCTGATCGAAGGCGGGGCTATTGAACTCAGCGGGGGAACAGCGGCCATTAGACCAGTGTTCTCCAACCCAGTCCTCATGGGCCACCAACAGTCCAGTATTTCCCTGTTTTATTCCAATGGAGATACTGACAAAACCTGGACTGTTGGTGGTCCATGAGGACTGGGTTGGAGAACACTGCATTAGACCACCTCACTTGCCAGGGGCTGAAGCGTAGGTGGATCTGCATAACAACGGCTTGGACATTCAACCAGATCTCTAGTGCAGGGATTCGAGGGATTCTCCTCATTGGAGAGCTGGTTTATTTTTGGAGATTCTTCCCCAAACATTGATTCGAGGGAATCTATGCTTTAGTAAACTGGTCTATGTTCAGGGAATTTTTCTCAAACATATGTTTGAGGAATTCCCTGCGCTAGTGAGCTGGTCCCTGTTCAGGGGTATTCCCCCGAACATAGGCCTGCTCTCTAGCGCATGCGAGATGTAGTTGTCTCAGCATCCTCTCTTACCGACCAATTCATTTTACGACTAAGTCGCAGGTATGGAACTCGGTCGGTATGTGAGGATCATCTTTATTTCAAAGGAAAAAAAGAAGCAAAAATTCACAAACTGTGAATAAAATGTTGACTGGAGATAAAGACGTAGGTACCAAAGCATCCAGTGGTATGGAACAATGTAATCAGAGGGAGACCACTAAATATCTAAAGTAACAGAAAGTATCAACACAAAAATAAACTGTGACTCCAAATAATAATAAATACCGAACTAGCCTTATAAGGATACTCCTATGCCTAAGTAAGTGAGGAGATAAAGTTACTAAACACCTAAGTCTGCAATATTCATATATTTATTTATTTATTATTTATTATTGCCATTTATATAGCGCCAACAGATTCCGTAGCGCTTTACAATATTATGAGAGGGGGATTTAACTATAAATAGGACAATTACAAATAAACTTACAGGAACAATAGGTTGAAGAGGACCCTGCTCAAATGAGCTTACATTCTATAGGAGGTGGGGTGTAAAACACATTAGGACAGGAGGACTAGTATAGGCTTTACTAGTCCTGGGCTTTAATGCATAGGTTGTTAGTAAATCTCCCCATAGTACCTAAGCACCAGAAAAAGTGCTAAATGGAGAAAGGTTCCCTAATAATCAAAAGTACACAGACGGATAAAGTAAAATAAAATAAAGAAAGCCTCTCACCTTGTGAGATTTACTAGACAGGCATAGAAGAAAAAATGTAAATCATAACAAAATCCCATACCAAAGTAAGTGAGGAGATAAAGTTTCTAAACACCTAAATCTGCAATACACATGTAGGCTTAATTAGTCCTGGCCTTTTAATGCATAGGGTGTTAGTAGATCTCCCCTTAATTCCTGAGCAACGGTAAAAAATGCTAAAGGGAGAAAGGTTACTGTCTAGAGGATCAGCAGCGCTAATAATCAAAAGTAGGACAGATAAAGTAAAGTAGAGAAGGCCTCTCTCCCTGTTAAACTTACTAAATAGGCATAGAAGAAAAACTTGAATCATAACAAAAACGTGTACCACACAGTGCAGTGAAGTGCCTAAGTGTGTGCAAGTTCAAATTGACCCATAGGAAAGAAACTGATGCACATTTCGGTGCAGTATATACTTATTGGACATCCGAGATCAGCACACACAGCATGCTGCGACAGGTGTCCAATGGCAGCAAGCTCCCACCTGTGTGCTGCCCATGTCCTTTCTTGAGCCCCCGCTTTACATTGCCCCCTTACCGGCAGCTAGAGAGAGTTGACATCAGTGGTGCAGTATGACGGGAGTACAGGGCCTCTACGCTGCAACGGTGGTGAGTTTTAGCATTATTTTATTTACTGACTGAGGGGAACATGTTAGGAAAGTATATTCGAATCTAAATAATATCAGTGTTTTCATTAAACACTATTTTTTCATTGTGACACAGAATGCTGCCTTTATCCTTTATAGTAATTGAGTGTGTATAAGCATAAGTACTTGGCTATTTTTTTATTTTTATTTTTTATAGCAGGACATATTGCTAAATACTTAAGAATTATGCTTACGTCTCCTGTTGTTGTTATTATTACTATTTCTAAAACTCCAGCATGTTCTGCAGCGCTGTACAGTGGGCTTGTTGCGTTAGTGTCATATTTGTGCGTAAAGGAAAACAATAGTGTTAGGAATACAAAACTGCCTTCACGATGCCCTCCCCTCCTCCATCGTCTTTCATTCACTGTCCCTGGATCATGATCTGCCTCCCATGACATCAGTGATAGGGGAGCCTAAAGGAAATAATTTAATCACTGTTTTCCTGTGAGAGTTTTAAAAATGTTGGACCGCTTTATACAAAGCATGAGGACGTCTAGCTGCAAGACACCCACTAGAGGAGGAGTTATCCCTTCAATATAACTATTGCAGTTTCTCAGAAACCGCAATTATTGACATTGCAGGATTAAGGAGACAGGGTCAATGCACCCAGACCTCTTCAATGAGAGGAAGTGGTCTGGGTGCCTACAATGTGTCCCTTTAAACCAAGGGTAAATCATCTTAATATAGATATATCGATAAAATACCTATGTACGTACATAAACAGAGTGGGATATTTTTTGTTTGGTGATAATTATTTAAATGTATATATTCTTGCATATAGTCTATTTTCCTTTCATAGATAACATTTATTGTCAAAGTATTCTGTAAAAATCAAGATATAGAACTATTTAGGTATCTTGATTTTTATATATATATATATCAAGTTTTTGAGAGCAAGAGGTGTAAAATCACTTAAATGCCATTATTGTCCACTTACGAGCTCGATTTCTTACAGAGTTACTACCTAGGAACTGTCAGTAGGTGGCAGTACTTTAGAGTCTGAAGGTTGGCCAATATTTGCCTTGATTGTATGAACTAGACCCTCTGTATCCTTACTAAATAAGCATCACGACACCTGAGCTTAAGAACAGACTGCCTTCTGTCACCTGTAGGTTTTTATGAGCCAGTTCTCTGAAACCACTTGGTAGTTCTCATAAGGAGATTGCCTGCAAGCAATAGCTTCTGCACAGAATAACTTTCTTTTATGACTTCAGTACAGATACATGTGCATAGTTATGACATAAAAGGGCTTTGTAGAGAAAACACTAATTCACAAAAGGTTTCTCTGAAGATGTTTATTGTACCAGTGACATTTCAGCTTTTATTCGGAATTCTCAGCCAGACTACAGTTTTGTTCCAGTGAAAGCTGAAAAATAACCAGAAAAACTCAGCAATATGGCAGTGTCCCTCTCCCCGATGAATGTTTTGTAAAGTTATCCTGTTTCTGGACACTTTTGCCACTCGTAATGCAATTCTAATGTCTACTGGGTTTATCCACTGGGTGCCAGAAGCATACCAATTAAGCTGCAATAAACTGCAATGGCTATAGTGCTTAGAGCGTCCTTTTAATACATGACAAACATCGTGATTTTACGCACACTTTATATCACTGGAATATACGGCAGTGCTAAAGTTCATGAAGTCGTTATAAGGGATTTTTCTTAAATAATTATTTACTTTTAGGTAAGACATATATTTTGTGTATTCAAGCTGTTCACAGTCGTTTGGTGAATATTTCCCAAAACTGAATGAAAACGCCTTAATGTTTCCTCTGCTTGCAATTCTCAGCGATCTAGTAAAATAGACCTGGCCAATCTATGAGATATGTGTTAGGACTGCTGTTTATACTTTTTATAATCTTTTTTTTTTTTCATTGACCTTTAAGTAGAAGTGTTTTATTTTCTCAATATTTTAAAGCAACTATTTTAGCTTAAAATTATTTCTTTAAACGTAAATGGAAACCTGTTATTGTACAGATCCAGATTTACATGACATTTACTCTAAAGAACAGTATCTTCTCTGCCATCATCAAAAAGTATTCATCTCCTAAGCTAATCAAAATGTCTCTTTTATGTAGAAGTACATGGAACCTTAGCTGATTTACTGTATGATTTTAAGGTAGCTTAGCATAATGGGTGTTAGAAACTGCAGTTCAAGAGCTTGACTGCTTCTGTGCAGAACTAAGTTTTCAAAGTAATTTATGTTTATGAGAAGCATAGACTGAGAAAACGTTCTAAAATCCTTCTTTGAGACATGGACTGGTTCGTGAAACTTGTGTGCCATAGTTTTGTTAATTCTAGAGTGAGATGATGAGCATATTCTTAGAAAAATACCTGAGCACAGTTCATAATAACTCAGGTGCTTTCTGTGGCTGTATTGCTTGGTAGCAGGCACCTTATCTAGAGCAATGCAGAGTACATTTACATCGCCCTCTAGTGGTAACCAGAGAGTTAGTGTTGTACTATACTCTTACTAGGTAGAAAACTCTCTGACAAAATCTATACAAATTGCATTTAGCCGGTTAAGGATGCAGCCCATGTTCAATGGTTACTCCAAACTCCATCACCATTTCAGTGATTTGAAGTGGTAATGGTGCTTGGAGTATGGATATGCAGTGTTTCTCAATAAAACACTGCACATACAGAGTTTAATCTCCATCCAGAAGTATAATTCCACCTCCAGTAGCACCATTGGGGCACCATTAGTCAGCTCGGAACAAGAGTTTCGGGCTGGCTAATGTCAATTCTGTGCATATTGGACATCTGAGATCAGCACACACAGCATGCTGCGACAGGTGTCCAATGGCAGCAAGTCCCCACCTGTGTGCTGTCCATGTACTTTCTTGAGCGCCCGCTTTACATTGCCCCCTTCATGGCAGCTAGAGAGAGTTGACATCAGTGGTGCAGTATGACGGGATTACAGGGCCTCTACACTGCAACGGTGGTGAGTTTTAGCATTATTTTATTTACTGACTGAGGGGAACATGTTAGGAAGGGATATTCTAATCTAAATAATATCAGTGTTTTCATTAAACACTCTTTTTTTCATTGTGACACTTTACGGAAAGATTATTGCATTATTGGGAAATGCCTATATTTAAATGTTGGTGTTGAATTGAGACCTCCAAAAGACAAAATTAGGAAATGCTCAGTGTGCATTTTAGTTGACTTACCAGAAAAAAAAACACAGATCACAGCCATCTTACTGTATTGTATGTTGTTTCAGCCTGAATGAAGGTGTTTGTGGTGATCTGCAACAGAAGTGAACAGAGTAGAACCTTCTCAGAAGTACCAGATCTGAATTCTGTGTCTGTCTGCTCTATTACAAGACAGGCATATTTGATGCATTTGTAGTAACCATGCATTTGTATTTTCATCAGAAATAAGACATCATTGCTATTGATGCTTGTCAACGGAACACCACAGTGGCAGTATACTCAGCCAGTTACCAACAGGATGGATTTGGGCCACAGCAGATTTCAGTTGTTTTCCAGAGAAATATATATATACTCTACTGTCATATCACTGATTTAGTTGACTGGTCTGGTGAACACATTATCATTGTGCAAAGAACAACCTGTGCACCGGTGTTGCATTAATTGGTTATTAAAAGGATTTATTCATGCTGTTACAAAATAATTTCCTACAGGCTTTGCCGTCTTCTGAAAAAAACACAACTGCCTTCTAATCTGCAAACTCTTGTTTTCTTACTTTGTTTTCTCATAAACAAATGACTCTACCACATTATAGAGTAACTTCATACGTCTCATTGCTGACCTAGCATTTCTGCTCCCTACCTCAGTGTACCTCAGCACACTTCCATCCATTCTCCTTCTTACTGCAAGGTCAAACGTCCTTATTACATACAGTCAGCCACCTGTCTTTTAACAATTTCTCAATGCCCACTGATTCACAAACACTGTCCATTGTTCAGCATCCTTGCTCATTTTCTCTTATGACCTCTGCCTACATTTTCTGTGCTGCTCATCTACCAACTTTACATGTTCCCTTCAGTAATCAATCCCTAACATTCTACCCTGCACCATGACATCTACAGTTCCTTCACCAGCTGCTGACATTAATATAGTCTGACTCCACCTCACTCTAAGGCTTTATGTGTCCTATGATGATAGCATAATTAACATGCTCAAAAATAGCTCCATTAGTGCTCATCTATGCAAAGTACCCTGGAAAAGGTTGTGAAATAAGTAACATAACATAAAATTACATTCTACAGTGTTTATCAGTGATAGCTAACATGTGAACTAACAGGGTTATTTAGTAAAGTGAGAATTGTAGGGAATTCAAAATGAATTTAAAATTTAAGGCCAAAGTAGCCAAACTGTAAGCGTAGTATGCATGGATAATTTACATTTTTTTTACTTTCAATTTGAAATTTACTTTAAATTCAAGGCAATTCTGACTTTTTGTAAAAAAAAAACAAAAAACTGTGATTTATACTCAGAAAGTCAGATGGCTGAGCATCATGGGAAATGTGGTTTATACCAACTGGATTGCCATAGGATAGCTGTTTTTGATGCATAATAGGGTTTGAAAGCAGCAAAGCAATTATTTTAATAGGATCAAAATGAATATACTTAGTTGACCATGTGAATTTCTACCTTGTGCCCTGCCCTCACAATGATTGAACATAGATGGATTTTGTCTGTTAATTTCTATTTCCCCATTATCACAATGTTTTGGCCTTTACTTGCGCAAAAGCTCATTACAGTGCTGTTGAAACAGAGGGTTTTTCCTGGAGTGCAGCTAATAATTATTTCCCAGGTGTTCAACAGCGATGTTTTTTAACTGCTTGATTGTCAAAGCTTTAAAGACAAGTTGTAAATCAGAGGCACCAGCCCCCAGGCACAGGTATACTAAAACCTCCTAGTGACAGATGAAGAACGCTGCCAGTTTTTGGGAGAAGATTTATAGTGACTAGGGGATTTGTTGGTGTTCTAAACGCCCTGCTTTTTTTTACCAACATATTTACCTCATTTTGGGAAGACCTATAAATCATTAACTTATGATGTTTCTATTGCAGTCTGTGTGAAAGCAAACCATGAAATTAAAATGTCCAAATCATGTTAAAAATATGTATAATAATAAAAAAAAAAAAATCTTCCTGAATTAAAATGGATCTGATGTGTAAAATCAACGTTTCCATTATCAACAAATAAATGCTGTTTATCTAACATTTTGGGGTTAATAACATAATCAGGAATTATGGAAAATTGACAAGGAAATTACAATGAGTACATCACTATAGCAAAACTATGGCCTAGATACTGAAATCCCTTGTCAGTGTTAGACAATATCCAGTTTTGTAAATAAACACATGAATATGAAACATAGCTACCACAAGATTTTAATTAATTTTTTTACATTAAATCATCACTTTCATTATCATTTTTTATAGCTGGTGACTCCCAAGGTTTAGTTATTTATACACTTCAGAGTGTTGCATAGTGGCATGCTTGGTAAAGCCTTTTAACCATGTGTTTTATAATGAAATTATTTTCAGTACCTACTGAAGGGAAAGAGAGGATGGGCAGAGAAACATGTATGTATGCTAGTATGTTTATCTACACTGCTCTTTTCCTTATATGTTTGTGCTTGCATGCACAATGCTGTATGCAGTCTGTGTTTCCATATCTTTCTGAGCCACTGATTTCCAAAACACGATTTGATGAATTTTCAGCATTTGTGATCCCAATATTCTTATTAGAGCAACAGAAATATGCTCCAAGACATACAAATGCTAGACCTCTCATCTTGTGTTACACTGTTAAGTCCATTTGGGACCAGTGTTTCTTTCTTCTCGAAATCTGGGAAACAGGTAAATTCAAGGTTACACTATGGAAACACTGAAAAAATAAACAACAGGCTGGAAAAACCAGACTAGTTGAATATATTACTGGAAATAATAATAATCGCTATACAAACTGAAACAGTAATAACGTAGAAAACAAATAAAGTAGATAGAATCACATCTAATTCAAAGTGCAGTCTTGCCTTAGTGGCTCACCTCCAAATGTGTCTCTCTAATGGATACCGCTATCCCACTAGACCCAGCGCTAGCTACTGTCTAATGACTTTATTGAAAGCTAAGTGCAGTGTCAAGACTAGTGGCTTATGGATCTATTAGTAGGTCAAACGTCATGCAACTGACGTGGGTATTTAGCATTAGGTTACACTCGGTCCTATAAAACTTACTCCGAGCTATAGCTGGTTAGAGTATTGAATAATCTGTAAAAATTGCAGATTGAACCGTCCTAAGTTCAAGCTAGCGACTAAGTGGAACGGCATATACAGGGTAGCTAGGATAAATGCATATATCCCCCTCAATTTGTCGCTGTGGAGGTTAATGATATGCTTATCAGAGCTAAAGCCAGACAGTTATAACTTAAGGCATAGAAATTGTGCCCATTTAGCGAGGGCAAAAGAGATGTGCAAGTACGCTGGGTATCTTTATATACCCCCTAACAGATAAGTTGGGGATAATATATAGGTAATATCCAGAGTGAGGTATTTAGCCACTA
The DNA here is from genome assembly GCF_036172605.1 of Pelobates fuscus. Lineage (NCBI taxonomy): Eukaryota > Metazoa > Chordata > Amphibia > Anura > Pelobatidae > Pelobates > Pelobates fuscus. Next base: position 148,696,097 of record NC_086322.1, read on the forward strand.
TAGAGGGCGACCAGGTACCTCTAGAAATATACCTCTCTCTATACTTGGACTTCCACAAAATATATGGAATAAACTGCGAGTTAGCAGCTAATTTACATATATACAAAGTTATTCAAATAGGCATATCAAGTGTAACCAACAAGAGAGAAGGTGGAGGTGAAAAAATAAATAAATAAAGTTTAGAGTGCCTCTATGTGCAGAACCATACTTAGAATGTTGGTTGCCTGCACATAGTGATAGATAACCTAGTGAGGAAAGCACACAGTGAAAAGAAAAATGAGCCCAAAAGAGCCCGACGCGCGTTTCGGTGCTGGGATGCACCTTCGTCAGGGGCTAACTGGAGACTGCGTCTCGATCTCCTTTTAAGAGGGTTTAGGTCCCAGTGTCTCAAATTCTGTCCAATCAGAGGGTTGCTGTCATGCGCACTACAGGTCCCGGCCATCACGTGGTTATTATGCAAATAATGGTATTGAATGGGCTCGTATGAGCCGTTTTAACCGGCTCGGCGCTGGCAAACTTCGAGCACGTCCTTAAACCTCCGTAAACTAAGAGGGTAAGGACTGTTTGCGTACCGCCAGGGTACAAAGTATCGTGAGGATACGCCGTGGTCACGGCTTTAGTTAACTCATTACGTGCTGGGAAGAAGACTGAGCGGCTAATGTGCATATTTTGGGGCTTAGCATAGGTAGCGATCATGCCCTGTATTAAGCTCATGTCTATCCACATATTGGGAAATGGATATCCCTAGTTTGGTAGTAAGTTTGGGTATCCTGACCACGGAGAATTGGTAATTTAGGATGGTAGTAGGTTTGGGTATCCTTACCACGGAGAATTGATATTAGGGATGGAATGGAACATGGATGCTGGATAATAGGACAGAGGATCCATATACTCATAGAGACTTAGTGTAGGAAAAAGGATCAATAAATAAATCAAAAAAGGGGGAAAAAGAGAACTAAAAAAAGATACAAATTCTATATATACATATTAACATATTTACAAAAATGTACAGTTTGCATATAATGCTTAATGCAAAAATGAGGTAACGCTTGCTCGAATGTGTATGGCATTAATCAATTGTATTCTTGAGGGGAAAACATCCCCAAATCATAGTAATTGTGACTAGAGGGATGTGGTACACGCTATAAATCATAGAGACAGGTTATAGCTCTTTAATGAATAAAGTAGACTAATGTTGTTTAGGTTGGTTTATATAAACGAAGTATAGGAGAATCCTTCATTAAGACCAGAAGGGGAAAGGGTTTTTAATGTAAAAATCCAATAACTCTCTCTTTGGAGTAGTTTAGTATCTATATCACCCTTCCTCGGGCCTAATTTCATTTTTTCGATCCCATTAAACCTTATACCCTGGGCTGTGCCTCCATGTTTAAGTTTAAGATGTCTCGAAATGACAGTGTCTAAGTGTCTAGAGGGATTTACCGAATTTACGTGTTCAAGAATTCTTTTCTTGAACGGCCTAAAGGTCTTACCCACATACATGAGGCCACAGCTGCAGGTTAGGAGATAAATAAGACCTGTTGTTTGGCAATTAAAGAAGGTATTGACTTCATGTGTCTGTGTATTGGTGGAATTTGAAAATGTTTTGGATTTCCTCCGAATATACCTGCATGCCTTACAGCGGCCACATTGAAATGTGCCTACTGCTGGTGTTCTTAGCCACGTGTTGTCTACTTTGGGTGATGAAAGATGACTAGGTACCAGTAGATCTTTTAGATTACGGCCTCTCCTGGCTGTGAGTGACACGCTCGGTGACAGGACTTCCCTAAGGTGCTGATCTTGGTAGATCAGTGGCCAGTATCTATTCAGAATGCCCTTGACTGGGTCCCAGCCTGCATCGAACGTGCCAATGCATCTAATCAGGTTTGGGGTCTTGTCCCTGAGAGGGTTGTCTTCTAGTAGGTCTTTACGCTCAGTCGTAAGTGCTCTTGAGTATGCCGCTTTGAGACATCTATTTGAGTATCCCTTGACCTTGAACTGCGATCTTAATAGCTTGGCTTTAATTTTAAATTCCTCAATGGTGGAACAATTTCTTCTAACGCGGAGATATTGTCCCACCGGGATTCCATATTTTAATGGTGTTGGATGGTGGCTTTGCCAGTTTAATAAATTGTTGGTCGCTGTGGGCTTCCTGAAAAGAGTGGTGGAGATATGTTTATTGTCACTTTCCATGATTTGTAAAGTCAAATCCAAAAAGTTAATTTTGTTATCCCCCACCTCATGAGTCAATTTCAGGTTTTGGTCATTCAAATTAAGAGCCTTGACGAAATCTTCAAACACCTCAGTTGGTCCTGTCCACACAATCAGTACGTCATCTATATAACGTTTCCAGAGACTGATATAGTCCTGGTAGGCGGCAAATTTGGAACTAAATACTACATTCTGTTCCCACCACCCCAGGTGGAGGTTGGCGTATGATGGGGCACAAGTCGTCCCCATCGCAGTCCCTCTCACCTGGTGGTAGTGGGTGCCCCCAAAGAGGAAATAGTTATGTGTTAAAACGAATTGTAGTAATTGCAGCACAAACTGATTATGGTCATGGAGGGATATGTCCCGTGTTTGAAGGAACCATCTAATATTGTTGAGACCTATCTCGTGGGGTATCGAGCTGTATAAACCCTCTACGTCGAGACTACATAGTTTAGCCCCAATGGGTATTGTCAGTTCGTCCAGTATTTTCAAAATTTGTTTTGTATCCCTGACGTACGAGGGAAGTGCCCTAACCAGGCCACTCAAGATTTGTTCCACATACATACTGCAATTTTGGGTAAGATTGTTGTTCCCTGATACTATAGGCCTCCCTGTTAGTATTTTCTGTTGCTTATGTATCTTGGGCAGCGAGTAGAAGGTAGCGATGGTGGGTCTCTTGTTGAACATATACTTGTATTCATCAATGCTAATCAGGTTGGTTTGGAATGCCTGATCCAGAATCTTTTTGAGCTCAAGTAGGAATCTGTTAGTGGGATCTGAGGGGAGTGCCACATAGGTGTCCTTATCTTCAAGTATGATGTTCACCATTTGGACATACTTGTCCCTATCTAGTATTACTAGGTTCCCCCCTTTGTCCGAAGGCTTTATGATAATTGTCTCATTGGCCCTCAATTTAGCCAGTGCTCTATTCTCTTGTGCCTTCAAGTTATTTGGATGGAACCCAGGCTCTGAGTTAATATCTATTGCTTCAATTTCTTTGCACGATAATTCGACAAATAGGTCAATGTATTTGTATTCAGGTATGTGTGGAGTGAACTTGCTTTTAGGTTTTAACTTGGTGAATGGAGCTACTTGAGTGTTAGATGGATCATTACAACTAAGTAGTTCCACCAAATTGTCAAGTAGATTCATGTCCCTGGCTTCTAGACCCAATCTAAGTGCTTGCTTAGTTTTTTGAATGCAATGGTATTTGTGCAGAGCCAGCTTCCTGGCGAATAGGTGAATGTCCTTTGTCCACCCAAACTTGTCAAATTTGGGTTTAGGGACAAAGGACAGGCCCCTCCTGAGAATGATTTGGGGATGTTTTCCCCTCAAGAATACAATTGATTAATGCCATACACATTCGAGCACATTCGAGCACATTCGAGCAAGCGTTACCTCATTTTTGCATTAAGCATTATATGCAAACTGTACATTTTTGTAAATATGTTAATATGTATATATAGAATTTGTATCTTTTTTTAGTTCTCTTTTTCCCCCTTTTTTGATTTATTTATTGATCCTTTTTCCTACACTAAGTCTCTATGAGTATATGGATCCTCTGTCCTATTATCCAGCATCCATGTTCCATTCCATCCCTAATATCAATTCTCCGTGGTAAGGATACCCAAACCTACTACCATCCTAAATTACCAATTCTCCGTGGTCAGGATACCCAAACTTACTACCAAACTAGGGATATCCATTTCCCAATATGTGGATAGACATGAGCTTAATACAGGGCATGATCGCTACCTATGCTAAGCCCCAAAATATGCACATTAGCCGCTCAGTCTTCTTCCCAGCACGTAATGAGTTAACTAAAGCCGTGACCACGGCGTATCCTCACGATACTTTGTACCCTGGCGGTACGCAAACAGTCCTTACCCTCTTAGTTTACGGAGGTTTAAGGACGTGCTCGAAGTTTGCCAGCGCCGAGCCGGTTAAAACGGCTCATACGAGCCCATTCAATACCATTATTTGCATAATAACCACGTGATGGCCGGGACCTGTAGTGCGCATGACAGCAACCCTCTGATTGGACAGAATTTGAGACACTGGGACCTAAACCCTCTTAAAAGGAGATCGAGACGCAGTCTCCAGTTAGCCCCTGACGAAGGTGCATCCCAGCACCGAAACGCGCGTCGGGCTCTTTTGGGCTCATTTTTCTTTTCACTGTGTGCTTTCCTCACTAGGTTATCTATCACTATGTGCAGGCAACCAACATTCTAAGTATGGTTCTGCACATAGAGGCACTCTAAACTTTATTTATTTATTTTTTCACCTCCACCTTCTCTCTTGTTGGTTACACTTGATATGCCTATTTGAATAACTTTGTATATATGTAAATTAGCTGCTAACTCGCAGTTAATTCCATATATTTTGTGGAAGTCCAAGTATAGAGAGAGGTATATTTCTAGAGGTACCTGGTCGCCCTCTATAGTGGCTAAATACCTCACTCTGGATATTACCTATATATTATCCCCAACTTATCTGTTAGGGGGTATATAAAGATACCCAGCGTACTTGCACATCTCTTTTGCCCTCGCTAAATGGGCACAATTTCTATGCCTTAAGTTATAACTGTCTGGCTTTAGCTCTGATAAGCATATCATTAACCTCCACAGCGACAAATTGAGGGGGATATATGCATTTATCCTAGCTACCCTGTATATGCCGTTCCACTTAGTCGCTAGCTTGAACTTAGGACGGTTCAATCTGCAATTTTTACAGATTATTCAATACTCTAACCAGCTATAGCTCGGAGTAAGTTTTATAGAACCGAGTGTAACCTAATGCTAAATACCCACGTCAGTTGCATGACGTTTGACCTACTAATAGATCCATAAGCCACTAGTCTTGACACTGCACTTAGCTTTCAATAAAGTCATTAGACAGTAGCTAGCGCTGGGTCTAGTGGGATAGCGGTATCCATTAGAGAGACACATTTGGAGGTGAGCCACTAAGGCAAGACTGCACTTTGAATTAGATGTGATTCTATCTACTTTATTTGTTTTCTACGTTATTACTGTTTCAGTTTGTATAGCGATTATTATTATTTCCAGTAATATATTCAACTAGTCTGGTTTTTCCAGCCTGTTGTTTATTTTTTCAGTTCTTTCAATATTTAGGGGTTAAGCCCCAGGACATCGTCTGGAGTGTCCATTAAGGTGTATTTCCACCAGTGAGATAGTCCCATCTTTTTGGGCCTATTTTCATAAGTGGCAATTCTTCCGTTTTGTACACTATGGAAACATCCTTTTCATAAGGAAAGGGCCTATTGAGGGGGAAAAAGGCAAACAGTTGATCTTAGATTAGAACTCATACTGTGTTTATATACACTTATCTTGTTTTTCATATTATTTTAATGAACTTAAATGTTGTGCTTTCCCCTTTTATTATTTAATCCTTTGTAATTGTTAGGGAGTGAGATAAGGGGGGTGTTGGTGGGTGTGTAGGTGGGAGATGGGCAGTATATATTGAGAGATCAGCTGACTCACCTAACTTTTTAGGCAAAATGCGTACACAACAAACTGTAACTTCCCTTTCGTGTATATATATATAGAGAGAGAGAGAGAGAATTGCAGTTGTCAAGTAGGAGAAGAATGCAGGTGAAAGGACCTATATTTATATAGCGCCATCAGATTCCGTAGCGCTGTATAATGGGTGGACTAACAGACATGTAATTGTAACCAGACAACTGGATGCACAGGAACAGATGGGGTGGAGGGCCCTGCTCAATGAGCTTATATGCTAGAAGGAGTGGAGTATAGTGACACAAAGGGTAAAAGTAGGGGTACGAAGTAGGAGCGCAGCATACATTTATAGTGGAGGAAGTCAGATGCAAAGTGTGACTTTTTCCAGCAGCGTTCAGCAGTTCTGGAACATTTTTGGAGGGAACGGGTCAGCTTGATGTGCCAGTGTTGTAATTGGGGGCACTTGCTGCGTTTAATTGTGTGTGTGTGTGTGTGTGTGTGTGTGTGTATATATATATATATATATATATATATATATATATATATATATATATATATATATATATATATAATCCTTTGCAGTAGCAACATCACTGCAGATTTGTGATTTCTGTGGGAAAAGCAAGTCTTATGGCTTGACTGGTGTGCAGATTTTTATAGACCCACATCACTCCTACCAGCAGCTTAGTTTGTACCATTTTGGTAATGTTGCACGATTACTATAAGGAATATGAGAAGTTAATACCCCAATGGCAATGGAGCTTCATAAATTTGAAAAGCAATTGATTCTAAATGGCTTGTGCAGCAGTTCCATTTTTAGGGCTTATAATTGCCCCGATATAAGCCATGGCTGATTGAAAAGACTGATGAAGGATGTCACTGTGTTAAGTGTGAGGTTCCTTCTATCTAGACTATACCCTGGAGACTAGGAGCAAACAGAGTGTGTTAAAAAAGCAAACACTGGTCCTGGGAGCAAACTATTACATTTCCAGCACTGGCTCAAACAGCCTTTCTCCATGTCATCACTCAGTGATGAAAGCACCCATTTATGGTGTTTACTGATACCTGGTGGTGTGTTTAGTGTCACCCAAGATAGTTCATGTCTCGGCTGTCATTCTTTCATCTAAATGTGAGATTCCTTTATGCCTATATCTTCTGGGTGGAAATATCTTATTTGACAAAAATGTCAAAGCTTGCTTTACTTAATTATCTGTTTGTGTGGATAGAAACCAGAGAAGGACATGTTAGCTGTGACAGTTTCAATTATTTTCAAGCCCTCCCCCTCCCCGATTATGATTAAATGTACATGGGTGGATTGCACGTCAAGTTAGCCCATGTTGGTAGTAGATTTGTTATTGTGGATTAAGTTGTTCTTGATACCATCCAGTACAGTAAATTAGGTAAGCTTGGAAGGAGGTATGTGTTTTCTACCTGGGGCTATATTCTATTGGATGAGATAAGCTAATGTCTTAAAACTAAATAACATTTTTGCAATAGATGTCGAAAGGAGAACGTTTTTCCCATTAAAAAATTATTCATTACTAGAGTTATTTTTGTCTTGGGTAATAGAATCCAGCACATTGTATGACTTAAAATATGGACCTTGTCCTACAAGCAGGAAAACACATTTGATGTCATTAATGTTCACCAAACTTAAATCGATTGTGTCTTAGGAATTTTAACCTACTAAGGGCTTATGATTTGTAGTTATTTTTGTTCAAAGGTAGGAAAGCAAGTTTATATATGTGACTGCTGTCATCACTGGGTAGCTACCTGCATCCTACCCCTGAACCCTGACATAGGCCCCACATGGTTACACTTTTTATGGTGGTTGAATAAAGTACAAGAAATCCAGAATTACATTTTAAATGGTTTTTAGTGTGAACATTTCCATCATTGTTAACATCAGATAAACTAGCTGTGGATGCATGCTTGCGTACAGCATTACTGAAGGAATCTCTGAGCATGCATGTGCTCACATGGAATTTCTCCAAGTGGATGTCCGAGCATACATGAGCTAAAGCGGCTCTGTCCCCACCTGGGGTCTTTGCATAATTTGCAAAAACCCTGACGGTGACTTAGCCACTGGGGGGTCCGGTGGCCATATGGAGCAGGGAAAGATGAGATTTACTCGCCTGAACGTGTCTCTCGCAGGCAGCACCATACTCTTCCATCTGGTCCTCTCCAGCTGCCAATGCGTGAGTCAGCTTTGAGGTCTATGTTTCACTCCTGTGTTCTCCCGGGATCCTTCATTGAAAGACCTTTTTCCCCCTACAGCTGTCACTGGTCTTTACAAAAGGTAGTTTTTTTTTTTGTTTTTTTTGTCAAGCTTATCAAATTGCAAAAAAAGATGGTGTCCCTACTTTTAATTCGATCTTTATGAAATACTAATTTTTTGATATGGGGTTGACCGAGCTACTTTAAGGGCTGATGATGTCACTATCAACATTGAAGTTTTACACATTTGATGTCAATAATAGGTTCATTGCTTGTTTCCGCTGGACTCCTCACCCTACGCTTTCAATAAGGCTTACAGGGGTGATGGAAGTGACAGTTCAGCTTTAAAGTTTAATTCCTAAATGGCAGAGAATTGAGCAGTGATACTGCTTGATGTATACACAAACACTGCTTCATTAAGCTAATGCTGTTTTGTGGACCATAGTATCCCTGTAATGTTTAAATTGGGTCATTAAATATTATTTACATGTTTATAAAATTAGCATATTAAAATAAATCACAAACAGGAACCAGAATAACCATATTCTACAATACTGAATAGCGATTTCATATTCACGCGGTCAAGTGTATTATGTGCATGCGGATAAATACTTCCTCTTTGAATTAGCAAATTACTTCTGGTTGTAGTTATTTACATCTTATTTTCAACTTGCTCTTTTCATCCTTTTACATGGAACACGAACTTAATTCCTTCCTTCCTTTGGCCACAGTTGTATTTGAAACTGCCTCTGCTATTTATCTGTTCGACCTCCAGCAGTGATCTTGTTATGATGAGGTCCTGCTGTCGCTTCTTGCTTGCCCTTAAAGGAAAATGATCACCTAAAAATAAAGGCCTTGTGCACATTCAAATATTCTGTATACACACACACACACACAAAAAAAAAAGTCTTAAATCTAGTAAAATTTTCAACTGTCACAATGGGATTAGTAGAGGGGATTTATGATGAAGTACTCTAAACAGTGTAACCATAGAAACTGCTTATGATAAAAAGACACAAAGGTATAATTAAAAACATCAAAGAATAATAGACATACATTGGTCAGTATTTATTTCACAGTAGATCCTGAAACAAGTGTCTAATAATTATTTTGAGTATTTAGCTTAAAATTACACTACTGAGGGAAACTGTTGTTTAAGATATTTGGCCTAACATCTCAAAACGATTATTGCAGATTAAATTGTTCAATTAAATCAGGTGTGCACAAACAATTTACAGATACATTGATTTTAAACAATATTTCAATGAATGTAATATTTTCATTTAACTGTGCTATATCATCCTTAGCTTTAATTACCTATCGAAGATCTTGAATTCATTTCAGTGAGGTTGAGGCCATCTTGGATTTACATCCAGAATTCCAAAGCTTTGTTGCTGGCAAAGGAAAAGGCTGCAGAAAACATAATGTCAGCAACCAACCACAATCTTTAATGTGCTCACTAACTCTCAGCATTCAATTTTGCATGAATGAGAAAAATGGGGAAACCATTCTGTCCTATGACTTCACCAGTTTTGCTAAATCCCCTTTTGCTTACCAGAAGGAGAGAGAGAGAGAGAGAGACACACACACACACACACACTCTCTCTCTCTCACGTATAGGGTGCTGTCATTTTAAACAAAGAGATAGTACTGCTACTGAATATATACACTTCTTAGTTCCATTTTTTATTCTGAATGTCTGTTTTGGCGTTGTGCTACTAGTTAGGGAGAAAAGTACTACTTTCTCCAAGCTAAGAACCACAGGTCCAGTTTGGCTTTCCTTGAAACTGGATCGTTAAGCATGGAGCTTATGTATGAAGGTCACACTTCTAAGAATGGATGGATAGGACTGTTTGGTCTGTGGAGAGGGCTCTACTTGCTTAGCACATGGGCATGCCTGCGCTATTAAGTGCTCGCCTACAAAATCAAAAACTAGCTCTCTGGATAGCAGAGCTAAGGGATGATGCCCTGTACCGCTATATTATTGTAGAAGAATAGGAAAGGCTATAGACTGGTGTATGGGTCAGAGGAGGTTGGCATTGAAAACAAAATGTAATTTTCAGTACAAATAAATTAAAACTGTGAACCATAAACCGCACAACTAAAAGAACAGCTCTTGTCCAAGTTTCTGGAGTGCTCCTTCGAGTTCCTGTTTTCCCTCAACCCACTTCAAAGCTTTCTAGCCTATAACCCTATGTAAAAGTCATTAACTAATCACTGAATTGTAAGTGACCTTGTGCTGGTGTTAGTTTAGTGAATATCAGAGGATAAAAAGTCTCCTTAATCTCACCAGCATAGCCCAAATGTGACCTGTCTGTGTAGACAGCGCTAGACTGGCATGACAGGACATCATAGCATCTCTCTCTAGCATATTCCGAATGGACAGGCCCGAGGACATCTATGGGAGGCAGAGAGTTAACTGTGCCACTTACCCTCACAGTGATAGCAAAGGAGAAAAGAAAGGCTCTATAAATATTTCCAACTAACCATTCCAGTCTGTCTGCTTTTTTCGAGAGATGAGGAGGGGTTGGGGGAGGGTGGGAAATCTAGTTTAAAACCCATTTCTTCGAGAATTTTGAGGCAAGTGACAAATTAAAAGAAAATACGTTTGCACCATGTCCTTATCAATACAAATTCAATGTTGGGCCTTTGAACTTGCTGGAACAATAATTCTAATTCTTACCCTTTAGCTATTGTGTACTCTGTTTTCCATTATATTTAGCAAGTACTGTTCTTCCAGACAGCCAGTAGAATATATTCCTGCATTTTCATGGATTTTAACTCTGTGGAACAATGCTGCATGCCCTCATACTATGCATGAGAATGTACACTGTCTTTAAAATCTTTATAGGAAAGCAATAATTCATTGTTTTCTGTGGGGAAGCCCTAATGCGCGTACTACACTCGCCTTGCATGCGCAATAGGTCTTCCAACTGCGTATCATCACGGAAGAAGCAGAGGGAGCCAGTGGCCAGGTATCCCGGCGCTGGAATTTAAGTGAGTGAAAAAAGGATTTTTATCCCTTAATACGTGCAGGGGGGCACCTAATAGGTTACAGAGAGGGGCTGGCTATAGCGTTAGGAATACAGGTCGTTCCTCTAAGGGCAGTAGATAAATGGAGTTGCCTTCCAGTGAAAGTGGTAACAGAATTTAAAAATATCTGTTTTGTGCAAAGACTATGCAAATGAACAAAGAAAAGTAAGGTTTAGTGTATGAAGGATAACTATTGGACAATCCCTGTAAATGTATTTTATTCTTCTAGCTTTCGGCTTTCTGGAGGTGAACTCTAGCTCTATAAGGGAGACCTTTGCGTTTTAGCTAAAGATTACAATTTTCCTTACTTCATTATGACTCTAAGGCAAGGTCGAATGGTTGTAGGCTAAATAGCTATTTAAACTTTAGGCAGCTGTTGAAAGTGATTGTTTTCTTGTTACACAACAATGCCATATCTCCTTTACGGGGTAATCTATTCTCGTATAACAAGTCTTCGATTTTGAACTATAAATGCATTACTGGCACTTGATGGCACTGCATGCTCTCACAAGTGCTACACCTCAGTCAGTGGAATCAGAAGGAGGTTATTTTTCCCCCCCTTTGCTGGAAGTTGCGTGCATAGAGTAGCCTACAGTGCTATTTCAAACAACCTCTACAATCATAATAATCACTTATTTCCGAAAAGCTGGAGAGAATGTTACAAATGTAAACAGCTAGTTAGGCAGATAGGGAGGAAGCATTAACAACACAATACAAAGCCTTAATCAGATTGAAAAGTGCTCTCTTCACTTCCTTATTCCTGCGTTAACCCCTCCAACAGTCAGTGGCTCAGACTGTGCACCTTGAAGAGGAGTTGTCTTACTTGTTTCTGCTCTTTTGTAGTGAATCCACCCTTATAAACACCCAGTCATGAGTTTGGATTTTTAAACTATGTGTATTATTAACCGTATTCCTATTTTTTAAATAAATGAGCACTGTATACACAATAACGAATACAAATCATCACAATAGCCACAGGTTAGGGTGCTGCACATCTATGTAGGTATGATCCTCAGTCTTCTGTCAAACCTTTTTGAAACAATTTGACATAAACTAAGGTTCTCTCAGGTACCTATATTTCACCTATTAACAGTTGAATAGTTAATTTCGAAATTGCAATTCTGCATTAAGTGTGAATACATCCAAACTTGGATGGACATGTGTAATAACTCTTAACATGCATCATTCTGACGTCAATTGTGACGCTGAATGCTGTCACATGGCCCACTTTTAATATAAATCAGTTTTGCATCAAAGTTATGATGCAGACTTTGCGGCATTATCCTGGCTGCAGGGAGAGTTTGTCACTCTGTTGAATATCCTCCCATAGACTCATAACACTGTAACCAGTAGCACTTGTATATGAAATACCCCCATTAAAATCAATTATGGTATATACAGTGCCTCTTTAATTTGTATTTTTTTTCCATTATTACTTTTCCAATAAAATTAGATATTGATTTTCATGCTCACAGGTCTATACATAATATATAATAGAGTGAAACATATACTGTACCTGTACTGATTATGACGTTTTTTGGTTTTCATTTTATTTTTTGTAAAAAATGAAAAACCCAGCATCATACACCTGACATTAATGATTTGCTGGGAGCTATTCAAAAAAAAAAAGCATGACTTAACTGTACCTGGTAAATAATGCTTTCTTTGACCCTTGAGGTTTGGGCTCAAGCAGCTGCTAAATACAACTGATAGAGTTTCATTTCCACCATTGTCAGGGGCCAAGTTTCCCATTAGGCAAAGAAGCCACAGATCTTATGTGCTTTAGATATAGGACGTGTCTGGTTGCCATCTGCCAAGTCACATAGGTAAAATGCAAATGAAGTCTCATTGAACCGGTCATGTTCCATTCCAGGGATTAGTATCCATGATTATTTCGTCTCAGATGGTATTTAGGACTTCACATTGGTACATTGTGGTGACAGCCAATGCCATTGTGTTAAAAAAGATCATTAGAGTGAATTCTGAAAATATGGGCCTCTACATAGCCCATCACATATTTGCATAATGCCATCTTATAATAAAGCATATCTGTGGAAATTCTAACATGCTAGAGCAGCGGAGTTGTTCTAGCCTTCTTAAAGTGGCTCTGTCACCTCAAACTTATTTTTGTCCTATCGTTTCGTCTTATCTTGCTCATTCAGAACCTGTCTCTTTTTTTCATTTCTGATCTATTTCTCTTTAAACATGATACAAAGTAGGGACTTTGTCTTATGTATTTTTCTACACTTGACAATCTTGACAACGGGTGGAGGTCCAATGTCCACCCTTTGTCAAGGTTGTGAAGCCTAGGAAAAATGCATAAAATAAAGTAGTTACTAATTTGTCATATGTTTTAAAGAGACATAGATCAGAAATGAAGAAAATTAGCACATATATAAAGAGGAAGAAACGAGGAAACAATAGGACAAAGGTAAGTTTGAGGTGACATAGACTCTTTAGCTGTGGCTAAACAGGGATTACATCAATCACATGAGCAGTTATTTAGTAGCGTTAGGACTGTGAGAAGTGTGAACATGGAGCTCAAATTATCCATAATAATCTTGCTGTTAAACCTGGTGCTTCTCATCTTGATTGATAGCAAGAGAAGAATAGCACCCAACATAGTCCTTGATTTAAAGGACCACTATAGGCACCCAGACCACTTCAGCTTAATGAAGTGAGTTGGGTGCCAGGTTCATCTAGGATTAACCCTGCCTGCTGTAAACATAGCAGTTTCAGAGAAACTATGTTTACAAATAGGTTAATCCAGCCTCTAGTGGCTGTCTCAATGACAGCCGCTAGAGGCGCTTCCGTGCTTCTTACTGTGAATTTCACAGTGAGAAGATGCCAGCGTCCATAAGAAAGCATTGAGAATGCTTTCCTATGGACTGACTGAATGTGCACGTGGCTCTTGCCGCGCATGCACATTCAGCCGATGGCGGCCAAAGGAGGAGGACAGTCCCCAGCGCCGAGGGAGCCCGGCGCTGGAGAAAGGTGATTCAATACAGTTAGAAAAAGTTTCCAAATTATTGCTATTAAAGTCAATGGGAATTTTTGTAGGTAAATTATTTGAAGAGTTTTTCTTAACGTATTAAATCATTTGTCAAGCTTATTAAATTGAGGCCATAGTTTTACAATCATTTTATCAAAACCATTAGTCAATGGAGAACTTTCATTTCTCTTTAACAAACACAATTAAATAAAACATTGCAAATACCATACAACATGTGTTAACCTTTTTCACGATATGCTCCTCTTACTTTTACATTTATATTAAATAGTTAGCAAATTACATCATATACCACTTCAGACATGGGAACACCAGATCAAATACTGCAAAGGAAGAGGAGAAACAGAAATGTTGTTTTTGTTCTACTCTTCTCTGTTTGCTTTGTTTATGCTCAAAAGAACTTAATGTATATCTTTGACAGGGATCAAAGATAATGTCTAAAACATTGTGTATTGGGGGTGGGACCTGACATCGAAGATGGCTGGACGTTTATCTCAGTAGCTCTTTCACAGAATCAAGAATCGACCCCAACTTTCACCCACTATGACAGGACCGTCAACGTGGCCAGCGGCTCGGGCAGCTAACCGCCCTTCTGGGCAGGGGACACACTCGGAGCTTCTGCCGACCAATCGTCCATCTGCCCTCAGGGCTCTCCGTGAACCGGAGCACCGGAAGGATCGCGCTACTACTAACCGCCGCAAGCAGATCCGTGGACAACGGGGTACAGCTCCCGCCAAGGCCCGGGCTAGGGAAGACTAGAGGCTGCGGCACAGGGGACTGTATCCTACCTTCTATCAAGCCTCACAGCCACCCTCCTAGCTAACCAGGAGATGTCAAGGAGAAATTTCAACTCGCTTGGGCCTTAACATTCATCACAGTGACTTTCCTCAAGGAGTCCTTCAAAATCTATTGAGCCTGACAGCAGGGAGAAGGTACAACAGCCCTCCAACATTGTCCTACAGCTTCGCAATATTGGGCATAGGATGAAAGAGGACTCTCAATGGATCACGGCCTATCACTTTGATGCATTTGGGGCCACATTATTGGCATCATAATTTTTAGATTTCATTTTGACCTGTTGTCTTACACTTTACTTTCATCTTCCTTATGAGGCTTATGGTGTACTATTGTTGATGACTAACCCATACCCAGTGGTAACTCTCCTAACACTGAGTAGGACTCCAACTAGAAGCTACCCCACACATAAGACCTATTCGTTATTATATTGTATTTATAATTTCTGCTATATAACCTTAGTCGCACTCACTACCTCTAATACGTATGTCTAGCACTTCCTAACTGCTTTACCTTTGACATAACCTGATGCAGCTCTAGACATGACAATTTTGCTGTTTTGTTTATACCTTATAATTCTATTAGATCATACTGTCCGTTTATGCCGACTAAACTTATCACTGCTCCTGACTAATCCCATTCTGGAGTACTGAGATAGAGCATGATTTATTTTTCCATAAAAAGTGCAGCTTATCACGACGACCTCTTATTTTTATATGTTGCTAGTCTCTCATGTTACGTGTTATTACTGAAACATGTTTGTATCTCTGCACAACCAAAATAAAGAATAAAAAAATAGTTGTGAATATCTACTTTTAATTTTATTTTCCACACCACTCAAATACATATTTATTAAATGTTGGGGTAGGTATGCATAATATTAAAAATCCCTAAAATGAACAGTATCCATTTAAGAGGATGCAAGTAAGGAGGGGGGTAAGGGGAAATATGACATACATGTCAGTTTACGAACAAATTCATTTTCATGTACGCACAAATGTACTACTCATGAAACATCTTGCACTTTTCTCATGTATTGCTACAGTATAAAATCAATCAGTTTAGGATAAGGCTGTAAATATTTTCCAAGTGCTCCAAACCGTATCCTCGTCTTTTGCTTTACATAATGAAAGTGCATTTAGAAGTTTTTAAATTTGCGGTTTGTAATTATTCTACTGAAAACTCATACTTCCAAACACTGACAGGTATATATGAAAGCAAGTGGAAAGGGGCATGCTTTAAAAGGTAACACTAGTGTAAAAGAAAAAAAAAAAAATGATGCACATCAATCTGACCTGTTTGCTGAACACTTGTCAATCAGCCAGAGAGTGCTCTTGCGAAGACAGTAATACTAGTCGCATGTATCTTTAAGCACATTTAACATGTTTAACTTGCGTATCCTGGTTGTTTTCTCTGAACTTACCAAAAGTAGAGCAGCAGGGCATGTGTCCTAATCGGAAAACTCTCTACCAACAGTCCTCAGAACCCACTAAGGATGTTGTTACAGGGCCACGATTAACTTACCTGTGCTAAAGAGGGATATCTTTATATTCTGTTTTGATGTTGGGTCTGGAGGACTGGTTTGGGGTGTGCTGTACTTTATTTTGCTGGACAACCACCAGTTTGGGAACTATTTCCTGATTACTACATCCAGTGATATCTCTAATTGTCTGGTTTGCTCAGCACTTTTGAGATTCAACTAAACAGCTAAATGTTGCTCATTCAGCTGTGGTTTGATAAACATGGCTGAAGTTTAGTTTGTGTTCTCTGTTGCAGAATACCTAATTCATTAAAGAGAATGTAGACAAGATTAACTAACTGTATACTAATGTGTTCATGTTAATAAGCTCACACTTTTTTTTTTTTTGTATTTAAAGTCTATTTAATGAGATCGTTCCAATCAGCGATTGTGCATTTACTACTGTTTGGAAAAGGTTACATCATTAGCTGAAGGTTAGCTACTGTTGCCAATAATGTATGTGCTCTTATAGATTTTATTTATGTATTGCTAAAGTATGTACACAGTGCTTTATACATAAGAATACAGGGAGCTATGATACAATGTAGGCATAAGTGATTCTAAGCATAAAAGCAAACATTAAGGAGAAATAGGTTACTGTCTGAGTGGTGTGTTGGAAGCCATACAGAGAAAGTTGGAGTATGTATAAGTGCATTGGTTTGTAGTGTTTGATCAGACTGGTGAGAATTTCATGGAGAGGTTTGTTGAGTCTTGATTTGAAGCAGTTGAAATGCTTCATTAACAAGGTGTGTTTTAAGCCAGTGAGGGAATGTTCAGTATTTGTTCGGTTTCAAGGCTGCAAGACTAGCACTGGCAAAAATCGGCAGATAAACAGATATTTTGACAGTTTGAAAGCAGTAGTGATGTAGGCATGTTGGATATTGAACATGGCAAACAAGCTTCTTGATTTATTTGCGAAGAAAACTTGTGTTGTGTATCTATTAGCCATAATATTTATGAATGATACATTTCACATACAAAATAGTGTTCACTATCTTGATGATCTCCCTATGCTCGTACATTCCATGTGTAACACTTGTGGTAGGTCTATCCCAATGATTCATCTTATGGATGCATAGATCATCTGGGCTTTTTTGCAAATATAGCAAGTATATTTGGAAGCCATAGAAAGCAGGTCTAGCTCTTTAGTGGGCTAGAACCCTCTCATAGAGAAGCACTAGATTCATTAATGCTCTATACGAAGCATCCAATTGGCCAAGTACAGAGCTTGCTGCACATGTCCCCAATGCTTCTCTATGAAATGCATTATAATGTGTTATGGTAAACACTCTTTAACAGTTTTCTCTGTTACTGCCCATATTTTCTCTATACATCAACAAATGTCTCTTTTCACATTGTATTGTTAGTTTCTCACTGCCGACAGGTACATGCCTCATTCCTGTATCAACTAGTTACATTACCATTCCATTTTTATTCCCCCCCACACCACCACCACCTCTAAATTAATAGAATTGTACATAATCACCTGATTTACCTTATCTGCACTAATGACTTACTAGGCCATCATCAATTGGGTTTGTAACCCGTTCACTTTGCCGAAATAACCTTCATCAAGGTCTGCTTTATACAGAATCCACAGTCGTTTTCCTTGCTAAGTCCTTTACTTCTCTTACAACTGCTTCTTGATCTGCTTAATTTGCATGGTATTTGTGATAAAATTCTCACCTGACTCATGTAATACCTATCCAGTTTTTTTCTTATCTCTTGCCTTCTCTGGATAAAATTCACATATTCTTCTCACTCTCTGTCGTTATACTGCAAGAATCAATGTTAGTTTCTCTACACGTTTAATCTTGGAAACGTAATTTGGTTTCCAGTAGAATTGAAAATACATTTTGGACTGAACTGCAATTTGTGATGATTGAGTGAATGAAAGAAATTCATGCTTGTTTTCATTAGTGATTCAGAGTGCCATTCCATTTTAAGCAGCTTAGTTTGCCATGATGGACAAGAGGTTACAAAAAAAAAAAAAAAAAGATGGTTGATGATTAGGGGTCAGCCTCTACATTTTCATTTTATTCACAGATCTATAAAGTGATCAATAGAGGGAAAAATAGAGTAGCAGAATTCTTCGAGACACTTTGAATTAAACTATTGAAGAAGACAGGCCAGCAGTGATCATCTGTGCTTACCCTAGCTGTGCCTGTGTTGGAGTGGTAGATAGTCTGGCTTATTGATTCTAGTTTGAGTCTAGGTGTAACTCTATCTAGCAACTACTACTGCCAGGATCACTAGCATATCCTTCAGCATATCAACTTATCCTTTACATCTGATTCAATACCCAGGAGACAATTATTTTTTCCCCCCATCTTTTGTAAAGCTGTAACATCCATTGGCATTCCAGCTTATTCTACCACAGCTAATTCAAACATTTTACCTTCTTGGTGTCACCCCCCCCCATCTCCCCAAACACGCGGCTAAGTGAGATCTCAGCAGAGTGTACTTTGTGTTAGAGCCACTCTTTAGTGAGTACCATTGTAGTGTCCCCAGTGTCTAGTGGAGGCGATGAATCCAGTAATGATAATCCTGTTCCCCCACCACTGCAGACATAGAACATGAAACTCAAATTTGAGTATGATTAGCCAGAGGAAGTTTGTGGTCAATACGTTTTCAGTTGTGTTAGTAAGATGTTTTGATTTTATGATTTAATAACAAAATTTTAATTTTCTTTGTAGTGGTTTTTCTGCTACTACTTCAGACACAGATAGGGCACTGAGATTTTCCACACTGAAGCACGGCCATTGACATTCTGACTTGATTTATGGGAAAGCTCAATTGCCCACTGACCTTTTCCTTAACTTTTTGGATAAATCCCCTATTTTGAACTTGAAATGACTCCTGCTCTCCATTTTTCTTTAACACAAGGTTGCTAAAAAAAAAAACAATATTACAATATATCATTCTTAAGGTTCTCTTACTTCCTGTTTTTTTTAATTCATACTTGTAATAATTCCATGTTGCAGTGCAAAAATGGCTGATATTGCTTAGCCATTCAGAGGAGCCAATTTGTTTCACCCTGCAGTTTAGTCTAGTTTCTATTATGACCTATACCAGTTTCTAAATATACCGTATTTACTCGAATCTACTGCGCCATTGAATCTAATGCGCACCTCAATTTTTGAAACCGGGAAGCTGAAAAATGTTTTTGTTGGCGAATGTAATGCGCTTTTATAGAAGAAGATACTACTATACAACATTGTGCTACAATGAAAATGTTTAGTACCATATACCATAGTAACAGTGATGGCACTTGAATTATAGTGTTACATGTTATGTCTGTTCTTTCTAAAGCCCATTGGAACGAAATTCGCCTGTGTGAATTTGTCTGTTTGAATTCAACAGTTTTAATTTGCCAGAGTAGTAAAATTTAAAACTTTGCCACGAATGCAATGCTCCATCGAATCTAATGTGCATTACAATTTTGGAAACATTATTTTCCAAAATAGGTGCGCATTAGATTCAAGTAAATATGATATATCTCCTTCTCACGCACAATAGTTGTTGTGAAGGTATAAGGACAATCATGTGGAGTAGGATTTTTCCTGTTCTTCCCGTTTACTAGCAATTTTGCACAATTTATAGATTCAATTTTATGTGCAATGAATAAAATGTACAAATGTTGAATGGCTTTGTTGATCGTATCGTTTTGTATATTATTATCCCAAGTGCCAGAATGGTCACAAGTGAATTGTAAAGTATTTTATTATAGGCTGTTGCAATTTGACTTTAAATTCAGACAAAAAAAATATGGTTTCCTCCAGAACAATTACAATATATCCTGGTACTGTGTATAACAAACCCTCTTTTACCTCACACTTAAATAAGGAGTGCTAACTTAATACAAAGATACACTTTTTTAAACAAACATCAGGCTAGTCTCTAGACTCTCAATTTGTACAAGTAGGAGTTTATAAATTTAGGGAAACTAACTGGATGTTAATTATGTAGTCCACCTCTTTTGACAACCTAATTATCCACCAAGGTTAAACTACGCGTTTATTCTACAGTATGTTAACATTCTATGTAACCCCTTTGCTTCCACGACAAGTCAAATTTAGACATCACTACAACCTAGTCACATAGGTAAACATATAATTCTGTATAATAGACAAAAATGTCCCTCTTCAAAACTCAGGACTGCTTACAACAAATGTGTATGTTCAATATAGTTCTATGTGGCTCTAAACTTGTGTTAACGTATGTAAAGTTAAATGAAAAACGCAAGATCACAAGAATAATAGATCTTGAGAAATCCTCAGTGTAGCTCTTATGGTCAACCATCCACTAGACCAGGCTATCCTGACACATAATTTCATCCATAAAAATGTTTGCATTTATTGAAAAAATGTGAAGAGCTTGCATTACCATTGCCAGTCAAGTAATCTAATGAACAGTCTGTGTTGCATTCGATAATATTACCCAATTTAAACAACAGTAGCTTTATATTTTACCCATTGTGTGTGACCGTTAAGAGGTGTTGATGATATTTTTTTATATATTATTTATATAGCACAAACCAATACCACGCAGCTGGATACACTGGGTGAGGTAATTGGTATAACCAAATTCTGCTTACAAATAGTAGCAAAACAATACAGTATGTTTTACATCCTCGTCTGTTAATGACAGGGCTAATCACTAATATGTGGATTGTCTGAAAATAGGCCACACTAACTGAATTGGAAAAAAATCTCCAAGACAGCTTTTTAGTTCAGGTATTTTGCCCCCACATTTTAATATCACCTTGAATTTCCAACAATTCACAGTTTAGGCAGTATCTTTTAGGGGGTATTTGAATATTTTAACAGGAGCTAGGTTTATAGATTGGGGCTTCACTCACAATGTTGTAGACCGTTTTAAAGACTGTGATCGATGTCTGTATTAGATACATAAATTATATTTCCACTTTCTATACTTTGTATGTTAAAGATATGGGTTTATTCACTAAGGTGATTTTCACATTTAAGGTCAAAATAGCTGAATTGGAAAAAGAATTCTCTGTCCGGTATACTTCCAGATCAGATACTCAAGTCTTACATTTTAAATGATCTTTGAATTCCCTTTGAATTCTCAATTTAGTGAATAACATTGTTAATGTTATTATAGACCCAGGGTAGGCAACCATTCACACTTGAAGCACCTTTGCCTGCTTTATGGCTGTAAGAGAATTACAGGAAATGTAGTTCACAACATCTGGAGTGCTGGAGGTGGCATACCTCTGTAATATAGACTGAAGTAATGGACAGATATATCGTAAAATAAAGTTATTTCAAGAAACCTTTTTTTCCAGTAGTTTTCAGAAAGCAAAGTGAACACACAGTTATGATGATTAGGATGAATCTTATAATTTTCAGTGATATGCCCTACATTGAGATAGTGTTAAACCAGCACTGTCACAGTTTAGAGACTTTGACGAACTCGCAAAGTCCCCCGATAGTGACCTTGCTGCTGATAGTCCAGTGGCAGAGGGAAGCAAGTAACGGTTAGTTTACTTACCTGAACCTATCCCTTGCAGGCACCGCCATATTGATCTGGCAGGGTCCTCTTCGGCACCGATGTCACTGCTGTACTAATGGATTGTAGTTTTGGAGACTTTCTGACTTCATGACGCAACTAACTAGATTATTTAGGCACTCAAAACCATCCTCTCTACAGTGAGTTTAGAAAATATACGCACACGCCCTCTTCCAGGTTGATTCATAACATTTCCTTCCAGTTGACTGGAACTTCTTAATTATTGCCCTCTTGCTGGAAATGGGCATTTTCAATGCTTTTCATATTTTCTTATAGCCACTTCCCATTCTGAGATGTTCAACAACCTTTTGCCGCACATCACAGCTATATTACTTGGTCTTACCTATTGTGATGAATGACTAATGGAATTTAGCCTGTGTGTTACCTCATATTTATACCCCTGGGAAACAGGAAGTCATGGTTGAACAATTTCCTGTTCATAGGCATTCTAAACAATTTAAAATATCAATGGGAACATATTTCAAATGTATATTTCTCATATTAATTCATAGGAGTGCCAATAATTGTGCCACACATATATTTAACAAAGGTTTTTCTGTTGTATTTGCAATTGTTTGATATCCATGGGAGCAGAGTATTTTTGTGTTTTTGTTTTACAATTTACTGATCGTATTTACCAAGGATGCCAGTATTTGTGGAGGGCACTTTAAATAATATGTCACACATACCTCTGTTTTATTTTTTTAATGCATTTATTAGTAAATATGCCCCACAATATTGTCTAACATCGGCATGCAGTAAAGAAAGGAGCTTGCAACACTCATCCATTGCCTGTCTCTAGGATTAATAGTGGAAATGCTGAGTTCACTTTACTCTGTAACACATGCCCTCTGTAGCCTTAAGAAATCTATCTTCTTTGGTCACTACCATTTAACTTATAAAAAATGTTAAGTGTAATGACATCCTGTAAGCAATCAGTGTGTACAAGCAAATGATTCCCTTAACAAGAGTTGATAAAATATTGAGGTTTTGTAGTCTGTACATTTTGTTTAACTTACTTTTTTATTATCATCATTCCTCCACAATATAACACTTCTGGAATTTCATTCATCAGGATTGATTTCAAAATCCTTTTTTTTTTTTTTTTTTTTTTTTCTTCAACCAATCTATTAAGACAAATCTGTTTACTTTTTAATGGGAGAAAGGGAGAAAGGAAGTCAGAAAGAGAAAATGTGCTCTGTAAAGAATTTAGGGACAGTTTTGTGCATGTGAAGCGAATTCCCCCGGGAATTCTTGCTGCTGAATTGCTTGTGAGCTTGGCCATTTTTCCGTTTACTTTCCCTCTTCCTTCCTCTTCAGAGGCCACCAGTAATAGGTCCCTTGTTCCTCAAGAACAAAAACAGAACTTAACGGCCATTCAGAAGAATTTATTAAAACCAGGAACAGGGTAAGTGTACACAGACGTTCTCTCCACCATTGCCCTGGGCACAACAGACATATGTTCTCTGGCACACGTCTTGTAGGAAAGGAAAACTAGACACATCCACAATAGCCTTGGATGGGCAAAATCTTGTGTGCATTGCTATTTCTCCATAGGGGATGAGACAACTTCCAAAGAATGGAAATGTCACATTGTTTTCTTGCTGTTTCAAAGTATAATTTTGAGTTTTAAAAACTAATTATGCAGCCCAGTAGAAAATATGCATCCTGCAAACTACATAGTATCCAAATTAAGGTTTGTCATTCTTATGGATGACAAATAAAATCTTGTTTGTGCTTTTAGTATTTGTTTTTATTTGGATTATTTTTGTCTTTGTTTTCTTTGTTAAAAAAAATTAAAAAGTTACTAAAATAAAAAGTAGAAGAGTGTTTGACTTTGGATTTCCTTTTTTCCATCAGTTGATCTACACCAAGAGTCTTTGAATATAAACTCTGTAGGATCAACATTAATCAGTACTGACAACCCCTCTCTCTTATTTTAAAATAAATATTGTAGAATGTTTAATTGCCAGGTTTGTGCCTAAACAAGCAAAACAAAGTGATTTGACCCCTAAATGTCAGAAAATTGAGCAATGAGACTCCAGATGCATGATGTATACACCAAAGCTGCTTCATTAAAGGGACACACCAAGCACCCAGACCATTTCTGCCCATTGGAGTGGTCTGGGTGCCAACTCCCATCACCCTTAACCCCGCAAGTGTAATTATTGCAGTTTTTATAAACTGCAATAACTACCTTCCAGGGTTAGGTCTTCCTCTAGTGACTGTCTATCAGACAGCCACTAGAAGGACTTCCGGGTTCTTAAAACCCGAAAAGTGTTTTAAATGACGCTGGACGTCCTCACGCTATGCATTAGGATCTCCAGCATCGCCAGAATCCCCATAGGAAAGCATTGAATAATGCTTTCCTATGGGGAGCTCTAATGCGTGTGCACGGTCATTGCCACGCATGTGCATTAGGTCCCCCCACCGATGTCAGTTAGAGGAGCATGGGCGGAGCCTGACCCAGCCCCGAGGGACATCAGCGCTGGAGTAAGTGTCTGAAGGGCTTTTAACCCCTTCAGCAACATGGTATGGGGGTTGGGAGGGAAAGGGGCACTACAGGAACCTGCAGTGCCAGGAAAATGGATATGTTTTCCTGGCACTGGACAGTCCCTTTAAGCGGACGTTGTTTTGGTGACTGTAGTATCCCTTTAAAGGTATATTGTAAAGCGCTACGGAATCTGTTGGCGCTATATAAATGGCAATAATAAATAATAAATATGCTGCACACAGCTGCTCCAAGTAGTGCAGGAGTATCCAACGACAACTTGCATACATCCATATATTAGGAATTGTGGAATACTGATTGCAGACACTCTGCATATTGGAACAAAGTGTGGACAAACCAATCTTAATGTTGCTAAATCTGTATACAGACTAGTGTACTTACCTGAAAGTGAAGTTGTCATTCACTCTGTCTATGGTTAACAGATTTCCTTTCAGCTTCATCACTGGCTTGTTTAACCTTTTCCCCGAGACTTGTTGATAAAACTTAGCTGTATACTGTGTTGAGGCTGAGTGGTTAGAAGTCATATGTTATTTTAGCAAAGGAGATTTTGAGCTGTTGATTAAGATTCCAATGGAAAATCCATGAAGTGTTGTACACAAACTGTACATGGGTGAAGAGTGCATGATCTGATGATTCATTAAACTCTGACAGAACAGAGAATGAAAGTCATGAGTCAAGGAAAGCTTTGAATAGAGGCTAGAGCAGTGGTTCCCAAACGGTTTAGGTTTAAGGCGCCCTTAATATTTCAGTATTTTTTTCAAGACACCCCAAGTCAACATTTCTATGTTGCGTATCTGTACAGCACTGCGGCATTTACTGGCGTTAGTGTAATGAACAGTGTTGGTGTTTGAAGGCATGTTTGTATATAGTTATTGTGTTTTAATACAGGGGTGTGTTTTTTATGTAATGTTTGCGTTTGATTGCAGAGGTGTTATGTTTTTAAATGCGGATGTACATTTGCGTGAAGTATTTGTGTTTGAGTAAAGGGGTGTGTTTGTATAATTTTTGTTTTTGTTTCAATGCAGGGTTGTGTGTATGTAATATTTGAATTAGATTGCAGGAGTGTTTCCCCGGTGCTGGGCCAGAACTGCTGGGCTAGAAGTTAGCTCCTACCTTTACTTTAATTTTTCAAGAATTGGTTGTTTCATTATTCATGAGTTTTTATGTACCATTCTGTTGTTGGTGATTAAGTGGCATTGGAGATTGGAAATGTGTTAAAGGGACTCTCCAGTGCCAGGAAAACAATCTGTTTTCCTGGCACTGCAGGTCCCCTCTCCCTCCCACTTCCCAATCCCCGGTTGTTGAAGGGGTGAAATCCCCTTCAGTGACTTACCAGAGGCAGCGACATGTCCCACGTCGCTGCTTCTTCCTCTGCCGCTGCTAATCCTCTTCATTACGTCGGCCGGTGGGCGAGACTGATTCCGCCCACCGGCCGGGGAGACCTAATGCGCATGCGCAGCAATGCTGCACATGCGCATTAGAGCTCTCCATAGGAAAGCATTGCAAATGCTTTTCAATGCTTTCCTATGGGGAATTGAGAGACGCTGGAGGTCCTCACACAGCGTGAGGACGTCCAGCAACGCTCTAGCACAGGTTTTCTGTGCTATAATCCAGGAAGTGCCCTCTAGTGGCTGTCTAGTAGACAGCCATTAGAGGTGGAGTTAACCCTGCAAGGTAATTATTGCAGTTTATAAAAAACTCTAAAAAATTACACTTGCAGGGTTAAGGGTAGTGGGAGTTGGCACACAGACAACTCCAAAAGGGCAGAAGTGGTCTGGGTGCCTGGAGTGTCCCTTTAAGTTTGTGCTGTATATGCTAAAGGAAGTAAGTACAATGAACATCTTCATTATATATTTGCTCCTCAATGTCGCGTTTATACAGCCTATTACCGTTCCCCTCTTTCTCAGGGAACGAGAATGCACAGTTTAGTCAATTTAGTCTTTTGGACAAGAGCCGAATGTGAATTGAGCACACTTCACACCCGGCTCTTGTCCAAAAACACAAAATTGGTGATCCTAACAACATTGTAATCTGATCCCCTCCCTTGTTTCGGCCACTTTTGAACATTTTTACCAGTACAAGAGGAGAAGCTGAATTTTTAATGTTCTTGTGTAGCCATGTTACTTCACACCATAGCTACATGACAGACATAGTAATATCTCCCACAATGCTGGCATACCAGCTCGGGGAACAGAGATAGTGTAGTTCACTCTTTCCAGCTATTCTCCTGCTGATACTGAAGGAAGAGGGTCTGAAGTAATGTCAGCCGAGAATGTGGAAAACCTGAATTATGTACTCCTGTATTAGATTTTCCTGTTCATTGACAGACCTTACTCTTTTATATTGCATATCTTTGTTCTTTGTATAACCACTAAATTGTACCACGTCGTAGAATATATTAGAATAATGATAATATTCATGGAAATAGAATGCGTATGTGAACAGAATGCTCGGCATACTTTTCTTGTTTTGAGACATGATACTGACACAACGAGAATACTCCTTCAATATGATAAAATGAATAGCTCTATATGTGGAGCAATACTTGTGTACACATGTAAGTATGTAACCTAGTTGCATAGAACACTTTCTCACCCAACAGTAGTTTTAAGGCCTGCACATTATACGCACAGCCTTGTTTGAAACATGTTGATTCTTGCTTTCTGGCTTCTAAGCACCACATTAAAAGACCCTCTGTCGATTTCCTTAATGTTTACAATACATGTTGTTTTAATTAGGGGCTAATTTAGAAGCAAACCGAGTGAAAGAATGTAGTCAATCATCCAATTAAGCAATTATTTTACACCACTATTTTTCCAAACAATGGAAAACTACATCTGGATTTGACAACGAAAATGTACGACAAGGAAGATGAATGAAATTTTTAATGTTCACACATCAAAGGGTATGTTTTGTAGCCCTTCAAAGACCCTGTAATAAGTAGTTAATAAATGCAGATGATGTGCTACCCAAACACTAAGGAGCATTGAGAATAAGGCCTACTTTGGATCCATCATGATTAGCCCTTTGCATGCCTTAGCAGTGCAGACAGATGGGATTCTTGGTAGAAGCTGTTAAACAGAACATTGATTCACTTGATAGTTACAAGTACTGTTCCATAACCAACTGGCCGTAAGCAGACCTTATAACGCCTAAGAATTTAAAATGCAAATGCATTCAAACATGTCTAAAATATTCCTGTCATAAACATTGTGTAATGATATCTAATTGCACATAAGCTGACTGAATAAACCTGTAAACAACGGCTTATGTCAAGGGTGCCCAAAAAGTAGATCCACAGATGTTTTAAAAACTACAGCTTCAATTATGTCTTCTAAAGACATGCAAAGCATCATGGGTGTTGTAGTTTAACAACATCTAGGGATCTACCTTTTGTGCATCCCTGGCTTATGTGGTTTAAAAAAAAAAAATAGAAACAACTACATTAAATTGTTAAGACATGGCTGTTTACTAAACAATGGTTCCTTGTAAACCTACCAATCCTCGTGTGGATTTCCTGCTTTGTTCCAAAGCTGTATATTATGATTTTGGGGTCAATGTTTAGCTGACTCCCATTTAAATATGGCAAATGAAGTGGTGAAATAGTATTTTTGCTGAAGTTTCCGAATTGTTTTGTTTCATATAGTGGAAAAAATATAGAATTTGGCACTAGTTATTAGATTTGAGAAGTGATGGGAAGACCTTGAATGAACATTACAATGAACTCAATTTATTATGATTTTGTTGCCAAGGGAATAAAGTAGTAGGACCACTTAACATATGCTTTGTTACGCTTAAATGCAACTTCCTCTGCTAAACCTGGAGACGTGACCTTACAACCCTCACGTTGTAGCCAAAGGAGAAAGCTGCTCGTGTTTTTTATATTGACACAGTGAATGTGAATATTTAATTTCCTCGGGCTAGCCACTGTAAATGCCTGTCATCAGCCTTTTCCTTTGGAAGCTTCATGGCTTAATAATTAATTATGATTGGAACTATGGGCTTCCAAGCCTTAGGCAACATCATAGAACAAAAACAATGTTTATTTTATTTAATTATTCATTATTATTTTTTTGCCTGCTGAAAAACTTGCAATTAAAGAGAGAGTTCCCAGTTGTTTGTCATTTGTATTTACTTAATGTTTAGGGAAAAAGGCTTGATAAGGACCTTGTAGTAGGTTGAAACATTGCTGCTTCTGTCACTTTTTTGACCCAGTAAACCTGCCTATAGTTTGATCACCTTGAATGCCTGGAGACTTTTTCCTGTTTGCCTTATCGTTGTGGGATTTGCTGTCCTGCTTCACTGCACCTGGTGTCGACTGGAATTGAGTGCAGTTCCTCTCTTCATGGTGAAAAATGTAGACTTTTATTTTAAACCAGTTTGTTTCCTTAATAACTTTCTTTGACTACAGAAAACGCCACATGTTAATTTGTAAAGGTTGTCTTGGTGATAAATTACTGTAATTTTCAAAGTGAGGCAGTCACCAATGGGTGATTGGTGTCATGTTAAATAGATACTCTGTGAATGCATGCATGTTGCAGTGCAGTGTGCATGCAGGAAGTCAATGGGCATTTCAATTAGAAATGCATTGCAGACTTTGCCAGGGAAGCTTGGATTTAATAGCCATTTTTTGTCATGTTCTGGGGTGTCACGACTTTAACCCCTTAACCCCTTAAGGACACATGACATGTGTGACATGTCATGATTCCCTTTTATTCCAGATGTTTGGTCCTTAAGGGGTTAAGGACCAAACTTCTGGAATAAAAGGGAATCATGACGTGTCACACACGTCATGTGTCCTTAAGGGGTTAAAATAAAAAAAATAAAAACTTTAAAATATCTACCACTTTTAGAGGGATTGTTCAAGGTCACTTAGTCCACCTTATATGAAATAGCAAGTACTTTACATATCACTTAATTTGACTGACCTCATTGTTCTTTCTATAATTTATGAGAAATAGTATAAAATATGTGTACCAAATATGACACACACTGTATCTTGCCAACTATATAAATTTTTATTACGTATTTGAAATCAAACACTCAACATCAGTCGCAAATGCCTTCTAAGCATGTGTAAAGACAAACAGTTCTTGTATTTACTGAGCAGTTTGCATTGTGAAGTACAAACAGTAGGACAATGTCTCAGACAAACTATGAGCAGTTAGGGTAATGGGCTTTATGGGCCATATGTCAAGGAAGGCATAGTCATTCCTTTATAACGTTTGCCAAATTAACAAGTCAAGTATACAATATTTTTTGTGTGTGTGAATATATATATATATATATATATATATATATATAATATATATTAATATTTACACAAGTACAGGGAGAAGCCCTCTAAAACATTTTTTTTTGTGGTGGTGTTGGAGATACCTTTCAAGCATAATTAATTTAAAAACATGTTTTAGAATCTACAAGCAAGGCAATTTCCCCTGTGTATTAATGACTGAGCCATATTTAAACTGAATCAGATTGTGTGTACAGTAACAAATACTTCTATGTCATATAATTACCTAAAAAAGAAATACGTGGCTGGTCTGCTGCATACATTCTTAGTGTTCCAGCTGCCACAGTAATGTATGTGTATGCATGCACATTTTATGTGACTGTTAAGTTTTATGTCTGTAGACCGTGGCAAATATATGTTTGTATCGGTGCAATTTAGTGAGCACAGCTGGCTGCTACAAGGCCTAGGACACCTGCTTGCTTTGGTGCTACTGATGGAGAGCATTTAATGTGTTGTTTCAACATTGCGCATTGCCATACTCCCAGGTTTTACATTAACCCAAGAACTTTATGGACCATTAGTGCGTGTCCTAGTTTTCACTGGACATTTTCAATTTACTATTTAACAAAGGGAACTGCTGACACACTCTTTAAAATGTTTCAATCTTTACATAGCAGAATATCATAATTGGCGTTTTTAAGAGGTGTTTTCTATTGTTTTTGTCTTTTAAGATCGGTTTATTACTTCAGTTTGTTTGCATGTAGTATTCTCAACTGCTTTATGTTTTTAAACCATTGTGGACAACAAAATGGTGTGTTGTTATAGCAATCTGGTTCCTAGAGACCCAACTCTACCATAGAATTCTCATTAGCTGCGCTGATGACAGTAAATATATTGAGCAATGTTTGCTTGCATATAAGTGGCTAATATGCAATAATTATATCATATACATTGCTCTTACCCTTTGTGGACATATATGATCACGTGGACCCTGAGAAGCTGAGCATTGCCATATAACAGAAATTATGTAACCTAAAACAAGCAGGTAGAAGATGACCTAAGTCATACAGTAGTGCTGTGTGTCACATGATATACCCTCAGCCCTACATATCTCACAGCAGCACTTCTCTGTCACCCAATGTTAGGAGAACAGAGGGAAGTGCACTGCAAGTGCTTGTATAACTGCACTGTGGTGCACTAAGAGTTAAATTCAGGGTATTTTAGCAGCACTCGTATGGGTAGTAGTGACTGGATGCCCTGATGGGCAGCCTGTTATCATGTTAGCACGGAGGGATAACTTGCCCCACTTTGTGGGGGAGGGGCATTGTCTGTGATGCCCACTCGCTGGTCACATCTTCCTATCTAATATTAGACCGGCTAGTGAAAAAGTGTGCAAGGGTACCGTACATATGAACATAGTGAAAGAGCAAATTAACACACATGGACAAGATGTTGTTGCCTTCAACTATGTCACCCTGCATACAAGCACATGTTTGTATCTTAAAGCAAGTTAAAAATATCAGATATTAGGCGGGGCCGGACCGCCGGGCTGGATGGTCGCGGACCAGATCAGCTCCTGCAATGCACACACGTTTAAGCCCATAAACTATGTAAAATGACCTGGATACCGATCAACAGCACTGGTTTTCTGTACTACGGGGACACTGGATCCAGGGTGAGGCTGGCTCACCGAGCTGCAGTCCCCTGGAGGTGAGGCCTTCGACTATCAAGTTGGGGCCTGTGCCGGCGGTGAGTGGGGTGGACGGCCGCTGCCCCACTATCCTGCCCGACGGTCCCCGACCAGAGGCCCAGATACGGAGGGACCCGGCCCTGTCCCCCCCCCTATGGACCGGTGGGGGTGATCCCGGTCCTCACCCAGAGGCTAGGCAGCCAGAGCCGAATGACGCCACCGCCACGCTCAAGGGCCCGACCGCAATACCCAAGATGGCGGACGCCATGTGCGCCGGAGTCCGCAGAGGAGAATGCTCTACAGCGGAGCTCAGAGCACCCAGCGAGGCATCCAGGCTCGGGTCCAGGGGGTCAAAGCCCAACATACCCGCCCACGCAACGAGCCAAGCTAAAGGAGGACAGCGGCGGAGGCCTAACCGAACCCACAGCGGCTGCTGCACTACCAGACCGGGACCCCGCTCAACGATCACCCCTGCCTGTAACTAATGATCCCACCGTCGAGCGAGGTACTCTCGCAGCAGGGCCGACCACACTCTTGCCCTTCGCACTCCCTGCAGAGCGGCAGCCCCGAAGAGGGCCAAGCAACGATTCCCAGCAGCACAACAGAATATACAGAGTATACAACGCCTGCACGCCAATCCCGGAGTACACTGACCTCCTGATGCAGCCCACAAAAAACCAGCGAGGAGCCCAGAGACGCGCCTGAAGTGTCATCGCCAGAGCCCCAGCCTTGAAAGACACTAACACCCTGTCACAGCAGATCAGGCATCGGCTGTCCGACACCACCCGCGAAGCATCAAGCCTGCCATGTCGATGGTCTTAGGAGCGTGTGCCAGCTCATGAACTTTCAATCAGCCAGGGTGATATTTTATCTGTAGACTGGTGTTTAGCCTCAGCATGTTTACATACCAAGCCTTTGGGTATAGATTACTGTACAAATCTTGTCACACACCCAATAGACATGCATTCAAATTACCAGACAGCATTACACAGCACAACAGTACCTAACTTGTTCCAAACTATGTTCAACTACGTACTGTACCTTTAATCCTCATACACTAAGTCATTAAACCTGTCACCTCACTGTATGTGCGACCTATAACACAACTGTCAAAATGTTAACTCTAGCTTACACTAACCCACTATAAGCACACCCAGGGCATACCCTTATCATAACTACAGCCAAGCTAAGTGATCTATGTTTATTATTATCTTAACGCAATCTTACCATTTAGCCTGTTTAGCAAGTTCTATGTTATAAAATATAAAATTGTGCTGTCTGCCGCAAGCCATGTTGACCACCACTTTTAATGCGCCTAAATAACGTGAATCTTACTAAACCTAACTTTAAGCGTTGACGAATCATCTACTAACAAAACAAAAAACTGTGCAGATTTAACAATGCTACTTCACTGTATCATCCTGTACCAAATATTGTCTGTTTATGCTGTTGTGGCATACCTGAGCAGCTTGTATCTTTTGTTTGCACTACAAAAATAAAGAATTAAAAAAAAAAAAAAATATCAGATATTAGGGTATTGATGAAATATCAAAAGGAAAAAAAGAAAGCATAAGTATTCATTTCCTGCATTACCTTCCCTAAAAATATACCCCTACGCATTCCACGTGGTCTAAAACCATTCAGCTTCTCATTCACAATGTTACTACCCATATCAACCCCGGAAAGGATACCTCGTTGCAGCCACTGCAACAGAAAACACTCATTTTCTAAACAATGGCCTAATGATGGATTCAAAGACACATTTGAAGTGGTACTAACAGGTTTGCTTTACTGATTTCTTTTGTTGGTAATCTTTAATTCTTAAAGTGTGTTTTGTAAACAAAAAACAGCTATAGGTGCCAGGATTTGTAACTGCAAGGTGAAAGATTTCATTGGTTAGAGAAAAAAAAGAATCACATTAGGCAAGGAGAAATAATGTGTGAAGCTCAACAGTGTGTATTTACTGTAAACCAAAAACGGATGATAATTATGCAGAATAGCTGCTTTACCCCTTTGAAGATTTCACTGAGGTGGTGTTTATTTTGAAATGGCCTAAAATTAATCCACAGGCCGGAAATTTCTGAATTAGAACAACAAACACTCTTCATCTGGATTTCTTGGGATTCAGGAGGAAAATTATACATACATTCAGTTATGTTAGGCATATTGTTTTGAAAGTGTACGGCTTGTACTGGGGTCAGGTTTTGTTGCTTGCGTCAGTATTTTTTATTTTAATTCATTAGCAAAATGGAGAGACAATTGCCATCAAGCCAGTATTTTGTTCTGCAGGTCTGTACTAAGTTATAATAATAATAATAAAATAATATTTTCTAGGTGTCGGCCACGTGGTATTTAGTTGGTTTCATGGTAACTAAAAATTAGACTGTTATCGCATACAGTATTTTTATATTAAGGAGCAGATAATGATTTAGAATCCCATATTCACAAATGGTGATGTCATCCAAGCAATTATTCCTATGATGAGCAAGCTATAATACACAGATCACCTCCACGCAGTATGGGGACATGCATGTCTTAGTCTGCTTTAGATTAGTGGGATGTACGTTCCCAAATGGCACTTGTCATTTGAAGTAGCTGCTGCCCAGGACTGTAACTCCCGCTAATATTATATATGTCCTTTGTATTAGTTCTCCATTTAACCCCTACATTATCCTAACATACACTAAACATTTCATACACTACTGTAATCCAGACACTACAAATGATTCCCTACATTACACGAACACTAAACATTAACATCTAAAATACACTAACATTAACCCACACCTAAAAATATCATGTAATTTAAAAGATACATAAACTTACCAGCAATAAAATAACGCATCTTCCAGTTTCAGAAATATTTAAATATTCTGTCTCGTGGTTTTTCTGTCTGTCTATCTTATTGTAATACTTAGTTTTTTTTAGATATAATATTGAAAATGATACTACATTTGTGGAGGAAAACAGTAGGTGAAGACATTAAAGAAACAACAGCCTATTTTAAGATGGCATAGTTGGGCTTCATCACATGTTTTTATGAAGTTAGGTTTACTGTGCAATATGCTCCAGCACAACAATGTTACCAGTCCCAGAGATTGCTGTTAGAGGTACCCATTACACATCCTACTTCTAGAACAACAGCTGTAAACCATTTTGTATCCACAAATAGCTATTCTCCCCTGTGATGTCAGTGGTTAATAAACATCCCGGATTTGTACTCAATTTCAAAATATTTTTACTATGTTACCCTGACATTATGAGACATAAGGAAGCATTTACGCACACTACCTAATTTGCACTATTACAGCAGTACTTTAAAAACACATAATTTATAACGTAGAGTGGATATACAAGCAGGTAACTGTGGAGTGTTACTATTTAAACTATAGTTAGTTTCTCAAGGATACAAAAAATATATTCCTGATGTACCTTAACATCAAAATACTCCAGGTATTTTGTTTCCAAAAGTCAGTTTTGTAAATGATGCATTCACAGTAATCTTTATTCTTTTTAAAGCTTTTATTCAGGGACTGGACATTGCATATATTTGTTGAATGAGTGGCCAAGGGCTTCCTTTATCCCTTACTGCCTTCCTTCCTATGAAACTGAATCCCTTTACTAACAAAGACTCAGATTGCATATTTGATTAGGTGTTATCTACAGGAAGACTGAATGAGTGTTAGGCACAGTGAGCTAGAATTCATGTGTTTTATGGTATGTTAAACTGTAATCAAAATAGATTGCCTACATAAATAGTTTTGAAAAAGATTGAGACAGAGCCAAGATGTTGTGCTTCAATTATGAATAAGACAAAATGATTTGTAGAAGCAAAGTATTACTGGTATTTAATGTGTTACACAAAGGTTTAGCAAAATAAATAAATAAATAAATAAAAAAAAGTATGCTAAAAGTCCCATCAAATTATTCCTTGTCCTGAGTCTCTGCTAATCTACTCTGCACTTCCTAAAGTCCCTAAATACACATTTAATAAGCCATAAACCCTCACTAAGCACAGCCTTTCAAGCACTTCGGTTTTAGGAGTTGAAAAGTGCAGCTCTTTGCTGCATCACTGACACAAACACCTATACATAAATAATTGTTGGGGATCCACGGGATAATGTTCCTTCCCCATTTCTTCATTCTCTGAGACAATGGAATAGAGGAGTAACCCTCAGAAAATGTTCTATCCTGGTTCTTTGCCCCCTTCCTCCCCAAGATAAAAATGTTCAGTAGTCCCTAGGCTCCCGTGAACTTAATATTGGCTTTGATAAAATAAACTCATATGTATGTTTCACAGTTTTGGAACTTAGTCCCAGTATACGTTTTCAGACATTACCCCAATGATAAGCTGAGCAGAAATTTTAAATGTTCTATATATGGATACGTAAGATTCTTCTCAAAATATATGTAACCAGATTAAAATGGTGTCTAAAATCTAATTATAAATACTTTCTAGTATTAACAAAAAATATATCCTGGTTTGTCCACAACATTTGTCATCCAGCTAGGGTGCAATGCCTATATTAATTGCTGTGGACCTTGTAATAACAGATTACTGTGAACGAAAATGTGTCAAAGGAATTGTAAATGTTGAACGTTGCGTTCAGATAAGTACTCTCATTTCTTTTGAATATATATATTTAAATATTACTTTAAGTAGCACAGTCTGGAAGGACAAACTTTGTCGACTGTAATAGCAAGCTACACTGCAAAGAGAGCTCCATTTCTGCGGATTAAAGGACTGCTTGGGGAGCACTAATGTAGGCAAAGGAGACTGGAACGAAAGCCAAGTTATTAAAGTTGAGAAGACCTTTTATTATAACTTCAGCAGCCAGTTGCTTTAAAACAAAAGGACGTGAGTGGAAATGGCAATGTGTTTACCTAAGCAAGACTTGGGTGATTAGCAGTTGCTGATGAGCTGATGGGGATTGATAGTGTGGATAGTGACTTTGGTAATTGTCCTGTTGTCTGTGTCTCAGGAAGAGGTGTGTCTGTCTCTTGGCTGTAGTAAAACTGATGACACAGTCTGATAGACAAGTGCTACACAAAGACAGGAATTTATGGGCACCTGAAGGCAATACAAGTCAATGATGAAAGGCGTTCTCAATGTTAGACACTAATTCATAGTGAAATGAAATGCTCACAAGCGCTTTATGTCTGCTGTGCAGCCTGCAAGGATGAAAGCTACCCAAAAACCTGTAAATGCCAGGAGGTCATAATTCAAGTGTGGTTCGATGCCACATTGAAGTTTATAGTGGACACTCAAATAGCAATTAGAACTAAGCAGCACCATTTCATGCTGACTAGTGTTCATTCTTCAATGGCCTCTTTTATTCTATGTGGCAGTACCCATTAACCCCTGGTGCACCTAAGAGAATGTATAGCTGGAACAAAAATAATGAGGGATATGTAAATAAGGGTGCTATATCCTCTTTCTCTTTGTTTACTAATGCATTAAAACATTTCTGAATGGGCTTTTTAAGCACTAGAGCAAAACGCTTGTTTGAGAATTTGTATCCTCTTGTGAATATTTTTTTTTTCTTTTTTTTTTTAAATAAATCCTCATGCTACTTTTTCCACACAGTATTTATAGTCCAAGCACAATATAGCAGACTTGTATTTAAAAATTGTTACAAACTGTATGTTTTGGTTTTACTGGTGTGGATTCTTTTACCACAGCAGTGCTGTTATTTAGTTCTTCTTTCACTCACCCCAAGAAATGGTTTCAAAATGGCGATTGCAGTGAGAAGTACAGCCTAGGTATGTATATAACACTTTTACCTCTACAGCAAGCACGCCAAACTGAAAGGCTAACACAGGCCATAAACAAGGTTTAAGTTGATGTGGGCCGCAAAAAAACAAAAACTTCAGTTTTCATAGAAACATAGGTTTATTTAGAAAAGTACAGTATAAAAATGTTGCCAATTTACACTAAACATCCTCACATTCATAGGGCTTCAAAGTAAGCAAAAGAGCAAATTTATTTTAAGAAGACATGCATGTGCATATAACCAATGTTTCAGTCCAACTACCTTGACATATTAAGAAAAGTTTAGTAATGGGACTGAAATGGTGAATATATGTATGCCGTTGCACAGCTATAAAAAACAAATGACGTTATCTTGTTGACTTTGAAGTCCTATCAGTGTGTTCTTCACTTTGGCTGAGATCATGAAACTTGATGATCTCAGCCAATCCAAAGCATTCCAATAGGAAAGCATGGGGAGGCAAATCATTCTAACACACTACCCACAAATCCAATACACTGCCCCCTCCCCCGTTCTAACACACTGCCCACAAATCCAATACACTGCCCCCCTCCTTCCACTCTAATACACTGCTCCGTCCACCCAATCTAATACACTGCCCTTAATCTAATACACTGCCCCTCCTCCCTCACCCAAATGAATACACTGCCCCTCTTCCCAATTTAATACATTGGCCCCCTACCTCCCCCAAATTAATACAGTGCCCCCTCCCTAAAATGAATACACTGCCCACTCCCTCTCCCAATTTAATACACTGCTCCATCCCTGCCTTAAATTAATACACTGCCCAGACTTTGTGGCTGTCCAATTACAGACTTCCCAATGCAGCTTAATGAAAAGTCTTGCTAACCAAACCAGGAAGTACAAGGACTGATTGTCTGCTTGAAAGCCAGGAGGATGCCACAAGGTTAATTTATACAAATATACATTTCTATTGAACTCTACAGTTTTTGCAAAATGAAAATGGAGAGACGCTTCACATCTAAAGTGCTTATGTGGTATGGAGTGTCCCTGCAAGTCAAATATGCTTCAGTTTTGGCCACTTTGGCCTACAATGTAAAATTCATTATGAATTCACACTTTACTGAATAACCCTGAAAGTGTTCCATTCTAAAGAGTGGTGCAAAAGAGGGAGCGGTTACCACCTTTGGAATTGCCCCACTGGGTAGATCAGAGTGGATATATTCATATTTCTTATTTTGGTCAAAGTTAGCCACTTATGAATGTATCTGTTTGTTTCTTGGTGAATGATTTAAATTCAACACACTATTCATACTTTTTCTGTTTATTAGTAGTTTATTTTTGTTTCAGACATGAGAACATGAGTGTCTTAAGAGGGTGACAGGATTTTACATGAAACGTAATTCTCGCTCTTCCATTAGTCATTTGCAGTGCAACCATTATTCTGGCTTAGGAATAAGTCATAGTTTGAATGCATGGAACACTATTTGTCTTATTTGGTAAGGGGGAGGGGTAACGATAAGGTATTGTGGGGTAAATACTTATTTGTATTTCTATGAGTGTCATTAAGTGCATAGCCCTTATTACAGCTTTAGTTGCAATTGTAAAAATATGCTTGTGAGCTAGAGTATGACGGGCAGGGGTCAAGTCACCCAAGAATCCCCCCACCCCAATTTTTTTTTTTTTAAATATACACTCGTATGCATATAGAAACGCGTGCACACACTCACAGACACACACACTCAGTGGGGCTTCAGTGAGGCGGGCGGCTGTCTACTTGTCAGTCACGGCGAGGGAGCAGTGTCCTCTCTGATCTGCTTCCTCGCGCCGCGCGGGCTGTCTACTGATGCCAGGAGCCGGAATATGATGTCGTATCCGCAAACGGCGTTCGAGGGAGCAGAGCATAGAGAACACAGCTCCCTCGCCGTGTCTGACAGGTAGACAGCCGCCCGCCGGGGGGGGGGGGGGGGGTACATCAGTTGGCCAGCAGACCACCTCTTGGCCCCCCATGACAGGGAGGTATTGGGGGGCAGCATTTTTTGCCACCCCCTGGTTAGTGTCTGCAGGAACAACGGGAACGGGCCAAATTTAGATTCCCAAATGTTCTCGATCTAGCCTAAGCATCATCTGTGTTGCATGTCTACTGTCTACTCTCGGGGGGATCTACCCTTTGCCCACTCTGTAATGTTTAGGAGGATATGCATAATAATGTTGCTGTTTCCAGGATGATGGGGTAGTGTTTCAATAAGAAAAGTAGTGCAATTGTAGCACAAGAATTGTCTGTGTTTATGCATAAAATCAGAACAAGAAATGCATTACCTGTGGGAATAAATAATGTAATGTAATTTTGTCAAAGATTATGTTAAAAAAAAAAAAAAGGCATAAGAATATTTTGTAGCCCACATTAATACACTGCAGTTATTCACCATACTTTATTTTGTGTCATCTGCACTGTAAAAATAAATTAATTCCAACTTGAGAAAAGAAAGATGTAAATGTTCCCAATCTCATTCTCTTTTATGAAGCCCCATTTAGATAGCTACGGTAAAAAAACAATATGGTGTTCGTGAGTGCACCTTTATTTATGCATAACTCCTTAGAATTAGTGTATCTGTTCTCTCTCCACCACCATCTTCAGGGAACAGGGAGGCCTGACATTCATCAGTCATACCTACGCCGCTCCGGGGAGAATCAAGGGGAGTTCTCATATCTATACAAAATGAACTGAAGGACAGTTAATGCAACACTGTCACTTTTTTTTGTCCCTCTATTTTCTTTAGGGTTTTTTTCTTTAATATGTGTTGTAATGCATTAGAAAAAGTAGTACTTTTTTCTCCTGTACAGGGTAATCTTTGCCAGTTGGAGCACTTAAAGGGACACTCTACAGCCAAATGCAAAATAAATTAAAGGAAAACTATAGTCACCTAAATTACTAAATAGCTAAATAAAGCAGTTTTAGTGTATAGATCATTCCCCTGCAATGTCACTGCTCAATTCACTATTACGCAAAGTAGATGGTGGGAACCGCACTCAATCCCAGCGGCCAAGGGTGCTCCGGATCAGGACCA
The DNA here is from genome assembly GCF_036172605.1 of Pelobates fuscus. Taxonomy (NCBI): domain Eukaryota; kingdom Metazoa; phylum Chordata; class Amphibia; order Anura; family Pelobatidae; genus Pelobates; species Pelobates fuscus. Next base: position 148,736,125 of record NC_086322.1, read on the forward strand.
GCAATCCCAGAATTATACACGAAAGAAGAAAGGACCACAGGCACTCCAAATTGAAACCGTATGCAGATTTATTAGGAAAAAATGCAACGCCAAGCAACGTTTCGACCAACAAAAAGCTTGAAAAAGACCTTTGTTGGTCGAAACGTTGCTTGGCGTTGCATTTTTTCCTAATAAATCTGCATACGGTTTCAATTTGGAGTGCCTGTGGTCCTTTCTTCTTTCGTGCTCAATTCACTGTCATTTAGGAGTTAAATCACTTTGTTTCTGTTTATGCAGCCCTAGCCACACCTCCCCTGGCTATGATTGACAGAGCCTGCATGAAAAAAAAAAACTGGTTTCACTTTCAAACAGATGTAATTTACCTTAAATAATTGTATCTTAATCTCTAAATTGAACTTTAATCACATACAGGAGGCTCTTGCAGGGTCTAGCAAGCTATTAACATAGCCGGGATAAGAAAATCTTAATTAAACAGAACTTGCAATAAAGAAAGCCTAAATAGGGCTCTCTTTACAGGAAGTGTTTATGGAAGGCTGTGCAAGTCACATGCAGGGAGGTGTGACTAGGGTTCATAAACAAAGGGATTTAACTCCTAAATGGCAGAGGATTGAGCAGTGAGGCTGCAGGGGCATGTTCTATACACCAAAACTGCTTCATTAGGCTAAAGTTGTTCAGGTGACTATAGTGTCCCTTTAAAATTACCATTTAATAAATATATAACAAGTGAAAACTTGCATTTATTTAACTAAGCATTTTTTTCATGGGGGTATATCTTAAAACAGCTTGCAAAATCTGCAGAGCTCTTGTCTGCTGCCTTTGCAAGCCCTCCTTTTCTAACCCCACACATACTTTCTGTGGCTGTCCAACCACAGATTCCCAATGCAGCTCCAATGAAAAGTCTTTGCAAGGCAGATGCACTGGGCTATTTCTACCTCTTGAGTTTAGCTCCACTGAGCTAACCACACTTTTTACACACAAAGCTTTTCAGAAAGCTGAAGTACTTACTGTTCTGGAGTTTAAGCAAGGCTCTGTTTCATTTACCCATAATCCATCAGTCAAAAGAATCCCACACAGCAGTACATTTCAGACATCAGGAACAGAGGAGAACAAACTGGTGGTGCCCATATTTATTTATAAAATATTTTACCAGGAAAGATACATTGGGATTTCTCTTGTTTTCAAGAATGTCCTGGGTCCACAAAAATATAAAAATATTACACACCAAAGAAAAGATAATACAAATAAATGGAAGTGGAAAGGGGAAATATAACCAAAAAAAAGCAAAAAAGGGGAAACTCTATTACAGTTATTCACTAAAGAGCTAATTGTTGGGAATTCAAATAAAACTACAAATTAAAGGGCAAAATAGACAAAATGATCAAATAAAATCAGTCAAGTATACTTCCAGTTAAGCTACTTGAGCCTTAAATATGAAATTCACTTTGAATTCTTGACAGTCACACACACAGTTGCAGGGAGAGCTATGTCAGGCACATGGTGCTCCTGTTGCATTTTCACCCTTGTGTGGAAGCACACCTCGCACACCCCTAAATCTGTCCCTGATAATGCATATTTATGCATATAATTAGTTGTTGCATAAAATAAATATATGTACAGTTACTAAAATTTGCACAAATTCCTAAACCGATAATTTCCTGTAGAATTTGCCTCTAAAGCTAATGAAGATATATATTGACATTTTACTGCCTTGTTAATGCAGGGCATTGTCCAATCAATCATTGGCCATTAGCTGACATGAGGGCTTGCCCTGCTACCAGCGTTCGATCTGTGGTGAGAGCCTCCATGGATGAAAATTGATTTTTGTTGCACTGAGTTATTCATTTTTTTTTAATGCTTTTCAGGTGTTCATTTTCATTAGTTGCGTTGCAAGATAATTAATGGATGATGAGTATGGTAAGTGGTTAGGGCATTGGGAACCCCAGGACATCACGGGGGCGTGGGTGGCATAACACTATTTGGGGTGGGTGGACAATGACTATCATGGATGGTGGCTGGGTGGGACACTAGGATCTGGCCAGATTATTCATTTTAGGGCCTCCACCTGTTACCCATTTGTGAGGGCAGGGGGACAATAGTTCCACCCCTACTAATATTATTAGGACCCCTACCCGCCATCAGTAGTTTCTGCCCCCATATCTAATAATTACCCCACTCGCTAAATACGGGTGGGCATACGGGGGATATAAGGATGTCTTCTCGGTTTATTTTTAATAATATCCTGATTAATAATATTGGAAAAGCTTTGCAAATGATTTATTAATATTGGCTACACTTTTTATATAATTTAATATTATGAAAACCATTTTAATATTTTAAATATTTTGATATTTTTGATTGATATATTTTTTATACATGCTATATCTTGAAAATAAAGTTTTCAAAGTTTATCCAAAAATGTTAAATCATTTGGAAATCTTATCCAACAATATTAAATTGAGGCCATGGTTGAACAACATATAGATAAAATTAATCTAGTGGGTGTAAAAGAGGCTCTGTATTACTTGTATGCAGTGTCACTTCTAATTTGCTGTTCAAATAAAAAAAAAACTAATCTAGTGGAAATAATTATTTAACAGAGAATGGTGCAGAATTTACCTGCAGTAGTTGAACTCAGCAGTGTGTTCATTATATAGTTTTACATATGACATTTCTAAAGTGTTGTTTACAAGTAAATTATGTATCTTTCATAGTAGACATGATACTGTTTAACCATGCTATTCCTAATGGGTTAAGACGGCTCTTTTTAAACATGTGGTTCTGTTATTTATTTAGCAAATCTTTGCACTTATGCAATTTTAGTCTGACAAACAGCTTGGCTATGCAGCTATTTCCTGGCTGCTTGCCATGTATTTTGAGTGCATTTGGTTTAAGAGTAGGACTAATTAGTGAATAAACATTTTGCAAAATAACAGCTCCAATTAGAGCCATTTGGCCTAACTTATGGCTAACCCAGTATGATTGAGTGGGAGGGGTGCCATCCTATTTCTCCATTTTCCCAAACATTATTTTTGCATATAGGAAACATGGGGGGATGGTTGCACTCACCTAAACATGCTTAAATGGGGTGCTGCTGGGGGCCATATTATACAATAAATACACAAGATCCAGCGCACTCTCCTATCTACTAAACAGCAACTTCAATGTTGACAGATTTTATTAGTTTGTAAAAGTTTTTTTTTAAAAACACCTAATCTAGGCAAAAAAATGGGGATTTAGTTACATTATATGATCATACATTGCATAAGCCTGCCACAACGTCAATGTACCCCATCTTTGGCAGGTCCTACTCTCACAGTCTAATGTCTGCTCTTATGAGATTAACCACTTACTTGGGAAAAAATTCCATCTGAGGCTCTCTGCAGTACAAGGCTAAATAGGGACCTGAGATGAGGCACCTGTAACAGGGAGGGGTGCAGAACCAAGGAGTTGGCTAGACTCCCAAATATATATAGGAAACATGGGGGGATGGTTGCACTCACCTAAACATGCTTAAATGGGGTGCTGCTGGGGGCCATATTATACAATAAATACACAAGATCCAGCGCACTCTCCTATCTACTAAACAGCAACTTCAATGTTGACAGATTTTATTAGTTTGTAAAAGTTTTTTTTAAAAACACCTAATCTAGGCAAAAAAATGGGGATTTAGTTACATTATATGATCATACATTGCATAAGCCTGCCACAACGTCAATGTACCCCATCTTTGGCAGGTCCTACTCTCACAGTCTAATGTCTGCTCTTATGAGATTAACCACTTACTTGGGAAAAAATTCCATCTGAGGCTCTCTGCAGTACAAGGCTAAATAGGGACCTGAGATGAGGCACCTGTAACAGGGAGGGGTGCAGAACCAAGGAGTTGGCTAGACTCCCAAATATATATAGGAAACATGGGGGGATGGTTGCACTCACCTAAACATGCTTAAATGGGGTGCTGCTGGGGGCCATATTATACAATAAATACACAAGATCCAGCGCACTCTCCTATCTACTAAACAGCAACTTCAATGTTGACAGATTTTATTAGTTTGTAAAAGTTTTTTTTAAAAACACCTAATCTAGGCAAAAAAATGGGGATTTAGTTACATTATATGATCATACATTGCATAAGCCTGCCACAACGTCAATGTACCCCATCTTTGGCATTATTTTTGCATAAACTTACATTTATTTATTTTTTATTCTTGGACAATAACAAAATAGGAGCTACCTATAATAAAACTGTAGAGTTTGTGAACTACCTATCAGAAGGCCGTAACAGAGATACATTTACATATAATAAATACAGTTTTTTTTTTTGTATTTATATATTTAGTAAACTATTACTACCTGTAGCTGGAGAGGATTTACATTTAGGACTGAAGATATGGGATTCTACAGCCCTATTTACAACTGACAGCTAGAATAATCTTTTATTTGCTTTGCATTTTGCACTTTTTACACTGTGTGGATTTTGCACAGACTTTATGTGTTTATTCTAGGAGATGTTCCATTTTTATGCCTGGAGGTCTCTGTCACAGTTTGTACTGTAGCTCAAATTCATCCCACTGCCAGAGGTGCGTAATCTACCCATGCATTGTATCCTAGCACCTGGTGGGGGCGGCATATGCCAAAGTATTTTTTATACAAACATTTATACTTTAGATGTGTAGGATAACATTCTTCTTTGTGCTGAACCCATGATGTTCGCGCCTGACTATATCTGTCATCTACAAAATGAGTGCACACGTACTCTATAACCCCCAATTAGTGCCTTTGGTATTGTGTCATTCTATTTTTGAGCCCAATTAGTTTTATTAACCTGGTTGCCCATCTGCCCATGTAAAGATTTAAAGGGTTACTCTAAGCACAGCCGCTTCAGTGATTTGAAGTGGTCATGGTGCTTGCAGTCTGTATGTTACTCTATGAAAAGCTGCACATAAGGCATTTAACCCATTTGCTGTTAGAGGTGTAGCTTTAATGAGCATCATTAGAGAGTCCAGAACAGGGTAGCTAATATCTGTGCATATTTACATACACAAAATGTCACTCATTGGCGATCAGCTGATGCTCTCAGCCAATGAATAGGCAGCAGTACCAGCATTCGGCTTTTGCAGCTCTGCTAAGGTGGTCTGGTGGGGTCCCTAGTAAAAGGGCAAACTATTGTAAAACTGTTTACCCCATTAACAGAGAACTATACTAGGTTGCAGTGGTTATGATGGCTGGTACAAACTGAATTGGGAATACCAAAAGTGTGTTACACTTCACAATCCATAGAAAGCTCAGCATCACTATGAATGTTATCTTTATTTTAAAACCTGGACCCATGTCATGTACTCTTACAAGATATAGCATAACAGGTTTTAAAAAGTTCTGCTGGTATGTTACCTCTTTGGTGTCCTTATATTACAGCTGTTGCTTTCTTTTTCTAATCTTTCCTAAAAATGCAGCCTTACCCCTATGGAGAGAGCCAGTGTTTTGATAGCGTGCCTCAGCTTGTTGAAATAAAACATACCCGCGAGTGTAAAATGAGAACATTAATGTTTCGTGCAGGATCATGAATTTGACTTTAAAATGACTCAAGGGCTTTAAAAGAAGAAGGAAAAAAAGATAACTACCCAACCCCCGCACGAGGAATATTATTTTTGTTTTAATGTGTTATGTCAACTATAGACAATGTTATAAGTGTGTGAATATCTCTCTCTCTCTCTCTCTCTCTATATATATATATATATATATATATATATTCCACAATCCTGCCCTCACATTTGTAGTATAAGTGCCATGGTGCTCTTTTAGCCAAATCAACATAAATCTCCAAGAAGAATGGCACATGCTGGGCTTTGAGAAGAAAATGCTTCGTCTTTATTCATAACACACGGGTTACAGCGAATCGACGTTTCAGTCCCTCATAAGACTTTCATCAGGATAACCCCATAGCTCTAAACACCATCTTTAACCCCTTAAGGACCAAACTTCTGGAATAAAAGGGAACCATGACATGTCACACATGTCATGTGTCCTTAAGGGGTTAAATAGCAAAATGTGCGGGAAACTTGTAAAGGTGAAGTACAATCCCCCTAAATAAAGGTAATACCTGTGATCAAAGATCCAGACTAAACAGTGCAAACTGTAGATTGATGAGCCACATGTGGACCACAAAACTTCACTTACGCACCATCAGGTGACCACTAAATAGTGTGTGTTCATGTGAATATGAATACAACTAGATACAATCCATGCATCATAGTGTATAAGATAAATAGTAAACAAGAAAAAAATGTGAAAGATATGTGAATCTTATAATTTCACCATTGGTGTAACTAAATGTGAAACTTGAATGATATATATACATGCAATCCAATTTACTTACATAATATATTGGTACTAATTGAACACAATAATAAGAGCACTGTGATCCATATATCCCAGATAAATATACAAATGAAAAACCTAGAGACACATTCATAATGAGATGTATAAACAGAATGCTAGTGAGTTTACATATAACCGTATCACTTTAAGATTAGTTCTCAAATAAATGTAGGTATTTTGGGAAAGTACCCTGTTTCCTCACTTAGCAACCAAAACTTCAATAAATCCAGCTCATGTTAAATGATAAGAACTAATAAATCACAAAGAGATTTAAAAAAAAAAAAAAAAGGGGGCTGTTCACCTAAACGGTTATACACCACGACCACTGTGTGGCTTAGAACTCTAATTTCAAAATACGAGCATGTCAAACTCTGAGTTGGACACTCGCTGGTGTGATGTCTTAAATGTATTTTCATTTATAAAAGATTCATATTATATCATATGCCTATAAAAAAAAAAATACCAAAAAAAAACCAAATACAGATATAACGAAGTAACACTTTTTGGGAATAGGTGCTCAATCACAGTGTACAGTATATATTTTTTTCCTAGCCAGGCCTTAAAAGTTGCCACTACAAGCTTGAAGAGTACAGGACACACCAGTTTTATGAATGGGGATTCACTTATTGGCTGAGAGCATCAGCTGCCGCTCTGAGTCAATCGGCAGCACAGCTGCCCAATTCTGCAAGAGCCTTACAGTTTTGAGATTTTTAGAAAACGGAAGGGCAGAGAGGCAGGGAGATTTAGCGCTGGAATAAGGACTTTGGGGTTAAACCATTTAACCCCTTAAGGACCAAACTTCTGGAATAAAAGGGAATCATGACATGTCACACATGTCATGTGTCCTTAAGGGGTTAAGAACAGTTTAATCCCTTAAGGTGAACCAGCGCCAGGGACCTCCAGGCACCATAACAACTTCATTTTGATGTGACTGGAATGTTCCTTTAAGCCAATATGACAACTGAAACTGTGGCAACGTAGTCATGCACCAGTGTGACACAGTTTTGGGAGCAGATACGTGGCCTTTTATCAAGAATCTTACATATGCAGATATTGATAAACCCTTACTTGTTACCAAAACCAGTGAAAAGTTTGACTTCTGATAAGTAAAAGGTATTTATCAAAACCACCCTTGCTGCAAGGCACCCTTCCTGGTTTGGTTGTATGATTCTGGTCCAGTGCTTGTCACAGTTATACACAAATTAATAAATAATCATTTTGTGGACCCCTTAACAGTCACTGTCAGAAAAACCCTGTCTTCATAAACTTTGAAAGTGCTGGGAGGACTATGTGGGATTAATGCCCATTTTTTCGGAGCATCGGAACCTGTTCTTCCCTACCCTGTGGGGGTATACTTAATCTATTTTTTCCCTCTCCTATGCTTTTTTTCTTCCTCGTTCATCTCTAATTTCTGTCTCTTAACTCAATCATTTAGGACATTCCAGCCCAGTTACTCTACTCTTATCTTAAAACGTATGCAGAATTTTGGAAAATGTTTTCCGTAACCTCCGATACTTTTGCTTACGCATGCCTATATATTTCTTGCTTAATCCTTCTTTTAAATAAAGGTTTTAAAAAATGTTTTCAAAAAGAAAGAACGAAAAGAAACTGTGGCAAAACAGCAGTGGTGGGAAAAAAATGTCTAACTCAGCTGTTTTGAATAACATTTTATAAGTCGGGCGTCAAGTGATTCTTTTATCATAAAAACACACACAAAAAAATAAAACCTGGAGCATATAACAAAAATCAATGCTAAACCAATGCAGTTCTAGAATTCCCTTAATGACAACAGTTATATTTTGCATGTAGTTCTACAGTATATCAAAGGGGTTAATGCTAATTGTCAAATGCTCATGCATTATTATTGAGGAACCTCCAGTGTGTCTAGTGGTTAATGGACCCAATTATAAATCCAAAACTTCTCAACAGAATTTGCTTAGTACCTCATTGACCTCTATGTGTCTTTGTATGCCTGCTTATACATCTTTGTGTGTTCTTTTATATATGGCTTTGATGTGGTAGAATTCCTTTCAATGCACATCTAAACCAGGATAGTTCTTTTAGTCTCCGTGCACAAATTAAATGGAGCTTATCATAGAAAAAGGGCTACTTTTATTTATTGATTGATTTTATTGCATCTTTAAGTTTATGAAATTAAAATTCTATAATGTGGGGGGATTTATTTTTTTTAATAGGAAGCTTTCTCTCTACCTTATTTTGACGGAAAAAAATTCACTATTGGCTTATTGACCTTTCAAGTTAAGTTGTGATTTTTGATAGCTTAACTACTGTCATATACACTGATCACAAGTATAATATGTTTTATTGGATACATGCTCCTTATTGTTTGTAACAAAAGGCAAAATAAACGTATTTTAATTTAACTGCCTGGTTAGAAAATGCTGCTAACCTCTTTAGTAATGAACACATGAAAACTGTACATTTCTGTTAAATCTAATTAAAAGTACTCCAAATAAAAGGTTGATTCTTCCCCCCCCCCCCCCCCACCTCACAAAATGTACTTGAAATTGCAAGAATACAAGATAAATAGGGGGTGTCTAACCAACTCGACTCCATGTTTGCTAATTAATAAGTCTAAGTATGCAGAGAATCCAGTGTTTTCCTCCACTCTGCTGTGCTGGTGGACCTATCATATTACATATGCTGCTTCAATCTGCATCTTAGTCTACAATGTTTTTATGGGAGGCCAATGAAATTGTACTGGGCGGGAAAAGCTTGTTCACGTCAAAAAATATGTTACGCACACTTTTTTGAGGGAGAGGTGAAAGAAACACTTGGTGTGTGTGTGTGTATATATATAATCGTATGCAATTTATTCTCATAGTAATAATATGAACTCTAAATTTTAAAAAGTAACATATTTTTTATTGTTATCAGTGTTTGTCTAATTAAAAACAAAATCCTTACACTTTCCATCCCAATTTGATAGCCCTGATACCAAAAAGTTAATGACTTTAGGAACAAGTGTAAGAAATATAGTAAATATTGGACTTGTGATCACATGTTTTTCAGGTGGTTCGAACAGATCAAATTCCTTTTAATCTTTACCCGAACAAATTGATCTGTTCGGTATTTACCTGTGGAATCTTATTTGTTGACTAAGACTCCACAGGTAAATTCCGGACAGAATGATTAGATCAGGCACAGATTAAACGGGATTTGATTCATTCTAAAATATGTTTTTGTTTACATCTAGTTGATTCTTGATCAGGTTTATTACATAATCGAAGCAATTACTGGGGATAGCAATGCATGCATATCAGCAGAAACTGCTATGAGCTTTACATTCTCTCCCCATTATAGAATGGAGCAAGACACAAGAGAAGATGGTTGAAGTACCCAATCTAAAAAAAAATACATACAGTATTATAGGTGCATATAGTATACAGTTTAAAAAAAAAAAATCTTTAAAATGCCTTTATGGCAGTAATTTAAACTACATTAATGATAAATTATAACTATTTTTATAATAAGTGCACGCCTAATGACATTGGGACACTTTACATTCCTTTGACAGTCTCTACAGTTGTGACATTTCCTATGATGTTCTTCTGTAGGAAAGAACATAACTCCATGTGTCCCAAAAAAATGATGCCCATTAAAACAGACTTACACCCTTTTAGGCAATAAGACATCCAATTACTATTTATTGGAGAGAAAAAATTTACAAACAAAAAAAACAAAGCTCTTGATCAATATGTTAAAATGAAAACCTTGATATGTCTCAACTCCATGAGATGCTTTGTAATGGTAAACGTGTTGAACACAGATGTGTCTCTTAACAACACAGCAACGCTAAGACTGGATGCAGGATACATTTAAATGTAGAAGAAAAAAAGATTATACAAAAAAGCGTTAGAATGTGCTGTACCTTAGTTGTAAGTTTTATGTATTCAGTATGGCTATAGTAGGCGCATTACCAGGATGGAAATATTTTTTATATACCTATCCTGTGTTTTGTTTCATTTATCATTAACAGCAACTGCAAAAGTCAAGCTTTTATTTGTATTGGTCTTGCTGGTCTCTGCGATTTGTAGGTAGAGTTACAGTGAGCGGCAATTTATGATTGGAGAGAACTATAAACATAGCATTTTTGCCATAGATAAGTCCTGTCTTGGGACTGAAACATTGATGATGTTGATTTATAAAATAATAACATTCCACTCATTTCTACCTGTGAGTTCCTAGATCTCATTACACTTGTATCATAAAAAGAGAAACAAAGTCAGAGTTTCAGTTTATTGCAGTCTCCAGTATGCCTTAGCAAATTGGACTCTTGGCTATGGTGCCTGACTGTCTGTCTCTACCTGGACAGTAGACATCATGGAGCTGAGAATTTCCTCTCGATATTTCTGTTCAATGTGGCATGTAAGCCTAAGTGGTCAGAGGTGTAACCTAAGGAAGGTTTACTCTTAGTAGTGAGTTAAGCCCTAGCTTTCAGCATTCTTTGAAAACAGACATGGAATTTGTTTTAAGTTGCAAAATATTTCTCTTTAAATACATTTGTCATGGTATGCACCTCTATAGAAGTACATCTATCGATGGAAGAGTTTCCTTCTTAGTGTAGAACACAGGACAAGACAGCACTACTTTCCATAGCAGTTCTAGAGCTGTGTGTCTGCTTTGCACTTTTATAAAGGGGCCCTAAATTATTTAGATGTATTGGGATATGTTTTTATTTTATTTTTAATTAATATATGAATAGGCAGCTGGTCCATATTGTCAAAAGTGAAATAGCGAACAGGAATAATTTGTAAATAATTTGGTTTTATCAGAGTCCATACCGATGTTTAAACAGCAATTGGATAAATACTTGCAAAAACATAACATACAGGGATATCATAAATAATTTGTGGGATAATAGCTGCTTGATCCAAGGAGGATCAATCTGACTGCTATTTTGGGGTCAAGAAGGGATTTTTTCCTAGTTCGTGGCAAAATTGGAAGCGCGTCCGTTTTTTTTGCCTTCTTTTGGATCAAAAGCAAAAACATATGTATGAGAGGCTGAACTTGATGGACGTGGGTCTCTTTTCAGCTATGTAAAGAGCAGCACACCTTTATTTCAAATGTATAAATTATTGAAGTTTGATAAGATAATTATAAAGAAAATAAGGTCACCATTTAAAATAAATAAGCTATTATAGAACCAGAGGTTTTACTGTGAATTTTATTTGCATGGGTTTCATTTACTTATCCTTCATTTATATTTGTGTACCTAGAACTATAGCACATCATCGTGATATTTAATTATATGCAAGCATTACCATCCTGTTTTGTTTCTTATATTACTTAACAAGTTGATCTGTACTACATGTTGTATGTCTTGACTAAGACCCACTAGAAGTTGAGCTGTTGCCAAGTCATCATTGGTTAGGCTAAATAAACCTAATTTGCTCAAGAGATTTTTAATTTGGGACTAGTTCAAGTTAGTGGAGGGAGCAGTTATGATGGTGTGAAGCAGTAAGGTGCTTGAAGTCGAGACAAATATCTAAGGTCCATACAAGGATTGACATCATGTATGTTTTTTCGTATGACTTTTTTTTTTATATTTCCTACCCTTTCTCCATTTCTGATTTGACTGCTTACCCATGTTCACATTGTAATTTTATGGTTGAAACACAATCCTAATTCTTTCCTGTTTCTTTCTAATGTTTTATGCAATGATATAAACTTTGAGGTAAACTAATGTGCTTGCAACAACATTGCTTATAATTTTAAGGGAAAATACAGTTTATTGTCAAGAGCCCTTTAATGGTCTCATCTACTGCTTCATTTAGTTTGTAGTAGTGTAACCGACCTGCAGATATTTAATAAGAAGAACAATATATCGAGTATTTGTAAACATTGCTCATTATCAAGTACACCCTATACTAAAATGGAAGCTGAAAGTCGTTGGTAATGGAGACAGTTTAGGTGGGATTATAGCTCTTGTTCTTTTCCAGTATAAAAGCGGTGTGTGCCTTATATAGTCCTGTTAATGCATTTGCTTTTCCACATTGAAGAAAGTCATTTTCAAGGAACTGTCATCAAATTCTCTAAAGGTCATTTGAGCCATATGTATGTATCAGCGAAAAGGAATGTTCAGTCACTGCTTGCCATGGATATTCCATGTGATGCAGGCTGCCTGTAAAATGACTTGAGCATATACAACAAAATGGCTACCAAATCCATCCACAAAGCAACCTAGCCAGAAAGCTCACATTTATTGTTATATTTTGTATAGATGTTATACATTCTTTTTTGAAAGATAGTTAGACATGGCACCCTTGCAGCTAATAAAATATAAATATTATTTCTTAATTAGAGTAATTATGGAATAAAAGTCAGCTTGAAAAATTTTGTGTTCTTATATACATTCAAAAAGTATGTAATTGGAATTAGTTTGCTAATGAAAAAAATATGTTTTGTGCATTATAAGTGAATTACGGCCTTAGATTTTAACATTCTTTATGAATCTCCTTTGACTTCACACTTCAGTGACTAACACTAATATTTTGTTATGTGCAGCATATATAAATATAAATGTATATTATGAGGCATATCAAACATTTGTGATGCCCATGTAGAGAGAAAGCATCACTTTAGCATATTTGTAGAGATGTAGATGTTCTCCTGATGGGTAATAATGGGCATCTTTGTTAATTATTATTATTATTTTATTATTTATTTAGCGCCTGCAAATTCCGTAGCACTGTACAATGGAATGATGAAAGTGCCTCCTGTTTATATTAACCCAGCAAATTGCCATTCAGTGTGCACTATTGCATCCAGCTGGGGACCTTTATGAAATATATGTGTTCCAGGCCTCCAGTAAAAATAGTGCTAACCTACACAGTGTAGTGGTTTCAAACTACAGCTCCACAGATGGTGATAGTGGAAGAGACTCTTGGGAGCTGTTGTCCTACAGCATTTGGGTGAAGATTATTTTAAACTTTGTTGCTAACCTTTTCTGACCACTTATTAGCTGCTAAAGTGGGTGTTGTCAATGTCAGAGATCATCATGACTATTCCATAGACCAGACATTGGCAACCTTCATCACTCCAGATGTTGTGAACTACATCTCCCTTGATGCTTTGCTAGCACTATGGCTGTACAATCATTATGGGAGATGTAGTGCTGAATGTTGCCAACTTCTGCCAAAGACTACTACTGAACTGTATTTCTCATGATGCTGTACAAATTCTGCCTTGCAAGTATAAGAGTTTTTGAGAAGACATCATATGAACAACTGTAGAAGACATCATATGAACTACTGTACCCTTTCACAATACATTTACATAACTATTGAATGTTTAGACTTGACATTTAGATAACTGGCAGACAAAAAACACATCATACATATGTGATGCTGCAAAATGCATTTGCTCTGTAGTAAGCTTTCTTTTTTACTTTGATTACCCAAAGTAACACCCATGGGAATATGTGCGATATATAGCAAAGTATTCCTGTTACAAAAGTATTCAAAGATCAAGACCGTGCATGCTATATAAAATGCCAATCTGTTTTTCATATGCAGTTGAAGAGATTTGACATTATGTTAAAATCATTTGGCCCTTCCAACGAGCTTGCCAGTTCAATAAAATGATAGAAAAAATGCTATTAAAAATAAAAATAAAAAAAAAGTCAAGTGGGCAGTTTTGGTAGCTTGCAATAATTCTTACTCTCCAAGGGTTGAAAGTGGTAAGTGTTGGCAGGCAAAAAAAAAAGGTTGTTTTTTTTTTTTTTTTTTTTTTTTTTAACGACATTGGTACTAGTGACATGCTTGTGAATTCTTAGTTCCTGTTTAAAATAGACAGAGCAGATGTGGTCTTTGGCTAGGAGGACAATTGGCTTTAACAGGAAATGCTAGGGGTGCAGTAATGATATTAAATCCTTATGTTTCCAGCAGCCTCAGGGCCAAACAACAATTTGGAATTTGGGAGAAATCTATGTTAAACTAATACATGCATGCGGATGGAAAATCTGTTCTGTCCTTACACTTTTGACAGCCGCAATAATAAACTGATTTATTTAGCAGAAAAATGCTATTCCCTGATGAGGTAAAGCCTCTAATCAGGTAGATATTTCTGACTGTGCTGCATACTATGCCCAGTAATTGATCCCTTTTAACTGTACATTATATTAGGTACTCACCATTTGCTCTCAATGGGCCAGAGTTTGTCAGTTTTTGTTTCTCCAGGTGCAGTACAAAGGCAGTTCTGATCAGCGTATGTGGGTTAATTATAGGACTGATTCAGGTAAAGGAATAAAGTGATTTCAATGCTCGGTTTGCTTCTCTTACCTTGTTTAACTTTTTTTTTTTTTTTTTTTTTTTTTTTTTTTTTTTTTTACTTGGCTTTAGCTAGAGGCACACGATAATCACCAAAACAACTTTATTTTAATGAAGCAGTTTTGGTGTATAGATCATGCCCCTGCAGTCTCACTGCTCAATTATCTGCCATTTAGGAGTTTAAGGATCACTATAGTGTCAGGAAAACAAAGCGGGTTTCCTGACACTATAGTGCCCTAAGGGTGCCCCCACCCTCAGGGTCCCCCTCCCGTGGCACTGAAGGGGTTAAAACCCCTTCAGCACCTTACCTTATTCCAGCGCCAGGCTCCCTCGGCGCTGGTGACCTCTCCTCCCCCGCTGATGTCAGCTCCCCCGTCCGACATCAGCGGAGCATTTCTCAATGTTTTTCTATGGACACTCTGCGCGATGGAGGCATAATATGCCTCCAGCGTCGCAGATGCGCCTCTAGTGGCTGTCCAGAAGACAGCCACTACAGGCTGGCTTAACCCCAAATATAAACATAGCAGTTTCTCTGACAGTCTGCATGGAAACAAAATGGTTTCATTTTCATGAGATGTAACTTGCTTTAACAGTTTTTATCTCCTGCTCTGTCAATTGAACTTTAATTACATACAGGAGACTCCTGCAGGATATAGCAAGCTATTAACATAGCAGGAGACAATAAATTCTAAATTAAACACAATTTGCAAAAAACATCTGATGACTCATTAAAGGAAGTGTTTAGGAAATCTATGTAAGTCACATGCAGATAGGTGTGTCTAGGGCAGCATAAACAAAGTTTTTTTTTAACTCATAATGGTAGAAAACTGAGCAATGTGACAGCAGGGGCATAATCTATACACCAAAACTGCTTTACTAAACTAAATTTGTTTTAGTGACTATATACAACCATATGTCACCAACTATATATAATCCCCATGTACATTAAAATAAAAAAAAAAAATATTTACCTTGTCCAGGGCCAAGGCTCTCTTGGTACCGCTCACCTCTCTGCCTTTCACAATGTCATGGAAGAGGTCATGCACAGCAAGCGCTGCATGCACATTCAAACTGCCCCACAGGAAAGCATTGAATAAATGCTTCCCTATGATGGCTTCTGCATTTTTTATTTAGTCAGTGCCGCGGAAGTGCCTTTAGTGGCTATAATAATGACAGCCACTAGAGGTGGACTCAACCGTGCATTATAAACATTTCAGCTTAAATAAAAAAAAAAAATGCATTATTTTACATTACAGGTTTAGAAGGACTGGGACACTGCACCCAGACCACTTCATTGATCAGAAGTGGTCTTGGTGACTAAAAGTGTCCATTTAAATTAAAGCATCATGTTTCAAATTATTTTAGGATTTATTCGTGACAGATCACTATTTTTGTTCATAAACATTTTAGTGGTCAGTCATAAAATTGTAAAACACTGTAAAATGTGCATACTCCTAAACAGGGAAATTAATTATATAGTATGTCTTTAATATGTGGAAGCCCAATATATCACTCATGTCATGAGTTACTTTTTTGTGTGTAATATCACATTTTTAAGAATATAACTTAGTTAAACCCAATATATATCAGTATGCATTCAAGCGAGAGTTCCTATTTACGGCCTCCTGAGAATTTGACTAATTCTATTACAGATAACCTTTTTTAAGATTTGTGTTTTGTGTCAGTCCCATTCCATTGTTTTCTATTCTATAATGTAAATTTAGATGCTGTCCAGGAAGTGGAAGCTGTGAATGACTTTCTTTGATATCTGTCACTTTTGCACCTGGATTTTCATCCTCCTGTGACAATTCTCTGCAGATGTGGCTGCTGTTGTTTGTTCACATTGAATCTGATGCACCTTGATCTCTGCGGGCAGTTTCCTGTTTTATTTGCTGTTTGAAGCTAACAGCAAAGGAAAGCAGCTTAACGCTCCCTGATCTCTGTATCCACGAGCAAAGCCAAATGGTACAAGGGAAGTGAATTGACTGGACAAACAGGAGATTTACCATCGCGACCACCTGTTGAGGAGCTTTCATTATTTAGAAAGCTGTGCTTATACTTTTCGAACACCAGAGCCAATTAGCAAAGTACATCGGAGGTAGCATTAGCAAAACACCACCACTTGCGCTCTATCACAGTGGGTGAAATGCGTCAATGTGATACAATGCAAAATCATGGAAAATAATATAAACAAACAAAAACAATGGCACAAAAAACATTGAGCAGCTACAATTATAGACAATGAAAGTGACTTACAAAGATTTGGGCAATAAGGCTAAACAAAACCGCGCTGCCAGCGAAAGAAGGAAAATAAACCTTTTTCAAAATGCTGAGGTAGACTATATATATAAAGCCTGTCTGTTGCTGCTATATAGTCCTTCAGTTATCCTAATGGTAGCTTAAAGGACCACTATCGGCACCCAGACCACTTCAGCTTAATGAAGTGGTCTGGGTGCCTGGTCCATCTAGGATTACCCCTGTCTGCTGTAAACATAGCAGTTTCAGAGAAACTGCTATGTTTACACTAGGGTTAATCCAGCCTCTAGTGGCTGTCTCATTGCTGTCTCTGTGATTTTCCCAGTGAGAAGACGCCAGCGTCCTTTGGAAAGCATTGAGAATGCTTTCCTATGGACTGGCTGAATGCGCGTGCAGCTCTTCCGGCGCATGCGCATTCAGCCAATGACCTCAGAAGAGGGAGGAGAATCCCAGCGCTGAGGGAGCCCGGCACTGGAAAAAAGTTAAGGGATTAACCCCTTCCTCCCCCTTCAGCGCCACGGGAGTGGGACCCTGAGGGTGGGGGCAATCGGATGGTCCATAAAAAGTTTATGGGGCTAAGTGTGATTATAGATTGTAAGCTTTGTTGAGTACGCTCCTATTCAACCTATTGTTCCTGTAATTTTTTGAGAGTTTACCGTATATACTCGAGTATAAGCCGAGTTTTTCAGCCCATTTTTTGGGCTGAAAAACCCCAACTCGGCTTATACTCGAGTCATAGTCTGTATTATGGCAATTTGCATTGCCATAATACAGACCGGGGGAGAGGGGGGCTGGCAGAGCTGTAACTTACCTGTTCTGCAGCTCCTGTCAGCTCTCTCCTCCTCCGCGCCGTCCGTTCAGCACCTCGGTCAGCTCCCAGTGTAAGTCTCGCGAGAGCCGCGGCTCTCGCGAGACTTACAGTGTGAGCTGATAGAAGGAGCTGCACAGACCGCGCGGAGGAGGAGAGAGCTGACAGGAGCTGCAGAACAGGTAAGTTACAGCTCTGCCAGCCCCCCTCTCCCCCCCACTGAACTGCCACTGGACCACCAGGGAAGGAGAGCCCCCCTCCCTGCCATGTATCAAGCAGGGAGGGGGGACGAAAAATAAATATAAATAAAATAAGAAATAATAATAAAAAAAAAAATAATAATAATAAAAAAAATAATAATAAAAAAAAAGGGGGTATAAGGACCACTGTGGGAGGGGGGGGGTATAAGGACCACTATGGGAGGGAGGGGGTGGGATAAGGACCACTATGGGAGGGAGGGGGGGTATAAGGACCGCTATGGGAGGGAGGGGGGGGATAAGGACCACTATGGGAGGGAGGGGGGGATAAGGACCGCTATGGGAGGGAGGGGGGGGATAAGGACCGCTATGGGAGGGAGGGGGGGATAAGGACCACTATGGGAGGGAGAGGGGGGATAAGGACCGCTATGGGAGGGAGGGGGGGATAAGGACCACTAGGGGAGGGGAGGGGGAAGTAAGGACCACTAGGGGAGGGGAGGGGGAAGTAAGGACCACTAGGGGAGGGGTGAGTCAGGACCACTGGGGGAGGGGGGTGAAGGAACACGGGGGTGGGGAGGTAAGGACCACTGAGGGAGGAGGAGGGGAGGTCAGGACATATGGGGGGGGGGCAAATATCCTTGCACCGGCCCTGCACACACTGCATTCATACACACACTGCACTCATACACACACTGCACTCACACACACTGCATTCATACACACACACACTGCACTCATACACACACTGCACTCATACACACACTGCACTCATACACACACGCTGCACTCATACACACACGCTGCACTCATACACACACGCTGCACTCATACACACACGCTGCACTCATACACACACGCTGCACTCATACACACACGCTGCACTCATACACACACGCTGCACTCATACACACACACGCTGCACTCATACACACACACGCTGCACTCATACGCACACACTGCATTCATTATACACACACTGTAAATAAATATTCAATTAATATATTTTTTTTAGGATCTAATTTTATTTAGAAATTTACCAGTAGCTGCTGCATTTCCCACCCTAGTCTTATACTCGAGTCAATAAGTTTTCCCAGTTTTTTGGGGAAAAATTAGGGGCCTCGGCTTATATTCGGGTCGGCTTATACTCGAGTATATACGGTATCTTATTTGTTGTTAATGTCCCCTTAATATTGTAAAGGGCTGTGAAATAGATTGGTGCTATAAAAAAAGGGGGTGGGGGGATTTCTACGCCAGTTAAGACATCCAGGTTTTATATATAATTCAACTGAAGCTTTTTAATAGCCTTTTCCCATTTGTCTTTGCAGGTTTGTCAGCTGTAGACTAATATGAAGGATGTTTGATTTGCAGGAAGTTCTTTTTTTTTTTTTTTTAAATATCCTTTATTGTGCAAAACAAATATGTGCATATATTTTCACGAAATGCTGTTAGAATTCTGAAGTTGTCTGTTTTTTGTTTTTTTTTGGGTGACGCCACCCTTAATTAGTTGCAGTTAGACCTTTTATACAGTCTAGTATGACAGCTGGCAAACTGAACATTAAATGTTCTTCTCTGGGGACTAAAACTGCCACTTGAACTGAAGTGGTCTCTTTATTACTGACCGACTGTTATCTTTGGGATCACACATGGTCATATTTAAAGTTCTAGCAAAATTCCTTAAGCAAACACCTTTGCAGCTATCCTCATGAATCATGTCCACACCTGTTTTTGGACATGCTAATATATAATGACAGCCAACAAGAGAACAAAAACAGTGATATCTTTAAAGAAATAATAATGCAACCATAGCACGGAGTGTTACTGTCTCTCTCTCTACAGGTAAATAGTTCCAGCTAAAACATTTGGTCACTGTCGGCTAGATTGAGGACATCGACTTTCCCATGGTACCCATATCAGCTCTCACAATATGCTGACTGCCTTTTTGTAAATCCAGTGCTTTGTCCACAAGCAGATATTTGTGAGAATTAAAAACTGCCCACACTGCAGCCCAGATTCCTCAATTGAAAAAAATATTGTAAACATATTATACAGTAATAAAAGTGGTGATTACACATTTGTTAAAAGAACACTATAGCATTAGGAATATGAAAGTGTCCCTATGCACTAAAATTATTGTCCTGGCCCCCCCTACAAAGAAAAGGGTTATAAAAAAAACCTTTAAATACTTGGGAGAGACTCCCCCTGTTCCAATGTCAGCAATCCTGGGGAACCTAATGCACATATGCAGAAGCACGCACATTTTGGCCTTCTCCGTAGGAAAGCACTGATTAAATGCTGTCCTATGGGGGATTTCAACAGGATGCAAAGCGTGAGGACAACCAATGTTGTTTCACAGAGTCAAACTCTGTGAATCTCCAGGAAGTGCCTCTAGTGCCTGCTTATTAGACAGCCTCTAGATGCAGTCTTAAGTCTTTGATGCAGAATTTTCCAACCTGTGGTACGCGTACCCCAAGGGGTACAATCAATTGCCACTGGGGGTACGCAAAAAAAAAATCAGCAGTAGCGGCCGTGCAGCCCGCCGCTTGGGTCAGAACCGCAAAGGTACAGGGCTATCAGGTGACCCATGCACTCAGGGCCACCCGATGGACATGTGCCACAAGGGGCCCAGTTGTGCGTTGTGACGCTTTAATAGCGCGACTGGGCCCCTTCTAACTTGCCTGGAGAGCTGGAACGAAGTGAGTGAGGTAGGCACTTCCTCCCAACTTAAAGAGAACCTGCTGCGCGGGAGCCACAAGAGGGGGGGGGGAGAAGCAGCAGCAAGACTGTCACACCCATCAGCCCCAGCCATGGAAGCTACCCTCCAGCACCTACAAGGTAGGAAACTGGAGGGTGACTAGAATGACATCTTGTGTGTGTATCTGTATGTGTCAGGGTGTGTATCTGTAGGTGTCAGGGTGTGTATCTGTGTTTCTGTATGTGTGTCATTGTTTGTATCTGTGTGTCTGTATATCTGTATATGTCAGTATTTTCATCTGTGTCTCTGCATGTGTAGCAGTGTGTATCTGTACATCTCTGTGTATCTATGGCAGTGTTTGTATCTGCATTTGTCAATGTGTGTATCAGTGTTTGTTTCTGTGTTTCTGCATCTGTGTCAGTATGTGCATCAGTGTGCCTGTGCAACTTCATGTGTGTCTGTATCTGAATGTGTGTCAGTGTTTGTTACTGTATCTGTATGTGTGTCATTGCTTGTGTGACAGTGTTTGTATTTGTGTGGCTGTACATCTGTATGTGTGGCAGTTGATGCATCTGTATGTGAGTCTGTGTGTATGCTAATGTTTGTATCTGTATGTGTGTCTGTAGCAGTGTTTTTATTTGTATGTGTGTCAGGATATGTATCAGTGTGTCTGTGCAACTGTATGTGTGTCTGCATCTGCATGTATGTCAGTGGGTGTATCAGTGTTTGTATCGGTGTGTCTGTATATATAGATACAAACACTGATACACCCACTGACATACATGCAGATACAGATACAAACACATACACGCATACAGTTGTACAGACACACTGATACATATCCTGACACACACATAAAAACACTAAAACTGTAATGATTTGGATTGCAGGGATAAGTGGGACTTCAATGACATAAAGTGATCTATAGTGTCAGTTTTAAATATCTAAATAGTAGTTGTAAAGCGCTGCGGAATATGCTGACACATTATAAATGCTAATAATAACAACAAAGCAATGTATTTACTTTATGTATTTATTAAATTAGTTTATTATTACAGTGCCATGGGGGCATCACAATTTAAATGAATTTAAATAGAACTGCACAGACATTTCACAACATTCTGTATCATCGCGTCCAATTTTTACATTTCCTGTTAAATTCCATGCAGGCTTAATGAAGTATGTTCCTCTAAAGATGTTGCCTCGGGTGTTGAAAAGATTGTCAGGTGGACTTCTTACTTATTTATATTTTCATTCAGCTCATTTCATGGAAATAGTTTACTCTGCGATCTTTATTCTGGGCTCAAGTAATCTGTCAAGGGGGAGGGGAGGAAGTTCAAAAAACATTTTCATGGTTTATTTATGGGAATGTATGGTATAATCTCATAACACAAAGCATGTTTACAAGGATTTCAAGCAAATCATAAGAATTATTCTGTTATTTCTGCACATTGAGTTCGCATGCTGACTCTGAATTACAATCTGCAAACTGAATGATGCAGTGACATTTAATGTGGATAAGTGCAAGATAATGCATCTTGGACGTAAAAACCCAAGGGCAGAGTACAGAATATTTGATAGAGTCCTAACCTTAACATCTGAGGAAAGGGATTTAGGGGTGATTATTTCTGATGACTTAAAGGTAGGCAGACAATGTAATAGAGCAGCAGGAAATGCTAGCAGAATGCTTGGTTGTATAGGGAGAGGTATTAGCAGTAGAAAGAGGGAAGTGCTCATGCCATTGTACAGAACACTGGTGAGACCTCACTTGGAGTACTGTACACAGTACTGGAGACCATATCTTCAGAAGGATATTGATACCTTAGAGAGAGTTCAGAGAAGGGCTACTAAACTGGTTCATGGATTGCAAGATAAAACTTACCAGGAAAGGTTAAAGGATCTTAACATGTATAGCTTGGAGGAAAGACGAGACAGGGGGGATATGATAGAAACATTTAAATACATAAAGGGAATCAACACAGTAAAGGAGGAGACTATATTTAAAAGAAGAAAAACTACCACAACCAGAGGACATAGTCTAAAATTAGAAGGACAAAGGTTTAAAAATAATATCAGGAAGTATTACTTTACTGAGAGGGTAGTGGATGCATGGAATAGCCTTCCAGCTGAAGTGGTAGAGGTTAACACAGTAAAGGAGTTTAAGCATGCATGGGATAGGCATAAGGCTATCCTAACTATAAAATAAGGCCAGAGACTAATGAAAGTATTTAGAAAATTGGGCAGACTAGATGGGCCGAATGGTTCTTATCTGCTGTCACATTCTATGTTTCTATAAGTGTGTAAATTATTATGTAATATAGCCTGTATTTTTAAAATAATTGCCCTGTCAAGTCACATGGTCTCCCGACACCTTAATTTCCCTCATTCCTCCCAACTACTTAACAAACTGACTCTGTCACCTATTGTTGAGAGGACATTTAAGCACATATACCTGTACTTGAGCTGTCCTAAATGTATGCCCAGCCATGATTGCTGATATCAGGATGACGTTGTCTGTGACACTTATTGTGTCACAAAAGTTACATTAGGAGCCGCACTCAATCTTAGCAGCCACCCGGTGCTCCAGAGCAGGACCAGCAATCCCACAACGATAAGGCAGCACAATTAATTCTCCAGGCACTCACGGTGTTAAAGCCGCAGGCAGTTTTAATAAAACAAAAAAAAGGAGCAGCAATGTTTTGACCTGCCAAGAGCTTGACAAAGACCTCTTGGCAGGTCGAAACGTTGCTGCTCCTTTTTTTTTCTTTTTTCTATTAAAACTGCCTGCGACTTGAACACCGTGAGTGCCTGGAGAATTTATTGTGTTGACTTATTGTGTCACAGACACGTCCACATACCAGCCATGCTCTTGCTCATCTTCTTCCTCTACCACAGTTAGAAGGTCTCTAGTGCAGTATTTGTGGTTGCGCTCTCTGCTCCTATTTTGCACAGGACGTAAAAAAGTGTTTTACATTACATATAACACAGACTACGATTTTTTTTTCTTTACATTTTTTCTTTGTTCCGTTGTGGAGGGTGTGGGTAATATTTGATTACGAGTCCTTGGACCAACAAACATGTTCCTAAATTTTCCCTAGTTTCAACTGTAGCAAACCATAAGATGCTGGCAACTTTCTTAACTGTGATGTTTAGCAAGCATTTCCTGATACATCAAAGTGTGGCTCTCACGCAGGCTGCTTTGCAAAATTGTTTTACATTCTTGTGGCCATATGGGCAATGCTTTTCAGGAATGAGAATAGAAGGAGAAGGAGCTTGCAAGCTTGGGGCGAGGCTGGTTAGCAGTAGGCCATAGCAATGTTTTTCCAGGTGCCTCTTTTGTAATCCTTGCTTTGTAGACTGATAAAGCTAGAAAATCCACTCATTATCCCAAAAGATAAGAACAAAGGAAAGGAGTCATTCCTGTCCCTGTGGGTTGTTCTTTATTAGCTTTTATATAGAAGTCATTACAAAGCACATTTTCATTAGCAGCACATTTATGACAGGCTTAGAATTGTTTTCTCAGAAGATCCTTGTATGCAGGTTATTTCGCCTGCCCCACCACCTTTTCACATTTTTAAATTAGTGACAAACATATTTATGAGTAACACTTGTTAAAGTGTTACTTCAATCCTTTGGTTGGGGAGAAAGGTACAGGTTATTTTTTCTTAAATACCCTATTGGGTACTATTAATTAGGTCCTTCCCAAACGTTTTGCAATACACCTGCAAAAAATATATATTTTTTACTTACCTGGAATACAGCATCAGGTGAAGCTCCTGGCACTGCCTTCCGTGCCTCTACCCGACAGCACCAAATTGCCTCACATAGTCATAGAAAAGCCTATGACTAGACCATTTCACCGACTCAGAATTCTTGCATGCAATCTGAGCAAGCGATGGGAGAGACATTTTTCTCATTATTAAGGGGATAGGTAGGCAGAAGGCCTCAACTTGGTGAGAAAGGTAGACGCTCAATATGCCCATTGACCGCATGCAGTGTGCGCTGACAACGGACGTATTTCATGCACATAACTGACATTTGGCAGTCCGGAACAGATTTATGAGCTGCCAAAGTCACGTGTGCCAGGTGCAAGTAGCCCCCTGGTTATTCTGTATATGCGGCATTTCAAACAGAAACTCTGCACATACAGATTTCTTCCACCATGAACATTTCCAATCACTGAAGTGGTCATGGCGGTTGGAATTAACCTTTATAAAAAAAATAAAAATATATAAACATAAATAAAATGTTTTGTTTTTAAAAAAATTATATTATATATATATATATATATACACACATATATTTGTGTTCAGGGCAACATTGATTATGATATGAAGTAAGATTGTGGTTAGCAAACCTGTGATAGGAAAAAGTTGGTTGAGGTGTGCCATAACCGACGTATGCTGTAGGCCAGTAAATAAAGTGGGCAAAAAGGAATACATTTCATGCTCAAAATACATTTATTGAGTAAAGAACATAATACAACGCAAGTACATTAAGATGACTTTTAACGAATGCCCTTCGTATTTCCTGTACTGGTTGGGGTATGCATGTTGTATATGCTGATGACTTTCAGCAACCTAGAGTTTTAATGACGTGGACTGTGCTGGTTAGATGCCGTAGATGTTGCCCCTATCCTAAACGAATGTCCTGAATAAAGGCTAGGGTTCATACCGAGTTAACAATTGTTAACAATAACCGTATGTATAACATGAACTTAGAGGTAGTGAGGATAGTCCCGCGAAGTGACAGTAGCGGAAGAGATGCAATATTCGGTACGGTAAGGAGGTAGGAATCGAAAACCTTCTCCGGCACCATATATTATTCGTGGGATAGTATGAAATGTGGACGGGTTGACCTGGTTGACTCGTTTTGCTCACGGGTAGAGTCAGTATGTAATGATCTTGATGTTTAATTAGGTAGGAGCTTCAAAGGCAACCTTGTGCATTGTGTTGGCCACTGATGTTGAATTCTTGTGGCCTCAGAAAGCCGTAAAAGGCCAGGTAAATAGCAGTTTCAGAGTTAGGGAGAGGTTTGAAAGGGGCTGAATCTAGCAAATTAGACATATTTTGGATACCCTTAAGTATAGTCTAATTGGATAGGATGAAAGGAAACTGGCTTTTGTGAAAAGTAGAGAAACATGTGATGTTGGATGCCAGTCAGGCGTAACTTGATGGTACAGTGAGCCTAAATTGAAGGTGGCAAAAAAATAGAGAACACAACCAGAGACATAATAACCAACATTATGTAATGAAGACATGAAACCTGTGACGTGAAAAGTAATGGAAAGACTTGGTGACAGCAATTGCTGGGAAACCACTAAGGGCACAACTTGAAATACCTTAGAACCTGGAGGAGTAATACTTTGTACATTGAAATAGCAGAATCTGCCAGACACTTGAGCCCTACGAGGCAAAGAAAATAGTTGTAAACATGTAAGTGACAACCAATATATACCTTGCAAACAATTGAGGGGTAACACGAGCAATTTAGACTAAACCAGGTGGCATGAATATGATAATACCAGCATATGACGTCAAACTTAAATTAATAGCATTAAGACATGTAGCAAAATTCTAATAATGCAGAAACTATGGAAAGTAAGTGAATAGTGAGCCTGTCACATGTAAGCCCCTGTTGCCTGAAAATAACGGGATAGCCCGGAGACAGATGAACGTAGATAAGTGATTAATACAGCGAGGACCAAGTTGACAAACCAACTTATATAGGGGAAATAATGGAGTAGAAAGGGTTGAGAACTGGAAAAGTATCAATACTGAAGAAAAAATATAGCATAGGTAACTAGTATCACTATCAACAAGAATATACAATAAAAGGTATCAACAAGGACCAGAACGGTGGAGAATTCAAGCTAACAAGTGTATGAGAAGCCAACCAACAACCCGTAATTAGGATAACTAAACCTTTAATTGAGGAGTCCCATGAGGGTTGTAGTTAATGTAAGTACAGTGAATGTATATACAAGTTAGTTTATATTTGTGAACCATATGTGTAGGCCCAAGTTGGGCTTGACATGATTGATCCAGTCAATAGCGACACTTAGCCATGTAGGGGGCCAAGAAATGTAATAGAAGTCGATATGCTCCAGTAAGGGGCCGTGTACCGGAAGCTGAAAAAGGCATCGCTGTGAAGCTACATAATAATGAAATGCTGAATATGATAGTAGTGAATTTCGCCCTGAAAGAACAAGCATACAGTTAGTAGAAACCGATTAAATCAGCCGTGGCAGGCCGGCCATGGCGACTTCTATGAGTACAAGGTAGGGTCAGCTCAACTTAAAGATGAGATGTTTTAGTATAATAATGATGTCACAACATGTCTGATAGGTGTGGCATCACAACTTATCTGTATCCTAATTCACCTATTAGTGTAAAAACTTTCAGACAGAAAGTTGAATAGCATGACTGAAAGTCAATATCCCGTTGGATATCTGAACATACAGACGCACGTGCTCAATATTGAATTGTGTTATAATCGTATGCATACGGAGGACCCTGCGAGGGTTAGCATCCAGTTGACGTCATGGTTCGACCACATTTTTCTCTTATTTATTTACACCTTACAGGACACGAGTGCTAAGAACGTTGCATGGAGGTTGGTGTTGCTCGAGCAACTCGTGCCTACTCCAGCATCAGCATTGTCCGTATTGGTACGCATGAGCATGAACAGTTCTGCTTTCCTGGCCATTGCTGGGAAAGGAACGTTGCGTCTGCATAGCTCAGCCGTAATACGAGGAATGGTCCATGACCTGATGGAACCTGATAGGTGTCACCTTTTTGTGTAGGTGTAGTGGACCAGACTGAAGTACTGGGGATTGACATGTCATCACCTTCTTACAGGGATCTGAGACATACTGCAATATATTAATAATTAGCTTGGATCAGGATCGTTTTACTGGCTGGCTAGCTAGTGCCAAGTGACAGGTGAGGCCCTGCTAGTTGCCAAGTGGCTTGAGAGGCTCTATCTATGCTTTGGCACGAGGGGATTCGTGGCCACTGAACGTTGTGGTGTTCGCCTTTCGGTGACATTTAAATCATGAGATAGATTGGGTGTGACCAGTGAGGCCCTCTCTATGCCACTGTGCGAGGCGGCTAACTATGTTTTGGCCTGGGTGTTGGCCTCGGGGGACCACTAACTCCAAGGCAGTGATGCCAGAAACTTAACATCTATTGGACACCTAGATCCCTATAAGCCAGTAAAACCTACTCACTAAAAAGGTCTATATTGCTGGGGAGCAATCGTGGCTAAAAACTTACCTGAATTCGTATTTGAGTTTGTGTAGTTCTGTATGGTATGGTTGTAACCTGTAACTGAAATCTTCAGTATCCCCTAAAGGAGGCTGAGAGGGGAAGGAGAGGTCTATAACCTACGGAAAGAACCGTAATTGACAAATGGGTGCAAGGTGTGAAGAGCAAATGATGCTCCGAATTGATAACCTGTATAATAGTATGATTTGATAAGACATAAGGAAATGGATGTTAGCAAGACATTGTGAGTACCACTGTGTACAGGCCCCATGGTGTCCCGGAAAGCCACAATACCAAATATCCGCAGACTATAGTGTTAAACTATGCAATCACATTTAGGGAAATCTCAAAATATGATTAGACATGACATATAAATATGTTTGTAAGCAAACCGTAGACTGTGCAGAAATGCATCTGTAAATAGACAGTGTGGCCCAAGGCGTATTGTCTATCGTAACTCATCGAATATGCCACATCGAAGGTAATACCTGTTTGTGGCATTATGATCAGATTGAGGAAATATTACCGCTACATAACTGTAAAATAGTGATATCCGTATACTAGGTGCCTATAAATGTACTACCCAGAACCTAAAACAAGACATTATATTCTTAATCCAAAATCTATAAATGTTTTCAATGAAATGCCCAAACAAGGTGCCGAATTAGCCTGTGGCAGGTTGCCCATTATAGCGCATATGAACACACGTTGTAAAGGAATAGTGATGCCAGGAGTAGGAAATATGTTTATCCCGAGTTTCAGGGTGGCTGTGCGGGCTGTGTTGGGATTAAATGCGGGTGAAGGTAGGATGTGAATCGGAGAATGTTTGTCTGGTTTGTGTATGTATCTAAGACACGTTGGTGATGAGATGGTAGAGAACCCGATACTTACGAATAATCATCTAGTTTATGAAATGGTGAAAAGAACAGAAACTGTATATAAACACTTATAAAACATTATAATACATATGCACCGAGCCCAATAAAACAAGATGTTGGAAGACAGAATCAAATGGGAACAGAGGCCTCTAGAATGCCACAGTGGCTGAACAGGCTAGAGGCCGTGATGTCTGTACATAATACATAGTAAAAGACAGGAGATATAAGTCATACATTAAAAAGACCTACACCTGGAATGCTTAGGAGGATGATAAATACTTATGCATACACAGCTGGCATGGAAGATTAGGGTTGAAAGCAACAGGAAATGCTAGAATAATGCTAGAATATCTCCTAATGCATGAACACCGTACAAAAAAAGGCTCGGTGGTGTTAGAAAGCGAGGGAATGAAAAATCAGCAGACAAGAGAACTGCAGGTTTAGCTAGCTGTTTTAGATTATACCCCACTGAAAATTACATAATTAAACTAAACAGACCAATGTAGGGCAGACAAACATTAAAATGTAGGGTGACTAATGACTAACTGAAATGCATATGATACCGTTTTATGAATGAGGTCATTTAGTAAGGAGATTTAAGACATTTAGAAGATATTCCCATTTATAGAAAATAAGAATTTTACATTTGTGTGTACAGAGAATGTATATACAAGTTTATACTTTATTTCTTTACCACATGTATAGGCCCACGTTTAGGCCTGGCATAAGTTTAGACAGTAAGTTACAACAACTAGCCACATAATTACTAAACAATGAAGGCTCAAAAAGTGCATGAATATATATATATATATATATATATATATATACACACACACACACACACACACACACACATGTGTTTTTATTTTGTATATATGATTACTATATTGTAAAATAAAGCATTTTATATATATTATACATATATAATGCATATATATTATTACATTATAAGTTTGTTTTGAGGTATATATGTGTATATGTCTCAAAGTACACTTATAATGCAATCATATATGTATAATATATTATTTAATTATTTTATAATATATTATACATATATATGCCTGTCAGCTCAGACAGTCCCCACTGCTGGCAGCTCCATAGACTGCTATTGCAGCCATGTGATCATGGAGGGCCGCGGTGGACGGAGCTGCTGCAGGGGGACTGCTGGGGTCTCAGGCATTCCTCCCCCACCCCCCCTCCCCAACCGTGATCGCCGCGGATCGCCGGTCCAGGTAAGTGTAAGGGTCATTTGAGAAGCAGTAGTTAAAAGACGGTTTTTGTATATATATATTAAATAGTATCATCCTTTACTGTGTTGATTCATTTTATGTATTTAAATGTTTCTATCATATCACCCTGTCTCGTCTTTCCTCCAAGCTATACATGTTAAGATCCTTTAACCTTTCCTGGTAAGTTTTATCCTGCAATCCATGAACCAGTTTAGTAGCCCTTCTCTGAACTCTTTCCAAAGTATCAATATCCTTCTGAAGATACGGTCTCCAGTACTGCGTACTGCGTACAATACTCCAAGTGAGGTCTCACCAGTGTTCTGTACTATGGCATGTGCACTTCTCTCTTTCTACTGCTAATGCCTCTCCCTATACAACCAAGAATTTTGCTAGCATTTCCTGCTGCTGCATTATATTGTCTGCCTACCTTTAAGTCATCTGAAATAATTACTCCTAAATCCCTTTCCTCAGACGTTGAGGTTAGTAGGGTATCAAATATTCAATACTCTGCCCTTCTGTGTTTATGCCCACAATGCATTATCTTGCACTTATCCACATTAAATGTCGGTTGCCACAACTCTGACCATTTTTCTAATTTACCTAAATCATTTGCCATTTGACTTATACCTCCTGGAACATCAACCTTGTTGCAAATGTTAGTATCATCAGCAAAAAGACATACCTTACCATCAAGACCTTCTGCAATATCACTAATAAAGATATTAAAGAGAATGGGTCCAAGTACAGATCCCTGAGGTAACCAGACCTTGCTTTGGATATACTCCATTGACTACAACCCTCTGTTACCTGTTATTCAGCCACTGCCTAACCCATTCAACAATACTGGAACCCAAACTTAAAGATTGCAGTTTATTGATGAGCCTTCTATGTGGAACAGTGTCAAAAGCCTTACTGAAATCTAGGTAAGCAATGTCTACTACACCACCCTGATCTATTATTTTAGTTACCCAATCAAAAAAAATCTATAAGATTAGTTTGGCATGATCTCCCTGAAGTAAACCCATGTTGTCTCTGATCTTGAAATCCATGTGATTTTAGATGTTCAACAATCCTATCCTTTAACATGGTTTCCATCACTTTCCCCACTACTGAAGTAAGGCTTACTGGCCTATAGTTGCCCGACTCCTCCCTACTACCTTTCTTGTGAATAGGTACAAAGTTCAAAGTTTCCAATCTTCTGGGACTACTCCTGTTAATAATGATTGGTTAAATAAATCCGTAAATGGTTTTGCTAGTACACCACTAAGTTGTTTTAATAACTTTGGGTGTATCCCATCAGGCCCCATCAACTTATTTGTCTTTACTCTTGACAGTTGAAATATAACCTCTTCCTCTGTAAACTCACATGTACCAAATGACCCATTTGTCCTTTTTTTAAAACTGAAGTCTTTCTCCTTTATTTTTATCTTTAAATACTGAACAAAAATATTCATTAAGGCAGTCAGCTAGACCTTTATCCTCTTTTACATACCTTCCTTCTTTTGTTTTTAATCTAACTAATCCTTGTTTTACTTTTCTTTTCTCATTTATGTATCTAAAAATGTTTTATCCTCTTTTTTTTTTTTTACTGACTGTGCTATTCTCTTTTATGTGTTTGCTTTGGAGGCTCTTATAACTTGCTTTACCTCTTTCTGCCTAATCTTATAAATCTGTCTGTCTTCCTCATTCATTTTTTTAATATAATTACTAAATGCTAACTTTTTGTTTTTTACTATTTTGGCCACGTCTGCGGAGTACCACAGTGGTTTCTTAATTATTCTGCTCTTACTGACAAGCCTAATGGAATTTTATGTTGCTTTCAGTAGTGCAACTTTTAAATAATCCCATTTCTCCTGGACTCCATTTAAACTGCTCCAGTCTGATAATGACTCCTTTATGCATATTCTAATTTTAGAAAAGTCTGTTTTTCTAAAGTCTAAAATTTTTTTTTTTGTGTGGTGTGACTCAGTCACTGTTCTTTTATTAAACCAAACTGACTGATGATCACTGGATCCTAAACGTTCACCTACAATAATATCTGATACCAAATCTCCATTTGTTAACACTAAATCTAGTATGGCCTCTTTACGAGTTGGTTCTTTAACTACTTGTTTTAGAGACAATCCCAGTAGGGAGTTTAGAATATGTGTGCTCCTGGCATAAGCAGCTGTTTTGTTTTTTCAGTTCACATCCAGAAGATTAAAGACACCCATTATAATAACTTCGCCCTTCATTGTCATTTTAGCTATTTCCTCAACTAGTAGATTGTCTAACTCTTCTATTAGTCCAGGGGACCTGTAAATCACATCTACACAAGTGACTGTGTGGTTTCCAAATTGTAGCGTAATCCAAACGGCCTCTATGTTCGCCTCACTAAATTTTATTAGGTTAGATTTTATGCTATCTTTCACATACAGGGCCACCCCAGACCCTTTCTTGCCTTCTCTGTCTTTTCTATATAAAGAGTACCCTGATATTGCTATATCCCAGTCATTTTTCTCATTATATCATGTCTCAGTAACAATGATTATATCTACATTCTCAGTTGCCATTATTGCCACAAGTTCATGGATCTGATTTCCTAAACTGCAAGCATTTGTAGACATGACTCTAAGCTAATCATTAACTTAACACACTTGCTACAGGCACCTTCTGTCCTTGTTTTGGGGGGCAATTGAATTTGTTGTGCCCCCCCCCCTAGTTTAAATACTTCCTAGCAAACCCTCTGAGCTGCTCAATGAGAAAATGTGTTCCCTTTTGGGAAAGATGCAAACCATCTTTTTTGTACAGTTTATTTCCATTCCAAACAGAGCTACCATGAGAAACAAAGCCAAATCCTTGCTCCCGGCACCATTCACCAAGCCACAAGTTAATGTCCCTAATAACCATCCGCCTGTCATTCTGAATATTTTGAAGCACAACTGTTGTATACAGCAGACACACACTCCACAATGTATAAAGTGGAATTATGAGGCAAAAGTTTGGTTATTTGTTGAGCTCATTTGCATATACCTACCCAGAATCCTTTGCAGTAGTGAGAGCACTGTTAAAGTGAGATTTCTGTGGTAAAAGCAAGTCTCATGGATTGACTGGTGTGTGTATTTGTGTTTAGCAATGTATTAACTGTATATATATATATATATATATATATATATATATATATATATATATATATATATATATATATATCCAAGAAGAGAGTAGAGCACTCCAGAGGACTTGTTTCAAGCAATTTATTCCGTGAAGAAAATCTATATATATAAAAAATCTATATATATATATATAATGAAAGCCCATGTATTGGGGCTGAAACGTTGATATTTTTTAATGCCATAAATTGTTGTATTTTATTATTAATTATGCGAAGTCCTTGGAGTGCGGTCACTTTCATTTTTTTTCTATATATTAGATGTATATATATATATATATATATACATACACACACACACACACACATTCTATATATATATTTAACTCTTTACTGCAGTAATACCCCAATATTTGCGGGGGGATACATTCCAAGAATTTAGAAAATCCACACATTTTGGACGGACAATGATATTATTGTCCTGGAGAGAAAATAAATGTAATAGGGTGTGAAATCTTTATCATGGAATCACTAGTAGTGAGTCCATGATAAAGATTTCATCCCCCTTCCTTATTCCATGCACTTACCTGGTCCTGGGTCACCAGTAAAAGTGCAACTTGTGTTTTAAAAAAACGCAAAAAATAAAATAAAAACGCTTACTTTGGCCAGCATTTGTGGCTAAGTGACTACTACAAAAGACTGGACATACCCCATTTTGAATACCGTGGGTTTCTATTTTTACAAATGGTATGCCATGATGGGGTTAATTTTCATTCCTGGGCTGCCATACGGTCTCAAAGGCAACATAGGCCCAGCAAACCAATCTGGCAAATTTCAATGTGCAAACAAACGGACCCTACATTTGACCCCTGTAAGTTTGGAAAAACCCATAAAACCTGTACATTGGGGGTACTGTTGTACTCCGAAGATGTTGCTGAACACATATTGGGGTGTTCTTTGTCAGTAACACACAGGAACTGAGAATCCATGCCTAAAGTACATTGTGGAAGAAAAATAACACAAAAAAAAAACTACCGAAAAGTTTGGCAAAGACTGGTGGTAGAATTAGTGCATGGAAAGTGTTGAAATACCACTATTTGAAATAACATAGGGTGTTAACTTTTCAAAAATATATGGTTTGAAGGGGTTAAATTACATTGGCTGGCTTAAAAAAATGTCCCAAATAAGACATGGGTGTATGATGACCAGCTGTGAAAATTCCAAGTTGGAAAACTGAAATGCACACCCTCCAAATAAGGTATTTTAGCCCCCAGAGAACCAGACACACCTATGCATGGGTGGTAGCACTGTACTCAGGAGATTATGTGTTCTTTGGCAGTAACTCTTAAAGTTTTCAGTACAATCTTAAATTGCTATGTGTGTCAAAAATATCACCAATTATTATTTTTAATTTGGCATAAATTGGTGGTAAAATGCTTGCATGAAAAGAGTCAAAATACCCCAAGTTTAATACCTTAGGTTGTCTTATTTTAAAAAATATATACATGTGAAGGGTTATTTGTTAATTTCGTTAATTTAGTGGGTGGGAGGGGGGGTGGGGGATGGTTTGGAAATAGCAAAGTGCTACTTGTACTTATTGCTCTATAACTTGCAAAAAATAAGCTAAGAATATGTTAACATTGGGTATTTTTTGACAGCTGTAGATGCGCAACAGATTTTGGGGAGTCAAAGTTAGATAAAGTTTCTTTTTTAAAAGTTTTCATCATATTTTATCATTGATTTGAAGTAAATTATATGATATGATGAAAATAACGGTATCTTTAAAAAGACCATTTAATGGTGACAAAAACAGTATTTAATATGTGTAACTTACTTAAAGTTTGTATCTTCTGCTCTGTAAATCGAACTTTAATTACATGAATTAATAAAGTATAAACATTAGATGACTCTATACAGGAAGTGTTTAAGAAGGCTGTGTAAGTTGCATGCAGGGTGATGTACCTAGGGCTGTATAAACTAAGTGATGTAAATCCTAAATTGCAGAGACTTGAGCACGGAGTCTACAAGGGCACAATCTATACACCAAAACCGCTTCATTGAGCTAAAGTTGTTTTGGTGAATATAGTGTTCCCATAACATTCACAGTATTATATTATTTGGTTTCTCACCCCTTTTGTTTCTGAGCTCACTGGAGTACAGCAAGACGTTGCACAGCATTGTTCAAGCAGAATCAAGCTGCAGGACATTGCAAAGCTTTTCCATTTGGTTAGAGATACAAATGAGACAATTGCCTATTTTAGGATTTTGATCTATATAAACAATCGGAAGCAGAAACTTAAAGGGACACTGAAGTCATTAAAACAACTTTAGCTTAATTAAGCAGTATCAACGTATAAATCGCTGCTCCATTCTCTGCCATTTAGCAGTTAAATTACTTTTGTTTCTGTCTATGCAGCACTAGCCACACCCTGGCAATGACTGACACAACCTGCATAAAAAAGTGATTTCTTTTCGATCAAATGTTGACTTTCTTTAGAAGTTTTTATCTCTAGCTCTGTCAATTGAACTTTGGTCACATCGAAGGCTGTCGACAGAGCAGGAGATAAATTCTAAATTAAACAGACTGTGCAATACAGTAAGTATAAACATGAGATCTCACTTTACAGGAAGTGTTTAGGCAGCTCACACCTCATGCAGGGCGGTGGGACTAGGCCTGTATAAACAAAGTAATTTAACTCTTAAATGGCAGATAATTGAGCAGTGAGACTGCAAGGACATGATCTATACACCAAAACTGTTTCATTAAGCTTAAGTGGTTTTGGTGACTAGAGTGTCCATTTAAGAAGCTATTGCCTATTTAACAGTTTGATACCTTATGAGTGTGATTATTTAATACATCTTTATTCTTAATATTACAATATATGTTTACTTTTGTTGTATATTTTCATGTGGTAGAGCCTGCAGGAAAGAATAAAATTAGTAATATTACTACATTTGTTAATTTCATGGCACAATTATTTATTTGTTTTTCAGTTTATAAACTATATTTGGTAGGATTATGCTGCATGCACATAAGAGTGCTGCAGATATAAGTGTGGTTTATACTTACTGCATTCTCATTAACTGGCTGTGAAGTGACAGTACCACTTTAAGTAGGACTGCAGGCCTGAATGGGCCAGTTACCTTAAATACACTGTAGAGTTGCCGCGCATAGTAGTGTCCCTGTACACTTTCTTAATCCTTTATCAGTGTGAATGTTTTCTTGCCTCCATATCATTTTTAAATAAGAAATAAATCTCCTAGTTTTTTCCGATAACATACACAAACTTCAAGGGCATTAAATGTTTTTACTTTGAATGCCTGTGCTTTTCTACCCCTCCCTCCTGCCCTCCCTTGTATCAGTAGTGTTCTAAAGAAAGAGCATGTTGAGCTCTCCTATTCCAATATTTAGAAGCATGTACCGTAATATATTGTATGAGCTATAGGTTCATCTACTGGAAACCTAATTGCTTGTTGCACTTAAAAATCTCTTGTACTACAACACGAGCGCAGTCCTTGGGAAGGGTTATGCTTTTGTTATGTACAATAGGCTGTTGGCTTAATTTCACGGGGAGGTATTGATTATCTCAAGTTGAATGTCGTACATTGTGCTATCATCTTACCATTCCAAAATACACCTCTGACATCCATATATGTGTGTGTGTGTTTACAGTTAGGAGGGAAATTAAGGACAGAATCAGACTAGCGTTTCTGGGAAGGAGGAACAAAGCCTGTCATTCAGTATAGTTCAACATATTACTGGAATGTATTAAACCAACACAGTGCTTGCAGCATTGTTGTTTCAGATTTGTAGATTAGGTGCTCATGTTCTCAACAAAGACTTTTAGGAAAGCTCAATTTCTACCATTAAAGGACCACTATAATCACCCAGACCACTTCATCTCAGTGGTCTGAGTGCAGTAGGCCTGGTAATTTTTTTCCCACAATGTAAAACATTGCCGTTTTGGAGATAAGGCAATGTTTACATTGCGGGAAAATTTACTTCTAGTGGGCAGACAGCCACTAGAGGGTGCATCCACATTGAGAATTGAGTCTTACTAAGTGCACAGTGCCTCTCTATGAGAAATATTTAATTTGACAAAATGGTCATCAATCCAGATGACCTCAGCAGAGGCGAACCAGATTGCTCAAAAAAGGCTGTCTCAGCGCTGGATTGCAGGTAAGTAAAGGGTTGATTTAATTAGTGTATTTATTTTAAAAAGGGGTGCAGAGGAGGCCTGAAATCCAGTGGTGTACACACAATCCATGGGGTCCGGTGCGAACCTGATCCATGGGCTTAGGAAATGTAGTAGGAGGGTTAGGGACTAAAGTAGGTTGATGGCTGCAAGAGGGGACAGGGTCTGTAGTGTGAGTGGTATGGGCAGCAATGGGGGGGAGGGGCTGTAGTGGGGGGGGTAAGGACTGTAGTAAAGAATAGGTGTTGGAGTTATGGGGTGTAAAAGTGGATTAGGGGCTGCACATGGGGGAATAGAGGCTGTAGTGGAAGGGATGTGAAGTAGGGGAGTTAGGGGCTGTAGAGGGGGTTATAGGAGCTGTGGTAAGGGGCACAGGGGCAATATGGTTGGAAACAGGGGCTAAAGGTGGGACACAGGGGCAGTATAGGGGGACACAGGGGCAGTATGGTGGGGGACACAGGCTGTAGAGGAGGACACTGAGGCAATATAGTGGTGTCACAGGAACAGTATGGTTGGGGTAAATGGGCAGTAGAGGGGGGGACAGGGGCTCAGGGGGGCAGGGGTTGTATAGTGGGACACAGGGGCAATATGGTGTTGGCACAGGGGCAGTAGAGGGGAGCAAATACTGTAGAGGGGGCGGACAGGGGCTGTAGAGGGGTGTCAGGGGCTGTAGAAGGGAGACAGGCAGGGATGGTGGGGTCAGGAGCTGTATAGAGAAATAGAGGGGACACAATGGCTGAAAAGGGGGGCACAAAAGCAATAGAGGAGGGACAGGGGCTTTAGAGGGGGGACAGGAGCAGTATAGTGGGAACGGGGGCTGTAGTGGGAAATATAGGAGCTGTAGAGGGGGAACAGGGGCTGTAGAGGGAAGTAGGGGGAGTATGTTGGGGTCAAGGGCTGTAGAGGGGTAACAGGGGCAGGGGCTGTAGAGGGGGCACATGGACAGTAGAGGGGGGCAGGAGCAGTATGGTGAGGGCAGGGGCAGTAGAGGGAAATAGAGGTTATGTAGAGAGAGGAACAGGGGCATTAGAGGGGGGCATTATAGGGGAAATGGGCTATAGAGGTGCTGTAGAGGGTATTAGAGAGGGCACAGGGTCAGTAGAGGGGTTAGGGGCTGTAGAGGGGGCACAGGGGCAGTATGGTGAGGGTAGGGGCTGTAGAGGGAAATAGAGGGGCTGTAAAAGGGACAGGGGCAGTATGGTGGGGACAGGTGCTGTAGAGGGGGGACAGGTGCTGTAGAGGGGGCACAGAGGCAGTATGGTGGGGGCAGGGGCTGTAGAGGGGACAGAATGGTGGGGCAGGGGCAGTTGAGGGAAATAGAGGGACTGTAGAGGGGGCAGTATGGTGGGGCAGGGGCTGTAGAAGGAAATAGAGGGGCTGTAGAGGGGGCACAGGGGCATGGGCTGTATGGGGGCAGGGGTGGTGTGGTGGGGCAGAGGCTGTAGAGTGAAATAGAGGGGTTGTAGAAGGGCTGGGGCAGCATTGTGGGGGGCAGGGGCTGTAGTGGGGCACAGGGGCTGCTAAAAAACACAAATATGGTTTGATTTAAAAAAAAAAACATACTTAAAGGGGGGGGAAGAACACTATGGGACAGGGGAGGGGGGAAAGAACACTATGGGACAGGGGAGAGGGTGAAAGAACACTATGGGACAGGGGAGGGGGGGGAAACACTATGGGACAGGGGAGGGGGGGGGAGAACACTATGGGACAGGGGAGGGGGGGGGAGAACATTAACCCCTTAAGGACACATGACATGTGGGACATGTCATGATTCCCTTTTATTCCAGAAGTTTTGTGCTTAAGGGGTTAAGCGGGGACCATTAAAAGAGAAGGGAAGTTTTTCATATTAGATTGATTAAATTCATTAAAAAGTCTAATATGAAAATGATAGGAAAAAACTTTTTTTAAATCATTTGTGGGGGAAAAGTCATTTTCGGTTTCGGCCAAGGGCATCCTGAATTTTCGGTTTCGACCCAGAATTTTCATTTCGGTGCATCCCTAAAAAAAGGGTGTTTATGAGAGACACCCAAGGGGGTAAAGAAAGATAAAGTCACACAAGCAGATGAGGCAGGTGCAGAGAGACACAAAGTCAGATGGAGTGGGCATAAAAAAGAATTTTCATTCTTGGGATTCATGGCCAATTCCTCCAAGTGTGTTATAATAATTTAAAAGATATGCCTCAGAGCAAATCTATTCATGCAAGACACATGGTAATCTTGACATTGATGTTACATGTTTTTCTGTATGTGTATCATTTTCAATTTTTATTTTACATTTTGCTCACAAATTTTTTGTCCACTGCTGTAAGCTAAGCTAAGATGAGATGCTGTGCAATGTGCATCTCAGCCTTTCAATGTACAGTAGTATAGGATAAAGAAACAGCAATTTTGGAGGTTAATAAGATGCTGTGCATGGAGGTAAAATAGCCTGAGACAGCATCTCAGCACTCTGCATTGTACCCACAGAGTAGCAAGGCTGAGTGTTATTGAGCTGTGCAGTTATATAATGAGTTTCTGCACAGTTTCAAAAGTTTATTTACTTTTTTTCTTATTTATTTACTGTATGTATGCCAATGTAGTATGTTTATTGAAGGAGTATTCTAAGAACCATAACCACTTTGCCACTTTATTACAATGAAGCGGTTTTGGTGCATTGACCCTGTTCTTTTCTTTGCAAATGTAACAATGTTTACATTTTTCAGAGAAGATACCTCCAGTGGCTGTCAAACTGTCAGGCACTAGAAGCACTTCCTTTGAAAAGTAAAGGTATTATAGTTCAGGGAATACCGGTAGTTATCCACTCCATGCACTACCTCTAACTGCATTGACGTAATGATTCCAAAATAGAAGATGCATTTCATATAATGACTGAATAGCAGCCAAGGACCTGGTAGGGTAAAAAAAAAAAAAAAATTAGTTAGAAATTACATTTTATATTTTTTTATATAATATTATATATTTTATTATTTCATGATTATTGAACTGTAAAATAATCTCCAACTCAAACATACAAATCAAATATTGATGGAAGTGGAGGTCATGCCAGGAGAGCCCCTTTTAATTTCTGTTTTCTCTGAAGAGTTGTAGCAATAATTACATGTCTGGGGTAGCCTGGTCACCGTAAGTATGTTTGTATGGGGAGTTGAGTGGGAGACTGTTGTAAAATGTTCTGACTTGGTAACTCACTGATAACATCAGCAAGGTCAAACAGAAATCTAAAATATAGCGACATGGCAGTGTTTCTGTTTCGAAAGCAGACCACACACATACACAAACCTCTCACAAACCAATAACAAGGAAACATTTTCCGATCTAATGTTTGAGAAAAGATAAGACAGAGAAAAAAATATTTGCTCCAGATATAATTTACTTTTCTTTTTTCGCTAGTTTTTAATGAAAATGTTACAGCCATGAAATGATGTTATGTGTTTGCCTTGGCAGTAGTGCTGCTTTCAATTTAATATGCATGTATGTGCATTTCCTCTTTACATATAAAATACAAATGTCTGCATGAACTGAACACTTTTAGTTGTATTAGTCAAACAAGAGACACATATGTAATCAACTGGTATGTACCATTAAAATAAATCAAATCTCTAAATATAATCCTTCTTTTTATGCTTTCCCTTTATATCCCAGCATTTTTGGAAGATGTGCCTGCTATTAACTTATTTTGATGGCTTAAATAGTAAGAATAAGATAAACAAAATCTATTTAAAGGTAAATCTGCAAAATATCCATTAAGAAAGAGGCATCTGGGGGCGGGGCCAGGCCGTCAAGCAGGATGGTCGCATGTCAGACCGGCTCCTGAAACTTAAAACGACTTAAGCATGAAAAACAGACTTTAGGCATCAAAAGCCGACCAGCTGCGGTGGACCTTACCGGGTGGAGAGTACCGGACCCAGGGTGAGGCTGGCCTGTCTGGTTTCAGTCCCCTGGAGGAAGAATCCTCACTGGCGCAAACGAGGCCTATTCCGGCGGTGAGTGGGGCAGACGGCCGCTGCCCCACTATCCTGCCCATCGGTGCTCAGCCAAGGCCAGACCCAGCGGGAAATGGCCCCGTTCCCCCCCCCCTCTGGACCGGGTGGGTTATCCCGGTCCCCAACGGAGGAAAATACCGCCTTCCACTGGCTCACCACCTTGCCTACAGCGCACCACGAGCCTAGGAATCAAAATGGCGGCAATGAGACTGATGCCGCGCAACACCGCTCTGCTTGCCCGCAGGCAGAAACAACAGCTTGCTGAGCATGATCCCTGCCTGTGAATCACGAGCTTGGCTGCCGCGACTGCCTCCCTGGGCCTTAAGCCACGAGGAATCAGCAACAGCATGGTACCCAGAACACACAGCACTGAGGGGCTTCTAATCGCCGGCGAGGGCATGACCACACCACACAGCGAATCGGTTTGCGGGGATACCCCAGAGATATCAGGCGGTCAGACCAGCTGACCCATCTTGCAGGGCACCGGTGGACTATGTCAGAAACCTTGGCTTACCTGGAGGACTGTATGTTTCATATTATGTTGCCACCTATTTTTGTTTTAACCCTTATCTGCCATGATAGGCATATGCATCCTGGGACACTCATTATTTTGCTGCCGTCTAACACAATCTCTACAATTCATATGCGTTTAGCTAATGATGTGCTAATGTCCAAACTCACTCAGCAGATTGTATTTCTAGCGGTGCCCGGCATGAACAAAGTTATTGTTACATAAATAGTCAATCTAAGGAGCCCACCCATCTTCTCTGTTTCCATTTCCTCCTCTAAAACCTGTGTACTACTCAAACTGTCTAACAGAACACACTACACTCTGCACCTTTTCCACCAGTTTAGACTTTAGCTTGCATCTTATAATACAAAACGTGCTGTCTAACTGAATGCCATGACTAAGATTCACTTAATACCCTCCAGCTACTGTCACCACAAGTCTGTGTAATTCATTTTGGACAGCCAGCATGTACCCAACCTGTTTTCTCATTTATTGTATAAAAAAAATGTGCGCACTTGCTAAATGCTTAACAACTGTTTGAACTCATGTATGTTTATATTACTTAAGAATGCTGTTGTGGCATTACAGTCAAGCGTCTGTTATACATGCACATCAAAAATAAAGAATTTAAAAAAAGAAAAAAAAAGAAAGAGGCATCTACACTCCAATATTTGGCCAGATTCTAAGTTTAAGGACGGGACTTAAGCACAAGACCAACTGGACACCATTTCTCGCTGCACAGCTCAATCATTAATTATATATAAACACAAATAGTGCATAAACAATATTGATATTTGCGCACCACAGGTTACCTTACAGTATTTTCAGATCCTGATCCAGAAGCTGCAATTAAAAAACAAGGCTAGTGATAATTAATAAGCACCAGTAGACCATGGAAAAATAAACCCCACAAAACATCTCTCCCCTTGACGCCAATCAATCGGTAACTTCAATGGAGGCGCTCCTTAGGGTAGTTCTAGCTTTATAATCCAGATTATATATAAAGTGCAACTCACAGTGCACTATAATGTGCAGAAAGTATAAATAACTTTGAGTAGAAAATCCGTGCATAAGTGAAAAAATTGTAAAAAAAAAAAAATTAACTCTGGAGTCTTTTGGTATTCTGCCAGGGATAAGTTGAAACATAATGCAAATAAATACAAAAGGAAAAATATAGTGTAATACTGCAACACTTCTATATGATCTGTACATGAAAATAAACTCACAAGGAGAAAACAGTGAAAGTCTGCTCTATGAAGGCTTGGTCCTATAACTCAGGACTAGAGTATGGTAGATGATCTGGACGGCAGTTGGATAAGTAGAAATTCTTTCTTTCTTTAACATAAAAGTAAAAATCACAAGGTGATATAGCTCTTTCGTCCCAATGTAGTTCTCACCCTTCCAATATACTGCTATCCAAATTTGCAATTAATTGTAGCATATGGCGTATACTGTCTAAAGAATAGTCCTTCCGGGAACTTGAGCGTCGACGTGGCACGTAATAGAACATGATGACGCGTTTCGCCTGGGCAGCTTCCTCAGATCACATTGTGGTCCTGCCGTTCTGTTCAATTTAAGTCCGCTTTAGTGGGCGGAGTAGTAAAGAAAAAATGTCAATAGTGTAATATTCTATAAAATTAATTTGCTACAGTGCGCTCGTATATTAAAATTCACTTATTAAATAAAGTGCAGGCAGGCAGATTAAAACTAAATTAAGTGTACCACTTGTCCTTCCAGGATATATGAAAGTTCTCTCTGATAAATTCTCTTGATGTCACTCCACTTCCTTCCAACTTGTTTTGTCAATCTTTTGACTTCCTTAGGGGATGATTAAAAACCATTTTAGTGACAAGTTCACCTTCAAGAAGTTACATTAAAAGATATATTTACCTAAATATTTTTAGGTCCACCTTCATTATGCTTTCTATTGGAGCCCATGTTGTAAATGTTTATGACCATGCCAAAGGAACAGCATAAATTCAAGATTAATCTCTCCATTGGTGAATAGAGATGTCCCGAACAGTTCGCCGGGAGCTATTCGCCAGCGAACATAGCTTGTTCGCGGTCGCCGCGGCGGGCGAACATATGTTCAGTCCGCCCCCTATTCGTCATCATTGAGTAATCTTTGACCCTGTACCTCACAGTCAGCAGACACATTCCAGCCAATCAGTAGCAGACCCTCCCTCCCAGACCCTCCCACCTCCATGACGAATAGGGGGCTGACCGAACATCGCATATGTTCGCCCGCCGCGGCGACCACGAACAAGCTGTGTTCGCCGGCGAACAGTTCCCGGCAAACTGTTTGGGACATCTCTACTGATGAACGATTTGACTAGCATGATGTGTAGATTGAATGTTGTTATACGTTGATGCCAATTCATGTTGACATGCTTAGTATGACAGGTGCCCTTTTAAGAATGCAACAAAAAAAACTTTGAATGTTTACATCAACACCATTTCATTAATGGGTGTACTGTAGTGAAGTTTTGGAATATAACATTTTAGTGGAATGCCCTTTAGGGTTAGTATGTCAAGAATTAAGTTGTTGGTCTTGGGTACACAAGTCTGGGGATTCCATCCTGTCCTAGGCCACCAGCACTGTGTGATCTCAGGGAAATCACTTGACTAGGTATTTATTATTATGCCTGACAAAACAGTCTGATAAATGATTTCCTCTTTTTTTCTGAGCAAATGTTGTAAGCACATAAAGTACTTCTCTGTTTACCATGCTGTCATGGAAAATATTGGCATAGTACATGGATTCCTAATTCTCAGTAACAGTTTTAAATAAACTGTTTGTGTACATCTGCAGGCACATTGGGAGTTACAGTGTCCTGTGACCTATATAGCTGTATTACATGTTTAATTCTCAGATGGATAGTTAGGTTACAGGGTCCG
This sequence comes from Pelobates fuscus, assembly GCF_036172605.1. NCBI lineage: Eukaryota > Metazoa > Chordata > Amphibia > Anura > Pelobatidae > Pelobates > Pelobates fuscus. The sequence goes on from NC_086322.1 coordinate 148,780,791, forward strand.
GAAAATGGAAATGAAAGATTAGTCTGTTATATAATATTCATGAGTGGCAGTGAACTTATTTAACTTTTTGATTCTTTAGAGGACTGCGTGCAAGTTCTTACAAATGGAATATAGATATCTAGATTGTAGGTCATTTTAAATCTCAGCAGACCAAACATTATGCGGTTTATATGCTAAACAGTGAATTATGTTGACCAACCAAGTTGTAATATTTAGGGGAAAGAAATTGTGACCTGAATTGTGCAAAAAAAGTTGTCATTTGCCGTAGTTAACTCTGTTTTTTGTTTTATTTTATCTTGATGGAATCCAAGTGTTTAAAATTCAAATTTTCCAATATGAAGTATATAATGTCAGGTTATCATTAATGAGAATAATAAATACTGGGCATTTTTTAGGCTATTCCAGCTAGTATGTGGTTAATTTCCAGGATTTTGTATGTAAGCCATACAATACCATCAGTGAGCATTGTACTTGTCCCTCATGGAAAGGGTTAAAGACCTGATGCTGTGAGCTGTCTTTGGAGGCTGATACATTGCTTTCACCTGGCACTCTGAAAGGGTTAACACCTGTATTAATTAGGACTGTCCCTTGCCCTTTTTGTTTTTGTGTCTCTCACTCATCATTATGTGTACAGAATCATCATGCTCACTCTCCCTGTCAGCATCAGTGGCGGCAGCCAGTCTGACCTGGAAAGGAGCCGACACTCTGGAGGTCTCCTCTTAAACCCGGAAGTGTCAGTAATCCACTGTTTTCCTACAAGCTGGCTCTGTTTATGATGGATATCAAGTGGCTGCTTCACCTGACTCTACTGTCACCAAGAAGCCTCAGGCTCAAACAGTGCGGTGCCTATAGTTGAGTGCAGTCTGGCCATTAAAGCCTGTGTTTCTGTTGCCTTGTTAATTTGTCTGCATTCTCATCAATCTAGACGTTTCATTCTTTCCTTTTCACTTCTTTATAGAATGTATAGAAAGGTTAATGCACTGAAGCAAGCATTAACTTAATTACATTCTTTTACATAGCAGTGTCCATAAAACTGCAATTATGTCAATTTAAGCACCTTTTAGAAATACGTTACATTACGATCTTTGCCATATTCACACATTTTAAGCCCATTTAGGCATTGGCTTCTTCACCTGTAAATATTTTCTTTCTATAAGTGTTAAGGGCTGTGGAATAATTTGACGCTATATAAATGTTAATAAAGAAAAATAAATATTTAAATTAGCTGCTACTTTAGAATGATGGATGGATGTATAGATAGATAGATAGACGTATTGCAACTCTTCATAATTTATTGGGATTGCCATAAAGCTCTCTATGAACAAATTCCTGTAACCACTCATATTAATGGAAAAGGGTCACCTTCTTGTGACAGGTTTATAAAAGCCACATAAATATGATATATGTGAAATATAATAGAATGGCAGAACATGTTTGACCATCATACACTTAAAGCCATAAAGGTATATTGCAATTAATATATATATTTACATAAGAGGTAAAAGTGCATTTTATTAAAACACATATAGAAGACTGAAAATCAGACATGGAATGCAGAACTCTTTGTTATACTGATCGGCCCAGCGTGCGTGTGCGTGTGCGTGCGCGTGTTTTATGCTTTTTTTTTTTTGTTCTTTTTTAAACACCTAATCTAGGCAAAAATAATGGGAGTTTAGTTACATTATATGATCATACATTGCATAAGTCTGCCACAACGTCAATGTACCCCATCTTTGGCAGGTCCTACTCTACCAGCCTAATGTCTGCTCTTATGAGATTAACCCACTTACTTGGGAGGGGGGTGAGGGGGGGGATTCCATCTGGGGCTCTCTGCAGTACAAGGCTAAATAGGGCCCTGGGGTGAGGCACCTGTGACAGAGAGGGGTGCAAAATCTAGGAGTTGGCTAGACATATAAACAAATTAACAAATTCTATCATTATGATTCATGGGTGCATTTAAGAGCTAAGTAGTTAAAGGCACCAAATGGATATTTAGGCATTGTGTTTCTCAGATCATTTATATACCTACATGTCATGAGAGTTTCTCTCACACCACAGAAATATTTAACACACACACACACACACACACTCTCTCTCTCTCTCTCTCTCTCTCTCTCTCTCTCTCCTGTTTATTTGTTCCTCTGGTTCATTATGGTTGCATTTGGTTGAGAGGAGAGCACATGTGGAAAGATAAATAGGGGGGCTATCCTTAACTTGTGATCTCTTAGACCACACATTTAGAACTAACAAGACTGTGATTGTTGAAACAAGTTTTATATCCAAAACATGTGACAACAACTCATAGTTTTATAATTCACCAAAGATAATGTATGGCATGTTTCTACATAGCTTTATCTAGTTATGCATCTAAAGGAGGAATGTCACTTCTCTGGAAGTTACCCCATTAAATAAACATTACCAGGGTACTCATTAACGTGAGAGTTATCAATAATTCAAAGTAAATTTTAAGGTTAAGGCCAGAATAGCTGAACTGGAAGAATTTGGAGTGTCCGTTTCAATTATGGCTGTTTTGGTACAATATTTGAAATTAACTTTGAATTCCTGAAAATTCTCACTATAGCAAATAACCCTTTAAAAGTCACCTAAAACTTGTGTTAATAGTTTTGTTCTCGTTTGTGTGATGAACTGTTGTCTTTTAAATGTATATTAAAGATTTAACAGTTGACATTTCAATTGAGATGTGTCCAAGCACAGCCAGAGCACACATTGCATTAGGCGACGCAGAAACATTGTTTCATTTCTCCTCTTTCTCTTTGCTGACATGCGGGTGCAAAGGACGCCTCTTATAACACTAACACGGACTGACAAGGAGATAAGGTGGAAGCACCCGTTGCATTCACACCTTCCTAATACATAGACTTAATAAAATCCTGGGAAATGGCACATCCCCCTGTAAGGGAATTCAAAATTCGGTATAGGGAACTATCCTGATTTTCCCTCTTCTACATTATTGCGCACATTTATACGTTATGGAGTTTTCCCTGCTTGTTTATACTGGGTCAGCTTCAAACGTTTTTACTCACTTCTTAATTAATTGTTATTCACTCTTTGCCCGAAGCATTAGAAATGTAGTCATCTAACTGAAAGGGCCAGTCTAAGCACTATAATCACATTTCATCCTCCAAAGAGTGTGGTACTTGGATCACTCTGAGCCAACTCTCATGTCTTAGAGTGGCTTATAGAAGTAAAAATTAGTAAATAATCACAGTCACTATAAGACAGCCCACTAGATCAGGCAAATGGTAATATTGGTTCCAAATTGCCTTATACCAGTTTTGACCATATTGTGCGTGCATTCTGCACTCTCTTTTCCCTCAATAGAGACAAGTCGCGGACGGTGCATGCTCAGGCCACACCTCACCTCAACCAATATCAAAAATACAGCTCTGTTCACTAAACAGTGAATCAGGTTCTGCTTAAACTGCTGTCAGTTTATAATGCAATTATAGCATCTTATTTCATCTTTGTTACTGCAGGCAGGGGGGTAAATGAATTATCCCATAAACTGGGCCAAGATTTATAGGATAACATCAGTCCCCATATTCCTGCTTGGAACACCTCTAACTGGCGTGAAAGGAATCTACGTGCACCTACAATCAAAGACAATACACTGTGAATTCTGTGGATCTTTCAAGGTTTATTTCATGTTTCTTTTTTGTTTTATTAGTTTAATTTTAATTTCTTGCATTATTTCTGAATACATTAGCAATATAATACATTGTAAAAAAATAATTTATTTGGACCTTAATAAACCATAATACATTTAAGCCTCTAATATACACCTACCAGATTAATCTAACACTTCCAGTATTGATTCTGTGCTGGATACATTTATTGATTGAATATGGGAAACAATGGAGAGTGTTAACATGTGTGCCTCTTGTACTACTGCAGAATAATAATAATAATATTAAAAAATAGATTTGTATTACTGAAAGAATTTAATCTTGATTGATTGGAGTTGCTTCTTCTGTGAATAATTGTGCAATGTCAGTGTAAGACTTCTCATATAGTCAGGCTACACAGAATACAAAAACAACACATTTAACAACAGGCACACCCTAGAGGCAAATTTCCCAAATATTATGGAATTTGGAAAAGACAGCATCTTCTCATATTCTATACAATGTTTGGTTTGGTTCGGTAAAGCACTGCATTGACCTTCGTGTTTACACATTCTAGGACTATATAAAAGAAAAATTGAAATTGAAAAAAGTATAATACTTTGTTGTTTTTTTTTAATATTATTATAATACAGATAAATGCATTTTCTACTATTAAAATATCCTAGGGGTTGTAGTACTGTAACTGCTGGGAATACATCCTTATCCCTTCTCCCCTCCAGTCTTCTGGACAGTAGAATTTCAACAATTTGCCCTCCGTGGAGTACCTCTAAATTCCTACTTTTGTGTTCAGCAAACCTCATTCTGACTGGGTGATAGTCTATATTCATGTTCAGTTGGTGTTATGTGATGGTGATTGTTCCTTTTTAAGATATTTTGGATGTTTGCAGATATCATGGGAATGGTTCACTCACTTATATTCTTGAGAAATTGGTCATTATTAGTGCTTATCATTGTATATGCTGCCTTTAATGTAACTTAATTGTCATTTTCTTATCTCCCTTTCACTGAACCTCCTGGCATGTGTCCTCTTCGTCAACAAGGCATCTTTCACTATTCAGTCAACATCCATAAGCTATTCATTGGTCTTTAGCCAATTTCTTCCCAGCATTCTCCTTGTAAAAAGGTTTTGAAAATAATGTTGCTTAAGGCCTTTTTTTTTTCTCAGAGTGAAATGGGATTATCGTAAATACTGGTACTGAAAAGGGAATGATTCCTCCAGCCCACTTTATTTCACAGCTCAGACTGAATAAAATGGTGCTCTCTAATTGTCTTCCTCTCTAGTGAATAGCCAGCTTGACAGGAAAGTCTACTTTATAAAGGTGTCTTAAGCCAGCAAGCCCCCTGGAACCAAAGAACTCTAAAGTATCAAGCATGTTAATTAACAGGTTATGGAAGAGGCTTATTGTAAGGCAGGGAAGTGTGAACTATTTTCTTTAGTGAAGAAAACAGCTAGTGTGTGAATTCTGCCCTGCAGCCCTATGTGGTCACATTTAACAACAGGTACACGTCACAGAGAACTTCCCAGACTTCCGCCATTTGCATGAGCTAACAACATACATGTTGTGACCAATAAAACTTGTGGCTGGTTTGGGTGAAGCCCTGCAGTGACCTTCGTGTCGTGCCTTCTAAAACTAGAAAACATACAAACAAAACATAAAAAATATAATTAAAAATAGATGTATTTTTTTTATAATGCAGAAATATGCATTTTTTTTGTCCGCTCTGAATGTTTAGTACTGTAGATTCAAGCATTACCATATCCAGCAGTTGAGTCTCACACGTACTACAATGATCTACGACTCTGGCTCCTCGAATAGCATTCGTGCCCTATTAAACAGCATGGTTGCTACTGTGTTCTTTCAGGATCCTGGTCGTGCTAAAGTTCCTGAAAGTAAAATGATAAAGAACATACCAGAGTATTTGTGCAGCTGCCTATATTTTCAGGCAGTGAAGGCTTGCGGAGCATATAGATTTTTTTCCTCGCTTTGTTTTGTGAGTCCGTAACAGCAGGAGCTTTTCCTGCCACAGGACTCAAACAAGCAATCTTTTGTTTGCATTGCACGTAAACAAGAAAACTTGCCTGACAGCAAATTAATACATTAGAACTTTTTTTTTTTCTTCTTCGGAAATGGAAGTTTTGTCACGGTTTCTCAAGAACTTGTTAAAACTAACCGAGATGGTGCTACATCCTATAATTTATCTTCAACAAAAAACAAACACATCAAAAGTAATGGTAAAATGTCCTTTTATTTTATATGTATACGCACGCACACACACATACACACACGATGGATTGTGCTCTAATACCAGCTGCACAGGGAGTACAATCTCCCAATACTCAGTCCGGTGACATGGCTGGGTGTGAACCCATAATATATGGAATGACAGGGGGTAAGTATTGCAGAAATGTTGCTTCAGGCAGAATTGAAAGTGGAAGGATTGTTATTGTCCTAGGCTACTGATGGGTAAACTCTGACATTACAGCTGTTGTGTACTTGTTTTCCCTTGATGCCCTTTGGACAGAGCATTATAAGACACTTATAATAGCTTTGGTATAGGACATGGGCTGCTATGGTTTCTTGGGCTTAAATCACCTCCATATGCTGATGTGCAAATATGGAAGGAAGGAATTCATGAATCAACATGTTGAGTATCCAGGAAAAGAGAGCATCTAGCAACCCTAGTTAGGACAAAATTGGGCCAAATGCTATTGTGAATATGGCTCTATTGTTTAGAACAGGCTTATTGCATCATGCATAATGGGAAGAGTCTCTGATGCTGTATTAGAGATCCAAGACATACCAATAGATTCACTATAGTAATTACAGTAATGCGAGTTTAAAATGCACTACATATATTTCCTTTTTTATTTGTGCCTATAAAATGGCGTATATTTCTAATACCTGGCTCCGGATGTGGTTTTCAATATGTTATGAATTCACCTTATTGCTCCTGGAATGTCTCACCCTATAAAACAAAATTGTCATTGGCTATTTGAAATCAAGGGAGGAATGAAGACACCATGTCATCTGTACAATATTGTAAATACTTGTGGGTAATTGTACAGCTTTCCTTTTGGAATCAATCAAGAGACAGCCTGAAATAGTAACAATAAAAAGAATATTGTAAGCCTTTTGAGTTCAAACACATACATCCTACTGGAGGTGATTTTATCATACTTGTCTATCCTATAATTCCTGCCCAGCTGGTAGAAGTCATTAGTAATTTTTGTCTGCAGCCCTCACTGCTGTTTTCTTGAGGAAAGCTTTTGGAGCAATAGTGTTCGCTCCCCCCCTCCCTCCGGGTGAAGAGAGATGGACAGATCAGAACTTCAGCCCCTGTATGACATCTTTCAACACTGCAGATTGAACCGACCTTTCAAAGGAAGTGCATAGGAACCCTGTTACATAAGCTTCTCTTGGTGCACGCTTCAAAGGAAGCAAAGCATTCTAACAGTAAACATTTACATGCTACAGAAATACACGGATGTATTGCAGAGACGGGAATATGCAAACTTACCAACCTGGCAAATGTTTAAAAGCAGGTCCTTCTTCGTAGGGTATTACACAGCAGAGCTTTCACTTTTTGTTTTATTTACTTTTTCTTGAGACCTTAAAACATAACTTTTTAAGCTATATTTTCCTACATTCTGATTTCTTTGATTGTATTTTTTAATAAGGTTCCACAGATTTGAAATTCGCTTTTGAAGTCTCTGAGTGTGGGAGCGATGATTTGCACATTCATCTTATAGGGGTAAAAGGTTACAATATAATAGGCAGCATTGAGATCTGTTCTCATAACTACGAGGTGTCCCTCTTTTGACTCTAAATCCATCTGTGCCCATTCTTTCTTGTCAAAATATTCCTCTTTTTCGGTGCATAAGAGTGTATAAAACAACTTCACAGTAATATCACTTTAAACTACAATGCATTTTTGTAGAAATTAATTTGAGACCATAATGTACTAGTGTCATAGTTCAATGTTACATTTTAGGTAGAATAAAAGGTTATCAGTAGATCATGAAGTCAACTAAAAAGTATCTGAACAACCTTACAAACAACTTTAGATTGTATGGTTGTTTGGCTGGTGTCTTCTTCACCTACTATTCTCGTATGCCATACATGTTTTGTTAGAATTTAATGTTTGTCTTGTTTCCTATTGTACAGCGTTTTATAGAATATAACAAATAAATGGGTCAGCGCTACATAACCAAAAAGAGTAAAAACAAGGCAGCAACCCTAAAAAGGGCAACCCTTTCAAAATCTAAAAGAATGTTGCACAAGAAAAAGGACTGCACCACATTAAAATTACTGTAATCAGACAAACTATGAAAAGTCTTGTCCCAACAATGAAAGTTCACACATACGAAGATGCCTCTTGTTAAGAGGTAAGTGCAGCTGTAGGTGTAAAATAAACATGGATTATTTGTACTTGGGGGATGTGGTAGTTCAAATCTCTTAGGTCTTTTTCAAGCTTTACGGTCGAAACGTTGCGTTACATTTTGTTACAATAAAACTGCCTGCGGCTTGAAATCGGAGTGCCTGTGAGTCTCTCTTCTCTACCTAAAAAAAAAAGACAAGGCAAACTGCAATATATCAAAACTCGGTATCAGGGTATATTCAAGGTAGCGATGTCATACTCACATGTAAAAGAGCTATGGCCAGCTCCAGCGTGTACAGCATACAGTGGTACAATCCCCACTTAAAGAATATGATGAGGGGCGTCTGCATCGGTAGAGTTATCGAGGTCCTCAAAAGAGAGTAAAAAAGCAACAAATAGTGCTCTCAAGAGTAGATCCCCACATGGAATTTCTTGAGTAGAGATGATAAAAATGCCAGAAGGTATAAAATATAAAATAAGATATTAAATATAAAGGTAATGGCACAATATGCTGTTGTGGTAACCAAAAATCCTTTATTAAATAAAATAGAAAATTACATCCATAACGCATTTCACCAATATAGTATTTTTCAAATGGAATAAAAACATACAACCTTGTTAATTGGGGGTTATCTCAAAACAGAATGCACCTGTCATGGTTGATTCTATATTTCCTACCTGTTCTATGTTAAATATTGTATATACTGTGCATTAATATTGTTTTTGTATTTTATTGTACCCTATTGTATTAATGCAATGTTTTGTGGACCCAGGACATACTTGAAAACGAGAGAAATCTCAATGTATCCTTCCTGGTAAAATATTTTATAAATAAATAAAATATAGGGATGGGATAGTTTAAAATTGGCTCCAATATTGCATCATAGGCTGTCCACCAATAGACAAACAGTGTTACTTTACACACTACAAATATAGAAAACAAGCATATATATTAGAAGGTCTTCAAGTGTAGAGATGAAATAAGTTAATAACCCCAAATTATTAAAGTGTATTGGCATCAACAAATTTACTATCCCCTGGAGAGGAGGGAATAACATCCTTGGCAAATCAGAATTGGAATGGGCGTTTAATTTACAAAAACACTCGCCCCCGATGGTTTAAATGCAGAATTTGATTTGTTCAATTTTATTTAATCCCACTCCATATCTGTATACTCCTCTTTTTAATATATGTGTATATATATACCTATTTTATTTACTTTTACTGCACAATACATTTTAACCTACTATTATGTTTTTTATTATGTCCTGTTGTTTTTTTTTTCCCTTAGGACTATCTGTTCCCCTCCTACTATGGCCACCTACTTAACTCCTCATCAATATGGCCCCTGTCATACATTTTTACTATCACCTCCTTTTCTCCTACTAAGATTGCTTTGGCAGCTATTTTTATTTTTTTAAATTCTTTATTTTATTTGTGCAAGGAAATTACACACAGCTCACAATGCCACAACAGCTAGAGTAAGCAAACCTTCAGACATAGGTTTGCAGTGGTTAGACATTAGAAAACCTAGCAAATTTTTATGGATTCATGTCATATGACAAAGAGTTACATCCTATCTTATTATTGATGATGGTAATGAACAAGATTAGATAAAACCAAAATATTATAGAATTAGGTCGAGATCGATTCAACTGCAGATTACGCATGAGAAAAAAGCAACATGAAGATTGATTATAGACATCTGTATTGATAGAGCAAAGCTAAGACTAATATTCTTTGTAGTATATGGTACACCAGTGAAGCAAGGTTCGAGATATGAATCAAGAGAGTTTGACTTAACGCATTAACTAACCTCCCTTGAGGGAGAATATACTACTGATAACCACGTTAAATCTACTAGCTGATATTAAGTAGATGCAAACAAAACAGGCTAAGCTTACTGATTATACAGTTATTCTTGGCAATAAAATAATGAAATGAAAGCAAACTTAACAGGCTAATTCTTGAAGGTGAGGTTTAGTATGGGAGTCCATCATAATGTAACTGTGGGTGATTCTTGTGTCGGTGAGTTCACTATAGTGCGCCCCGCAGCATCCGGGAATTCAGTGCACCCTCATCCGATTCCCAGCTTGGGGGGAGATTGCAGAGCTCTTGGTAGGAGATTCCCCGCTGGTGGAGTTTCGCCGTTGCAGAGTTCTACTTGTGTATATTCAGCACAATGCAACGTGGGCTACCGCTGTTGGGAGTCGCCATCTTGAGATGTTGTGGGAGTCAATGCCCCAGCACCATGGGCCTTGTTCCGGTTTCCCGCTTCAGCGTGTCCTGTGCGCCCCAAACGACCAGCACTCTGGTACCTTCTTGGTGTCTGCCGTGTATGTAGAGGGTCTTGTAGAGCAGGCACACTGCATGGAGGTCTTGAAGTTGTGTCAGCACCTTGTGAGCAGGTATGTAGCTCTAAATATTCGGGGCAGGCTGGTGCAGATGTTTGGTTGCCATTAGTGGTGTGCCCCCCCTCTGCCTCCATCAGCCGCAGTGAACGGGTTTGTTGCTAACTTAGCGGAGTGCATGGTTGCTTCGCTTGGGAGGCGGTCCAGTGCGTGCTGGATTGCTGGGTTGGAGACTTGCCGGTGGTCAGTTCACATGTTTGCTTGAGCTGTTGCCTTGCCTCCAGATTTGCCCAGAAGTTGGCGAAGTGAGAGTCCAGTCGGGCTAAGAACATGTCAATGTAGGCCTCAAAGGGAACATCTGCAGCCATCGCCATTCTGCTCACGTGGTGCTTTTCAACGCTAGGTACAGGAGGTAGTGGTGGGTGCTCTCCTGGGACCGGGATGACACCCGCCGGTCCGAGGGAAGGGGAGGTGCAGAAGTACGCTTGAGTAGTTGTATTTAGCGCCCAGAAGTGCTTGTATGCCACACTGAGTGTCAGCGTGGTGGCACTAACCAGACTGGCATCGATTTTGGTATCAATCGACTTGTCGTGATCACTGCTGTGCGGTCTGCGGTATTTTGCGGTGTGAACTGCTGACTGGCGTAGTTTATGAGGAATTTTGTCGTGTGGAGCCAAGGAGCTCATGAAGCATGCTTCCATTCAGCCCGCCAGTCAGGCTCCGCTCCCGCTGCAGCTATTTTAAACTATTTTAACTATTTATCTTTTTTTCTTACAAGTTATCCTCTCCCCAGATCAATATTTATGTTACTATGTGTGCACTTTATAAAACAAGTGCGTGTAGCCCTATTCCGATGTATACACTACTCTAAATACTACATTTCCCATAAGGTTTAGCGGCCGGGAAATCATCACATGTTTCCCAGCTTCAGATGCCGATATTATCTCTAAAAATGCTTGTTTTTAAAGTAAATTAATTTATTTCAACTCTCCACTTGAAGATCTACTAGTATATATGCTTGTTTTCTATATTTATATTGTGTAAAGTAGCACAGTTTGTCTATCGGTGGACAGCCTATGATGCAATATTGGCACCAATTTTAAACTATCCCATCCCTATATAAACCCCAATTAGCCAGGTTGTATGTTTTTAATCCATTCTGGCATTTTTTTTAATCATCTCTACTCTTAAGAAATCCCAGGTGGGGATCATACCACCAACACTATCATCTTAGAGCAATGAGCCTGCTCTACTCTTGTGTGTATTAATTTCATACAGTTTTATTATCTTATTGAGAGCACTATTTGTTGCTTTTTTACTCTCTTTTGAGCACCTGGATACTTCTACCACTTTGGACGTCCCTCATCATATCCTTTAAGTGGGGATTGTACCACTGTACGCTGTATACACTTGAGTTGGCCATAGCTCTTTTACATGTGAGTGTGACATCGCTACCTTGAATATACCCTGATACTGAGTTTCGATATATTGCACTATTAGTTTGCCTTGTCTTTCTTTAGTCACTTACGGATACCTAAGAGATTTGAGCTACCACATCCCCCAAGTACAAAGAATCCATGCTTATTTAGCACTTACAGCTACACTTACCTCTTAACAAGAGGCATCTTGTATGTAAGAACTTTCATTGTTGGGACGAGACTTTTTACAGTTTGTCTGATTACCGTAATTTTGATGTGGCGCATCCCTCCTTTTTCCCAACTTTTTCTTGTGCGACATTCTGTTATATAGAATATGTTGGCGCTATATAAATGATGGCAACTTAAGAAAGTACAGTTTTGTTTTTGCCATCTCCATTCCTTTAGTGGCAGTCAATCAAATAGCCACTAGGGGCTTTGGACTAAAATAAATTCAATCAAAAGAGAAAAGAGGATTGCACTCAATCATAAAAATCACAAGGTGCTGACTGAGTATGGGTCAGCATACCCCATGGAACATGTATTAAGGAAATAATTGCAGGCATTCACTGTGATAAGTTAAGCAGCTTTAATGGACACCGTAACGTTTCAACCTGTACCCAGGTCTTTATCAAGCTTGATAAAAGACCTCGGTACTGGTCGAAACGTTGCTGTGTCTATTAAAGCTGCTTAACTTGTCACAATGTGTGCCTGAGATTTTTTCCTTGATAAAATAAATTAAATAACCTGAATTTATTAGTTTATTGTAGTTATTGATTGTGGCGATATCTGTGCATGTGCTGATGGCCACGATGCTCCTCATGGATAAGCATTCTATTGGGCAAAAGTCATTAAATTTCTTCAGACTTCAGTGAGGGTGGAAGTTCTGTGCAGTAAGCAGCCTGTCTTGTTGCTGGATTCAGATATTATGAGATTTTGTTTTTAAACATTTTAAGAGTGATTTTAATCAAAAGGGTGGGCCCATCCATCTAAAAATATTACTGAATACAAAACATGGAACGTGGAAAAAAATGTTTTGATAATTTTGAATACAGTGTCCCTTTAAGAAACCTCAGTGTCTATACTCCTCAATGTTCCAGTGTATTACTATCTTTATTAATGACTGAAAAACATTGTTAAAACTGTCAGGATGGAATTTATGAGTCAGATAACTGGAAGCTTCTGTTCTTTATAATGGTGAATTGTGCTTGTTAGCAATAGTCTATTCTTTTTGTCTAGACAGAATATATTTGGGTCAATAGATGGCATTATGACTGTACGCAATGGATCTGATGAATCCCCCTATTGTAAGGCACAAAGAGACGGTCTTCAATGTTACTAATTCAGGAGTGAAATATATCATGGGTGTTGTTTTGAGGAGTGTGTTAATCATGACTGTTTTACAGTACCAACCGAATGGAATTCATGGAATTGGATAATTGTCTTTGATGTCCTTTTAGAATACATGAAAACATTATTTGTGTGGCTAGGGATTGCATTTCTATTGATAATCATCTACAGTAAAAAATAAAATAAAAATAAAAATCCATATCCATTTAATCATCTTTTGGTAAATCAAAATTTGTTATTTACTACATAACTTTGAAAGGGTATGGGTAGATAATTACAAAACACATGTATGTCCCTTTACTGTACAGAAGGACAGAAAGGTATTCATCTGCTTTTATTTCATATACCTAGAGTTGAGACACACACCAAATTAACATTTTTATTTTCAGACACTTTCAACAGCAATAAATGCATCGGCAATGGACACTGTGCACAGAATAACAGATCAGTTGCTAAAACTAACATATTTTAACATAGAATTATATACGTTGGAATGAAAAGAAACTGAACTATCTTCTTTCTGCCCTTTTTATTGTAATATAGCCCTCCTAACTCCCCCCCAGCCAATGTGTTTATTGTTACCAATCCCCCACAGCTACATTTTCTGATCTTGCCTCCTGTCTTATTATCCCTCCAATTTCCTCTTACATTATTATCTCAGCTTAAAGTTTTGATCTTTTCCATGTTCCCCACGTGTTTACTCTTCACTTTTCATTTTAACATAGTCATACCCCCCACTGTTACCTGTGTATTATTCTGTTTATTGATGTCATCATTCACTCTGTTTGTTAGTACTTAGATGGATATTCACGTAACCTAGAGGGATAAAGGGAAACAATATGCATGAATCAACCACGTGTGGTAATGGTTTATACATAAATAATGAAATAAAATACACAAATTAATAAATCACAAAAAAATGAAAGGTAAAAAATACACTTTAAAACTGCTCTGTCACTGTTGAGCTTTTTAAAAATAATATGAAAAGCGCGTTTTCACTGTGTTCGAAAATATTAGAAATGCTAATGCAATCACAAGATATATCTAAGACAAAGTATGTACTACTTTGCAGTGATCTCCTAGGCTGGTGGCAGCACATTCTATGATGTGAGTTGGTCTCTCAGATTCAGATGGTGCTAGTAATGCACTTAAAAGTTTGACAGCAAAGCGGAAGCAAAACTTCAACTTTTGACAACTGCTGAAGGGAGACAGTGGTGTATGGTATTCCGTACCATGACATTTGCATGGAGTTCAGGAGATCCTCTGTAATGTTTATTGTCTTAATCTATTGCTCATATGTTTTTGTTTATTGCCATCTATGGCACACACTGCTCCAGGTCCATTGGGAATTAACCACCACGTGCTCACTGTTAATAAATCTTTGAAGTTGGACAAAGCTGTGTGTGTAATAGTAATTTTATTGAGCCCCTGCTGTCCCTATGTTGGTTTCCATACTTGTCACTAAGATTCAGGTTTTTACAGTTTACGAACTTACACAAATGAAAGTTGAAACAATCTTAAACATAATAGTTGTACTATATACCCCCCAATAATATGTGGAGAGATATCTGCCTTCCACTTACATAGGTGGGAGCTTGCATACATGTGTGCAGTATACTTTACCTGCCTTGGAATTTATATTTTTTTCAATGATTTGTGGGCAGACATGGGCAAAGACAGGAACTTGGATACAATTGGAGAAGTAATCTAAATGGGATATGCTTATTTATTGCACGCCTCAACGTTTAAGTTGCTTTGTAAATATTGCAAGATATATATTTTGTGTTTGTGTACAGTTAATGTTGGTGGCAATTAAATTGTAATGGGGTTTTGTATGTGTAGTGCTTGGGTTGGCTGTATATATTTGTTTTATGTGTAGATTATGGAGACTTTGCTGACTTCATGAGAACCACAAGGAAAATTGTCCTTCAGGACTGCATTGAATTACATTAGTCATCATAGAGCCCATGTATGCATGTATATATGGTCCTGTTTACACAATTGATAATTACATACATCATTTGTATCTCTAACTATAATCTTGCAATGCCTGTGACTTGCTTGAGCTGTAAAAGACTGAACATACTGGCAAAGTGTACATCACACCAGTATCGAAAAGAGTAGGATATGGGATATGTATGTATATGTAGAGCGAGAGAGATTACTATAAAATAGTGCATTTGACATCATTAGCACCAGGACACATGGATGAAATTATAATTTGGGAACTTGCCATGTTTTGTCCTGGAGGCTCTCTGGTTTTGCAGTTAAAGGGACATTCTTGATAGTCATTGCCCACAGCCCCACTCAACAATGTTTTTTAATTAATTTTGAAGACAACTTTCTTTCCCGGATTAAGGGACCAAGCCCATGGTGCTCAAGATCTGAACGTTAATTTCTCAGATTTTTCTTCTTCTTCTTCAGTGTTAAAGGTACAAAACTACATTTGTATGTCTGAAATTAGGTTTTTAAATAATTGTATTTCATTTTAGATATGCCCTGAATCAGAGAAACAGAATATTTTTACATATATTTAATGAGAAAATACCACTACAACTCGAGTAAATGCTTTTTTTTTTTTTTTTTACATTTTATTGCTGGCATTTATAATGCGCCAAAACTTTCTGCAGCACTCTGCAATTAGGGTAGAACGTACAATATACAGAGACAAATACAAAAGGTAAAGAGGGTCCTGACCGCAAGCTGAGATTTAACCATAAGAGCTATTTTTTATACTTAGTTAGATAGCCCATGAGCCCTATTGAACTGATTGTAGTAAGTAGTGCTATAATGCACTTACAGCTGCTACACCTCCTAGCACATAAACGCTACAGTATCCCTTCCATTAAGGCCCTGGGGAGATAGCGCAGCTAAGCGGACAAGGGCACATGTAGGAGTGTGGGGATAGATGCATGGGATTGGTTGTGAAGAATCTGTGGGTGTGATTATGTTTTGTGTAAGACAGTGTGGGGGAGGTCTTACCTCAGTGCCACTTGGGATTCGGGCCAGCAAACAGTTTCCTGTCTCCTGCTCCTGTTTGCCTGGGCCTGCAGATTGACACAGCTTGATGTTTGAGGCTTCTGGCTTCCCTCAGGGCTGCTGCAGCGTGGATTGTGGCCGGCACCTGTGGATACAATGGGCAAGCATTAATGAGGTATGGCTACCGGTGTGGGCCCCCCCCCGTGGCCTACCTCCCCCTGCTGCCTTCCCCTGGAGCACCCCCTGGGGTCTCCCCTGCTGCCTCCCCTGCGGCCCCTGCCCCTGGGGGCCGCGACAGCGCTGGCAGGCGTTCCCACCCACCTGCCAGGCTCTCCCCTGATTCCACTCCTCGGGCCCGGTTGATGAGGTGGAGCCCGGGCCCGAGGCATCAACGGGCCGCGTGTCTGGGGGCTCCAGACACGCGGCCTACCTCCAGTTGCTGTGCTTTGCGGCCTTCCGCGGCTGCGCGCGTGGCACGGCCTTTTGCCACGAGGCCTGCCACTGCCGCGCGGCCAGCCGCTTCCATTGGCGCACAGCCTGGGACTCCCAGGCCGGGGATGCGGCCTGGTACCGCCGCGCGGCCTTCTGCTTCCGCAGCCGCGCGGCCTATTGCTACAAGGCCGGGGATGCGGCCTGCCACTGCCGCGCGGCCTCCTGGTGCGGCTGCCGCGCGGCCTACATGTTTTCTCCTCATTTAACCATCCGCCCCGGCCGCCTGTGCTGGATTGCGGTCCGGGGGCGGTGGGCGGCGGTTACAGCCATCCGGGCGGCAGGCGGCCGCCCGGCAACGGTCCGGGTCCCCCCGCGGCCCGCGGGGTGGTGTGGTGGTGAGTAGGCCCTTGCGGGCCGCGCGGGGTACCTTGGTACCGCCGTGGGGAGTCCAGGGGGGGTCCCCTTGCTCGTCGGGAGCCTCCTCTGCCAATGAGGAAGGCTCCCAGGGCTGTCTCACCTGTCCCCCTCTTTCCCTCCTTCCCCTGTTGGGCTGTCCTTTCCGCTGGGGGCCCCCCTTGGCTGGTCCCCCCCCCCCTCCGCTTGCCTGGTTTCCTCTCCACCCCCCCCCCCCCTCTTCGGTGGCCCCCTTCCCCCCCCCCCTTTTTCTGCTCTAATTTCCCCCCCTCTCCCTCTCCCATCCTGTTCCCACTTTTCTGCTGTATCCCCCCCCTCTCTGTCTCTCCCCTCTGCCCCCCCCTCCCCCCCCCCTTACTAAGCCTGCCCCTCCCCCCCCCATGTAGGTCACTTACCTCGGCCATCTCCTCTGGGGCGTGGGCTCTCATCTTCTCTGCTGCTTCTTCTCAGGATACCGCTGCAGTTCATGGACCGTCCAGCAGGTGGCGCCTGGATCAGAGCTGATGTCTTCTGTGGATGTTGGGACTGCTGTTTCTTCGCCTCAGCCTTCTGTGAGCGCAGTGCCGGGCTTGGATCGCCAGGCTGCGACCGGTGAGTACGCTTCCCCCCTCCTTTTCGCGCTTCGCGTGCATACGTTGTTCCTTCCTTTATTCAGTCTGGTCCTCTTGCACACAATAAAAAAAAAAAAAAAAAAAAAAAAAGATAAAAACAAATTATTACGGGACAGAAATAATCTGTAAATTGCCACATGGAATAAATCACAAAAAATAACAAAATAAAAAAAAAAAAAAAAAAAAAAAATGATGAGAGATAAAAATACAATGAAAAAAACAGAAAGGAGGTTAAACGTTAAAAAAAAAAAAAAAAAAGAGAACCTGAAATATAATCCAAGTACGCCGCTTCCCCCTCCCCCTTAATTGTCAATATGTATCGTATGTTTAAGTGCGCTTTCCTGCAGCGTCCAGGGTTCGCGTGACTCTGGGTGTTGCTGAGCTACTATGGCTCGCTTGGCTTGCGCGCAATGCTAGGGTGCAGATGGGGGGAGGGGCTTTTTACTGCAGGGGCGTTCCCTCCTGCCTCGGGGGTGCCTTGACTAAAAAGGAACATTAAGGTTTCCGGGTGGGTCATGGGGTACGTGCCGTGGACGGTAGCGCCCCATGGCGCATGTTCGAATGCACCCTGTGTTCTGGATAGCATGGTCGGGGTGAGGGCTCCCCGAGAATGCGCTGCTGTCAGAGCTGGGTTGGTGGAGGTACGTTTTGCACTTTCGTTGGCGGTGCGCCCCTTCTTGGCCTGGGGCGGGATGGACTGCGGCCTCTGGTGATACTTAGGACTCGCCTGGTGCCTCAGCACGGTGCGTTTCTCGTCCTCTCTGCAATCTGTCGGGGTGGGGACATGGGTGCTCTCGGAGCAGGACCCTCAGAGTGCTCCTTTCGGATGATGTGGGTCCAGTTTACCAAGAGCGCTCGGTTAGCTGACTTCCCGATCGTTTAGTGGGCCCCTGGGGTCCACTTTGCGGGTCCCCCCTGGGGGATGTGGTGCCCATGGAGGAACGGGGTTGATGTAGCCTGATTCATTATTTACTCGGTTGTCGTTTCTTTCCGGGGCTGGGTTTTGAGTTGGTGGCTCACCACAGCGGTCTGCGTGGGTAGGGCTGACGAAGGCGGCTGTAGAATCGGTTTTCCGGCTGCTGCCGGTATGCCCGTCGAGTTGTGGTTTCGGGCTGTGTTTTTCTGACGGTCAGGATTAGGTGGCTATGTGCCTCCACGTGAGTTGCTCCCGATGTCGCTTGTGTGGGACCGTCAGTGGTGCATGTACGCGCTCTACTGCTACAGTGTTTTCTTGGGATTGGAGTTTCGGAGTTCCGTGGCCCGGGCCTTATCCGTGGGTCGGGATGTGTGCTCTTGTCTCTGGATAGTGGGATCAATTCCTGTAAGGGGAACGTCGGTGCCCCTGGCTGCGGTATGGGGCATCGGGCAGGAGGCGTCTGTGGTTTGGAGGGGCGTTGTGGGTTTCGGCCGCGCTACTCATGGTCTCTCCTGGGAAAGCTGGGCTTTGCCTGTTGGGGTTGCCCTTGGGACTGTATGGGGTTCCTGCAGGGGCCTCTTTTAACGCTGGCTTGTGCAATCTGGCCCCTGAGTCCTTTCCACTGGCTTCCAACTGTTTTGCCGCCGCAGTAGGTTTTGGGGATTTGGGTCTCGGTGGTGTGCTGCCTCTTGCCCAATACGCTGGCTCTGACGGACTCTGGTGTTCTTGGAGGTCCCCCTTTCTGGTGGCATGGTAGGCATGTGGTACCCAGCTCACGAACAAGGGGGTGGGTTTTCCTCGGGGACCATCGTGGGGTGATGCTGGCTGTCTTCGCATGTTACAGTACCCTATACCCCGGCGGTACTCTGGTACTCTGGCTCGGTGCTGTTTGAGTCTAGGGGCGGCTGGTCAGGGTTTGTCCGGTGGTTACCGATACGATGGCCGATGCTCTGTCTTGTTCATTATAGAGCGTACTCGGGTGGAGGTGTCACGGTGGTCCGTAGGCAATCTCTGGGGCGGCGTGGGGCCCGCTCTAGTAAGGTTGGAGGGTTCGGGACGGATGGGTACGTTTCTTTTTGGGTTCCGGGATTTGGCTGCTCATATACATGTTTGGTTCCGTTGAGTAAGCGTTGGAATGGACTTCCTTCAGGTTTCGCAGCTCGATGGCTGTTGTCGTCGGGAAGGGTAAGTTGGTTGAGGTTGGCTGTTTCATCGATAGAATCTGTACAATTCTTGGATGTTGCAGGGTTGACTTTCTGCATCCTCCTGGGGTAGGTGGGATGCACGGGGTGATGGTTGGGCTCCTACCAAGCTGTGGAAGTCTCTACCTACCTCTATTGAAGTCTCATTCCATTTTGGTCCGCTTGGAGTTCCAGTGGAGAGTGGAGACGTCCAGCCGCCCAAGCTTATCCGGGCAGGCACTTGTTCTGGTGATTTATTCACTTTGATCTTGTGAGCGCAATCTTGGATCAGCGCATTATCTTTTCTTTTGCGGTATTACACTAGGTAATTTTTATTTATTTATTTATTTATTTATTTATTTTTTTTTTTTTTCTGTTCCTGTTTTAGATTATGTACAGCCGTATCTCATTCCCCTATGTGTCTATGTATATGTTGTAAAGGTCGGGAACTGGGCCACGACCTTGAGAGGCTGTTGTAACTGCACCAGATAAGTGTGGGTGTATCTAGATGCCATTGTCACTAATTTGGAGGTATCATATGTAGATATACTGTTTTGTATTTTGTCTTAGCAAGCTGTAATGGGTTTCCGGGATGGTCTGTAATATACCGTTCCGATCGGGGGCGGTGCAGGGTTCTGTCATTTGCCTGTTTTCGTTGGGAGGACTGTTCCGTCCCTGGGATTGTTCGGCCTCCTCCCCGGTTTGTTTCTCGGAGGTGGGTTTTTCAACCCCGCGTCCATCTAGTTGGGGTCTTCCTCTTGGGGGCTCGACTTCCGGGATAAGGATGGTGGGGAATTCAAAGGGCATTTAATTTGGTTGGGGGCGGCTACAGACGCCGCCAGGCTGGGCGTGCCTGCGCCGATGGTTCGGAGGGCTCGAATGGCGGAGGTTCGGTGGTCTGGCTCCGGCTACGTGAAGGGAGTGTGGCTCCTCCTCATACGGGGTCAGCTGCCCCGCCTCATGGGGTACCAGGGGTTTTGTCCTCCCGGGGGTGGAATGACGTGGGTCGGTGGTGGTTTAGGACTTGGGTGCTCTTCGGTCGGGACATGTTACGCATTCTGTTTCTTCCCTGAGGTTCCCAGGGGCTAGGCTGCGCCTATCGCCCTTTCCTGTTGGCAGTGCACTCCGCAATGTGAGTGCCCTGGTGAGCTGCCGTCGGTCATCAGAATAGATGGGTTTCTAGGTTTGTCATGGCCATAACAAAAATGACTAAACGTATGACGGACAAAATGAATAACTAAAACATGAACACTTCCGGTTCGCATTTTGGGTTTGGCCAAAGGTGGCCTGGGTATCTCGAAGGGAGGGGTGCGCTTGCTGGAGGTCGGACTTGACCTCTGTTACTCTAGCGCTGCGTGAAGTGGTGGAACAGGCCATGGCTGGTTGTGATGGGGTCCCCCGCTGATTTAGGCGTAAAACAGCGGGGTTGTGGCGGGGGTATGTCCTTGCCAATTGAGTTTGAGGTTACGTTTAAGTAGATGGAATGAGATGAACAAGTTTTTTAAGGTCTCAAACCTCCCCTGCTCTAAAGGTTTTAACTTTAGGTTGCCTGAGGTCTCGTGCCCATCGAGCGTGGATAAGGTCGGCTGATGGCAGGCATTGGAAGGATTTTTATGACGAGGGGGGAGGTGAGAGGGAGTGGTGATTAGGAACCACTCCATGTTTTTATTGGCAAGGACGGTTGGGTCACTGTATAACACTATGGGTGGAGTTATATATGTATATATGTTAATTTATGCTTATTTATGTCTAATGTTTTGGTTACAGAAAAGAAGAGATTTAATAAATAAAGTTATGGATGTGTTATGCAGTAATTTAGTTGTGATAATAAATGCTGTGGCCTGTTTCATCCATACTAAGTGGTCTGTCGTTATTGGGGGTGTTTAATGGGGTTAGATTTTGTTCTAGGCTGCATCGCAATTCCCCACTACGTACATACAAGGCCCTGGGGAGATAGCGCAGCTAAGCGGACAAGGGCACATGTAGGAGTGTGGGGATAGATGCATGGGATTGGTTGTGAAGAATCTGTGGGTGTGATTATGTTTTGTGTAAGACAGTGTGGGGGAGGTCTTACCTCAGTGCCACTTGGGATTCGGGCCAGCAAACAGTTTCCCTCCCGCCCACCCTCTACTATAATTTGTCGCAGCTAGCCGGGGGTATGTCCTTGCCAATTGAGTTTGAGGTTACGTTTAAGTAGATGGAATGAGATGAACAAGTTTTTTAAGGTCTCAAACCTCCCCTGCTCTAAAGGTTTTAACTTTAGGTTGCCTGAGGTCTCGTGCCCATCGAGCGTGGATAAGGTCGGCTGATGGCAGGCATTGGAAGGATTTTTATGACGAGGGGGGAGGTGAGAGGGAGTGGTGATTAGGAACCACTCCATGTTTTTATTGGCAAGGACGGTTGGGTCACTGTATAACACTATGGGTGGAGTTATATATGTATATATGTTAATTTATGCTTATTTATGTCTAATGTTTTGGTTACAGAAAAGAAGAGATTTAATAAATAAAGTTATGGATGTGTTATGCAGTAATTTAGTTGTGATAATAAATGCTGTGGCCTGTTTCATCCATACTAAGTGGTCTGTCGTTATTGGGGGTGTTTAATGGGGTTAGATTTTGTTCTAGGCTGCATCGCAATTCCCCACTACGTACATACAAGGCCCTGGGGAGATAGCGCAGCTAAGCGGACAAGGGCACATGTAGGAGTGTGGGGATAGATGCATGGGATTGGTTGTGAAGAATCTGTGGGTGTGATTATGTTTTGTGTAAGACAGTGTGGGGGAGGTCTTACCTCAGTGCCACTTGGGATTCGGGCCAGCAAACAGTTTCCCTCCCGCCCACCCTCTACTATAATTTGTCGCAGCTAGCCGGGGGTATGTCCTTGCCAATTGAGTTTGAGGTTACGTTTAAGTAGATGGAATGAGATGAACAAGTTTTTTAAGGTCTCAAACCTCCCCTGCTCTAAAGGTTTTAACTTTAGGTTGCCTGAGGTCTCGTGCCCATCGAGCGTGGATAAGGTCGGCTGATGGCAGGCATTGGAAGGATTTTTATGACGAGGGGGGAGGTGAGAGGGAGTGGTGATTAGGAACCACTCCATGTTTTTATTGGCAAGGACGGTTGGGTCACTGTATAACACTATGGGTGGAGTTATATATGTATATATGTTAATTTATGCTTATTTATGTCTAATGTTTTGGTTACAGAAAAGAAGAGATTTAATAAATAAAGTTATGGATGTGTTATGCAGTAATTTAGTTGTGATAATAAATGCTGTGGCCTGTTTCATCCATACTAAGTGGTCTGTCGTTATTGGGGGTGTTTAATGGGGTTAGATTTTGTTCTAGGCTGCATCGCAATTCCCCACTACGTACATACATGTCATTTGCATGCATTCAAATGGCATTGTGCGTGTTAAATTCACATGCCATGCACTGGTTGTGCAAGGACAGCCAGATGTACAATCTACATTTGAAAATAAGCATTATTATAGCAACCCATAGGTTTTCAGATTTTGCTTTTTGTCCGCAATTTGTTTGTGCAAAACAAACATATAACTCTTCAGCATTACTTTTGACCACTACTTGAGATCCAGTGTTGGCATGAATCAGCGTGATTTTTATTTTGCGTCTGTACCCCTTACTGGGGCTGCTTTGTAACAGTTCCAGGCGTGGGAGTTCAAGCTCTATCTTCCAGCTGTCGTGGGCTGCAATTCACAAATCAGCCGTTAGATCTATAACAGGGTGTGATGGCCAAGCACTGGTAATTTCCATGCCATGATCTGGGTTTAACAACATGTTGCAGTAGTGGGAGTATCAAAATGTAGCATTTAGAAGGGGAACAAGTTGGTGAGTAGTGCGTATCATCTCTTATTATTCTTTATGGAAATGCTAAGATTCCTGTCAGCCAGGAATAGCTTGTTGTAATTGGTGAGATATTTCTGTATAGAAAGAGTCGCTACTCGCTAATGTTACCCATTTTAGCAATTAGTAGTTTGTCAGTGACACTAAACAAAAGCATTGGAAAGAAGCCCTCAGATCTGGTGATGGTGTGATTGCCAACTGCATCTTCTACTTGTTCGTGGTATGCTCTGAGCAACAACGTGTCCTATAGCTGTGGAAGATAAAACAAGGAATGATTGTCTGCTCAGCCCAATATCTGCATTGCAAATAACTTCTCTTACATTCAGAGTTGCATCCATCTTGCTTGTTTTCCCGGGTGATTTTGTTTAATTATAATTCTTGAGGAATGCTTTTTGTTCTCCTGAGAAGCATTTTTTTATTATTTTTTTTGTATTAAAACCACTAACACATGTTTGTGCGAATACACAATATCGAAATGACAGCCCCCCCCTATGCACACTATATTTAAAAAGTTACAGCCTTTTCACTGGAGACAGGACGAAGCTGGACAAGATGTTTCCTATTAGTAATGAGGTTAAGTCTTGGATAGAAATCATTCTGCTTTGCTTGAAAGGCTGTGCAAATGCAAGCCAAACAAGTCCTATGCATACAAATTACCTCCTAATTCAATTGCACTATGGTTTGCATACTAATGTCCTTAGTTTTTTGTACGTCTCCATGTACAAATACCCATGCAAGAAAAAAAAAATCTGAGTATCCCAACTAGCTCCAAGTCCATTGGGAATTAACCACCAAGTGCTCACTGTTTTATGTATTTATGAACATAAATAATAATGCTTTGAAGTTGGCCAAAGCTGTATGTGTGTAATAGTAATTGTATTGGGCCCCTGCTGTCCCTATGTTGGTTTCCATACTTGTCACAAAGATTCAGGTTTAACAGTTTAAGAAATTACACAAATGAAAGTTGAAACAATCTTAAACATAATAGTTGTAAGTACTATATACACCCAAAAAATATGTGGAGAGAGGTTTGCTGACATTCGGGCTGTGTTCTACTTCCCTGTGTACCTAAAGCTGAGAGGTACTGTTAGAGGGACACTAAAGACACCCCGACTACCTTATCTCAATGATATAGTCTAGATGCAGTGCCCCTGTCTTTTTGAAGCCTGCAGAGTAAAATACTGCCGTTCTGTAGGAATAGCAGTGGTTACATGACTGCCACTAGAGCTGCTTCCTCTATTACATCTGAGTATGTTTTCTTACTAAAAAAAGTATACTACCCCATTTAATGTAGGCATTCCTTTTATATAGGTAACTTTGAGCTCTCCAGCTGTTAGTCTAGATAAGTAACATCTGGAATGCCAATACCTGCCTTCCACTTACATAGGTGGGAGCTTGCATACATGTGTGCAGTATACTTTACCTGCCTTGGAATTTATATTTTTTTTCAATGATTTGTGGGCAGACATGGGCAAAGACAGGAACTTGGATACAATTGGAGAAGTAATCTAAATGGTATATGCTTCTTTATTGCACGCCTCAACGTTTAAGTCGCTTTGGAAATATTGCAAGATGTATATTTTGTGTGAAAAATATTGGCTGCTTCTATTAAGTATTCAGTTATGTATTGCTGTATTCTGATAGCAGTCATAAAAACAGTGTAAAATAAGGCCAGCAAAATAAACACACATGTGCAGTAAAGATTCAAGTGTATGATGGCAGCTGAATAGAGTTGTAGCAAAAAAATACCCTTGGTGAAATGCAGTGCCGTACGAAGATGCATATTAAAGGAACACTATAGATATAATCTCAATCTCTAAATTTAACTTTAATCATATACAGGAGGCTCTTGCAGGGTCTAGCAAGCTATTAACATAGCAGGTGATAAGAAAATCTTAATTAAACATAACTTGCAATACAGAAAGCCTAAATAGGGCTCTCTTTATAGGAAGTGTTTATGGAAGGCTGTGCAAGTCACATGCAGGGAGGTGTGACTAGGGTTCAAAAACAAAGGGATTTAACTCCTATATGGCAGAGGATTGAGCAGTGAGGCTGCAGGGGCATGTTCTATACACCAAAACTGCTTCATTGAGCTAAAGTTGTTCAGGTGACTATAGTGTCCCTTTAACAGGGCTATTCAGTAAAGTGTGAATTCAGAGAGAATTTTAAATGTAAGAACAACGTAGCAGATATTAAAGCATAGCAGATTTTTATCAGTTCACCTATTTTGACTTTAAATTCACTTTGAATTCTCAATTTAACAAATAACCCCGTTAGTAAATTAGTAGGAAGGAAGTACTCTTTGAGTTTAAAAAAAGGAGGCTTTCTCAGAGTTTCCATAATATGATTATAACAAGTAATAAGTAAATCAAGCAAATATAAACAACTGTGCTTAGTCATTTAGAGACAAGAGAAAACAACAACACTTGGCAGTAGTTCTGTGTAACAAGGGACCGTAATAAAGATGTTTTAAGAATTGTTGTAAGGAAGTTGTTGAAGGAGGCACCATATCCACTACAGCACATTTGGGTGTTTTAAGTGTTCATTTAGGTAGATGGATAAATGAGTAGAAAGTAATATTTAGATTTAAACTACCGTATATACTCGAGTATAAGCCGAGTTTTTCAGCACATTTTTTGTGCTGAAAAACCCCAACTCTGCTTATACTCGAGTCACTGTCTGTATTATGGCAATTTACATTGCCATAATACAGACTGGGGGCTGTGTGCGGTTACTTACCTCTCCTGCAGCTCCTGTCAGCTCTCTCCTCCTCCGCGCCGGTCCGTTCAGCACCTCTGTCAACTCCCAGTGTAAGTCTCGCGAGAGCTGCGGGGTCATAGTGCGGCTCTTGCGAGACTTACAGTGTGAGCTGACCGAAGAGCTGCACGGACCGGCGCGGAGGAGATGGGAGCTGACAGGAGCTGTAGGAGAGGTAAGTGCTCTCTGCCAGCCCCCCTCCACCCCCCCCCCCCCACTGAACTGCCAATGCCACTGGGCCACCAGGGAAGGAGAGCCCCCCTCCCTGCCATGTATCAAGCAGGGAGGGGGGACGAAAAAAAAATTAAAAATAATAATAAAAATAAATAATAATATAACATTTTTTTTTAAATAATAATAATAAATTTTTTTTTAAAAATGCCCACCCCCCACTAAGGCTCTGCATCACACACACACACACATACACACACACACACATACACACACACACACACTGCATTCACACACACACACTGCACTAATACACACACACACTGCATTCATACACAAACACTGCACTCATACACACACACACTGCATTCATACTCATACACACACACACTGCACTCATACATACACACTGCACACACTGCACTCATACACACACACTGCACTCACACACACACACACACTGCAGTCATACACTCACTGCACTCATACACACTGCACTCATACACACACACTGCATTCATACATACACACTGCAGTCATACACACTGCACTCATACATACACACTGCACTCATACACACACACTGCACTCATACACACACACTGCAGTCATACACACACACTGAACTCATACACACACCTCGGCTTATATTCGGGTCGGCTTATACTCGAGTATATATGGTAAATCAAACTGATTTGTGTAGAGAAATATGTATCTTGCAAGTATAATGTAGAGCTTTGTGGGGTACAATTATTTTGCCAATGAAGTTGCATAGCTCTAGGGTACAACACATAACCAGATTTCTTGCAGGGCTGCCTGTGCTGAATTAATCGTATTACGTTCTGAAAAAAGTGTTGTTGCATAAAGGTGCTTCTAAGTTTGGACAGGAAAGTAATTATAAATGAATCAGCACATTACAATTAATGTCACCGAGCCAATTATATCAAGCAAAAACAACTTGACATATTGGCCTCTGTTTAATAAGTGTTCCAAATGATTCAATACTGTTAGAAAAAAAACTTTCCAAATGGCTTATCTACAGAAGTCACCATTAACGTCTATGGACATTTTTGTAAATAAATAATTTGGAAAGTGTATTAAATCAGTACTGCTCTTTCTTTATTCTGATGGCAACAAATTGCTTATATTTTACCCTGGTGTGCCCATATTAAAGGAGCTCTTTAGTAACCCATACCACTTCATCTCAAATCTGCTATGTAACACATTGCAGTTTTCTTTAGAAACGGCTATGTTTACATTGTAGGCTGAATCCACCTCTAGTGACGGTCACACTGACACCCACTACAGTAAAACCGATAGCAGCATTTGATTGGAAAAGCACACATTTTTCCAGTTTAGCTATATTGGCCTTACATTTTAAATTCTCTTTGAATTCCCAGCAAATCTCAGTTTAGTGAATAACCCTGTTAGAGACTTCTAAATTATAGAGCCACTCTGCGTGGCATGTGAAGGTGTGCACTCTAAATAAAAGAGTGATAACTACTATGAAGAAATAAACGTGACCGTGTTCATACAGCATAATGTAAAAAATAAGTGCTCTATATATACGTCTTCTCCATGGAATGCTAGGTTAAGGATTATACAAACTATTGTCGAAGGCTGATGAAGTCAACAATACTGCGAACATTCCTCGTGCCCCATTAACAACGTCTGTCTTGTTACTCTTCTATATACATTCTTTTTGGAAAGCGTGATTTTGTTTTGCTATTTCTTTGGCACTGTTATCTGTATTTCACAATCAAGGGGCTTCCTTGGTAACTACATCTGGCAGTTATAGGGAATCATTTTTTTTTTTTGGTTGGTGCTTAGAAGGAAGGAGGTGGTGAAAAGGATCTCCTCGACTTAGATGCTCATGTTCCCAGGGACTTGCAGGAGCTTGCCTTGCTCTCATACACTGCTTGAGTTTTGGCAGTCGGCTTTGAGCCATTACATAAGCATGTTTATTCCTATTCCTTTTTGCTCTTCCTCCTTTAAAATGAAAGTGAGAATTTTCTGAATGATAGAAGACAGAAATGACTCTTTAACCCCTTCTATTCCTTAAAGGCATGTTCTGTATTCATCCTTCTAGAATTCAGAGGTTGTGTATCTATAATCATATCAGTCTTGCTTTTTCAAAATACATTCTGCTTAAACCTACTTTGCAATAGTTTGATGTTTTGTAGTGAGACTTAGCCCTCTGGTCTTCACCTATTGCCTTCTTCTTTTGTTCTTCTTTATCTGCAGTTCACATTGTGTCTTCCTTGTGATGGCTTGAAGGACTTTCCACAAATTTCATATCAGTTTACTTCTGTGTATCGTTGGCAATACTTTTGCAAACACAGTGTAAACTGTTGACATTATATGAATGAAAAATTATGATAATGGAGCTCCTTAGACTTGTGCTCTCAAATCGTCCATCATCGATAGCCATCTATTCATTCCAGAGTTGATCACAGAGTAATCCCTAAATCATGGACCTGTGCTTAGGGTTACTAGATCTGCCATGTTTTTAGGGACACATATAATAAATACATTTTGATGGACAGAACATGAAAAGGGTTGCCCTGTAATATGTAGAATGTTGATTCTTGAGATCTGGTTTGTGTATCACTTCATTAGATTATTTTGGACAAACATCATTTAGGGTGTGGAAGTCCGTGTTCTTCAAACATTTGTTGTACAATGCCCAAAAGCACAACCTTTTTTTATCGAATCAATACACATATTATTGCTTGTCAGCATCCAAGATTAAATATATAGCATTGTATAACCTAGAGATGTATAACAATGCATTTATTTGAATCAAACAAACATTAGGAAAACAAAAAGACGTGTGAAGCTGTCCTGCTCTCTGCGCACAAATTGTCCAACATTTTTAATATATAAAAACACAACGTCATTTAATCATCCATGCCATTGTTAACCAAAAGGCGCTGTAAACGGTAATTACAGAAATGCGACATAGAGCTTTCTACGACTTCTGAAATGGGCAAAAACATTTGGACAAGGCTCATTTCACTTTACTTTTTCATGTCACATTGAGGTTATCCAGTAACATCTGTCTGAGACGTGCTAAGCTGTGTCATGCCGCTGTTGGAGTGAGGCTATTTCCCCCTGAGTTACCTACTCACCTCACCCCCTGTTTGGTCATTCCTGCAAACATCTGCCCTATCTCCAACTCTCTAAATTTAATGTGAATAAGAAATTCAGGTGGAATGAAGTGGTTATAAAAGCATCTATCAACACATGAGCAGCTTGCCAAGTCAACTGTTTAGCTTGGAAGCCACACATTCCCAACTGCTTGAAAACAGGAAGTATCT
This sequence comes from Pelobates fuscus, assembly GCF_036172605.1. Taxonomy (NCBI): domain Eukaryota; kingdom Metazoa; phylum Chordata; class Amphibia; order Anura; family Pelobatidae; genus Pelobates; species Pelobates fuscus. The sequence goes on from NC_086322.1 coordinate 148,810,577, forward strand.
CTGTTAAGTGATGGATAGCTTTTACTTTGCTGCGAATTTGAGGGGAAAAATTTGTCTCTTTAACATATGTAAATCAGAATACTTATTTTTATATAAAATATAAGGAACGGACAACTCAATGCAAATTTGCAAAAAAAAAAATCATTTATGAACAACGATAGAAGAATAAAAGTATTTTATTTGGATAATGTTAAATTCAAAATTAGCACCAAATGGGTTTGTGCTGTGCTATAGGATTTGTTAGACCAATCAAAAACTAATTAGAATTGGTTAGAAATGAACAATTGTGTATTATAAGGTGGTCGGAAATTATGTGAGTGACAAGTGAAGTTGACAAGTAGTGTTATTAAGTATTGTTACTGCTACTGTTATTGCCAATACTGCTTTTCCTGTCATCTACGTTCCTGGTGTATCCTGCATATCCTGGGTGGGGATAATACCACCAACGCTCTCCATACCAGAGCAAGTCATGCTCTGGATATTGTAAGTAGGATACCATCTTTTTATTCTTTTTATTTATGCTTGTGCATACTACACCATAAGGTTTTCTATTGTGTCTCCCCATATATACTGGAGGATAAGAACTGCAGATCCATATATATCCACAGACGGGGATTGTACCGTCCAGGCGATTATCAGCAGAGCTCTCCGTAGCTCAATTAATTGTGAGTGCGCACTCTACACACTTTACCTAACATTAAATATTGCTGCTACATATTGCACTATTTGTGTATATTTTTTCTGTTTTTTTCAAGATACTTTGGAGTCACAGATGTCATCAGATATATAAGTATATATACCTCTGTTTGCACTATCAGCACTGTATATTCACTTTATAGGGTGCGGTTTATCACTCTGTCTACCTATAAGTGAAGTTGACGTTTCACTGCTTCTGGTTTTACAATTTTTGGATTTCTGATATTACATAACAGAATACAAAGATCATAGACAGACAATAGATTGATGGACAGAGAGATCAATCAGATAGACAAAAAAAAATCTATATTATTATAGATCTATTCCACAATGCATGTTACAGTTATAGAAGAGGGATGTGAAGAGGACTCTGCTCAAACAAGTTTACAATCTGTGAGGATTTTAGACAGGCACATATATATCCTTGGGTTACTTGGTGAGATAGTCGACCGGAATTCGAACTTGGGTTTCCCAGTTCTAAGGCAGTGATGTTAACACTGCTCTAACCAGCTGATATATAATGATAAGCCCATATTGAGTTTTATAGGATACACTTCACACAGCCCTCCGTACAGACCAGCTGTTAAGAGCAAGCACCCAGCTGTCTATAATATCTGAAGCTTATATTGTGATTAGGAGAAATCAAAATCCTTTTGATGTGAAACAGAAAAAAACATTATTCTATTGTAAGTCATATTACTTCTTCTGTGTCTACATCTGCCTTTCTTTATTTTATACTACAGAGTAAATTGTTGATCACCATATACATTTTTATATGTCAGAATGGGAAAAACGAGGGGGCGTGGTTACGGCTCTGACCAAGATGGCCGCATAGAGAGATAGCTCCGCTCCACCAGACCCTGACAAGCTGCCCTCTAAGCATTTAAATAAGCCAAATGGGTCGCACTAAGCGCCCGGAGCAACCTCAGACCCCTAGGAACCTCCAACAGGGCCCCCTGGACGGGTACCTGCATCCGCAGCCGGGGGCCAGCGGAGAAACGGGAAGCCCCAAAATGGCGCCGACCACCCCGCCGGGGTCGGGCGGCACCGCCCTTGAGAGGATTGAGGATAGGCTGGAGAGTCTGACCGCATCTATGGCCACAAAGGAAGACCTAAAGTCACTTACCTCCGCCATCCAAGACACCCTCAGGGCTGAAATAGCGGGGATCCGCTCAGAAGTCACGTCCCATGCTGGCCGTATCACACGATCGGAGGAGGCAATTGAGGCCCTCACGGCACGCCAGACGTCTGCCGACACGGCAATTGCCCGCCAAGGCTCTATGCTCCTATCAGCGAGGAGGCACCTCGAGGACCTGGACAACAGAGGACGGAGGTGTAATATCCGCATCCGGGGGGTGCCTGAGGCTGAGGGCACGGACGAGAATGTGGTGGACATACTCACTGAGCTTTTCCACACTATCCTGCAACCAACATCGCCGGAGCATATAGAGTTCGAAAGGGCACACAGAATTGCGAGACCCAGATCCCTGGAAGAGGGTCCGAGGGATCTCATATGCTGCCTACATTCCTTCCCCATTAAAGATAACATTATGAAGAAGGCCAGGGATAGACCGACGTGGCCCTATAGAGGGGCGCAGGTTGCTCTATACAACGACTTGTCCCCACTCACGCTAGAGGCCCGGCGGGCCCTCCGCCCGGTGACAGCTGCACTAAGAGAAAACAACATACCCTACAAATGGGGGTTCCCCTTCGCTTTGCTGACCAGACACCACAACCACTGGATATCTATCCGCTGGCCTGAAGACGTCCCGAGGTTCATGGAAGACCTGGGCCTTCCAACTCCCATCGTTCCCAACTGGATCCTGGGACCAACGACCCCTATGTCGAGACCGCAGAGAACATCCCGGCGGAGAGAAGCCCGCTCCCCCTCCGCTCGGCCTGCAATACGGCGTAGGAACCCGGCGTCCCCTGAGGAATGAACATCGTCCCACCGACCTGCCCCCCGGACCTCACCTGAAGCTGTTGCCATCTGCCCCCACAGTTCGTTTGGGCCTTGACGGGACGGCGCACGCTTACAGGTATGGTGAGCCGCATTTGGGCGGGGAACGGGGGGGTCTGTGGACTCGGGGCATGGCCCTGCGGGCCTCATCGGGTGACTCTCTCTGCGGCTGCCCTGCCACCCTTCTTACCTGGGGGGAAGCTTCTCTTCAGGGACCTGGGCATGCATGTTTTTTTTTGTTTGTTTTTTTTTCTCTTGGGGGGGATCCCTTGGGCGAGGGCGCAGACATCCACCTCATTGACTCGTGCCCTGAACTGCACACCAAGATTCCTGGCTTCCGCACGGTCAAGTCGATGTGACCTTATATGTATACATTATAAGGAGGGAGAAGCGAAAGGGCAAAGGGAAGGAGAGGGGAGAATACTTATTTTAGCCTACTTTATTTCATTCTAATTATTAATATTATTATTATTCCTTTATTGTTATTATATTTTGTCTCATATCACCTAATTACGCAAGATGCAGCATGTACCTATACGTGGGGGGAGCGGGGCGGGGGACACATATGTGGGTTTACAATGCAATTGTTGTTATGTCTCTACCTCTTGATTGGTGCATAACTGGGATGCGCTGGGTATGACGCTGACTGGAGACGCAGTTTAATGGTACCCCGCTACCACCCACCACCCCCTCCCCCACCCTGCCTACGCCCCCTATCGCTGACCGGGAGGGAACTCAAAGACACGCCTACTATATTTTAACTCATATCACCTAATTACGCATGACTCAGCATGTACCTATATATGGGGGGAGCGGGGCGGGGGACACATATCTGGGTTTAAAATGCAATTGTTGTTATGTCTTTACCTTTTGATTGGTACACAACTGGGATGCGCTGGGTATGACACTGACTGGGACGTAGTTTTATGGTACCCCGCTACCACCCACCACCCCCCCCCCTCCCCCACCCTGCCTACGCCCCCTGTCGCTGACCGGGAGGGACCTCAAAGATACGCCTATTATTATACCTCATGTCACCTAATTGCGCATGAATCAGCATGTACCTATATGTGGGGGGAGCGGGGCAGGGGACACATATGTGGGGTTAAAATGTAATTGCGGTTATGTCTCTACCTCTTGATTGGTGCATAACTGGGATGCGCTGGGTATGACACTGACTGGAGACATAGTCTTAGGGTACCCCCCCCTCCACCACCCCGCCTATGCCCCCTGTCGTTGACTGAGAGGGATCTCAAAGACACGCCTATAGGGAGGTAATAACGATGTCTAGACCGGGGGAGCCCTCCAAACCCCCCCCCTTTTTTTTTTTTTTTTTTAAGCTGTTGCAATCCTCTTGTTAATGCATATTTCATGGTCCAAGCACTGAATCTGTGTCACCGACTGGCACTCCCATGAGACAGAACAGACTTTTCCCTCCGGGTGGGTGGACTGGTAGAGCCATCGCTGCCCGTAAGTGATGCCCTGAACCCCGTCCCACTAGTACGAAGACACATGACTAAACACAGAGACCGGGACGACGTTGGGATGACGAATGGGAAAGTACCCCCCCGTCCGGGGGATTCGAGGGGGACACTGGGGGTCTGAGACGTAGACGATAGCCAATATACAATCCATTTATACCATTCCCGACGCTCCTGAGAAACTATGACCCCTCACACACAGACCGATCTTTCTGGCTTGAAACTAGCTCTAGGGGGTCTGGTGGGGCGGACGAGCCCACTGTTAGGTATATCAATTCTCTTGGGCAGAGCCTGACGCGCGTTTCCCACATCACACACTCGTGCTACGAGTTGGGCAACTGGGCTGTGGTTGCTCTCGCCTTCAGGGCTGGAACCAGGGCGAGGCACCACTAGCGCTGGTTGCAGCACGAGTCCTACCATTAATATCACTATATACGGGGTTACACTCGAGATACCTACAATCCCGGAGTGACCACCCGAGACACAAGTTTCCACTTTTTGTCACACTAGAGGGACGCTGACAGGCCCCGTTCCCCGGGCACCTGGACCCTGACCTTGGACCCTAGAGCCTTTGCTACCTACCTCTCACTCCTTTTACTTATCTCTTCCCCTCTCTACCTCCTCTCCCCTTCCTACGGTGATCTGTGTCGAGCTTGGCTGCTCTGTCGGCTGACCCCTGGGATCGCGGGCTCTCTAGGTCCACTAGTGAATTAGGGTAGCACCGATACCACGCTACAGGTATGGCTTACCAAAATACACCCCTGAGGGTACTCACGCAGAATTGTAGGGGCCTCAACATACCTGAACGCAGGACTCACCTCCTGAGGGAACTGAAGAAAAAACACGTAACAGTGGCCATGATTCAGGAAACCCACTTTAAGGAGGGCGCAGTGCCCCAGCTAAAAAATAGACACTATCCGAATAATTTTTTCTCTAACCATTCGACGGCCCACAAAGCTGGAACGGCCATTATACTAGCCGCTGAGCTCGAATTTAAGGAACTCGAACGTACCCAAGACTCCCAAGGTCGATACCTCTTTTTAAAAGGAATCATAGCAGATAAGATATACACACTGGCCAACATCTACGCTCCCAACCGACGCCAAGCTCCTTTTCTCCGGAATACTTTACACATTCTGGAGGACTTCACAGACGGCATCCTAATTGTGGGGGGAGACTTCAATGTCCCCCTAGACCCAGTGCTGGATTCCTCCTCGGGACACAGCTGCATCCCACAGAGCAGTATCCGATCTATACGCAGATCACTGGAGGACCTGAGATTGGTTGACTGCTGGAGGACGCTTAACCCTTCGGTGAAGGATTATACCTACTATTCCGCCCTTCACAATCGCTACTCGCGCATCGACTATCTCTTTATAACACAAGAAGGTCTCTCCCGTCTACTTAGGTCAGACATAGACCCTGCCACATGGTCGGATCACAGCTCGGTCTGGATGGAATTGGAGTCTCCCCTGTTCCGCCCATCGTCCTGGACCTGGAGACTCAATGAGGCTCTACTACTGGATCCCGCCACTACAGGTCAAATAAACCAGGAGTTGGAACTTTACTTTCGCGAAAACGATGTACCTGAAACGTCACCGATATCTGTGTGGGAAGCCCACAAAAGTGTCATCCGCGGCTCTTTTATCCGCATCGCGTCACAAAAGCGAAAAGCAACCATGGCCGAGATGACCGACTTATACCGGAAAATAACTTCACTGGAAAGTCGACACAAACGGTCACAGCTGAACGAAGTCTATGGGGAACTGATGGAACTCAGGAGAAAACTTAGAGACCTCATCACACGAAAACATCTTCGCACCTTACAGCGTACAAAAGGGTTTTACTACGCCCACGCTAATAAGGGGGGGAAATACCTGGCCAGGCTGCTAAAGGGCCCCATGCCCCGCAGGCAAATACGGAAACTAAGACTAGCCTCCGGCGAGGTGACCCCCTTTCCGCAGAAGATAGCTGATGAGTTCCGTATTTTCTACCAAAACCTTTACAACCTGCGGACGACACGAGACGAAAGCCGATGCACGCATATATCGGACTATTTACTCAACACAGTCACCAACAAGATTGACCAGGACTCAGCATCCGTGCTTGATGCACCGATTAGCTTGGAAGAGCTGACGGCGGCCCTCAAAATATCCAAATCAGGCAAAGCCCCGGGCCCGGACGGCTTCTCGACAGGCTATTATAAGAACTTCTCCAACCTCCTGCTGCCATGGCTGACTAAAGCGATTAATGCGGTGGGTGAAGGAGGGAACTTGGGCGCGGAATCCTTAGCGGCGACCATCACAGTTTTGCTCAAGCCAGGGAAGGACCCTCTGCTCTGCGGAAGCTACCGTCCCATCTCCTTGCTAAACACCGATGCCAAATTGTTTACGAAGGTCATAGCAAGCAGACTCAACCACCTCCTACCGGACCTGATTCACGTAGACCAAACAGGCTTCATCCCGGGACGAGAGGCTAGGGATAGCACACTGAGGCTATTCTCCATCCAACAACACGCCAGGAGGTCGAAGGCCCAACTACTCCTCTTATCGACTGACGCCGAAAAGGCATTTGATAGGGTCGACTGGACGTACATGATGGCCACTTTACAACAGATGGGATGCGGGCAGAGGTTCCTCACGTGGATATCAGCCCTCTATAGTAAACCGCATGCAACCGTAAGAGTCAACGGGTCTACGACTGCTGCCTTCGGGATTGGTAATGGCACCCGGCAGGGCTGCCCTCTCTCGCCACTTCTGTTCGCAATGACACTGGAACCGCTTCTCCAGGCGATTCGCTTAAACCCGAACATACATGGATATGAATGGCAAGACACACACCATAAAGTAGCCGCTTACGCGGATGACCTCATGTTCTTCGTTAGGAACCCGAGGACAACGCTACCTAACCTACTCGCGGAATTCGACAGATTTGGTAAGATCTCGGGCTTCAGACTTAATCTCTCCAAATGTGAGGTCTTGAATATCACGATCCCTACGGAAGACTACACGTCTCTTGACTCGCAGTTCCCATTTCGGTGGTGCTACGGCAAAATGAAGTACCTGGGGGTCTGGGTGGCCACAGCCCCAGACGATACTTATCAAATCAACTTTGTTCCCCTCTTGAAGTCAATAGCGGCCGATCTGAATAGATGGTCATACCCGCACGTAACATGGCACGGCAGAGTAGCTGTACTAAAAATGAATATCTTACCGAGAGTTCTCTACCTCATGCAAACAATTCCTCTGGCCATACCGAGCACCTTCTTCTCCTCACTGAAAACGGCGATAATTAAGTTTGTGTGGCGCGGTGGCCGTTCCAGAATCCGTCACGACATACTTTGCCGGCCGCGGAACCACGGGGGACTGGCACTCCCAGACTTCAAGAAGTATCACCAGGCCACGATATTACAGCGGATACTGGACTGGCACCTTGACCCCTCGTCGAAACAATGGGTAGCGCTGGATAAAGGCCTACTCGGACCATCGCTCGAAATGGAGATATGGGGGACTGCACGGGGACGGATATCCAACGAAGACAACGGAGGCCCGATACAACAAACGCTGCTCGGATGGCGGTCGCTGAGGAACATGGGCCACATCTCGCCTACTCCCAGCCCCATGATCCCGCTGACGCGTAACACGTCTTTGGGGGGCGGACTACCATCGGACGCATGGCCCATTGCGAGCACTAGGAAATACATTCCCATCTACCAAATTCTCGAAGGGGGCGGAATGATAGACCTTACCACGCTATTGGGAACAAATCCCAGGACTCCCCTCACGGTCCTCAGATATCTACAAATGCAACATTATTACAACTCGATACCACATAAAGATCGCTTACATCGGGACCTTACCTGGTTTGAAGACCTCTGCAACCAGGGCGCCCCACTTAGCCACACAATTTCGGCTTTATATCAACACTTACTTATCGGGGACAAAACTCAGGCATCCACCTTTCGCCGTCAATGGGAAGAACAACTTGGAAAGGTATTTACACCTGCACAATGGGAAACGGCATTGCTATGGCAACAGAAAAGCTCTATGAGTTCATACTACCAGGAGGTCAACTACAAATTGCTCTCATTGTGGTATAGAACCCCTACCTTGCTGCACCGGATCTTTCCATCGATCACCCCATTGTGCTGGAGATGCCAAGCAGAACGCGGCACGCTGATACACATTTGGTGGGAATGTAGGGATATCGTCCCATACTGGGCGATGATTAAAGGTGCCATAATTGACATTTTGGGAGATATCCCGGAATGGAACGCAGAACTGGCCCTCCTACACATCTCAACGCAATCCATCCGGACCTATAAAAGATCTATATTACGCCACTTGCTTAACGCAGCCAAAGCCAGTATACCAGCACACTGGAAAAAGAGCGACACGCCGACAAAAAAAGAATGGATCCGCAGAGTAGAGGACATACATGGAGCGGAAGACATTCACGCCTCCCTGACTGGCCGTGCAACGAAACATATGGAATTGTGGCTCCCGTGGTTCACATACATTACCCAGTATAGACAGACAACTGATTCCATTGGGTCCGCGGACCGGGGGGCGGCTGGCGTGGACTCTGCTTGACGCAGAGCACCTCACCCTCTATCCCTTCCTACTACACCTACTTCCTCCTGTCCCCTTTCCCACCTCTATGATTGCTGGGTTCAAGGGCCCCAGGACCTGGGGGAGGGGGGCCGAGATCATCGTGAAGTGTTACTGACGCACGCAAATCTGCCTCACTTTGACACAATAAGGGCTCCTGACCCACACGGACCCGCTCACCTGCCTAGGTTTCTGGGGCGCGCGAGACGCGCCCAGACGCACACACTGTTACCACACGAGTAAATATCTGGGACCTCACACGTCCGTAGCTAATAGTCCTGTATCACGTAGACCCACTCCAAACTCACTTCACGCTAACGCTGAAACACACTGAATGACATGGATCCACAGCTCATGCCTGACAATTACGTTGTACTAAACAAACCTATGTTATTCACATCCTGGGATATTCGCGCACCACGGGCTTTGCCAAGAGAAGCAACGACCGTAGATTAGTACACTAGTGACAAGGACTGTAGGACGTCCTCCCGCGGAAATTCGTAGCCAAACTATGGAAACCAACCCGCGTCGACCTTACATGAGGGCGACCCTTACCTCAATAATGTATCCCTATACGACCGGACTCTTACCTTACAGTGACGCTACGCAACAACACCCGCCAACGCAACATGTTAGGTTTACTTAGTGAGAACATGACTGACCCATAACTTAGAACCCGGCGGGAGTCTGAACTCACCTTTCTTATACCTGCCTTGACACCATACCCAACTGCCCGTGGAATACAGTGCTTGGTGACTCTTATGTTTCTATGTTGGGAACGGTTTACCCCGTATGCCACCAATGTTTGTCTACTGCATATAATCCTGTTGATCGAAACTTTTAATTTGATACATACATGTTATTCGGTATAAGGCTACCGTCTCGCACTATATAATACCCACGCTGTAAACATTATGCTGGATAGATAACCTTACCATGCCCGGAGACCCGCGGGTCTCTATTGAAAAGTATGCAGAATTCTACTTGTTTCACTGTCTTAACTTTACTTACAGAGAACAGAAACCTGCGAGTTTCTTACTGTTTACCAGTTGAATGCCTTTCTCCACATGAAAATATCTCAATAAAAAGATTTACAAAAAAAAAAAAAAGAATGGGAAAAACGTCTGAATCTGCAAATATGTGATAAAAAAAAAAAAAGCAAGTCAATTCTGGCAGAATTTTGCTGCCTGATGGAGTTCTAAGAGATGATCTCAGTTTCGATAACCACTTGTAATGTGACTGTAGGTGCTGAAATCAGCTGCAGTCCTGAAATAACCCGAGCAGCAAGTCCTTGCAGAAAGCAAGATGCCTCACAAGGAAAAGCCTTCCAAGATAATGTTTTACTTTCAGAAGACAAATGGGACACATTCCCTTTTTCCACAATGCATACGAGCCTCTGAAAAAGGGAAGGACCTGTGAGAAAGCAGAGGCTCCAAAAGAATTTCAATTTATACTTTATTGTTTGGAGATAATTAAATGGTAATAACTAGACTGGGTTTTAAGATTATTATTTTTAAGCTAGCAGAGAATCCAAAACAAAAAATATGTAAGTATTACGAAATTAAATCATAAAGTATTTCAAGGGTTACTCCAACAACAACAAAAATATATATGGTTTAATAAAACAGTTTTCAGTTTAATTTGGTCCCCCCAAATAAAAAATAATAAAGCTAAAAACCTGACGACCTAAAAACCTGAAGACCTTAGACCCCACACCATAGTCAAGTTCACTTGGCAGCCTGATCCTGTTCCAATAATGTCACTCCCCCTTACTGCTTAAAGCAGGATGTCAGAGAGGACAGACTGATGGGAGCACTTGGGTGGAATGGAATGGAGAGGCCATACTTTCATTGGTCGTCTGCCACCAGAATGCTGTCTTTGCTGATAACAGACATCAAATATGCACAGAATTAACATTAGCTAGCCCAAACACTTGTTTCGGACTGACTAATGATGTTGCCAGAGGTGGTGATACATCTGTGGCAGCAAATAACTTTAATGCTCTATGTGCAACATTTCAGACTGGTGCATATACAAATGCCAAGCACCATGTCCATTTCAAATCACTGATGTGGTCATGTTGATAAGAGTTACACTAACACTACTGGAAATTGATTATTTACTTGACTTTATCTCTTGACGCATCTTGTGTAACCAGTTTAATGTTAAATGTGTGGACGGCAAAGCGAGAGGAGTTATTTTGTATTTATTTTTTGGGGGGGAGGGTGGAGGTATCATTAACGACTTTACTACTCATTGTGTTATGAATGAAAATGGATCCTATAATTGGATACTGGTTAACTCATAAATATATGAGTTACAATCAACCCAGGGTAAACATGAGAGAATTCAATCACAAATCATTTACTTATTTCATGTAAATGTGTCACCTTTTTTTTTAATTCTAAAAAGGGACACTATAGAAACTCAGGTCTCATTAAAGGGGTCTGGGTGCCGTGTCGCTATCCCACTTAGTTTTGCAATGTAAATCATTGCAGTTTTAGAGAAACTGCAATAATTACTTTGCAGGACTAAGACAGTCTATCAGACAGCAACTAGAGGCACTTTTAGGATTCTAAGTGACTCTGAGTCCCTTAACTAACGCTGCACGTCCTCACGCTCTGCATGAGAACATCCAGCGTCAGTGCAAACCCCATAGGAAAGCATTAAGGTAAGCTTGAGGGAGCTTGCTGCGCATGCGCATTAGGACCTCTCACTTGATGATGTCGAGGGAGATTGGCGCTGGAATCGGGTAAGTGTCTGGAGGGGGACCAGAGAACGCTATAGTGTTAGGAATACAGATTTGTATGCCTAACACTATAGTATCCCTTTAAGTACAGCTAGCGATACAGATCGGAAATATTATAAAACATATTGCAAAAAGTTATAATAAACACTTACACCAAATATCCTGCATTTCTCCAAAAACAAAAGTAAACTGCATTTGAAAAAAGAGTAGGAAAGGTTTAGGAAAAGAAAATAAGAGCGCAAGATGAACTATAGAAAAGTTTACCTTCTTACTTCTCTTTTGTTATTTTTTATGTTGTGTCCTAATGGTGGTGTACTGGTTTAATTCATAATTTTGTTTTGTTCTATTATTTTATACCTTCTGCTAAATGCTGTATAGGACCTATGCCCTTGTCATACTTTTTAAAGTTCTCTTATATCAATGTAATCAGAGAATAATTGATTGTGCACTGCAACAATTATCTGCTATTGTTTACTGATCCATTACTGTAAGTGCTTGATATTGTACATGAAGTGTCCTTTTTTTTCTGCAAAATATAAACATAACATAAAAAGGTAATAGAAAAGAAACAAGGAAGAGAACAACAAAGCCAAAAGAAAAAGCGATTAAATAAATGAGAAACAAAGGAAAAACACATGTGGGGAGGAGGCTAGTGGCGGTGAATCAAATTACCTTTACAATTCTAGAAAGCTATTCCTTAACAAATGCATGTCTTTGCAAACCGAATATTCCAAAAATCTTTCACTCTCATGCCACATAAGAAGGCTCAGTTCCATAGTATAGGAGTCAATGGGGAATTTAGTATGAGAGGCATCCCATATCACAAGGGAATTAAAAATTGGTGCAAAATGAGTTCATAGAAATGCTTTATGTTTGATCAGATATACAATATATGCTAGACCAACCGTATACCCTTGTCAGGGGGTGAGTGTTGTGTATTACTGTGAATCAGTTGAGCTGACAAATGCTACATAAATATGTGAGGTAGCCCAAAACAACTGACAGACATAGGGCAAATGTCTCCTTTTCAAAGACCAGGTAGAAATATCCACAGTGTTCAGTTAGTTATTAGAATGTTTTACTATAGCACCCAAGTTACTGCTTTAAAAATAGCAGAACAAAAAAAGGGGATATTCTCGAAAATTTAGAAAAATAATGCTGCATTGAAGATTAAAGCGGCTCTGTCACCATCGGGGTTCTTTGCATAATTTGCAAAGACCCCCAATGGTGATATTGCCGCTTGGGGGCGGTGTCTGTAAAAGGGATGCAAAGGAGAGATTTATTTACCTGAACATGTCCTTTGCGTGTGTCTCCATCCTCTTCCTACCACTCCTCTTCAGCTTCTTGTGATTCCACTGCCAGGAGCCGAAATTCACACTATACTCTTGCACATGTGCAGCATTGAGGTCTATGGAAGATCCTGCGAGACTGTGGGATATTCCTTCGAAAGAGCTAATTTCCCTACAGCCTTCATTGGTGACAGCTGGGGGTAAATAGCATGGCAGGATGGCGGTAGCCCCTCAAATAGCCAATCTTTATCACTACTTTGCATCAGTATATCTTTTGACTTAGTTTGAATTTCACATTAAGGGAGGTGGGGGTTACGTTGCTGTTTTAAATGGGTAACAGAATATAGCCCATGATGTAGCAGGTATTTATTTGTAGCTGTTACAAGCTTTGCTTTTATTTATCTACTTATCACCAGCTTATTGAGGAAGAAAATGTTTAATCTACGCAGGAGGACTTGTCCCCACTCCCTGGCATGCAATCATGCCCTCCACCCCAACGCAGTGGCAGAACTAAAGTAGATACATACACTGGCACACGCAGACACAGACACTGACAGACAGTCTGACATACACACAGGCACATGTACTAACACACACACACACACACACACACATACAATGACAGATATACTGACACACACAGACACACTGACAGACATACTGACTTAAACAGACACATACACTGACATACATACTAACACACACACACATATACTGACACTGACAGACATGCTGACAAAAGTTACACTTAAATAGCCACCCTCCAGTTTCCTACCTTTTGAGGAGGGTTGTTTCCCTGGGGTCCACTGTGCTTGCTGTGGCTGTTGGGAGGTTGGCTCTAGCACTCCTGGTCCTCTTCCTCACTCCCTCCTCCCGCGCTGCTCCTGTCTATGTGGGAGGAAGTGACCAGCATTCACTTCCTCCAAAGCTGACGATGAGATGAGGCCCGGTTGTACTTTCTCTGCTGACAAAGGCCCTAGCTGCATGGACCACACAATGGACCCACTTGGTGTGTGGCCCCAGTGCTGCCACACTACCAACACCGGCAATCCCATGGAGAAAAAAAGTAATTGTTGAGGGCAGCTGCTTTGAGCCTCACAGCAGGGCCGAATTAAGAGCACACTGGGCCTGGTGCTGACAATTATGATGGGCCTAATTACGGAATATTATCGACCAGAAACACTAAAACAGTCATACCTCCCAAGCGTCATGTATCTGATGGAGATGGTGCTGGAGGGAAACTCATAGGATGCAGCTATAAGAAAACAAATACTATATGCTAATCTCTCTAATTTATGCTTTCATCTTTCAAGTAAATCCATAACCCCTAACAACAGTGAAGCAGGAAGTCATTGGGCGGGGTAAAAGGGTGGGACACTGGTGCGAATCACGTGACCAGACCTGCCAAAAGGGGAGAACGTGCCCAAAAAGGGTGCATGTCTGTCCAAAGAATTTGAAGGACAGCCTGGCATGAATGCATGTCAGGCTGCCCGCCAATCCTGCAGGCTGTCCAATTAAGGGCATACTATGCAGGCAGCACCCTGAGCGTGACATAAATGTGTCTAATGATGCGCTCACTCCATGCTTTCTAAGGACTGTCCCCTAGCACTCGCTGGTCCACTTGTCTCCTTACCTTCTTACTAGCAGGCAGAAAATCCTGATATATAGTCTGAGACAAAAGGTGTATGTAGTGAGTGTAGAAGAAAGGGGACATGCCACAGTGTTAGAGAGACCAACATCTGCATTACCTAAACTAATTTTATTGTCAGCCAGTCCACACAAGTTTTATTCACATACATCCCTCTTAAACTTCCAAACTTAAAGGGACACTATAGTCACCAGAACAACTACAGCTTATTGTATTTGTTCTGGTAAGTAGAATCATTCCATTCAGGCCTTTTGCAGTAAACACTGTCTTTTCAGAGAAAATAACTCCACTGGCCACTCCTTAGATGGCTGCTAGAGGTGCTTCCTGGGGCAGTACTGCCTAGTATGCAGCACTGCCATTGTGTCTCCACCCAGTGGTGTATACTGGTTTTGTGCTGCCCTAGGCAGGACAAAAGTCAGGCGCCCCCCTCCTCCCCCCCCGCACCACCCACACCCAACCCTTCCCTCCGCCCCGCATTCTAAATACACACACACATTCACTCACAGAAACACACACTCACTAACAGTCAAACACACACAGTCAGACCCACACACACACTAACAGACACACACTAGCAGACACACTCACTAACAGACACACACACTCACAGGCAAACACACACGCTAACACACACACTAACAGACATACACATACTAACAGACACACACACACATACTAACAGACACACACACTCACAGACATACACACACACACTAACACGCACACACACACTAATACACACACACTCACTAACAGACAGACAGACACACACACACTAACACACACACACACACACACACACTAACAGACATACACACATATACACACTCACTAACAGACAGACACACACACACTAACAGACACACACATACACACTAACACACACACTAACAGACTCACACACACACACACACTAACAGACATACACACACACACACACTCATACTAACACTTTTTTTTTAACCTCCCCCCCCTCCCCCCAGCCTCCTTACCTTTTGGAATGCTGGGGGGGTGGTTCTTGTTCTCCCTGGTGGTCCAGTGGTTGCTGGGCGGGCGGCACTGGCAGGCAGCTGGCGAGGGAGCACTTCCTCTGAGCGGTCTGCTCAGCTCCCTCGCGCGCCGCAGAGTGAGGCTGGGAGCCGGAAGATGACATCATATTTCGACTCCCGGCCTCACTCTGCGGCGCGCGAGGGAGCTGAGCAGACCGCTCAGAGGAAGTGCTCCCTCGCCAGCCGCCCGCCCAGCCCATCAGCCCGACCGGCAGCCCAGCATGTCTGTTACCGGAAGGCTAACAAGATATTTGCCCAGGGCATTTGTGGGCATCATTTTTTGCCGCCCCCTGGAAAATGCCATCCAAGGCAAATGCCTTGTTTGCCTCGCGGCTAAAACGTCCCTGTCTCCACCCTCTGCATGCAGACACTGAACTTTCCTCATAGAGATGCATTGATTCAATTTATCTTTATGATGAGATGCTGATTGGCCAGCGCTATGTTGGACTTGTGCTGGCTCTGCCCCTGATCTGCCTAGTTGACAGTCTCAGCCAATCCTATGGGGAAGTATTGTAATTTGCTCAGACCACCACTTCTGATGATGTCAGCAGACAGTCAATTCAGAGGTAGAGCCAGCAGCTGCAAACTTGAATACTAGTTATATTTTACTATACTTAGGGAGGCAAGAAGGGGCCAGGTGGTTTTAACATAAGAAATACATGATTGTGTTCCTGACCCTATAGTGCTCCTTTAACCCCTTAAGGACACATGACGTGTGTGACATGTCATGATTCCCTTTTATTCCAGAAGTTTGGTCCTTAAGGGGTTAAGCAAGACTATGTGAAGAGTAGTTAGGGTTGCCACCTTTCTTGGAAAAGAATACCAGCCTTAATCATTTGTATAATCACAAGGAGTGACATCAGAGAAAATTCTGTAAAATCACCAACAAACTACTCACAGTTTGATTCTGCTGTTTAGATGGATTGCTCCCAGTGTCTCAGTCTCACAAGTCACCCAGTGTCTCAGTGTCCCTGTGTATTACAGTGTCAGTGTGCCCATGTCGCCCAGTCCCCTAGTCTCTCAGTGTCCCCATTTCTCCCAGTGTCCCAATGACTCATGTGTCCCCATGTCACTAGGATACTGGGGACACTGAGAGACCCAGGGACACAGAGACATTGGGACACTGGGAGACATGGGGACACTGAGACATTTAGGGAAACTGGGAGAAATGGGGACACTGCGACACTAGGGACACAGACACTGAGAGACATGGGGACACTGAAACATTTGGGGACACTAAGACACTAGGACACTAGAGACATGGGAACACAGACACTGGGAGACTAGGGGACACTGGCTGGGAAACAGACACTTGGGGACACTGGGAGACATGGGGACACTGGGACTTATAGGGACACTGGCAGACATGGGGACACTGGCAGACATGGGGACACTAGGAACACAGACACTGGGAGACTTGGGGACACTGAGACACTAGCGACACTGGATGTGGGACACTGGGAGAAATGGGGACATAGTGTCTCCGTGTCCCAATGTCTCAGTGTCTCCCAATGTCCCTATGTCTCACAGCGTCCCCATGTGTCCCCTTGTGTCTGTGTCCCCATGTTTTCCAGTGTCTCAGTGTCCCCATGTTTTCCAGTGTCCCCAAGTGTACCCTAGTGTCTGTGTCCCCTAGTGTCTGTGTCCCCTAGTGTATCAGTGTCCCCATATGTCCTCTAGTGTCTCAGTGTCCCCTAGTGTCTCAGTGTCCCCATGTGTCCCCTAGTGTCTCAGTGTCCCCATGTGTCCCTGCTGCCTTTCCCCCCATCCCTCACTTACCTGAGCTGCAGAGCTGCTGTCTGGACTCTGTGCTGTGTTGCTGCTCCCCCACATATCAGTAAGTAGTAGAGAGAGGCAGGGATATGCTGTAATTTCATATCCCTGCCTCTCTCCACACACAGTGACCCCTACTGGCTGGTGCTCGTATTGCAGAGTAATCTCCGTTTATTCTGAGAAAAATACCTGCATTTGTTTTGCTGGTATTACTGCAATACCGTCACGGCCCGGCAGCCTCATATATTGGCTGTGCCAGTAAAATACCAGTCAGGTGGCAAACCTAAGAGTAGTGTGTAAAAAAAAATAAAAAATGGGCCTATTCCATGGGCCTGGGCCTGGGCCTGGAGCTGCAGCTCCATCAGCCCCTATGTTAAACCGGCTCTGCCTCACAGGAGTAACTGGATCCGAGGCAACTGGCCCGTTTGCCCACGTTCAAGACACTCAAAGATTGAAAAAGTCACTCCTCAAACCTAGCAGAGATTTTAATTAACATACTCCTGCTCACATTATACAACAAAAATAGTAATAGAAATGTTGAAGTTATTGTGGTACCCATAATCTGGACAACTATAGGTGATCCATCTGGGGGTGAGAGCTGTAGATATAGAACCTGACTTAACATCCCTCAACATATTGTTCCATAGTGACTGCTACACCTGTTTAACCTAGACTAAAACCATGAAAAGCCTAAAGGTTCTTAGCACTCGTTTATTTAAAAACTGGCCTTTAGACTTCTATGTATTAATAGAAACCCTGAATTCTGTTTTGTTTCTCTTTATGGCTGTATCTGGGCCAAATTAGTTATGTGAGGGAGAAAGAGATGAGTCATTGTAATAAAATAGACTTAACATGTTTTATGTGTTGACTTGCAGGCATGTACGAATTTAATCAATTAGAAATTCTGTGTTTTGTGAACGGTATAAACATTTAATCTCTATTCAACTTCGCAATCCACAATGAGCTATGGTGATATATATATATATATATATATATATATATATATATATATATATATATAAACAAATGGAAGCTTGGCACTCTCCTCCAAAAATAATTAATTATATCACATATGCCTGGGTGCAAATTGCTGGCGTCAGATATATATACTCATAAATGAAAAAAATCAAAATGCACTCACAGGTCTTCGAATTAGTGGAAAAATTGGTGCTTTATTTGGTCATCAAAAAAGTGTACAAAAATCAATCGACGTTTCGACCCAGCCGGGTCTTTTTCAAGATCGATATATATATATATATATATGTCATATATATATGTCACGGTGCACCCCGAACCCTGCAAAGCAGCCCCGGAACATCACCGAGCCACCACCATGTTTAACTGTAGGAAGAGTGTTATTTTCAGTGTATGCTTTATTCTTCTTCATCCAGACATACTGCTGATCCATTGGGCCAAAAAGTTTCAGTTGCATTTCTTTACTTCACAGAACAGAATCCCAAACTCTGTGGCTTATTTATATGATTTTAAGCATATTGGAGACAACTTTTCTTGTGCTTTTGGGTCACTAGTGGTGTACGTCTTGGAGTACGGCATGGAGTACGGCATGGAAACCTTCTGCATTTAGTACGCTCGATACAGTGCTCACTGAAACCTCAGTGCCTGTTGCCACCAAGTCTTACTGCAGGTCTTTTGCAGTCACTCAAGGGTTTTCCACCCCCTACCTTCTCAGAAATTTGGATGCTGTCATTGACAGCTTCCTTTTTCTGCCCTGGTAGTGTAACCATTGTTCCTTCAACTTTGAACTTGCGAACTATGCTTCTAACGGTTTCTCAGTGTCTTCACTATCTTTTTGTATTGTGTTTGTGAAAGGCGATGATTTCTTCTATTAACTTTGTGTACCATTCTTTTGACTATATTTCTAACATGTATGCAAACGTGATATCCAATAAAACCCCTAGCCAGTTCAGGTATTTCAAGTGTTCCAGCTAAAGCATACCTGGTGCAACTACTGAAGAGGAGCAGTCCAGAGCTGCTCCAGACCCCTCACACACAGCAGCCAGCAGCACTCCAAGCTACCCTCCTGGACATACAAGGTAAGGTAACAGGAGGGTGCCTGGAGACAAACAAATATCACGTGTGTGTGTGTGTGTGTATGAATATAAGTGTGTGTGTGTGTGTGTATATGTGTGTGTGTGTGTGTGTCAATGTGAATCTATGTATATCTGTGTTAATGTGCATGTATATCTGTGTAAGTATGCATGTGGTAGTGTGTGTGTATACATCCAAGCAGTCAAACACCAGCACAAAATACAAACATACTCCTGCAATCTAACACAAATATTACAAACAAACACACCCCTGCATTCAAACTCCCACAAAAATATACAAACACACCCCACAAATACTTCACACAAATGTACATCTGCATTAAAAAGTTAACATTACATTACATTCCTGCAATGAAACGCAAACACTACATACAAACACACCCCTGTATTAAAAACACAAACTATATACAAGCACCCTTTCAAACACCAACACTGTATATTAAACTATAACGCCAATAAATGCCACAGCGCTGTACAGATATACAACCTAGAAATTTTGACTAGGGGTGCTTTGAAAAAATATTGAAATATTAAGGGCGTAAAAAAGTTTAGGAACCACTGATCTAGAACAATGTGAATCACATTGCTAAATGTTAAAGTAGTATGTGTATAAGGGCATCTGAATGTTATTTAATAATAACCGGGACAGGGGCACTATACTATTAGGAATACAGGTTTGTATTCGTAACACTATAGTGTTTTTTAACATATGTTACTTGATTTCTGCAGAAGGTAACTTTAGGAAAACCTATCTTTAATAAAATAATGTCTTACATGTTCATTGTCACGGTTTACTCTTTTATTCTCATTGAAATAGTTTTGCTTTCCCTCAGTATCATGCCTGGAAATTATATTTACTGTACTTTCAATAGTGTGTGATACATTTCTTAAATGAGTGTTGGAAGCCATCTGTGTGATGTTAAAATTCATGGAACACTCGGAAAGGATTATTCCACCTATACTTCTGAGCATGTGGATAATGTACTTGTCAGATGTGGTAGAACCCAGTAGATAGCTAGGGGACTTCCCTATTACTGTAGACAATCTACTTTTTGCATTTGAACTTTGCATTTGGCCAACAGAGACTTATTAGCACTTTACCACTTGGCAAGGTTTGGGCACCACTGTGGCTAAATATCAGTTGTCTAATAAACTAACAAATGGCAGATACATTTGACTGGCAAAGCCCTAGGGTTTAGTCTAGTTTAGGAATTAGTTTCTATCACTGTAAGTTAAGCCACAAACAGTTATGCAGGGTTTTATTGGCATAAATCGAAGTGCTGTGGTTAGTTTTCTGTGTGAAGCGAAAAGGGATCTATATTTTGGGAACAATTTTATGATTAGGGTTATTTGCATTATGTAATCATCAGATTTGATGTTTAAATGTAATATAGAAAAATATATGTTTAGGCCACAGAATGATAAAACATAATTCCGATTGTATCCAAAAAAGAATTAGTGACTCTTTTTTTTCTAACCAAACATAAACAGAAAAAAATTAATTTCCAGGAAGAATGATTGTTTAATAGTGTTTATGTATCCTGATATATTGTGTATAAAAAGTTTTTTAAATAAAAACAAAATGTACCTATTTGAATTATTGCACAGATTCTTACCCATGAGAAGTGTTTTACTTCATCCTTCCACATTTTAAGTATCCAAAGGTTGGAAAAGTATGATATTGTTCTGTCTATCTAATATACTATGTCTTAACTAAAGTTATATATCCAATTGTCCAGTTGACGTTTAACCTTTACTGCACTCTGCTACCACCTATATTAGATCAGTCCGCAAAGCCACTACTATCCAAGAGGCAAAAATGTGAAGTGATTCCCAATTTAAAACAAACTAGAAAATGGGGTGAAATTATCTTTACTCCACAATGGCAGTAAGGTTTCGCATTGGTTTATCAAGGTGTTACCTCACACAAACAATTATACATTTGGATATCCTGTTTCTAATTTCCAGGTAGAGGGTGGACGGTTTATTACCAAACTTAGCTACCGAAGTACTTCTGGGTGAATTCCATCTGGCCTCGGGGCTTTGCTTATATTAACGTCATTAAATTGCTGTAGCACTTTGTCCTGTGTCCTCCAATCATGTTTTTCTATGAGTTTTTTTTATTGTAATCTGTATATGTAGCAAGATTTAACATTTCAGCCTTTTCATGATCTTCATTTACATACAAGCTGTACTACACTCTCTGTGACCCAACACTTTTACTCTTGAGATATTTTTTTAATGTACATACGTTAAAATTAGAAAAATACATTTCATTGTGCATCTAATATGGAGAAAAAATTAATTATAGGATACTATATATATATATATATAGTACAGGGGCGGGCTGGGAAGGGGGGCAGGGAGGCATTTGCCCCCCAGGCCGCCCTAAACCCAGGGCCGCCCACACCCAGCAAAAAAAGGAAAAATCTGAATCCCCTGCTTCTGGCTGAGGAGTCAGATTTTTCAACTTACCTCTCTTCCTGCAGCCTGCAGTCAGTGGAGTCGGCTGGCCTCTCCTGATGATGTCAAGAGGAGGGGGCGTGACTTCCACTGCTCTAATCACAGGATCGCTGGGGAGTCTGGGAGAAGAGCAGAGGAAGTCACGGCCCCTCCTCCTGACATCATCAGGAGAGGACGACTTCACTGGCTGCTGCTCCTGTTGGCTGCTGTCCATCCCTCCCTGGCCTAAGGTAAGACTCAGGGAGGGGGGAAATACACTTTAGTGATTTTTTTTTATTCCCCTCCTCAGCCCTGTCCCCTCCTCAGTCCCTGTCCCCTTAGTCAGCCCCTGTCCTCTCCTCAGCCCCTGTCCCCTTCCTCAGCCCCTGTCCCCCCTCCTCAGCCCCTGTACCCCCTCCTCAGCCCCTGTCCCCTTAGTCAGCCCCTGTCCCCTTAGTCAGCCCCTGTCCCCTCCTCAGCCCTGTCCCCATCTCAGTCCCTGTCCCCATCTCAGTCCCTGTCCCCATCTCAGCCCCTGTACCCATCTCAGCCCCTGTCCCCATCTCAGCCCCTGTCCCCACCTCAGCCTTAGTCAGCCCCTGTCCCCACCTCAGCCCCTGTCCACACCTCAGCCCCTGTCCCCACCTCCCCTTCGTCAGCCCCTGTCCCATTAGTCAGCTCCTACCTCAGCCCCTGTCCCCTACCTCAGCCCCTGTCCCCCCTCCTCAGCCCCTGTCCCCCTCCTCAGCCCCTGTCCCCTTGGTCAGCCCCTGTCCCACCCTTTCCCTGCTCCTTTCCTCCCTCTCAGCTCCTGCCCCCTTCCTCAGCCCCATGCCCCCCACCACAGCCCCATAACATCCCCACTACAGCTCCTCTCCCCCAATTGCAACCCATATTACCCACACCACAGCCCCTTTCCCAAATTGTAGCCATCAACTTGCTTCAGTCCCTATCCCCCCGTACATTTCCGAAACCCCCAATTACAGCTTATACCCTCCACTACCACCCCCTGTCCCCCACTACAGCCCTGTCCCCTTACTCAGCCCCTGTCCACTGGTTTTAAAAGTGTAAAGTTTGGGTGTGTGTGTATGAGTATGTCTGTGTGTATGAGTATGTCTGTGTGTATGAGTATGTCTGTGTGTATGAGTACGTCTGTGTGTGTCAGTATGTCTGTGTCAGTCAGTATGTCAGTATGTCTGTGTGTGTGTGCGTCAGTATGTCAGTATGTCTGTGTGTACGTTAGTATGTCAGTATGTATGTGTGTGTGCGCATCAGTATGTCTGTGTGTGTGCATCAGTATGTCTGTCTATGTGTGTGCCAGTATGTCCCCCTCACACACACTTTAAATCACATGGGAAAGGTGTTTTTACTCTCCTCTTGGTGCAATGGGCCACTTGACTGGATTTGCCCCCCATGCCTAAGGCTGCCAGCCCTCCCCTGATATAGTATATATATATATATATATATATATATATATATATATATATATTTAATACATTGCTAAACACAAATACACACACTTGCATTGGTGTTGTGGCACGCTTATACTGTAACTAAATCCCCATTATTTTGTCCTAGGCTTGGTTCTGTGACCTTAAAAATTGCTGTTCAGTAAATTATTATTATTTTATTATTTCTATAGTGCCAGCAAATTCCGTAGCGCTGTACAATGGGTGAGTGAGCTGGATCTTGTATGTTGTGTGTGTGTGTGTGTGTGTGTATATATATATATAGAGAGAGAGAGAGAGAGAGAGAGCGAGAGACACACAGATCAATAAAACCAAGAAATATCTGTGCATAACATGCAATATTTTCAAGGCCAAATATTAGTACAGTGAATGTAGAATGAGTCATTATAGGCTTAAATTGCATCTCTGTTACATGATCCACTGACGTACTGTAATCTGAAATTGTTCCATGATGTTTATATTAGCATGACATTGATGATGCAAAAAAAGCACACGAAAAAGGAAAATACCATGTTTTTTGCACTTCAGATCCCCTGAAGAAAAAAAAAAGGAACTGAATGTTTTCATTTTCCTCCATGAGGAATTCCACAGTGGGGTAGACTTCCTTGACAAAGAGTTCTCCAAGTGTTTAGGTATGCATTGCGATTTAGTAAAAGAAATAGTTCAAAGGCAGAATGCAGACTTCAGCCTGCATGTTAAGGATTTGTGTGAAAAGCAGAGCAAACTGTTTGCATTAATATAAGCTGATCGAATCTGAGTGAAATATGAGCCATCTGCCTCTCAGGCCTGTCAGAACTTATTCCCACTTGTAGCATACCAAAGAGTTGAAGGTGTCCCCGGGATTGAATGCCCTCTAAGGATGCTCTGATTTCAACCTTGGCCAATGCAAATAATCTGTTATGGGAACATTGGAGAAGAAGAGCAAACATCTTCAGTTCTTGGGGCTTTCATGTTATTTATTGCTTACTTTAAAAGAATTATAACAGGGTCATAGCCAGCATTTTCCAGCACAACAGCCTTTAAAAAGCAACACCGGGAAGGGTGTTAACTCTATTGGTGTGTTACAGGAAGGAAGCCTCTTTCCTACTATTTTCTGCATGACTTTCACTGACATGATAAAGCTGGGGAAAAACTCTCATTGGCCGACGGCCCAAGGCAACCAGTGCTTTCTTATAAATTGGCTGGAACGTGACCTGTGGAATACCTCTGGGTGCTTATGGTATTTTGTAAAATATTCCTTTAAAAAAGCTCACTATTTGCTAGTATTCCTGTCGGTGAATTACAAGGAGATGTTTGTGTGTTGTTTATGTTTGACATATTAGTTTTAGGTATGCTTATTTGGTAGATCATAAATTAACATCAGTATTTCAGTGGAGTATTGTGATAAAGATAAGATATGAACCAGATCATTATAACACATTCTTTTAAATTATTGTAAACATTAAGGCAGTTTACGAAAAAACTGTTGCGGGAAGTATTTGGTCAAATCAGAACAAAACCAAGTTCAGCAGATTTACTAAACTCCTATAAAAGATCCAGATTAGCTCCACATCAAAGCTCATCTCAGTATACCCATGTGGTTATAAAACAGCTAAAAGTACCTTAAGAATCACTCAGGGATGATTTCCTGAACCAGCCTTGACTTATTTTGTGAATTGTTAAATGAACAGCCTGGGTGCAAAGGGCCAACTGGTCTCCTTATACAATAGGCATGGCCTCATAATAGGTTCCTTTCTATTATGTAACACACACAGGTAGTGGGATGATAAAAATCAAAGCAGGGTGGCAGCAGCCAAAATTAATACTTAGTCCAGTAAAGTGCTGCGTTATTAGAACATATAGCAAGGATTATAAAGGATCTGCTCATGTTAGCATGGCATTCTGTGAGAAGATCCAATAAGTAGTAAGTAATAATCTTAGCACAGGCTTAGTCCATACATATAGTAAATACTTCTATATTTAAATATACATACTTAGTCCATACTGTCCTGTATTTAGCCTGTGGTAAGATCATTACTTGCTACTTATTGGGTCCCCTCACTGCATACTGCGTCCCATCAGGTTAATAGGTATGTAAATAGTTGTGTTATATACCGGTATGTTATTAAATCTATAGTGTCTTTGAGTGTATGTGTCTTAATTGTAGCCATCGGAATTCACCCATATGAAGATGGCCACATGGGCTATAGCTCTATTTTTTCATTAGAATTTTTTTTTTAATCCGACCCTAAATAAATCCACATGTATCTTTAAAATGTGTTCTGCACCTATACAAAAAGACATAATATAGTATTGCATATAAGTTCTTATTGTGTATTGCCATATTCGTATTTCTTATTGTTATTTTGTTTTTGGTTAATAAAATTTATTATTTTATATTTTATTCCAAACTAATTAACATCTTTTGTTTAATAAGAAGAACAAAACAACAGAGCATTAAATGATACACATTTTATATTTATTAGTATCTCCAACAAATGCAATACATACACACAGACTGCTTAATACATACACACCGACACATGCACAGACTGCAGAATACACACACAGACGGCTCTGTTTGTGACGGGGGCTAGGGGTGCTGTGTGTGGGGGGTGGAGGTGCTGTGTTTGTGTGTGGGGGGGTCTGGGTGCTGTGTGGGGGTGTAGGGGTGATGTGTGTGTGTAGGGAGGTAGGGGTGCTGTGTGGGGGGGGGGGGGCTAGGGGTGCCGTGGGGGTGGGGGGGGGGTAGGTGTGCTGTGTGTAGGGGGAGGTGGTAAAGATACATAAAAAAAAAGATATATTAAATCTTTATCCCCCACCCCTCCTTACCTTTGGTGAAGGAGGGGTGGACACCGCAACCCTGGTAGCCCGGTGGTGGTAAGTATGTGCCTGGCTGCTACTCTTCTGTCTAGTAATGCGCGGCAACGCTCCACCTACATTGCTCGCGGAAGGACAGGATAGCTGCTTCCCAGTTCACTCCCCATGCTTCTGGGTCCTCTCGACACGAAAGCAGAGTAGGCGTCTGTCGTTTTGGGCAGGCAGGTGCCTACTCTGCATTGGTGCCGACAGCCAGTGGCCCCCTATCCTGGCAACCTATGGCCG
Source organism: Pelobates fuscus (assembly GCF_036172605.1). Taxonomy (NCBI): domain Eukaryota; kingdom Metazoa; phylum Chordata; class Amphibia; order Anura; family Pelobatidae; genus Pelobates; species Pelobates fuscus. The sequence continues at coordinate 148,836,896 of NC_086322.1, forward strand.
CGTGCCCACAGAGAGGGCCCGGTGTGCCACAGATATGCCATCACTGCCCTAGTGCATAAATGTTTATTTGATGTATTCTATAAACCTTTAGTTTATGGGAGTTCATAGAATTCTTTTTACAATTACTACACCTCAATACGTAATGGAAAAAAACAGAACATTTTGTATCCCACTACATCTAATGCTCTAATGTTAACATTAAAGAAAACACAACAAATCCAAATCAACATGAAAGCCCTTAAGTTCTAAAGTGCTGAGCTTGTGAATCCAGTAGCACTCTCTCAGTGCTTCACCTCTCCAATGCGCTTTAATAGTTTCTATATCTAGGAATGATAGGTATTTAAAACTGAAATAAGGACTTTGGTTGCAGTGTAATGGAACAGAATGTTGCTGACATTTTTTCCTGATATTGTTTAAATGTTCTAGTATTCTTGTTTTTGTTTTAATTGTTTTAATTTACTTTTTCTTTGGCCTATGTATTGTTTGCAACATGGACAGCAAATTAAATATATCACATATTTGGACTCGCGTGTTATCTGTGTTTTCATATTGAATAATTCTCCTTTGAACAGTGATTGTAAAATTACTGTTTTGTGGATTTTGTGATTTTACATGCCTCGCATCTTAAGCATCCTACAAAATTTCCTTTGTTACTATTCTCATTTTTCTTGCTGTTTGTATATTTTCCTATATTGTACTTTATATTCTCTAAGAATTATTTTCTGATATTTAGTAGATCATTTCTATTCATTTTTTTATCATTCTTTTTCATTTTTCTAATGTATTTTTGTTATACCGCCTTTTATGTGATCTACTTAAATTTCAAAGTCCTCTACCTTGCTGCAATTTTTCTTTAATCCTGTTCAACTGACTCTTCGCTTTTCCTCTAAGCCATGGTTCGTAATGGCAGCTACATCTATGTATATATATCCATTGCAATCCATGTCCTTAAAATAGATTCTACTTTGCTATCCTCAACAAAGAATGTTACATCCTGAAAATGTATTTCTCTTTCATTAGATTCTGATGTAAACCCTAAAAGATACTTATTATGGTTGATATATTTACGAAATTGGCCTTTTTTTAGGATATTGGTGCTTATGTGTACTATAGACATTGCTGTCGCCCTGGAGTGGTAGAAGTTTGAGCACAGGGCTTAAAGGGACACTCCAGGCACCCAGACCACTTCTGCTCATTGGAGTGGTCTGGGTGCCAACTCCCACTACTCTTAAACCTGCAAGTGTAATTAATGCAGGTTTTTGCAGGGTTAACTCCACCTCTAGTGGCTGTCTACTAGACAACCACTAGAGGTCACTTCCTGACACATAGCACAGATTATCTGTGCTAGAGCGTCGCTGGACGTCCTCACGCTGTGTGAGGACCTCCAGCGTCACTCATTTCCTCATAGGAAAGCATTGAAAATCTTTTTTAATGCTTTCCTATGGGGAGTGCTAATGTTTTCCTGGCACTGGAGTTTCCCTTTAATTTTGTTGTTATATTGAGGAATTGGTTTAGTTCTGAATCTGACCCTTTCCAGACAATTTGTCATCTTTAAAGTTTTGACCAGATTAACTTTTCCTCCCAACATCTCATGAAGATATTGGCATAGCTGGGGGCAAAATTGGTTCCCATGGTGGTACCTGTAATCTGTAAATATTAATTATCATAAAAATATAAATAATTGTGATACAAGGTGAATTCTATGTTTTTTCAACAACAAAAAAGAGCCACATTATGTGTAGTGGTTTTATCTTTCCAAAGGAAGTGCACCACTGCTGTGCTCTTTTGTGCTCTTTTGTGCTCAATTAAAGTATACAGGGAAGCTCCATCTACGGTGATCCACCTACAGATGGTACACATTTAATATTATCTATATTATAATAATTATTATAATATTAGCTGTATCCTTAATATTTGATGTAGCCTTCTGTGCATAATTCTGCAAATATAAATCAACAAAAGAAGATACAATTGTGGGGATGCTACTAATGATTGGCCTCCATTGAGGTATTAGCATTGAAAGTCATGTTTCAGTGTTTGCAGATGACACAAAACTTTGTAAAATAATACAATGTGAGCAAGATATTACTTTACTGCAGAAGGATTTAGATAGACTGGAGGACTGGGCACTCAAATGGCAGATGAAATTTAATGTTGAAAAATGCAAAGTTATGCACTTCGGCGTAAAGAATACACAAGCAACGTATACCCTTAATGGAAGTGAATTAGGGATAACAACACACGAAAAGGACTTGGGAATTGTTATAGACAACAAACTATGCAACAATGTGCAATGTCAATCAGCAGTGGCCAAGGCCAGTAAGGTATTGTCATGCATGAAAAAGGGCATTCATTCTCGGGACGAGAATATCATTTTGCCTCTCTATAAATCACTGGTAAGACCACATATTGAATATGCTGTGCAATTTTGGTCACCTGTTCTAAAGAAGGACATCATGGCACTAGAAAAAGTGCAGAGGCGGGCTACAAAATTAATAAAAGGAATGGAACATATCAGCTATGAAGAAAGGTTAACAAATTTAAACCTATTTAGTTTAGAAAAACGTCGCCTGAGAGGGGATATGATAACATTATACAAATATATTCGGGGCCAATACAAACCATTGTGTGGAAATCTATTCACAAACCGGACTTTACATAGGACACGAGGCCATGCGTTTAGACTGGAAGAAAGAAGATTTCGTCTAAGGCAAAGGAAAGGTTTTTTTACTGTAAGAACAATCAGGATGTGGAATTCTCTGCCTGAAGAAGTGGTTTTATCAGAGTCCATACAGATGTTCAAACGGCTACTAGATGCATACTTGCAAAGACAGAATATTCAAGGATATAATCTTTCAATGTAGGGTAATAACTGCTTGATTCAACGATAAATCTGACTGCCATTCTGGGGTCAAGAAGGAATTTTTTGTCCTAGCTTGTTGCAAAATTGTGCTTCAAACTGGGTTTTTTTTTTTTTGCCTTTTGGATCAACAGCAAAAAACAGGTGTGAGGAAGGCTGAACTTGATGGACGCAAGTCTCTTTTCAGCTATCTAACTATGTAACTATGTAACTATGTAATTATACAACTATTTGTATTATACCTTTTCAAGCACAATCCAGTATTGTTAACTGATTTCCTCATCTTCTGCCCTTGAAAATGGTCACACTCTAAGAATGAATTCATCTTTAACAAAGAGAAAAAATATACCCTTCCCCATAGAAATTTAGACCCAGTCAACCCAATGGATTTATACACTTTCCATAGCTTGCTGTAAGGCAGATGTTATTGTTTGGAAGTGATCACCAATTGGGGTGTATATGTATGTCAAATGGCTGTTAATAACTGTAGAAAATTCAAATTTAATGAAAATTAATACAAGCAAATAAAACCAAATCAAAGAAATCCTACAAACACAATGGCACAAAAAAATATGCAAAAGAACGCATCATGGTTATCTTTTCCAGTACAGCCACTTTATGGGTGGTGATTTAAAAAGAGTTTCGGGCTGCTAAAGTCACATGTACCAGAGTGCAACATCCCCAGGCACAGAAGTGTAAATTTCTCTGGACCTGCAGCGTTTCAAGCTACACATACAGATTCCTACCACCATAACTTCCAAAAGCAGGTGTGGTTGGAGGAAACCTTTAAATGATCATGATGATAATCAATTGCGCTGAATAATATAAAATAACCAATATGCATGGAAAATACATATAAAAGGAATACTCCATGCTGGAAGTGGCCCTCATTTTTAATGGATTACATAGATCAGGGGTCAGCAACCTACAACACGTGTGCCAAGCATGGCACGCCAGGTGCCTTTGCACAGCACTCAAAGCTGCTAGAGCCAAACAGGCTCTGGTCTATAAGGAGTCCAAGTGAAATCTGCTAGTGCAAAAAGGTGGTGGTGGACAATCCTCAATTTATGCATTTCAGCACTTAGATACCCAGTAACCCAGCACTTGTGAACGGGAATCCACACTGGAGTAGAGCAGCCCGCAGAAGCTATCTCAGTTCCTGCCCTTGACCTGTACCTGGCCAGCCCGGTCCCCACTGAACGCCAAGGAAGCCACCCACACTGCTAGATATACACGGAGCTGCAGAATATGACTGCACCTCATACAAATAATGCAAACATCCCACACACAAACACACACACAGACTGCAGAAAACCACCGACAATAATACACACACACAACCCAAAAAGCAGTCTCTCACATGCAATACCTCAAGCAGCACCATACATAAACCACCAAACACACTATGTGACATATCATCCACACACAATTCCACAAGCAGCCCCTATACACTGCCCACATTCATAGGTAACCCACCTCAATTTAAAAAAAGAAGACCGGTATACCAGGGGACTTGATCTTGTTTTAGCACAGTACTACTAAATGTTTTCCTACCCCTGACATAGATAATACATTAAAATATACAAACACAATATAAGACACTCACATTTAAAGTTCCTCCTGGTGCTGCACTTGTACAGGGAAGGTGCAGTCGCAGCGTGTCCCTCTCAGACCGTAGAAAGCAGTAGTACCTTTAGATTCCGCATTACATTGAAGTATGGAAGTCATTCTGTTGGATGGTATGTTTTATTTATTTTTAAAATATAAACACAATTGGTGCCTTATGTGTCTCTTGAGGTCATGTATTGTGCTAAAAGCATATTAACACATTTCAAAGAGATGTTAAGACAAGATAACATTGTTTTGTTTATTTCACTCAATGTCATTTGAATGAACAATGACAGGGTTAAAAAAATCCCTTTGTTTTCCCCACTTATCTTGTTTGGCACAGACTCTGTCTCTTTGTCCTCCAACGTCCTCACGAGTGGGATTATCATATGCACACATTAAGCCTTCCCCATGGGAAAGCATTGAATCAATTCTTTCCTATGAGGATTTAGAAGACACTGGATGTCCATGAGGATGTCCAGCATCGTTTCAATTAGTTAAAGGGACACTATAGTTATCAGAACAAGTACAGCTTAATGTAGTTGGTCTGGTGTGTAGTCAATACACTAGAGGTGCTTTAATGAATGCATCTCTATGAGGAGATGCTGATTGGTGCAGGGGGGCTTTTGCTATGGGAGAGAAGATAATCGATTGTGTTGATCTCAAAAAGGCGGTTTGGAGGGGTCAGGGGGAGCAGCACCGGCAGACCCGTGCAGTGCTTAAAAAAAATAAAATAAAAAGGTGAGGGGGCGGAAAGGGGACCAGGACCTAACTGGTGTATTTAATGCAGTTGTGTATTCCGACCCTATATTTTTCCTTTAAACTCCATGAAACAACAGGAAGTACCTCTAGTGACTTTCTTACTTATTCACAGAAGGGAGATTTGAAAGTAAATTTCAACTTTAAGGTCAAAATAGTCGAACTGGAAAAATGTAGCTATGCTTTCATTTCAGCTGCTCTGATCTCTAATTTGAAATTCACTTTTCATTCTCACTTTACTAAATAACCCTGATAATATTTAAAATCATAAGCATTAACAGTCTCCTTTAATTAGATGTAATGTAGTCTTTAAAGATGAAGAGTACATTAGATTATTATTTACATTAATTTTAATAGAAAAATTAAAACATTAAAGAATAAAAAAGTTATTGCAATTGATATTAATGACAAGAAAAATAAAATTTGAGAACCTTTTAGTGAGGAAAAATGCTTAGTTGCTGTTCTTGGTATATTTTTGCTATTTTAAGTGTATAATACTACAGGCATGAAAAGCTAATTTATAAAATTAATATTGTGTTATAAACATGTTTAATCTTTTTTTTTTTTTTTTTAATTCTTTATTTTGGTAGTGCGCATAAGTATAACATATAGGCATGAGGTGCCCCGAAAGCAATCCCCAAGCATCTTCCACGCTAAACATGCGGGGTCAGTGATTAACAGGCACAATTTTTTGTTATAATCAGCCTAAGGTCAGCTGTCACCATAGATTCATACAGTAATAAGGTTTGGTCCTATGCTATGCTAGTTGTACAGATGTCGCCTGTTAGGATTTTAGTCGCTACATAGACATGTTAGGGCCTAGGCATTGTAACTGACGGTCATGCTAGATATCTGGTAGTCGCTTTCAGGCAATGAATGGTCGCGTTAATGCTATGGTTAGTCGCCTTAGAGCTCTCATCCGTCACAGAATTAGTAACATGTGTCGCTTTAACATGTGTCGCTTTAACATGAGTCGCTTTAACATGAGTCGCTTTAACATGAGTCGCTTTAACATGAGTCGCTTTAACAAGAGTCGCTTTAACATTTGTCGCTTGTAACATTTGTCGCTTGTAACATTTGTCGCTTGTAACATTTGTCGCTTGTAACATTTGACGCTTCAACATCTTATAAAGTAGACAGGTAAACAAGGTTACAACGTAAGCTGCATAAAAATAATAGAAAGCATTAGCTTGGTTCCCAGATAGGCATCCCTCATCAAGCGCCTTGAGGGCAACTGGCAGGCTAGGGCATATAAATGGTTTTAGGACATCTTATACAGGCGCTTCATTTAATCGCCCTCAGTAGCGGACACTCGGTTGAGGCTCGTAATATACGTAACTAGTGAGGTAACCACTTATGTGGCATGAGTGGCTCGATATATCACTGAATTTAAATTTTAAATTTTAACAGGGTATATAAGATTGTAAGTGAGGGTTGATGTGTGGCTTAGGGACGTTGTAGGTATGTGACATGTAATTGTTGTTGGGAGGGCACGCTTATGTGTTTTCTGGGCACGCTAAAGGAAGCAGATGGGTTGGAGAGTTGAGAGATCTAGAGTATTGTATCATATATGAACGTCTTGTCGTAAGTTCTAGTCTGCTGTGTTGCTACGGTCATGATACATAGGCATGAGTTGCACATTAGCAATAGCTAGCTGAGTTTGTGCATATCACAATTGGACTATGTATAGGCAAGCTGGGAGACATTATATAGCATGGAACATATAACTGTACTAAGCCTTGCCAATGTTGTATATACCTATTACAATTCCCTCTGGGTCTAGTTTGCCCCGCTGTGCCATTAGTTAATTGAGTATTGGAGCGTTAGAAGTAAGGATCAACAGTAGTAACATTATACTAGCAGGTTAATGCAGGAAAGGGTGTTTAGTCCATGTGGAGAAAGTCTTAGGCTACTGAGCTTGGGTATTTAGCTGTTGCGAGAGCTCTGGGCAGTCTGTGCCATAACTACCCGTGTGTTGCAGTGAGGCAGTTCATCCAATACCCCTTGTTGGTTCCGCTCGGGCGTTGTCGTCTTCGACTTTTCCTTTGTGGCTGGTCAGTCCGATGCCGCTGGTGTGCGTCTGGGGGTAGTCCAGCGCGATAGTGCTCGGCAGGTAGCGACCCCTCTGTTTCTCACCATGCGGTTTGCCCCAGGTTAAGATGAGGGTCGGGGCGTTGGCTTTCCGGCGGTCCTCTTTAACCCTGGAGTGCAGAGTGGTTACACTCAGGCCTGAGATTCCGTATTTGGGTGCGTCGCTTGGTCTTTCGGGATGCCTGGCGGTCCCGTTCCTGTGTGCGTGGGAGTGGGTGCGTGCACCCGGGTTGCTTGGATTCCTGTCCCGCCATTGCGGTCGTCGGTGCCTGCGTGGCTGGATGGCCGCCTTGAAGGTCCGCAGAGGGAGTCCATAGTAGCGCCGGCGGGTCACAGGACGTATCCATGAAGCCACTACACGGGCTGCTTGATGGTATGATGGCATTCCGCCGTCGCACAGTATCGTGCATAGGCTCGCGCAGAGCCGGTCAAGGGCCTTCAGGGAGTGAGTGTGTGGATGGCTGCCCGTGCTCCCTCTCTGTGGCCTTAGCTTGGCGGCCATTTTGGCTGAGCTCTGGCTGCTCTGTGTCTCAGCTGGCTGTGTAGTCGTGGTTGTTCGCTTGCCAGTCATCGCTATAATCTTGCTCCTGTGTGTGTCTCAAGCTGCGGTTGCCGGGATAACCCTCACCGGCAGGGAGGGAGGGAGTGTGCCGGGGAGACCTCCAGGTGAGTGGCTCCGGTCAGCTTAGGGGTCGGCCACCTCCCTCGCTGTGTCCGAGTAGGCCACTGGTAGGCCTCAGGTCGATCCCCGGTTAGGAGCCTCTGAATTTGGTCGGGATGCTTGGAGCTTGGCTCTGTAGTTTAGGGTTTCCTTCTCCAGGTCGTTTATTCGTCTTTTGTCGTGTTTGCGCCCTGATTTTAGCTGATTTCGAGTTTTTTGGCCTGGAGCTCGTTTCATGTGCGACCGTTCAGCGTGGCCGCTTAGCCCCGCCCCCACATGTCTAATCTTTTATAATCCAATCCAGAAAAAGTGAGTGATCAGTATTTGTATTTTTTTTTTATTTTTATGTTAGTGTGTTGAGGACACTCTTTTGTAGTAACACTTATGTTGAAACCATCGGTGGTACATGGGTGAAGTATATTATCATCACTATTCATTTCATTTTGCAAGCACAAAATAGTTTATTCACTAAATAATTGTGAATAATAAAAAAAAAAATTGCAAAATTCAGGATAAAATAGTCAAACTCTGACTATAGCAGAGTTGGAGATCTCTTCTCAATCAGCTATTTTGGTCTAACATTTGCAGTTCATGTTTCAATTCACAGTTTAGTGAATAATTCCAAAAATTATTGTTAACACAAACTTACTTAAGTCTAAACTCACTGTACATCTGGCCCCACTTTTAATGAGTGACAATGTATTCCTACCTATGAGAGTCCCCTACCAGAGTATTTCCTTATTGTTTCAGAATTAAATTACATATGGAAGTTGGATTTCTTTGCGTTATTCAATCTACCTACATACAACAAAGCTAACTTCTCCTGCTTGTATCATAAGTATACATGCAATGTGTCCATGCAGTGCCCACATGTTAAAAATTAGACCTCTACCTGAGTATGTAAACAGAAACACAAGAATTCAACTTCAAAAAACAGAGACATGTTGCTTTCGGTCAGACATATTTACTAACCTCAATATTCTTGTTTGTTTCGTCTGAGCCAACATGAACCTGGAATCAATGTGGCTTTTATGAATAGTTTATCATGTAGTTTGTTACAGGACAATGTAATATCACCACTAGCTCACTGCTTATGTAGACAGAGAACACATACAACCAAAATACTACTTGTATTAACCCCTTCTCTCTGATAATGTGTATACATGGGCTAACTTTATGTTTGCATTGCAATGTGTTTTTTATGTAGCAAGAGATAGGGGAGACATACAGAGAGGTTAAATGAGTCAATGGAGACCTACAGAGAGAAGGAAAGATAAAAGGGCTCCAAAAAAGGACACTTTGGTTAGTATGTAATGGAGTGTCTGAGAAATGGAACTCTTATTCCTGAGAGATCAAGAAATAAAAAAGGGTAAAAGACTGAGGTACAGTGATAAGAGGAATAGACAGGAGGCAGACTTAAACAAACACTATAGTCACCAAATAAATTTTTGTTTAATGAAGCAGTTTTGCGGTATAGTTCATGCCTCTGAAGTCCCACTGCTCAATCTACTGCCATTTAGAAGTTTAATCACTTGTGTTTCTGTTTATGTAGCCCTAACCACACCTCCCTGGCTGTGATTGACACAGCCTGCATGGAAAAAATGGTTTCCATTCCAATCAAATGTTACTTACGTTAAAAGTTTTTATCTCCTGCTCTGTAAATTGAACTTTAATTACATACAGGAGACTCCAGCAGCGTATAGCTTTTACCAGAGCAGGAGATGAGATTCTAAATTAAGCAGAATTTGCAATAAAGGTAGTGTAAACATTAGCTGATTCTTTACAGGAAGTGTGTACAAAGGCTGTGTAAGCCACATGCAGGGAGGTGTTACTATTTCTGTAGAAACCCCCAAGTAATGAACAGGGATAATCTTTGTAGTTGCTTATTTATTGTGGAAAAAGATAAGCAAAATACACCAGCCAATTAAATTAAATAATCTACAAGGAAAATAAATCCAAATACATGCAAAACAATTAACATGGTCACACTTCTAAGCAAGAAAGTATCATTTCTAATAAGAAACTCTTATTCTTCAAAAAGAGCAGAGTGAGAATGTTTAAGCGGTTGGATTAAGTGTTGGTCCAAAAAACGCCAGTTCTTGACACCCAAGAAATTGTGCAGCTCTGTAAAAGTGCACAATAGTATTCTTTACTAAGCTTTTTCTAAGATTCTTGTAAACATTTTTGAAGTGTGATAGACTATTGGTTTTTATATGCTTGTGTATTCTTTCAATTTCAGGCTCTGATGCGTCCTGGACGTATTGACAGAATCATCTTCGTACCTTTGCCAGATGCAGCCACCCGCAAGGAGATCTTCACACTCCGGTTCCGCTCTATGCCCATCAACAGCGAGATCTCTCTGGAAAAGCTTGTGACACAGACAGAGAGATACTCTGGAGCAGAGGTAAACATGGACATGTTTTATAAAGACAAGTCTTGTTTAATATTTAAATTTTTTCTTTAACTACTTACCGACTGCATGACAGTCTATGCCGTCATGTGGTGCAGGGCTTTAAAGCCAACCGATGACATAGACCATCATGCTTTTAAATGTCTGGCACGCTATGGAAATTGCTGCGAATCATGGGTTTTCTCTGTTGCTGACTGCCTGATGAGCCAGGCAGATCAGCAACAGCTAGGCGTCTGTGTTACTAGGCAGGTAATTGCTGTGAAAGCCTATCATTGACTTTGTATCTCTCTCTGATCTTTACTTGCTAGTTTGATACAGAAAAGAAGAGACATGTGTCAAAGTGAGCCAATGTATCCATCCAGTGGTAGAAAAATAAAATTTAAAGATAGATTTTCCCCTTTTCCTTACTGATCACCAGTGTAAGCTGTGATCTTAGTAACAGTGATCAAATAGCTAGATCAGGGGTAGTCAACCTTTTTCTACCTACTGCCCACTAATGAATCTAAATTTCCTTACCGCCCACCAGTTTTCGCACAAGTGTAGAATATTTTTTAGAAAGGAGGGTGTTTAAAAAAATGTTTTTTTTAAAAATGTACATTTATCTTTTTATTTCTACTTTATGCATGTTTATAATGTTTTTAACTTTATAAAGTTTAATGAGAAAAAAAAGTAAATTGAAATTACCTTTAACTAGTGATTTATGAGATCCTTGAGGTTGATGCTGCGAGACTAAATATTTGATATCTGGTTTGATTTTCATAAGGATCAACCGAAGGTCTTCTCTTTCGGTGATATTCAGACGACCTCTCTGTTTGCTCATAATATGATATCTCATCTGTGCATCAGCTCCCCTCCTCTCCCTCCTCAATCCCCCCCCACCCCCCCTTTTTTTTTTCTTCTTTCTATTTTTTTACCTTCCTTATAGCAATGCCCAGCAGGAAGGCTGAACTAGGTAGCCCACTTACTATTATTAGCCAACAACAATTCTCTTCTTTTCCTTTTTATATTTTTTATTTTCCTTCTGTCTCCTTTTTTACAAGTACTCTGCTCCTTCTTTCTCCTTTTTGCAAGTACTCTGCTGCTTCTTTCTCCTATTCTACAAATACTCTGCTCCTTCTTTCTTCTATTCTACAACTAATCTGCTCCTTCTTTCTCCTATTCTACAAGTACTCTGCTCCTTCTTACAAGTACTCTGCCCCTTCTTTCTCCTATTCTACAAGTACTCTGCTCATTCTTTCTTCTATTCTACAAGTACTCTGCTCCTTCTTTCTCCTTTTTTACAAGTACTCTCCTCCTTTATTTTATCCCCTTTTTTTCTATTTTTGTTCCCTTTTTTTAATTTTTTTTATCTTTTCCTTTTTATTTCCTTTTTTTAATGCTTTTCTTTTACCTTCCTTATGGCAATGTACAAAAGTAAGGCTGGGCTAGTTAGCCAACTTATTATTATTAGCCATCAACAATTCTCTCCTTATCCTGCCTATAACTTTTCTTTCTCCTATTTTACAACTGCTCTGCTCCGCTTCTGCCTGTCCCTGCTATCGTGCATCAGCTCCTACTCCTCCTCTTCCCACGTGTTAAACGTTTGTGCACACATGCACGTGTTTGCTTGCGCGCATTCGTATTTTCATGTGTGCACTGGCGCCCACCTGCCCACTCTCTCAAAAGAAGAGTTTAGCATTTTAGCTTGTTGTGCCGCCGGAAAACCCTACCGCCACCTGGAATCCTGAAACGCCCACTTGTGGGCAGTACGGACCAGGTTGACGACCCATGAGCTAGATAATAGTTTATCTTTAATAACAGATGGAAAAAAATTGAATTTGCAGAAGTACAAAATTAACACCTCCAACACCATTAAGTCCCTACAGATGACTACTGCAGTAACTGACCACAGATTGCAATTTAGAATGATACACTTGTTTGTAAATGTGGAAATGGTCTTATAACCCTTTTCAGTTTGATAGGCAGCAACAATTGCTTCTCTAAGACCATTGCTGATGTCTTTCCTCCTTGGCATTGTGTTATAAAACACACACCTGAATGCTCAATGATCAATCAAATGTAGGGCATTTGATTAACAGCAACTGTCAGCCTCTTAATCCGTATGGAAGCAGTAGGGGTGAACTTAGTTTTTCACACATGAGTTCTCCGTTTTGGCTTTATTTTTGTTATTTTATAAATAATGACACAGTGTAAAATGTCATGTGTTGTTGTTCATCTGAGGTTTTCTTTACCTAATCTGTAGACCTGCTAGGGAACAGATTCTTATGTCCTGATATGTAAAATCATAGAATTCAAAGAAGGATGTACTTTCTTTTTCCCATGCCTGTATATGTATAAATATATATATATATATTCAACATGACAAAAAGCCCCATCTGTCCTTTCCAAAATGGTATATAATATGTGAGGGTGCACCAAATAAGAAAGAGGAAAATCACAGGTGTACTAGCACATGGTGACAATGGCAAAATTGCCCTGGTCTGGTATGCACAAAAAATCCTTGGTCCTTAAGGGGTTAAAGAGGCAGTCATATTTAAAAATGAACTGGCATTTTCATTGATATTAAAAGAAAAAAAAGGAACATATGAAAAATAAATTGGTTCTTTCCAGAGTTTTTTAGTACTTTGATGGTTTGTTAAGAAAAATAAAATAAAACAAGATAAGCAAGTCAAAAAATAAAATTACACTGTTTGGTAAAGAAAATCAGGGATTCATTATATATCTTATTAAAGAAACAACCCTGCCCCCAATAATTAAATAGTATTGTGTTTGTGAAGAAACTACACCTTTTGTTTCATTACCTTTGATTTTCCTAGTTCGGTAGATAAAACTACCGAACACCGACCACCCATCTCCCCCCTGCCCCCCCCAGGACTCATTAACTACAAAGTAGACCGCAAATTGAGTGATTTCTCTGTGGGGCCGCCGTTCGTATAACCAAACGAACTCTTGTTCGCACGAAAGGAAGCAGCGGGACTTGGTCGTCGAGTGTCTGAAACTAAAATCGAACACTCGACTCCCCGAACGCCGGTCAACTTTGCGAACACCTGCATCCTTTCACTGACCAGCCAGGAGAGCGCTATTCGGTAGGTTTGTTCCCACGAACTAGGGGAACAAACGCTACCTATGAGCCAGGGGAACCGTTCGATTTGTTCGGTTTTTAGACTTTTCAAAATAGACTGACCGCACAGCCTAATTTCATGGAACTATTTTTGGGCCTCGAGTGTGGTCGGTCAAATTCAGACTTTCACGAAACTCTCGAACCCCTGAATCGATCTGGGTGATTTTTTAATATGTTGGTTCCCCCAGATCAGGGCTATCAGGGGATATGACATTTGTGGGGTTTCTATGGAGTTTTGGGTACTTTCTGGGTTTTGTGGAAATGTGTGGTTTTTGTGTTTGGAGATAATTGAGTTTAGTATAGTGCTTGACTCAATTATCTCCCAAGTACAGGGGAAGGATTATATTATTGTCAGTAGGAGTGTCCTGGACCTGAGAGCCAATGTAACTGCAGAATGTATTTTGTCACTGCCCCCTCTCCAGTAGGGAATACCGTTGGAATATGTCAACGTAAACCCTGTACATTTGTTAATGCATATAAACCGGGCTGTTAGCCTGAATAAACCATTCCTGTTGTACCCTTCATCTAGTTCAGGCTGATGTTTGGGTATCCGTCTGATTTGCTTGGGGAATATACTTGCATGCTGTACTTCGTCTGGATAACGTTCGAATCAACACCTGAACTGCAAGCTATAATCACTCTAGCAGTTCAGGAGGAAATAGACAAACGGGTATCTGCAATACCAGCGTTCGTTACAATGTTGTTATCTTGAAAATAGCAAGTTGGGGCATGCATATGAGAAAACTAGAAACCATGTACAGTGTTTATGACGAAAGGCTACTATTGTGTAATATGAAATCCGCTTACAGTAATTGTGTAGTATAGTCTAACCATATGCTATAGGTCAACATCCAGAGTAAAATGTTCAGCCTTATTTGATATCAACCATTAAATTAGTGAAATTGAAATAGGGACTCTATAGATATAGTGAGATTGGTAACGGGCAACCCTAAACATTTCATGGCATCCTTCCTGCCCCATGTTGACGTTCTCAAATTGTGCACAAGCGTTCTATTTTGTAATCTCATCATCCCAAGTCCTTATTCATTGCTTTGTTTCTCTGGGACATCCTAGACCAGGGGAAGCACTCCAGATGTTGTAGATTACATCACCCTGATACTTTGTCAGCGTTATAGCTGTAGAAGCATTTTAGGAGATGTAGTCCAGCAAGACAACTGGAGTGCTGAAAGTTGCCTAATGACCTAGACAAAGCATAGTGAACTGGCAAATGTAAATGTGCAAGTTTGACATATAAACGATATCGGAAGACAAGACTGTAGGACACTAGCCAGACACCTCTGATGAAGTCTGAGGACGAAACGCGTAGGGTCGTTAGGACTGCTTTTATGTTGCAGATTTTATTATATATTTTGTTTTATACTCGCATGCTTCCTATCCTGGGTGTTTACCAGCGGTTTCCTGCATACTGAAAATGCACTGCGATTTTTTATGGGCTTTTTAACTACTGATTTCCTGTGAGTGAAATCTAAGTATATAATTTTATCAGATAACTCTGCTATTTGCAGGGATCATATCTGGGACCAGGTGATATTTGGGGATGTATCGGGATGTGTTCGACTTTCTGTGTCTGGGAGATACCATTATCTCCCAGACACAGCGGCACCTGGGCAGGCTTATGTTCTCATGTTACTTTGAATGGAGACCCCCTGCTGGGGGTCTGTGATAAATACCATGTATCCTGCCTGAAATAAACAGTTCTATTTCACCCTTCACTAAGCCTCAACTAGTGTCTCTGTCATACCACGATTGCCCTTCTGCAACCGACTATAATCACTGGCTAGCAGCTTTAATCACTCTAGAGCTGGGCACAACTAGGAAGGGGCGACCACTGGTGGTAGCATCCCATCCTTGAGACGCTATACCGCCACAGGCCTTTTAAACACATAGTGTTATCAGAGACTTTAAAGGACAATATACTATTATTCTACACAGTGTAAATCTGTGCTTTTCTCGGTAAATCACATTCTGAATAATGGGGGCTGAAATTCCATACACTCTGAATCTTTATTTTGTTTAGTTTTTTTCACTACTTTCCCTGATGGGTTAAAAATTGCAGCAACCAACTATCCTGTCTGGAAATTACCCAAAGCCATGTTATAATTGACAAACCTTTTTGTTTTGTTTTACTTATGTTGTATTGTTAAATGCAAAAAAGTGAATGTGAATGCTTCATATTCACTCTTGACTCCGTATATATCCTGAAACGATGCCTGCCTTATGTGTTGTATTTAACATCCACAATAAAAAGTGTTTTTTAAAAAAAAATCGCAGCAACATTTTTCCAAAATGGCAACCTTTACACTGAAAAACTCTTCAAGTGGCAGTTAAAAAACAAAAAATCTAAATTTAAAGTAATACTAATCTGAAGGGATTGTAGTATTGATTTTTTTATGGAAAAAAACCTATTAATGTGAGTGCCAGTTTTTTTTTTTTTAAAAACTGAGCATTCAACAGGGTTATTTATATTAAAACTTAAAAAAAATAAAAAAAATCAAAGAACCACAAATTACAGGTAAAGTAAAAAAAATCATAGAATTAACATGCAGTAAATAATTTATGAATGCTGCCTTTTTTCCAAATATTGTACATATTTGCACAGTTAGCTGTTGATGTATTCAGCTCACTAAATAATAATTATTTTTTTATTTATTTGGGCAGTGAAGTCTCCCTTTAAGGTAAAAGGGACATAAGGAAATCAAACTGTAAGAAATAAAAATAAAAAGATGACAGATCAACTTTAATAAGCACATTTCTAAATCTCCAGCAGGATTGTGTAAATGTTGGTGTTCACCTTGGTTTGTTAAGATAGACGTCCTAGGACATTATATTGTGTGAGTGCCATGTAAACGATGAATGCTTTACAATTGTATTTTAAAGACCACTCTAACCACCAGCTAACTCTTACAAAACACACACAGATACACACATTCACAGATAAATACTGCAACACACATATACACAGCCACACAAACAGACACACAAACGCAGAGATACATACTGCAATACACATATACACAGCCACACAAACAGACACACAAACGCAGAAATACATACTGCCAGTGGCGGAACTACCGCGGTCGCAGGGGTCGCAGCTGCAACTGGGTCCGCCACTCCAGGGGGCTCGGCGCCCTGTGGACTCCTGCATCCACGTTGCCCGCCACTATATGTTCCAGCCCGCGGTATAACCGCCGGGGCCACATTGAAGGGGTCCATCGGGTGGCCCTAACAGCATGGGATATGTATTTCCAGGGGGCCTGGTCAGCGCTGTGGTGCTTTAACAGCATGACCGGGCCCCCTGAGATGACCTCAGAGCTGGGAGGAAGTGACTGCCCCGTCACTCCTCCCAGCTTACAACGGGAGCCACACGGGAGGAAGAGGAGGGAGTCAGAGTGGGAACTCTGACTCCCATCAGGCTGAGCCACCACGGGACCCCAGGGAAGCCACCCTTCTGCACCTAAAAGGTAGGAAACAGAAGGGTTTCTAAAATATTTTGTATATGTGTATGTTTGTATGTGTGTCTGTATGAATGTTTCTCTGTATGTGTGTCTGTATGAATGTTTCTCTGTATGTGTGTCTGTATGAATGTTTCTCTAGATTTGTGTGTGTATGTGTGTCTGTATGTGTGTATGCCTGTATGTATGTGTCTGTGTGTGTTTGTATGTGTGTGTCTGTATATGTATGTGTCTGTATGTATGTATGTCTGTGTGTGTTTGTATGCATGTCTCTGTATATGTGTGTCTGAGTATATGTGTGTTTCTCTGCATGTGAGGGGGAGGGTAGACGTATGGGGAGGGCCCAGGGCAATTTTTGCACCGTGGCCCCGTGATTTCTAGTTACGCCTCCGCATACTGTAATACACATATACACAGCCACACATACATACACACAAATGCAGAGATACATACTGCCACACTCATATGCACAGCCACACATAAAGACACACAAATGCAGAGATACATACTGCTACACACAGCCACACATACAGACACACATACGCAGAGACACATACTACCACACATAAAGACCCACAAATGCAGAGATACATACTGCCACACTCATATGCACAGCCACACATAAAGACACACAAATGCAGAGATACATACTGCCACACACAGCCACACATACAGACACACATACGCAGAGACACATACTACCACACATAAAGACACACAAATGCAGAGATACATACTGCCGCACACATATACACAGCCACACATACGGACACACAAACGCAGAGATACATACTGCAATACAAGCAAGCACTGTCATATACATATAAGAACTAGCGCGCACACACTGGTACCACAATGTGAGCTCTATTTTAGCCACCCACCTCTTTGCTTGCCTTTGTGCTGGAGTGGCTTGCCTGTCATCCAGAGGGGCAGTGAGCTTCTCTTTGCTCCAGGCAGTGCAGGGCTTTCCCTTGCCTCCTAGTGTGGCCGCATATTGAAGATTTCTATACCTAAAATCCGAAATGCGGTCCAGTTAGTGGATGTTGATCTCCCCAACTGAACTGCCTAGCACTTGCAGCCCCAGGTCACAGCTAGGCCCATTAACAAAGTACCATGTTAATAAAATAGATGAACAAGGAGAAATTAATTATCCTTATTATCTTAAAAGAGGTCAGACATACTAGGATATATTTTATTTAAAAGTAAACACAGCATAGGTTTGTAGTACAAAAGACATGCAGAAAAGAGGATCTATTTCATTTTCAAAGCAAGTACAATAGTTTCTTAGTTCAGTCTATTCTCATGGCCGTAAAAATGACACAGGGTCATCTCCTGTTGCTTCGGCCTTGAACAAAGGAAATAATTCTAAACAGTAAGGGCAGTAAATCTGTGTAATTTACTACTTGGAAAGGATGTGTTGTTTTTTTAATTGTTCCCCTACCTGTGTAAAAGCAGCAGGGCGACCTGGAAATGTTGAACTTTATGAACTTAAGTTCATTACTCCCTAACTACTATACTGAACTTATCAGAAATTGGATTATAACTAGATGACGTAAACTGTATAGATCATTGATAGCGATACACAGTGACCAATTGAATGATGCAAGGCAGAATCTCCTAAATGCATTAAAGGGTTACTCCTATCTGGTTTTCAGCTTTATGTTTCTTCTCTTATATTGTACACACTTTACCAAGTCTCCCCCGCCACTTTTGGTGAAAAAACATTTAGAAATAAGTTAATGCTTATCTTGAATCCAGTGCTAGGCCATGTTTTCCCCGATCATCCTCTTCCGGTTCACAGTCTCATACAGAAGCAATTTTGAAACTTGAGTGCATGTGCAGTGAGAGTGTGCGGTCACAAGCGGAGTGATAAGCTGAGTGACAGCTCAAGTTGCCTCTAATACCCTCCTGCCTAGAGGGTAAACAAGGGGATAGGCAAAAAGTTTACAAAAGTTGTAGGGACATATAAATATGTGGCGCAAAATAGTGAGGGCTGACATTATGGAGGGATGGAAGCAGGAAAAAAATAAACTGTAGCATATTGGATTGTACGTGGGAGCTACATGCTTATCCATGCAGACACACACACAGTGCTGCCCACAAGGGAAGAAACTGACGACCGTGCATGCTGACGACAGAAGTTTTGGGTTGTTTTTTTTAACGGGACTCACATTAGTCAGTCTGGAACAAAGTTCCGGGTTGATTAAGTCACGTGTTCTGGAGATGTAACTAAACCCTTGCACAACAAGTTCAAGATGAAATATGGCACATGCAGATTGCTTCCTACATGACCACTTCTAAAGGCAGACATGGTCATGGACGTTGGAGTAGCTCTTGAGAAGATGTACTAGAATAAGATTAGGACTTACAT
Source organism: Pelobates fuscus (assembly GCF_036172605.1). Classification (NCBI taxonomy): domain Eukaryota; kingdom Metazoa; phylum Chordata; class Amphibia; order Anura; family Pelobatidae; genus Pelobates; species Pelobates fuscus. The sequence goes on from NC_086322.1 coordinate 148,856,250, forward strand.
GCATTAAAAAAATGCCCATGATTGAGACCACTGAGTGAATATGGGGGAAATCTACGTCACCATGTCAAGAAGAACTGTAAACGTATTGTAATTAAATGCACTGATATTACCCAGAATCAGGAAAATCCATGTGTTGTTTGTGCTACTACTATTTTGTTCCCAAAATAGGTGACCACACACAATTTGTACAATGGAGCATGCTTATAGATAATGTAAAAAGTATAGATAATATGAAAAACATGTATGCTACAAGAACGAAAACCAGACATTCAGATGTGTCTAGATGTGAGATATACCACCCAAGTTGCTCCTTAAATAAACAGGAATTACCATTTTAAGCACAAGAGTAAAAACAAAATACAATGTGGCTCAGCCTGAGTACTGCACTTGAACATGGACATCCTAATGCAAAGGAAGTAACAGCAATCTAGATGAACATTCTGTTATAGCCATTATGGCTGTTGATATAAATGCCAGGGCTATAGACATATATTTTTACCATTGTTTATAGATCAATGCACACACCCAGAATAAATTAAATTATAATAGTTTGTTTTTTTCGCAGCCTGTAAGTGAGTTATGTTTGCACATTAGCAGCTATAAATATTAGGTCTAAGGGAAAATATTAATTAAACGTTTTGTAAAAGTTACTGTTGCTTTAAAACTTGTCATTTTGTACTGACTGTACTCCAATTTGGGACATACAGTGGTGTGTGTATATGTATATATATATATATATATATATATATCTATATATATATATATCTGTGGGTCGAAACGTCGATTTTTCTTAACACCGATAAAAATTAATTAACAAGTCCTCTGGAGTGCTCTTCTCATCATTTTTCTCTCTCTCTATATATATATATATATATACACACATGCACATACACACACACACACACACACACATAGGTAGGCTGGGCTAATTTGAGCAGATTGAGAGCAGAACACTGGTCATATAAGAATTGTTTCCCTGTGTGTGACACCGTTGTGGAATGACAATTTAGTTGTCCAATTGGCAATCGAGTGTGTATGTGAATTTTGTGAATGGCTTACTAAATTTGAGTTTAGATTGTACCGTACAATTTTATACTATGTCTGTTCTATTTTTGAGCTAACTAATATCCAGCAAGATATTTTTATCTAACTAACACATGCACAGTAAATTTTGTAGTAACTTTTGCTCTTTTCAGAGACACTGGGGAGGGAGAAGGGGAAGAAGGTGAGGATGTGGACCTAAGTTGTGTCATAGAAAGCCCTGGTCTGGTTTAGGCTTCCTTTCATTATTGGTTTTGAGTCCTCTGTAATATTAAAAGAGAAATAAAACTTCAAATTACATATTTTGACCATGCCACTTTAAAGCAACAAGTTTGGATTTTGTAAGGTTTAGACATAGGGTGTGGTTTGGGGGGGTGACATAAGTCATTATGTGTGGAATGAGCCATAAAATTTACCCTTCGGCTGAAGCCCCTGTTTTTGACACTTCACATTGCCTATGAATCTCTTAAAATACAAGGTGTTTGTATAAAAATGGCTTGATTTATGGGTCAAAATACACTGGAAAACATAATGACCAGATCTACTTTATCAACTTAAATGCTAATTTTAATTCCAATATGATGGAGTACCTTGTCCCTGCAAAAATGTGTGTACACTTTATGTGAAAGTTTTGAGAATGCCTTTTTTATTGCAATCCTTCCACGTCCTAAGAGTGATTAACGTTAAACAAAAAAAAAAACCTTGTGGGGCGGGGCTTAAGCGTGAAACGGAACAGACGTCATTCCCGGCAGCTCCGATGGTACTCTGCACAATCTGCTAAATATCTCACAGAGCCCACCCAGCAATCTCAGCTCCAGCACTTACCCTACAGCGGCTCCCTGTATCGGCACATGCCGTTTTAAGCTAATTCAGGGCAGAAAAGGCCCGCGGCCTACCATCTCCCAACATGCCTGGAGGAATTGTTGGGGCACATCCCCTTCCAGTGCCACCCGGAGACGAACACGGAAGACAGACTTTTCCCATACCAGCACCCAAACATGGGGAGACGCTCTCAGAAGCCACCTCCAGGTACACCAACTGACTTCCACGATATAGGGGCCCTATTACAGAGACAGGCCCTACCCAACATGGCGGCCCAGGAAGATCAAGAGGCACCTGAGGACCCTCAGAGTCACACATCAGACCACCCTCGAGCCCTCACCCTGCCACAGGGACCGGAACAAGCAACTTCAGGCTCCCCAGATTTCTCAGCCCTGGCCACTAAACAGGACATTAAAGTCATCCTCAATGACTTCCGACAAATGCTAGCCATCGACATAGCAGCTATCCAGGCAGACCTACAGGTGGTTAAAGACAGGGTGAAAGCAACTTAAGAGTACATCATGAACGTGAGACAAGACATGTCCAATGTGAAGGACTCACTACACAGTGTCCAAAAAGCACAACAAGCAATTTCCATGCACCTTGCTACGCTGGAGGATCGCTCCAGTTGTAACAACCTGAAAATAAGAGGGGTAACCGAATTTGTCACCAGGGAAGAATTACCACACTACCTGAGGCATTTGATGGCCTCGCTGCTACCACCAAGCCAAAAAGCTTGCTTTTGACAACATGTTCCGCCTACCGAAGTCACCCAGGGCTCCAACGAATGCAGTAAGCGACATCATAGTGCGCTGCTCCCTCGCTCAAGACAAAAGGGCTCTATTCTCAGCTCTACGAAACCAGACACCTTACTAATTCGAGGGTACTGACTTATCCTTTTACCAGGACCTGTTGAGGTCCACCTTGCAATGGCGTAAAACACTCCTTCCAATCACGAGCCAACTGAGAACCACGGGAGTCACATACAAATGGACTACCTCACGAACCTCATGGTCACCCACAACGGGACAGGTCACAGCATTGCTTCGGCGGCAGAGGCGCCTACACTGCTAAGAGCATTGGGACTGCCTGCTCCTAACAGGGAGGCGAGTGGCCAACGAGGAACACATACCTGGGACCCAACAACTGTAGTCACTTACACCCCACGGGACTTCCCGTCTACGAGTTCTGGGACATGACTGTGCTATGGGTCACTAGCGCAGCAAGCGCTTTTTTCTTTTTCTCTTTGTGGGCTGTTCCGACTACACCCTGGCTCACCCTAGTTTCCAATGTTTTCTTTCTAGCAATGTTATAGCTTGACATTTCCGAATGGGTAACCGAAACCAAAAACACCCTCAGCGGGTGGGAGCTGAGGCCTGGAAAGTGGTGTTGCTCCATGTGAAAGGGGCCTACCCAAGTACCTATCCCGTCTCACATTAGGGGCACTACAAACCACAGCTGGTAAACGCACGGCATGTCACAACTCTACTAGTATTTACTCCACGAGACTAGAGATCGATGATTATCGGTCTGGACAATATTCTGTATTTTCGGTATTATATAAAGATACCGAAATTTCCGATAATACATACCAGGTAGTCCTGGGGGGCCCAGCAAGTGCTTACTTACCTTCCCAGCAGCTCCCCTGTCTAAATCTTGCGAGTCCCACGGCCGTCAGAGCGTTGCCACATGTTACCATGGCAACGCAACGCGCGGCACGCAGGCCGCGATATTTACACAGGGGAGCTTAAGGGAGCTGCTTGGAAGGTAAGTAAGCGCTTACTGGGCCCCCCACTGCACATTCCATGCCACTTGACCACCAGGGAATGCTATATACCCCCTCCCTGGCCAGGTAACAAGCAGGGAGGGGGGGGGGACAAAAAAAATTAAATGTTAAATTTTTATTTATTTTTATTAAAATTAAAAATTCCCCCACTCCTCCCTCATTTTACACAAATTTTACACAAACCTACAGAAACACACACACACACTGCATTATATACACACACACTACACAAACACTGCATTACTTATATACAAACACACATACACACACACACACTGCATTCATATACACACCCTACAGAAACACACACACAAATACATACACACTCTGCATTCATTATATATACACACTACACAAACACTGCATTCACTATACACACACTACAATAACACACTGCATTCACTATACACACACTACACAAACACACTGCATTCACTATACACACACTACACAAACACACTGCATTCACTATACACACAGAACACACACACTCTGCATTCACTATACACACAGAACACACACACTCTGCATTCATTCTACACACACTACACAAACACACACACTCTGCATTCATTATATACACACACTGCATTCATTATATACACACACTACTAGCACTGCATTCACTTTGCGCACACTACCCACACACAGCATTCACTTTATGCACACTACCCACACACTGCATTCACATTACACACACTACACAAATACACACTGCATCCACTACACACACAGCTCCCCTGTCTAAACACACTGCATCCACTACATGTGGCATGTATATTTTGTGCATTTACCTTTAGAAATAGTTTATATTTTCAAAATGGTACAGAATATCGGTAAATTATCGGCTATCGGCAATAAAGTTCACAGGTTATCGGTATCGGCTCTAAAAAAATCAATATCGGTCGATCCCTACTGGAGACACAGTCTCTCAGATCACTTTTTCTTTAATTTAACTGTAAATATGTTTATTTTGAAATTTTAGTTTACAAACAAGCCGGTTATCTGACTATTTCATCTGCATATACTCTACAGGGCTAGCTAACCTAGCACTCTTGTAATCACATGGTGATTCTCACCCAGTCACTACTCTGCCTAAACTCCGGTAGCTAGACATACACGACTTGCCTTGTTTTTCACTAACACTTACTAATACTCAGTTTAATTGCAACACATGTCCTTGATTTCCTTATCGTATGCACACATCCAATTGACTTTACACCAAACTGTTGTTCTCAATCTGTGCTGTGACGTCATCTTGCTTTGTTTACAAAAACAATGTGTTGTATATTGTATACACCTATTCTGCGCTAACGTGGTGTATCCAAGTCTACTTTTCTCATGTATGCTGTCTTACCTTTGTTTCCACCAAACACAAAAATAAAGAATTTAAAAATGTAAAAAACCTCGTGTGTGATGTATTTATCTTTAGATTAAACATAGCTCAAAACACCCCAAAATCCTGTAATTGCACGACATGAACACATGACATGTATGCACACAAGAGCAAAAGCATTATTTTTTAAAATTAATTTTCCATCTTGTCCCGATGTTAAAAAAAAAAAAAAAAGAAAAAAGCTACAGGTGGTTAGTGTGTTAATTTGTTCAGACAGGTTTGAGTTTCAAATATTACGTAAATTGGCAGTGAGCATATTCCTTACTACAATCACCTAAAGTCTAATGCAGGAAGGATGTTTGTAGCAAAAACACAAGCAATCGCAGGAACACCTTGTGCCTGCCATGCCTCAGAGTTTGATGGCATGCCAGGTATTTCTGTGTGACGTGAAGCCATGCTACAGCAATGGCAAAAGCAGAAATAAAGGTAAATTTGTAATTCATGGCACAATGGTGGAGGGAGGAGGAGGTATCTGCTGTGTAGCTTTTGCTGTGACTCTCTATCTGGTAATTCTCTGTTTGCACGTTGCTGAAGTATATATGCATTGGATGCCAGCCATTTAAAGTCAGTGAAAGCATTGTTTCTGTTGTGGATGTACCAAATCCATTAATCTCAGCAGCTGACAAAATCAGCAGTTCTCGCATATGATTGAAGCCACTCTGTGTTCACTGTTTGTGAATTGGGCTGAATGTCCATCCTACCATCCTTAGCCAGACATGGTTTATTTGTGTTGATACCTGTAATCTGATTTTATATATATATATTCCAATGTATTCAAGCTTTTAACTTGAATCTCCGTAAAACCTCACAAATAAAAGGAAATGGTAGACTTTTTTTCCTATCATATGTATTAATCAGTGAAATAGTTTAACCACCCCCCTGCTATATAATTTTTTACAGAGTTTAAATCCCTTTATAATATTTCCAGGTAGTATAATATGAAATCTGATTTTGAAATATTCAAATTTATTCCAGTAGATAATAAGAATTAATAGATCTTTATTGTTCTCATCTTGTGTTAGAGAAATAGTTTAACCAGATGCAGAACTACCAGCGTTGCAGCCAGTGAAACCGCATCAGGTGGCATCACCTGCGTGCATCATGGAGCCTTTCCTGGCTTCACTAACTGCCAGTAGTTTCCACAAAACAGGAGGCAGGGCTAGGTGGATGCCTTGTTGGCCCGGGAGAGACATTTAAAGTTTACACCATAGCAAGGAGAACTGGACTCTGTGAGAGTATTTGTGTGTGTGTCAGTGTTTGTGATTTTATTTGTGTGTATCTGTGCATATCTGTTAGTGTTTGTGAATCTGTATGTGTTTTTCAAGTGTTTGTATCAAGGGGTCTCTCTTTGTTTATCTATACCTCAAAACAATCTGATCTTGGGAATCGGGCTGGCGTGGGCAGAGCTTTAAGGGGCATTAGCAGTGATGCTACCCATGTCAATAGCAACGCCAATAGTGGGACGAACCATCTGGAAAAAACACAGACGTAAAGCTAAAGTGCTTTCTGCATGGTACTAGCGCCCACCTTTCAGTGCAAGCTCATATAATAATGTGCTGTGCTGCCCAGTGACAATTTCCCGTTGTCCCCAGATGCAGGACACTGTAGAACTAAAGCAGGACAGCGGAACAGGACCCCAAAAGCAGGACTGTTAAGAGTCCCCTGCTATATAATTTTCACAGATTTTGCATAATTCTAAGGTGTTGCAGGTCATACCCTTTATAATGACAAGAATGATTAAGTAGTAACGCCACCTTTCTTCAAGAATTTCCTCATCATTACCAAGGGGTCCACTACCTGCGTGACATGATCTACAGCAGTAATACGGTCAGGATCCCGCGGGCGGCTGCGAGGGGAAGCTGCAGTCCGCTCGCGGCACTCACCCTCCAGCCGTCCGCGGTCCCCTTCCTGGCATGCGCTCGGCGGGCGGCATCCTCCCAGCCACGGATGCCGCCCGCGTCTTCCTCTGCGTCCCCCAGCGGCAGCATGCATGACGCTGCACGCTGGGAGACCGCCCATTTTAATAAACGCCGGGGTCAGCCACCTGACCCGGCGTTAAAGGCACAGTGCCTCAATCACAGTGGGAGGTCTAGATATCTCCCACGTGTGATTGTTAATTCTGATTGGAAATTATCCAATCAGAATTAACCTATGGATTTAAATACTTACCTTTCCTGTTCCTCTCTGCCCTGTTGTGGTCTTTGCTTTCTAGTATTGTTACTGAACTTGTGTTTCTGGTTATGTACTCTCTGGCTTGTTTATCTGACTTTGTGACTTTCTCCTACCCTTTGACCTCGGCTTGTCTCTCGTTATTCTGTCTTCTGGTTCCCCTTACTCGGCTTGTCTCCTGACTATTCTCTGTGTGCTTAGCCCGGCCACTCTAAGGTCCGGTACTGCACCTTTTCTGTGTGTGTGTTAGCGTGTTTGGTTCCCGGAATCGTGACAAATACAACTGGGATTATGTATAAAAACATATATTTAATAAATTAATATATTTAACAAATTTAGTGCTATTACAACAAAATCAGGGTCAGCACTAATGTGGAAAATTATTACCTCAATAAAATATTATGCTGCTCCCTGCAACAAAACTAAATAGTGATCTAATTGTAGTACCAAATGTGTACAAAGCTTTTCATCTTCCTTTGCATTATGTTATCAATACTATATAAAAGTGGTCCTTGGTAAAAAAAATAAAAAAAAAATAAGAATAATAAATAAATATATTAAAGAATAAAACAATTGCAGTTACAGACCTTTTTTTTCTTGTGCCTTAGTAAAAAGCCTAATCTGATCTCATACAGGTGCATAGGCAAAAGTACTTATTTATTGGGGTACTTGAACAACAATAACAGAATTGGGGTTCCAACTTTGTGGGAGAGGTGAAATTTTTGGAATGTTAAGATAGGTAAGCATTATTTTTTTTTTTTGTTACTGATTAATTAATCTTCTATATAATGCATAAAATAGGTCACTTCTTGTCTGCTGTATCCCTTTAATGATAGATATACATTGTTTACTCCCAAGGAGATTTTCAGTCGAATTAAGTAAGGGTGATGTGTAGGTAACAATATGTTCAGAATATTTTGGGAAAAGTTTTGTATACTGTGCCAGGAGTCTTTAGCTTTGTAAGCAATCAACATTATAACCTGGCAATCATACCACTAAGCCTTACAAAGAAATGGTTACACGTACATAAAATCAATGTTTCACTGTTCTTAACTGGCTCATCTCAACAAAGGAGTTAAAGGGACGCTGTAGACACCCAGACCACTTCAGCTCATTGAAGTGGTCTGGGTGCTGTGTCCCTTTTGCACATAGTGCTGCAATGTAAAAAATTGCAGTTCCAGAGAAACTATAATGTTTACATTGCAGTACTAAGTCTGCCCTCAGTGGCTGTCTACCAAACAGCCACTGGGGGCGCTTCCGTAATCGTAATAGACTTTTGGTCCTTTATCTGACGCTGGACATCCCCACGCTCTGCATGAGGACCTCCAACGTCAGATTTTCCCAATAGGAAAGCATTGATTAAATGCTTTCCTATGGGGAGGTCTAATGCGCGCCGGCATTTGCCACGCATGCGCATCAGACCCCGCTGTTGCGGGACAGAGGAGGGGGCAGAGCTTCAACCCAGCGTTGAGGGACATCGGCGCTGGGTTCAGGTATGTAAATAGCGAGTTTTTATCCCTTTATTTACCTGGAGGGGGGAGGCAGAGGGATCGGTAGTGCCAAGAATACAGCTTTGTATTCCTGGCACTACAGTATCCCTTTAAAAAAACATTCAAAAGTGCAAATTTCTCCCTGAAGGAACGCTAAAAAAAATTCCATCAAGCTCTCCCCTAGTCTTCAATCATTTAAAAAGTGCCTTAAAACCCATCTCTTTAGGAAAGCTTATGGCCTCCCAGAGTAACATCTACCTCACATACCTGTCCCTTGCTCTTTCCTAAAGGGCAGCACTCTACTCTCTCTTTCAGCTCTGCTTCACTCCCACCTTATTTGATTGCTATTTCCTGTCCTGTTGTGTTTTACGCCCCACCTCCTATAGACTGTAAGCTTGTTTGAGAAGGGCCCTCTTCAACCTATTGTTCCTGTAAGTTTTTGTAATTGTCTGATTTATTGTTAAATCTCCCTCTTTGATAATATTGTAAAGCGCTACGGAATATGCTGGCGCTATATAGTAATAATAAAAATATAATAATAATATATGAACTGCTGAACATAGTAATAATATTTTTTATTTGTTTATTTATAACATGCGCTACATATGTAACATTCTGAAAAAGGCAGGCAGAAGATACAAATAATTGAAAAAATAACAAACCTAGTCTGGAGGAAAAGGTGAGAAGAAAATAATAGCTAGTGTATTAGAGAAAGAGAGAGAAAGACGTAAACAATGTAACATTCAGGTGAGCTTCATTTCCATTTTAACAAGAAAACTAACTGATGTGTTTGATAATGTCTGGTTCTGGTGTTGAGTACATCTAACCCCAAATCTTGTGATGCCAGCTTAAGGGAACCATAGCGTTAGGAATACTAACCTGTGTTCCTAAAACTATAGTGTGACCTGTCCATAACTTATTAGGTCTGTCCCACCTCTGGTCATGAAATGGTTCAAAACCCTTATGTCTTTCCACTTGCCCTTTTGGATACGTCTCCTCATCCCGCGATGTCACACTGATGGGGGAAACATTAGAGCTTCCCCATAGAAAAGCATTGAATCACTGCTTTCCTATACGCTAAATTTGAAGGCGTTGGATGTCCTCAGGGGCCTAGCTCCCCCCCCCCCTCCACTTCACCCAGTGTCATTTTGCGTACTAAAACTCTGTTATGGTTCAGGAAGAGCTTTTACTGGCTCTCTGGTAGACAGCCACTAGAGGTTGTCTTAACCACTGCACCCAGACCACGTCAATGTGAAGTGTCTGTCTATAGTGTCCCTTTAATTTGTTATGGCTGGGTTTCCGGAAGCAAAACAGCAACAGGGTGACATCCAAATAGAAAAATGGAAGTTGCCTCCATCAGCTTCGAATGTATAAAACATTTTATTAAAAATGTTGGCACAATAGGAGGAGCTCTATTGTTATCTAGTATTATCGTCATAATGCCTCCTTCATTATGATCCTGCAAGATTTTGAAATTAAGAATAAAGATACTTTGTTTTACTTAATTGAAGCTGGTTAAGGCACCTTTCATTTTTACATTTAGATTCCTGGCTGTTGCTGTTTTGCTAGTTTATGCAGGAAAATAACTTGCATACGCCTCTTAGCTAGTGCAGCTTCTCGATGGGTAATAGTTTACTATTAAGTCCGCAACAAGCTGTTTTGTTGCCTCCAGTTTCTTGTAACTGGATTTCAGTAAGCAGCAATAGGGTAAAAGGTAGAGGGTGTGGGTGGAGTCAACAATCCTGAAGATTAAATATAATACCCATGTCCTGCCAGCCAATTGTGGTGTGATAGACGCTTCAGTGTAGCCCACAAACACAGCAAATATATTCTCATAGCATGGTATAGTAACATAGCATGGTATAGTATTCTCATTTAGAAGCTTAGCAGGTATAACCAGAAAAGTTCAGCTTCTCAACGATTGCGTGCAGAAATTATTTTTGTGACATCACTCCATTACGTGTGGTGCCTATTATATGTATGCAAAATTAAATTTAAGAGACTAAAATATAACCAGTCAGTTGTGGTCCCTCTTACATGCGGCTAACCCAAACCCCAGAAAGTTACACAGGACTCCCCTGGTATACAGTGAGAAGCCCTTGTATGGGCTTTTGTACATACTTCTCAGAGTTATCGCTGAGACACCTCTGGTCATCTAATAGAATTTGTTTGTATATCTACAGAAAACCTTGTAAGGGTTAGTATACATAACATTCACATAAAAATTGAGGACAGAAATGACCGATTAGTTACCACAGTTGTCCAGCGTTCCCATTAGCTTCATTTATTTATTCCTTTCTTAATTTCTTCCACTACTCTTGTATTGTATGTAAGTGTTGTGGTCCACAAACGTCATGTACCGCTGATACTAGAGCTCACTAATACAATACCTATCACCCTGGATACTATCCTATCCTGGAAAGGACTGTCCTGGTGTGAATCTAGAGCCTTCAGAGATTATATTACAATAATTATATGTAGCATGTATTATGCGTTATATGAACTTCCTGCTTCTAAAAGTGTTTATTCTTTGATAAACTCATTAATGACCATTGGCATTGTATTTATCAACTTCCTGTTTCTAGATGTTTGTCATATACTGTTTAGAGAACGGATTTACAATTGCCATATGGCCATATTTTCCTAGACCACAACAAGTTCCACATGCTGTTGGCAAATACATAAAGAGTGCTGCCCTGCTGCCATATTGCTCTGATTAATTAATTGTCTACTGGAAGCATATGAACATTACATATTGCTACTGCACACTGTGTATGTACTTTCCATCAGCAAGTGAAACCTAGTTGTAATTTACGGATTGCAAGCATAATGTTATGGTTGTGTTAGGATCTCTGTCTCAACTATGATAGTCCCTGCTTAGCTCTATCCAAATCTTTCAAATCCTTCATCTCGCATTACTGCATAAAAGATGCAAAAGTGTTCAAAAAAATTATAAACATCATTTATTGAATGGAACGTAGACTAACATCAAGTGCGTTTTAAATTGAAAGATCTTAGCAAATTAAAACATGAAAGTAATGCAAAATGTGTTTAACAAAAAAAAAATTTACACTTTGACATCATTGGTGGTAAAATATTGTTTTTCTAAATTTTAACAATGTGATGTGTTTTGCTTCCAGGATTTTTCAAATTAGGATATATTTAATATCACTAACCTAACAACGTAAAGCAAGGCATTATTACTTTGCCTTTAATATGGCATTAGTGTATCCCAAAGAACACATTAATGTACACTCAGTTTCTACTGCAACAAAATGATTCACTCTGTCCTTTCTGCAGGAATCTGCTTGGTGCATTGTGCCTTTAAAGGTTTGTTTTGTTGTATGTTGTATTTCTGACTTACTGTACAGTTATATGACACGAGTGCAATTAGTTTTACTTTGTAGGTGTAAATGACAGACTCCTTGGCTGATTGACTTGAGCAAACCGTGCCACAGGATTTCAGACAGCTAGGAAATCACTTGCTAGTTGCGTGACAAGGATAATTAAATGATTAACAGCTGCATATCTGTACCTTTGCCTGGAGGGGACTCATATTTCCTATATGATCCTCCTCTTTGTATTGCTGGGTGATGTCCTTTAATCCTTCAAAGTTGGATCTCTTCATGTGCCTATCTGCCTTTTTTGACTTTCTCACCTCTTGTTCCTGCAGGCTCATTCAGCAACACTTTACAGACCCCTCTGTCCATCCTGTGTTCTAGTTTTAACCGGCGTCGTCAATAAATGAAAATACTCTGTAGACTACTTATAGCCAGAAAAATGTAATATTGCTTTAGGGTATATATCCACAGTACAAAGACTGTGAACACAAGACGTGCACAGTGTTTGTTTACATGAGAAAAAATACAGTGCGTGTTAACATGGTCGAGTTGAAATGCAATTCTAATTTTATTCTGCCAGCCCATTTCACCATATTAAAACCATTCACAGCCTTACACAACCCCAACACTTTAACTGGATACAGTGACACGCATGAATAAATAGCACTTTACAATGTGAAGGCAGAATGCCTGCTTCTTGATGGCCATTGAGTAATACTTTTTTCATTCTCAAGTTTAAAAAAATTCCATGCAAATCTCACGCGTGTAATAGTTTAAGAAGAAAAAAAACGGTTACAAATTTAATGACTGTGTGTTTCTCATTAGTTTGTCTAGACATTTTTGGAATGTTTACCGTAGCAACAGTTGTCAAGCAGATGTAAAGTTTGTCAGTCAAATACTTCTAATTTTACATTTTGGTACATTTTGACAAGGATATAGTCGAAACCCGTGTGCATGAGATGAAATAATAATAATACAAAGGTATTTTTGCTGTTTTGGAAGGAGCACATATACCCACCTCACTGTAAGTTACTTCCCTGATATTTACCTTTGTGTCACAACAAAGTACGGTTCCTTTTTAGAAATGCCCAGTACACTGCACCATTCTGGTGAATCCAGAATCTTTCACTGTGTGTGTACTTTTAATTACATTAATTCCCTTTTTCTTCCTCCACTAATAAATATGACCCACCATGTCAGAGAGTCCCTGTAATGTCATACCCAGCACCAATGTAGGAAAGTAGACCAGGATACCTCCATGAATGTAACCCAGGTCATCCACGCAGGATCCAGTGTCTAGATTACTGTAAAAATGTTAAGGAATGGGGATAGGTGATAGGGATAGGCTGCCAGACCCAAACCGGCTGGGGAGATCTGATGATTTGCTCCAAAGCTGACTTGACAAGAGGTAGACAAAGGAGGGATCCGCACTCTCATCACTTGTAGACCTCAGTGCACTGTACTGAGGGCTGGCATACCCCCATTCCATATAGTGAAGACAATGTAGTCCAATCACTCAGGGTATTTTTCAAACAGCAGGTTTATTGGAGAAATACAGAAAACACAGCACGTTTCTATCCACACTCGGATCTTTATCAAGCTTGAGAAAGATCAGAGTGTAGATTGCAACAATGCTGTGTTTGCTGTGTTTCTCCAATAAAACTGCTGTTTGAAAAATACCCAGAGTGATTGGACTACATTGTCTTCACTATTTCACAAGAGGTAGGACTTCTTCGTATATCTGCTTGCGACCGAATGCAGCTGGGGCTAAGGAGCAGCCCCTAATTTACTCTTTCCAGTACTGGGAGGTAGTGATCTAAAAAAAAAACTCCTCTCATGATTTGTAAAGGAGAAGCCAATCTCCTGCTCCAAAAAGGAGTGTGGCTCAAAATAACAGCATTGCCAATTTCTGGGTGTAATAGTGAGTCTTACAGTGTTTGTGTGTTGAGCAATGTGTGTGAGTCTGGTAATGTGTGTGGCAATTTGTGTGCAATTGTCTAGCAGTGTGTGTACATGTGAAACTGTATAGACTGGCAGTGTTCAGTGGAAAGGTACCACAATACCACAAGCTGCTCATTATAACAGCCCACATGCCCAAAAATACAACACTACAAAGCAGCGGCAGCACCCATACATAACAAGTAGTATACGGCAACATACATAAATTATTAAAATTAAAAAAAATAGGACCAGCATGCCAAAGAACTTCAAAGTCTTCTTTTGGTACAGTGCCGCTAAAAGGTCGACTAATCCTGTCCTAGGTCATTGAAAGTCACACTACGCACAGTATACAAAATGTGCTGGAATATACAAAACAAGGCACGTCTCCTCAGACACCCTTGTATTTTAAGTGAGCGCAAAGAATGGCAATATTTTTTGTATCTAATTTTATACTATTTTAATGATTTCTTTTCATTATAGAATCTAAGAGACTGTCTCCACTTAAATATTGCATCATGTTCAATTACCAGTGAAATTGTGTAATTTCATCGCACGCTTTTACTGTTTATTCCTAAACCAGTGGCAGTGTAATAAGTAATATATAATCTGGGTTGTTTTTGTTTGTATGTTTGTTTTATCTAAATTAGTACAAGCTCGAGTTTGGTTAAAGACTGAGGTTGTATTCCATAGAGCTTTATTCTCTGTACTAAGCTACCTTATAGGGAAGAAATAAATCTTCCCCAATAGGTAGCTTCGTAAATACTTCATGCCCCACTGAGATCATGCAAATCCTACCACTCTCAGTACCATATTTCTGCCTCTATAAATCACATAGATGCCTACACGCTAACACATAGCTACACAAAACATATTTTAACAGAGAGCACAGGTTAAAAGAGCATAGCCAGTGGACTCTTCCTCTTACAGCTGTTTTATCCTCTGGGACCCATTAGCATGGGGTCGGTCCATTGGTTATGTTAAGTGGAACTGATACATGCCATATACTCCTGTGTAAAATGATGGGGGAAGGGATTAGAAAAACCGTGTAAGAAACTGTAGTTTGTTGTATATATGTTTGCATGCAGGAGATGAACAAATATATATAATTGGCACTTAATGTTGTGGGATAGTTTTGGAGGTGTAATATAATCTGGCACATATGAAAGCTCATTTCTGGTCATATCAAATACAGCGTTTATGTATAAACTTACAAATGCTCTGATCATTATAGAGAACAGCAAAGGCTTCTTTTCCTGCTTTAGTTAATTTATTTTAAAAAGGCTTTGGTTTAATAAATTTATACATCAGCATACATTTAAAGAAAACGATGAGCAAAATTAAAAAGATGACCGTTGTTCTTTATAAAATTGTCAATGTGTATCCCCAAACTACTATGGAAACTGTTGGAGAACATTTGGACATTACCATAGATTTATTAGGCGAAATGCTGCCTGCGGAACATATTGATTAACCTGAGAATGAAACTCCTTTAGGCATTGATAACATTCAAGTTTTTTGTATTACAGTTAAGTTCCTTAGTAAACTTAATAACAATCCTAACCAATAAATCCAAAAATGATGAATTTAATAGAAATTAACATTTAGTTTTATTAATTTACAAAACAGCAATCTGTGCTCTACACTACAGGAATGTATGTTTTTGCTCACACTTACATACTTTCAAATAAACATACCCCAGGGGGTTTAAACTCCATATGTGCAGTGTTTCACAGAGAAACTCATCACATACTTACTGCAGGCATCGTGATCACTTCATATGACTTCAGTGGTCATAGTGCTGCGAGTAATCTTTGAAATTGGGTTCATCAAAAATATGGCTTCATCAACAGGAAAAACATTTTTTTTAATTAAAAGCAGAAATTGTGCAGATAGTGTGTTATCAGTGTATACAAGGAATCTAAAGCCAGATCCAGAACAGTCAATACAAAAGGTTAAGTATAAATAACTCTTGATTATATTAACAAAATGTCCAAGTACTGCTCAAAGGTCTTTTCGTTTATACGTTAAAGCAAAAAGGTACATTGGTAAGTAATTAAGGTCTACAATAGACATAGTAAGCCATATGGAAAATGAATATGCACAGCCTCCTCACTCCATTCAAATGTCTCCTTTGATTCCAGGAACTGTGTTGCAAGTGCACACATCACAGTTCCATCTCTAGCTCGGAGCACTGGGTCGTAGGTTGGAACCCAGGCATCGGATAAAAAGCTTAAAATGAAGACTGAAATAATTTAAATGTTAGGTTTTAAGGAACAGCTTCCTCGCTCCACAACCATTAAAATAATCTACAAGGGTTATGGAGCTTTGAGTGTCCCTCAAGTTTTTGTCTGTTCTTAGTGTCTTTTACCCTCTGTTTTTACACATCTCTAATCCAAGCTGTAAGCGCAACAGGAAATTGCAAAACGGTATTACAGAGCCACGAAAGGATTAATAAACATTCTAAATTAATGCAGACTAGCTATACTATGAAGATTTAAAAGACATGTATTTTAATTACAGCAAATTCATTCTCAAAATGAATAGGAAGAAGTACGTATGTGTTGATTACGTAAGGATATTAGGCTGGAAAATGGTTTTCAGGATTACAGAATTTCAGAATTAAATGTCAGTTTAGTGTTTATTGAAGTTTTGTCACGAAAATCCTGATTAGAACAAATATAGAGCTATATTCTGCATAGGCTTGGCAGGAAAATTGTTAATTGTTTTCCCATTGTATTTTTTGGGAAAGAAACTGAAGGAAACTGGGTAATAAGTACTAACAGAACAAATAAAAAGCTAATATTTACATACCAGTTTAGAAATAATGCAGATGTTAGCTACAAAAACACAATGAGTTAGTGAAGTCTGACATCACTTTTAGGCCATGAGCTTTAAGAGTAAAAATTATGTATTTTATCTTTCCATCCATAACAATGGCAATTAAAAGAAGATGCATATGTTGATCCAGATTGCAAATATACTGAGACAGCAGTTTAATTTAATTATTAACTGATGAGTTTAAATAGCCCTTAGAAAAGATCTAAGGCAAGAACAATCTTATAATGATGGGGATGTCTTCTCAGTCTACTTTCGTTAGTTTATGCTCACACAATCCCAGGTGTCTCTTTGATACTTTCAATTCTACTTTGCCCAGCTGAAGCCACCACCTAACTAACTTCCTAGCTGATAGCTTGTTCATAATACTACTCTTCAAGCCTTCTCCCCTGATACTGAACAGGAGGTGGTTGTGCTTCTTCTTTTACTCTCGCTCCACCACTTGTCTGCTTGGTCCTGTCCCTTCCCACCTTAGCAGATCTCTCTCGTACCATCCTTAATTAACACACATCTTCAACTGCTCTATTACATCTGGTGTTGTCCCTACTCCCCTTAAAAATGCTACTGTTGTATCCATCCTTAAAAAAGCCATCCTCAGACCCGTCTTCCCCTTACAACTCTCGTCCCATATCCCTGCTCCCTTTTTCCTTAAAGCTTCTAAAAAGACTTGTCTTTACTCATTGAGCTTGCTTACTCAATCCAATTCTCTACTCAAACCTCTTCGATCTGACTTCTGCCCCCTCCACTCTACTGAGACTGCTCTGACTAAAGTTACAAATGACCTAATCACAGCTAAATCCAAAGGCCCATCTGCCGCCTTTGACACTGTTGATCATGTCCTTCTTCTCCAAACTTTTTGATCCCTCTGTCTCTGTGATACTGTCCTCTGGTGACTCCCCTCCTATCTCTCCCGCAGTTGTTCAGTGTCTCCTTTTCCTATGACACCACCTCCCATTGTCCTGTCTCAGCTGGAGTCCCTCCAAGGATCTGTTCTGTATTTTATACCGCCTCTCTTGACAAACTCATTAATTCCTTTGGATTCTGCTACCACCTGTATGCCAATGACACCTAGATGTCTTTCTCCTTCCCTGATCTCTCCCCCGCTGTCCTTCAATGTGTCACAGTTTGCCTTTCTTTAATCTCTGACTGGATGTCCTCCCGCTTTCTGGAACTTAATCTTTCTAAAACTAAACACTTATTTTTCCTTCTCATAATGCTGATGCTCCTCTTTCACATTCCCTGCAAGTTGATGGTACTTAGGTCAGTCCGTCCTTGCAAGCTTGCTGCCTTGGTGTTATCTTTGATCCTGGCCTCACCTTTGCAACTCATATCCAATATGTTGCTAAAACCTGTTGATTCCACCTTAAAAACGGTGCGCTCTGCCACTGACCTCTGCTTTTACTTCATTTGCAATCACACTTCTAAGTGTCATTTATTGGACTACTCCAGGATTGCATCATTCTTCTTTTTTAAAAATCTATTATTTTATTTAAGACAGGAAAAGGTAGAAATTCATTATGTGTAAATCTGGTATAGAAAAGATCAAGGTACAGAAGCATAATTGATCAAATTAATGGATATAACCACAAAGTATTCGTTTACAAACATCTTTAGACTGACCCATTGATTGCCAGATACCTTGACAATATGATTTAGATGCGCTCTCACCTGGTGGAGTAAGCACAGAAGGGTCTGTTTTTGTCTTGTAAAAAGTCAATGGGATTCATATATGTTTAAAGGTGTGTTGGCCCGGTGATCCCTGGGTATGGACTCTCTACCTTTACAACTGCAGTAAAAGCCATTCCCTGCTGTATTATTATTATTATTATTGGTATTTATATAGCGCCAACTAATTCCTCATCGCTTTACAATATTATGAAAGGGGATGGGGGGAATTTACAATAAATTAGACAATTACACAGTGACACAGGAACAATAGGTAGACGAGGACCCTGCTCAATCAAACGAGCTTACCGTCTAAATGAGGTGGGGTACAAATACACAACAGGGCAGCAAGGGTGACAGCCACCAAACTAGTTTACTTTGTGATTATATCCATGAGTTTGATAAATTTGTACAAGTTTGTACATAACCTAAGCTATATTTTAATACATTAATGGAAATTAATTTCGTGTTTTTGGTAAATTTGTCTTTATGTAAGAAGGTTACAACCATTCTAGGTAGAATAAGTTATGCAGCCTACTATAAATATGGGTAAAAGTTGGGGAATGATTGCACCATTCCTATAGAATTCCCTAGCCCCCAGTTCTTTAAGAAATACTTTAAAAAACCAATTTAGGAAAGTTTATGAATTCACTATGTACTTCATCTTCATCTCTTTGCCACGATCTGCCCCTGTTTCACCTCACACGATTTGTACTTGAGCAGTGTGACTCACCCTATTTCACCTTCACACTCTACAGTTACCCCACACACATTTTAGATTCGATGGATAAAGGCTGCACGTTTGCAAATCTCTGTTCTTCTCTGGTTACACTGCTGTTTACCTTTTGTACACGTAGTACCCACTTGTTTTAGTTTGTAAGATTGCTTGAGCAGGGCTTGCTCTCCTCTTTCTTTCAGGTTAGTTTATCAAGTTTGTCATATGCCATTAATGTGATCTTCCCAGCTGCTCTCCCTGCACAGAAGCAGGGAAAACCATAGAGACTTGCTGTCAAATTCAAAAGACTGTCTGACCAAAGGTTCATGTATGTGGCTGAAGGATTCTGTCATATATGGTAGCGATGAATTCTTCTATTCTCTCTTTTTTCTTTCTTTCTTAAAACATATACGTAATTTCTTTTCAAAATTTGATGAAATTGTTATTCTATTGAAAGATAGTTTTGAGGTGACATTTGTTCTTTAAATAAACACATTAATAACTATATTGCAAATGTAGAAACAAAGTTGCCTGTCATTAGACGTTACTGCACCAATAATGGCAGATATCTAAACAATTTCTCTTTATAGGGTGTAGGAAATGTAACACGCAGTAATAAGTATGGTCATTTCGTAACGATTACAGTTTGAGACATATCTGTTGGACATATATAACTCTTAAATCAGGGGAGCTCAACTCTAAAAATTATGTTTTTTTGTGTTTTGTTTTTTTGCAACAGTTTGATTTATCAACATTATATATTTAATTGTATCTGTTTTGTGTACATTGTTTATTACGTTAATTGTTCATTGTATTTCCTTACTTTATGGCGCGTAACAAATATTTGTATTCTAAAGGAAACTCCACAAAATGATTATCAATAGAATATGTGTAGAACGTATAAATTAAATCCTAGTAATAATATTATGAGTTGCCTACTGTATTAACCATCTTAAAAGAGACATTAAACTTAAATGTCCTAAGCTTGGCAAGAGATCGTATTATCTTTGTTTGATTCAAGATACCATACCATACTATATATGCGTGAAAAGTAAATACGCTTCTCAATTTTATCTCTTATAATAATTTCAGAAACATCTGAGTAATTTGAAAAATGTAGCTAATGTTTAAATACTAACATTTTTTGAATCATACTGTAAATATTTTAGCTGTTGTGTATTTATTTACATGTTAACAATTTCTTGCACATGCAATGCAGCTTATCTCAATAGGATATAATTCAAGGTATTGAGTATAACTTTGCCTTTATATATTTAGACTTCTCTGTGTATATTTTGAATACTATCGGATTGTTTATTTCAATGAATTTCAAATTTGTGAATTTCAAATTTAAGCCAACGTAGCCAAACTGCAGCTGATTTGGAGATTTTTTCCAGTTTAATACTACGGCGGCTCTAAATCTTAAAACCCCACATTAATGAATAATCCGGTTACTTTTTTAAATTGGCTCTTTCACCTACAGAAAGCAAGCGTTTGATTATTAGATATACTGTGATTATAATGTGATGATAATGACTGTATACAGAGGACTCAAGGAGAATGTCATAGAAATTAAGCACCAAAACAGACTATAATAAACTATAATAAAAATAATTATTCACATTCTCCGACAATATGTTGCCAAGAATGTTTTTGAAATACACTTCATGGGGGAGAATATCTTTTCTTGATCCAAGTAATGGCATTTAAACACACATCACAAAAGAAATATGAACAATGCCACAGAAAACAGACCAACGGGTTTATGAAACAGTCTAAATTTAAAGTCTCTGTTTTCAAATAAAGAGAAAATAAATTAGAAAATGCTTCCATTTTCTCTCTATAAATCTCCTGCATTGTGCATTCCCCAAATCCACTTCTTACTCTGTTTTCTCAGAAATATTCCATTCCAAAGATATAACGTAAAGACCAGTTAGTCACTACCTTAAAAAGAAGTCTTAGGCAAGTGTAAGTCACGAAAACAAAGCATGATTTAGGATCTATCTTTAAGTTGTGTAATAACAAGCAGATGAATTACTGCATCATATGTTTTATGTAGACCTAAAAATGTTTAAAGGGACACTGTAGGCACTTGAACAACTTCACTTTATTAAAGTTGTTATAGTGCCGGAATTCCACCCCCCCCCCCCCCCAACCTCCCTCTCAAACCCCTTTATTTTATTAAGTAGAAGTCTCAGAAGCGCTGCTTCAAGCCACGACTCCAAGCTATCTGCTTACCGGCTCTCATACTGTAACATACCATAACGTCACATGCGCAGTGCTGTTACGGACGGCCATAGAGAATCACTGAATACAATGACTTTCTATGGAGGAATGGTAGGCGCATGCACCAAACATGGCATCGCTGAGGGACTCGCTGCTGGAGAAAAGTTGAGTTATTCGAGCTCTTATTATTTATTTATTTTATTTTACACATGAGGCGGGTGGACCCGAGATGACAATGGGCATAATGACTGTAGAGTTTGGAACACCGATATGTAACACTACTGTGTTGCTTTAAAAGGAAACTATACCTATACCAATCATATATTTTTATTTTTTTATAATTCTTTATTTTTCAAAGTGCAGAGTTAATTACACAAAGCAATATTGATGGAGATATGACAGGTGTCGTACATGTTAATGACAAGATATGCTGCTGCACTTTAGTTTTTTTTAGTAGAAAAGATAACAAGAGTAAGGTAACTGTTGTCTAGGTCTAGAAAAACAGATAGCAGGACAATTGATTCAAACTGACATCAAGTACTGTTAGATATGCATAAGTGAGGTATAGATTCTAGTAGATGCTTAGGTAATTGAGATAGCAATCTTAGTATATTATAATGTAGGTTCTCAGAATATGCAAATCTATCTAGACTCCATAGTAAGTGGAAAAGTGGCTATATAAATCATGCTAAACTACTGTGGGTTAGGTTACCACTAGCGCCAACTATAAGGGGGAAAAAAAAGAAAAAGAAAAACACACATGAGTTAAACAGGCTTGTGGTCCACAATTAAAAATGTAAGGTGGGGGGGGCGGAGCTTACCAGCCGAGCGAGCCAGACGTGCATGGCGAGAGCTCCCGCATCCGACGTCCTGATTCTGGGCATAACGCCCGACCACCGGCTCGTGCCGACCGCGGACAAATCTCTACTTATCCAGGAGGGGATGCTGCATCGGGGGATACCTGATATGAGGCTCCCCGTCGCTGTACCTTCCGCATCGCGGCCTGCGGCCTGCACTGGTGGGAGCCGCGGAGAGACGGCCGCTCTCCTGGTTCTCAGGCGGAGGAGGGGGCACTCACACATCGCCTCCCCCCCCCCGGACCGGTGGGGGATATCCCGGTCCCCGCCAGAAGGGGAAGCTACAACCTTACCCATATCGGCAGCAGCCGATGAAATCACAAGCGGAGCTGAAGCGGCGATTCCCAAGATGGCGGACATGCCTGAATCCACTACACGTGGCATGGAAACTTGGCAACCCAGGGTGGATGGCCTTACAAGTGAAGCTACTGACACACTCGAAGCAATCTTCGACAGATTCTGGGCTCAGCTAGCAGACAGAGCATGGTACACAGGTATGGCACAAGAACCACCTGTAAGCGACAGCAAACACTGCAAGACGAAGGGTGGGGATAAGCCTATAAGGGGACAGATAGCCCAAGCTCACAAATTCAGGCGGAGGGCCCTGACCCACAAGTTCAAGCCAAACGCCCAGAGGGCTATGAACCGCAAGAGACAGCCCAAAAGCCAGTTACGCAAACCCCGGAGCAAGAGGGGAGCCTTATCACCACCTCACCCTAAAGATCCCACCCTTATGGTCAAGCGGAGGAGTCCAGCGCACCAGCAAAAGAATTGGCCAGGGGTGGCCACCCGCAAGCTCCCAGACGACCACTCCAGGGCCACAGTGAGTCCACAAGAACGTGGTAAAATGAGGCAAGCCCCAGCACAGTCCGCAGGCAAGAGGAGCCTCACAACGCCACATTGCAGACGGACCCTCCCACGTTATACCTGCTTCCTTGTGGCACACCTCACCGACGTTAAACCGCTCCCGAGCGAGGGGGTGGGTTGATACGAGACTTTCCTCCTGAGGCATGCAGCGGACTTTGGGTGAGAACCCTTCCCACACCTGCCTACACGTATCTAGGCCTCCGAGCCACGTCTTGCCCTCCCACTTGAAAAACAAGACATCCCCACTCTTGTTTGACTACAGTTGTACTTTCCATAATTGTTTATTGTTTTGTTTACCTGCTAGCAACCAGAGTAATTGTGCTTCTTAAGATGCCGACCTGTAACAGAGATGTTTTGTTTTTTGTTCTTTTTGAGCTCCACAGCGATCTGCAGTATGTTTATAACAGGTCTCTGTGTAGTCCAGCCAACCACAAAAACGAAGATAGTGGAGGTTTAAATGTGGTCCATAACGATTATCTATGTGATGCCACTACTACTGAAAGCATGTTTCATTATTGATAATGTTGGTTAGAAACGCGTGTCTGGGACCGAGCTTTATATAACCGAGGCCGACTTTCAAAAATGCCACCAGACATGCTAGACGTACCTTACACTGTTTATTACTGTACCACATGTATGCTCCTATCTACATAAGACGCGGCGGTACACGCAGCATGACACTTTAAGCTTGAACCGTCCCTGGAACAAGCATTGCATAGTCCTGTAACTCAAGCCGTGGGTGTCTGCCCGCTTAAATTTAATAGCCTTGTATGAGACGGATCATAGCTTGTTACCGTGCATAAAACCGTTGTCTTCTGCTATAACCCCTGATATGACCTCACACTATCATTACATAATGCGTGCCAAGCTACGGCATAGTGTAACGTTGCTCTTTTGTATACCTAAGATAGATATCGCTACAAGAATAGTCTGTTAATTACATATAAAAATGTGCTGATATTCACATGCCATGAATGTACACCAACTGTGTTTAAGTATTTTGAATATGCTGCTGTGGCATTGACGAACGTCTTGTTATTCCTCGCACAAAGAAAAATAAAGAATTATAAAAAAAAAAAAAAAAAAATGTAAGGTGGGTGGATGATGGTTCAGGGTATACACTACACTGTCAAGCATGAAACCTGGGGCCTAAAGGGAGTAGTAGCCTGACCCTGCTCTTAAGTAGGATGGTCAGCCTATGCCCTCTAACCCATGCAGCCTTCGTGGTGCTGTGTCAAAAGACTGTTTCCCCGCATAGCTAACCCACCAGCTCCAGTCCCCAGAACAGTCCTGTCCTGGGTTCTCCCACATCCGTGAACGGTTAATGGTCCAGATAAAGAGACGGGTTCCGCTCGCTGGCAGCTTGTTGCACACTGCCCGAGGGTGTGAGCTGCGCTCGTAGCAACATGCCCGTCTGGACTGGGGTTCAGGTAAGCGGCTGCGGGTTGCATGGCGGCGTCTCCTGAGTCGGGGTGCCTCCTGCGCTTTCCCTCTTTGTTTCTTCTTATGCTGCATCTTGGTATTGCACTTCTGTGCCGGCCTTTGTCCGGGCCTCTTTGCAGGCTTAGGTGCAGGCTTCTTTGTAGGCTTTAGTGCAGACCTTTGGTACAGGCCTCGGTTCAGGCTTTAGTGCAGGCCTCGGTGCAGGTGCTGCGGTGGACTGTCGGGAGATATCTATAACTGTTCTTCTCTGCGTCTGTTCTGTGAGCTTGGCCAAGAGCTGTGACCAGAAGTGCTCAAAGGCCCACTCGATTTGGTCCTTGTGGGGGGCCACGACACCATGTTCCCTCAAAGCCGCCATCTTTGCCGTGAGCATGAGGCCCTAAAGTTTCTTGTTTTTGGTACTGCTTTTCTCCTCACCTCAGGCTGATTGCAGTTAGACACCAAGTGGGGGCTGGAATATCCCCCGCCGGTCCAAAGGGGGGGTACGGGGCTCCGAGCAGTGCGTGGTTAGGTGTGAGCCCAGGGACGGAAGACCGGCCGCCTCTCCCAGCTCTGTGCGGACACTCCCAGGGTCAGTTGCGATGTAGTATCCGATGTGCTTGGGCACGTCAAACCCCTCAAGATTTGTGGCTACAGGCAGCAAGAGTAGTCTGCTGCTGTTATGGATCGTCCTGTGGCAGGATGAAGGCAGACTGCTTAAAAGATAACTTTGAGTCCGCAATACAGGGGGAGCCCACCAGGAAATATCCCGGGGGGCGCCCCAGCAGGCCAGTGCCTTAGGCAAATGCCTAGTTCGTATAACGATGGCACCGGCCCTGCTGATAATTCTTGTTTGGCATTAAACTATTAAAAATGGTTGAGTGTTGAATGGAAGGACAGCACCAGGGGACTATAAACACTTCAATAAGATGCAGCAGTTACAGTGCCTACAGTGTTTCTTTATGCTCTGTGCCATGGCTTCCTCTTAGGGGTTCATTCCTTCAGTCAAAAAACACTACATTACGGACATCAAAATCAATATACATTACTAATAACATTTTTAAAATATTGGGTGTGGCGTTGGTAAATCCCATCCCATTTATCATTTGGACAGCATTCTGCGACCAGGTACACACAATAGCCAGTTCCCTCAGCTTTGTACAAGTCCTGTAGCCAAAGTCTGTTTGTTAAAAATATAACCTTCGCAATTGCGAAAGGTAAGAGGTTATAGGTATTATAATCCATTTTAATTATGCAAACATTGTATTATTTCCTAGATCTTCAATTTGCTTTATTATGTGTATTTGGGGAAATTTATGAGTTTTTACTGTAATGTCAGAAGTGATGCTGTTTACACTACCTTTCAGTGTGCATGCAAATTGTGCAAGTTCAAATCTTTCAAGGATACTTACAATCATCTATCTTATATAAGAATTGGGGATCCTTTTGTATTGTGCTGCTTTTGGCACTTGCAGTCAGTTTTTGATATTCTATATATAGCCTTTGTATATGTTGATTATGTTGATTGAAGTCCATGTTTCTATGTTTCTATCTGGAACATCATCAACTTTTTACACTTCACAACCAATTGTGAATTTTGCATAGCAGTGTATGTAAGTTCACAAGCTTTAGATTCCACTATTTAAATTTAAAATATGAGCATCTGTTCAGGCAATATAGCCGTAGATTATTAAAGCCATCACTATGTCAAGTACCCCAAGTGAGTCCTAGCATATATGATGTTATATGTTCTTCTGTATTTGCCATTCTATCTCAAAATATGGAAATGTTTTATTTTTAAGTATTTGTTTACCATTACTATATATTCATAATAGTTTATATGTATATTAATATCACAACTTTGTAGCTTACATTGCACAGAATTTATTTTGCAGCAGTTTCATGGATTTAAATGTTTACAGATGTCCAGTCTAATTTTGAGTTGATGTTGATGATGTTTACGTGTGTCATACATTTATGCACAACAGATCCTTTTATAGATCTCAATGCTATATATTATTTCAGAGGCAGAGTTTGAGAACATCTGCCTTAGAGCTTTATTTCACTCCTCCTATCTAAGAAGAATATGTGAAGAATGGACATCGTTATGTAACATGCAAGATTTCGTTTTTTTTATACATATTAAAGCAACACTCCAGACCCCTAAAAGCCCTTCAGTTTGATTTATGTGTGAAGAGTGTGCCCTCTTGTTTTCATTTTATAAAAACTACAGAATTCAATAGAAATTGGCACTTTTTACACCACTTGGCTGTCAATCAGACAATCAGTCCTGTTACTTCCTGGTTGCTAAGCTCAGTGGAACTAAACTAAACTATACTTAATGTACTGATTCTGGTGTCTACAGCCTGTCCCTGCAGGATATCCAATGTAATCACTTCCTTTTTTAGAGAAAAGGCAGTGTTTTCATTGGTGTCTAGTAACACCTCTTGTGGCTGTCACTCATGTGGCCACTAGAGATGCTTCCTATCTCAGGTCAGCATCTTCACACTCTGCATTGAGACATGGAATGCTCCCCATAGGAATGCATTGATTCAATGCATCTCTATGAGGAGATGCTGATTGGCTCATGCTTCCCATTGGAAGCTTTGGATTGGCTGAGATCGTCAAGATTGATGATCTCAGCCGTGGAGGCAGAGCCAGGCGGGACCAGCAGTTGCAGGACTGGTGCAGCATGGGAAAAAAGGTGATTAAAAACACCTTTCTATACGATCGGAGGGGTGCTGAGTACCTAAATGGTAAGTTTAACACTAGTGCCAGGAATACATGTTTGTATTCCTGACACTACATTGTTCCTTTAATAGTACTACAAAGTTGTCTTTGAAAACTGACCTTTTTTCGGCTTGATCTCCAGTCTAACTTTCCTATAAAACTGTCCATACCATTGGATGATATGAGCATGCTCACTTGGTTCAAAACATTATATCTAATTTGCAGGAGTTGTGCATTTTTTTGCCCAGTACTCTGAGCTACGTAGGGTACTTTGCTTCGATCATCTGAAGGAGTTGGAAATTAATTGAATGATCATGTTGTGTATCGTCACAACATACAAATACTTGGATCGCTCAGTGGGGTAGCTAGCCTTCCCTTATGGTGTGGGTAGCAAGGGGTGTAACCCAGGTACCAGAGATGAAATGGAAAACCCACAAAAATAGTGTCAATTGAAAAGGTGAGTTTTCAGGGCCAGCTTACTAGTCTCTACAATAAACTGTAATGTCTACTTTGCATGGTGTCTCCCTTTAGTTCTACTAATAGTTAAAATGACATTGTTGTCACACACACCGATCTTTCATTGGCTGAGATACATTGGTTACCTTCAGTCAGGAAGACATTTTACTACAGAAAGCAGCAAAGCACAACTAAAGATATTTGAACAAGGGAAAAATACAGCATGAATATGGTTTCAAATCCTATCAAATGCAGTTGTGTTGGTGCCCAGAGTGTTCCATTACATAGGTTTGCATGTTGAGGGAATGACTATTTTTTAGAATCATTAAAGGATTGTTCTATCAATGTACCGGTATCCATTTTTAAAATATAATTTCTAAAGCCGCTTACATTTTCTGAAAATAGATGGCTGTAGTGCACTATTTGTTTATTTTATTTGTTTTACCTGTCCTACACAAAAATGTCATTGTTGAGCCAAAATTCAGTTCTTTGCTATAGGTAGACTTTGCAATATAATGTCAGAGGAACAGATTTATAGCTAAATACGTCAGTATGCATTCCTGTGACCCCAACAAAAACCAGTTTGAGACGTTGCCTCTTATTATTAAGTTATGGATTATTTGATGTTGATACATCATTGTCATCATAATTCATACAATATTTTATCCTAAGCAACCAAAAACAAAAGGTTGCATGCCACACCTCGAAACATAGAATGTGACGGCAGATAAGAACCATTAGACCCCTTATGCATTTCAATCACCTATAGCAAATTCTAGCACTTTATAGATAATTTATCAGTTATCATCAATCACGTAACAGCATCCCAATAACTATAACCACTACAGATTATTATCGTAATTGATTTGTTAGGAGGATATGGTTCAGTGGCTCTTGTTTTTAGGTTTAGTTCCCCTTCTCCCCCCACCCCCATGACTCCTTTCCTGCCATAAATAACCTACTAAGTTCTCAGTGAATACTTTTCTAGCAACCTATTTCATTACCCCTACTTATACCTGTAACGGATCACCTGGCACCCCGACTTGGTACCTCCGTTAATGGATGCTCCTAGTGCTTCCTGAGGACTCCAAGCACTCTGGCAGACACCACAATCACCGAATCCGAGAAACCTTTTAAATTCTCCCAAGCATATGAATGCTGTAGACCATTGAATAGGAACCATACGAATAGGCTTGTACTCCTAGCAGTCAACTGGAACAGCATGCAATAAATCCTTCCCCCCAATAATGAGACGACACATCACTTTGAGGGTAAAACAGGAACTCTGGACTGGCTCATCCAGCCTGGCTTTTATTTCCAACTCACACATACAGGCCACACCCAGGGGGAGGCATAAAAGAACCAATGACATAGATGTTACCTCCCACACATCCCCTCCCCTTAGTGTGACACATAATCCCATTATGCATACAGTGTAAAATATACTTTTACACAACTTTCATAACTTTAAAACCATACATCACATTCACATAAAAATACATATCCACAATCAATCCATTCAGGGGAACAACATATTAAAAAATGGCATGAATCCGACCAGGGGTTCAAAAGTTACTAAAAGTATCTTTTGTTCCTTTCTGTCTGGCAGAAAAACATCCCCACAATGCACCCTGGTTTCCTCCCTTCTGCCCTGGAGTTAATTGGAGAAGTAATCCAATTACCCAGGACTAAAGGCAGACTCCATTAACCACATGGTTGCAAAACAACATAAAACACTTTAAAATACATTAAGTCACATTTACACATAACACACAGACATTTCACCTATCCCCAGATAGCTGGGATCTGCACGCACAAAACTACCGAATAGCGCGCAGATCCTACTCACACAGTACAATTGCCATGGAGCTAAAGTCTTTCCCATAGTCTTTCATTATATGAATAGGCTCCATGGTATGGCTATCTGGGGTATCACATTCCCATAAAGTCTGGTCCATAGTCCAAAGGCAAGAGGCGGGCAATCAGCCCCCTCCAAGGACACGTGGCGAGGTCGGTTTCGCCACAATACCCTTTGTGTCACTATACCCCACTCCCTCTAGCATGTCCGCTCATTGAGCAGGACCCTCAACCCCTCTGTTCCTCTGCATCCACTTGTCTGGTTACAATTACGTGTGTTAGTCCACCCATTGTACAGCTCTACGGAATTTGCTGGCGCTATATAAATAATAAAACAATAATAATAATAGGTGTTTGATAAAGCAAAACAATCCCACAATAATGAGGAAGAGTTCCCCTTCCTCATTATCCATCAAAGTGATTGCATGGTGTGAAGTTCTTTGTGTGCTAACAATAGACCATGATATGCTGCTGAATTATCATAATCCTTGCCTGTGCCAATTATTGTTGTCTGTATCCTATTACCACCTATGACAATGCTGTAGACCTGAACGAGTTTCATTTCAGTCGCATCAAAATGATGACATCTCAATTGTAGGGGTTGGCCTTCGGGTGCCACAGGTGTCTCCAGTTGAACTGCAACCGATAGCATTTTTTCCAGAATTGGGAGGACCTGTCTTGATATACTCAACATACCACCAACCATTTAATGTTTTATGTCATTCCTACTCAAGAGATTCACTAGAGAATTGACCACGTCTTAAATTTAGAGAGTCATGCCAAATCCAGGACAGTTTGCTGGTGTGATATGTGTTGTTTTGTAGTTTTACAGTAAAGGAACTGTAGCATGTTTTCTATAGATGTGCACTGATTTTTCATATATAGTTTGTATTTTTTTAAAGGACCACTATAGGCACCCAGACCACTTCAGCTTAATGAAGTGGTCTGGGTGCTAGGTCCAGCTAGGATTAACCCTTTTTTCTATAAAAATATATATGTTTATAATAGGGTTAATCCAGCTTCTAGTGGCTGTCTCATTGACAGCCGCTAGAGGGCTTCCGCGCTTCACACTGTGATTTTCACAGTGAGAAGACGCCAGCGTCCATAGGAAAGCATTGTGAAGCCCGGCGGGAGGGGACCCTGAGGCTGGGGGCACCCTCAGGGCACTATAGTGCCAGGAAAACTCGTATGTTTTCCTGGCACTATAGTGGTCCTTTAAGCTTTTCGTCAGAAGCCCAATTAATATATGTTGTTTAGATAAAGGCTTTATTCTTGTGACTTATGAGTTTAGTGCCCCCCCCCCCCCCCCCCAAGTACTACCCAGGTGCTTTATTAATGGTGTCTAAAGATCACTATTTAATGTAGGAGATTATTAATGTGCTTAAAGCAGGAAGGGTTTAGGTCCCATGCGAGCAATAAACTGTTTTGGAAATTTAGCTCCCAAATAACCAATAAAGCTGGATTATAACTCACCAAAATTGGAATTAGTTTACAATGGAAGTAAACCTCCATTTTCTAAATCCCATTTTTCATCAGATAGGAGTTATATGCATTTGTGTGTATTTATGTGATGTATGTGTGTTTTAATTTGCAATACTATACATGCCTGCTTATCACATGTAAGACACTTCTTAATACTATGGGAGTGATATTCAGCTTTTTTTAAATTTATTTTTGTTATGGAATTTTTTTCTTTTTGTTCACTTAAAGCACTATAAAATTACTATGTGGTCTTCCTTCCAACCTGTATGCAGCCTCCCTCCCCCTCCTCACTATCTCAAATGACTTTCACATGGAGCTGAGGTTAGACTTTATTTCTCTTGGCTTGTCCCCATTGCAACAGACACTTCCTCTCCGCCTTAAAAGGACGAAGTGATGTTCAGCTGACTGGGCTCGAGCCCAGCACTTGATTTATACATTATTTAATTTCCTTCAGAAAATTGAAAACAGTGCTTTTAGGAATGGAAGTTGATATTTTTAATTTGCTTCAGAACTCTTTTAGGACTAATATAATCAGTGGTTGTGCGTATCAGCTTGTTTATGAAGGTTTGCAGTAATGGAATGAGAAGCTGAAGGGTGTTTTACCCATTGCGTGGATTTGCAAGTTCAGTAAACAAAGCAACTCAGACACAGTGCAGAACATTGTGTCTACAACACCAAGACAGCAGAGACTATTCCAGCCTGAATTCAGATAAACAGAGGGTACAAATCTTTATCTCTTCCAGGGTCCTTCGGATGTGTAGAATGTAAAATTAAATTTTTGACTCGGATAGGAGTTAAATCTTGAAACTTGATTGTCAACTCTTTTGTTTGGTGACACGTTTTCACAAAGAAAATGACCGAGAGTGAAGAGGCTCTAATTTAAACTCCTTTATCTTTCTTTGAGCCAATTGGTGATAACAGTTATTTGTTGTACAGTTGATACAACAGATTTAAGACCCTTGCAGGCTTGTGTATTAGTGCCAATGGGTTTACGAAGGCCAGGTGGATGTTGCTCCATGCTGTTGATTTTATAATAGATGGAGCAAATCAAATGCCCACTCAATGGCATCCAAACTAGAAATAAGCATCTTATTAAGGATCATACACTTTACTGTGCTTTTTATAATGACAGAATTAAATCAATAAATGCAATTTTTTCCCAAACAAATTATTATTGCTACTATAAAGCTTCAACATATTCTGCAGTTCTATATACGGTAATAGGTTCACACAACATACAGATAGGTTCAACTCACAGGTTTGACTTCATAAGAACAGGAGGCAGTGAGGACCCTAATCAAATAAACTTACATGAGTGTGAGATGCCAAGTGTAGGCGTGAGGGTGATTTTCATTCAAGCCAATTGGCTTGACCACAGTCCCTTGCATAAAATCACCTATTTCATGCTCATAATGATTGTACATTTGCTAAGATATCTCAGGCCATTTCATGACTGAAGCAGACTTTAGAGTAGGTGTCTAAGAAGACCTGTTTAAAAAAAGCATCCTGGTTTTCAGTAGTCTTGTAAAATGTAAAATTCTATTTTTGTGTGTGCTGTTCCTGTATTTTGTATAAATTTAAGGCGCTATGGCAGCACCACTAATAAGAAATGCATGTTTCGGGTGTGCCCCTGGTTTTTTGTATGTTTGTTTGGAATCAAGATTATCAATATAGAGAGTGGGACTAGGTTCAGTGAGTGCTCGCTGTTATGTGCGAGGTCCCTGTTCTATGCTGCTGGAGCAATACCTGGAGGCTCAGCAAGTGTGTTACCCCTAACCAAGGGAGCAGCGGGATGGGGGGTCGGAAGAGGAGAGGGATAGTCTAGTCAGGAGAAGAACAAAAAAACAAAACTGGAATGACATATATTATAGGTAGGTGTCTGGCTGTTTCGGTCCCATGTGCGCTCACTTCTTGTTTCGTTTAGGTTCTCAAGCCAGACATCTCTGTCCTTCGTGGGACGAATGGTTTGACAGTATTAGGATCCAAGGT
Organism: Pelobates fuscus; assembly: GCF_036172605.1. Taxonomy (NCBI): domain Eukaryota; kingdom Metazoa; phylum Chordata; class Amphibia; order Anura; family Pelobatidae; genus Pelobates; species Pelobates fuscus. The sequence goes on from NC_086322.1 coordinate 148,889,337, forward strand.
TTGCGAAGAGTGTGGTTGAGGCTCGCCAGTCGCCAGTGAAAGAAGGCCCAGTGCCCTGAAGATTTATGAGGTAGCTTCTGTAGTAGACAAAAGTCTATGAACAGTTCCCTGTTAGGTCACCAGTAAGGACCTGGAGAGGCCCCAGTGATAGGCAACTCCAGCCTCTTGCAGTGCGGTGGCCACCTTGGCTAGTGATCTGCGCCATTGGAGCGTGGCTCTGGTAAGATATGGAAAAATGTGAGGTTTGAGTTCTCAAAGGAGTATGGTGTGACTTTTATCAAATTTATTGAGCATATATATTTGCAATGCTCTTACAACAGACTAAATACAAATTAGTTCATTCAGCACTATTTAATTTGTCACCCACGTTACAATCAATGTAGCACCCATCAATATTGGGGTACTATGTCCAAATGGTGGGACTGAATTCCCATATTTGTTTGCGGAGATAGGTGATTTTAAGTATCCTTGTAAGATTTAAAAAGTTTTGTGTGTGTGCTGTTTGTTAGTCTGTATACATTTTGGTCTCTACGGCAGCACCAATGGTGAGAATGCATGTTCTGGGTGTGCCCTCCATTATTTTTTTTCTATAAAGCTGAATTTAGAGTAGGTGTTTAGGGAGATCTGTTTAAAAGAAACAGTCACAAGCAAGTGTTGCTTTTGCAACTTAATTTCTCTGAATGCATAAGTTACTTGTATAAAAAGTATTATTTATAATATTAATGAAGAAACACCATCCATAGGACTCAAATAAGTTAATACAATAATACAACATGCATGTACTTTTCATCATAACTCGAAGTTGTTATATTTCCAAATGAACAGCAGATTCTTTGATGTAATTTACCCTGCTTTTCTGATGCTGTTAGGCTAGCCTTTTATTCAGCAATGGGTGCACTTGACATTCTTAAAGGAACACATATACTGCAGATACAATATCTCTTTATTAAACTACATGTGGTTGTTTTTATGCATCCCTTTTGAGTCTATCAGTGTCACACTGAAGTTATACAGCAGGCTACTCGATGACATCAGCAAGGGGAAAGAGAAATACAAACTGAAATGTCTCTAGAGGTTGTGTTACGTTGAAAGGTTGAATATAGGTCAAAAGAAAATGGCTCCACTGATTAAAACAGGAATTTAGAAACTTTTCCATTATTTGTCTAAGCATTCTGTAACATACTAAAGCAGGGCCAGCGTTAAGTCCTCAGGTACCCTATGCAAAACTAAGATCTGTAATCCACCCTACCATTTAGGGCCTGCAGATGCTTGGGAAATGTAATTCCCATGATGCCTGGCTCCAAATTAGCTTTATATCTCTTCCTATAGCCTGCTATATGTCCCTTTCTCTAGCTCCCTTAGGTATAGCTCTCTTGGGTGTCTCTCCCAAGCCCCTAGTCATGTAGTAGCACCCCTGGTCTGTGTTTTCATATGCGATTGCACAGGTCACACACACCCTAACGCTGGCCTTGTATTAAAATATAGTGCTGCTCTGTTTTGTAGTTCTGTAACTGAAAACTTTGAAGCTCTGTTGTGCCTTAATAAATGATAACCCAGAAGATAAATCAGTATGTAACATATTAACAAGCTAGTGGACATTTTGTGTTAACCAAACATTTGGAATATCCAGGCTTGTTTATTCTCTCCATTTCCAGATTATTATTTTTTTATTGTTTCTTTTCCAAGTTTCCGAGCCCAGCTTCTTCAGACATGGTTTTAATTTGAAGAAAGAGGTAAATCCATTTTGTACATGGAATTACTAAAACTGGATACATTTAAATTAGTTTGGAAACACTTGTTTAACATTTGATTTTGCCGCAGAGAAATTTATATACTGTTTGCATGCATTGCTCGTGTAGCCATGGAACATTCTTAAAAGCCTGACTAATTTTATAGTGATTGTTGAGTTGGTGTGGAGGTTCCCCTTTGGGCTGACTCTGTGTTCAGTCCTGTAGAGAGGTCCACATGTGTTGTGAAAGAGTGCCAAATTGTTTGAGCATTGCAACTCAGTGAGGAAATTAAAAATTAACTCTGAAGAGGAAATCTTAACGTTTGGCATAGCTATGTGATTAATATGTCCATTAGAAACCAAATTCCATCTCTGCACCCTTTCAGGGAGCAGATATTCTCACTTCATATGTGAGAATATGTGATTGTGATTATTCTGTAATACCAGTGTAACACAAGATAAACAATCTGGCTGATTTTGTTGTGATATATTTCTACAATATTAACTCTGCATGTTGCCAAGCAAAGACAGAGCATTTTTCTATTATTGTTGCATAGTATATAGAGGAACTGAGTCACTCTATTTGAATTGTATGAGTAGAAAATAAGAGATCAATAGCAAATGCTTTCTAGCCAGCTGATTTCATGCTGTCATGTTGACAACGACTCTATATCATTATAGATGTTTTTGGTCCCAGGACTGACCAAGAGGCTAACTGTCATCATTTCAGGGCAGAGTCTAAAGTATGTCATAGTACTCTTACTCCAGAGCACTATTTGAGGTGCTTACAGCATTCATAGCCATCATTCAAAGGTAAATCTTTTCTCCATATTCCAAAGAAATGTAAGGAGTGTAACAGTGATTTTTAAACACTAGGTTGTACAACCAATTGTACCCTGGGATTCTATTGATTGTGTTTGGCCTAACCGAGAAAGTACTTGTGACGGAGTTCCTGTACTCCGACCGAGTATCCCTGCTCAGTCCGCTGCCTAGCTGCTTGCAGGGACCCTGGAACTCTTCCAACAGACCAGGTTGCAGCTCTCTCCTTCCAGGCATGCATCGTCTCCTCTGCCTATTCTTCAGCAGCTTTTCTTCCAGGCAGGTATCCAGAACTCTGCCTGTAATGTTATTACCTCATGCCTTTAGAAAGACACTTGTGGCTTTCAGGCCTACCTCTCTTGATTAATCCCAGGGCTAGAGAGATCGTGCAGCAAGCCAACAGATCCAAAGACTCTATTACTGGGTTCTCTAAAAATACACACAGGACACGTTTGCTAAAGGGCCTAAAATGCAATACTTTATTTTACTTCGGATGTCTATCCCATATGTTCGTTACATCAACCTTGTTGTGACAAACGCAATAAAATACAATTAACCAAATCATATCAGAAAACATACAGGAACTTATAATAACATCATAACATATTTATAAAGGAGTGGGGAAGACCAGAAATAACACAAAATATCTCTCCTGTCTGCAGAATTTGCAATATGCAAATCTACCTGAATATGCAATATATATATTGTGCCTCTTTAAAGCTTAAGTGGTCTTGCAACGAGAGATATATGACAGGAGCCTTGGCCAGTCTCTTGAGTATCCCGGTCATTCTCCTGTGCATGAAAGCAGAGATGAAGGAACAGTTATAGAGAGTGTAAAATGATGTGCTGCCCAAGCTCCTCCAGTGTCTGTGTGTGAGGCTGGACAAGAAATGGAAGGGATCACTTCTCATCTGCTCACTAACCTAGCCTCTTACACAGTAAATGCCTTGCAGGAGACGCTGAGACATCAGGGAGTGATGAACACTGTATAATAGCTCCTGCGTCTTTTTATGATTCACTGGAGGGTGAGTACTTTGCATATAACCTTCCAAACTTGACTTGCCTGTACACCCCCCTTTTCCTAACCCTAAATTTAAACCCTTGTAAAACCTAAATAAACACTTTCATCAGTCCCAAATCTATAAGCCCAAATCTGAAAAATTCTTACATTAAAGGGGTATTTAAACCACCATGACTGCTTCAGTAATTTGAAATGGTCATGGTGGTAGGAGTCTGTATGTGCAGAATTTCTACTTGAAGCACGGCACATCCAGAGATGTAATCACTTTTGTGTCAGGAACTAGTTGCACCACAGCACAGGTGACTTAAGCAGCTTGGAACTCTGTTCCGTATTGTCCAATATAAATTCTATGCAAATATTACATCTGTCGTAAGCGTGCACACTGCACTTACTGGAGATTTGCTCACCATTGCGCATATACACACCATCTAGCCTAGGCCCAAAAAGTAAGCATACAAGTCCGCAGGGCTAGCCTCGGACCTAATGTTGCACACTATTTTGGTGGGCAACTTAACTGGTGTATATCTCTAAATTTTTGGGGTGAACGTAAATGTCATTTCTGACTCCAGTAACCCAAAATTGCTTTTGTCTCCACAACTCTGACTTCAGACACCTTATAGTGACTGAGAAAACCTAAGAATTGACATTCCACAACAGATGACTGTTGACTACACATTGGCTAACCTTGGTAAGCCGTGCCAGCACCTTTAACAAACTATACACCAGCAGTGAATTTGCATTTTCATAGGATCAATATGGTAACTTAGGCCAGAACAGGGATGCAGAGTAATTTCCTGAACAAAATGATGTTTGCTATAGGGAAATGAAATTTTTCTTATTGCAGATGTTTCATTACTACAAAATAGCTATGATTTGTATCCACGAGTCACAGTGTCATCACGTAAAGAAAGTTGGGTTTCCAATTGACCAGTTGGGTCCCTTTACTAAAACTGTATATTTGGATATTATATGTTTACATTTTAAAGTCTTTAATTCATGGCAGCCACAATCCATGTTCTAAACTGATCCCCATTCACAAAAGTGCCAGCACAGTCATACAAAATGTCTCTATAGGACAAGTAACTGTCCAGGCACATCTTTGTTTGGAGATCACAGCATGCAAACATGGGGGGAAATGCTGATATTGACAACTCCAAGACTACAGCCATCACTATCATCGATTTACCAGCGTTACTTACGTGTGGTCACTGCCTGAAACCCACGACATGAGAAATGGAATGTTTGTTTGCTCTCCATAGATCGCAAGTTGGTAGGGGTATTTATAATATGAAATAGTTATCTAGACCACTCCTTCCTTATTGTGATCTTCCCCTAAATGCCCCCTCCATTTAAAACACTATTTAGCCCCTTGGTCATTTTATAACACACTGACAGCTGTTGAGGAAGCATCAACTTAAAACAATTTGTGTCCAGCTGTCTTTGGATATTTGTGTCTCTTAGATCCACTACCCACCACCATTTTCTTAGATGTTTTGGTATTTTAGTTTTAGTTTTAGTAAACATTTATGTTGCTTTTTTTGCCTTGTACTTAATATTTTCTAATAAATCATCACCTTCCACGAACTCTCCACCTGGGCTTGTCGATGTCAGACGAGCGTGATTTAGTTTGGTTGCTGCTTAATAATTCTTAACATTACTCTTTGTTCCCTAAACCTAAAGAAATATATTTTAAAAAAGTTTTGTAATGCCTACAGAGTTTGTTGTTAATGGGAAAAAATACCCTAAAATTGAACCTGATAGTCTGCACTCCATAAGCTTGGCTATCGTTTTATTACAAATAAAATATGCTGGAGGACAGAGAGAAAAAAAATCACCAAAGTTGTTTTGCTGTCCAAATACTTAGGAGCTGCCCTGCATAAGTACAGTTTTATATTTAATATAGTTTACATTTTGTTTCAGTATATTTTCAGAAATATAACTGCTGGTTTTATTTTAATTTCTTAAAGCACAATACTTTAAAGTGTGTTTAATAAATCCTATTTGTAGTTTGTACATTTGATTCATGTTAAAAAGACAAACTAGTGATAATTCTGCTCGTAATGTAGTGTCTGCTAGACCCATCTCTAATAGTATTAAATCATCTGCCAGTTGGACCACTTTAAAGGCTCTCAAAAAAAGGAAACATTCTCCTAGCACTTTGTACAACCTAAAGCATAATCTGTTGGATTATGTTTAGTACAGCTATGTTAATAGCTTGTATACACGGACATTTTTGCCATCATTAATTGTTTTGCATCGGCTTCATTCACTCTTGTAATCCATTTATTACAGTGTCCTAACTAAACTATATTGGATGTTTATAAAACATTTGCGGCTCCATTTCCTCCCTGGCTTGTTTCTGTATAGACTGACATTTGTTTGGTGCCTTTGTACATGCAGATGTTACTTCCTTTCACAATCCCATGGCTGATTCCCCTAAATGGCAATCTTCCCCCTTCAGCTTTGCATCTAAAAATAGACAGGATTTTCATGGCATGTGCCTTTGCAACAAGAGGCCTGAAAAACTCAATTGATTTATGCTTGATCCTGTCAAAGAAATCAAGGTTGCTTACATAGAAAGAAATGGGGAAAAAGCACCTCCTCTGTCTTTGCACGTATGATAGAATGTTGGGAAAGAACATTTGAGAATTAAAAGAGCTTTGAAATCGGAGGCCCTCAGAATTGCAATTGTTGTTATGATTATTATTATTTATTTTATGTAGTGCAAACAATGTATGCAGTACCTTAATATGGTTCCTAATGATGTTATAAGTTCAGTTTTTACACATTGTTATAATTATAAAAAAAAACTATGAGCAGGGAGACAGAGAGGAAGGACCTCCTTGCACCATATCCTACGTAATCAGCATATATTATCATTTTTATAAGCATAATTATAGCCAATTTATTCTGCAACACTTTACAATATTATGAAGGGGGGGGGGGGGGGATCTAACCAAAAAATGAGACAAACTATTCCGAATTTTGACAGGAAGAATAGATTAATGAGGATCCTAATCGAACAGTCTACAATCTACAGTAGATTAAGAGTGCTTAAGAGTGTCCCTTTAAGGAAAATACTTACACAGAACAGAAGGGAAGTGTTAATAGATCCATGTTTCTCTGTACTAGTTAATGGATATACTGAATATATCTTATATGGAAGGGACCACTAAAGTCACTTAGGCCACTTCAACTCAATGAAGTGGCCTGGTTGTAGTGGTCCTGTCTTTGTAACCTGCAATTTGTTGCAGTTTTTGAGAAACTACAATGCTTGCATTGCAGGTTAAATCCCCCTCTGGTAGCCATCATACTGAGTGCCCAGGCACTGACTGAGTAAAACCTGCCACGTGACACAGAAGCCCCCAATGGAATGCATTAATTTATTGCCTTGCTGTGGGGCACCTTGGATGCATGCTGCGCTTGCTGTGCCTGCGTATTGGCTTCCCAGTGCTTCTCTGTGAAGAAGCTGGTGAAAATACCTTGCACTGGATACATTGCTTACATGGCATTTTATTGTCGTGCAAGAAAAGTAATAAAGGGCAAGTATCATAAATAAAAAAAAGTACCATAAGTGTTTAGATATAATTGTGAGATTCTCTTATTTTTATTATTATTGGTATTTATATAGCGCCAACTTATTTCGCAGCGCTTTACAATATTCTGAATTTAACAATAAATTAGACATTTACACAAAATGATACAGGAACAATAGGTAGATGAGGACCCTGCTCGGACAAGCTTACAGTCTAGAGCAAGCATGCCAAACTCAAAGGCTAACACGGCCCAAATAAACAAGGGTTAAGTTTATGTGGGCCACAAAAAAAAACTAACATTTTCATAAAAACGTAGGTTTATTTAGAAAAGTACAGCATGAAAAAAGTTGCCTAACTGACACTGGACGTCCTCACACTCATAGGGCTTCAAAGTAAACAAAAGAACAAATTCATTTTAAGAAGACGTGCATGTGCATATAACCAATGTTTCAGTCCAACTACCTTGACATATTATACGACCACTAAAGTGCCAGGAAAACAAACTCGTTTTCCTGGCACTATAGTGTTAATAGGTCCCCCCCCCCCCCCACCCTCATGGCCCCCCTCCCACCCTCATGGCCCCCCTCCCGTCGTGCTCTAGGGGGAGGAAGGGGTTAAAGGAGCTGGGTGCTCTCCTCCCTCTTCCGCCGAATGCGCAGCAAGAGCCGCGCATATTCAGTAACTCCATAGGAAAGCATTCTCAATGCTTTCCTATGGACGGCAGCGTCTTCTCACTGTGAAATTCACAGTGAGAAGCGCCTCTAGCGGCTGGATTAACCCTATTGTAAACATAGCAGTTTCTCGGAAACTGCTATGTTAACAGCGGGCAGGGTTAACCCTAGATGGACCTGGCACCCAGACCACTTCATTGAGCTGAAGTGGTCTGGGTGCCTATAGTGGTCCTTTAAGAAAAGTTTGGTAATGGGACTGAAATGGTGAATGTATGCTGTTGCATAGCTGTAAAAAACTAATTATGTTATCTTGTTACATAGTTACATAGCTGAAAAGAGACTTGTGTCCATCAAGTTCAGCCTTACTCACATTTGCAACAAACTAGAAATGTTATTTTATCCTTGGATCAAAATGTTTTTACCCTACAGTTGAAAAATTATATAATTGAATATTCTGTTTTTGCAAGTATGCATCTAGTAGCTGTTTGAACATCTGTATGGACTCTAATAAAACCACTTCTTCAGGCAGAGAATCACACATCCTTATTGTTCTTACAGTAAAAACCCCTTTCCTTTGCCTGAGATGAAATCTTCTTTCTTCCAGTCTAAACGCATGACCTCATGTCCTATGTAAAGTCCGGTTTGTGAATAGATTTCCACACAATGGTTTGTATTGTCCCTGGCTATATTTGACTGAGGCGACGTTTTGCTAAACTAAAGAGGTTTAAATTTGTTAACTTTTTTCACAGCTAAAATGTTCCATGTGTTCTAAATGTTGATTTTGAAGTCCTATGAGTGTGTTCATCACTTTGGCTGAGATTATCAAGCTTGATCATCTCAGCCAACCCAATGTTTTTCCATAGGAAAGCATTTGGGGAGCTATTGTGCATGTGTGGCAACAAGCTGTGCGGCTAATCAACATCTCCATGGGGAGCGTTCAGCCCCCAAATCCAATACACTGCTCTTCTCCCTCCACTCTAACACACTGCCGCTTAATCTAATACCCTCCCGTATCTTTCTCCACTCTAATTGAATACACTGCCCCCCTCCCACCACTCTAATACGCTCAATTTAATACACTGGTCCCCTCAAACCCCAAATTATTACAGTGCCCCCCCCCAATAAAATGAATACACTGCCCCCTCCCTCCCTTAAATTAATACACTCCCGTCCCCAATTTAACATACTATACAGGAAGGTCCCCCAAGCCGCTCTCCCACTACCTTAAAATGATCCGCCCGTCCTCCAGTTTAAGCTCTGCTCTTCTCTGCTCAAGCAGGCAAGACGCTTCTCTGGCACTGCAAACAGGAGTGGGTGGCCTGCGGTAGCACGCAATCGGCAGCGGGAGGGAAGACAAGAATGAGACAGGAAATATATTTCCTATCTTGCTGCTGGTTGCAGCCACAAACAAAGTGGCCCCTGGGCAAGTGGGCCGCAAATATATCCATTGTGGGCCGCAAGTTTGACATGCTTGGTCTAAAGGTCTGTTAATAAGCTTTATAATATAAGCAGAACACAATTTGTACAGGAATGTCACTTTAAAGACTGTCATTATGTAATAAAATATTATGTAATAAAACAATAAAATAAAACAAAGGACATTTCATTCTTGTGATACAGAGAACAAAACAAAATGTCTAAATGTGTCTCAAATACAGACAATTGCACAACATAAGATACTGTTATTTTTTTTTTATTTTTATAGTGGGTGCTCTCACCCAGCCAGAGTCCTATTTGTCCCAAATGGCCACACAATGACCACACCAACCCGTACCTTTTCAACTGCCTTTACACAGCTTCAGAATAATTAAAAATAAATTTTTAGACTTGTACAAGTTTCTTTCAGTCATTTCAGAATAAGAGTCCTCAGGTAAATCCCTTATGGTCGATTTGTTGTGGATTAAGATATATCTGATTCGGAATAGCTGCCTGAAACTAACTTTTGCAAAAGTCTAGGAATTGGTTCCCTCTTTTCCTGGCACTAGAGAATCCTGCAGTGCCCCCCTCCCTCCCGCCCCCTTCCCATGTCTCTGAAGGGGTTAAAACCCCTTCAGCTACTTACCTTAATCCAGTGCCAATGTCCCTCGTGCTGGGTCAGGCTCTGCCCACGCTCCTCCCCCGCTGACGTCAACCGGTGGGGGAGACCTAATGCGCATGCGGCATTATTCAATGCTTTCCTATGGTGAAAATCTGACGCGTAGATCCGTGAGGACATTCAGCGTCAGATAACCGACCAAAAGTTTCTTTGGATTCCGGAAGCCCTCTAGTGGCTGTCTGTTAGCCACAGAGGGCAGACTTAGAGCTGCATTGTTTTACATTGCAGCACTAAGTGCAAAAGGGTCACAGCACCCAGACTACTTTAATTAGCTGAAGTGGTCTGGGTGCCTGGAGTGTCCCTTTAAGTCTGAGTGGGGTCCCCATATGTATGTAATGCATAGCATCACTTGGGAGCAGACTGTTACACAAATAAGTAGGATAGCTAGGTGCCAAGTGGTGGTCCCATCCCTAACATGGTACTGTCAAACTTTATAGCCATTCATTTTATTAGGAGGGAAGTTACAATAACACTAGATATTGCTTTGTCAACATGTATATTCCAATCTACATGGCTGAATGCTAAAGGGCAGCTGCAAAAAGTCATGTAAATCATTAGTATCCTGCAAGATCACACACTGGAAGCAAAGAAAATATGTAACAAATAACACAAAAGCCAATATATATTAAAAAGCACTACTTATAAAGTTACTCAGCCGTGGTTTATAACATATCACTTTTGTGGTTAGGAATTATCTCACTTACTTGAAGAATAATAGATTTCTAATGATCAAAACAGGCCAAGACATGTCAATTATTACAGTAACTAACAACAGCGCCATTTTCAACCCAGTGTTTTTAAATCTGTGCCTCGAGTGATGTCAGTTTATGGACTATTACTGTTAATGGGATTAGGAAATGTTAAATTCTTTGCACTAGTCTTGGAATTAAAAATGACTTAGTAGCTGGAAAGTTTTAGGATGGGACGATGCTGCAACGTCAAATTGAAGGTGAGGGGAAAAATGATCACATGTTGACATTAACTATTCAAGAAACTTCTTGAGGCACCCCTTTTTGATTATGTGCAATTATGATTTTGCCATATTACCATTCTTTTAAAGTGGCTCTGTCCCACCCCACCCCGAATGATCACAATGATTTCAACATGATTTCTGTGACGTTGATACCAATCCTCCCAGTACAATCTATAAGTTATATTTTAACCCCTTAAAGGGACACTGTAGGCACCCAGACCACTTCAGCCCATTGAAGTGGTCTGGGTGCCAACTCCCATCACCCTTAACCATGCAAGTGTAATTATTGCAGTTTTTATAAAGTCCTCCTCTAGTGGCTGTCTACCAGACAGCCACTAGAGGGACTTTCAGGCTTCTTCCGACTTTTGGTCGCCTAAACAATGCGGGACGTCCTCATGTTAGCTACTTTAACTCAAATGCTGGCCCGATTTTGGGGTTATACTTTTATTTGTGTTTTATCATACACATACATTCCATTTTCACAGGAAATTTCATAATCCTGATATTAGTGAAATAAAACTTCAATATTTTAATTTCACATTGTCTCACAAATAAAACAGTGCCCCCTTTTTCCTGTCTTTCCATGTTTGTTTGGTAAGTCACAGGACCAAACAAATTAGATGCCCTTTTCAACTTGGAAATTTGACAATGTGATATTACCTATGATATGTCCTGCAGTTTAGGAAAGCAAATGAACCCCATGATGGCATATCATTTTTAAAAGTAGGCACCCAGGCAGTAGGCACCCAGGCAGTGTGCGCGGCCCCAGCCAGCGCGGTAGAACCGCCGGGGCCACTCATTCAGGGGCCCATCGGGTAGCCCATGCTGTTGGGTCCATCCGATGCTATGTATTTCCAGGGGGCCCAGCGCTGCAGTGCTTTAATAGTGCGACCGGTCCCTCTTTGCTGAGGTCAGAGGCTGGGAGGAAGTGACTACTCCGGTCACTCCTCTCAGCATCCACCGGAAGCCTACGGGAGGAGGAAGAAGAGAACGGAGTCAGAGTGGGAACTCTGACTGCCATCAGGCTGATCCACTGGATCCACTGGACTGCAGAAAAATTCACCCTCCTGCACCTAAAAGGTAGGAAACAGGAGGGTGACTTAAACATTTTGTATGTGTGTGTGTTTGTGTGTTTGTGTATGTGTGTCTGTATGAATGTTTGACTGTGTGTGTATATGTCTGTGTGTCTGTATGTGTGTGCATGTCTGTGTGTCTGTATGTAAGTGTGTCTGTATCTAAATGGATGTGTGTGTGTAAATGCCTGTCTATGTGTCTGTATGTATGTGTCTCTGTGTGTGTGTGTGTTTGTATGTATGTATGTATGTATGTAAGTGGGTTTATATGTACATATGTGTGTGTCTGCATGTGTGGGGGGCAGGGGGGCGATAGACGTATGGGGGGAGGGTGGCAGCGGGGTAGACGTACAGTGGGGCCCCAGGGCAATTTTCGCACAGGGGCCGCGTGGTTTCTAGTTAGGCCTCTGCACCCAGGGTATTCCAAAAGGGATATTTTGAGTTGTGTCTATCCACTTTATATATAAAAGGGACAGGCTGAGATCACGGGATCCAGAAATCAGAGTAGTTGGTAAAACAAGCCAATAAGTCAATACAGATAGCTGAAAAAGAGAAGTGTAGTAAGGGCAATAATATGTAGAGTCCCTCCTACCTACTCTTTTCTAGAAGACTACACTTTTTCTGCACCTCATCATGGCGCAAAGCAGATGTTGTACCTTTGTGGGTTTTGCCAGCAGTCTGCTTCTGGGCAAAATCTTATCGGTTCTTCCACACCGTGCTACAGGCTGAGGTATCAAGATGAAATACATTTTTAAATAAATCTACGCTCTTATAAAAGTATCATGCCATAGATGAAAGATTTTTATTCATTATTGGAGGGAGAAGACCCCATAGATTTTTGCCATTTGTCTCCAAAGAGTCAGAGCAGCCTGGTGGATCTAGTTGACAGTCTTTTCCTGCAGAAATGCGAAATTCTCAGGTATACCCAGTGTTGCATTCACACAATAGCAAGCCTGCTCTGATGGAATGTACTACTGGAAAAGCAGTCTTTGCTTGAACTACATAAGGGACTTGTCTGTGCAGATATATGGTTGGTCATTTTCTGAAAATGTAATCAATTAGGGGCCGATTTTGTGTAAACTGTCATACTGGGGTTCATTTCAAGGGGGGGCACTGGTTGTAATCACTGAAATACAGCGCTGTGGAATTTTGCTGGCACTATATAAATAATAAAATAATAATAAATAGAGGAAACCGAGAAACTATTCATACCTATCCCTCTTCATGATCCCTGTATTACATCTCCAGCCCCTAGTCAAACTCCCCAAATAAAAGTACATGCACTTTTAGTCCCCAGTGCTCCTCTATGAGAAACATTGGATTGGACTCTTTTGAAGCAGCAGCATAACAACGCTAGAGGCCAGTTGAGTGGTTCTCAGAGACTCAATCTTGGTGCTGTAAAAAAAAGTTAAGTAATACAAATGAGTTTGTTTTCCCGAACACTGTAGGGTTTCTTTAAACATGTTGTGCAGTTACAATCCATTTACTACTTTCTAAGGGCCTTGTAACACACTTGGAAGGTTCTGTGTGCAATCGTATGATTACTGTTAAACAGGGGGAAATGTAGTCCTATACTTTATCATTTCAATCTTTGTTAAAAAATAAAATGATCTTTATCAAGACCTAGTGAATCCTGACAAGTGTCCTCCTGTAAATTCACATTCCCTCTCCTATTTCTTTTAGAAGAAACATTGTGTGTGTGTCTGTTTCAAGCAAGAAGCTATTTTTCTTGCATACCTTCCTAGGGAAATGTGTTATAATTTGTACATTTTTTGAGAATAGTTTATGTTATATGAGGAAGCAAATCTTCCGACCAGGCATGTTGAAACCGGTGGGAGAAACCTCTGGCCCAAATCCTCCCCACCTGTTGAATGTGAACTTAAAGCATGGCTCTTTTCAGGATTCCACACTTTAACTCATTCCTTGTCTCAGCTGTCATGCAGTTTACCTAACACACAATTCTCCAGTCCAAGTACATTCAGTTACTTTAACAGGTAAATAGTAAATGATTGCTGTTTAAGTTACACCGTTGATTTATAAAATCTATATAGAAAGAATTCTCAATTAGTACAATCCTGCTAGTTTTGGTTCAGTATTATTTTTGACGGTTAATATTTTGAGCTATAATTTAATAGTAATTCTAGGTTTGCAAGCTGCTCTATAGTAATGCCAATCTTCAGGGTCTTTATATTCTTTTTATTATTATACTTTTTACTTTATTTATAAAGCGCCAACACATTCTGCAGTGTTTTCCTAGGACACAATTAGTACATGTAAAAAGACAATTGTATATACAGTGCATCAAAGAGACAATGCAAAATTTGACAAACATATACAGTTAGCATTAGCTTGTTAGGTTTTAGGGGGCGGGCTGGAGTATATTTGTTGATTAAGTGAGGACAGGTAGTGGGGAGCGGCATTAGTAAGTGTTTTGTAGGTCAGGGTGAGAATTTTGTCAACTTCGGTCGTGAATGGATTTACAGAGGCGTGCAGCAGATATGGAGCAGGTAGACTTGCCTGGCAGAAGCATTTACGATGGACTGGAGGGGGGATAGAAGAAGGCCAGTTAGTAGATCATTGCAGTATTCGAGATGAGAAATAACAGAGTGGATGAGATGCTTTGTGGTGACAATGCTCAGAAACTGACACATTTTGGAAATATTACATAGGTGTTTTCCTTACTTTCCCCCAATCCTGTTCCATGGTTCCAGCATGGCACTATAACATCACTGGACTTGATGCATGCCGATTAGGTATAGCCATGGATTTAGGCAAGATAGCCTTTGATAGTTAGAAAGTACTGGATCTAGCCACGAATCTTCTAATATATATTAATATGTAAGAGGTGTTCCTACAATTAGCATAGTAGAATGAATTAGAGTAATAAAAGCTTTGGGATCCAAAGCATTTATTCTGAGCAAGAGTAAACACAAAGCATAGTTGTTATCTTTGTGGAAGTTGGACATAAATATAATAAAGGGTTCTGATAATTAGATGTTGTGGTGAACATTAATCTATGAATTGTACAGCGCTACGGAATCTGATGGCGCTATATAAATAATAAAATAATAATAATGTAGAATTTAAATTAGTTAAGAGACATAAAACATCTCCTATTCAGGAAATGTTAAGTTTATATCCAGTCTGGTGTTGAATCCTTCTAGTGATGAAGAGTCACCCATGCTATTATGGTCTGAATTTTAAAAGTTAGTACAACTGCCTTTTTACCGATTTATCAATTTAAACACAATTTTCAACTCCAAGATAGGAATGTAAAATGATCACACTTTTTCACAGTGTATCAGATTATATATATAGATATACCTCATATACTGTGAATTTACCATCTATTACTAGTTCCCCAAAATATGCTTCATTCACCAAAACACTGTTATTGTTTTGACATATGACAAAGGGATTTTGCATTCATTTCCTAATTTACTGGCATGATGGTGTATGAAAGACAGACAGAGTGCTTTATAAAACAAGTTGCAACTTGGAAAGGTTCAAAGAAGTTTAAAACTGCACACCAAGCGAGTGTTATACATGCATATAGTCAGTATTTAGGTTGTCGGCATACATGGAAAACATTTCTTACCCCTTACATGTTTAAATATAAACTCTTCCCTTTTCACATCCTTTAGATTGTAAGCTTGTTTGAGCAGAGACCACAATATTATAATTATTATTTATAAAGAGCTACATAGTCTGTTCCACCGCACTGTACGTAAGAGATGGACCAACAAGTATTTGAAACAAGACAAGTTGGACGCACAAGAAACAGAAGGCGCTCAAATGAGTTTGCGTTCTAAGGATATTGTATTCCATATGTCAATTTTGCTACTACTTGTTTATTTCTCCATTTGGTGCACAACACTACAGAATATGTTGGAACTTGATAAATAAATAAAAAAAAAATAATGAAAGCTATTTGGATGAATGAGCATTTATATCCATTCTTCATTAGCTTACAATCTAAGGGGAATCGACATACTTACATCACTAAAATGAATATGCAATATAGTGCTGGGAGGAAGTGAGGGCTGGTTCATTCCTCCCCTCCCATTACTCCTCTCCTGCAACTGTCAAAAATAACCTAAGTTCTCAGTGAATACTTTTCTAGCAACCTCTTTTATTACCCCTACTTATACCTTTTGTGACTAGTGGCACAAAAGGTATAAGTAGGGGTAATAAAATAGATTGCTAGAATGTAAGCTCCCTCTAGCATGTAAGCTCATTAAGCAGTGCCCTTAACCCCTCTGTTCCTGAGCGGCCATTTGTCTGGTTACAATTATGTGTCTGTAAGTCCACCCATTGTACAGCGCTACGGAATTTGCTGGTGCTATATATATAATAAAATGAGATCGAGACGAAATCTCGGAGCACATTTAAAAAAGGTGCAGCATATAAACTTTACATATATGAATTCAGAGGTTGGCTGACCTGTGATTAAGTACCATGATCATGCACATGCCTTGTGAATGGTTTATTCCTGTAAGCACGTCTTCAGTGGCTGCTGATGTAAAAATCAGGTTCTTGAGACACAGGATGAGCTAACAAGCATTGAAGCATGAGATAAATAGAGGCAAGTCTAAAATATCCACACATACATACAGTCTGATATCAGGGTGATCACGTGTTTAATCATTGTGATCATGGTTATATTCTAATAGACCTAGTAACGGAACACAGAAAACTAATACAATTATATGATATAATTAATTATATAAAAGCTAAATTGTTTAAAAAAATGATTACAAGTGCGATCAATTCCAACAGATCCAGTGTCCTTAGTTGCATGACTGCATCTGAAAATGTTTTTAGTGCACATTGTTTCTCTAATGAAAATCAAATACATTCAATGTCATCATTTAAAGTGGCATTTTTGGCAAGTAATGGTTTGTGCAGGAACACACATATATCTTTACTTATTAATTAAATATTCCTGAAACTGCTGCCAAGTCATGGATTTCTACGGATCTCTTTTTGGGAAGAGATAAGCAGGAGACTTTCACAAGGGCTTGAGGGAGTGTACTTAGACATAAAGCAGTGTATGAAAGGGACGAGAATGGAAAAGGCCAATCTTTCAACAGTATAGAATTTCCCTTGCATCCACAACAGGAATTCAGTGTTAGATTTTTAGCTTGATTGGTCCTGTAAAAACCAGCCGCATGGCACTAAGTGTAATATTGTTGCATGACAAAGCCCCCTAAAGCCGTGCATGTTTTTGTGAAAGCTTCCTAAACATGCTGCTAAATCCCTCTAAAATGCGACTTAACTGCATTGGCTTCCATCAGCACAGCATAAGCAGGGCAACAGCAAATGAACAAATAGAAAATATGCTGAATGGGCAAACAAATAGGTTTCAGCTGGTCTTTTTGGTTCACAGATACGGGCACACTGTGAATACCAATCACTGTATTCTCTGCTCTACTGAAAATCACAATATCTCTTTTTATCCTGCAAGCTCTTTTCACCAATGTGTCTTTCTGTCTTCTGGGCTTCCGCTGCCTCAAGTCCAAAGGTCTAGAAAAAGCTATTCAAGCCTGACTAAAATCTTTAACCTATTTTTATTTTTTCCCTCAAATGAAATATACGTGCCTCTTTGTTACATTGTGGTAACAAAGGAACATGGGATTTCTAAATGAATATTATTTTAAACATAGCAGTAAAAACTGCTTCCTGGGTCAACCTTAAACGGTTTTACCTTATGTGCATAAACGAAAATGTATTGTTTATTAAGTTGGAAGTAAATAGGGAAAAGCTGATCAAATATATATTACTACATAGGAATTGAAATGTGTCAAGTATATATCATTATAGTCTATTTATAGGGACACTACACTGCCCAAATAATAACCAAACACGGTTTAGTTGATATACAACCACTGAAAACATGCCAGTGTTCAATTTTGCACGTTTTCATTGTGGGGTATCTAAAACAGCTTGCAAAAACTGCCTCTTGTCTGAAGTCTTGCAAACCTTCTCCTTCTAACCCTGCCCAGACTTTTTGTGTCTGTCCAATCACAGACTTCCCAAATGCAGCTCAATGTGAAGTCTTTGCAAGGCAGGTTCTTTGGGCACTTACCGACCTCTTGAGTTTAGCTCCACTGAGCTAAACAAACCATGAAGTAGGAGGAACAGTTATCTGTTTGACAACGGGAGATGGGGTAACAAGGTTAATTTATAAAAGTGCCAATTTCTAATAAAAAAATCTGCCGTTTTTGTGACATAAGTGAATACTTTCTTCACACAGAAGCAAGCTAAAGTGTTTTAGGGGTCTGTAGTGTCCCCTCTACTAACTTCAGTTAATTGCTTGGAACATTTAAACTTTCTCTTTTGCAGGTTCCTGAGTACTATAGTCAGAGGTGTAGCACACATACACACATAAAGAGACATACATACAGACACACAAACACTAACACACACATGCAAAATGTTTAAGTCACCCTCCTGTTTCCTACCTTTTAGATGCAGGAGGGTGACTTCACTGGGGTTCAGTGATGGCTCAGCAGGATGGGACTCTGACTCCCTCTTCTCTTCCTCCCATGCGGCTCCCGGTGGTTGCTGGGAAGAAGTGACAGGGGCAGTCAATTCCTCCCTGCGCTCTGACCTCATCACAGGGGGCCTGGTCATGCTTTTAAAGCGCCACAGCGCTCACTGGGCCCCCTGGATATTCATTGCGATTGGATGGCCCTAACAGCATGGTGCCCTTAACGTGCGGCTCCGGCGGATCTACCGTGTGGCCGGGGCCGCAACACATGGCGGCGGGGAACCCAGTCAAAGGGGTCCTCAGGGCGTCCGGGCCCGGTCGCAGCTGCGAACCCTGCAACCGCAGTAGCTCGGCCACTGGCTATAGTCTACTCCTTTCCTACCCTCCTTAGCATGCTATGCCTTTCCTACCAAAATGATTTGGGAGCCAATTCCTGAGAGGGCAAGGATATTTCTCTTCTCTTGCTCAATTGCATTCCTTGGTAATGTAATGATTAAACATTTATTTCACATATAAGTTATTTCTGCATCAGTCTTAGAAGATCAGTTCCAGAGTAGTTATCCAGTGGTTATTTTGCTCATAAATAGCAAAATATTTTTAAGTTACATATCAAAATAATTATTGTGAATAAAAGACTTGTAACAGGGTCAATTATGTTGCATATAATATTATGATTATTTATTTTATGGAAATACCATTATCAATGCCATCTTCATAGTATTTTTTTATTTTCTGTGTGTGTTCTCAGCTGTATATTTTAAATACAGGACTGATTAAGGGCATTTACATATTTAACATGTGTTACCGTATCTTATAAAGACATATAAACGCAGTCTGAATCACTGTCCTTTTTGGTGGTTTAATAGATCATGTTGTGATATAGTTAATTTACCTCAGTGGGTTTGCTACATCTATAAACATAGTTATGGGAACTTGGTAGCTGAGATATTGCCTATGAATACACGTTTCCTTTTGTGTCTCTGCAGATCGATGCCCTCTGCCGAGAAGCTGCTCTCCTAGCTCTCCAGGAAGACATACATGCACAGTGCATCATGGGAAGACATTTTGACCAGGCTTTCGCTATTGTCAAACCAAGGATTCCAGAATCTCTGATTCAGTTTTACCAAAATTACCAACAAAAAAGTGGACTACACAATTTATAATGTTTTGCGATTTTGCTTTTTGCATTAAAATCTATCTAAATCTATCTAAAACCAAAAACACTTATGAATAACTTGAAATAAAATAAATGAATAAAACTTGCTTTTATTTTTTATCTACATGGTTAGTATTGTGTTTCTTATCGGTGAGGATACAGTGTACATTCCTAAGTGCCTTTGAGTGTGTTACATTATTTTGCTCAGTTCCAGCTACAGCTATGCTAGCTACACAGACAGCTATTCCACTCACTGCATGTACAAAGCAACCTACACGACACAAGCTGTAAACATTTCTAAGGAGGGGCCTCTGAAATTGGGCAGGAGGAGTTTGAGTGCAACAAGTTTGGCCGCAAATAAGTGATCTGCTAGTGAAATGGGAATTGTGATGAGAATGTGAAGATTGTGAGGCCAGAATATGGATTTTTTTTTCTAAATAACCATTTCACCTATCACTTTTTTGGTTATCTCTTTCTGAAATCTATGTACCCTCAATAGGACTTATCATTACAGTGTCAGTGCAGGATTTTGATCAGATTACATAAAAACCTTCTTTTTATCTATTTTAAGACACTTGGAGGTGGACTTACATCCAGATGTTTTGGATCCATATCCTGCTGCATGACCCAGTTATTCATGAGTGTCAGATTTTGGACTGTATATAAAAATAAAAGTCTGAGAAGCAGAAGAACAAAGATGGAGACATCTAAAAGTAGTGCTAATAAAAAAATAAAAAAAAACAAGTGGAACACAGTGTAAAGCTTGGAGAAATCACCATGAAAACCAGTCGAATATGCAGGAAGATTCAATCGGTCTCCATGTTTGCTTCACTTTTAGAACTCTGACTCATTTTTCTATTTTCAAACCCTTTAGAAACCCTCCCATATCATACAAGTAACTTATGATGGGAAGTGAGTGATCTTAAAAACAATGGGTTGGTGTAAAATACTCAGGATTCAGGGAACTTTACATTTTAGACCACAAATGCCAACCGGGAAAAACTAGGGCCTCGATTTAATATTTTTGGGTAAGGTTTTCAAATGATTCAAATCTGTTAGAAAAACGTTCCAAATAATTGATCAACACGAGTCACCCCTAAAGTCCAAGGGATATATCATTTAAAAAAAAAAACTTATCCAAAAATTTTAAATTGAGGCCTAAGTAGAATGTTTTTTCAAATACAGCTAATTTGGCTCACTGAAATTTTCTTGTTAAATTCCCAACAATTACCAATTTAATGAATAATTCTGATAGACATATGTACGGAAATGTTGTTGGGTAGTACTGTTGTAATTTACCAGAAGTAGCACATCACTGTTACTCTCTTCTAGTGCTCAAACCGTCTGGACATTTCTTTTTCCATTATCATTTTTTTCCTGTGCAACTGTTATGATTGTCATAGATTATAACTTTGAAATTATATGGTAGGGAAAGTGACCACACAGTGCAGTATTCATTTGCCAGACAGAGGCTGCCTTCTGTGCTTTTGTAAGCACACCTCGAGTGCTCACTTCCTCTCTACCTGCCTCATTACATTTTGTATGTGTACGGAAACTGCAGGTTAACTTCCGTCATTCACCCACTTTTAACCTTTAATATGAGACATTGAAAGAACCTTGTATGCTTTGTAAGAACCATGTGCATGTTCTGCTTTCATTGGAAGAGTAAGGGAAAAAACAGCTAATTCTGTTCATTTTTTTTCTTTCCCCATGTTTCATGGCTGTAACTGTGTGTTGCTAAAACAACAGGACTGCTCTGCAATAAAGTAACATTTTACACTTATTCCACCGTTTTCAAGCTATACTGTACTGCTTATTTACTAAACTAGGAGTTATACATTTTAATCCATAATTATTATTATTTTATTATTTATATAGCGCCATCAAATTCCGTAGCGCTGTACAATTGGTGGACTAACATACATGTAATTGTAACCAGACAACTGGACATACAGGAACAGAGAGGGGGAGGGCCCGGCTCAATGAGCTTACATTCTAGAGGGAATGGGGTATGGTGACACAGAGGGTAAAAGTAGGGGTATGAAGTAGGTTGTTAGAAAAGTATTCATTCAGGGCTTAGTAGGTAATTTTTTGACAGTTGCAGGAGAGGAGTCATGGAGCGTGGGAGATAAAAACCTGCTAACAGTTTAATTGATATGCTTTCTTGAAGAAGTGAGCTTTCAATGATTTTTTTGAATGAGTGGAGACTGGGTGGAATTCTTATGGAGAAAGGAAGGGAGTTCCACAGAAGAGGTGCAGCCCTGGAAAAGTCTTGGAGGCGAGCATTAACCCCTTAAGGACACATGACGTGTGTGACACGTCATTATTCCATTTTATTCCAGAAGTTTGGTCCTTAAGGGGTTAAAGGTGGGAGTACGGACAGAGGATATACGTAGGTCTTTGGCAGAGCGTAGGGGCCTCGACGGGACATACTTGTGTATTAGGGAGGATAGGTAGGTTGGAGCAGCATTATGTAGGGACTTGTAAGCAAGCACCAGAATTTTAAATTGAGCCCTTTATCTAACTGGAAGCCAATGCAGGGACTGAATTGAAAAAGGGGAAATAAGGAAACAATGTATATACAGTCCCAATGTGTACACACTAAAAATTCAATGACATGCATCTATGGGTGGATGCTCTTGGACAGATCTCACCACTACTGATGTTGTAGAAAGTCCTGAGGGTAGTTAGTCCCAGCTATCAATGGGGATCCCTGGACTGCGAGCTCGGGGCTTGGTCCGTCCCTTCGAAGGCCCCAGCTGTGACTTATTGAAACCAGAGACTCACTTTTACAGCCCTGCATCTGCAATCACCCAGATACACATTTGGACATCCATCTGAACATACGTGGTCAAACCATCATACCACGTTCCAGAGATTTAACTACACTCAGGACTTTCTACAACATTAGTTGTGGTGAGATCTGTCAAAGAGCATCCACCCATAGATGCATGTCTTTGAATTTTTTGTGTGTACTCACTGGGACTGTATATACATTTTTTCCTTATTTTCCCTTTTTTCCTTTTTGCGTTTATCAATACAGATAATTTTTTCATTTGGTGTATTTATTGCAGGCAGTGTTTTCACTTACATAGTGGCCTTCTAATTTTGCAATATAGCATTGTTTATTGAGTCAATAGAAATCAAATACAGCATATCAATTAGGGATATTTTATTCCATTCTGCTTGGTATATTACCCACGGTATTGCATTGTTGTGTCCATATAAGATATAGCTTTGTGTGACAATCTACTTTTTTGCCATATTTGTATATTTTCACAAAGTTTGAGAGATATCTGACTTATATCAATAGGCAGAGTAATACATATATATTTACTTTATATCAAAGAGTTGAGTGCGGTATCATAGGTATTTAATGTGGGCTACTTTGATACCTAGCACCATTACGGATAAGAGAGTGCCTGTACGTGTTGGAATTTCTAAAAAAAAAATGATAACAGACAAGGTGAGGCACTTTTAGCATCAGTGATCGGCATAACACTAATATGTTGTTACGCTAAGGCATATCCATCAGACACATGAAACTAAGAGATATAAAATGCTTGAGACAAACTCATGCTAACATATGAATAAGGGGAGGGTTACAACCAAGCACTTGATTAGATTAAAGGTACAGTAGATTGTGCCCAATGTGAATGGGTGTCACTAATAAGATGCTACAGAACAAAATATGTTTCACTAATATAATAATGTCCACCTGGTTGGTACACTTAGTTATAACATTGCACCACACATAACAGCATATACATAATGCACAGATAGAAAACATGAAACTTATGAAAAGGGCATTTGCAACGTAAGCATTGTGAATTGTGCAAAAATGGTCACCCGCTGGGATCATCCAATTCCACTACAGGGCCATGGTTGAGATACCCGCTAAACTTCAGACATAGAGCCCCCCTCTGCTGCCATAAAGTGGTGTATGAATTGTTGCTTCCAAGTAAGCTTTAGACTGTAATACTGCAGGACCCCAGAGTTTAGGCTCTAGGTTGTTGATGGAGCCTGAACCACATGTCCATGGATCCCCCAGTGCAAATGAGGGGATTGTGAGCCAGCAAGTTCTCCTTATGCTGGATGTCCACACTGGCATATGGACGTCGGTATGGAGATGTCTTCAAAGAGGCCCCCAATCCAGGATAAAATAAAGAGGTTGAGCACGGATCACTGGACTCTTGAGCTACAGGAGGTGTGAGTAGGTGGAACAGCTGGAAATGCGATCCCAGAACTTCTGGCATATCACGTCGAATTTAGCTTCAAAAAAAGCTTTCCATTCCTGACTCTCTTGGCCCATCCGGTCTTGCTGTAATTCCAGCGTGGCATCCTATTTAGATGCGCTTCACGGTACACAATGCAGAGTGTGGTCTGATACAGAGTCCAAGAGATCCAGTGGGGATTTGGATATCCCCCACTGGTCCAATGGGGGTAGGGGGGTAACGGGGCTGTCGCAGAGTCGAGATATGCCCTCAGTATCAGGGAATCAGCCGCCTCCCCCAGCTTCTAGCACACCTGTCACAGAAGGCCGCAGGCACGGATGTGAAATATAAGTACAAGAGCAACCCGAACATGGATCAGGACAGTGCAGTGCACTCGTCGGCAGGTAGTGAAGGTGTGCTGTGGACATGTAAATCCGCCAAAATATCCGATTTGTAGCTTGGGTCTCTGGGAGCTAGAGGTTAAACACGTCCGGCCATCTTGGCTGCAGGCACGGGCGTAGGAACCGGGGGGGATAGGGGGGACGCGTCCCCCCCAGGAGATCATCCGAGGGGACAGATAATGCAAAAATTCCCCCCAGGTCCGCCGGCCCCCCTCATGCTGCAGCCGCCCGAGCGCTCTGCAGAGAGCCTCAGGCGGCTGCAGCTTTGCCCGGGCTGGTGCGTCCATGAGGGTGCACCGCCCGGGCGCAGCATGAGGAGAGGGGCTAACAGGAGGGAAGCTCTCAGCGCTCCCTCCTGTCACTCCCTCACAGTAGCGTGGCCGAGCCCTGTATGCTCCGCGGGTACAGGGAGCATCTGTCTCCTGTACCCGGCCGGACTAACAGGAAGTGCACACTGAGTGTGCACTTCCTTTTAGTCCGGCCGGGTACAGGAAACAAAAGCTCCCTGTACCCACGGACCATACAGAGCTCGGCCACGCTACAACACAGGTAGGGGAGGGGGGAGAAGGAAATTGGCAGGGGAGGGGGGAGGAAGAAATTAGTAGGGGAGGGGGGAAGGAAATTGGCAGGGGAGGGGGGAGGAAGAAATTAGTAGGGGAGAGGGAGAAGGAAATTGGCAGGGGAGGGGGAAGAAGGAAATTGGCAGGGGAGGGGGAGGAAGAAATTGGTAGGGGAGGGGGAGAAGGAAATTGGCAGGGGAGGGGGAGGAAGAAATTGGCAGGGGAGGGGGGAGAAGGAAATTGGCAGGGGAGGGGGGAGAAAGAAATTGGCAGGGGAGGAGGGAGAAAGAAATTGGCAGGGGAGGAGGGAGAAAGAAATTGGCAGGGGAGGAGGGAGAAGAAATTGGCAGGGGAGGAGGGAGAAGAAATTGGCAGGGGAGGAGGGAGAAGAAATTGGCAGGGGAGGAGGGAGAAGAAATTGGCAGGGGAGGAGGGAGAAGAAATTGGCAGGGGAGGAGGGAGAAGAAATTGGCAGGGGAGGAGGGAGAAGAAATTGGTAGGGGAGGAGGGAGAAGAAATTGGTAGGGGAGGAGGGAGAAGAAATTGGTAGGGGAGGAGGGAGAAGAAATTGATAGGGGAGGAGGGAGAAGAAATTGATAGGGGAGGAGGGAGAAGAAATTGGTAGGGGAGGAGGGAGAAGAAATTGGTAGGGGAGGAGGGAGAAGAAATTGGCAGGGGAGGAGGGAGAAGAAATTGGCAGGGGAGGAGGGAGAAGAAATTGGCAGGGGAGGGGGGAGAAGAAATTGGCTGGGGAGGGGGGAGAAGAAATTGGCGGGGGGAGGAAGAAATTGACAGGGGGGGAGGGAGGAAGAAATTGTCAGGGGGGGAGGGGGAGGGAGAGTGGCATCCATCACACACAATGCACCCCTTATACACAGAAAAATACACAATGCATTACACACACAGACACACACACACTTTACGTTTGCCTAGAGCGGCAAAAATCTTTGCCCTGGCCCCGGTCTCCTACAACTGCAGAGCAGTGCCTCACGCTTTCAGCCCTGAACCCTGAGCCCAGAGCACTGCTGGTGTCTTCAGTACTGTAAGTACAAGAAGATATATTACTTGTTTTATGGGGGTTAGGAGGCTAGGTGGTTGGAGGGGAGACGATTAGGGACGGGTGGATAGAGTGGTTAACCAGGGATATCATACTGATCACATGGAAGGCTCACATCTAGACAGGGATATGATACTGAGCACATGGAATGCTCACATCTAGCCAGGGATACCATACTGAGCACATGGAATGCTCACATCCGGCCAGGGATATCATACTGAGCACATGGAATGCTCACATCTAGCCAGGGATGCCATACTGAGGACATGGAATGCTCACATCTAGCCAGGGATGCCATACTGAGCACATGGAATGCTCACATCTGGATAGGGATACCATACTGAGCACATAGAATGCTCACATCTAGCCAGGGATACCATACTGAGGACATGGAATGCTCACATCTAGCCAGGGATGCCATACTGAGCACATGGAATGCTCACATCTAGCCAGGGATGCCATACTGAGCACATGGAATGCTCACATCTGGATAGGGATACCATACTGAGCACATGGAATGCTCACATCTAGCCAGGGATACCATACTGAGGACATGGAATGCTCACATCTAGCCAGGAATGCCATACTGAGCACATGGAATGCTCACATCTAGCCAGGGATGCCATACTGAGCACATGGAATGCTCACATCTGGATAGGGATGCCATACTGAGCACATGGAATGCTCACATCTAACACTATAGTCACCAGAACTACAACGGCTAAACGTAGTAGTTTTGGTGTTTATAGTAAGCGCACTGCCTTTTCAGAAAAAGGCAGTATTTACATTTCTGCCGAGGATTACCTTATCAGGCGGCCACTAGAGGTGCTTCCTAGTCCAGTGTTGCACAACGTGCAGCACTAGCATTCACGCTGAACACTCCTCATAGAAATGCATTGATTCAACGCATCTCTGTGAGGAGATGCTGATTGGTGCAGCGAAGTGTTTTGCCACGCATTGGGTTGGCTGATATATATTCAAACACTGTACATTCCTGTGCATTGTATTGATGAGGTGATCTGTAATACGCTCACAAACTGCACGTTCCTGTGAGTTATTTTGCTGTAGAGCTTGTGATACACTCACACACTGCACTTTCCCATGCATTTTATTGCTGAGGTGTTCTGTGATGTACTTGCACCTCACACATTACTGTCAGTTGTATTGCTGTGGCACTATGCGATACACTTATATGCTTCACATTGTATTATTTCACACACACACACTTAAAATGTAACATTATTATTATTATTATTATTTTATTATTTACATAGCGCCATCAAATTCCGTAGCGCTGTACAATGGGATAAACAACTCCCAGTTTACTGAATAAGAATATACCCGGCGAGTAAGAATGCTATCCCCCCCCCCCCCCCAGATTTGTGGGGGTTCCTTCGCCCATGGCTGCAGGCCCCGCCCCACTAAATTTAGATTTTTATCTAGAGATCATTAGCTAAAAAGGGTTGGGGATCATCAAGGTGGTTTGTTTTAAATGTGAGACGAACACCAATGTTTCTCTTAGCAAGGGTTTGCAAAGCCTGTAAAAGTTCTATAAATTCCACTTTTGCCCAGCCATTTTCTTATTCTCGAATAATAAGGTTTGTTGTGAGTCCAAACTAAAGAGACATGCAGTTCCTGGGTGTTTTTGTAACCTTGATAATTTGTTACACCCTTAGAAGAATTTGGGTAGGCCAGTAACTCATGGAAGGATGTAACACCATATCAAGTTACCTCCATTTGAAGATGGCTCCTACTGTGTTTAACTAGAGTCAGAGAGGCTTATGAATGGTTTTGTAATAAAAGTGTGCTGCGTGTTGAGACCTTGTAGCCCACTCAAAAGTAAAGTTCTACAAGTATGGCTGTGATTAATTAAGCCCAGGTTAGTCTGCTCTAATTTGAACAAGTTTGTTTAACTGGTTGAGTAATTAAGGGAGCGATTATTTTTTCACACCAGATGATGTTAAATAACATTTTCTTTGTAGAAATAAGATAATTTAAAGGAACTCTCCAAGCACCATAGCCACAACAGCTTGCTGCAATGGTGCCCAGGCTGCCTTCTCAAATTGTAAGGAGTCAAACCGCTCCTTGCCTCCACTACTAATAATGGAGAACTGGAAGCTCCCACTCTGAGCTAAGTGCACCGTAGTGGTTATGGTACTCAGAGTCTTCCTAAGTAATAAACTTCATTCACTACTGAGTTTAAATTATTTGTATCCCAGTTGTGCTCAAACTGAACCAATGGTTAGTTATTCATTTGTGAGATATAACTCAAATATCATTGCCAGTAAAGCTCCTCGTGTCAAACAAACTAAAATAAAAATGATACAAATATCAGGCAAAATGATACAGAGACATGGGTTTTCATATGTCCTGGGTGTATACAAAGTTTGCTTGCATTAAAATTTCCTTAAAAGAAATGATCCTACTGACATGTGCCAATGCATCATTGCTATGCAGTTTAACACACACTTTGCTTTCCAAGTGATTTTGGTAATCTGCCAGACAACACTTCCTGAAAGAAAGAGTTAATCTGATTTACATTCGGCCACATGCGGCTTTGCTTTCTCACATGTTGTGCTTCCCAGAAAGCTTAACATTGTAGAAAAGAAATTCAGGCTCTAATTAGTTTTCTTTTTTTTTTTTCCTCTACTACTTCTTCAAAATTACCTTGATGAGACTGATTTTTTTTTCTTCTCCAATCACCATCTGGTCCCTACTTAGAACACTATTGTCCCGATGTGAAGGATTAATTCTGTAAACCTTTACTGAATACAAGCTAAAAAAAATTAAAAAAAATAAACTCAGGATGCTCACCTTCTGAACTACATATAATGTAATCTCTTTTGTTACATTTGGTCAGATGTCTACAATTAAAAAAACAAAGCAAAGTGAGGTTTAGACTGCAAAACCGGATTGTCCATTTTCACCTGGATTTTTTTTATTCTGGTTGTTGTTTATAAAGCCCGGACATATTCCTCAGCAATGTACAATAGATGGACAAACGAGCAAGTAAGTGCAACGAGACATGTTGGAGCCATGCTTAAACAATCTTATATTTAACAAACACATTAGAACACAGATAATTTGAAATATGCGAAGAGATTTATAATACTTTCCATACTACAAAAATTGTACAAGGTTCTGAAAATGGAGTAATTACCATGGAAACCTGCTGACTTTATTGCTATTTGTGCTGTCCCTTTTAATTCTTGCCCTTATAATTTCTTCCATTAGTAACATTTATTAATCCCCCCGCCCCTTAAAATAAAAACAGTGTGTTTTGCCTCAGTTTCACTTGATTCAGGGCAATATCATATTTTTCCTACAATCAACTAAAAAAAACTGACCTTTAAAATGAGAAGGCAATAAAAGTGCATGTATTGGTTCTGGAATCATTTGACTTTTTAAATGTATTAAACACATTTTTCTGAGGTGTAGTAGTTCTGGATTTATAAGAATTGCTACGTATCTGCCCTTAGCTGCTTTCCTTTTCCTCATTCCTCCTTCTGAAGCTTCCAGGACAGATCAGCTTTCGCCGAAGGGCTGGAATAAATTACCACTGATGAGTAATCATGCAAATCATTCCAATATGGATGCCTGGTAAGGTAAACATTTGGTTTCAGATCCACGCCAAGTATATATGTAGTGCAATTTCAGTGTTTTACTTAGAGGGAAATGTTCTGGAACACTCCCCTAGTATAGCAAAAGATTCATTTAAAGGAACAATATAGGAATACAAACATAAATTCCTAATATAGTGTTGCAAGAGCTATATCGATTATTGCCCTCCCCACAAGTTAAGTAGATTCAAGTGATTTACTTACCTTTACTCCATTGCCATGCAGATCTCTGCATCACTGACTGAGATCATCAAGATTAATGATATCAGCCAATCCAATGCTTTCCTTCAAAGGAAGCACTAAGAGGCAAGTGGGCATGTGCGGCACAACTCCATGGAGCACCAATCAAATGCTGCATTTGATTAAATAATTGAGTCTGACTCTATTATTCAAAAAAACAATATGTGCTGGCACTCAATAAAGTGTTAGGTGCCGGTATTCGAGGTATAACCCTACTCAAAAACCTCCTAATCAATATCATAAACAAATATGAATACCGCACTCAATCAGTAGCATCAATAAATGTTAAACCTATGCTTAATTTCACAGTATTTATTGTAAAGCTTATAATTATAATTCATAAAGATAATGGTATTTCATCAGATTGGCACATAATTCATCCTATATACACAAACTATATACAATATCTATCTAGACACAGTATCTTCCTATGCGTAATAAATAGTTCAAAAAAGTGAAAAAATGAAACAAATAGAGTCAAAAAAAGGGAAAAAGGAAAAAATGAAAAAAGGCAAAAAAAAGGGGGGGAAAGGAATAAAAAATGAAAAGACTGCAAAAAATGGAAAAATTGAAAAATAATGAGAAAATAAGGAAAATGCAAAAAATGAAAGAGATGAAAAAAATATCAAAAATAAAAGTCCTAATATGTGGCAGTCCAGTATATAGTGCACTATATGTTTGCCCACTATCTGTGGGTAGATCTCACCAATGTCGTCTGTTTCCTTGTATCTGAAGGAAGGTGCTGTAGTCTGTGAGAGATGGTCTGGATGGAAGGGATGGATAAAACGATTTCCTGTTGGTAGAAGGAGTGATCACCACTCTGTATCTGCTGGTGGTTGTTCAGATCTGTTTATAGTCAATGAAGTCAATCGGCAGTATAAGGCTCCTTTGGAGATGGACTGTAGTGTCTAGGAGGGCTTTCCTAGTGAGCTTTCCTTGTAAATGGGCTGCGCGCTCGGGACATATGCGTCCCTTCGGTGGCCCCAGTGTCCGTGCTGTCAAAAGGAAAACATCAGGGTTTAAATATCCTCAGATTTGGCGGCAAACCCTGCCGCATTAAGTCCACGGTCCTACTTCCGCATTCCGACGCATACGTGCGTCATTGCGTCATGCGTATGTCACACAACTTTATTGAAAACGAGCATTCTAATAGAATTTTTAAGCTAGCGAAAGTACAGGTAGTTTATGTTACCACAATGCCTTTACAAATGCAAATGAGTATCGGACCGGGCAGTAGGGATCTATATATAAACCCCAATGAGAATAAGGATATAAACTTTATGTAAACAATAGATTAATATGTACATAAATGATAGTGCATAGGTACTGCATCAATGGATGCATATCTTATAGACAGACTTGTATGTACTTAAAACTCAGAACAGTATATTGTATCATTATGTTAATGCTCACCTGTAACAGGAGATCAAGAGGGAAAAGCGAAATCTTGTTGTGAGAAAGCTAGTTGGGTAACCAGCTGTATGAAAAAGAAAAAACAACTATTATAATCTCCGATGGAGATATTAGAAAAATATTTAAAAATATACAAAAAATATATACTAAATAGACAATGAAAGGGAGGGGGAAGAAAAAGTTTTTAGCAGGTATATTAAGAAAAGGTAACTAATTCAATGCAATCGACCTGTCTATTATGACCCCATTGTGTCCCTAGACCCTATCTGTGGGGGACCCTGTAATAGCGACAGGTAGCGGACCCTTAAGAGTCAAATTGTTGGTAGGAAAGAGCCACGGACCAAAATTGGTCAAGGGGAGCCTCTGTACGGAGCACAAAATCCCAGATCAGACAATAGTGAGGATATCGGGATATAAATATTATAAGAAATGTTTAAGGTCATAATCCTCATTGAGTCCTAGCGGTGACAGAGTCTCCAGGATACTGATCCATTTAGTCTCTCTCTGGAGTAAGAGCTTCTGTCTGTCTCCCCCCCTTCGTAGGGGTGGGATTCTGTCTAGGATTTGGAACCTCAATTGGTTCACATTGTGGCCATGTGTTTTAAAATGTCTGGGTACCGGAGCTTCCACTTTATTGTGTAATAATGCCGCCCTGATGCTCCTTTTGTGTTCCCCTATCCGCTCTTTCACTGGCCTGATGGTCTCCCCCACATAAAGGAGTCCACAGGGACACTTTAGAGCATACACGACAAAGTCCGAATTGCATGTGTAGTAATCTTTAACAAAAAATTTTTTTCCTGATCTGGGATGAACAAAATATTCCCCCTTGATGACACTGTTACACTGTGAACAGTTAAGACAAGGAAAGGTGCCCTTCTTGGGTTCTGAGAAAAACCTAGTCTGTTTTTTAGAGGTACCAATGTCTGACTTCACTACCATGTCCCTTAAATTGGAGGCCCTCTGGTAAGTAAAGAGTGGTGGTTGTTGGAATATTGGGGGTAGTTGGGTATCTCCCTGGAAAAGTTGCCAATGCTTCAATATAACTTGTCTAATGTCCCTATTGAGTGGGGTATATGGTGTGACAAGTGTGAGTCTTTCTAATTTCTCTGTGGTCCTGGTTCCCGATAGAGTGTCTTGTCGGGAAAGGGTATCAACCCTCTGTCGCTGGTTATCAACCACCTGTGTGGGATAGCCCCTCTCTATGAATTTCTTGGCCATATAGTCTAGGCCCGTGATCACCTTATCCTCCTGTGAGACTATTCTTTTTACCCTTAGCAGTTGGCTATATGGTAATCCATTTTTTAAATGTGTCGGATGAAAGCTGGAATAAGTCAGTAGGTTGTTGCGGTCAGTGGGTTTTATATACAAATCACTCTGCAGGCAGTTACCTGCCCTCTGGACCTGGACATCCAAGAAGGGAACAGTCGTAATGTCGCAATACATGGTGAATTTAATATTAGCATCAAGTGTGTTTAACGAATCAAAAAATTCCTGTAATTGGGCCCTCGTGCCGCTCCAACAAATGAATACATCGTCTATATATCTTTTCCAGACCAGACATTTGGAAAATAAAGGATGCGGATAGATACACGTTTCCTCCATACGGTTCATATAGATATTCGCATATGTTGGAGCGACATTCGAGCCCATGGCAGTCCCTTTGATCTGCTTGTAATACTTGTCACCAAATAGGAAATAGTTCTCTGTTAAAATGAAGGTCAGTAATTCCCTAATATATTGTCTTGTCTCCCCCTGTTGGGTCAATCGTGGGTCTTTGTTTAATGTCCAGTCTACTGCCTCAATCCCTCTTTCATGGTCGATGGATGTATATAAAGCTTGAACATCCATGGTCACTAACCAGAAGTCGCCTGGTGGAATGTTAATATCTGCCAATATTGTAAGGAAGGTGGTTGTGTCTTTAAGGTATGATTTCTGTGATGGAACATATTTAATGAGAAATTTATCAAGTATCTCTGCTGGGTGTTGAAATATGGACCCAGTACCGCTAACTATTGGTCTGCCTGGTGGGAAGAGAGGATTTTTGTGGATTTTGGGCAAAGTATAGAATACTGGAATTCGTGGATATTTCTCATTCATGTATCTGTATTCTCCCTGTGAAATGATATTTTTAGAGAGGGCCCATTGGTTAAGTTTTTCTAATGTTTGCCTCAGATTATGTGTGGGATCTTGGCCTATAGGTAGGTAGTTCGTCTTGTCCGTTAATTGCGATTCTATTTCTTTTATGTAGTATGTGCGGTCCATGACTACCAGAGCTCCCCCCTTGTCCGCTGGTTTGATAATTATCGAATTATCTTTCCTCAAATTATTGATATTTAGCCAGTCTTGTTTAGTAAAATTGATATCCTGCCTGTGGAAATTGTGTGTATGTTGGTATTTTTTCCTAAGTTTGAAAATGTCTTTTTTTACAAGATTAGTGAATATATCAATTGAAGCATTGGTGTTCTGTGGTGTAAAGGAACTTTTGGGTTTCAAACCTGTGTCTAGGGGAAGAACGGTATGTGGACCCAATTCTGAAACGATATCTCTCATGTCCTCCCTGTCTCCTTCCTCATGTCGATTTCCTTGTGTAGTCTGGGTATTGCTGCTAGTGAGTGTAGTAGTGTCCACAGTATGTTGACCTGTAGAAAAGAATGCACGTAGTTTAAGTTGGCGAAAGAATTTATACATGCTGACATCATATTGGTGCCACTCCACATGAGGTGTAGGAACAAAAGAGAGTCCCTTATTCAGGGTCCCCTCCTCTGTGGGAGTTAAAGGCCTACCTGAGATATTATGTATCAGAGATTGCGTCTGGATTGGGTCGATCGGTTTGTTCTTTTCTCTCGTGTGGCTCTTGTTATAACCCCCCCGCCTGATGATTCTTCCTGTCGTGTATTTCTCTCTAAAAAAGTCATTCCAGAGGATGAGGAGGCAGAGGAGGAGGATGTAGCCCCTTCTGTATCTGAACGCCATCTCTGTGAGGTTGTGTCCCTGTTGGGTCTGAAAGAACGGTTATCTGTTCTAGAGTACCAAGTATACACCTGATCCCTTTGGTAGTCTAATTCGTCTCTATGGAATTTTTTCTTTTTAAATTCCTCAGTTTCTCTCTGGTATTCTTTCAGTTTGTCTTCTATTTGCTTTTTGAGTGTTTCTAAGTCGGTAGATGCAGTGACTGTGGCCAGTTCCTGCTCTGTTGTTGCTATCTCTTTAATCAGTTTAGTTAACTCTTTTTGTAAGGATTCAATGGTTAATACCATAAGGTCCACAGAGCATTTATTTAGGATTTTATACCACACTGTGCGGTGTTCGATATTATCCCTACACAATGTAGGATGCAACCTTACCCTTAAGCCCCTTGGGATTCTCTTTTGTCTCAGGTATTCGCCTAGGGTGCTTACATGCAATTCCCAACTGATTTTCCTTTTTAAATCTCTCTCAAGTTTTTGAGCAATCCCCCGCTCACTCTCATTTGTCAAAAATTCTCTAGCTCCTCTGAGAGCTGAGGTAATACGGTTGATATCACCCTCCGTATAGGCAAACGTTGCCATCAAGTCTGCTATATAGGAGTGAAAAAATGTGTACCCAATTGAAAAAATATACCAAACTCTTAGTTCACAGTTCCCCAGAACTATATTTCCAACAATGTTGTGACAGTTCTATACGGGTAAATAGTAGTAATACACAAAAAGGTGCTCAGCACTAGGGCAAAATATATACAAAAAAACAATATGTGCTGGCACTCAATAAAGTGTTAGGTGCCGGTATTCGAGGTATAACCCTACTCAAAAACCTCCTAATCAATATCATAAACAAATATGAATACCGCACTCAATCAGTAGCATCAATAAATGTTAAACCTATGCTTAATTTCACAGTATTTATTGTAAAGCTTATAATTATAATTCATAAAGATAATGGTATTTCATCAGATTGGCACATAATTCATCCTATATACACAAACTATATACAATATCTATCTAGACACAGTATCTTCCTATGCGTAATAAATAGTTCAAAAAAGTGAAAAAATGAAACAAATAGAGTCAAAAAAAGGGAAAAAGGAAAAAATGAATTTTACAAGGAAAGCTCACTAGGAAAGCCCTCCTAGACACTACAGTCCATCTCCAAAGGAGCCTTATACTGCCGATTGACTTCATTGACTATAAACAGATCTGAACAACCACCAGCAGATACAGAGTGGTGATCACTCCTTCTACCAACAGGAAATCGTTTTATCCATCCCTTCCATCCAGACCATCTCTCACAGACTACAGCACCTTCCTTCAGATACAAGGAAACAGACGACATTGGTGAGATCTACCCACAGATAGTGGGCAAACATATAGTGCACTATATACTGGACTGCCACATATTAGGACTTTTATTTTTGATATTTTTTTCATCTCTTTCATTTTTTGCATTTTCCTTATTTTCTCATTATTTTTCAATTTTTCCATTTTTTGCAGTCTTTTCATTTTTTATTCCTTTCCCCCCCTTTTTTTGCCTTTTTTCATTTTTTCCTTTTTCCCTTTTTTTGACTCTATTTGTTTCATTTTTTCACTTTTTTGAACTATTTATTACGCATAGGAAGATACTGTGTCTAGATAGATATTGTATATAGTTTGTGTATATAGGATGAATTATGTGCCAATCTGATGAAATACCATTATCTTTATGAATTATAATTATAAGCTTTACAATAAATACTGTGAAATTAAGCATAGGTTTAACATTTATTGATGCTACTGATTGAGTGCGGTATTCATATTTGTTTATGACTCTATTATTCAGTGGAAGCGCCTCTAGTGGCTATCAGGAAGACAGCCACTGGATGTGTGTTTAACCCTGCAGTCATAACATTGCTGTATCTACTAAACGGTAATCTTGTAAATTGCAGGGTTAAAACCTGGGTGCTACTGCACCCAGACCACGTCATTGAGATGAAGCGGTTTAGGTGCCATTAATTGTCTTTTAAAGTTGCTCTGTCACTTCTGAGAAATTCATGAAGATAAAATCTCATACTGACTGTGTTGAAATTCCAACACCATCAACAGATGTCATAAAATAAACTATGGACTACTGTGTCTTATGGTAAAATGTGAGCTTGACACAAGTTGACAAAAGGCAGAGCTTCTGCTGTCAAGTTTTGTCATTTCCCAACAGCCATCAACAATGTCATAAGAATAATTTTATGAAGGATCCCATGGGCTCGGATGAAGTGCCAGGAGATAAAGATAGACCAGAAAGATTTAGGCATCTGCAAGGGAGAGCTTTAGGTAAATGTATCTCTTACTTTAGCTTTTTTCTCTCCTGACTTCTGCACACCAAGTGGGCATATTGCCTTAAGGGCTTTTACTAAATATCCCAGAAGTGGAGAATAATGTGCTTATTGATGGTTGATGTTTTACTTATCTGTAGGGCACATACTATAAAACTACACTAATTTGAATATGGGTTCACCCTTTACACCTCTATACTTAATCAGCTATGTGAACAGACCTACCACTTGTTGGGTTTTAATACAATACAATTATTTAATAAATGCTATCTACTTTCCCTTTGGTTTTTATTTATTTTTTAATTTTTTAAATGTCGGTCACATTTGAAATGGATTCGACCTGTCCTTACATCTTTGGTTATTGTGAAAGGATACAGACTTAATCATTTGTCCATGCATAAATGAGCAGGCTGATGCTCAAACAAGGTCTTCAACTGTCAGCATAGTCCATCAAGTCACTATATTGTTGCTTTTTCACCCCTGTTGATTTTCTTCCTGCTTCTCCTGCTGTGCATTGTACTCAGCGTACTGTTTGTTCATTTCCTGGTTCCTGACCTGGCTCTTTTTAGTTGGATTTTCTGAGTTCTGGTTCTGTGATTCCTGTTTGAGTTTTTGACTCCTCTGGTTTCTCTATCACCAGCCTTAGACTGTTTAAACAATGTTGTTCCCTTGTCACCGGGTAACAATGACCACTTTATATGAGGTGTCTGTGTTTTATTAAGCCTTGCCACCCTAAGATCTAGTAATACTTCTTTCTATCACAATATCCCCTTCTATTACTTGTTTTTATCATTTTTAGAAGCCTGCGTGTGAGGTTCACGTAACCCTGGTTATCCTGTTGTGCAGGGTGCATGCAACACGTGTTTTCAATCTATATTCAGGGTAATCAGCATACACGGAACCATGTGTCATATTATGACTGTTAGTTAATAAAAAGATGGAAGACAGCTTTCTGTCACCTAAACCTTCCCAATGACAACAACGATCAATCAAAATGGCTGACATAACAGGTAGCTACCCCCTGGATGCACACGTGATGCCTATGTAAGTGCATTTCACAAACCTTTAATAATTGGGCGAGATCTCAAATATTAACCATCTTCCATAGAGATCTGTTGTTTATATTTTCGCATGAGTGACTCACGGCCAACATCTGTACTTCATGCAAATTCGAACTATATGTGTGATTTAAATAGTTGACTCTGAATGCATTTCAATGCTTTGTTCTTGAATTCCTGGCACTATTGATATTGATTAAATCTCCAAGTACAAATCTTGATCTCCCTTTTCCTTTCACCTGCCTTCAGCTTTGTATTTTTAACCATTGACTTGCTTGACCTTGCCACTTGTCTAGACCCTGCATACTATCACCTCACTGTTGAGGGAACAGACGCTGCAGCTTCAACAGCGCAAAGAATTAAGCTGGGAGCAAAAATTGTTGCTTTGATGAACACCACCATTCTCCAGCGGCAGCGCACCATATTCACTACTTCTGCAATGTGGATCTGCAGACTATTAGCACCAGACAGTGCTATACTTTAATGTATTAATCACATTATATTGTTAGTGACTGTGAGCTGATAAGAAGTATAGGAAAATCAAAGAGTAATTAATAAATACTCTAGATTAATGGATTCCAAATATTTAATGAAAGTATAGGTTGGAACTGTATATGTTGTTGACATGTAAAAATAATACCAAGGATAGTAAAAATGCTATACTTTAAAAATATAGGCATTTTTAACAGGGCTTATTAGCAGATTGGCAGCATAAGTGGAATGCTGCCATGACGGGAGGAACAATGAAAAAATACTCAAGGGAAGTCAGCAAAAGTAAAAGAAAAGGATAATATGGTTCTCAAAAGAGGTTACTGGCATTGAAAAGGCTAAAAAGGATAGCTATTAGGGAACATGATGGGAACCAATACCGGGTCAGGCAAAGGTTAAGTACATAATCAGATGTGGCACGGCTTAGACACAAGAGCACAAAGACCAACTAGCTTTGAAACGACACAAAAATCTACTTACATCCGAGGTAGAAAAATTAGAGAAGAATAAAGAAGAATTTTTAACTTTAATATAAACAATATTGATACAGTTTACTCTCTGCCCCATGCTGAGTTTATGCAGTTACAATCCTAAACTATTCATTGTCATATTATCAGCATAAAGCTGCACTTCTCTGCCTTATTTCATTGATATTCTAGACATCTTAAGGGTTGCTTATATAACAACCCGTTGCACTACCATCACTGTGCTTTGTTAAGAATTACTAAGGCTAATTCCAGGGGACAATAATGCTATCTGTCTTTTTGGCCATCTGATGGTGTCTGTGGTAATCTCCCACACTCTCTGAGCAGTATGTATACTCCAACACCGCATGCTCCCTATAACCTTCAGTCCACGTCTAGTACAGGGTGGGCCAAAAATACCTGGAGAAAACCTTGTTAATTCTCAATAACATTTATTTTATTTATTTTTTTGGTAGCACTTTCAACACAGATTGGAAATGTTTTTGTCCAATCTTCAAAGGTTACTTTTTAAGGATCAAACTTTTTTGTTGTTGAAATTATGTGCTATGTAATTCTTTGAGGATTTTTAAAAAATATATATATATTTGCTGAATGTTTTATTTTCGATACAACAAGACAATGGTAGCTGAACAACCAAACTGTATTTTAATGATACAATGATATTATTTTCTATAGTACACATATTTCGAGGACAATTGTTTTGAACAAAAAAAGCTATGTGTCAGCCATGCTAGGCCTAATAAAACTGTACATATATTATGTCATTATTCAGCCTGTGTGTGTTTTTAAATAGGTTACAGGAGTATTTGTGGTGATTGCTCATCTGCTTGGCATGAAGTTGTATTTTTATATTGATGTAATGCTATATAGGGTTTATTGCGCAGGTGTCTGTTGGGCCAACTGTTACTCAGAATAACTGCATGACGGAACACCCTCCCTCCCCCCTATCCACACGATTAGACGTTATCTCAATATCATTTCACAAAATCAGCTGCAAGTTGGGTGGTGGTGTCCCTGAAATAGTCCCCTTTTCCTTTGTACTGTACTGTGTTTGTTAGAAGTTGGAATTTGATATTGCTGCCTTGTGCAGACACTTCCTGTTCGTCACACTGCTTTTATTGAATGCTAAGCACCTATTGTTATCAAACAAAGAATGCTATTTCAGGATGCTTCCAGGGTGCACTCACAGGATATTACTCAAAAGTAGAGTAGACAGAAGGACATCAGATGGCAGAGTTAGTCGTGTAATGTTTAAATGCCAATGTACATATAAAGCAGTATCAAACGTCTAAGGAACCAAAGAAGCAATGTTAAATTGTTAATTACCGTCATTGTGTTGCTGCATTGCCCCACAACAGAGAGTTCCATTATTTGCCTTCAGCTTCAGATTGTAGACGATTTAATCCCAGCCAGGACTAATTAAGCACAGAGGCTTTGCTAATGATTTATTAAATGTGGGTACGTTATCGCTAACTTAGGTCTGCACGAATCAAGTCATTGTGAGTTTTTGTAACAGTTGTGTATTTTGTCCTTCTACGGCCAAGCAGAACTGGAGCATTGTGGGGAAATAAGGAACTGAGGCTAAATTAACCATATACAGTACCTCTGCACATAGAATATATATATATATAGCAAGAGACAGAAGCTGCAATTTGAATTTGTAATTTACAATTTAATGTTACCTACTTTCATACATTCAGATTTAGTAGCTAAAAGGTGAACTCAAATGTCATTCAAAGTGAATTTTAAAATTTTAGACAAAAAAAAAAAGTTAAACTGAAAACAAAGGTGCATTGAATTTAGCGGCCTACAATATAAAATTCACTTTGTATTCCTGACTATTCACATTTTAGTGAATTAACTGTTTCATTGCTGGCAAAATCCCTTTAATATCCAGAAAAATTTGGTGATGTAACAACATTTTAAACATTTTGTGACCGTAATAATGTTTATTATTTGTTCATCATAAGTCATATGATTCCTAGTCATATTCACAGCTGTACTAGCTAGGAACATTCTAACATTTCAAAAATATATACTTATTTTTAAGGTCCTTTCTTGTAATGGAAAAAAGGTCATCCCCCCCCCCCCCCCCCCCCGAAAACATGAAAACAGTTATAATGCTTAGCTTTACTGCAGGAAAGTCTCCTCATTGCAGTCGCGCCTCATCTGCTGGAGCCATAAGTAATCATTTTTGATTACTTTAGTCCAGTCTCAAAGTGAAGTATTGACTCAAGTGCTATGAGAAGCATTAGCAGAGTTCAACATTATCAGGCTGTGCCTGATGACGCCAAGTGTGGAGACCTTCAAAGATTGAAGATCTTAAAGAGGAAATGATTCTTTTGGTTGTCTGTCTAAAATCCCCTGTATTTGTTAGCAATGTAAATGTAAACTTAAATTAGTTGTTCTCAGAATCAAATTTATCTCAGAATCGTGATGGGATGGTGCAGAATTGATTAAAGACTATGGATACTCCTTCAGCTATGCTATCGTCAAAGCAATTGCCCATCATATGAGAATTCCCTAGATAATAGTGTCAGTGAATGCCAATATTGTTTGTGCAGTATCCATTGAAGATGATGGCGAACGTCAAAACTGGCAGTGATGTAAAGAAGTGTTTAAGGCATACAGTGATGTAATAAATTATTTGTTTATTCCAAACAGTTAAATCAAATACAACCAGTTATGTTGTGTTCTAGTATCAATGTATAATATTTATAGTAAATTTTCACTTTACCTGGTAACTAAATAATATGTTTAAAGCACTCAGTAAAAGGCCTATTAATAAGATAAGGCTACGATACAAAGAATATTGGCTTTAAAGTTAGAATTACAGGATATTCAGGTAGGCAAATACCTGTTTTCATTTTCTT
The DNA here is from genome assembly GCF_036172605.1 of Pelobates fuscus. Classification (NCBI taxonomy): domain Eukaryota; kingdom Metazoa; phylum Chordata; class Amphibia; order Anura; family Pelobatidae; genus Pelobates; species Pelobates fuscus. Next base: position 148,930,591 of record NC_086322.1, read on the forward strand.
ATATTACTGCCAATAAGTACAACTGTATATAATCACTGATAATGTGCATACTAAGAACCTTTTTACTGACAACAGTTATGTTTTGTGTTTAATAAGAATTTATTGTGTTCCTGAAGAAGAGGTAAAGATTAATACACAACAGAGCGCAGTGATAGCTGAGGAAATCATGCAAAAGTGGATTGTCAAAACAATAGTAAGGCAAAACAGTAAGTAATGTATACAGCAGATAAACATCTTGAAAATGAAATAACTCTACATTACTAGGCTCAGGCTGTCAAGCAGCCATAAGAGCAACACATGCTTGAGTGTAAAGCAAAGTATGACACTGTTTTAACTCCAATAAATTAAAATATACATTAGAAAAGAAGGTAACACAGATACGCCAGGTCTGCTAAGAGCAAAAAACTGTGAGACAAACAGAATGTCTGAACCGGCCCTATAGACAAATATCATCGACTCTCATGTAAAAAAAAAGAGGAGAACGCAGAATGAAACATCAAGAAAATTGAGAAATATGTCACAGTATCATCTTATCACCATCCCATAAAAGCAATATGACAAACAATATTTCCTGGCTAATCATGGCAGCATTTAACATATGGGTTTAGCTCCTCCCTCTAACCCTCAGGACAGGAAACACAATCAATCAAACAATTAAGCCTACCTTCCCCTACTATATTAGGTACCCCAGTATCCTCCACACCTCAGTCTTTTCCTGTCCTCCTAGCCCTAGGACAGTTTGTGTATATTTTTTTTTTTCTCTCAGTTTATCTGAAATATTTTTTTTTTTGCTCACCTGACCATGTTTGATATGGTCTTGTCCCTGTGGAGGTCAGCCTCCCTCCTCAGGAAGCCCAGGCACATGTAGCCCAATCTCCATGGAGTTGGGAACCCCTGGGAGCCTGGGTGGTTAGTTCCACAGGCTGTGGGAATCCTCTGGCGTCCTGTGTGTGCTTCAGACCTCGATCAGACGATCAGCATAACGGTAAGACGCTCGCGCATGCGCAATGCGTCCGCCCGGACTCAGAGTGAAATTTGCCCATGTCCAAAATGGCGGTTCCGCGATCTCGCGACCAAGTGCGCATGTGCGATCCTTTAAAGGTGCAGAGCGGGAAATTTGAAATGGCGGTTTTCAGACTTAAAAACGCTCGTTTTCAGTTCCCTTTACAGATACAGTGCTCTAGTAGACTGTTCTTAAAACTCTGCAGGTAAGTGAATTACTTTTCTTTTAAAATCTTCATAATATTGGGCTGGGAATACATTACCTTTCTTTTTTTTTTTTTTTTTAATGTTCTTAGCCCTACAGTCAGTATGGATCCATCATCCCCTTCTGCAAAATCAACGAGATCTGCTATAGGTCATAGGTGAGCAATGTTTTTTATGTTTTCTTCAAGTTACAAAAAGAGTGCATAGAGGGTACAGTCTTATGACTTCTGTTTCTTACAGCCCTCGTGACCGGTCCTGTCCCAGATCCCCATCGAGGAGAAGGGAAAAACCGGCAGCCTGCCCGGGATGTGGAGCAAGGCCTATGGATAACTGCAGGCTCTGCAGAAGATGCTTAGCCATGGTCGCAGGTGAATCTGATCACCAGAAGTCACCGCAAGCCTCTACCTCCTCAGCAAAGGATATTGCGTATTGGATCAAGCAAGCAGTGGTAGAGGGAATTGCTGAATCTCACAAGAATAAGAGATCAAGAGGTGAGACCTTCGGCATGGATTCAGATCAGTCTGAAGACGAATACAGGCAACCTTCAGCGTACCAGGATTTAGAGCCAATCTCTTCCAGCGAAGAGGAGTATATGGAACAACCATGCTCCTTGGAATCCAAAGCTATGGAGCATTTGATTATGGCTGTTAGACGTACATTAGATTTGCCGGAAGAGGCCAAAGAATGTTCGGCTTCTGACAGACATTTTGGAGATTTGCATAAGAAAAAACCTTCCTTCCCAGTTCACAGCTCGATTAAAGACCTGATGAGGAACGAGTGGCAAATTCCTAGTAAAAGGATTACTAGTCAGGGAAGGCTTTCAAAGTTATACCCGATCAAAGAGGAGGATTCCAGATTGTGGACTACGGTACCTAAAGTGGATGCTCCTATCATTAAGGTTGCTAAAAGATCTACGCTTCCGATTGATAGCAATGCTTCCCTTAAGGAGCCCATGGATAAAAGGATAGATGCTGATTTATCTAAAGCCTTCATGACAGCAGGTTTGGGTTGCCACCCGGCCGTATCCATCTCTGCTTTGTCTAGAGCCATGCGTTCCTGGTTGCTTGACTTGGAGGATGACATCGATAAAGGTGTTAGTAGACGTCAGATGGCAGAATCCTTAAGGGATATCAAACTCGCCAGTGACTGGCTTTTGGAATCCTCCACTGACCTTATTAGAATTCTTTCGAAGGTTATGGCCCATGCAGTCACCGCTAGACGGGCGCTTTGGCTAAGGTCCTGGGGGGCAGACCTTTCCTCTAAGAATAATCTATGCTCACTTCCCTTTATGGGAGAAGTGCTTTTTGGGAAACCGCTGGATGAAGCTATTAAGAAAGCAGCGGAGGTTAAGCAGGTCATGCTGCCTCAAGATAGACGTCCTAAGAGACCTCATCTGGACCGCAGACCTTTTAGGGATCAAGGCTACTTTAGAGAAAGTAAGACCTACAGACCAGGCAGAGAATTCTCTAGGCATTCCAATTGGAAGAGCGGCCAGAATGTAAAATCCTCTAGGGGCAAGACGCAGACTTCTTCCTTTCGCCCCAACAAGCAGTTCTGAAGGTGGCTTACTCCAGGTTCCTCGAGTGGGAGCACGTCTTTCATTCTTTCAGAGGGCCTGGGAAATCATTCCAGATGCTTGGGTCAGATCCATTATCAGCAGAGGTTATCATCTGGAATTCGAAGATTATCCGCCTCCACCAAGGTTTGTTCGCACAAGGCTTCCTGCCAACATCCAAAAAAGAGAGATTCTGAGTCTCTATGTCTACAATCTTCTTATGGAAAAGGCCATCGTACCTGTACCCATAGGAGAAAGATTCCAGGGTTATTATTCTCCCCTGTTTTTGGTCAAGAAACCGGAAGAAAAATGGAGACCTATTCTAGACCTCCACCTGCTCAACCTTTACCTCAGAGTCAGAAGATTTCGCATGGAATCCATTCGCTCCATCATCCCTGTTGTTCATCACCAAGATTGGATGATATCAGTAGATCTCAGGGATGCCTATTTTCATGTCCCTATCACGATCGCCCATCAAAAGTTTCTCAGGTTTTGTGTCCGGAACGAACATTTTCAATTTCAGGCCCTTCCTTTTGGTATAAGCACGGCCCCAAGGACCTTCTCGAAGGTTCTGGTCACCATCATTGCCTTGCTCAGAAAAGAAGGTGTAGCGGTGTTTCACTACCTGGACGACATCCTGGTAGTGGCCCCGGACCTGGGAATAATATTTCAACACAGACAACTAGTCCTCGACACTCTATCTCATTTCGGTTGGCTCATCAACTACGAGAAGAGTCACTTGCATCCTTCAAGAGAACTAATATTCCTGGGAGCGAATTTCAATACAGACACGGCGATTGTATCTCTCGCACACGACAGAAAGATCGTACTTCAAGATCGGATAAGAGACTTCAGACTGAAGACTTCGGCCTCGGCAAGAGAGTTTATGAGACTCCTGGGGACTCTCTCCTCCACGATAGAGCTTGTCAGGTGGGCACAGTGGAACCTTCGCCCTCTTCAACAATTTTTTCTGAGAAATTTCAGGACCAGCTCGAGGGACTGGGAGTCGCTGATTCACATTCCTTCGGCTCTGAAACAGAAGCTCCTTTGGTGGATGTCGTGGGAACACATCTCCCGAGGATTCCCCTTACGAGAAATAGACTGGGTGGTCATTACGACGGATGCCAGTCTGACAGGTTGGGGGGCACATTTAGGCAATCGATTTTTTCAAGAAAAATGGCCACCGAAAACTCAATGCTTGCCTTCCAACATCAGAGAACTAAGAGCTACTTTCCTGGCTCTTCTTCATTTTCAACAGCTCATCAGGCATCGCTGGGTCAAGTTGAGAGTGGACAACAAAGCAGCTGCTGCCTACATAAACCATCAAGGCGGAACAAGGAGTGTAGCCCTGATGAGAGAGATCGTTCCCATTATGACCTGGGCTCAGAATCATGTGGAAGGCCTGTGTGCCACCTATCTTCCAGGGAAGGAGAATGTATTAGCGGATTTCCTCAGCAGACACCTGATAGAAGCTTCAGAATGGCAACTTTCCAAGAGGATCTTCACCCAGTTGGTCCAGAAGTGGGGTCTTCCCCAAGTAGACCTCATGGCAACCTATCGGAATGCGCAGGTTCCATGCTTTGTGTCAAGAAGATACCATCCAATGGCAGTTGCTCAGGATGCTCTATCCATCAGTTGGGTGTTCAATCTAGCTTATGTCTTCCCTCCGATTCCGCTCATACACGCTGTTCTGAGAAAGATCTCCAAAGAACATTGCAAGGTGATAGCTGTTCTTCCCTTCTGGCCTCGTCGTCCTTGGTTTCCCCTGTTGCAGAGACTATCGATGGACCTGCCTTGGGAACTTCCAATATCAGAAGACCTGCTGATTCAGGGTCCAGTGTTTCATCCGGAGCCTCACAAATTCAGGCTCCATGCATGGCTATTGAGAGGAAGTCTCTAGTTGAACATGGCCTTTCGGACCAGGTTATCTCAACACTATTACGTTCCAGGAATTCTTCTACTTCTTCTACTTACCATAAGGTATGGGAAGCCTTTGCACGATGGTGTAATTCCACGGTTCAAGATTTAAGTTCCCCTTCCGTGTCTCAGGTTCTGGGTTTCCTTCAAGCAGGCCTGGAGAGAGGCCTTCAACTTAACACGCTTAAAGTGCACTGCTCGGCTCTTTCAGCTCTTTCTGGTGTTCGTTGGGCTTTAAATCCTATGGTGATTCGTTTCTTCAAAGCTGTCATTAGGATTAGGCCTCCTATCAAGGGATTCTCGGCTCCTTGGAATCTGCCTCTGGTACTGCAGGCCTTGACGGAACATCCCTTCGAACCTATCGATGAGGTCCCTATGCAGGTTCTTTCTCTAAAGACCCTGTTGTTACTGGCCTTGGTATCTGCTAGGAGAATGTCAGATATCAGAGCACTGTCTTCTGAACAACCGTTCACTACCTTCTTCGATGATAGAGTTGTGCTACGCCCTAGACCTGAGTTCCTTCCTAAGGTTGTTACTTCCTTCCACCTGAATCAAGAGATTGTCCTGCCGGGGTATTTTCAGGATCCATCGTCTCCTGAAGAAGTAAGATGCCATACACTAGACCTGAGGAGGTGTCTTTCCACGTATATTGGACGTTCAGCTAGTTGGAGAAAGTCTCCCCAATTGTTTGTGATTCCTTGGGGTTCTCGTAAAGGTGAAGCAGCCTCTGTCGCTACCCTTCGTTCCTGGACCGTTCAGGCTATTGCTAGAGCTTACAGGTCGAAACAGGTTCCGGTTCCCAAGGACATCAAAGCTCATTCCACAAGGTCCATTGCTACTTCATGGGCTGCAGAGTCAGGGGTTTCTGCAGAGAGCATTTGTAAAGCTGCCAATTGGTCGTCTTTGAAGACCTTTGTACGTCACTACAGAGTGGATGTCTCTTCTCATTCTGATTCGGAGTTTGGCCTTTCGGTCTTGAACTCTTATAAGCCTTAAGTGGATATTAAACAATTTTTGTAGCATGACTTACCCTCCCCGAGTGGTTATTGCTTTGGGAATCCCATATGTTAAATGCTGCCATGATTAGCCAGGAATAGAGAAAATTTATTTATACTTACCGTAATTTTCTTTTCCTGGCTATTATTCATGGCAGCATTTGGTCTCCCGCCCTCTCTTGGTTTATTTGTCTTGTTACTGGACTGAGGTGTGGAGGATACTGGGGTACCTAATATAGTAGGGGAAGGTAGGCTTAATTGTTTGATTGATTGTGTTTCCTGTCCTGAGGGTTAGAGGGAGGAGCTAAACCCATATGTTAAATGCTGCCATGAATAATAGCCAGGAAAAGAAAATTACGGTAAGTATAAATAAATTTTCTCTAATATTGCAATGACACGGTCAAATAGCGCTCCCAAAAGTGTAAAACAAGAGAAACAGCGAAGAAAGTACAGCTGAAAGAAAAATAAGACACAAAGCAGAAAGAGAAAGGAAAGCAAAGGGAAAAGAAACATGGCTAGATGGCAAAAACATACAAGAGACGAAACAAGTGGGTTTGGCACCTAGTCCCAGCAAGTAGCTCTGGGAATTGGGAAACGGCACAATCCAAACTCAAACACACCCATCAGTGGGGAAAGAGATTACCCCAAACTAAACATGATATATAATCATGGCTATAAAGTTGCCTGCAAAACTCAACAAAAACAATAGCTGTAGGACGCACAATATAGGTGAAATCTGATGTACAGAGGCACGGGTTAAATAACACACAAAAGGCAAACATGAAGCTGCAGAACTTCAAAGAAAAAGTAAAAGTCCAAAAAAGTATAAGTCCTGGAAAATTGTTGCTGCACTAGTATATCCACAGGCGGGGATCAAACAGCCCAAGCGCTACTATTTGGAGCTGATCAGAAGCTCCAAAAAACTGTAAGTGCATTTCTATATTTTCTTCACCAAGTATAAGTACCTACTACACTATAGTGTGTCTCCTGTTCTTTTACATGCACTGAGCACCATCTGGATCAGAAGACACTCAACTCACAAGGCACTGTGACCCTCTTTCTTCATTTTGCATCATAGCTATAAAGTTGCCTGCAAAACCCGATAAAAATATAAGCCGTAGGACGCACAATATAGGTGAAATCTGGTGATGTACAGAGGCACAAATTAAATAACACACAAAAGGCAAACATGAAACTGCTGAACTTCAAAGAAAAAGTATAAGTCCACTGGATTTGTCCTGACTGCACAGTCGACCACCAGCAGGCTAGTAGCATGCAAAGACTTCCAGGCTGGGATCCACCAGCACATCAACCCTGCCAAGTCAACAAACATTGCTAATAGCCCAACAGGAGGATCCAAATGTCAACGCAGCCCACACCTGGGACCAGCCTCTGAACCAGTATAGGCAGGGATCAGTCCTTAGGCAACCATTATACCCTGGTGTCTGCTCCTACCTGCATAGCTTACAGTCCTAGGGCACATTACTCCAGGCCTCTTTCAAAGCCCAGAGCTGGTGACATACTGGTCTGCCAAAAGAACAAGGAGGATTATGAGGAGAGGCAACAATTCACCAACACTTCGTATGGGTCTCCAAATCAGGACCCATGGCAACATAGTGCTGTAGGATTCTTAGTAGCAGTTCACTCAAAAAGTAGGTATTATTCCCAGAGTTAGGTAATATCACAACAAAAATAGACAGAGCCATCAAGCAGGTTGAAGATAACCACTCCGCCAAGAAACTGGAGTGCGTTCCTGGACTGGGGCCTCAGATGAGGTCTGAAGAAAGTTCAAAGTGTATCTGCTGCTAGAAACAACTTTGGCATTCAAGAATAAACCTAGCTAAGGGTTTGCTTGACCTTTTGTCCTTTGCCAAGCTGCGCTTTAGTGTATATAACATCTAGCGTGGGAATATCTGTTGAAGTGTCAGAGTCGCTCCAAGTGTACAGGACGTGATGCATTTGGAGAACTGGAGGAGCCAATGATCTTCAACCAAAGCCGTTATAAAGAAGTGGAGGCAGAGGCAGAATTACAACTTTTTAAAATAAATTAAAAAGGCATCGAATAAGATACTTAAATACACAGAATACTCTTGTCATTTCCATTAAGAAGAACCCTTTGCTGGATTTTTTCTTGAATGCCAAACTTGTTTCTCATTTATGTAAATATGGAGATCTTCTTGACATACAAGAGGGGAATTATCTGGAGATAAGTAGCCCTTAAGATCAAAGCAATTTGAGCGCCTGTTCTTGGCTATATTTTTTATATTTACTTAATATGTAAAATACTATATATAATACACTATAAGTGTCCTTGTTTTTTTCTCTCTTTCTCTTATTTATATATTTATATTGTGAGTATTTTTGTGAATTATAAGGTAACTATGCCTTTAGCATTTGGATTGCACTTGCACTTTTGAGTGACAACACTTTTTATCAATTTGCACAAAAGTTTTGTTTTGCACCAGAGATACTTTTTCTTTTTGATCTATGTTTTGCAATTTGAATTGAGCTAGGCAATTTGGTCTACACATCTACTGGGGTGTTCCCAGTATGCATTGTTTAGTAACTACCTAAAATGGTGCAAGGAAGGACACCCAGTGAACTGACATCAGGAACATGGGCTCTCAAGGCTCTTTGATGCACATAGGGAGCGAAAGCTAACCCATCTGGTCCGATAACTCAGTAGAGCTACTGTAGCTCAAATTACTTTAAACTGTAATGCTGGCCATGATAGAAATCTGTCACAACACACAGTGCATCACAGTTTGTTGTGTATGGGGTGCCTTCAATGGGGGTGTGAGTGTCAGAACTGCACCATGGAGCAATGGAAGAAGGTTTCCTGGATTGTTAAATCATGCTTTCTTTTAGATCAGGTTGTCGGCTGGGTACATGTTCGTCATTTACCTTGGGAAGAGATGGCAGCAGGATGCACTAAGGGAGGAAGGCAGGCCGGTGGAGGCAGTGTTATGCTCTGGGAAATATTATGCTGGGAAACCTTAGGTCCTGTAATCCATGTGGATGTTGCTTTGGCACCTACTACCTATCTAGAGTGTATTGAAAACCACGTACCTTCATGGCAATGGTGTTCCCTGATGGCAGTGACCGAATGGTTTGAGGAACATGACAAAAAGAGTTCAAAGTGTTGCCTTGATCTCCAAATTCCCCGGATCTCAATCCAATTGAGCATCTGTGGGATGTGCTGGAACAACAATTCTAATCCATGGAGGCCCCACTGTACAACCTGCAGGACTTAAATGATCTGCTGCTAATGTCTTGGTGTTAGATAACACAGGACTCGTTCAGAGGTCTTGTGAAGTCAATGCCCTAATACAGGGATGTCGAACATGCGGCCCCCCAGATGTTGCTGAACTACAACTCCCATGATTCTTTCAATGAAACAGATAGCCAGGGAATCATGGGAGTTGTAGTTTAGCAACATCTGGGGGGCCGCATGTTCGACATCCCTGCCCTAATATATCAAAGCTGTTTTGGCAGTATAAGGGAAGCCTACACAATATTAGACAGGTGGTTTTAATGTTGTGGCTGATCGGTGTAATGTGTGGAAAATGTAATGTTAGCGTTTGTAGCTAGGTGTGGGATTTTGTTTAACCCCTTAAGGACCAAGCTTCTGGAATAAAAGGGAATCATGACATGTCACACATGTGATGTGTCCTTAAGGGGTTAAAGCCAGATTTCTACAGAAAGCTCTATGGCTGATATTTTTTTCTTTTTAATGTTTATAAATGCAATTATTGAAAATATTTCAGCTAAAGGAAAGCCATCTATTACAGGTGTTCGTGAATACATACCATATGACTTATATAAAACAGTAGATTGCTTCCTGCACCCAGGAAATATATTTCCCCTTCTCTTCTCAGAACTTGTTTTGGCACAGTCACATTTCATTGTTACATCATGGAGACTATAATGATACATTACTATAATGATCTTGTTCCATTTTCTGGCTTGGTTCCTGAGTCACTGGTCTAGAGATGTTAAATAAGCAAGCCACATTGATTTACAAAAAAACTCCTCTTTAGCAGCCAATGTGAAAATGATAGTCAAATGTTCGCCAACACTGTTCTAGAGATTCTGCAACCAGTTCCAGCAGTTACTATATCCTGCTATACGTAATGGGACACTATAGGCAAAAAACAACTTTAGCTTAATGAAGCTAAAGATGTATGGATCATGCCCCTGCAGTGTCACTTTTCAATTCTCTGCCATTTAGGAGTTAACTCACTTTGTTTATACATTCCTAGTCACACCTCCTTGCAGGTGACTTGCACAGCTTTCCTAAACACTTCCTGTAAAGAGAGACCTAATGTTTAAACTTTCTTTATTGCTCACAGTATTTTATTTAGACTTTCTCATCCCTGCTCTTAATAGCCCTCTAGACCATGCAGGGGCATTCTGTGTGTGTGATTAAAGTTTAGTGTACAGAAGAAGAGATAAAAACATTTAATGCAAGTTAACATCTGATTGCATACAAAAATATTTTCATCATGCTGGATATGTGAGACACAGCCAGGGGAGATGTGGCTAGGGCTGCATAAACAGAAACAAAATAGATTTAACTCCAAAATGACAGAGAATTGAGCAATGAGACTATAGGGACATAATATGTTCACCAAAAATGCTTCATGAAGCTAAAGTTGTATTGATTCCTATAATATCCCTTTAAGTCAGGCTTCCCCCAAACTCCGGCCCTCCAGATGTTGCTGAACTACAACTACCATGATTCTCAGCCTATGTATTTCATTCACAGAATCATGGGAGTTGTAGTTCAGCAACATCTGGAGGGCCGGAGTTTGGGGAAGCCTGCTTTAAGTGAATCACAAAACAGAGAAACGGCATTGAACATGAATGTACTGATTTGTCCTGAGAAAGTCAATACGGACCAGAAGTTTGCATATATTATTTTTTAATGTCTTTACACTAACATCTATGACATTTTATAGGATTAAAAAAGTGTTACTGACCTTTTGAGATTGCGGATATTACTGTGCGGACACAGAAAATGCTAAGTTACATGTTTTATGTTTCCTATATATTACCTAATTTTTCTCTTATAAAAAGGGTAGCACCCCTGTCTGGATGGAGACACCACCCTCCCTTGGTAACATATCAATTAAAGCCCCTGACTCATGCCTAAATTCCTGGAGAGGATCGGTTGTGAAACCGGGGCCATTTAACTACTCTCCCATAACACTACACTGGGACAAAGGAACTGACTGTGGGCGTGTGGTCCCCCTCTCTCTTCTTACCACAATACTACCTTTTCTCTCTAATATTTGTATTACTTTTCTCCCCTTCTCGCCTCTTCTTTCCCTCCTCTCCCACCCTCGCTACCTCTTCCTGCCCCTCAAGCCAACACTCAACCAGAGCACTCAACATTCCCAACACCAAAACGTCAAACAACTGGAGGTGCAGACACACCACTTCCACATAGCAACATCCTACCCAAGCACATCGCAACCCCCCACACACGATGTACACCGATCACTGAAACTCCACCTACACGACAACAAACACACCCCAAGAGTCTGACTCGATGCAACCCATGTCAGTCCATAACCCTGGTCAGACTATTTGCCCCCAAAGGAACCACCAGGGTCAAAAGACGAGGCACCAACCCAAACTTGGGAACACTCTTTAGCCACTAGACTCCAAGCCTAAACCCTCAAAGAACACTCAATGTTGCACCAAGATGTATGTATGTTGGCATAAAAATAATTGTAATCTCTCACTGTTCTCATACCTTTGTAACGCCTTGTTTATCTGACCTAAAATAAAAAAATCTTTAAAAAATTAAAAGGGTAGCTGTCAACAATGGGTTAATGTGTGAACCAGTTCATGAAATGAAAAAAAGGAAAAATAAAAGCAAACATGACCTTAAAAAAAAAAAATACAAAAAAAAAAAAAATATATATATATATACAGTTTTGCAAGTGCTGTGCTCTAAAGAAGCTTTTGGAGATCTTCCCAAATATTCAAAACAGGAAAATATATCCTAAGGAGACCATTTAACAAGGCTCCCAAAGGAGCATTGCCTCATATAATGAAAAACATTATAGCATTAGTTGTGATTAATAAGACATTCTTCCCCTACACACACAATCATCTGAAGTAACGAAGACTTTAGTGTAAGGTCATAGCCCCACTGGCTACACTGATTATCTGGTTAGCTCCAGATTGTGTTTAGGGCAGATGCAATAACTTTCCATTTGTTAGTTTAAAAAATAGTGGTGTTTTTATGAGATACAGTATAATTGCTGTACACATTAATTAGTGTACAGAGCTTTCAACCTCTTCTGTAGATACATTCATACGCATGAAAGTTTAGTTAAGTGTTAAATCCCTAGAAACACTGGTTAGTCACTGAATTGAAGTGAATTAAAGATCGGATTACAAAATGTTGCCACATTTATGCAAGCCAAATGTTTGTAGCTAATATAGGGGAACTTTTCAAAATCAGCTATTTTTTACCTAAGTGGGTCAATTCGGTGTTCAATTCACTTTTAGTCAGTGTTTAGAGAACAAATTTAGTACTGTCATATCAATGTTGTTTGCCTAACTTGGTTTTAAATTATTTTGCCAATTCATGTATTTTTTTATCTATTTATCACTTGAAAATCTGTCAGGTTTTCTGTGCGGAGTAGGCCATGTTGCAATTAAATCATATTTTTGGTTAAAAAAAAAAAAAAAAAAAAAAAAAGCTGTATTGAATGTATGATGTCATCAGCAAATAATGCACTGAACAGGGGAGCCTGGAATTTTTAGTGTGTCTGAGTGTATAACAGAGATCCATAGCAGTAAGACTCACTGTTAGGTATCTCTAAACCACAATGAATGTATTCAGGAATTAGCCTGGTTAAAGAATTTCAAACATGGAGAGGGGTGTTACAGGTATTTCTGTTCTCGATCTACTTTTCGTGTATGATAAAGTGCACATTTAAATGAAATCCTACAGGTATACATCATACCTTCCAAGTTTCCTTATTTAGGAGACAGTCCCTAATTTTGCGCCATACTCCCTTATCCTTCTTTTTTACCCCAATGCCCCACTTTTGCATAATCATAGAGGGTTATTCACTAAAGTAAGAATTTAAAGTGAATTTTACATTTAAGGTCAAAAAACCCGAAGCAGAAGCATTCTCTAATTCAGCTATGATTCCAGTTTGGTTACTTTGGCCTTAAATTTGACATTCACTTTGAATTCTCACTTTAGTGAGTAACCCTGTTATTGGTGTTATTGGTGTGTAAAAAGTGTATCACAGAGCTCCACAGCAATACTACTCACAGTAATGGATTTTAAAACAACAATAAATGTGTTTAGAAATCAGTCTGTGCAAATAAGATATATTGTTCTAGTTCTACGTTACTAATAATAATTTATGTATTTAAAATTTAAACAGCCCTGCCCCTGACCACACCCAAAAAAATACAAGTGTCCCTCTTTGTTCATTTAGATGTTGGGAAATATGGTACATAAAATAATTATAAATATGGCTAATTAATCACACCCAAAAATAGATCATTTTTTTCTCATGATTTTGGAAATACCTTACATGCCTCATTATTTGCACTCTTTAGCAGTTAAAAGTCACAAATAATTGCAAATATTATTTCAAGGCTCAACATGTAGAATTCAGTGTCAAAGTGGTCATTTAAAACAGTTTAATAAAAATGTTGAACACAAGCAAGACACACAGGAAACACAAATTGTAGTGGATTGTAGCCCTTTGTTTGGCTATCTGTGTTATTAGAAGATTTGTGTCTGCTGTGTACTCTGTTTGGTGTCACATTTTATTTGTTTTGTAAAACTACAGGACCAGTGACACGTTTTCACAAAAATGACAATGCATTTTGTTCCATACACTGTAATATTTACATTCCCATATACTTTATTGATAGGATTATTAGGATTCATTTTATAATTCCATATTTCTTTTTTTTTTAGTTTGGTCAAATCTTTAAGACTGTTTTGTTGATCAATTCACAAATAAAGACATCAGGATAAAATATCCCATGCAGAGCAGGCAAAGAAAACAGAAATATGGTAACCGAGAGGTAGATATCAATCATTCTGTAATTTAATCTATTTTTGCAATTTATCCTATACATGCTTTTTCTATAGGAAAAATGTAACAACAAAATTATAACTCAACACAATTCATATTTTTAAATAGAATGCATTTTGTGTTTTACTATTAAAGAGTCTGAAATAAATGTCACCCCTCTGTTTTTACCCAGGGGTCTTAATATATATATGCAGTTTATATATATATATATGCAGGTTTTTTTTTTTTTTTACAATCTTTATTTATTAGATTTTTCAAGTTTGGATTGGATTACAAAAAAAAAAAAAAGCATAAACAACGTATCAGGTGTTAAGCAGTACAGTGTCGTGAGCAAACATTTATATGAATGGGATATACACTATGCAATATTCACAAGGTGTAAGTCAGTTTAGATTCTGGGCACGGAAATAGGATTCAGTTCATACATTCACTGACTCCTCGTCTTGTATACCTAAACTGTGCAATTCACCTTACATAAGTATTGTATAATTAGTACCATGTACTAGCGCTGAAATAATCTATGAGGCATATCCTGAGTATGAGGCACTACCAGGGCTGATGTTCATATTTGCAGGTTTTTAACTGCTTTACCAGTTTGGTTATTTTCTTGAAAAAGTACAAAAAAAAACAAGAATCTGCAACTTGGTTCCTGAGGAGATGGCAGGGGCACCGGTAAGTTGTCAAAGTGGACGGTAGTCATTATGATGTCTTGGAATATTCATTTAATAATTGAAAAAAATAGAAATTTATTTATAACCCGGGTTTTTTTTTTTTTTTAGCATAAGTGGAAAATGTATTCAGCCCATGTTATGACTCACAGGCTCAGCGTATACCACTTAAACCTCTAGATTTAAATACAAGTGTCTTCCATTGTTCCAGACACTCTATGGTACAGCTACTACATTGCTCAGCTTGCTTATTAGACTTTTGGGAGTTGTGGATCACAACACCTGCAGGGCCAGAAGTACCATGTCTAACACTGTAATAACTACACCTTACATGTCTAACACTGTAATAACTACACCTAGCTTGTCAACCTTTATTATACATTCTGTGCTTGAATCCTAATAAGCCTGATAATGATGAATTACACCACCTAGTGGACGTGCTACTACTGTGTTTATGTTTAGTGTGCCGGATGCCAACATAGTTAATGTTGGCATGCTAACTGGATGATCTATAAATATGTGTTATTATGGCTAGGAAAATTTTACTATTGTATTAGTCAAAGAGGGGAATCACTAACACAGTATGGAACATTTTATACTTTGTTAGTCACTGCCCTGCAGATTACACAATCTATTTTGGTCCCTGATGCCCTCTTCATAGTGATGCCTTCAGAGCAAAGCAAAGATCACACAGAAGCAGCTGTTAAGGCAGTATTTAATGGTGTAAAATATAATAAAACCTACAGTGTATTTTACAATAGTTCAGCCAAGAGAACCTGGTGCATATGCACACACTAGTAACCAAAGTTATTAAAACCTCCTCAATGCATCATCTTTGCCATGTGAATTTAGCATTGAATCTAGAAGGTACCCCAACATTGCCAATGGTTGAAAAGGGGCATAGAGATAAAAGAATGCTTCTCACTTTCAAATATAGATGCCTGGTTTCATTCAAGCAACCATATTTACTGTATGTAGCTTTCTAGTCACATACTGTGCTGGTGGTGTGGGAATCAGTACCCCAAACATAGTTATGTATTGCATTCCAGGAGTAGTGGATTGCCGAAATGGATTTCAATATCAGAAAAATCATATTGTGTTTTCCTTAAATTATTCAGTCTTTAAATGAATGATAAGCTGATATAAATATATAATAAAATAAATTCAAAAGATTAATTAGCATATTTTCCTGATTTGATTCACATACTATCTGCACGTCTCATGCCTAAAGTACCTTTTACATATCACTCACTTTGCATAACATTAAGGTACTGGTATTTATTTTTAGAAAGTGAGTGTACTGAATGGGGTAATTACATAAGTCTTTGTATAAGTATTTGCTTAGGAGTTGGCGCTATTAAGAGCACCTGGTAAAATAAGCTGGCATTAAGAGTGCATGGCTGGAGACATCTGATACTTTAAAGGATGGATTAAACCTGGTAAAGGCAGAGCAGAGCATGGTCTTTCTACGTGGCCTTATTTCTGGTGAGAACTTCATCCTATTATTTTAACACGCTGCTAGTACTTGTTGAGCTGATCACATAATTTCCTCAGGTTTTAGAGTGAGCTATACATAAACCAGGATATAAAAATACTCCAGAACTGCGATGATACATATAAATTACAGCACTTCTTCATACATGAACTTATACATGTAAACCTGAATATTTTCAATAATGAAATGAAGACATGATGAGCACAAGGATAGCTTTCACTGCATGCCTTCTGTGTTCATCCTGTACCCTCTGGTCCTGGGACAGTTGGTCAGCTCACAGGATGACCTCAGACTAGCACAGGTGATGGCCCTGAACGAAAGATACTTTTGTATCCCCGTTCTCTCCCAGCTCTGCTAAGTAATACAATTGCACTTTCAAATTGAACTTTAATTGAGGTATTAGCTGTAGAACATTCTAGCTCTCAGTGTTATAAATTCTATTCTAGGCACTGAATGACTACAATAACAACAAATGTCGATATCGCCATCTTTGTGAAACTTGTTTATTATAAAGGGAGGAGCCATGCTGCCAAAGGCTGAAACACTAGAGATAAGTGACCCCACCATGCCAGCAAACGCAGCAATTAATGTGAGAGATGGGAAGGCGACTTGGACACAGCAGTGGGGATGAAATGAGAGGAAATGAAAAAAACCCACAATGGATAGAAAAACAGATCAGACGGTTATTCATTAAACATTGAATTGTAACAAAAAAAAAATAGTGAATAAAAATATGCAAAATAAGAACTGAACTAAGCAAGTTGCAAAATAGTCTCACACTCAACTATATTCACAACTTGATTATTCTGAACACAGCTTTGTTGTTGTGGTTTCCATTTTACTGCAATTTACTGTTAGGGATAAAAAAAACAAAACTTATACCCATTTGTATTAGTAAATAATCAGGGACAAAAAAGTTTAGTAAATAGTTTACTAAATAATCAAGTCACAACATACTGCTTGGTAAATGCACTATATATATATATATATATATATATATATATATACACACACACACACACACACACACACACACAAAATTTATGCTAGTGTAAATAAATCCTTCCTTTGTTTATTTGCTTAGTTTGTAAAGCTAATATTCTACAGACAGGTGACAATGACCCATACTGTGTGGCATGTTATTATTGTCTGTATATATTTTTCCTGCTGGCTATTTTGGTGCATTCCTCAGGCAGTCAGTGTTGCCTATAGCTGATATTTAGGAAGCAGCCACTCATGGATCTGTCTTTGGGAAATGAAACAGGAAGTGGAGTGCGGTGATTAACCCCACTTGTGGTTTCCTTTGCCTAAGAATAGGATTTCACATTGAAACGGACCCGGATATGCGGCTTCCTCTTTCACAATACACTCAGGCAGCTGGGTCTGGCTCAACCATCTGGACAGCAGTATAATGTGTCCTCCTGGGATAGACAGTGAATAATTATTGATCTGTTCTTTTTAACTGCTGGAAATGGTGTCAAGATATAGGCTGGAAGGGTAATAAATCATGGGGGGGAATAAATACTATCTTAGTACAATATTAAGCACACAAGAATTAAACTAAAGGTTCAACTAGAATCCTAATCTTGTACAGAATCATTATCACATGCTGTACACAATGTGTTATTAAAATTATTATTTTTGTATCTTTACATTTGCAGCACACCACCCTCCAATAACAAATGATGACATTAAGAGAAATCGCTTATTATAAGAGCAGTCAGAAATAAAAAAAAAACTTCATACAAAGTGTAACCCTAGCAATGTAGAAATTGTGCCGGCTCTCCAAGGGTTAAGCACATACCCAGGGGTCCTCAGTGCAATCAGTTGCATGTGTTCTGCTCAATAATTGCAAAAACACGTGGAGAGAGCTTCCTGTTTACAGCTTTGAGAGCTACATGTCCAGTTCTTCACCCTATAAAGGAAAAAAGGGACTTGATTAATGCCCCAGGGTGCACTTTACACCCCATGCAGTTAATGTTTCCCTTCCTCCTGATGCAATCACAGCAGGAGCTTCCAGGGCAAGGTATCATCGCATTAACACAAGAGGAAGGATGTATTTCTTCACTCAATCCTCATCCTATTATATTATATATATATATATATATATATATATACACACACACACTGATACCATCACTAAGGAGTGGGCCATTTATATTTTAATGCCAGCTGCTCTCTTATTGAAGTAGAAGAGGGTTTCGTATGGAATGCTGTAAATAGGTGGAAGTTTTAATACAAAAACAAGCAAAAATGAGTGAGGTCCAGATGGCTGTTAATAATCTGCCTAGAATCAAACATTGCCAGTGCTGACTGCCATTCATAAAAAAAAAAAAAAAAAAAAAGAGAAGAACGCCAAGGATTCATTCACATCATTAACCATATAAATGTTAAGGTACAAAGGTGGTTTCATGAAAAACAATGATCCTTCCTGATAGCAGTTATTAATCAGCCAGTGCTGACTGCCATTCATAAAACACGCTTAGAGTTTACGATTACCCTTGTAAAAGCGAACAGTCGTATTACTGCAGGGTGATGCAATCTATGTTTTTGCAAATTATTGCAATCTATGTTTTTGCAAACCATTTCTCGAGTTGAAACCTGGACCCAATGGGATTAAATTAGCACATGGCACTTTGATCTGAAAAATAAACATTTTATATAGTAACGTTGGGCTCTGTCTTCTAATGATACGGCGGCCAAGATGTAGTTGTGCCAAGTGTTAGGGGTCTAGAAATCTTTGCCATCCGATGTTGTAGTTCGGGATCTCCATTTTTGTTGCCTCTTCTAAAGCTTTAAGCAATCCTCCTGCATAGCTTGGTTGTCACTGAGATTGAGAAGCCCATTAAAGTCTGCCACCCTGGGGGCTATTATTAGAGAGACACGCATGTAGATGGCAGGATTGTGCATACAAAAACAACCTTTTCATTGTTATAGGTCATTTATATTCAAAGCGGATATGCGGCTGCCCCCCTTCTCCCCTTTCTTTTTTCTCTCCATTTAACTCTTTGGCTTCCAGGTCAGACTTTTTCCCCAGAGCTCCAGCCTAAATTACCGCCTTGGAGGCAATGCATAAAGGGTTAAAGGTAATTGATCTGGACGGATTCCCAGCCCTGCTGGCTAATTACTAGTAGAAGTGATATGTAGGAATCTGCTGCAGGAAGCCTCACCAACACCCATCCCCCCCTCCGGGGACAGGTCACGGCTCTTCCTTCCCTAAGGAAACAACGCGACTGCTACTCCAAACAGAAGCTGACAGCCTCGTACTTCCAACAAGTGTGGGCACATCTCCATCCAGCCAACCCTGCAACACGCACTCCGAGCAGCAACCCACCTGAGCCTGCTACTCACACTGCGTGACTGCTCACACACGCAAACTCCAAGTGAAAAATAAAACTACCGGATAATACTGTATGTTTAAAGAGTGATTCTATAAAGCATGGCGCAATCCGCATTGCTTTCCTTCCAGATTGCTCCACTTTAGAACTTTGAATCCGAATTAATCTCTGACTATTCAATCCAAGCAGATCCCCTAATAGCAAGTTATTTAATAGCAGCGCTCTAGGAAAGCTACAGGTAATCATGTCTTGCTTTTTAAAGTGCGAGTGTTGCAGGGTGGATTAAATAAACTGTTGTGCTGGACAATTTTTTTTTTTAATATATATTCTGATTTCTAAAAGTCTATAGAACATTGATATAATAAACTATGTTGCAATACGTTTTAAAGACTCCTGATAATGTCCCTGATGCAGTATATGACGCTGTCGCAGACAGACTCCCTACACTCTCAGCCACCACCCCAGCAATACACCTTGCAGCACATTCCCTCTCCTGCCAATGTCCAACCCGCGCCATTGCAGGCAGCGCGCCCCCCCCTTAACCAATCAATGCCGGCGTGGCCGCTCAACGTTCTATTTTTTTTTTTTTATTATTTCTTTTTTTTCTCTTCTTCTCCACTCTGCGACTGCCAGCCAATCAGAAGGCTCGGCCAGAACAAACCCAGTGTTCCAGGAATCCATTCATTCAGAGGCAGGAGAGCGCGAGGCGTGGAAGGTTGTAGTGTGGAGGGGGGGGAGAGCTGTGAGTGATTGCTGCAGGGTGACACCCTCATTCATCACTATTCTTCTCCGCTCCATTCTCTGCCCATGCTGGAGAGAGGCGTTCACACGCCAACCTGAGGATTATTATTATAACTATAACGTTGCTGTCCTCATTTTCTTCTTGGAGGGGAAGTAACATTTGGGATTTATCTCATCTCTCTTTATATTTTAATTTGTAAAAACCATAAGGGTGATCGTTTGGATTTACATGGCGAGGAAAGTATGTGAGTTAAAAAAAGTGTCGCACCCCAGATCCCTCCTTCTTTTTGCCTCCTCCCATCGCATGCAGCAACAGCAACACGGACCCTGAGCTAGCTGCACTGACAAGGACTCGCTGCTCTGCCTGTCTGATCGCCCTGCACCCGTGTACGGACTCTGCTTGTTACCTGTAACCAGACCTACAGCGACAGCCGTGTGGCTACCTACCGCGGGAAGTGGGCTCTCTGGATGGATTACCCTGTGATGAGACTCTGGCTGTCACTGCTGCACTCTGGATTCGCTGTTTAGCTGCTTTTTTGGATGGAGGGTTTGAGCTGGTGGGATATGACACGCCTCATGTCCCATGCACAGTAACCGTAGGACTGCACTGCATGGCTTTGACTCTGGTGTCTGCTTGCACACAGGTGAGTTCCCCCGTGCAGATTGTGTCTATCATCTGTGCACGTGTTAGAACCCCATGATCCTGCCTGCAGGTGCTAATTATTTTTGGTGTCCGAAAAACACAAGGGGCTGTGGAGGTGCTCTCTGCTAATATACTGCATGCATAACCAGTGTGCTGTACAATATAACTCCCTGATTATCCGAAGCAAAGGGGCCCCAGTAAAAGCATTACTGGAGACAGGTGTTCTCAGGGTAACTGCTCACCTTTGAGAGCAGTCTTGCTTTTTATATCGCAATTGGTTACAGTGTGGCTGGCTAATCCATGGATAGAACGTTGGGAGTTCTATGTAAAGAATAATTCGGAAGCAATCACCATGTAAACCAAACAGAATTTCAATGCTGATTGCTCCACTTTTAGGACTCTAACACCACAATCACTTTTTATGCGTAACCCCAATAACTTGTAGTTTTTTTTTTTTTTTTGTTCTGTATTTTGTGTTTCCCAAACTTCACGCAACGTTGCGGGGTATATTGGCGATTGTTTCACTTTCAAATCCCCAATAATTTGAGCCCTTTGGTTCTGGGTAGCTGTGTAAAACATGCACTGCAGCGCACTATAGGGAAATATGTCAAGGAGAAGGAAATGTAAGAGTTCGTTTTTCTTTATTTTGGACTGATGTCTACATTTCGCATGTGACGCATAACCTTTTAGTAAATAGCCTCCGGCTAGCACTGTGAGTGTGTTCTAACACCTTGCACATGATGCCCATCTAGCCAGGCACACAGAGGCGGTGGGTGTGCACTGTTCTGGGGCGCAAGGAGCCAGTCTGAGACAAGACAGTGCTCTGTAGCAGGGATGAGTGGAAAGTCCGCCCCCCTGCGGTAATGTTCAGCTCTCTCCCTCCCTCCTCCCAGCAAGGGGTTGTTTCATTCATAACTTTTTCCTTCCTCTGTCTCCCCCCCCATCCCTCCTTTTATTAGAGCTCTCTGTCTCTCTCCCTCCCCTACCTCGGGAGATCCTGCTCCTTTCTATCAATTCATATTTCCCCAGATCTACTGACAATCATTAAAGGTAAAGAGCCATTTCCCTTACTCTGAAAACCAGCCTGAGCGTTCTCAAACCCTCTGCACTTATTTAGTTTATGCAGATTTTATAGTGTCCCTGGATCTTCATGGCCCAATATTTATTTTAATGTTTTTTTCTGTCTGGTATTCAAAGGTGTAGTTAAGCATATTTTGTGTTGAAGAAACGTTTAGTTGTAAGGTTTTTTATTTATTTTTTTGGTTCCCAGGCATGATTAGTATGTTTTAACACTATTTGCTTTGCACGTGTTCGTGTTGTGACTTTTAATCCATTCTGATCCTTGTTCAGATCAGTTGACACAGGGTTTGATCTTTACACATTTTAGCATGTGTGTGCCTTTTTGATACGTTTTAATGCTGCTTAAACTGAGGTTTATGTTCGTTGTGATGCTGTTTATACCCAAATGCACTGTGTTTTAGGAAGTGCACAATTGTTTAATATATGTTAAAGGAGCCCTTCAGCATAACAGGCAACTGATCAAACTATTAATAATCTCTAAAAATCGATCATGTGGTCTTGCTTTATTGAAATTATATTTTATCTGTGGGGTTAAAATAGTTTTTAGGTATGTTATGAGGGGGGGGGAAGGAAGAAATGTTCTTACTAACTAAGCACCAAACTTTAGTGGGTTTAAAACAAACTTTCAAACAGTAATAGCCAAACTGACTACAGCTGAATTTGAGTATTTTTCTGAAATCAGCACATTTTGCCTCAATTTTACAGTTTTTGCCTTAATGTTTGTAGTTCTGCTTGTTAAGTATTTTGGATTGCAACAAAAGGTTGTTTTTTTTTTCTTCTTATTTATATTGTGTTTTACAACTTTGTGTTTTTTTTTTTAGTATTTAAATCTACTTTCTTTTAAATGTCAAAGCAATGTATTATGTTGCAAGTTGTTTAAAAAAAATGTGTATATACAGTATGCACGTTTTGTTTCTGGCACACTGTAATGTTATATCTGGATGCTTTTGCTTTATTATGGGCTAGTTGGGTCATGCAGAAATAGATATAATTCTGCCAGTAAAAATACCTTTTTATTTGAAGCCAGCTTTGTGAGTTACTGCAACAGCATTTATTGAATATAATTATACATTATACAGAGTAAAAATATTGCCTATCTAGACTTAGTGAGATTTTCAAACCTTGCAAGATATTTAATTTCAAGAAAACTTTTTTAAACCGAGGAAGCTGATGGTCTTGCACATAGAATTTTTGAATATTGACATGTAGTCATGGTGTACTGTGCACATGTGTAATGGGAGTTCACATTAATGTAAATAAAATGTAATGTCCTTCATGCATCTAAAATATTTTTTTTTTTCTTGGTCTTTCTACAGGTCTTCAGATGCATGCCAAGTTCACTTTGAATGCTAGAAGTCGAGATCACTACAGATGGAGCTACCAATTCAACATGGCCCTAGCGGTTCATTAATTGTGATTCAGCAGCCTTCTTTAGACAGCAGGCAAAGGTTGGAATATGAGAGGGAAGTTCAACCAACTGCTATTTTATCCCTGGACCAGATCAAAGCGATTCGGGGCAGGAATGAGTACACAGAAGGTCCATCCATGGTGAGGAAGCATGGACCCAAGATTGTACCAAGGCACACTAAGCAGGAGAGGACTCATGAGATTATACCAATTAATGTGAATAATAACAATGAGCACAGACCTATTCACCTGGCTCACACTGGGCACCTATATAATGGGCGGGCTCCTGTGCTGAGCAGGTCTACTAGCACTGGAAGTGCAGCAAGCTCCGGAAGCACAAATAGTGGCTCCTCTGAGCAAGAACTTCTGGGACAGTCACCACCACCAAGACCAGGCTTGGGACACCGGATGGATAGGATAGTTCGAATGCAGCCCAAGGCTTCATCTTTGATTGTAGATGATCTTAAGAGCTCTGTGAAAATTGACTCCTCTCAGCACAGATTCATTTGTGAACAGTGTGGGAAGTGCAAGTGTGCAGACTGCACTGCTCCGAGGACCCTGCCATCATGTTTGGCCTGCAACCACCAATGTTTGTGCTCAGCTGAGAGCATGGTGGAGTATGGCACTTGCATGTGTCTGGTCAAAGGATTTTTCTATCACTGTTCAAATGACGATGAGGGGGACTCGTGTGCGGATAACCCTTGTTCCTGTACCCAGTCACATTGCTGCTCCAGATACCTGTGCATGGGAATAATGTCAATTTTCCTGCCGTGTTTGCTTTGCTACCCTCCTGCTAAAGGATGCCTAAAACTCTGCCGAGGATGTTACGACAGAGTTAAGCGCCCTGGTTGCCGATGTAAAAACTCAAATACTGTGTATTGCAAACTGGACGATATTCCCCGGGGCCAGGGCAAGCCTTCCTGACTTTGAATGAGGGAGCCTTCGTCTCTGCCTTATGGACTATTTGCTGTGTTTGGTCACACATACAGATCCTTTTTTTCCCCCATCCCACTAAATACCTCCTTTTCCTTGTTTTATAAGGGTTCCAATTTCTTCTTTACCAGAATCCCAGTATAATCAGTAGAGCTAACGTGTTGCTTAGGCGTTTTTCACGTTAATACAATCTATTGTGGTTGGCTGAAAGGATAAACATGCCTTACACCTTAAGTGGTTTTCTTTGTGCCTAATTTCTGACTTAGCCTAACTTTACCCATTCCCTCCCCCCATTTTTGTTTTTTGTTTTTTACCCTTTCAGAAATATAATACAACCTCCTCTCCCCCTCCTCCCCCCCCCACTCTATTACCTGAAAAACTACTAACTAATCCTTTTACAAAGACTGGCCTAAAGGAAGATCTGAACATCCAGCAGAGACCTACAATTACCCCATAATAAATACCCTTGTAGCTCTTCTATGTCCTTGATGCCAGTTTTCGGTGAAGGAATTGGTCAGTAATCCCCTTTTCTCTAGCCTACTTCCCCTCCTACAACTATTCTCATGTATTATTCATTTTTTTTTTGTACATATTTTTTTTTTTTTTTTTTTACTTTAAATGTATTATATAGGCAGAGGCACTTCTCTGTTGAAGGACTTTTTCCCTCCCCTCAAGTTTTCATTTCTTCTTCTTTTTTTTTTTTTTCAGTTGCCAGAAAAAATAGTAGCCTTAAAGAAATAAGCTCTTTCACCCTAGACACACGAAGAGTTTTTTGTGTTTCTACGTGGTGACTTTTTTTTTTCCTTGTATGTGTTTTAATTGCCTTAGCCACAACCTGGCATTTTGTATATTATATGTATAAAATCACAAAGTTGAATATTGACTATTTTTAAAACAAAGGTCTGTTTAAAACTTTTTTTATTGTAAAAAAAAAATATTTATTATGTGAATCTATTATTTTATGATATTTATTACAAAGGACAGTTGAAAATTTACTTGTCTGAATATAACAGTATCAATACTTACTGAAAAAATAAGGGTGACACAAAGTACATATCTAACTATAATGCGGAAAATATAATAATTAATGAATGTGTCTGTTATTTCTTTATTTTCAGTCAATATTCACACAGATATGGCCTGTTCCACATTGTAGCATATATTTCAAAATGAATTTTTTAATTTAATTAAAATGTATTTTAACTTTTACATTTTGGTCTTTGTTTTATTATTTCATGATGAAAAGATCTAATGCATAATGTTTTTTACCCCCCCCCATCATATTTAACTTTTAGGTACCTAATATTTATTTCAATTATTTGTACATGTAATTTTATTAAAGCTATGGGAATAATAAACCACATTCATTCTAATATTGCAATATGCCTGTCACGTAGTAGTGTTTTTTTTTTTAATTTTATTTTTTTTATAATTTTTATTTTTTTGTAGAACCATTTCTGTGAATATTATCCTGAAATTAGATGTAGAGTTTGCTGTTGCACCATAACATATAAACAAGTCTTTCTAAATAACATTTTTGTAATGTTAAGAATGTTTGTGCTATATGTACATGGTCAGTTGCAGTTATGTAAAGACTACATTCTAACCTTTGAGTGTTGCAATCATTTTCATTGTTTAGTGATCTAAGCTTTCAGAGCGGGAATGTTCAAACCTAGTCTTTTCTCGTGTCATGAATGCTATTTGAGATTTTTTTTTTGGTTTTGTAGTTTCTCTCCAGGTGCGGTTTTATTCAACGAGTAAGAAGTATACGTTTAGATTTCTGGTTTTCTAAGAAATGAATTTGTGCGTTTATTTTGAGAATAGCACATGTTTGTCTAGCTTTGTGCAACACTTTTTAGCTGTTCTATATGCTAGTCGGATGTAAAAAAATATATATATTTTTAAACATTTATAAATCTATATAATTGGAAATGTCATGGCAAGTGAGTGTGTGTTAACTCCTTAACTGGATTTTTCCAACAGTTTGCTCCGAATTCTGCTTATTATTTTTATTTTTTTTGTTGCCTGTAAAATGCTTGATAATTGAGTTTAAACTAGTTTGCCAGCAAGTTCTGTCTGTTGCGTGTTTTACAATTCTGGTTGTTATTTATGTGTTGTTTCAGCCAGGTTAAGTTAAAGTAAGGGAAGTCCCCCACGATGTCTGACCTAGCTAATTGTTTAATTACTTACAGGATTTTAGCTTTGGGAAATGGCCCCTTTTATGGGCTGGAAGAGGAAAAGGGATTGAGTAGATTTTGTAATCTGATTGGCTAAAAAAAGTGACCCTTAATGGATTTTGTATCTGGTTTGTTGCCAGTTGGATTCTGATGTGCTGTGCTCTGGAAGGCAGCATACCTCTGTAACCACTGAAAGGTTAAATGTAACACACATTTCATTTTTATAACTAGTTAAGGAGGTTTCTTCTGTTTGCCAGTGGAATGATCGGTTTTCTTGCTTCAAAACAATATGTGGATTTGTTGATTCTCCGAACTGGGTGGAGCTGGCCGTCTCAAGTTGCATAGATCACATTTCACAAGGTTGTACTTTTCTTAAGAGAAAGTAGGTAATCAGAAAAGCTGCATGTTTGAGGAGATCAGCATTGCCAGATGTTTTTGGGGACAAACCGGGTTTTCACAGCTCTGCAGATTTTTGATTGCAGTATGTGTTTTTACTATGAAAATATCCTACTTCTAATCAAAGCACTTTGGGTGTTGTAAAAGACGGAACTGTGTTTTTTTGTTTTTTTTTTAATTTATTTTTTTCACACTTACAATTGTATACGGGCAAATTTTGCTCCAACATCCCCCATTCTTTGCTAAGCCATTGAATAAATGTACAAGTAATGATCCAGTGTCATTGCTTCTCTGTGTTCTGTTCCCCCTTGACAATAATTAGAATTGATATGAATAGAGTAAAAAACTTTCCAGAAAATGTGTGTTCTCTGCAGCCTTAAGGAAATAAGCCGTTGGTTCACTAGTAAATCGAACATATCTGAATGTGTGTAACTTTTCCGTATGTGTGTGTGTGTGTGTGTGTGTGTGTGTGTGATCAGAGGAAAGTTCTGCAGATATTTCCTAGTGCTACCTCAACATGCAGGCGCTTTGACTTGATTACTGTAAGGCTATGAGCATTAAAACATTTCCCCAAACTTTTTGAAGTTGTTTCCTCCCCTCTACTATTATTGTTTTATGTCAAAGTCAAAAGTGCCACTAAAGTAGGAAACTTTAAAAATGTGCTAAAACTTTAAAAACCTATGCATTGCTCTTAACTGGTTATGTAAGAGCAGTCCCTCTCTGTAAAACCCAGCTTTTGGAAGGTACAGCAATAATTTGTTTTTGTCAGTTACGTGCAGGAGTTTGTCCTCTATACACTGAATTGTAGAGACATTTTAGGTAAAACGGTGAAATGACTATAGCTGTGTAGGATAACTTTTCTACATGTAACAGTCTTTTGATTGTGAATAAACTGTTTTTATATTGCACCTTCATTAATTAAAATCTGTGCTAGCATAGTGACCGTACTTAGACTGATCTAAGTTATAAGCTGTAATGATATTGTTAGATGGCACTCGGGTAAACTGGAAAAACTCTCTGAACTCCGCTTTACTTGTAGAGTAATTTTAGTCTTAAATGTGCTCCAATGCCTTGGAAATTCACAAATTCTCAGTTTAGTTAATAAACACTGTGCTCTTTAGACTTGGACATAATTACTTAAACGAGAGACAGTCACAGATTGGCTCCTGTTTGTCAAAATACATATACAGAGCGTTTGGTTTTCTGTAGGTTGTTATATCTGTGAAGAAGGAACCCTCTCCCGGATGGAAATTCCTATGTTCTACTTGAAGTGGCAAATGTGCTTCCCCTCCCCTCCTCACACAGAGTGATTTGGTATACTATCACCTCTGCATCTGTCATCATAAATTTGCCAAGCAAACATTTCTATTGGGTACGCCTACATTCTTAAGCAGTAGAAGGTTGTTGACCTGAATGAC
This sequence comes from Pelobates fuscus, assembly GCF_036172605.1. NCBI lineage: Eukaryota > Metazoa > Chordata > Amphibia > Anura > Pelobatidae > Pelobates > Pelobates fuscus. The sequence continues at coordinate 148,958,644 of NC_086322.1, forward strand.
TTCAGTTTCTTTAAAAGAAGAAGAAACAAAATCTTTATAATGCTGCCTGACCAAAAAAATGCATTAAATACAATACATTTTCGTATTTGATAAGTTTTACTCTGACCGTGTGTAAAAGCTTGCAGGCATGTTTACATGCAAATCCCTTTTATATTGTTAACTTAATATAATGGATTTAACTCTTCCCCCTATCTTTTAGTAATTTCAGTATTTCTAAATCTGTGTGCCAGTATATAAAGTGCCGATTTATGCCACCATTTTCAATTTGGTCTAACTCCTTTAACCATGGTCAGTCCCTGGGTTCCTACCGATAACCTCAGTGTTGTTGGTTTTTCACTGAGTGGAAGGTTTTGAAATTAATCTGAGACTCGCTATTTAGATTTGCGCACACCTGAAAAACCTGCATCACGGATTCAAAATACAGCTGGCCTGGACGTCCTTTAAAGAAATGTGGAAAAAGTGATATAATTACTGTATAATATAACTTGCCAGTAGCGTGCCTTGCCTTGCTTCACCACGTAAAACAGGTCTAAAAATAAAACCCAATAAAAGTTTACTAAGTGTTTATAGAATATTTTCCCCCCTGTTTCTGATTCCGTAAACAGGGATATATATATATCTTATTTTTTTTTTAGGGTTCACACTTAAACTAAGATGTGATAAACGCTTTTGGAACAAGATTCAAAGTTGGTATGAGGTATATGGATTTGTTTCATTAAACAGACTTAGCTTGTGTGTATATCTATATATACACATACATTTTCAAAGTGGTTAGTGATACTTTTGAAACCTTATAATCTCTGCAAATCTCCCATTTTTGTTTTCTGCCAATTGTAGCATGTCTTGCATAATTTGCTCCCCATGTATTTACAGAGATACTCTGTTTAGACTTTTTTTTTCCCCACTGTACAGTAATATTTTTGGGGTTATTCGCTAAAGTGAGAATTACTGTGAATTGAAAGTGAATTTCAGATTTAAAGAGACCTCTAAAACGCTTGCACAGTGAGAATTGTCTTTTTTTTTCATTTTCACAAAAAGTGCAGTTTTTATTAGAAATGGGCACTTTTATGAATAAACTTTGGTACACCCCAAAGCTGTCAGAAAACAAGGCCTGTTACTGCCTTGCTCAGTGGAGCTAAATAAAAGAAGCGGGCAATTGTCCAGAGCACACCTACCTTACAAAGACTTCCCATTGAGCTGCATTGGGCAGTCTGTGATTGGACAGCCACAGAAAGTTTGGGTTGGGGAAGAAGAGGAGGCAACAGGCAAGAGAACTACGGCTTTTGCAAACTGTTTTGATATACACCCTCAATGAAAAAATGCATAATTAAAGGGACACTAAAGTCAACAGAACCGCTACAGCTTCAGAGAAAAGGCAGCGTTGACATTGCTGCTTAGTTCCACCTATAGTGCCAGTCACATATGTTCAGTGTGCAACTTATATATTCAGCGTCTCCACGCAGCTGAACGCTCTTCGTGGAGATGTATTACAGCGACACTATAGTCACCAGAACAACTACAGCTTATTGTTTGTTCTGGTGAGTAGAATCATCCCCTTCAGGCTTTTTGCTGTAAACACTCTTTTCAGGGAAAATGCAATGTTTACATTACAGCCTAGTGATAACTTCTCAGATGGCTACTAGAGGTGCTTCCAGGGGCAGTGCCATTCAGTGTCTCCACCCTCTGCATGGAGCCACTAAAACTCTCCTCATAGAGATGCATTGGTTCAATGCAGTGTGTGTGTGTGTGTGTTGTGTTAGTGTATGCAGTGTGTGTGTTGTATTGGTGTATGCAGTGTGTGTGTTGTTAGTGTATGCAGAGTGTGTGTTGTGTTTGTGTATGCAGTGTGTGTTGTGTTGTGTTAGTGTATATTAAATTAAATGTTTCTCCCCCCTCCCTGTTTACCTGTGTCCAGGTAGGGGGGAGATTCCACGATCCCTGGTGGTCCGGTGGCATGGGGGGGGGCCACCCGGCTCCCTGTTACCGCAGAGGTGGCCTAGCACACTGCTTCTCCTGTTCTCTTCTAATAACTCTCGCGAGACCTGCAGAGCTTTGCCATGGTAACCGGGTCTTGCGAGAGTTATTAGAAGAGAGGAGAAGAGCAGTGTGCTGGGCCCCCTCTGCGGTAACAGGGAGCCGGGGGCCCACGGCTGCACACATCGCGATATTAGCTATCTATGTGTGCAGAGAGGGAAAGTGGGGCCCAGCCCCCAGGACCGCTGGACCCGTGACAACCATCATTGTTGTCACCCCCTGATGGCGGCCCTGGGGGGACTAGATGGTGACTTTAACACTATAGGGTCAGGAATACTTGTTTGTGTTCTTGACCCTGTAGTGTTCCGTTAATTCAGCACGTGTGTTTTACTAGAGCGTGCTTGCTTTCTACCCCAACTCACTCTAAATATGTACTGTCTCAAAGAGCTAATTTTACCTCTGTGTTTTCGGGTGGTTCTTATACCACCTGTGGCTCACCACGCGTGCTCACACCTCAACATAAGAAACTTCTTAATAAGAATCACTGAAACTCTGTGCCGAAAAAAAGAGAAAACATACAATGCTGCAGAAAAGACATCTGCAGCTTTTTCAAGCTGTTATTACATATCCCCCCAATGAATTCATGTATAATTATATGCATGCCAAATTCGTTTGGTTTTGGGCAGTGGTGCGCCCCTTTAACATTGCACAGTGCAGCACGTTCTGCATGGATGTATTTTGACTTACAGAGTGGCGCTACCAATGCTATACGTACTAGGAAGCAGCAGCTTCTAGTGAGGTTCACAAAGCAAACATATTGCAATTGAGGGAACTGTGTAAACATTGATTTGGAGATGTATATTCCTGGGAAGGTCCCTATCGTTTTTCATAAAGGAGCGTAGCTAAATCAGATACAAAGTTGTAAGTGTGAAGGTGAAACAAAAGCAAGAGGAACTAAACCATGTAATATGTGTAAAAAAAGTGTACTTGGTAAATATTGAAAGATTTCTGATGTTACATCTGCCACCTGCTGCAGAGGTAGGAAATCAGCAAGAATGTCTCCTGAAACACGTCTGTCATTGGGACAATATATTCCGAGAATTTACACCTTGACAAACTCATTACATTTTATTCACTAAATAGGCAATTGAAAACTAAATTTGTACATTTTAGAATAAAATTACCAAGCTTAGAGTGTGGCTGATTTGGAGATTTGTTTTACCCAAATCATTTGGTTTTTATATCGGTGCAATTCTGTGTTTAGTGAATAACTCCCAATACATTTCTAAATTCTCAGCTTTTTGAGTGAACGTTAAATCAGTTTTTATCACATCTAGTACAGAAGGACTCCGTGCACCGAGGGGGGTATTTGGAAGCATTATATAAAATACTCAAACTAAGTAACCAGAATGTAAAATGTGATCAATTATTTGACTAAATATCTAGGAAAGGTCCACAAACCGGCTATTGTGATATGCTATTATGTAGACTAGTTAATTGGATGACAGACTACATCAACACATCTGCTAATTTTCATTATTTTCTTTCATCATCAATATATACTGTAATACTGTAAAGTTGTAATACCATGTACAAGGAAAGTAAGGAAACTATATTGTGTACCTTTAAGGACACAATGTCGGAACACACATATTTGAAGATATTGGGAGAGATTTATCAAGACAAAACCGGGTGCTATTCTGAGGCAAAGTTCAAAAGCCATCAATATGGATACCAATCAAACTCAAAAATAGCTGTTTATACCAGTTTTATATTGACAAATCTCACCCTGCTTGGCTTTACAGCTGGATTTAATGTGCGTATTTGTCTTTAACAGAACTATATCCTTGTCATGATGTAATGTAATGTATTATTAATATGAAATCATCCTTGTGTTAACAACTGTTTATCATCACAAATCACTTATAGTTGTAGTTCATTTAATAACTTTTTGGATAGTGTAAGAATGGTCATTTATACATGCCTTTTATGTAGTTTATGTAAAAATCAAAACAGGGTTGAAATGACCCTCCTTTTGAATGCATAAACAACTGCAAAAGATACAAATTATACTACCTAGATTCTCTGTCTCTCGTTTAAAATCCTGTATTAGATAACATATGCCATATATTTCTTTGTTTTGTATTGAAAGCTGTACAGCTCACCTTGTTATTACATTTTCATTAAAGGGATCCTATAGTTCCAGGAAAACAATCCCGTCTTCCTGGCACTATAGTTTCCTGGAGTGCCCCCCCCCCCCTCCCCCCCAACACGCAGCTGAAGGGGTTAAAAACCCTTCAACCATTTACCTGAATCCAGCGCTGATGTCCCTCAGCGCTGGATCAGGCTCCGCCCACGCTCCACGCCCACTGTCATCAACCGGCAAAGGAGACCTAATGCGCGTGCACGGCAATGGGCGCGCGCGCATTAGACCTCTCCACAGGAAAGCATTATTCAATGCTTTCCTATGGGTCTCGTTTTCATGAAAATAGAGATCCATGGCTTGTTGAATTTGTTCCCTAACAGGAGGTTCCATAAGGAGCTACTCATTGAGTCGCCACGTCCATGTGGAAGGCCAAAACAACGATTCAAGCGATATTGGGACTGGGCCATGGTCAGACCCTTTTGACAGTCCAATGGTCGCACCCAGCAGGCGGGACAAACCCTCTTGTTGCATGAACACATAGTTGATATGGGAATATTGGTAATGTAACGCCAAATAGTGTGTATAATCCTTAACGTCCGGATGGAGAGACCTTGAGCAATCTGCCAGTCTCATATCTCTCAAAGTTTTATGGATAGAACGTATATGCTATTGAGAAATGCAGCTGTGGCTGGAGGAAGAGTCAAGTAGCGGGTCAAGAGGAGCATTAAAGTCCCCCCCCACAATCCGGTTTTACTCCGCAAAACTTTACAATTTAACCATAGTTCTGCTGATGAACTGTGCCTGACTACAGTTGGGGACATATAGAGAAGCGAAAGTGGATGTCTTATCTGCAATAATGCCTTTTAGGAAAAGGAACCTGCCGTCCTGATCGTCCATTCACCCAAGTTCCCGAAACTGCAGATCTGCTGTAAGTATGAAAACTACACCTGCCTTACGGGCTGAGGGGTGATTACAAAAGTAGATAGTTGGGTAAGAGCAATCAGAAAGCCTCAGGGATCCTCTCCATAAAATGCGTTTCCTGTAGGAGTGCCACCGACACATGGTCTTTCCTGAAGACTCTCAACAGTTCAGGGTTAGGACAGACAAAGGAGCCGGGCGATAAGCCATATTCACGCACGGTCCGGGTCCAAACACAACCAAGGAACACCAAGCAAAGTCACACACTCTCACTCAACCCCCCCTCCCCCAGCGGGAACCAGGAAAAGTAGGAGAAAGGGAAACATGGTAGAAGGGTAACCTGATCGCGCCCAACCTCCAAGAGGGAGAATTGAGGGCAACCAGGGAAGCCACAGAGAGTACAGTAGAGAGAGGAGAAAAGAGTGAAAAGAAAAAGTGCCAGCCGAAAATAAAAGTGGACGCCAGAGAGAGGCATTCGTCTATAAAAGCGTGTCCCGTTCCTTACCCCCCTCATGGTCTAACACTCCCTTCCCTTATACGAAAAGAGAGGCACTACGATCCCTGCTCCCCGAGTAGGGCCCCAGTGACCTCTACATGGGAAAGTGTGTGGGGAACTTAAGTTAGCATCCGCCAGCTATACTCGAATCATAGTGGGCATACCTCCTCACCATGGAGGTTGCAAGCGCACCCCTCACATTCCCTCTCCCGCAACCAGAAACATACAATAAACATGCTCAGAAACACAAGTAGGCCAGATATATCACTGCCATATTCAGTGTGAGGAGTCTGCCATGTCCCAAACATTCCACCCAAAGAAAAAAAAAAAACCCAGAGTAATAGGCTCAGAGAGGAAGGCTCGCGGGTAATGACGAAGGCTCTTCCAGTCTGCCGATGAGCAATAAAGGCCCAACCCGAGTGTGGGCCGTGTAGAACCCCCAGGTGCCCCCCACCCAACATAAGAATGCAAACAGTGACCCCTTTAGTGTAGGCCCACAGAACTGCCAATATTTAATAAGAAGAAAAAAAAAGGAAGAAAGGCAACCCCTCCCTATAACATAGTAGGCTTCCCCCGGCATAGCAAAGGAGGGCGTGCAAACAGAGTCCAAGACACCATCAGAATACAGGAAGGCCTAATCTGAGGGTAAGTGATGAATAGTCCCCAAACACCCGCCACCCAAAAAATTAATGCAGGCAGTGTCCCCCTGAGGTGTATGTTCCCCAGCCAAATGTTGCCAAACGTCACCACAAGAGAAAAAGAAAGAGGGGTAGAAAGCTGTAACTCAGGATCGGGGTGTTCATCATGAATGTGTAGGTAGGGTCAGGCAGGTGGAGTTCACCCTGAAGATTTATTGTCCATGGGCGCCTTCGGGGCGGAAGGCCTGGCGGGGGTCCACTGCCATGACACCGGGGAGCTCTCTGTGGCCGAGGCCTCTGCTCCAAGTGCCCCAGCACCCAGTTGACTACATCAGTGGGAGGTAATCCCATGTCTTCCAGGAATTAAGGAACCTTTTCTGGCCATCGTACGGAGGCCCAGCCATGCTAATGTCGTGCCAACAATGCGAACGGGAAGCCATACTTGGTCCCGCTAGACTGTAGTCACGGGCCTCAGCGCACGCCGCACTGTAAGCGGAAGAGGAGAGAGGCCATTGTACAGGGAGACCTGGGCTCCATGGTACTCACATGTAGGTCTATCACGGGCCTTCCTCAATATGGCATACTTGAGCGGGAAGAAGTTCTTGCAGCAGACAAGATTTTGGGGTACGTTATAATCCGTGCGCGGTCTTGCAACCCTATGGGCCCTCTCAAATTCAAACTGTGCTGGCGCAGTGGTCGGTAGGAGCACCCTGAAGAGACCGGAGAGCGTCTCTTCCACATTTTCCTCCCCGTCCACTTTGGGTACCTTCCTTACCCTCATGTTACATCGCCGGCCTCTGTTGTCTAAGTCCTCCAGATGGCATCTCATGGCAAGCAGCATCCCACCTTGGCGGGCCACTGCTGGATCAGAGGCCGCGATACGTGCCGAATGCCTCAGCCGAGCGTTCCAGTGTATGGATGTGGCCCTACTGTGTGGTTACCTCAGTCTGCAGGCCTGTCACCTCTGCCCACACCGTTATTTGAATTGTGGAGGTGAGGAGCTGCAAGCCTTAGTGATCGGCAGCCATGGTCCTCAATTCTTACCCAATCCTGTCGAGCGCAGTGAGGTCGGAGCCGCTGGTGAGGCTGGCTCTCCCCACCACCACATGCGCCGGACGGCGTGCAAAGAAATCCGTCCATGGGTCTGGTGTGAGACCCAGACTGGGAACCCCTCGGGGTCTGGGTAGGCTACAGGCGACAGGTACGTTCCATTTTAAGTTCTGTGGCTACGGTATTAGCGCTTTACAGGGGACAGTTGCAACAGACCTCACAAGTTAAGTGGCCATATTGGTTAGAGCCCAAACCACCAGAAAATCATTATTCAATGCTTTCCTATGGGGGAAAATCTGAAGCTGGAGGTCCGTGAGGACCTCCAGCATCCGATAACGGACCAAAAGTCCATTTGGATTCCGGAAGCCCTCTAGTGGCTGTTTGTTAGACAGCCACAGAGGGTAGACTTAGAGCTACAATTTAAACATGGCAGTTCTTTGGAACTGCACTGCTTTACATTGCAGCACTAAGTGCAAAAGGGACACAGCACCCAGAACACTTTAATTAGCTGAAGTGGTCTGGGTGCCTACAGTGTCCCTTTAACAAAATATTGTGAACTCCTATTAGCCTGCACAAATGTATTTAATCTTCCTTTTTCTAATGAATGAAGCCACGTCAGCTTGGTCTGCCTCTTATATAGACTGCTTGTGTACTACCTCCAAAGGAACATTATACCCATCTCTGATTCAATTGCCATACTTACTTTTAAAAGTGGATTGCAACACTCATCATATTCAGAATTTTTAGAATTCTCTTAGTTCTGCACATGATGCACTGTTACTGCTAGGTTTCTAGACTCTTAATGTAATCTTGCACCTTATTGGGGTATATACTAGACATGTGCAATTCGTTTCGGTCCAAATATGAATTTGGACGAATTTCGGGAAATTCGGACATTCGGGTACTTCCGAATGTCCGAATTGCCGAGGTCCCAAAGTTACAAAATTACTGAATTTCCGAAGTGCTGAAGTGCTGAAGTGCTGAAGTTCCAAAGCACAGTATTGCCTAAGTACTAATATACTTACCCAGTGAAAGAAGAATGTTACATTGTATACAATTTTAAATAAAAAGTATAAAAAATAGCCAGGATTCAGCTGTAAGCATTTGCAACACTTACAACAATCACGTAATATACATTCATATAAAATGTAAGTTACTTAGCCAGTCAATGTAATGACAGGAATGAATAAGTAGATAACTCCCTAATTGCCACGATATTAGGGAGCTATCTACTAAAAGGCTGAAAGACCTAAATTGGTCTTTCAGCCAAATTTACTAATACTAAACCTGGTCTGATCACAGCCCAATACAAATGCGGCTCAAATCGCCGCTGTACAGACCCCGGCAAATGTCATGGAGACTTAACGAATCGATCCTTTCTGATGTGGTGGAAGCAGACAAGATCAGTAACACCATAAGAGAATACTTCCAAATCAATGAAACGGAGGAAGTGACGCCGCTGACGTGCTGGGAAGCACATAAAACGGTCGTCAGAGGCCGGATCATCGCCATATGCGCGACCCGCAAGAGGGCGGCGGCGCGGGAGAAGCTCGAACTCAGCAAAGACATAGCGGTCCTGGAGGCCAGACACAAACGAACCCTCGACGCACAGACGTACAGAGACCTAACAGCCAAGCGGACCCAACTTACAACACACCTCAACTGAGCCATCCAACGCTCATACCAAAACTACAGACACATGATACATGAACATGGAGATAAATGCGGGAGACTGCTGGCAAACCTTCTGAAACAACGAAAAACTCAACTATACATCCCCAAGATAAAAGACACGCAGCAACGACTTAAACACCTCCCAGACCAGATAGCGACGGAATTCCACACCTACTACCAGGGCCTATACCACCTCCGGCGAGACGAACAGGGAGACCCACAACCGAACAAAATTAATGCCATACACAGATACCTGAATTCGGCACACATGCGGGAACTACAAGAGGCCGATTGAGAAGCATTGGAAGCCCCCATCACGCCGGAAGAACTGGCGTATGCGATGAAGAAGGTGAAAACGGGCAGAGCACCGGGGCCAGACGGACTCCCTCTCCAATACTACAAAGTCTTCGCACAGGAGGTCGTTCCAAAACTACTGCGAGCCCTGAACTCCATTCAAGAGGGGGCCACGCCAACGGCGCAGTTCACCTCGGCGAACATCACCCTGCTGCCGAAGGAAGGAAAAGACCCGACAGTGTGCCCAAGCTATCGCCCGATATCGGTACTGAACACCGACATCAAACTCCTTGCCAGTGTCATGGCGTCGCGACTGGCGCCACTACTGCCAGCCACGATCCACCCGGACCAAACGGGATTCATCCCGGGCAGGGAGGTGAGGGACAACACGATTCGGGCCCTAAATATCATAGCGCACGTCAGGACCCAGCAGCACGGAACCCTTCTTCTGTCCACGGACGCGGAGAAGGCGTTCGACCGGGTGGACTGGGATATGCTGATGGAAACCCTCCACGCCATAGGAATAGGACCGAAATACAGCACCTGGACGAAGGCACTATACACCTGCCCGATGGCATGAATCAGAATCAACGGCGCACTGACGGATCCGTTCCAGATTCACAACGGGACCAGGCAAGGCTGCCCGCTTTCGCCGTTACTATTCGTGCTGACGCTGGAGCCATTCCTGAACAAGATCAGGCATAATGCAGACATCCAGGGGATCACGATAGGGAACACACATCACAAAACACTAGCATATGCGGATGACATGCTATTCGTGGTCACGAACCCGCAAACCTCCCTGCCAGCGATACAGAGAGAATTCGAGGAATACGGGCAGGTCTCAAACCTTAAAATCAATTACTCAAAATCAGAGATACTGAACTTAACCATCAAACACGTGGATAGACAGACCCTTCAGAGGCAACACCCATACCGCTGGTGCGACCACCGCATGCGATACCTAGGGGTTTGGCTCACCACCAACCCGGCGGACCTGTACACACAAAATTATCTCCCTATATTAAAAAAAGCGGTGGAGGAACTCCATGGATGGAATGCCCTCTACATCTCATGGTTAGGGAGGATAAATGCGGTTAAGATGACACTACTGCCCAAGCTGCTGTTTGTGTTCCAGGCAGTACCGATCCTAGCCCCTCAAACATTCTTTAAGGCACTGAAGGCCGAGGTCCGCACGTTTATATGGAAAGGCAGGTCCCCACGCATAGCACACAACCAGTTAATCTTACCTAAACTCCGAGGAGGCCTGGCACTCCCAGACTTTGAAAAATACTATCACGCCACACACCTAACACGAGTAGCCAGTTGGACGATAGCCAGCGGCACAAAACCATGGACCCAACTGGAATCTGACACCATCAATTGCGACCTCCGGACGTTACCCTGGATACCCGCGGCGGCATACAGAAGTAAACGCATCACCAACCCCTTTGTGGCGGCAACCATGAAGATCTGGCACAGGCAGGGACTAAAACAATACCTGACGACAGACCCGGGTCCGCTGCTACCACTGAGGGGCAATCCGGACTTCCCAGCGGGAGACCTTGGTCCCAGGCCGGGACCAACAGGTCACACGGCTGTCCCCCGCATGATGGACGTCCTCGTGCACCCGTTCAACATTCGGCCTCTTCCCAGACAGACTACACACATTCTCCCATACGCTGGCCAGAGCACAACTCTCCCAGTACGCCAGATCGATCCCACAAAAAATGTCCCTGCTGAGAGACGACACAATTCGAACGAATCTGCACGCAAGACAAGGAAACACCCCGGCTATCTCACAGATATATACAATACTGATCACCAGCAGATACCTATTGGCGCTGCCCTGTATAAGGAACTGGGAAGAAGACCTTGACGAGCCCATGTCAGAAGCAGACTGGGACAAATGCCTCACCCTAGTACAAAAAACGCCAAGCTCCACACGCCTACAAGAAAGTTCCTACAAGATACTCACCAGATGGTATCTGACGCCAACAACACTACACGTTAGGAATCCAGACATACCAGACACCTGCTGGAGATGCGGGGGGGAAACAGGCACGTTTTTACATATCTGGTGGTCCTGCAAACGGCTAAAGCCATTTTGGGACACAGTTAGAGACATCATACGCGAGGTAACAGACGAGATGCTCCCAAGATCCCCGGCAGCCTTCCTCATCCATCATACCAACATGGCCGTGCAAACATACAGCAGGTCCGTTATACCGCGGTTGCTAAACGCAGCTAAAGCTATAATCCCCATCTATTGGAAGCAGGGAAACGTACCCCCGATATCGAGATGGGTGGAAGAAGTGGAAACCACCAGGAAATATGAAGATATAAAGGCAAACACTCCGAAGCTCAGAGACCGTTACATCTCACGCTGGTTTCACTGGCTGAGGATAACCACATCGAATGACTTTCAACTACGCCTAGTCCAGCAGTAACCGGGGGAGACGCGAGAAAGGAGAGAGCAGCAGGGGAGACCAGAAGGGGGGCAGAGGGGTGCGGCGGAGGGGGGCAGCAGCAGGGGAAGGAGCCACAAATGACCCCCTACCCATACACCAACCCCACCATCCCCTACCAAACGGGGACCTGACCCACTACCACACCACATGGGACAGGCACGGCAGCAAAACGCGACTGACGGACATGGGAGGGACACCCCCAACTGAACACGACGGACAGGAGACACTACACACACGGTACAACCCAACACAATGACACAAGGAACCCAACCCGGCTTAGATACACAAACAACCGAGACGCAGAGAGAGACGCCACCGAGGTCAGCCTAGGGGAGTCCAACGCGCACAAGAAACATAAGCCTAACAGTTCGCAAAGATGTACACGCACACATACACCCAACCAAGACAATCCGCACCTAACACGCAGAGATAACACAATACGAAAACAGACACCACACACCGAACACCAATAAGCACCTGCCATCACATAAACCAAACGGAAAACACTGAGATACTCTTAGTCGCACATAGCGTTACACAGCCAGGCAAACGCAACATCTACACATATTACAAGGACGTACACGCACAAGAATCGCTGAACACAACCACAACACGCCAAGGTACTCAAGACAACAGAAACTCAGTGACACGGGTAACAGACCAATATATGCACTAGAACAACACAGGACGATGTTGAGAGACTGGTATGCGCCCCTCAGAGGGGAGGGCTCTGGGTCATTCCGCTCAAACAAACGTTCACTGGTGTAACAGAGGCAAAGGCACACCACCAGCTATATAGAGGCCGAGCGCAGACAGCTGAACATACCCGTGTCAACTGTACCACACACGCATGAACCAATTGGCCTATGCGTAGGCGACGAACTGCACATTGATGTATGTACCGAATAAATGCGCCCCTGCGTGGGCAACCTCAGCTTTATTATATACAAAAAAAAAATACATATTTAAAACAAATTTACTAATACTAAGTAAAGATTACTTAGTATTAGTAAATTATGCCCCTACTCGCTATACCGCGATTAAGGGCATGTCTATTAAACAGTGGCCTGTGGCTGCTCACTGTTAAAAAAAAATATAAATATATATACCTATTGCCCCCCCCCCCCCAGCCCCTACTCCTGATGAGCGGCGGGTGGGGGCCCTAACGTAAAATAATGGTGAGGGGACCTATTGTCCTCCCCCCGGCCCACACCCCTGAGCGGCGGGTGGGGGCCCTAAATACCAGTAGGGGGGGACCTATTGTCCTCCCCCCCTGGCCCCCACCCCTGAGCGGCGGGTGGGGGCCCTAAATAAAAATTTTACCCCCTCAGGTGACTAGGGGTCCCCAAACCCCTAGTCACCCCCTCCCCCCCCCAAAAAAAAAACTAACCCGCTACCTACCCCCCTCACCCTAAAAATAATGAGGGGGGGACCTTTAACTAAGTACCTGTAAAAAAAATAAAACTTACCATTCGATGTTTTCTTTCTTCTAAGATCTTATTTTTTCAGCCCCAAAAAAGGCCAAATAAAAATCCATAATAACCGACGCAATAAAAAAAATAAATCCATCTTCACTCGGCGACTCCATCTTGACTCATAACACTCTGATTGGTGGATTAAGTAACCAATCAGAAAGTTAAGAGTCAAAGAACCAAAGAACTTTCCCACGCTGTGTAAAATGACACAGAGCACTCTGATTGGTGGATTATAAACCAACCAATCAGAGCGCTGTGACAGGTAAATGTAGAGACTTACCTGTCAGTCTCTTCATTTACCTGTCAGAGCACTCTGATTGGATGGCTTAAACCCACCAATCAGAGTGCTCTGAGCCTAATTGCAGGGCGGGGCAAGACTTTATAAGCCTTCTGTAGCGGAGTAGAGGTATTATCCAAGGTATCTCCGCTGGTAGACAGGAAAGGTAATCCAAGACAGGTACAAGACAGGTAGCGTAGTTACAATTCCTTCCCTCCAAGAACTAGACGACACACAGCTTGGAGGTCAACTGACAATTTCTATATACGGCTCCAGGAGTTAACTGCCAACTGTCAACTTTTAAACGTTCTGCAATACATTACACACGCATACCCTTGGTTCTTAAAGTGGTACATACATATTAACGAAAATACAGTTTTAAAGATGGCTGCTGCTGCCACACCTTCCCCCGCCCTGCAGAGCTCAGTCTGCGCGGAGCCCTCGCCGGGTGAAGATGGATATTTGGCCTTTTTTGGGGCTGAAAAAATAAGATTTTAGAAGAAAGAAAACAATGAATGGTAAGGTTTTATTTTTTTTACAGGTACTTAGTTAAAGGTCCCCCCCTCAGTATTTTTAGGGTGAGGGGGGTAGGTAGGTGGTTAATATATTTTTTGGGGGGAGGGGGTGACTAGGGGTTTGGGGACCCCTAGTCACGTGGGGGGGGTAACATTTTTTTAGGGCCCCCACCCGCCGCTCAGGTGTGGGGAAGACAATCGGTCCCCCCTATCGGTATTTAGGGCCCCTTCCCGCCGCTCGGGGTGGGGCAGGGGGGAGGACTATAGGTCCCCCCTATTGGTATTTAGGGTCCCCAGCCGCCGCTCAGGGGTGGGGGCCAGGGGGGAGGACATTAGGTCCCCCCCTTATTAGTATTTAGGGCCCCCACCCACTGCTCAGGGGTGGTGGCCAGGGGGGGATGACATTAGTTCACCCCCTTATTCCAATTTAGGGCCCCCACCCGCCGCTCAGCGGTGGGGGCCAGGGGTGAGGACATTAGCTCTCCCCCTTATTAGTATTTAGGGCCCCCACCCGCTGCTCAGGGGTGGGGGCCAGGGGGAGGACATTAGGTCCCCTCCCTTATTCCAATTTAGGGTCCCCACCCGCCGCTCACTGTTTACTAGACATGCCACTACGAGCGGTAGTAGGGGCATGTCTAGTAATTAGTATCTAGGGCCCCCACCCGCCGCTCAGGGGTGGGGACCCGGGGGGAGGACATTAGCTCTCCCCCTTATTAGTATTTAGGGCCCCCACCCGCTGCTCAGGGGTGGGGGCCAGGGGGAGGACATTAGGTCCCCTCCCTTATTCCAACTTAGGGTCCCCACCCGCCGCTCACTGTTTACTAGACATGCCCCTACGCGCGGTATAACAAGTAGGGGCAAAATTTACTAATACTAAGTAATTTTTACTTAGTATTAGTAAATTTGGCTGAAAGTCCAATTTAGGTCTTTCAGCCTATTGGTAGATAACTCCCTAATACCGTGGGAATTAGGGAGTTATCTACTAAGCGGCTGCAAGAGAAGTGCCGAAGTCCCGAAATTCCGAAATGCCGGAGTTCTGATGTGCCGAAGTTGCTGAATTTCCGAAGTGTCGAAGTGCTGAAGTGCCGAAGTTCCGAAGTTGCCGAAGTTCCGAAGTGTTGAAGTGCCGAATTGCCGAAGTCCCGAATTGTGAAAGTCCCGAATTTCGGAATGCCGAACCGAACCGAAATTTTTCCCCATGCACATGCCTAGTATATGCTACTTTGCACAAAGGTGACAAATTCTTGTGTCTTATACTCTTATACAAATTGGTATGCTCCCAGTTTAAACACCTGGAAATTGGACCAACCTGAATGCCGTATGATTCCTTAAAGGAACACTAAAAGCACCATAACTGTTGCAACAAGCTGTAGTGTTCATGGTACCAAGTATGCACAGGCACCCCACCCACCACCGCCATTTAAATAATCCTGATGTGATCTATCAGGCGCTGCTACCAACCTCAGCTTCATCTGACAGAGAGCCAGAATCTGTTAGCTCTCCTGAGAGCATCATCTGATAATTCACAGCCAATGAACTAACTCATGCACTGCCAGGCTTAGCAGAGAGCTTCTGTATGTCAGATGTAGTGAGACAACAGAAACTAAAATGATTTGACTATTTACAACCTGGGCACCAGAGCACTTGTGGCACCATAACCGCTAAAATGGGCTACAATGCTTATGGTGCTTGGAGTGTGCTTTCAATAACAGTGAGCTCAGGAGGATCAGTTTGGAGCAGACTGTTTACTGTTACATAATAATTTTACAAGCAGTGCCAACCATATTCATTCAACATGTTTGATTATTCCAAACTTAAATAGATCCATGAAATTACTTATCTCCCAATAATCCACTATTTAATCTGTATAATTTACTACAACCCTTTTCCCTCCCTTAATACGTTGCTTCAGATGTATCCCTTCTTTTCTAGTATTAGGTGCTCTAATGCCAGTTTTTGATACTACCCTATTAAACCATGATTGTTAACTCATCTGAATTTATTTATAGTATATATTCCAATGACTATCCAATATTGACAATTGCTTGGTTCCACTGCTATTCTGCTCATATTTCTCCCATATTGAATTACTACTCCCTCTATGAGATTCTTCTGTAGGACCAACAAACTTAGACCTTATCTGAAAAATTCCTTCTGCTGGAAACGTTTGTTTATTTATTAGGTCATTGAATTTGAACATTTTATTATTTTGGTGTTTATATAGCTCCAACGTATTACATTTATTATTTACAATATTATAATGGGGAAAATTTAACAGTAAATAAGTCAATTGCAAAATGTTACAGGAACCACCGGTTGATGAAGACCCCTTTAGGTTCTGGTGTAAAGATGTCCCATGTCTCCCTTTCCACTTTTGCTTTGAGCTACCGAACTTCATTAAAACCTCTGCATCTCAAAGCCTACCCTCCATCTGAAATACGCAACCCAGAAAGCAATGTACATGTATGTGACTGTGACTTCACACCTCTCTAAGCAGAGCCAGATAAGGCAGCACAAGCATGGAGTTCTGTATATTAGAGGATCCTCTATGAGCCAACAGGGAGATCAGCCCAGTACCTCTTAACTACATTGAGGGAGCTTCGTCTGCACCTCTATCAGGTGCAGATCACTTTAAGAGGTCTCAGTGCTTCTCAATGTCTCACTTGATGGAGGTGCAGGCCACAATGTTCTCCCATTGGACTTCCAGGGATATTGTCCTGAATGACCTCCATATGCTCCTTTTGCCAAAAGGTAAGCAGAAGGAGAGGGAGACAACCATGCATTTCCCAACATTCCCAACACTCAGACTCCTCTCCAACACATACACAGACAACCTCAGACTCCTCTCCAACACATACACAAACAACCTCAGACTACTCTCCAACACATACAACCTCAGACTACTCTCCAACACATACACATACAACCTAAGACTACTCTCCCAACACTTACACATACAACCGCAGTCTACTCTCCAACACATACAACCTCAGACTACTCTCCAACACATACACATACAACCTCAGACTACTCTCCAACACATACAACACTCAGACTACTCTCCAACACATACACATACAACCTCAGACTACTCTCCCAACACACACACATACAACACTCAGACTACTCTCCCAACACATACACATACATCACTCAGACTACTCTCCAACACATGTGAAATATTGAGATTAACACCGTGGGATCAGTGTGATGAATCCAGGAGCTGGTCCATTAAAAAGGCTTTGGTTAAATTTTTAGGATGGAGGGCGGTACTTGTATTTATGGGGTGTGTACCTTTAAATCTGCTATAGACAGAATCAATTTGATACACGTCAAATGCTATACTTTATATGGCAAAGATGTTGACCATTTCATGTATAGGACAACAGTATGAGAAACGGTTTCCTCAATTGTGCTGAAATTGGGTGTGAAAATTAGTGTATACTAACACGGTAATTTATGGTGTATACACCTTTAAATCCGTATGCACATAGTGAGTGGAGTGTATACCGAATAGCTTACTTTGTGATCCAAAGATCTTATAAGGTAGAAATGCAGTGCGATTAGCTGTATTCTATGATATAGTGCGATCAATAAAATCCAATATATTGAAAAATAACATCCATTATATTAAAAAAAGATAATAGATGAGAATTGCAAAAATACAACTTTTTATTTAGGCAAAAGTGACTGTGCCAAAGGTATACAAAGTACTAAAATCAATGAGAATTATAAAAATATAAAAATAACAGCCAGGGATGGTTTGCAAGAGTGTTACCAGCACATCTGTATTGGTGATTCCGATCTAACCACAGGGACCGACCTGGATGGATGTGGATAGTATGTTGCAGAAACAATTACTATCTGCCGGCTTTTCGTGAGGTTGGCGTGCGTCCCAGACCTCACTCTGGGTGCTGCACGCTGTTTGCCGGTCGGTCTCAAAGTGCTCTGTGCTTGGTGGAAGAAACAGCTGCTGGTTCTACAATCTGCGTCCGTACCCTGCTGGTTGTGATGTAGTCTAACGCGTTTCGTGGGTGTCAGCCCCACTTCATCAGAGACAAGATGAGGATTCATCAGTATATCTTGGTTTAAATACAATTTCAACTAATTGGAACCGATTAAAAACAATTTGAATCAATTCATGATAGTTTGGTGGTTATTTCAGAGGGTGGTATACTACATTGTTAATTATGTTATGTACACGAATATGCAGTTAAGATGTATATACATAAATATGTGATTAAGATGTATATACATGAACAAAAGGTAGAATACAAATATAAATATAAAAATACAAATATAGAAATATATAAATACAGACATGTTATTAGGATGTACAAATTCATCATTGGAGTTATCTAGATAAATGAAGACTTTAGAATACTTGGAGACTTCAGAATCATTGAAGACTTTAGAATATTGGGACCATAAGGAACCTTCAGATATATATATTATACCTATGGGGTACTATATTTGCTAGAGGACATTCAGAATACTCATGAAGTATGGAAAAATGGATCAATTCACATTAAACGTGTTGGAAATAAATACATAAATAAATAAATAAATAGATATCGTTATGGATGTGGGAGGAAAATCGAGAATAATAAATAAAGGAAAAAAACATAGATGGATAAAAATGTTGAAAACATCCCGTGGAGCTAGCAGAAGAATATACACATTAAAAGGATACTCATATAGGAAACTTGTAGTGGAGGTGGTTGCACATACCCAAAATTGTATTAGGTGACCCTGATATGTAATGCAATTCAACCTAATTGGACCGATTGGGAACCATGTGCTTATGCTCTCAGTAACAGTTGATTTGGGGGATGGTATACTAAGCTGTTGATCGTAGTATGCCAATTTGAACAAATATTTTCAGTATACAAATGTAATATTGGGATTAACAAATGGAGAGACCATAAATGACGCTCAGGGTGCCTATAGAGTAGGTCCGTGAGGCTTTGTGTAGATTGAGAATACATTTGAGGGAGCAATAAAGACATTAATAAGAAATGAAAAGGTCGATGTATACTATACGTGTTGCAGATACTTTTATATACTCGTGGAAATTGTTCTTCCAAAGTGAGATTCAGGATGGAAGTTGGGGTTAGTAGTAGTGATAGTGGACTTACTGAAGATAGTGTAAAAACGTGTGCATAAAGTGCACATATGGGAGGACATTGTAATAGGTATATTGGCGGATACCCAAAATCCATACATTGCTAAGGTGCAGGGTTTAATTGTATGGGGTCTTAAATGGTTATGTGAATCGTGAGAGCAAGTTATTGCTGGGGGGCTGTAATGGAAGCAGGGGAGAGAACCTAGGTGTAAAGTACGAATAGTGCATTATTCCAATGGAATACTTAGAATATAAAGGGTTTCTATATACATGAGGACTGGATGATGTAAAACTAGAAGACAACACACAACCTACTAATAAATTAAAAGACAAGAGAAACATGGATATGGAAATGGATAAGAAAAAACGTAAGAAAAAATGAGAAAAAAATGAATGAATGCAAATAGAAATAAAAATAAAAATAAAAATGAAAATAAAAATAAATATGAAAATAAAGATAAAAATACAAAAATATAAAAATAAAATAAAATAGAGATAGAAATAAAAATAAATATAAATGTAAAAATAATAAAACTATCTGGTGTAGTATCTGGTGCAAGAAAGGGGCGGATGCGGGCTATGTTTTTAAGATGGAATCTACAGGATTTGGCAACATGCTGGATGTGAGGCTCAAAGGTGAGACCAGAGTCAAGTATGACGCCAAGACAGCGCGCTTGCAAGGATGGACTAATGTTGGTACCACAAACTTGGAGGGAGAGCGAAAGATGAGGATCAGTATTAGGAGGAGGAAAGACAAGGAGCTCAGTTTTTGAGAGATTGAGTTTCAGAAAGCGGGAGGACATCCAGTCAGAGATGGAAGAAAGGCAAGCAGTGACACATACTGAAAACATTCACTTAAGTTGGTCATGCTTTGAATTTGGCTATTTATGCATGAAAAGGTTACTCCAACCACCACGACCACTTCTGTGATTTGAAGTGGTCATGGTGGTAGGAGTGAGGAGTCGGTATCTGCAGTGTTTTTCTGCTTGAAACACTGCATGTACAGAGTTAATTTTAATTGTGTGCTGGTGCTAGTTGTCAGCTACTTCCTTGTTTTGGCAAGGCTTACTGCAGAAAACCTTACATTTTCAGGATTTACTGTAAGCACAGGCACTTCAAATGCGACGGCTTTTTTTTTTTTTGCACGTTTTCTAATGCATTATTTATATGTTGAATTAAAATGACACTTATTTCCTGCCTGGAGTACCCCATTTATCTAGGAAGTTATTCCATTACCCTTCATGCCCCGTGATACATCTCGTACATGTGTATACCTTAATACTGAAACTGTTTTAGTAAGTACCTCAAATTTAAATGAGTATATAATTAATTACTTGTGCAATGATATATTGCAAATATATTCTGAGCACTATATACTTGTTACTATGTTATCAGAAAATGTTAAACTGATTTATTCTTGTTATTCTGCCAGAGCCATATATTTTCCTGGGAGTTCAAAATCAATAGCAGTTCCCATATGCTGTCTACTTAAAAATGCAATGGGGAACGAATGGGGATGTGGGTGCTATCACAGATAAAGCAACCAGGAACCAATCTGCTGAAGCATGCAACAAGTGGTCACCCCTAGCTTGCCCCCATAGACCAATCTATATTGTCTATTTTCGTAGAACTATAATTCTTGAATTTGTTTGCTGATCAAGACGATAGGGACCTTCACGAAAACGGGGACTAGGGAGACATGCTAAGTTTCCGAATCAGCTCTTTTGGCCTAAAAGTTGAAGTTAGCTACTATGTCAACACGATTCCCAAGTTTAGTGAATAAACCCCATAATGTTAATTCCAGATCTTTATTTATTTCTTCCCCTTTGCATTTACATTGGCTAACTCTGCTGGAACGTCAATCCATGAAGCCACACTGCATCAACTCGAAGTTTGTTGATGTTCCGTTTTACTGCCAAAAAGGTTATCATTTACAAATCAAGGAAAAAATTATTTCTTCCTACTTCATTTTGTTACATTCAATTCTGACCTTCCACTTCATTTTAGAAATAATTTGTAGGGGAATTTATAATGCATTCAAGTCACAGGCCAGTGGAGGAATGGACTGCTTCCCAGGGACATCTAATTGAAGGCCGTCTCTTCTGTGGATTTTCTCTCTCCTACTTGCTAAAACAGATCTGCCTAGGACTTTCAATGGTGAATATTTCAGCAGGAATGTAGCCTTTGTTACTATGAATAGTTCAGTGCAGATTAGCAGTATGCCAATTTCCTGTTGCCTTTCAGAACTGCCATTTGAGCTCCATTTGCCTTTGGCTTTTGTACAATTGGAAACAATGGGTAACTTCATTCAAGTTTCACTTCAGAGCTCTTTAGAAACAGTGGAAGTGGCTAAAGCCCTACTTTACAGCTAATTAACAATAGATAATGTTTGTGCTGCATTTTTTTTCTCCAGATCTGATAAAAGGTAGAGAGGTACATATACCCCGCCTGCTTCAGAATCTGTGACTTTACGGATACAATAACTGTATCGGCATTAGCAAGTGGCGTTGAAGGACAAATGTATGTCTGTGATAAATAATCCCAGTGGTTATTTCCTCTCTGTGCTGCCCCAGGGGTTTGCAAAGCATTGTTAAATTCAGCCGTACTTGGCAAGATTGGTCGGGCTTGAAAAAAAAAAAAGAGTAAAGGCCGTTATGGGTTTAACACATTAACAGCCTTTTCTAAATGAGTTATATAGTTATGAGTTATACTCATTGTTATACGTTGCACACTTACTTAATCATGCACTATGTAACCGTTGGTAAAGAATGTTTAGCAATTTCTGTTTATTTCAAAGCCAGTTTATCAAAACAGCCTAAGAGTGCTTATTTTTAAATGTGGCTAACCCTTTTACTATACAAAGAATTGTGGGTAAATGGCATGGGAATTACAAAATGTAAGTCAAAGTAACTCTTATGGGGAAAAATAAAGTTGCTAAATTGGTGATATTTAGTATTTTGGTATATTTGCTTTATGTTGCTTTTTAACATTAATCTAGATATACTACTCATCAAGTGACACGCTCCTCAGTCTCTTAGCTGATTGGATAGATATATACTGCACCAAATCTGTGTGTATGTCTGAGTTGAATTATTTTTCCAGGTAAATTATTTCGCCCTACGTTTTTTAAATAGCTCTTCAAATCACTTATAATATAAATAAAACTTCCTTTCTTGTGTATCTGCATAATACTTTTAATAAATAACTTGAATCAGGCCTTCAAAGTCACATCCTGGATCTAAACAATGTTTATAGTTTGTTGACATTTATTCAAAATAGTTAAATATTTTCCTAGACTGTGTATATTGAATGCTAGGTACCACCTGGCCTCCTGTTCTGTTTTAAGACTTATCTCAAGTGATCAACTTTTATTCTTGTCATAAAATGTTAACCATTAGACATAAATCCACTTTTCTATTAAAGGTAAATATGAAATCAGAGAGGTGGTCATAGCTTAGTATATTTCTCTACCATCTGCAATGGTTTTGAAGGACTGGTGATATGAAAGTAAGAAAAAAGATAGGAAATCCAAATGGGCCAAACATAAGGATCAACAAAATTGTAAATCTGCTTTGTTCTCCTACAGACTACTTTACATTCTTCCAACAGATGTTAGCATCGTGAATACACATCCTATTTTTTCTAACCAATTACAGTGTTTTACAGGATTTGGCCTGAGACCATCAGACTCTTTCTCCCAGGGCTGTGGAGATCAGAAGGTGTTCCCTGTAATTTCAAAATAAAACAAGAAAGACACTTCAAATAGAATATTATTTTATGCCAACACAAACCTTCACTCCCTCTTGGATATAATGGAGGTTTGATTAAAATTGTGTTGGGCCCCTGAGTCTTGGTGTCTACTTGCAATGCAGGGTCTAGAGAAGCCCCCTCTATATAGTTGCTCCCATATCCCCCAGTCAAAGCCAGATTTCCCATTAGCACCTGCCTACAGGCGCCTACCTCATAGTGGCACTGTTGTTGCCTACTCTGCCTTATTATAGCTCTGCAATATAGCAAATACCTAAACTGGGGCTGCAAGACTCTGGGGCTGCTGTGTTAAGTCTGAGGGAGCCTGGACTCTGCACGGCCTCATCTCCACAGATTGAACACAGCATCCCAAGCAAAGCAAGGTGGGACAGGACTGGGAACCGAATGGCCGCCTTCTATAAAGCATGACAGGTACCCACATTATATACACAAACACTACTACAAATTGCTAAACATGCTGCTACCGACATCCACTCTGTTCCTCACACACTATTAGACAGACACACTGCTACCCATACTATTACAAACACACATTGCTTCACGCACACATGCATGCATTCAGACATATACACACTGTTACTACACTCACACAGACAAAGACATGCACTGCTACCACACTCACACACTACAAACATACATATACATACAAGTACATATACACAGTCATGGGTGTATACACAAGCACACACTCTGTATGTGTTTTTTATACAACATTTCTGTCATAGTTAAGTAATCAAGTATTTGTCAAGTTTATGTTTGTTTTATATTTTAAGTTTGGTGGAGGCAGGGGAGCTTTAGGTACTCAAGATGTACTTCCAGCCCTTTAATCCAGTGAATTGGAATTGGGACATATCCTTTTTGAGTGTTTGCAACCTTAGAGATACCTATATGTCTTGCTCTGCGTGAGGTTTTTAGAATGCTCAGAAATGATATAGTAGAGTTCAATTCTGAATCCAACCCGGTGATGACCAACTCTAAGCAGGCACATACACAAGTATCTCACATCATCACAAAATACTGTGAAAAATGCGAATTGTGTCCACCCAAACACCTCAGGATCCCTATATATACTAATTTTCAAAGAAGCGCCCTGGAGGCACCAAATGGAGTCTAAAAAATATTTTTTCTTGGCTAATGTGTGGGCTCATAGTGGAGCCCTGTTCACCTGTTAACCAATTGAAGATGCATAGGTTACAAAGTTGTTATCTGCATTAGTTTCATCATAAACATGAAGCACTGAACTGAGCATGGTTCGTTTTCATAATTACTCACTGTGCACGTGCAAAATACATGTTAGGAACATATTTTTTTTTTTCTAAAAAATGCCCTCATTTTTGTTTTTCTACATTTCCAGCTGTGTACTGTTTGTGTCAATGCAGACAGAAATAAAGACATTAGAGGAAAGAGAATGTGCGAAAAAGGAAAGTGTGAGCTCAAAATATGATATGTCTTTCCCTGTCTGTTATCTGCATTTCCTGTGTGGTTTTGCACAATGATTTCATCTAGTTTTGTCACATTTAAGAAAATGAAAAAAAAAAAACATAGATACTGACATAACACTTCTCATGTCACAAAAATAGAAAAAGGTTTCACCTTTTTGTACCACTTTTTAAACCTTGCAGTCTCTCGTAACAGTAAATGTATTAAACTTTAAATTCCCAGTGGGAAGAGGAACAGATTATTATGCGTCACCCAGACCTTTGGAACATTTATATGGAGATACTTCTTACAATGATTCACAATGACTGTAGATTAGAGGCCTATAAACATTTGTTTGAAATGACCAAGATCCAAACAAGAATTTTAAATTGTGATTAACCCACTTAAAGCATAGTTAAACCATAGAAATAGGTTTTAACAGATGGGCTGTTTATCTCCACTTCCACCCATGCATAAGGAATTATCAATGTGAGGCTAAGGTAGGAGCCTGTGTCATATCACTATGCTTTTACATCCTAACATATAAAATGGACAAAGATGGACACTTTAATTTTAAGGGTGTGGCCAGGGGTGGGGCTTTTCTGAGAAATTTTACAAGCCTCACTAATAACAGTTAATGGAACTAAAATGTAATGTAGAACTAGAATAATATATCTTATTTATACAGACTGATTTCTAAACACATTTTAGTTTAAAGACACATTACAGTGAATATTACTGTGGAGCTCTTTTATATTGTGGAGCTCTGTTATACACTCAGACACACCAATATTATGGAGCTCCTAGAAAATAGGTACAGTAGGATAGAAAGGAGGGATAGAGGGATTTGGGCCCTAAATAGGGACTGTCCCTCCTAAACAAGGACGGTTGGGGAGTATGCTTCCTGCGAGCAATTCCTGTGAGAACGGGTAGGAAACAGATCATCTACCATGGTTCACTCAGGCACGCTACTTAAAGGTAAATAGGTGGGGGAAGAGACCACAAAGGGAAGGAGTGAACATAAACAATGACACAAACAGAGGGGTTGGGAAAGGGATAAGAGAGACACTCAGATGGGCTGGTGAAGTGGACAGTAACACACACAGAGGGGCTGTGGAAGAGGGCAATGACAAACAAAGAGGGGCTGGGGAAGTGGACATAGAGACTCTCAGAGGGGCTCGGGAAGAGAACAATGACACACATAGAGGAGGGACACAGGGACACAGAGGCACTCAGATGGGGACAGTAACACACACAGAGGAGCTGGGGAAGGGGAAAAAGAAACATACAAAGGGGCTGGGGAAGTGGACAAGACACACGCAGAGAGGGTGGTGAAGGGAAAAAAAGAGCCATGCAAATGGGCAGGGGTGGGAGAGGTATGCAAAGGGGCTTGGGAACAGAAAGAGACACACAAGAGGGGTTGGGGGAGAGACACAAAATAGGTCTGGAGGGAGAAAGAGACACAAAAAGGATCTGGAGAGAAAGAGACAAACAACAGGGCTGGGGGAAGAGACACACAGAGGTAATGGGAAAGGGGAAAAAGAGGCACACAAAGGCGTTGGGAGAGAAAGAGACACACAAAGGGGATAGAGGAGAGACACAAAACAGGGATGGTGGAGAAAGAGACACAAAAAAGACTTCTGGAGAAAGAGACACACAAAGGGGCTTGGGGAAGAGACACACACAGAGGGTCTGTAAGGGAGAAAGAGACACACAGGTGCTGGAGTGGAAGAGACACACATAGAGGCTGGGAAAGGGGAAAATTGCACACAAAGCTAGCAATTTTTATTTTCTTTGCAGGAGGGGTGTAAGTAGCTGGTCTTGCATCCAGGCACCTCACCTTTATAGCAGTGGCGTCTCCAGCATTCATATTTAGGGGGGGCACATGGGGGGCCAGGGACAGAAGTAGGGGGGCAATTACAAAACGTGTGTGTGTGTGTACACACACATACACGGGGAGAACATTTAAAAGTTAACAAAATTCAGATTTCCAGCACCTTGATAAATATGCTAAAGTCTGCTTTAGATATGCAATTGTAACAATATCTCATGATGCCAGAATTGTTACAAAACTATTTTTTTGTTTTTTTAAATATTTATTTTTTAAATAATATACAACATGCAATTTGAAGGGAATTTAAATGAACACTTCTATATAAATATTTCACATACATAGAAAATGGTCACTTAACAGTGTATTCTCTATGCTACAGTTTAAGCATTTTATAGTGACACAAAGTTGTATTTTGAGAGGCTAACTCAAATGAATTTTTCCTGTAAGAAGAGCAGATTTAGCTCTACTTCCATGAACAACTAAAAATGGTTGGCACTAAAGTTTGTGCCCTGACCTATAGTTGGTGAATACTATACCAACACAAACTAAAATGACTTGTTTCATTTTCATGCTCACAATATGGAATCCTGGTTACATACATATCATTTAGTCAAAAGCTGCAATTAAAGTTCACGTTACTTACAGTAGTAGTGCCACTGTCTGAAGAGTCCGCTCCGCTCACTCAGTCCCTCTGCAAATTGCACTCTCAGGTAGGTAAGGTTTCACACCTTATGTGGGGCCGCACTGCAAACTGTTTGCAATCTCTGGTAAGTAAGGTGACACTGTCACAACACTGTCTGCAATCTCAGGAGTAAGCTGTCATACCACTCACTGTCATACCACTCACTGTCTGCAATCAGGAGTAAGTAACCTTTGTCATACTCACACCACTCACTGTAATCAGTGCAATTCATTCACTTTTCTCAGAACCTAGATGTGGCAGAGACCGCGGGCCACAATACCTGCTCCTCTCTGCTTGCTCTGTTCTGCCTCCTTTGCGCTGCTCCTCTTGGCTTGCTCTGCTCTGCCTCCTCTCTGCATGCTGTGCTTCTATTTGCATGCTCTGCTCCACTCCTCTCTGCTTGCTCTGCTCCGCTACTCTCGACTTGCTCTGCTTCTCTCTGCTTGCTCAGCGGTGCTGCTCTCTACTTTGCCTCCTCTCTGCTTGCTCTGCTCTGCCTCTTCTCTGCATGCTATGCTTCTTTTTGCATGGTCTGCTTTTACTCCTCTCTGCTTGCTCTGCTCCGCTACTCTCGACTTGCTCTGCTTTTCTCTACTTGCTCTGCTCCGCTCCTCTCTACTTGCTGTGCTCCTCTCTGCTTGCTCTGCCTCTCTCTGCTTGCTCTGCTCTTGTCCTCTCTGCTCCTCTCTACTTGGTCTGCGCTGCCTCTTCTCTGCTTGTTCTGCTCCTCTCTGTTTGCTCTGCTCCTGCACACATATTCAGAAAGAAAAGTCCTGCGCTCAACTCCCATCACTCAACTCCCATCTCTGGCCAGAGGCTCAAGGAAGCAAGGTGAATGGTTAGAGTTAGGACCCACCTAGGGGGGTCTGCCTTGATGTGGCAGGTGGGCTCAACCTCTCATGGCCATTGGAGGTAACTAAAAGACCTCCATTTGTTTTAAAAATACATAGGGATAAAGGAGAGAGCGCAAGTAACATGTTTTTCTTTGGTTTTTACTATGTATTGGGGCTGATGTGTACTGTGGTCATTGCAGCCGCCCAGTAGTGATGGGAGTTGAGCGCAGGACTTTTCTTTCTGCATTTGTATCCAATTTTTGTATTACTCAGCCTTGTTACAATGCAGCCGCCCATCCCATGTGTTCCCTATTAAGGGTTAATAATGTATAGGGGTGTATATAAAAAATACCCCTTTCTGTCTCATTAGAGATTTTTGCCAGAGGCTCAAGGAAGCAAGGTGAATGGTTAGAGTTAGGACCCACCTAGGGGGGTCTGCCTTGATGTGGCAGGTGGGCTCAACCTCTCATGGCCATTGGAGGTAACTAAAAGACCTCCATTTGTTTTAAAAATACATAGGGATAAAGGAGAGAGCGCAAGTAACATGTTTTTCTTTGGTTTTTACTATGTATTGGGGCTGATGTGTACTGTGGCTTGGTGAATGGTGTCGGGAGCAAGGATTTGGCTTTATTGCTCATGGTAGCTCTGTTTGGAATGGAAATAAACTGTACAAAAAAGATGGTTTGCTTCTTTCTCAAAAGGGAACAAATGTTCTCAGTGAGCAGTTCAGAGGTTTTGCTAGGATGTATTTAAACTAGGAGGGGGGGGGGGGCAAAAGGGTGATAAAACATCAATCCAATTGTCCCCCAAAACAAGGACAGAAGGTGCCTGTAGCAAGTGTGTTAAAAAATGATAAGCTTAGAGTCATGTCTACAAATGCTCGCAGTTTAGGGAATAAGATCCATGAACTTGTGGCAATAATGGCAACTGATAGTGTAGATTTAGTCGCTGTTACTGAGACATGGTATAATGAGAAAAATGACTGGGACATAGCAATACCAGGGTACTCTTTATATAGAAAAGACAGGGAAGGCAAGAAAGGGGGAGGGGTGGTCCTGTATGTAAAGAATAGCATAAAATCTCGCCTAATAAAGGTTAGTGAGGCGAACATAGAGTCAGTTTGGGTTACGTTAGAATTTGGTAATCACACAGTAACTCGTGTAGGTGTGATTTATAGGCCCCCAGGACAAATTGAAGAGTTAGATAATCTACTAGTTGAAGAAATAGCTAAAATGACAATGAAGGGGGAAGTTATCATCATGGGTGACTTTAATCTTCCTGATGTAAATT
Source organism: Pelobates fuscus (assembly GCF_036172605.1). NCBI lineage: Eukaryota > Metazoa > Chordata > Amphibia > Anura > Pelobatidae > Pelobates > Pelobates fuscus. The sequence continues at coordinate 148,987,523 of NC_086322.1, forward strand.
GGAAAACAAAAATAGCTACTTGTGCCAGGAGCACACATATTCTAAACTCCCTACTGGGATTGTCTCTAAAACAAGTCGTTGAGGAGCCAACTCGTAAAGAGGCCATACTAGATTTAGTGTTTAACAAATGGAGATTTGGTATCAGATATTACTGTAGGTGAAAGTTTAGGATCCAGTGATCATCAGTCAGTGTGGTTTAATATAAGAACAGTGACCGAGTCACACCACACAAAAACAAAAGTTTTAGACTTTAGAAAAACAGACTTTTCCAAAATTAGAATATGTGTAAAGGAGTCATTATCAGACTGGAGCAATTTAAATGGAGTCCAAAAGAAATTGGATTATTTAAAAGTTGCACTACTGAAGGCAACAGAAAATTGCATTAGGCTTGTCAGTAAAAGCAAAAAATTCAAGAAACCACTGTGGTACTCCACAGATGTAGCCAAAATAGTAAAAAACAAAAAGTTAGCATTTAGTAATTATAAAAAAACCCAGAGTGAGGAAGACAGAATGACCTATAAGATTAGGCAGAAAGAGGCTAAGCAAGTTATAAGAGCTTCCAAATCACACACAGAAGAGAAAATAGCACAGTCAGTAAAAAAAGGGGACAAAACCTTTTTTAGATACATAAATGAGAAAAGAAAAGTAAAACAAGGATTAGTTAGATTAAAAACAAAAGAAGGAAGGTATGTAGATGAGGATAAAGGTCTAGCTGACTGCCTCAATGAATATTTTTGTTCGGTATTTACAGATGAAAATGAAGGAAAGGGACCTCAGTTAAGAAAAAGGATAAATGAGTCATTTATTACACGTGAGTTTACAGAGGAAGAGGTTCTATTTCAACTGTCAAAAGTAAAGACAAATAAGTCAATGGGACCTGATGGAATACACCCAAAACTATTAAAAGAGCTTAGTGGTGTACTAGCAAAACCATTAACAGATTTATTTAACCAATCATTGATAACAGGAGTAGTCCCAGAAGATTGGAAGTTAGCAAATGTTGTGCCCATTCACAAGAAAGGTAATAGGGAGGAGTCGGGCAACTATAGGCCAGTAAGCCTAACTTCAGTAGTGGGGAAAGTGATGGAAACCATGTTAAAGGATAGGATTGTTGAACATCTAAAAACACATGGATTTCAAGATCAGAGACAACATGGGTTTACTTCAGGGAGATCATGCCAAACTAATCTTATTGATTTTTTTGATTGGGTAACTAAAATTATAGATCAGGGTGGTGCAGTAGACATTGCTTACCTCGATTTCAGTAAGGCTTTTGACACTGTTGCACATAGAAGGCTTATCAACAAACTACAATCTTTGAGTTTGGATTCCAATATTGTTGAATGGGTAAGGCAGTGGCTGAGTGACAGGCAACAGAGGGTTGTAGTCAATGGAGTATATTCGAAGCTTGGGCTTGTCACCAGTGGGGTACCTCAGGGATCTGTACTTGGACCCATTCTCTTTAATATTTGTATTAGTGATATTGCAGAAGGTCTTGATGGTAAGGTGTGTCTTTTTGCGGATGATACTAAGATATGTAACAGGGTTGATGTTCCAGGAGGGATAAGCCAAATGGAAAATGATTTAGGTAAACTAGAAAAATGGTCAGAGTTGTGGCAACTGACATTTAATGTGGATAAGTGCAAGATAATGCATCTTGGACGTAAAAACCCAAGGGCAGAGTACAGAATATTTGATAGAGTCCTAACCTCAACATCTGAGGAAAGGGATTTAGGGGTGATTATTTCTGATGACTTAAAGGTAGGCAGACAATGTAATAGAGCAGCAGGAAATGCTAGCAGAATGCTTGGTTGTATAGGGAGAGGTATTAGCAGTAGAAAGAGGGAAGTGCTCATGCCATTGTACAGAACACTGGTGAGACCTCACTTGGAGTACTGTACACAGTACTGGAGACCCTATCTTCAGAAGGATATTGATACCTTAGAGAGAGTTCAAAGAAGGGCTACTAAACTGGTTCATGGATTGCAGGATAAAACTTACCAGGAAAGGTTAAAGGATCTTAACATGTATAGCATGGAGGAAAGACGAGACAGGGTGGATATGATAGAAACATTTAAATACATAAAGGGAATCAACACAGTAAAGGAGGAGACTGTAACGGATCGCCTGGCACCCCGACTGAGTACCTCCGTTAATGGATGCTCCTAGTGCTTCCTGAGGACTCCAAGCACTCTGACAGACACCACAATCACCGAACCGATGCAGCATATGAACCTTCATAAGCATAGGAATGCTGTAGACCATTGAATAGGAACCATACGAATAGGCTTGTACTCCTAGCAGTCAACTGGAACAGCATGCCATAAATCCTTCCCCCCAATAATGAGACGACACATCACTTTGAGGGTAAAACAGGAACTCTGGACTGGCTCATCCAGCCTGGCTTTTATTTCCAACTCACACATACAGGCCACACCCAGGGGGAGGCATAAAAGAACCAATGACATAGATGTTACCTCCCACACATCCCCTCCCCTTAGTGTGACACATAATCCCATTATGCATACAGTGTAAAATATACTTTTACACAACTTTCATAACTTTAAAACCATACATCACATTCACATAAAAATACATATCCACAATCAATCCATTCAGGGGAACAACATATTAAAAAATGGCATGAATCCGACCAGGGGTTCAAAAGTTACTAAAAGTATCTTTTGTTCCTTTCTGGCTGGCAGAAAAACATCCCCACAATGCACCCTGGTTTCCTCCCTTCTGCCCTGGAGTTAATTGGAGAAGTAATCCAATTACCCAGGACTAAAGGCAGACTCCATTAACCACATGGTTGCAAAACAACATAAAACACTTTAAAATACATAAAGTCACATTTACACATAACACACAGACATTTTACCTATCCCCAGATAGCTGGGATCTGCACGCACAAAACTACCGAATAGCGCGCAGATTCTACTCACACAGTACAATTGCCATGGAGCTAAAGTCTTTCCCATAGTCTTTCATTATATGAATAGGCTCCATGGTATGGCTATCTGGGGTATCACATTCCCATAAAGTCTGGTCCATAGTCCAAAGGCAAGAGGCGGGCAATCAGCCCCCTCCAAGGACACGTGGCGAGGTCGGTTTCGCCACACTTCTCCCCTTTACCCCCCAGACTAACAGGGTACTTGACCTCCTGCCGGTCAGTGCCCTTGTTAGTCCAGCAGCCCACCCACAAGACAGAAACAGCAGAGCATCCCACCCACAATAAACAGTTACTACACCTGGGTGAGGGAGAATCATGTCCAGGTTCAGGTGCCTCACCACGGCTGTGTGGGGGACTGGTAGGCTGCCTTGGTAGGTTGCTGAGGGGGCAGAGACCAGCGGTACTCTGTCCTGTTGCCAGCACTACCACGGGAGTAGTCTGGTTGGAGCCTGGTTGCTGGAGACCGACTGTCTCCCCTTTAAATACACCGCTCTGCTGCTGGAGACCGACTGTCTCCCCTTGAGTTACACCGCTCTGCTGCTGGAGACCGACTGTCTCCCCTTGAGTTACACAGCTCTGCTGCTGGAGACCGACTGTCTCCCCTTTAGTTACACAGCTCTGCTGCTGGAGACAGACTGTCTCCCCTTTAAATACACCGCTCTGCTGCTGGAGACCGACTGTCTCCCCTTGAGTTACACCGCTCTGCTGCTGGAGACCGACTGTCTCCCCTTGAGTTACACAACTCTGCTGCTGGAGACCGACTGTCTCCCCTTTAGTTACACAGCGCTGCTGCTGGAGACAGACTGTCTCCCCTTTGGCTAAACAGCCCTGTTGTGGGGGGGCAGGACCGACCGTCCCTACCCCCTGTGCTGGAAGTGCAGAGACCACGGTCCCATCTGCACAGGTGTGGGGCTTACAGTCTCCCCCTGGTACATTAAGCTGCCGCTGGGGAGAGGTGGTAACCAGCTCCTCTCCCATTAGAACACTCTGCCGCTGGGGAATGGAGACTGGGCTCTCTATTCCCTGGACATTAATGATCCGCCGCTGGGGAGAGGTGGTAACAATCTCCTCTCCCATGCATACTTCCCGTCTCTGCGGAGGGAGACCGACTGTCTCTCCTCCCAGCACAGAGTCCTGCTGTGGGGGAAAGGGGGATGGGCTCTCTATTCCCTGCTGGATACTCTGCCGCTGGGGAATGGAGACCGGGCTCCCAATTCCCAACAAATCACACTGCCGCTGGGGAGGGAGGACGGCTCCTTCAGCTCCCTGTAACTTGGGCGCAGAGACCACGGTCCCATCTGCGCTGGTGTGGGGCTTACGGTCTCCCCTTGGTGGGTTAGGCTGCCGCTGGAGAGAGGGTGTAACAAGCTCCTCTCTCTGAACTGTAACCTGCCGCTGGGGATCTGGGCCGACTGCCCAGCATCCCTGTAGGGCCAGTAGAGAGACCTCAATCCCATCTCCACCTGCCATCTGTGGGTCTCTCCAGGACCAGTCTATGAGGTCTGGTTCTGCTTGTCGGGTAGGTTGGAGCTGCACGAAGCTGAGCAGGTGTTGGTAGTCCTGCTCCAGCTCCCACTCCCTTGTTACCAGGTGGGTCATGTCTTTGCTCACCTCGCATTCGTCAGCCCAGACATACATGCCCATCCGGTAGTCGTAGATGTCCCAAAACCTAGACCCCTCCGTGCTGCCAAGATCAATGTCGTCCTCCAAGGCATCCCATAATAAACCCGGGCCATCATAATCATCCCCCTCCGGTAAGTCGTGCTCGGCCGTCCAGGGGGTAAGTCGAATGGTATGCCACCAGAGGGCCTGGTATGCGTTGTCTAGCCAGATCTCTCGCCATACCAGGGTCTCTAGTCTTGTCACCCACTCATCCAGGGGCTGCTCTCCCAATAGATACATGCGCATCGCCACACGCTTCTGTAGCCGCTGCTCATCACTGGGGAGACTCTCACCTCGCCGCCACTGGGCGTCTTCCAGGGCATCATACCAGACTTCCTTTCTGTCTGCATCCCTGTAGTCTGCGGCCGCCTCCTCCTCCTCATCATGGAACGCTGTCCAAAAACTAGCTGATTCCATCCTGCTGTAGCCAGGGGCGCTGTACGGATACTAGCGTTGCCCTCAATTTGTAATTCCAAACGTTACCAGTGTCTCTGAGCTGCTTCTCCTCGCACTAGGACGCCATCCCACCGCTTGCCACCAATGTAACGGATCGCCTGGCACCCCGACTGAGTACCTCCGTTAATGGATGCTCCTAGTGCTTCCTGAGGACTCCAAGCACTCTGACAGACACCACAATCACCGAACCGATGCAGCATATGAACCTTCATAAGCATAGGAATGCTGTAGACCATTGAATAGGAACCATACGAATAGGCTTGTACTCCTAGCAGTCAACTGGAACAGCATGCCATAAATCCTTCCCCCCAATAATGAGACGACACATCACTTTGAGGGTAAAACAGGAACTCTGGACTGGCTCATCCAGCCTGGCTTTTATTTCCAACTCACACATACAGGCCACACCCAGGGGGAGGCATAAAAGAACCAATGACATAGATGTTACCTCCCACACATCCCCTCCCCTTAGTGTGACACATAATCCCATTATGCATACAGTGTAAAATATACTTTTACACAACTTTCATAACTTTAAAACCATACATCACATTCACATAAAAATACATATCCACAATCAATCCATTCAGGGGAACAACATATTAAAAAATGGCATGAATCCGACCAGGGGTTCAAAAGTTACTAAAAGTATCTTTTGTTCCTTTCTGGCTGGCAGAGAAACATCCCCACAATGCACCCTGGTTTCCTCCCTTCTGCCCTGGAGTTAATTGGAGAAGTAATCCAATTACCCAGGACTAAAGGCAGACTCCATTAACCACATGGTTGCAAAACAACATAAAACACTTTAAAATACATAAAGTCACATTTACACATAACACACAGACATTTTACCTATCCCCAGATAGCTGGGATCTGCACGCACAAAACTACCGAATAGCGCGCAGATTCTACTCACACAGTACAATTGCCATGGAGCTAAAGTCTTTCCCATAGTCTTTCATTATATGAATAGGCTCCATGGTATGGCTATCTGGGGTATCACATTCCCATAAAGTCTGGTCCATAGTCCAAAGGCAAGAGGCGGGCAATCAGCCCCCTCCAAGGACACGTGGCGAGGTCGGTTTCGCCACAGAGACTATATTTAAAAGAAGGAAAACTACCACAACAAGAGGACATAGTCTTAAATTAGAGGGACAAAGGTTTAAAAATAATATCAGGAAGTATTACTTTACTGAGAGGGTAGTGGATGCATGGAATAGCCTTCCAGCTGAAGTGGTAGAGGTTAACACAGTAAAGGAGTTTAAGCATGCGTGGGATAGGCATAAGACTATCCTAACTATAAGATAAGGCCAGGGACTAATGAAAGTATTTAGAAAACTGGGCAGACTAGATGGGCCGAATGGTTCTTATCTGCCGTCACATTCTATGTTTCTATGTTTCTATGTAGTCATTGCAGCCGCCCAGTAGTGATGGGAGTTGAGCGCAGGACTTTTCTTTCTGCATTTGTATCCAATTTTTGTATTACTCAGCCTTGTTACAATGCAGCCGCCCATCCCATGTGTTCCCTATTAAGGGTTAATAATGTATAGGGGTGTATATAAAAAATACCCCTTTCTGTCTCATTAGAGATTTTTGCCAGAGGCTCAAGGAAGCAAGGTGAATGGTTAGAGTTAGGACCCACCTAGGGGGGTCTGCCTTGATGTGGCAGGTGGGCTCAACCTCTCATGGCCATTGGAGGTAACTAAAAGACCTCCATTTGTTTTAAAAATACATAGGGATAAAGGAGAGAGCGCAAGTAACATGTTTTTCTTTGGTTTTTACTATGTATTGGGGCTGATGTGTACTCCTCCCTCCAGTGTCTCTCCGTGTTTACAGGGGGGATTCCCCTGCCTGCAGGATCCATCTGCTCAGGGGCTGGGCTCTCAGTAACATGGAGGGAGCCCAGCGAGCAGTAAGTTCACTTTCAATTGGCGGGGGCACAAAGGGGGGCACATCCTCCTCCCCCCCCCTCCCCCAGTGACGCCACTGCTCTATAGGCAGATAAACTTATTTTTACAGACACCCATCCAACCAGCATGCTAACAACATGTGTGACTGTAATATGAACTTACCATATGTCTATCACCAGCCCCACTTAGTTACATGTACCTGTAACACACTTCTAACCTGTTACATGCTCTCACCCATTCACATACCCTCATACAGTTATACATGGTATGCCATCTAGTCACCTTCACTGCAGCCACTAAATTACAAATTACCAACCCAGGCCTCCCTGCACCCAAAAGCCAATATTTATCCACCAACAGAGGCAAATTTACTTACCTTCCTCTAACCATATACAAAAAATCCAATACAGACACTATATACAGGCCATCATACACACAAATGAATGAATCCATGAGTCAATCCATTTTTTTACTGATTGCCAACTATTCTTTATTAAAGTGAACAATTTGATTTTTTGCCAGGATTCTGCTAAATTTAGTTAAATTTTTCAATTGCGTGTTGAAGGTCCGGCATTTAGCTGTCCCACTAGGGAACTTAAGGGCAGGCGTGTGGACCACACTACTGGACTGCATGGGCTATTAAGAACTACAAGTTTACTGCACATCTTTCTGGGTGTTGATGGAAACAGAAGTTAGTTCTTGTTCTTCTTCTATATATCCATTAATAAGTAATACCAGTCAGTGTTTATTATGTGATTTTATTGCTTTTTCAGATGTTGTTAGTCCATGTCAATGGTCTATTTTAGGGTATTCTGGGTTGTATTTTTTGTCCTGTTGTAGAGCATACAGTGCATGTTACTTACTATATTGTACATTAGTCAATAATATAATCAGATATTTTAATAAATGTACAGTATGCGTTCCACAGTGCTTCCGTCTTGACCTGGCTGGGTATGGTGTATTAAGGTCAAGCATTTTAACCTAATTCACTAATTAAATGGAATCAAGTTAATATATGACTTATTGTTTTGAAACTGTGTTTCTGACGATAATTGTATGCAAACTATAGTCTACAGAAAATCTGTTTTAGGGCCTCGAGCCATACAGGGGCCCCTTGTGTTTAGGATCATTCTGATATGTAAATGGTATAGTTTTTGTCACTGTAATGATACATGGGAGCTTACATTTGACACCCGAGTAAGGACTAACTGAAGGTGAGACTGAGTAATTGTCCATTCTTAGTACTCTGTTAATTACTGATACAGAATATTTTGTCTTTGATGTACACAGTAACAATTAGAAACTTTTATATTTTAGGAATTAACATGGTAGCAACATTTAAAAAAATATTTAAAACAATTGCTTTAGTCATAGTCATTTAGTCATTTAAAAAAAATACAAGTTGCCTTTGGAAATGATTTTATCACTGCCCTCCTTTTCAGAAACTGTATTCTATGACAGTAGAAATGACTAAATCAGGCAGACTTAACTAAACAGGTGTTTTTAAAGAAGGTTATAGGTGTAGCGTATGAACGAAAAAAATAAAAAATAAAAAAAGGGACAGGAACATTGTTTAAAACAAAAGCTAATTTTATGTAAATCTAAACCTCTGTATCTCTTATTATTAGACAGGGAAGAGTAGTGACAGGAGATGCAGCTTACAAAATTTAGAGCAAAATCAAGTTTTGAATTCTTGTTTTCTAAATGTAACATATCATTTCTCAGACCATGTTGCTTCTTTAGTAAAGAACATTTGAGCACTTTTCTTCAAATGTTAAGTTGTTAACATGTAAACTTTAATTTTAATGAAAATTACCTTGGGGAGTACAGCATTGGTAATAATGTATCTAATCTAGTATTCTGAGCACTTTTGCTTCGCATTATATGGCCCTTAATTGTTTTATATTCATGCATACAGCAACCTACAGAACACCATCTTTGCAGATTACAATGCTGCCACTGGGGAAAGTTAGCATTGCTGGCCTGAGTGTAGAATGGCAATTTTCAGACAATGGGTCAATGTAACGGACTAGTTCTATGACACTTTAACAATGACCCAAACATATTGTTATAAAATAACTGACTAGGTCTATAAATACAGAATAGTAGCACTAGTGTCACAACAGTAAAAATATTTGGTGCTATCTATTAGACACCTCCCAGTGGATATATATGGTATTGCAGATAACAAAAGTCGAGCCAAAGTTCAGTAAATTATAGCAGACAGGAAGCCATTTTTTTCATTGTCTTCTTTATTGTTCTGGCCCTTTCAAATGTTCATTTTAATAGAAAACTTTGGTTCTGGCTCGGGGTAGTCTGTCGCCACCAATATGTTACTAGTTTTTTTTACTATGTGTAAAAGTGTGTTACATTACCCGTGAATGAAAATACTGTGGTATTAATTGGTCCACTGAAATAAATAACATACAGGGAGTTTCAATGTAATTTTAATTTCAATTAATTTGTTGTACACATTTAACCCTGCATTTGCTGGCTTTAAATGTCAGTATAGAGGTTGTTTTGCTGTGTAACTTTTTTTTTGCAAAAATTTCATATTCTGATTCAGAGTTATATTCCTCAGGTTACACAGTTGGAAAATTTCTCCAAAAATAAAAATAAAAAATTAAAGCACCATTGTTTGTTTTTTTCTTCACTATTCTTATGCCCCTTGTATTTTAATGAGTATATACCATCATTGACACTTGCTTCTATTTAAAGTTTTGTTTTCTCGACTAGGCTGGATCTTAATTACCGGGCACCTCTATTTTGTTCTCCTGTGTCTAGGATATCAGCAGTGTCCTTTCTGTTTGAGATTAGTGGTCCCAGTGGATTAAATCAAAGAAGAGCCCCCCATGTAATGAGAGTGGATGTGTGTACAATATTAGACACAACACGGATTACCAATAGCTCCCATGTGAACTCTAAGAGTTATTTAACATACTGCAAAAGGGGCTAGCTAGTCTAACTACCCTTGACAGATTGAATTCCAATCGCCCGATCGTAATAGCGACCGTTATGACCTAGGTAGTTACCCCAGTGTGTGGGATTGTTTTGACTGATGGATTCTGGGTTAATTTGATAATCAACTAAAATGGATCATTGCTTAAGCTCCTCCCCATTGCCAAAAATTGTCAAAGATAACAATCACCATAAGGAAAAGTAGTCCCGAAAAAAAAAGAAACATTACTAACTTCCTGAACCCATTAGGCCAATAAGAAGCCTATACTGTCAGCTACAACTTCCTATCTATAGGGCTGTGCAAGGAGAAACCATGTAACTAAAATTGAAGTGATTTAATAAAGCAAGATGATGTAATTATAATTAGGTTGTATATATAATACTATAATTATCTGTATTATTTTTTTTTAAAAGTGCCAACATTCTCAGTACTAAAGTCTTTTTCTCCTTCATGGACTTGGAGTTTTTTTTAACAAACACTCATTTAAATGAATTAGCAGTGGATAAACAGATATAACTATAACCCAGCTTAATGGTACTCATTATATCTACCTTCGAAGGAGGAAGTACCTAGGAGGCTTGGTGGCAATACATCCTGAACCCTGATTGCAGATAGTGCAGTCAGAACATTTAGCTTTTAAGCTATCTCACCAGCTTTAAATGAACACTCTATTATCATTATTGGCTTATTATTAAAGTTACTCCTAGATACATGTAAGCATCATGAAAGTTTAAAAGCACTGCTCTGAAACTTGCTGGATTGAAATGAACCTGTTTCCGTTTCTCCTAGTAGTGTACTTTGAACATGTTTGTCATGCTAAGAAGCCAATATATAAGGTATTTTTATGAGATCATTTATATGATCAATAATACATGCTTTTGATATAGTGTCGCTTTAGATTATTAGATTAATATGATTTCCCTACGTCTCATAATAAATTTGAAGGGCTACAAATATTTCCTGATTTTTTTTCTTTTCTATTTTCAGTTTTATATGAATAAAAGTTAGCCATGATTTAGAGCTTGCTATAAAATTACCATTATAAACATTTTCCCGAACTAGTGCATTATTACAGAGTTTCTATCATGGATAATATGTTCTGAAGACTAAATTACACGTTTCCCCTATGTGAAAGAGCATTTTGTAACAGTCATGTTTAAATGTTTCCGTACCTTGACAGAATGTAATATTTTTTTGAAATTGCTGGTTTTCATCAAGCTGAGCAAACCTTTTTTTTTTTTTCCAGTGGTAGTCTATGTAACAGTGTAAATATATTTTCAGTACAACACTAATCTAGAGTTTTCAGATTCTTCTCAAGTAACAAATTATGTTGATTTTTTTTTTTGGCACTACACCTTCTCTAATCCTTTGTGAGCTATCACGTAGCTCAATGTTTGGAACATGTGCAAACAAATAAATACATACAGTATATGTACACACTGTACTTGTAAATTTGGTAAAATGGAGAAAGTCCTTTAATAAATGTGTTAGCCTGTTACTTATATCTGTATTTATTTTTTGTGAGTTAGTGTTTTTATAAGGGGATGGGCAACACAGTTCGGCAATTTTTGTAGTAAACTCTGTCTTACTTAATGGGACACTATAGTCACCAGAACAACTACAGCTTAATGATTCTGATGAGTATAATCTACAGGCATTTTCATGCAAACACTGTCTTTTCAGAGAAAAGGTAGTATATACATTGTCCCCTAGGGACACCTCCAAGTGGCCACTCCTCCGATGGCCACTAGAGGTGCTTCCTGGGGCAGTGCTGCACAGTAGGCAGCACTGCCATTCAGCGTCTCCACGTCTGCATGGAGAGCCTGAATTTTTCTCATAGAGATGCATTGATTCATGGGGGAGACCTATTGTCGTCGTCCCCGCCCCTACCCCTAAGCGGTGTGTAGGGGCCCTAAAGTAAAATAAGGGGGGACCTGTTATTTTTCTTTAGGGCGACCAGCCGCGGCTCAGGGGTGGGGGCCGGGGGGGAGGACAATAGATCCCCCCCATTGGTATTTAGGGTCGCTGCTCAGGGGTGTGGGCCGAAGGGGAGGACAATATGTCCCCCCCTTTATTTTACTTTAGGGGCCCCACCCGCCACTCAGGGGTGGGGGCCGGGGGGGGCAATAGGTCCCTCCTTCAGTTTAAAAGCCCCCAATCGCGAGGCGCGGGTGGGGGCTCGGGAGGGGGACACGTTTTATTTTTGTTTGTGTTTTTTAACAGTGAGCAGCCATAGGCTGCTTACTGTTTAATAGACATGCCCCTACTCGCGGTATAGCGAGTAGGGGCAGAATATACTAATACTAAGTAGTTTTTACTTAGTATTAGTAAATTTAGCTGAAAGACCAATTTAGGTCTTTCAGCCTTTTGGTAGATAGCTCCCTAATACCGTGGGAATTAGGGAGTTATCTACTTACTCATTCCCATCCACTGACTGTAATGGAAGTAACTTACATTTTATTTGAACGTGTTACTTGATTGTTGTAAGTGTTGCAAAAGCTTACAGCTGAATCCTGGCTATGTTTGTATACTTTTTATTTAAACTGGTATACGGTGTAACATTCTTCATTCTTCCACTTGGTATATTAGTACTTCGGCAATTCGGCAATTAGTACTTCGGCAATTCCACTTGGTATATTAGTACTTCGGCACTTTGGAAACTTTGGATATTCGTCAATTAACATTCGGAACTAAGAAAATTGCACATGTCTATTATTATTATGTATTAAAGGAGTAGTATAACTCTGGAAGGGTAAAGGACAATAAGATGATAGTGGGGAAAGGGGTTTAATGTAACTTGAGCGAGCATGCACACACACACACTCACACACACTACATGACAGCATAGAATAGTCATGTGACATTAAATATTTATAGTTCACAATTGTAAAATTTACAACATTTGTAAATCTTATTAAACTGGCATTATCATAAAAAAATGTACTTTGTATTTTCATATATAATTTTAAAGCACCATAAACCTCACTTTTTTCATGTTACATTTTTCAATTTAATTTAACTTGCAGAGTTAGACAGTGTTCTCTTAAAGCACAATCTACCATTAGGCTACAATGTAAGGACACAGGACAGCTTGAACATGGACTAAACTATCGCTAGATAAAAGTCCTTTGAATCAGAGTCTAGTTGTCAGGCCTTGTCTTCAGTGAACACAAAAGAGCTCCCAGATATGGTGATTGACCCCAGAGTCTTCCACTGACACTGGAAGTGTGGTTACAACACAAATTGAAGCTAAGAAAATAAATAAAACTATTCAATATTAAAAAAACAGATCATGAACAAGGCCATACTGATTAATAGGCAGAGTAGGCAGCTACCCACATGTGCAAATATTCTAAGGAAATTTACCTGAATTATAACTGATAATTTTTCCTTTTTATATATAATGTGATCTACATTACATTACATTACATTACATACATTTTCATACATGCTAATTTCACTTTTAGTTTGTGGAAAAGGAAGTGAAATATATTATCCAAGGGACCAGCAACAGTGAAATCTTTTTTTGAAGGGAGAAAAGTGTAGTACAGGGGTGGGGAACCTTCGGCTCACCAGATTTTTTGGACTACACCTCCCATGATGCTTTGCCAGCATTATGTGTGTAAGAGCATTATGGGGGATGTAGTCCACAACATCTGGAGAGCCGAAGGTTGCCTATCCCTGGTGTAGTAGGATGCCTGAGAATTTAGAATTTATAGGCACCTGAGACTAAAATGTCTTCAGTGTCTAGGAAAGACTTAAAGGAAAACTATAGTCACCTAAATTACTTTAGCTAAATAAAGCAGTTTTAGTGTATAGATCATTCCCCTGAAATTTCACTGCTCAATTCACTGTCATTTAGGAGTTAAATAATTTTGTTTCAGTTTATGCAGCCCTAGCCACACCTCCCCTGGCTATGATTGACAGAGCCTGCATGAAAAAAAAACTGGTTTCACTTTCAAACAGATGTAATTTACCTTAAATAATTGTATCTCAATCTCTAAATTTAACTTTAATCACATACAGGAGACTCTTGCGGGGTCTAGCAAGCTATTAACATAGCCGGGATAAGAAAATCTTAATTACGGTAAACAGAACTTGCAATAAAGAAAGCCTAAATAGGGCTCTCTTTACAGGAAGTGTTTATGGAAGGCTGTGCAAGTCACATGCAGGGAGGTGTGACTAGGGTTCATAAACAAAGGGATTTAACTCCTAAATGGCAGAGGATTGAGCAGTGAGGCTGCAGGGGCATGTTCTATACACCAAAACTGCTTCATTAAGCTAAAGTTGTTCAGGTGACTATAGTGTCCCTTTAAAAATGCTATCCTAACTATGTCTGCCACAAATAATGCTGTGTGTAACTGTGGTATGCCTTATACTGTTACCCTGCCCATGTTACCCCTTTTATAAATATTTATTTCTATGGCTTTTGTTATTAGTTATTTATAATTAGGAAAATATAAAATGTACGAAAATATTTTTTTTTTTCTAAATCTTTCTTTTATTATGGCATATGCGTTATGGGGTACAAAAGAGAAAGAGGGGGCATTGTGGGGTAACATGAGTTGATAATATCAAGATGGTGTGCAATGCACCTCAAAGAAAGATTGCCATGTTTTTTTTTTTTTTGTGAAACAGTCATGTAAACAGAATGATACAAGCTTGGTTGAGAAACAAAAGTAATGAGATTGAGTAGTTAAACAATACAAGTACTTTGAGTATTTGTCAGCCTAGTTTTTGTTAGGGAGAGTAAAGGACTGTCTGTGAGCATATTGCAGGACTATTAAAGCAGTGCTGAGACAATGCGTATAACATGGTATAGATACATTCTACTGATTGTTAATTCAAGCTAGACCTGAACAGTTATTTAACTGCTGGTTGTGAAAATGTGAGGTAAACTGTGGAGCATTAGAGTGAGTGTAAACAGGCTGAGTACTATTTGCTAGCATTCGTTATGCATATTATAGAATATCTTTAACGCGAGTATTCTGTTAGCTAGGCCTGGCCATTAACATAAAAACAAAGCAAGTGGTTGGCACAAACGATAAAACAGAGAAATAGAAAAACAGTAGTTTGTAAGCGTAGGCTGGTAGTTAGGTGTAGGGCACGGTTCATGGGTATATCATATGTTGTCTAAATGCAACCATTGGACGACATCATTAACCCGTGTGTGAAGTATGGTGGAAGTCCAGTAAGAGGAGTACGTGCCTGTCAATCGGGCCCGGTCCCCAAAAGTCATTGGTAGTGCATTTGATGAACTGGACTATCAGTCCGTGAGGCTGGTTTAGCCTATACCGCTACTAGGTAGGGCCCCAGCGCGGTCCAGTAGTATGGGGTAGATAGCACCTTCGTCTTGGGAGATCCTCAAGGCCGCGGCATGGAGCGGGTTGATGGTAGTCGCCCTCCGGCCCCAGGTCTCCATGAAGGCCTGCACCTGCGTTCCACCGACTCGGTTGCTCGTAGAGGCCGGGTCGACCCGTGGTCGGGCGCCATGTGAGGCCAGGGTGTTCAGCCGCCGCCAGCGGCGGGTAGGCCTCCGGCGGTGTGGTTGGTGCTTCGGAGTGTCACTCCCTGCGGCCTTCAACCTGGGAAGGCATTGTGGGCGGCCTACTATGATGGCCTCCGGTAAACGACGGAAGATTTGGGTGGTATGTCGTGGCAGTTTAGTGCCGCGTCCCTGCCGCTGCGTGTGTAGCTTTGGGCCCTCAGGCGGGTCTCTGGATGCGGCTGGGTGTTTGGGAATCGGGCTTCGTTTCTTGGTCCAAGGCTGGGAAGTCGCCTTATTCAGGCTTGTTTTACCCCTCTGGTATGCTGGGGCTTGTCTTATAGTAGGTTGCTTATTACTGTGTCGTGTGTCTGGCTGGCACTTATGTGGGAGGCTGGCTGTCATGTTGGTTTGGGCCGGGCGGTTTATCAGTACCTCCAGTTTGCGCCAGAGTTCATGAAAGTATCCCTCCAGCCTGGCCTCGAATCCCGTTTCAGCCTCTTCCTTGCCGAGCGTCCACGTGCCCTGCACTGTTTCTCTAGCGTTTCGATTCTGGAAGTCGCCAGTGTGTAGATCGTGGCTAGTCTCTGGGTCTGTATTTTGGACCGGGCTATCCCCCCCGGTCCGGTGGGGGGGAAGCAGAGCCTCGAGTGAGCTCGGCGGCAGGGGAGACCAGGGACGGGAGGTCGGCCCCCTCCCCCGCCAGGCCGCACCCGGACTTCGGCGGTCGGCATTCCGGTAATCCACATCGGAACCCTCCTGCCTTCATCTGCGGTAGGCGGAACCATGTTTGGGTCACTTAGTGTGTGGCTGGAGTCCCTGGTAGTCGCTTGGGAAAGTAGATTGGTAGGGAGCTCCTGCAATGTGCGACCGTCCGCCATGCCAGTCCGGCCCCCAATGTACGAAAATATTTAACTTGAAGTAAGTCACCTGGAGAGAGGTACTGTAATCAGAAATCACAAATGACTATAAAGAATGATAACATGAATAAATGTGAGGGTAAAAAGAGAAAATTTGTTACTTAAAACAATATAGGTTGTGGCTTGAAGCCTTGTGCTCTCTTTTCATATGGCTCACATTTTACTATTTTGTCTTTTAAACCTTGCTGCGTTTACTTCTATTTTAGGAAACAGCAGATTTATATTTTATTTCAATATATCACAGAGACAAAATATGAAAAAAAATGAACCAAACGTTGAATTTTCCCCTTGTCATTTTTGTTCTATGAGTTTTTAATTGAAGTGTCGACGCATTTATAAATCTGTTTTGTACTATTGTATTCATTTCTCGCTTGTTCTGCCTACTTTGTCAGTTACTCGGAAACAAATTGTGTCTAATGCTTAATCAGTTCATTCACTGGCACGCAGGTGGTATACAAATGACAGGAATCAAAGCAACCTTTTAGTATCTGAATTTATGTGGGTTGTGATACATTCCATGGGACGTGAATGAAAATACTATGTAGATTTTGTTGAATGCAAGTTTTCCAGGCCTTAAAGGTCAGACAATCATGTTGGTGAGCTAACAATGACTCCTTCTATGTTGAATTTTCTGGTTAGTATTTTTTGTTTCGATCTAGGCAATATATAGCGATTGTATTGTCACGTCTTTGTAGACACTTGAAGTCATAAAACTGTGCAAAAAAGAATGGAATGAAAAGAATGTACCCAGCTTTATATTAATGAAATTCAGCAAATCAGAGATGTCATAAATTAATAAATATACAATGATGGGTCAGGTCCACATAGTAAAAATATAAGCAGGGGAACATATCAACACATACAAACACAGACACTCACTCCAATGCAATGCTGGATACGTTATCTTCTCATTTTTATATAATTGTGGATTACTTCACCTATGACTGTCTCCTCGTGCTACAGTTGATAGCTTGTTTGCACATAATTCGGCATAGTTTATTTTGTTTTTGTTACCCAACAAGTGTCAATCCCTGGCTCTTGGATCCTTAATGAATTAGAAAATATGAGTGAGCCACTCTAAGTGAGTGACACTAATTTTTACCAGATGTTTGTTTTTTAAAATAATTTTTATATTACTTCCCAATGACCAGCTGAAATGGAGTAGGGACATCATTGGCTGTATGGTTGGATTCTATGACCAGAGATGTATTTAACATATCCAGTTGAATACTACTGTCCCTTTTGAAATTTAAGGGTACACTGTCAGTTTTCAGTGAAAATAAATCACTAGTCAATCATGTAAATCAGTCACTGGAGAGATCTATGCATTGGAATGTGGTTTAAGTTTAAACCTCAAAATTCACTTTGAATAGTTTAGATTATTCATTACACCAGAAAGTAATAGAATTTCACCAGGAAACTGCAATCTTAAAGTGACACTCCAAATTCCTAAAGCAATTTAGTTTGCTGAACTGCTTTGTGTGTGAATAGTGTGTCCTTTGTTTCATTTTACAAAGAGTACTGAGTTCAATAGAAATTAGCACTTTTCTAAATTACTCTTGTTACACCCTCTTGCTTTCAATCATACACCTGGTCCTAGTTACTTCCTGGTTGTTTAGCTCAGTGGAGCCAAGCACATGACTCATGCAATTGCACAGAGCACCTGCCTTGCAAAAACATCTCATTGAACTGCATTGGCTAGACTGTGATAGGAAAACCACAGAAAGACTTGGTGGGGTTAGAAGGGGAGAGATATTTTGGCCTTATATTTATAGAAATTATTTTTAGTATAGTATTTTTTTTTTCTTAGTAAATGTATTTTATTATCTTTTTATACATTGTGCAGTGGATCCATTTTTGTCATACCACATTTTAGATTTTGTTAACTTAGTATATTTTTTAAAATTGTTAATGTATTTAATTTTATTTCTACTACTCTTGTACACCATTTGCTCTGTTTTATTAGTTTTATACAATACCTAAATCCAGAATATGGGTCAAGAAATGCATTTTAGATGTAGTTGAGATATTGAATCCTATTTGTTTTCTTACTGCAATAATTCCTAGAGGTGATTTGGCCAAATGGTGGGATAATGGGCTCTGCAGGTAGTAACTAAGTTCATAAGTGAGTGTTTGTACAGACGACATGTTCCTTTTGGAGCAGTCACTTGTAAGGTTAGATGACACTAGCAGAACCTATTTCTTTCTCAATCACAAAAAAGAAAAAGCTGCCAACAAAGGCAATGCTTTTCCTCAAATGAGCTTTTATCAAGCTATTATTAAGGCCTGATAAAGACTCGTTTGAGTCAAAATGTTGCCTTTTCGTGTCTAGTAAAGGCAGCTGTGGATTATTATTATTTTATTATTTATCTAGTGCCATCAAATTCTGAAGCGCTGTACAATGGGTTGGACATTGAGTGCCAAGACGGCTCTTTTTTTGATATGCTGAATTGAAGTTATGCCACCTCAGTCTCAAAAGCACCTTGGAAAGATTCCAGCACAATACGTGTGCTGTCCCTCAGCTTTGTTCTATAGCTTTCTCAATTGACAAGCAAACTAGCATCTTGTCATGAAGTACAGCTAGGGCATCCATGTCTGAGCAAACATGGCCAAATAGTTTAATAACAAGGCTGAGGAATTCCATTCCATAAATCTTCTCGACTTAAGTGATTAATTGCTGGAGAAATGGCGACTTTGCAGCATTCAGCTTAATACTTAGTTAAGGTTTCGTTTTTATATTTAACTAAGGATATTGCAGTATGATGTAGGGGCACTGTGGCCCGCCTGGGCCAACAATGTTAAATATCATGTACAGACTTCCAGTATGTAGCTATGATAGGGCATTTCCATCACACATGTGTAGCTAATCTGGCCCCCTCCCCACAGCTCAATGGGGTAATTTACGTTTAAAGTACCATTTATTTAGTATGGGACCGACTAACTTATGGATTGATTCTTGCATCTTTGACGATACTGAACTATGATGTATCAAGATCTAGATCTTATTTCACTGTTTCTCTGTAAGCTCTTCTCCTGATTCCTTTTCTTATCCTGAGAAAAACCTAGGACATGCAGCGTTGCCTTGCACATTATCTGATATCTGGTTGTAATCCCTTTCCATAACATTTGTTTATCATTGCCTTGTTTTTCAAAGGGTCTCAGCTGTCTTTGTTTGTCATGTGTACAAAGTAAGCTATAACATTATGCTTCTCAATGAGCTGCATTGGGAAGTCTGTGATTGGACAGTCACAGAAAGTATGGGCAGGGTTACAAGGGGAGGACTTGCAAAGGTAGCAGACAAGAGATCTACAGCTTTTGCAAGTTAATATTAGACATACCCCATATGAAAAATACATACTTAAATGCATGCATTTTTTAATTAGGAGTATGCATACTACACAGTGATTTTTTTCTTAAATTTGGGCACTGGAGTGTCCCATTAATTACTGGAAGAAAAGTGCAAACTGACAATACATGTAATATTACATACAAGAAGGGCCGGCGCATCCTATAGGCTAATTAGGCAGCCACCTAGGGCCCTGCTTAAGGGGGGAGCCAGCACTGACTTTATAATCATCTGTGCCGCGGCTGCCACACTATAACATTGGATTATTTATTCATTAATCAGAGCCTGCTGTTACCAGGCGCTAGGGAGGGATAAGATGGCTACTGATGAGCGCCTGGTAGAACATCAGTCTGGCGGCATCCACCTCAGCCAGGCCCCGATTCCAGTGATACAATACGGCAGCAGCGCAAGGAGGCTTCAATTGCTCGCTCCTGCACCTTGCCCTGTATGTGTAGACACAGTCAGGCAAAGAAAAGATGGACACAGGAACAGCAGTGAAGGTAAGATGTGTGTCAAGGAATGTGTGTCAGTCTGCTTCAGTAAGTATGTTTGTGTATGTCAGTCTGTATGGGTCAGTGTGTGTGTCTGTGTGGGTCAGTGTGTGTCTGTATGGGTTATTGTGTGTGTCTACATGGGTCAGTGTATGTGTCTGTATGGGTTAATGTGTGTCTGTATGGGTTCTTGTGTGTGTCTCTATGGGTCAGTGTGTGTGTCTGTATGGGTTATTGTGTGTCTGCATGGGTCAGTGTGTGTGTCTACATGGGTCAGTGTGTGTGTCTGTGTGGGTCAGTGTGTGTCTGTATGGGTTATTGTGTGTTTCTACATGGGTCAGTGTATGTGTCTGTATGGGTTATTGTGTGTCTGTATGGGTTCTTGTGTGTATCTCTATGGATCAGTGTGTGTGTCTGTATGGGTTATTGTGTGCCTGCATGGGTCAGTGTGTGTCTGCATGAGTCAGGGTGTGTGTCTGTATGGGTCATTGTGTTTCTGCATGGGTCAGTGTGTGTCTGCATGGGTCAGTGTGTGTGTCTGCATGGGTCAGTGTGTGTGTCTGTATAGGTTATTGTGTTTCTGCATGGGCCAGTGTGTGTGTCTGCATGAGTCAGGGTGTGTGTCTGTATGGATCATTGTGTTTCTGCATGGGTCAGTGTGTGTCTGTATGGATCAGTGTGTGTGTCTGCATGGGTCAGGGTGTGTGCCTGTATGGGTCATTGTGTGCCTGTATTGGTTATAGTGTGTCTGTATGGGCCTAGGGTGGCAAAAATGCTTGCACCAGTCCAGCATACCATATCTCATTAAAGAAACACAGGAAACATTTTCACATCACAAAAGGCCATAAAACACATCTAAGTTATTTTTTCTCTATCATGCATGAAGTGCTTAATTTCAAAAAAGTTACTTCCTCTCTATCTTTCATAAAAATAAACCAGAAAATATTCACATTAAGTTCCAAAATACTTTAAAAGCTACATATCTATATCTATTCACTTACTGTGGATTGAGATGAGATCGGTGCACTCATATGTAGATGAGGGGTTTCTCTTTATAATGTTGAACAATGATGCCAGTAATGGCCAACAGTGTGCAGATATTCCAACACCTCTGTAACTGAGGACCAACTTTCTGAAAAATAGCATGTTGGACCATCCCTGCCTTTATGGACCTTTTTTCTGCATATCCAAGTCCTTTGCTGGCTATAGATTCCTTCTCTGCAATCAGCAAATCATACCCCCCAACTGTCTAAGAGGGACAGTTCCTATCCCCTCTTTTCTATCAAAATTTCCATGTTTTCTAGGAGCTTCATATTATTGGTGTGTCAGACTGTATAACAGAGCTCCAAAGCAATAATACTACCAGTAATGTGTCTTTAAACTACAATATATATGTCTAGAAATTAGTTCGATCTTGTTCTAAATTACATTTAAGTTGCCTAAATTACCATTAGTTAGTCACCTAAAATTTCAGCCCTAGCCCTGGACACTCCTAAAATTAAAAAGAGTGTCCAGGGCTAGGGCTGAAATTTTAGGTGACTAACTAATGGTAATTTAGGAAACTTAAATTTAAAAAAGACTTTAAGATTCAGATACCCAGCCTGTCACAGCTTGGTTTTGTTCACCCCAATACACTACCTTTTAGTTTACAATGCCAAGGTGCGTCGCAGACCACACTGTGCATTTGAAGACAGTTTGCAAAGCACTACAAACAGGTGCACTCACACTGTTTCTCATTATTCTGGAAAACAGTGTGGGCAGATCTACCAGAGGTATGCATAAAATGTTCATCTGTACATTCGCTAATCACATACATTTTTGGGATGGACATATTTTGGCCATATGGCAGTACAACTTGGACCAATTTCATTATTGAAGAAAGATTCAATAAAACAAATCAAATGAACTAAAAAGAGCTAAAAAGACCAAAAATAGGGGGGCGGAGCTTGACAGCCGAGACAAGCGGCCGCAATACTTTGGAGCTCCGAGGCACAAACAAGAAAAACACGAAAAATACCCATACAAATGACACCTAAACCACGGCAGAAGCCCCCAGCCTACACCCTAACAAAATGGGACTCAAAAAAACCAAAACCAAAAACCCGGGGAAAAACAACCCGGGACTCACCATAGGAGACATGTGGAGGCAGGCCCGAGGCGCAAACGAAGCCAACATGGCGGCACTCCACGGGGGATGCTCGGACTTCTCTGATGACCTCTCAGGCGAGGAATACTTACCAGCCCACATGGCGGGACGGCCCTCACCACCGACCAACGCCACACCGGACTCCACTCCAGTGACAGTGTCGATCCTTAACCCCTTAAGGACACATGACATGTCTGACATGTCATGATTCCCTTTTATTCCAGAAGTTTGGTCCTTAAGGGGTTAAGCAAATATTAGCGGACCACCACAACGACATCCATAAGGACATCACTGCACTGAGGGGAGACCTAAAGGGGGTGACCACCCGCCTAAATGCAATGGAGAACCGAACCGAAACAAATACCAGGGACATAGGGGAACTCAAACGTACTGTACAGGATCTGCAACTACAGCAACGTTCCCACGAATACCGCATGGCCGAGCACGAAGGCGCCAGACGGCGTAACAATCTGAAAATTAGGGGGCTCCCAGAGGAACTAACAGATGCAGAGCTACCACAGGTCATCAAACGCCTGCTTGCGATGATACTGCCACCCGCACAAGCCGATCACATTCACCCAGATTACCTCTTCAGGGTCCCCAAATCACCAAAGGCACCTACCGGGACCACCAGGGACGCCATAGTTGCTTTCCGGAACGGAACTGACAAAACGGCAGTACTGGACGCCCTGCGGGGCAGGACACCCCTACAATTTGATGGCAGGGCACTGAGTTTCTACGCCGACCTCTCCAACAGCACCTTAGCATAGAGACGATCCCTCCAGCCACTCACCATTCTTCTCCGCCAAAAGGGCCTCAGTTACCACTGGCGACCATCCCACACCCTAACAGTCCAGCAGGGACCGAACTCGCATCAGGTACGGGACTTGTGCGACGCAGCACCGTTCCTACAATAATTAGGCCTACCTATGGACTCCCTCAACCCAAAAGGCCAGAAGAGCCCAGTATCCCCGCAGCACAGATGGAACCCGACCAGAACTGTCCCGTTCATCCCACAAGGCATCACACCCGACCCATACGTTACTGTTACCACTTGAAATGCGACGGGCGACTACACGGGATACCTGTCAGGACGGCAAGAACAAGTACACCAAACATGCTGTAAACCGCCCTCCAAGTGTCACCAAGACGCGGTCAGGACAGTCAACACAATAATAATAACTGACCGAACTGTGTTTAATGCTTACAAATGTTGATGACATGCCTAATCACTATTACCCCTATTGCTAATTGGTTACTGTTGCTACCTACTTTTTGTTAAAACTTTAATTTGACTTCCTTAATTTAATTTGATTAACTTTGTCTCATCGATGTAGACCTCTAATGCTATATACCATGCAGGATCTACTAACATACACCTGGCTAGAAAGACTCGACCTTAGCGCCCTAATATAATCATACACCAGGCACTCCCATCGACCGCACCTCCCACACACACTCACTAACCACAAGACCACGACTAGACTACCATCCGGGGACGAATCCTTATACCACTGATGCACACTCATACACGCGACAACACAATTTCAACTGCACACCTACCATCTGCCGCGACTCTCACACTAATTACCAGCCAGAGAAACATGTTTATGCTTAAATTACTGCCTACCGAAGCCAATTTCTTACCTACAAACATACAATGTGCAGATATATCTATTGTCACAGTTATACAATATGTGATTATGCTCTTGCACCTGCTGTTGTGGCAGCGTAAGACCGAATGTTCTTTTTTATGCACAACAAAAATAAAGAATATAAAAAAAAAAAAAGAACAAAAATAGGCCAATCAGTGTTCTACAGAATATATATAATATATATGTTTTACAGTACACTGATAAGTAAGTTTTCCCTCCATTTAATTCACAGAACCAGTGAGAACATGTAGCCTACAGTGGCAAAAACGTGAGGAGCAGTGAAAAAAAAATATATTTATATATTATATATTTATTAAATTCTTTACCTTCTATTGGTCACTGTGAACAAAATCAACGTTTAGTGACTGCCCTTAGCCATCAATCATATTTTTTCTAATCGGTCATCTCTCCTTTTGGCACCAAAGACAGAATTCAGAATCATAAATCAAAATGAACATGCCCAGCCATTGCATGCTTCGTTTGTTTCGTGATTTGGCTATATTTTGACGAATTGCATAGTGTAACGATACGAATTTTCAAGTCTAGCAAGTATCTGAAGAATCATTTACATTGCAAAAGATATCTAAAATGGTATTCTTTTGTGTTCTTGCAAATAGGTTCATTTTCAATGAGTTCTTGAAAAGCGATCAGAAAAAAGTCACTCCAATGTGCAATGACATAAATAAAAAAGTAAACATTCTTATTGAATGTGAGTGTGCCAAAATTTTAGAATATTGGAAAAGAGATTAGACACATCAGACATTCCTAGTATATTTTGTGATTTAATATTAGAATACAGAAAGGGGGCGGGTCCGCCCGTAGAATTGACAGGCCTGCCTGTGGTGAATGCAGGCTAGGCTGCATGCCAATCAAGTAGGCAGGCCCACTAGTTCTCTCTGCAGGGTACTAATCCCCAGAGCATAGTGCAAGCTTGTCTAACAGTACGCTCATGCTATACTTGTTGGGGACAGTTCTCTAGTATCCCCAAAAGTGGAACACCAAGGAACAAAGTCAGGACTGTCCTGTCGAAATTGGAATGATTGGAAGGCCTGGGTGTACCACAATTATATAAGCTATATATTGGCCCTAAATACTAGAATACTAGAAAGGTGGTTAGGTATATGTGGGATAATACTAAACTGAAATTTATATATTTTTAAATGCTGAGTTAGGATATATGCCTGCAGTATGAAGTCTGCTATCTCTGAATAACATTTTATTCTTTCACTGAATGATTGTACTTTAGCTGTTAAAAAAAAAAAAAAAAAAGATGAGCTGAAATCTTTATCCATGGTTTACCAGTCCGCTGTGAAGTCTTTTCTCTCTTCTTAGGGGCACAGCACTCTCAGAGCCAGATGGTTCACGTCTGCTGGCTCTATTCAATGTACTTCCTCCCACAGAGGGGGGCTCTTTTGCCATTAATTCCCCTCCCCATCCAGCCACCTCTGGACCTTTCTATTCTGAGGTTAGACATAATCTTTTATTGCCCAGTTGTTCGGAAGTGACCTTTTGACCTTGATAAGATAGCACCAGGCTCTATCACTGGATTGCTTTTGAGCCAGCAGTTGCTTTTTTGTGTGTTTGTTGATCCCGTGTCAGTACAATGCAAGGCTTTGCAAAAAAAAAAAAAAAATACTTGCACACCAAAGGCTTCCTGTGGGATAGCAGTGGGCTGGAGGGGGCTCTGTTACATATGACTGGTCAGACAGGTTATTCTCTAAATGTTTTTTCCTTTTCTGTTGTTAAGTTCCCTACTGCCTTAATGCTTAAAAATAGAATGTAATACCAATTTGTGCCATTTTTTCTGCGATATATATACGTTATATTTATACTATATGAGGAGACATTGACAGATTCAATTTCCATGACAAGAGCATTTTGTAGCAGTTCAGAGAAGACATACCATCATGGGATTTTAGTGGGTTTTTTTCTTTTCTTTCTAACTCTGTTGTTGATATTGCATTCATGCGATTGGGTATAAATACTATAACTTCATTTTTATATGGTGGCTGTAAACTAATCTACTGAGATCAGTTATACAATAAAAGTAGGAAGTGTTTTAAAATAAACAAATGACTGTTAGTACAATGATTATATTGCAATTGTATTTCATGTAGCCGGGTCCTTTCATGTTCAGACAGGAAGGTATGAGGGAGCAATGGCCATTATGTACAATCATTTAAACACTACATGCAATGTTAGACGTAAGGCATTGCATTGAATACTTAGATGTCCTGGTTCAGGAAAAGTGTAAAACAAATGTAAAGGATGTCCTACTAGTTGGACTTCACTTGGAAATATTTAAAACATTATTAGGGTGACTTAAAAGAACTCTCCAGTGCCAGGAAAACATACCTGTTTTCCTGGCACTGCAGAATCCTGCAGTGTCCCCCTCCCTCTCGCCCCCATCCCATGTTAAAACCCCTTCAGTGACTTACCTGAATCCAGCACCGATGTCCCTCGGTGCTGGGTCAGGCTCTGCCCACACTCCTCCCACGCCGACGTCAGCAATCGGGCTCCTGTCAGCCCAGCAGGAGCCCAGGAAGGAAGTGAGTTCAAGTCTTTACCTCCCATCTAACAGAGCGCCTGGCGGGAACGCAGAGGAGGCAGAAAGAGGAAGTGGAGAGAGCCTGGACCAGCCTTCCATCAGCCTCAGCCAGCAGCCAGATCTGAACCCCAGGGAAGCCATCCTCCAGCACCCAAAAGTACTGAACCAGGAGAGTGACTGAAAATATGTAATTTATTACTTATGTTTGATTATTTTGTTTATATCTGTGTATTTGTGTCAGTGTGTGTATCTGTATCTGTGTGTGTGCGCCAGTGTGTGTGTGACAGTGTTTCTGTGTGAGTGTCAGTGAGTATGTGGATCTGTGTATGTGTCAATGCATTTGTGTATATGTGTCAATGTGTGTATGGCAGTGTATGTCATTTCCAACATTCAAACGCCAACACTATACACAACACCACACACAAATGCACACCTGCATTCAAATGCCAATTCTACATGCAAACTTACCACTAGATTCAAACATCAACACTACCAACAAATGTGCACCTGCATTTGAACAATCAAACTACATACAAAAAGACCCCTGTATCAAATGGCAACAGTACATACACTCTTAAATTCACACACATACTCCATACAAAACCATGATAACATTCAAATG
Source organism: Pelobates fuscus (assembly GCF_036172605.1). Taxonomy (NCBI): domain Eukaryota; kingdom Metazoa; phylum Chordata; class Amphibia; order Anura; family Pelobatidae; genus Pelobates; species Pelobates fuscus. Next base: position 149,014,676 of record NC_086322.1, read on the forward strand.
CACAAACACTCAGAAATATGACTGCAAAGATGGGAAAATTATATATCCCCAGCTGGCAAAGCATTGTGGGAGTTGCACAACAGTTGAGGATCTACATTTTGGCCACCCTTAGTCAAGAGGGGGGCAAAAATAAAATTAATTCCTCCACTGATGATAATAAATCTAAGTGGTTAATTCTATACAATTAATGGGGGCTATATATATATGCCTGGGGAAAACTCCAAAAAGGAAACTCAAGTTTAGAAATAAAAAGTAAAAAGTTAACAAAAGCGTGGGACTCCATTTCATCATCCTGCATAGTACATTATTGAAACACCTTTTAGTCTAATGGTTAACTATCACTTCATGAAAATGTCTTCCTTTTGACACTGTGACGTCCATTGAGAAATGCTTTCGTATGGACTGACTGAATGCACGCGCAGCTCTTGCCGCACATGCGCATTCGGCGGTAGAGGGAGGAGAATCCCCAGAGCTGAGGGAGCCCGGCGCTGGAGAAAGGTAAGCCTTTAACCCCTTCCATGAGGGTGGGGGAGGGGGGACCTATTAACACCATAGTGCCAGGAAAACAGGTTTGTTTTCCTGGCACTATAGTGGTCCTTTAATACTTGAGAAAGTTCTGTATAAATAATTTTCCCATCATCTGGGTTTAGATGAAGGTGGTAACAAAAAACTCCAGATAATAGAATCCTGTCTGGACCCATATGTTCATATTCAGACTTTTATCAAAATGGATCTAAAGGTTACGCACCTTCAAGAGATAGATGGGGTAGTTTAAGTATTGGGTACCTTTTATAAATATGTGCCATTTAAAGTGCCAAACAATTTATGAACTTATTCTGCAGCATAATTACACCACTCTTAAATATGGTGCAATTCAAAATTCATTAGGAGATGCCGTCTTTAAGATGCTCTGGATTGTGACTCCTATGATTCTCCGTTGGTCACTATAATGACTTTAGACTCAAAAAATAATTAATTCATGGACCAATTTCTTGAGCACCCCAAACTGATGAGTAAAGGGGAGGGGGAATGCACAATGGAATCCAGTGGTGCTTCAATTTGTTTACAGTTAAACACACTTGGGAAGAGAAATAGAGAATTGGTTCTTTCCCAAGATAGGACTCATGCTATGTTAGGCTGTTTGGGGATACCTGCCTATAAGAATTTTTAAACTATAACACTCATGATTAAGTGTTGGTTGCTATTGTGACTTGACTTTTTACGGTAAATTTTTATTTCTCCCCCTTTATTTTCAATTTATACTCAGTTCATAAATTAGTATACATTGAGATACAATAAAACATGTGTAATTTCAGAAAAAGATCTAAGACTTTTTCTATGTACACAAAAGGCCTAACAAAAAATATTGTTCACAAATCTGTCTAAATCTGTGTTAGTGAGCACTTCTCCTTTGCCGAGATAATCCATCCACCTCACAGGTGTGGCATATCAAGATGCTGATTAGACAGCATGATTATTGCAAAGGTGTGCCTTAGGCTGGCCACAATAAAAGGCCACTCTAAAATGTGAAATTTCATCACACTGCACAATGCCACAGATGTCGCAAGTTTTGAGGGAGCGTGAAATTGGCATGCTGACTGCAGGAATGTCCACCAGAGCTGTTGCCCATGAATTGAATGTTCATTTCTTTACCAAAAGCCATCTCCAAAGGTGTTTCAGAGAATTTGGCAGTACATCCAACCTGCCTCACAACTGCAGACCACGTGTAACCACACCAGCCCAGGACCTCCACATCCTCCATCTTCACCTACAAGATCATCTGAGGCCAGCCACCTGGACAGCTGCTGCAACAATTGGTTTGCATAACCAGAGAATTTCTGCACAAACTGTCAGAAACCGTCTCAGGGAAGCTCATCTGCATGCTCGTCATCCTCATCGGGGTCTCGATCTGACTGCAGTTCGTCGTCGTAACCAACTTGAGTAGGCAAATGCTCACATTCAATGGTGTCTGGGACTTTGGAGGGTGTTCTTTCACAGATGAATCCCGGTTTTCACTGTACAGGTCAGATGGCAGACAGCGTGTAAGGCGTCGGTGGGTGAGCGGTTTGCTAATGTCAACGTTGTGGATTGAGTGGCTCATGGTGACGGTGGGGTTATGGTATGGGCAGGCGTATTGTATGGACAACGAACACTGGTGCATTTTATTTATGGCATTTTGAATGCACAGAGATACCGTGATGAGATCCTGAGGCCCATTGTTGTGCCATTCCTCCACGACCATCACCTCATGTTGCAGCATGATAATGCATGGCCCCATGTTGCAAGGATCTGTACACAATTCCTGGAAGCTGAAAACATCCCAGTTCTTGCATGACCAGCATACTCACTGGACATGTCACCCATTGAGCATGTTTGGGATGCTCTGGATTGGCAAATACGACAGCATGTTCCAGGTCCTGCCAATATCCAGCAACTTCGCACAGCCATTGAAGATGAGTGGACCAACATTCAACATGCCACAATCAACAACCTGATCAACTTTATGTGAAGGAGATATGTTGCACTGCGTGAGGCAAATGGTGGTCACACCAGATACTGACTGGTTTTTGGACCCCCCCGGAATCTCCCTGGATCCCCCAAATACAGTAAAACTGCACTCTTTAGAGTGGCCCTTTATTGTGGAGAGCCTAAGGCAAACTTGTGCGATAATCATGCTGTCTAATCAGCATCTTGAAATGCCATACCTCTGAGGTGGATGGATTATCTCGGCAAAGGAGAAGTGCTCACTATCACAGATTTAGACAGATTTGTGAACAATATTTGAGATAAATAGGCCTTTTGTGTACATAGAAAAAGTCTTAGATCTTTGAGTTCAGCTCATGAAAAATGGGGGCAAAAACAAAAGTGTTGTGTTTATAATTTTGCTCAGTGTACGTTACAGGGTTTAAAATTTCTACTTGCCCACTAGCCATTGGTGAGTGCAAATCCAGCTCTGGTAAGTACACACCCAATCATGGTGAATATGCAATGAACCCTGTATCTTTCCAGTGGCAAGTTACTTTTAACCCTGCCTAGTAGTGTAGTATTTAAATTGATAAATCCTGGATTTAGCATACAAAAACAATGTCCACCTTTTTAAAGTGAATCACCTTTATAAGTACCGTAATGTATTTTTATAAAAAAACAACTATGTGACATATTAGTTGGAACAGCATGGAAAAGGCGAAATGGCAGGAGTTATTGAAACCAAACTCTGGCTGGTTTTCCCAGTGGGGAGAATTTACTAGTGGCTAACAACAAACTTGTTCCTATACAGGGAATAATAGTACGTGTAATCAGAAGAATATAGGTAGATAAATAAACATGGAAAATTAAAAGAGAGAAAGTAGAGAAAAGAAGAGGTGCAATGAAGTTCAGGAGAAAGAAACCAGATTGGGAGACATGTTTCTAGCCGGGATCTATTAAAATATTCTGTACTGCTACCATGGAGTTTAGATTTACAGCTACTGCTCATTGAATTTCACAGTGTAGATGTGTGGTAATATATATTATTGCTTTAATACTTGTTCTTGGTTGTATTGTATGTCTGGTCTGTGTCTTGATGCTCTCTGCAGTGTGGTGTTAAGTCTAGGCAGTATCTGTCTTTCCTATACCTTTATATGCATGTTTCAGCTATAGACAAGACCAGGCAAAACACGTTTTATTTGACATTTCATTCATGCAGTTTAAATTTCCTTTTATGACACTGTTGGCAAGTCTGTTCAGCGTAATTCACAGGTAGAACACAATGTTTCAGGACACTACAGCATCATTTGTTATAGCTATATATACATATTATAATAAATATTATATTGTTATTTCAACAAGCAGATCATGGTTTCACATCCAGTAAAGCATGGTGGGTGAGATCACGCAGTGCAATAAAATATGTACTGTACTGACATTGTGCAATGCAGGGAAATGTGGGGCCCCTAATCTTACTGGGTCATATATAATTAGTAAGAGTAAAATATGCTCAGAGTCATAGAAGCAGTCTTGTTACATACCTTCTAAATGGATTGTGATGTATAAAAAAGCATTGTGATGGCAACTTTTCACATACATGATAGCATCACACACTAACAGGGTTATCAATTAAAGGACCACTATAGTCACCCAGACAACTTCAGCTCAATGAAGTGGTCTTGGTGCCAGGTCCCCCAGGTTTTAACCCTGCAGGTGTAAACACTGCGGTTTCAGAGAAACTGTTATGTTTACATTACAGGGTTAGTCCAGCCTCTAGTGGCTGTCTTGCTGACAGCCACTAGAGGCGCTTTTGAAACGCTCAATGCGAAAATCGCATGCTTTCCTATGGGCGTTTTAATGCGCGTGCGCCTCTTGCCATGCATGCGCATTCGGCTCCAGTCGGGAGCTGACGTCGGAGGGGGAAGGGGACCCTCAGGGTGGGGGGACCCAAAGGATTATATAGTGTCAGGAAAACATGTTTGTTTTCCTGACACTATAGTGATCCTTTAAAGTCAGAATAGTCAGGAATTCAAAGTGAATTTGATATTACATTTTTTTAATTCTTTTTTTCCCCCCAGTTTTGCTATTTTGTCCTAAATTTGAAATTCATTTTAGTGAATAACGATGTATAACTGTTCAACTCCTGAAATCATTACGTGAAATCATTACGTGACAGAAATGTAGAAGTAGGCACTCAGCAAAATGTGCAAATGGTGCAAATTTAGAGAATCGTGTAGAAAGGGTATATAGTGTTAAACATTTCCTCTCAGTTCTCAAGCAGGAAGCAGTCAGTCTCAGAGGTAACTTTGGTGGAATTGTATACTTATAATTCCTGTAATAAACCACAATATATACATGATACTTCCTAATGTCAGATTTCAGACGCCCTGGTTTGATTTCCATCTGCAAAGGATGACCTTGAAATACTTTTAGTGCTCTGTGCCCTTGAATTTTATTTGCACCCTTAATATAGGTGAAGACTGAAGAGCCTTTATATACTGCGCTGTGTTGAGAGAATGTGTTTAGATACTAGTCCAATATCAATCTTTTTCTTTTTTGTTGGTCACAAATCTTCACAAAAAAAAAAAAAAAATATGCTATGATAATCCATACAAAATATAACCTGTACCTTGTCGGAGCTGAAATTTCTATCATAATGCGTTAACCTGTATTTGGCTTTCCAAGGAGTCATTACCTTATTCCTAAATGAATAATAATAAGTGCATGTATATCATATATAGCTACTACATGTGGAAACACATTTACAAATAAATTGTATTCATAATTATTATTATAATCATTTATATAGCACCAACATATTCTGCAGCGCAATATTATAAATGGGATAATTTAACAACAGAAATACAATACAACATTGTACATGAACAATGGGTTTATGAGCACCTTGCTTAAATGAGCTTATAATCTAGAAGTGGTGGGGTATAAAAACACAATAGAATGGGCAATGTGAGAGGTAGCAACCGGATGACAGGAAGATAAGTAGCAGAATCAGAAGGTGAGATTGGATGTGGCCCTTTAAGAGAGAGTGAGAGATAGGTTTGTGAAATACAAGGTACTATAGGAGGCCAGGGGGTTAAGGGAGCAATTGTCCCTGAGGCCATTAGAAGGTAGCAATGGTAATGTGGGCTGCAACCTTAAACCCTTACAGGCACCCAGACCACCTAATCTCAATGAAGTGGTCTGGGTCTAGTAATCCACAGATAGATAAGTACCTCTAATATTGTCTCTGCTAGAGGCAATATTTTTTATTTATCTATTTATTTGGTGTTTCTGTATTGCGTGGTTTCTTTGTTCTTACCTCGGTCCTAGGGTGCCCATACCATCTTTGGGGTTTGTCCCTTGATGCAATTAGCTCTTGCCCCTGGGTCATGTCTGGTTTCTGGTTTCTGGCAGGATTTGTTCCCCTTTATTTTCCCTGTGGATCAGACCTGTTTTATTTAATTTCTTTGAGGCCTTTACAAACTTTTTTGGATGTTTGGCGCTGTTCTTCATGCTGATTCTGGGCAAAGTCAGAAGTTTGAGTTTTTCCAATCAAATCAGATGGTGTTTGCTTGCGGATGGATGTCATTATGACTGCCATGGGCTCAATATCTTTGGACTTATCACAGACAATTCCAAGTCAGGCAGAACTGGTGCAGTGGTGGAAACATGCTAGAGCACAAGTTTAGAACGACTCCAACTCAGAAATCAGGTCTAGAGAGGAGGTGGTGACCATGTTGGACAGTGACTCAGATAAGGGCTTTATGATGTAGCTTTTGATGTGGTTTAGCTTGTTCCTAAGGGGGTACCTGGGGGCGATCCTCAGGGGACTCACAACATTGATGCGGGGGACACCCTTCTGGACCTTCATTCTCATAGGTCTGCTGTGTGGCTCCCGATGGATCAGAGGGCCCATTATCTGGAAACTTTAGTATGGTGCCCCCCCAGTTAGTCAGCCGGGATAAACTCAGGACTGAATGCCCATGACCTATGGTCTCAATTAATGACACACCCCGGGTTGATCCCTAATGACTCATCCATAATGACCCAGTTTTTTGCCATATTTGGTGCACTAGCCAAACTGTTTGACCTTGGTGAAGAACGCCAGAGAGGAAAGCCAGGTTGTGTGTCCGGAGGCTGGGTCCAATAGGCAATTTGCATTGCGGGCAATGTTAATGATGAGCACAGAGATTTTGTTCAAGATTGAACCTTAATTGGTGAATCTTGCTCTCACGGAGACTGAAAAAGATACCCAAGGTTTATTGTTTGGGGATTCTTGTGAAGGACCTGGGTATATTTGTGGGAATGTTCACTGCCCTGTATAAAGCCCAATCCTCCATGTGTAGCGTTTTCCAGGGGAGGATCTCTACCAGGGCAGGCAGATTCTACTCCAGAGACTGTGAGTCAGGCAAAGACTCCTTTGTCAAGCATCCCTCTTATCAGACGATGAGGGTCTGATTCCACTTTTTCCCTTGAAGATCCAGATTCCTCAGAGGTAATTCAGCTGGAAGATGTCCTGCTGGTAAGTCTCCAATTACCTCCTGTTTCTTCCCATTTATGTGTATGGGGCAGACTCCATTATTTTTCCAGGCCTTATCCACCATAACTTCAGATATGTAGGTGCTCTATATGGTTCGGGGGTTCCAGATAGAATTGGTTTGTGTGCCTGGCCATATCACTCTCTTCTTTCCTATCTCATTTTCTTGTCAGGATCGAGAGTTGATCGACAGAGAATTGAAAGGAGGTGATACTGTTGGCTCTGGCTTTTGAATGGCAGCGTCATCAGCAACATGTTGGAAAAGAAGGGTGGTCAATTGTGCCCAGTCATCAACCTACAGTCTTTCAATGCCATTGTTCTTTACTGCCATTTCAAGTTGGCGGGCATACATCTTTCTAGAGACCTGCTCCTTCAAAACGAGTGGTTGGCAAAACTGGATTTGAGAATGTGTACCTGACGGTACCAAGAGGAGTCGAGTCCCGGGACCTATTTTGTTTCTATTGGAAGGACCGGATTTGGCTTTCACATGTCTTCTACGTGACCTCGTGGGCGTCTTCACTAAACTTCTACGTTGGGTCATGGCTTGGTTTGCGCAGTAGGGGCACGTGGCTGACCATCTGTCTGGCCAACATTCTGCTGATGGCCTAGGATCATTCCACTATGTTACGGCACCTATTATGGATGATAGATCACCTGCCTCACGATGATTGAAATTTCTGAGTTTCCTGATGGATTCTGAGTAGGAGACCCTCAACCTTCCTGCGTCCAAGTTACGGACTCTCCGCAAACAACTTTGTTGCACTCTTTTTTATTCACGTCTTACACTGCAACAGTTGTCATGGCTAACTGGCCTTCCGATTTTCTTGATCCAAGCAATGTTTCCAGCCCTGCTACACTATCGGGCTTTCCAGCATTTGAAGATCACCCATTTACATGAAAGTACATTGTATGCTGACCTTGTTGTCCTGGACGACGAGACGAGATTCATTGGTGGATTCACAAGCTATCTGTCTGGACTGGCAAGGTCATTTTTGGGACTAGGTGCAGGTGGAATAGCTTCCGGGCCTTCACAATGGTCTGCAGTTGAACATCCCTGAAGAAGTCTGCTTAGATGAAACACCGCGGCTTCACACTATACAGACTCTGGTTTTGTCTTGGGACTCTACCTGCTATACTACATTGATCCTTTTCTCATCTATACCAACTACATCCGCTGCTTGAGAAGACATGCTGGGGTTTACCAATATTTTGTAAGTGCAATCTAATAAATTATATGTTTTTGTATCTATTATCTGCACTATTTGTTGCTCTTTGTTTTTTGCCAAAAGCTTGAACATACTCAGTCAGTTGTGGGATTAATCTCCATATACTCTGATGGGCTTGAAATCATCCTAACACTTTGATGGGCTTGAAATCATCCTAATACTTGTGAGTGCAATTTATATCTAGTGGGTGAAGCTATATCTTACAAAATTACCCTCTGTCAAGTTTATTCCTTTCATAGATATCTAGACCATTATTAAGGTGTTATCTTTTTTCCTATTTTTAGGGGATATTCACCTTTCTCATATACACTCCACTGAGATTTTGGCTATTTATTTGCTTTTGTTGGTGTATAGAGGATACACTGTTTGGCGTGGGTGTTATATACTGTGTATATGTAGTGGTTTATTACTTTTTGTGTTTTTTTAAATTATTTTTTTATTGTTTTTTCAAAAATAATACAAATATCATACTGAAAATGAATCTCTAGACTTTGTCCAATAACAATTATCTAAGTTCTTAGTGAAATTCATCAAATCAGCATATAAAAAGACAAAAACGTACATAACATTACATAAAATAGACTCTGATGTCATGTGGGGGGACCCCGTGCTAGATGATTTCTCCTCCTCTTTAGAATGCTATAGGGTCAATATCTATAGCACGTTTTTAAATTTTGGTATTTGGTTCCTCAATCAAAGTAAGCCAATAATCCCACATATCATATTTCTTACGCAAATTCAAGTAAGGTAAGCTCAAATCTCTTTCCATCCTGATTTGTTCAAGAATTTGAGTTTTAACTAGGCCCCACGTTATATTAAAGGATCACTATAGTGTCAGGAAAACAAACTCGTTTTCCTGACACTATATCATTCTTAGGGCCCCCCCACCCTCAGGGCCCTTCTCTCACTGGGATGAAGGGGTTAAAACCCCTTCAACCACTACCTTTATCCAGCACCGGGCTCCCTCAGTGCTGGTGACCTCTCCTCCCCCTCCGACGTCAGCTCCCGAGTGGAGCCGAATGCGCATGTACGGCCAGAGCCACACGTGTTTTAAAAATGCCCATAGGAAAGCATTTCTCAATGCTTTCCTATGGACGTTCTGAGTGCTTAATGCGAATTTCCCATTGAACGTCTGGGAAGCGCCTCTAGCAGCTGTCAGGAAGACAGCTACTAGAGGCTGGATAACCCTGCAATGTAAACATAGCAGTTTAACCCCTTAAGGACCAAACTTCTGAAATAAAAGGGAATCATGACGTGTCACACATGTCATGTGTCCTTAAGGGGTTAAAGCATAATAATTCCTGAATAATTGAATCCTATGAAGTGTTAAATACTTATATCAATACATTTAATTGTCCCCCCTCTTAGTTCCTCTCCTCCACCTTGCCCCTTTTTGTATTTTAAGGGTAAAACAATACTCGCCATAAAATCATGACTTTTCTTAATGAAATAGCAAAATCATGCAATTTTCCCTTGCGCCACCAAGTTTTTTTGACAAGTTGATCGCTGGCTCCTAATGCTACGAATGGACAAATAGTACTTGAGATTATCTTTCATTTGCATGGAAGCAAGTGAATAATAATTTACAATTGTACATCCTTATTATTTTTATAGGATTTTGATGCAAAAGCACTGATTTTAATTTGAAAAACCAAATGCATCTGGGCAATGATTTTAACTTTGGTTTACAAATGTTTGCAGCTCTCCTAGACACTGAAGAGGAATGCTTTAGAGAACTGAATAAAATGAATATAGCATTATTTTAACTTAATGTTTATTTATTTACTTACATCTTACCTGCAGACTCAGTTCTACTTTGTATAATAAAGTTCCATTATTTCCAAGTGCAGAAATCGCATCATTAACTGAAAAGGAGACCCCAGTAGAATAAAACAATTCTTATCCATCTAAAGATGTCATGGGAAATGCTTCGCACATCTCCCCACATTTGCATTTCCTTTGGACATGTCAGGATTGACCTCCCCTTGTTTGAATGACTAGTGACATTTTAAACCTTCCTTTCCCTTTTATGATTCTACAGAAGGTCAGTGCTCTTTGGCTTGGAACAATTACCGATACCATACTTCTCTGACCTGCTACTTTAACCCGATTAACCCACTCACTGCCAGAGAACAAAGCTCTGCTGACCCTATTGTTAATCTTTTTAGAATGACTACTGAAATACCTAATTGAAAAGAAAGTATATCAATATAATTTGTTGGTGCTTAGACACTATATAAAATTTTCACAGTGATTCACACTGTAGCAATAACGTAGCAATCAGTGCTTTTTCTCAGTATCATGTAATGGTCAATATCTACTTAATCTTAAAATGGAAGGAATGAGGTGGTATGTTTTTTTTTTTAAATCAATGCATTCTAATAAAAATTTTCTTTTTCTTTTATGAAATTAAAATTTTTATTTTATACATTTTCAGTGCATACAAACCAACTTGTTATGCCAAACATAGCGAAATACAAAGTTTTATGGTACATGGCAATTCAAATAAAACATGCACAGTTTTTATAAATATATAGTAGTTAAGTAACCATGTCTAGGTAGAGAGTAGGGTCCATGCTTATGAGTACAGGAAGCTATCTAGACGAGAGGAAAACACAAGTTCTAATAAATAAGTAAATATTAATGCTTTAACCCTTTTATGGGTGGTGGAACCACCAGATCCTAATTTCCTAAAATACTACCTTAGCCAACAAACCATAAAGTATAATAAAATAGAAAGCCCAAAGAAAAGGCATAAAGGAACACAATTATAGTGCACCGATAAATTTGTCATGATGGAAAAGCTGTCATTTATGTGACACAATATGAGTTATTGATCAGATATTAAGGCTGCACGTGTCAAAGAATTCGAGATTATCCGATTCCCAGACTTGGGAGATGCAAAGTATTCACTGAAGGATAGTTGAGAGGTGCAATGGAGAGATCATTAGGTAAGACTACCTGACAGACCCAGGCCTGTATGGAGGCTGCATCACTGAACTACGGACTAGGATACTAGTCCTTCTTGACTGGGGGATAGCAGAGGATCGAGGTTTGTCGCCATTGTACCTCCACTTGTGTAGTCAATGCAAAGGCATTGCCCACTGGATATATTCATATTTCCAACAAATAAACACAGCCAGAACTGAAATACTATTCTTCCCTGCATTCCCTTTCCATCTCCTCACCCTTCACACCTCACTGTTCTCTTCTCCCCACTCACAATCTTCCCCTCACTCACAGTTTGCAACCTTTGGATCATTTTTGACTCCTCACTAATCTCTGACAAACATAAATTGATTATTTCATATGTCTGTCGCATTTACCTGTTCAATATCCAGAAAATCTGCCCGTTACCTTCTCCTCTAAAACAAACTCCTCATTACTCCCTAATTTTTACCATACTTGATTACTGCATCTCTCTTTTATTTTCTCATCTACCACACTTTACATTCTACTTCAACAATTCCAAAATACTACTGTTCGCATATTCCACAACAACTCCTGCAAAAGCTCCTTCAACATTCAGTATGCCACCAGTATGTCTTCAAATGTCTTACCTTGTGTGCAAATTCTCCCACAGCCATACCTACCTGTCCTTGCTTATACCCCTGCCTATCCTTTCCTGTACCTCACCACATCCATTTGCTCCTTCTGTTCATTTTTGTCCTTTTCAAATTCAAACTGGCACTGGGTACATGAAACCTCTCTTTTCTACTAGACTCTCTTCTCTTCATCTTCACCTTGTCTTCTCTGCAAGCTTGCTCAAGTGACTGCCTCTTCAAATGTTCTGCTCCTTATTAACCAAACTTATTTGTTCTCTATTTACTACTTGTTTTTCTGATAACACATTATATTCTTTTCCAACTTGATTTACTGTATACTCTTCTAATGCACTACTCATAATGGCACTAATATGTGTGCATTTATATAAGTTTCCAGCTATACTTTCTATGCACCATCTATTGTCTTACTGCACCCTATTCCTCTAGATTGTAAGCTCATGGGCTGTCTTCCATAGCATTTTGTAGGCAGTGTTACAGGCTTTGGATTAAAGCTCACTGGCAGACTTCGTTACACCTTTTCTATTTGTGTGTTTGACTATCAATACAGTCATGGGAAAAAAGTACACCCTCTTTGAATTCTATAGTTTTACATATCAGGACAAAATAACAATCATCTATTCCTTAGCTAGTCTTAAAATTAGGTAAATACAAAAATGTCATGATTAATTTAAAAAATAAAGCCAAAATGGAGAAGCCATGTGTTAAAAAATAAGCACATCCTTAGTACTTTTATAGGAAACGAGAGGCATTGTAGCAGACAGGCACTGCTAATCAAATGCCCTTGATTAATCGAACATCAACAAGTGTGATCACCTCTATAAAAGCCAAAGTTTTAGCAGTTTGCTGGTCTGGAGCATTCTAGTGTGGGTTCATTAGATGGTTGCTTCATCTAAGTGTTGCTTCTAAGTGTGTGTGTGGTTGGAGATATTCTGGAGAGTTTTACAGAAGCTTCAACTGTCTAAGAGTTGTGCTAAGAGTTCTTTTTTACTGTTACAGGTAAGATTCATCTGTAGGAAAAGGTTACTGACTGCACAAGGTTTGATTTCCTGTTGGTAATTATAAGGCATTTGATTGGATTAGGTAGCTACTTGCTATTGATTGCTATTTAAATTAGCTATTGTTTGCTAATAAGCAGAGGCCTACCCAGGTGTTAAACATTCCTAGTGGGAGGTGATTTTAGGAGTATATAAGGGTAGTTGTCATTAGCTTGGCTAATAGAGCTTGGTTGCTTCATCTAAGTGTTGCTTCTAAGTGTGTGTGTGGTTGGAGATATTCTGGAGAGTGTTGCTTCTAAGTGTGTGTGTGGTTGGAGATATTCTGGAGATAACCTGGAGGTAATCCGAGGTATTCAGGAGGATAAATAAAAAGTTAAGGTTTGTTTGATTTAAATTATTCACCTCATTGGAATGGCAGACTTAGTTCAGTGTAATAGTTGCTTTGCATTTGTTTCACGTTCCACTTTTTGGAGGTTTGGTTGTTGTCTAATCTGTAGACAGTTCTCTATCTTGCGGCAGGAGATTGTATTTTTGAAGTCTGAGATTTGTAAATTATCTGGTAAACAAACTCAGGCTGGAACTGCTGCAAAGCCACTGCCGCAGAGACATACTAGGAATGGCAGATGGATTACTGTAGGATCTTGTAGACTTGGAGTTGTGGATAAAAGGCATATTGCACAGTCTGTTGCTCTACATAATTCATTTTCTGCACTTTCAGAGTGTAGTGGTGTCGTGGAGAGAGGCACTGAGGCTAGTGGTGTTGTGCAGAGAGGCACTGAGGCTAGTGGTGTTGTGCAGAGAGGCACTGAGGCTAGTGGTGTTGTGCAGAGAGGCACTGAGGCTAGTGGTGTTGTGCAGAGAGGCACTGAGGCTAGTGGTGTTGTGCAGAGAGGCACTGAGGCTAGTGGTGTTGTGCAGGGAGGCACTGAGGCTAGTGGTGTTGTGCAGAGAGGCACTGAGGCTAGTGGTGTTGTGCAGAGAGGCACTGAGGCTAGTGGTGTTGTGCAGAGAGGCACTGAGGCTAGTGGTGTTGTGCAGAGAGGCACTGAGGCTACTGGTGTTGTGCAGAGAGGCACTGAGGCTAGTGGTGTTGTGCAGAGAGGCACTGAGGCTAGTGGTGTTGTGCAGAGAGGCCTGAAGACTATGGAGAGGCCTAATAGAAAGCAGTTGTTGGTGGGGGATTCCATCATAAGAGGTGTGGAGATGGACAATGGTGGTCTTGTGAGGTGTCTTCCCGGAGCTACTGCTCACAGAGACAGGAGACGTATCTGTAATATTGTTAAGCAAGCAAAGCAGGAAGGGGAATTGGATGTACTTGTCCATTTAGGGACAAATGACTTGGCTTGCAATGAGGTTTCAGAGGTTAAGGAAGTTTTTTGTGTTTTTGCCAATGATATACGGCAGGTTGCTTCCACATTGTCATTCTCTGAAGTTCTGCCTGTGCATAACACTCAGAATGACAGGCGGATGCGTATTAGGGACTTTAACTTGTGGCTTGGTGAATGGTGTCGGGAGCAAGGATTTGGCTTTATTGCTCATGGTAGCTCTGTTTGGAATGGAAATAAACTGTACAAAAAAGATGGTTTGCATCTTTCTCAAAAGGGAACAAATGTTCTCAGTGAGCAGTTCAGAGGTTTTGCTAGGATGTATTTAAACTAGGAGGGGGGGTCAAAAGGGTGATAAAACATCAATCCAATTGTCCCCCAAAACAAGGACAGAAGGTGCCTGTAGCAAGTGTGTTAAAAAATGATAAGCTTAGAGTCATGTCTACAAATGCTCGCAGTTTAGGGAATAAGATCCATGAACTTGTGGCAATAATGGCAACTGATAGTGTAGATTTAGTCGCTGTTACTGAGACATGGTATAATGAGAAAAATGACTGGGACATAGCAATACCAGGGTACTCTTTATATAGAAAAGACAGGTAAGGCAAGAAAGGGGGAGGGGTGGCCCTGTATGTAAAGAATAGCATAAAATCTAGCCTAATAAAGGTTAGTGAGGCGAACATAGAGTCAGTTTGGGTTACGTTAGAATTTGGTAATCACACAGTAACTCGTGTAGGTGTGATTTATAGGCCCCCAGGATAAATTGAACAGTTAGATAATCTACTAGTTGAAGAAATAGCTAAAATGACAATGAAGGGGGAAGTTATCATCATGGGTGACTTTAATCTTCCTGATGTAAATTGGAAAACAAAAATAGCTACTTGTGCCAGGAGCACACATATTCTAAACTCCCTACTGGGATTGTCTCTAAAACAAGTCGTTGAGGAGCCAACTCGTAAAGAGGCCATACTAGATTTAGTGTTAACAAATGGAGATTTGGTATCAGATATTACTGTAGGTGAAAGTTTAGGATCCAGTGATCATCAGTCAGTGTGGTTTAATATAAGAACAGTGACTGAGTCACACCACACAAAAACAAAAGTTTTAGACTTTAGAAAAACAGACTTTTCCAAAATTAGAATATGTGTAAAGGAGTCATTATCAGACTGGAGCAATTTAAATGGAGTCCAAAAGAAATGGGATTATTTAAAAGTTGCACTACTGAAGGCAACAGAAAATTGCATTAGGCTTGTCAGTAAAAGCAAAAAATTCAAGAAACCACTGTGGTACTCCACAGATGTAGCCAAAATAGTAAAAAACAAAAAGTTAGCATTTAGTAATTATAAAAAAACCCAGAGTGAGGAAGACAGAATGACCTATAAGATTAGGCAGAAAGAGGCTAAGCAAGTTATAAGAGCTTCCAAATCACACACAGAAGAGAAAATAGCACAGTCAGTAAAAAAGGGGGACAAAACCTTTTTTAGATACATAAATGAGAAAAGAAAAGTAAAACAAGGATTAGTTAGATTAAAAACAAAAGAAGGAAGGTATGTAGATGAGGATAAAGGTCTAGCTGACTGCCTCAATGAATATTTTTGTTCGGTATTTACAGATGAAAATGAAGGAAAGGGACCTCAGTTAAGAAAAAGGATAAATGAGTCATTTATTACACGTGAGTTTACAGAGGAAGAGGTTCTATTTCAACTGTCAAAAGTAAAGACAAATAAGTCAATGGGACCTGATGGAATACACCCAAAGCTATTAAAAGAGCTTAGTGGTGTACTAGCAAAACCATTAACAGATTTATTTAACCAATCATTGATAACAGGAGTAGTCCCAGAAGATTGGAAGTTAGCGAATGTTGTGCCCATTCACAAGAAAGGTAATAGGGAGGAGTCGGGCAACTATAGGCCAGTAAGCCTAACTTCAGTAGTGGGGAAAGTGATGGAAACCATGTTAAAGGATAGGATTGTTGAACATCTAAAAACACATGGATTTCAAGATCAGAGACAACATGGGTTTACTTCAGGGAGATCATGCCAAACTAATCTTATTGATTTTTTTGATTGGGTAACTAAAATTATAGATCAGGGTGGTGCAGTAGACATTGCTTACCTCGATTTCAGTAAGGCTTTTGACACTGTTGCACATAGAAGGCTTATCAACAAACTACAATCTTTGAGTTTGGATTCCAATATTGTTGAATGGGTAAGGCAGTGGCTGAGTGACAGGCAACAGAGGGTTGTAGTCAATGGAGTATTTTCGAAGCTTGGGCTTGTCACCAGTGGGGTACCTCAGGGATCTGTACTTGGACCCATTCTCTTTAATATTTTTATTAGTGATATTGCAGAAGGTCTTGATGTAAGGTGTGTCTTTTTGCGGATGATACTAAGATATGTAACAGGGTTGATGTTCCAGGAGGGATAAGCCAA
The DNA here is from genome assembly GCF_036172605.1 of Pelobates fuscus. Classification (NCBI taxonomy): domain Eukaryota; kingdom Metazoa; phylum Chordata; class Amphibia; order Anura; family Pelobatidae; genus Pelobates; species Pelobates fuscus. The sequence continues at coordinate 149,031,223 of NC_086322.1, forward strand.
ATGGAAAATGATTTAGGTAAACTAGAAAAATGGTCAGAGTTGTGGCAACTGACATTTAATGTGGATAAGTGCAAGATAATGCATCTTGGACGTAAAAACCCAAGGGCAGAGTACAGAATATCTGAGGAAAGGGATTTAGGGGTGATTATTTCTGATGACTTAAAGGTAGGCAGACAATGTAATAGAGCAGCAGGAAATGCTAGCAGAATGCTTGGTTGTATAGGGAGAGGTATTAGCAGTAGAAAGAGGGAAGTGCTCATGCCATTGTACAGAACACTGGTGAGACCTCACTTGGAGTACTGTACACAGTACTGGAGATCCTATCTTCAGAAGGATATTGATACCTTACAGAGAGTTCAAAGAAGGGCTACTAAACTGGTTCATGGATTGCAGGATAAAACTTACCAGGAAAGGTTAAAGGATCTTAACATGTATAGCTTGGAGGAAAGACGAGACAGGGGGGATATGATAGAAACATTTAAATACATAAAGGGAATCAACACAGTAAAGGAGGAGACTATATTTAAAAGAAGAAAAACTACCACAACAAGAGGACATAGTCTTAAATTAGAGGGACAAAGGTTTAAAAATAATATCAGGAAGTATTACTTTACTGAGAGGGTAGTGGATGCATGGAATAGCCTTCCAGCTGAAGTGGTAGAGGTTAACACAGTAAAGGAGTTTAAGCATGCGTGGGATAGGCATAAGGCTAACTATAAGATAAGGCCAGGGACTAATGAAAGTATTTAGAAAACTGGGCAGACTAGATGGGCCGAATGGTTCTTATCTGCCGTCACATTCTATGTTTCTATGTTTCTATGTTTAACACAATGTCTTTGAAGAAAAACATAAGCAATGACCTTAGGAAAACAATTGTTGCTAAAATCAAACTGGAAAGAGTTATAAGGCCATTTCCAAACAGTTTGAAGTCCATCATTCTACAGTGATGAAGGTTATTCAAAAGTGGAAAACATTCAAGAAAATTGCCAATCTTCGCAGGAATGGATGTCTCAGCAAATTCAACCCAAGTTCAGACCATGCAATGCTTAGAGAAATTGCAAAAAACCCAAGTGTTACATCTCAAACTCTACGGGCCTCAGTTAGCATGTTAAATGTTAACGTTCATGACAGTACAATTAGAAAAAGACTGAACAAGTATGGCAGCACTGCTTAGGTCTGAACAAACTACAAGACTTCTGGAAAAATATCTTTTGGACAGACAAGACCAAAGTGGAGATGTATGGCCAAAAAGCACAGTGTTACGTGTGGCGACAATCAAACACAGCATATCAGCACAAACACCTCATACCAACTGTCAAGCATGGTGATGGAGGGGTGATAAATTGGGCTTGTTTTGTAGCCACAGGAGCTGGGAAGTCATTGAGTTAACAATAAACTCCTCTGTATACCAAAATATTCCAGAGTCAGATGTGAGGCAATCGGTCCGACAGCTAAAGCTTGGCTGAAAATTGGGTCATGCAACAAGACAATGGTCCCAAGCACACCAGCAAATCTACAACAGGCTGGCTGAAAAAAGGGTCAGCAATGGGGGCAGAAGGAACACGAAGGTAAAGTAGGAGAAGGAGCACAAAGGTTAAGTAGGAGAAGGAGCACAAAGGAGCAGAAATGAGCAGGAAGGGTCAGCAAGGAGCAGAAAGGGTCAGACGGAGCAGAAGGGAGCGAAAGTAGCAGAAAGGGATCCAAAAGAGAAAGGAGCAGAAGGGCGCAAAAGAAGCAGAAAGCACTCTAAGGTATGGACATGGGTGTCTGGGGTGGGGAGGGGAGGGGGAGAGTGGAGCATAATTGTAATGACATCCATGATGCTGGAAATAAGGTAAATAGCATTAAGGTGGAGGGATACGTAAATAGTGTTTTCACAACAAGTTTGTATTCCTTACACTATAGTGCTCCTTTAAGAAAATTAAAGGAACATTCTGGTCACCATAACAACTTCATCTAAATGAAAATGCTATGATATCAGGAGGCTCCTGGGCGCTCTCTTTCCTTTAAGGGGTTAAACCACTCTCAAATGGTTTAACCCCCAAAGGCTTCCCCCAGCTCCAGATCTCCAGGTCACTCAGTGGTATTTGACTTCTGAAACAGAGTGTCAGGAAGTGCAGATTGACGTCAGGCATGGGTGCCGCTGATTGGCCAGAGTGGTCAGCTGATGCTCTAAGCCAATCGTTAGTTCCCAGTTCATAAAATAGTTTTCCTTTTTTATGAATGGGGAGATACTGATTGGCTTAGAGTGCTTTCTGCTTCTTTTACGCCCTTCTGCTCCTTTCTCTTTCTGATCCCTTTCTGCTACTTCAGCTCCCTTCTGCTCCTTCGGACCCTTTCTTGTCCTTGTTGCCCCTTTCTGCCCCTGCAGACCCTTCCTGCTCATTGCTGCCACTTTCCACGTCCTTGCAGACCCTTTCTGCTCCGTCTCCTACTTTACCTTTGTGCTCCTTCTGATTCTTTCTGTTCCTTTACCTTTGTGCCCTTTCTGTCCCTTCCTGCTTCTTCCTGCCCCTTCCTGTAGGCTGCCCCCCCATCCCTCACTTACCTGATCTTTAGGCTGTCTCTGCAGGCTGGGAGTTGCTGGCTGCACTCTGTGTTGCTCCCCCGCAGATTCAGTCAGGAGAGAGAAGCAGGGATAAGCTGTAGCTTTCTATCCCTGCCTCTCTCCACACACACTGGCCGGCACTGGTATTGCAGTTTATTCTCAATCACACCGGCACAAGTTGAAAAATCCAGTGGGGGTAGGGGTGGGGTGGGAGGGGGGACACGTGCCACTTCTTGCCCCCTCCTGCGGACGCCTATGGGTATGGATAGTTTTACAAAATCAAATGTAAAAAATATCATGTTGTGCATCATTTAACTACTTATTTTCTGGAATGAAAACAATGTCTTTGTGTAAGTGTGGTGCAGAACAAATTCTTCTTTACTAGGAGCAGGCTGGAAAATGGAAAGAAAAAACAATGTTTGCGTAGACAATCCTAATCAAGTAAGTGCTAAAGGAGGATGCGGTAATGAAAGGATATGAGACACTGTTGTTATTGATAAAGATACATTTTAGGGCATAATTGTGACAAAATCACCTTGGAAAGCAATGAAATGATCTTACTGATGAACGTGCACTATAGTTGCTGTGACAGAGCAGGAGAACCACTTGCAGCAGGATTCTCCTGCTCTCTCTGTCACTTAGTACTGTAGTCAGTATATAGATCAATGCAAAAAAGTGGATGACAGGAGTTTGGAGGGACCATAATTTATTATTATTATTTTTTATTTATACTCTTGAAAGAAATTCTATCATATGTATAAAATCATTTTTTATGTATTTTTATATTTATACATGTGTACCATGATAGGTGCACTGTAAGATGGCAAAATAGTCTGCAATCCCCGTGTACAGTAAACACACCGACTTGTTGCCACTGAAGTACAGTACAAAAATATTAATGTTTTTACCAGTCACTAAGAATCCTGGCCAATTCTCTACAGGAACTCAATGGGAATTTAACAGAAAAAGTACATTTTAAGGACAATCTAAGCATCATCAAAACAATGCCCACTGTATAGTTTTCCATTCAAGAAGTCAGTTGTCCTTGCACACCATGGTTTATCACTGTAGCAATATGCAAAACTCACCACAGCAATAAAATTGCTCCTTCTCTCTATGACGCCAAAGGTCAACATTTTACTAAATCATTTGCTAGTGTCCAACTTGCATACCACATGTGCACATTGGATGTTTTCATCCCTACCTCCATTCACATGTATGGTCAGCCATTCAGGAAAATGTCATGCGCAGCCTTGTTCTCAAAACTATGACCTGATCTGTCAATTAACCATTGGACCCAATATGGTGATATCAATCTATTCAGCCGCACCCCTCATCTAATTATAACAATGCAGAAAGAAAAGCCCTGCTCTCACTCCCATCACTGGGCGGCAGCAAATGACTACAGTACACATCAGCCCCAAAATATAGTAAAAACCAAAGAAAAACAAGTTACCTGCGCTCTCTCCTTAATCCCAATGTATTTTTAAACAAGGACGCAAGGTGAATGGTTAGAGCTAGGACCCACCTAGGGGGGTCTGCCTTGATGTTGGCAGGTGGGCTCATCCTCTCATGGCCATTGGAGGTAACTAAAAAACCTCCATTTGTTTAAAAATACATAGGGATTAAGGAGAGAGCGCAGGTAACTTGTTTTTCTTTGGTTTTTACTATATATTGGGGCTGATGTGTACTGTAGTCATTTGCTGCCGCCCAGTGATGGGAGTGAGCGCAGGACTTTTCTTTCTGCATTTGTATCCATTTTTTGTATTACTCAGCCTTGTTACAATGCAGCCACCCATCCCATGTGTTCCCTATTAAGGGTTAATCATGTATAGGGGTGTATATAAAAAATACCCCTTTCTGTCTCATTAGAGATTTTTGACAGAGGCTCAAGGAAGCAAGGTGAATGGTTAGAGTTAGGACCCACCTAGGGGGGTCTGCCTTGATGTTGGCAGGTGGGCTCATCCTCTCATGGCCATTGGAGGTAACTAAAAAACCTCAATTTGTTTAAAAATACATAGGGATTAAGGAGAGAGCGCAGGTAACTTGTTTTTCTTTGGTTTTTACTAATTATAACAATGGTTAGATCTGCTAATTTATATTCAAGAGAGGCTACTCCTGAGCAAATTACAGTAACAAATTTTAATAAAACCAGGATTTATTCCATGCTTGTTTCAGTGATGTTTGGAAATGTAATATTTAAGGCCAGTTTCAATTGGCTCATAATACACAGATTTTGAGGATGTCAGGGGGTAATTGTGGACATATATTTAGTAGACCCTAGTAGAATAATTGAGTGTGGAGCCTCGGAAATAAACGAGGGGCCAGTATCATGCAATGCCGGTCAGTTTTCCCCCCAGTTCTTGCTTTCTTGTTTTGTAGAATAGGAGTGATTTTAAACATATGTGGATATAAACTTATCAAATTTCCAAAAAAAAAGAGAACCTTCCTTGAAAATCACACTGGGCCCCTCAGCTGTGTTTTCTTCCATTATTTTTAGACAAATTGAAAACAAATGTGTACAGGATATCACTAGAAACTCAAACCATCTGCTAGTGAATGGCTCTGGTACATCTTCATTTTGACCTTTTCAGTGCCGTACAATTGTCCAGTTTTTTGGACCTGGAAAGATTAGTAGTTTGTAATATGTTGCACTATCTGTATGTAAAAATAAATATTTGGGTTGCTTTGTTTGGCAGGATAGTTTTCCAGTGATATTTTTTTTAAATTTTTTTTTTATTCTTTATTTTTGTTGTGCAGGTGGTTACAGGATATCTACATACACCACAACAGCGTGTTTCAAGATTTAAAAAAAAGTTAAAACAGTGGCATGAAAATTCGCACATTTTTATATATTTCTGACAAGCTTGGTTAATCAAGATTCTGTGCACCCTTTTAAGTACTGACAGTAAGGATAGTCGCTTCGGTGTCGCTTGTAGGAACATGGTGCTATTATGTAGATTGAGAGTATATACACAGTGTTAAATGAGAGGCTGTTGATCCTGTCTACATATAAAGATTGGTTTATAACTTTGCAAAGCAGTTTTAATGCGTTCAAAAGAATGCTTAGTATAATGGGACGGACCCAGTGGGTTACAGCTCGATGGTATTGCACCTCGTAAGGCGGCCGACCAAAGATCTAAGTACACGTGGCTGACCAGGTGGTGTGTGTCCCGGGGGCTAGCTAAACCTTGAGTTAAGGGAGGCAGTGGTATATACTTAATAAGTAAGGTAAGGTAAGGTAGCCTCACCATATATTGGTAGGTACTCTTCAAGCTAGGCTAGGCAATAACATTATGTTCTATTACATTAATATTTCAGGCTACTGTGATATGGTAAGTTATGTCCGTTTGCAAGTTCTGCTCCTTGCCTCGGTTGTCACTTTGAGGCAGGCGGGGAATAGTACTATCCCGTGGAGCTCTGTTGTCGCTGTCATCCCACGCCACACTTTGCCTTGATAGGAATGTCCGTCGATTTCGGGTGCACCGCTGGTGAGGTGACGACCGGGTAGTGGAGTGGAAAGGATTCTCGGATCTCTGAGGTGTTGAGGCACTCTAATGGCTTTGCGGAGCCTTGCTGCTGTCCGGCTGTCTTTGTGCTTTGTGACATCTTTCGTTCTGGTTGTAGTGTAAAGTGCGGTCTTTCACGAGTGGAGTGCGGCTCTTTGTGTGGGAGACCGGCTCCCAGGCATGTCTGTGGTGGAGGTGTTTGCTTGTGTGCTTCCAGTGTGGTCCCTTGTGATGCGGGTACCAGTTTGCTGTGCCCCCTTCTCCTCCATTTGTTTCGGGCCCTGCTTGGAACTGGGGTCGGAGCCCCGGGTCGCATCCCAGAAGGTATGTGTCGTGTCGGGGTGCTCTTGTATGAGTTTACCTCTGGTTGTTGTGGGTAGCTTGTGCCTGTGAGCGCCTTGTGTTGTGAGCGCTGGGTCGTTGCAGGTCCTCTCAGTGTCTTCGGCGCACGTGGCGTCCGCCATCTTAGTTGAGGTGCTGAGGCCGCAGCTCGCGGTGGTGAAGCTGCTGGAACTTGGGTGGCCAGTTGTTGTTGTGGCCACTGGGTTAGGACTGGGATCACCCCCGCCGGTCCAGAGGGGAGGGGAACCGGGTCAGATCTGCGCCGATTTGGCCCCCCGGCCAGGTGCTGCTGGGCAGGATAGCGGAGCAGCGGCCGTCCGCTCCGCTCACTGCCTGAGAAGGCCCCATCATGGGGAACGGAGTTCTCCCCCCCAGGGGACTGTAGCTTGGAGAGCCAGCCTCTCCCTGGGTCCAGTGCCCCTTTTGCTCCGGGGACTCGTGCTGCCAGTCTGCAATCTCGATGAAAAACATGATTTTTAACGGTTAAAGCGTGTTGGTTTGCAGGAGCTGCTTGTGCTTGCGACTGTCCAGCTCGGCGGTCCGGCTCCGCCCCCCAGTGATATTTTTTTTAAACGCTAATTTCTGTTTTGTTTTCTCCAACTTTACTAAATCCAGTCTTTGACCCCAGTGTGAGATTTGTTTTGCAACATGTTAAGTTTATATAATGAAAGAAGATCATCTTTAGATGTACAAAATAACTCAAATAACAAATTACCCTCTTCTTTCTTTAAATTTAAAGTAATGCTATAGTGTATGGAATACCAATCTATATTAATAAAGCTAGGTTGTCCCTGTTCAAACACATTTTCAGCCAGGTGCATTTAAATGAAACAATAAAACATCTACCGTATATACTCGAGTATAAGCCGACCCGAATATAAGCCGAGGCCCCTAATTTTACCCAAAAAAACTGGGAAAACTTATTGACTCGAGTATAAGACTAGGGTGGGAAATGCAGCAGCTATTGGTAAATTTCTAAATAAAATTAGATCCTAAAAAAAATATATTAATTGAATATTTATTTACAGTGTGTGTATATAATGAATACAGTGTGTGTGTGTGTGTGTGTGTGTATGAGTGCAGTGTGTATATGAATGCAGTGTGTGTATGAGTGCAGTGTGTGTGCATAAATGCAGTGTGTATATAATGAATGCAGTGCAGTGTGTGTGTATGAGTGCAGTGTGTGTATGAGTGCAGTGTGTATATGAATGCAGTGTGTGTATGGGTGGAGTGTGTGTGTAAATGCAGTGTGTGTATGAATGCAGTGTGTATATGAGTGCAGTGTGTGTGTATAAATGCAGTGTGTGTGTATGAATGCAGTGTGTATATAATGAATGCAGTGCAGTGTGTGTGTATGCAGTATGTGTGTATGCAGTGTGTGTATGAGTGCAGTGTGTATGCAGTGTGTGCATGAGTGCAGTGTGTGTATATGAGTGCAGTGTGTGTGCATGAGTGCAGTGTGTATGAATGCAGTGTGTGTGTATGAGTGCAGTGTGTGTATGAGTGCAGTGTGTGTGTATGTATGAGTGCAGTGTGTGTATATTAGTGCAGTGTGTGTGTGTGTGATGGAGAGCATTGGTGGGGGGTGGGCATTTTTTATTATTATTTAATTATTATTATTTTAATATTATTATTTTTTTATTATTAATAAAAAAAAATTTCGTCCCCCCTCCCTGCTTGTTAGCTGGCCAGGGAGGGGGGCTCTCACTCCCTGGTGGTCCAGTGGATGGGCTGTAGGAGGGGGGCTGGCAGAGAGCTCTTACTTACCTTCACAGCAGCTCCTGTCAGCTCCCTTCTCTCTCCTCCGGTCCGTGCAGCTCCCTCTGCAAGTCTCGTGGCCGCGCGGAGCGTTGCCACGGTAACCCGTGGCAACGCTCTGACCCCGCGGCTCTCGCGAGACTTGCAGAGGGAGCTGACCTGGGAGCTGCACGGACCGGAGGAGAGAGAAGGAAGCTGACAGGAGCTGCAGGAAAGGTAAGTTACAGCTTCCTGCCAGCCCCCGGTCCTTATCTGTATTATGGCAATGTAAATTGCCATAATACAGACAATTGACTCTAGTATAAGACGAGTGGGGGTTTTTCAGCACAAAAAATGTGCTGAAAAACTCGTCTTATACTCGAGTATATACGGTACTTAACTTTTTCCTGTGACCAAGCCTAACTCGGTGCTGCACACCTCTCTGCCTCAAGCATCATCAAAGATAACAGGAGCATTGGGGACCATAGAGGAGCATTGGGGACCTAATGCGCATGAGCTGCAAGTGAGTGCATTCAAACTTCCCCATAGAAAAGCATTAAATCAGTGCTTTCCTACGGGGCTTCCTTGCTATGTGAATGAGTTTTACTCGGTCGGTCAGAACAGTGGAAGTGCCTCTAATGGCTATCATACAGACAGCCATTAGAGGTGGACTTAAGCCTGCAATGTAAACATTGCGGTTTCTTAAAAAGTGCAATGTTTTACATGGCATGGCTAAGAAGACAGGTACACTGCACCCAGACCAATTTAACTGATTGTAAAGTTCCTTTAAGTGAGGGATTATCAAAAACATACTCTATGGATGAACTGCATGATTCTCAAGGTGGCTTAGACTAGCTCCTGTGAGACAGAGATAGGCTATGTAGCAAGATGAAGGATTGTTGAAATCCATGTGTGTTTTTGTTTAATAGTGAACAGATATGTACCTGCCGGCTCTCCCTTATTTAAGTTGTTCAGACTTCCCTATTAAAGGCACATTACAGGCTGGACATACCTCACATTTTCAATATCAATATTTTCAGTATCAATTTATAAATTATGTTTTAATAAAATTCTAGTATGTAAAATAATAAATATAGAATTAATAAACATATATACTTTTAAAATTCCTGCATTTGCTGCAAATCCTCAGAAACTGCATTTTCTGTAGTCTTTTGTTCTCTCTTGCAGGAATGTTGCTGAAACCGTGCAGACAGGTTATAGGATTCCATTGAATCCTGAGCACATCATATAACCTTGCCTAGCAAGCTTTTATAATATATATACACTGTATAGTTCAGATCTTGGGAAGGGAATTAATAAAATGCACTAAGCCAAGGTACCAGAAGAACCCTGGCTAAACCCTCCCACTATAAGCAGTCAAAGCATTTGCTAACAGGCACTGTAGTCGTTATAGTGCTTTGAATGTTCCTGTAAACATCTACAGAAGATATTAGAAGCTTTGGTGCAGACACTAAAGCTCTAAGTTGTCAGGTTAGCTGGTGCAAACTAACCTATCTTTACAGCAGGAATATGGAAACAGACAGAGAAGACATATTACCGACACTTAGAATTGGCTGGCATAATCACAAATAGAAACCTCTCTAAGTAGACACAGTAAATACTAGGTGATGGGTAACACTTAAGAAACTCAAAGTTGGAAAATCAGACTTTGAATAAAATGTAAACATGTCTAAATGTCGGTTGAGGGAGCAGACAGAGATTGCCTGAACAAACTGGAGTCAGGAAAACAGAACTCAGAGTAATGTAACAAACAGGGCCGCCATCAGGGGGTTACAACCATAACGGTTGTCACAGGCCCGGCGGCCCTTGGGGGCCCGGCCGCCCGGGCCCCATGTGTATCACTCGCTAATGGGGCCCATCGGGTGGCCCACTCACTTAGGGCCACTCGATGGGCCCTGTATCTTAAGGGGCCCGGTCAGCGCTGCGGCCGTGCAATAGCGCGCCCGGGACCCTTTAAAAAAATCTCAGCCGCAAAGTACTGCTGTGTGTATGTCAGAATGTCTGTATGTCTGTATGTATGTCAGTATGTCTGTGTGTATGTCAGAATGTCTGTATGTCAGTATGTATGTCAGAATGTCTGTATGTATGTATGTCAGTATGTCTGTATGTATGTCAGAATGTCTGTGTGTCTGTATGTCAGTATGTCTGTATGTATGTCAGAATGTCTGTATGTCTGTATGTCAGTATGTCTGTATGTATGTCAGAATGTCTGTATGTCTGTATGTCAGAATGTCTGTGTGTATGTCAGAATGTCTGTATGTATGTCAGAATGTCTGTGTATGTCAGTATGTCTGTGTGTATGTATATATGTATGTATGCCAGTATGAATGAATGTATGTCTGTGTGTATGTATGTAATGTCGGTGTATGCATGTGTAAGTCCTCATGCATGTGTGTCTGTATGTATGTTAGTATGTGTCTATCTGTAACTATGTATGCCTGTGTGTCTGTATATGTGTGTATGTCTCAGTATGTGTGTGTCAGTACGTATACCTATATGCGTGTATTTCTGTTTCAGTATGTGTGTCTGTTAGTATGTATCTTTGTGTGTGTGTGTCTGTGTCCTTTTGTATCAGTGTGTGTTTTTTTGTGTGTGTGTGTGTGTATTCCTGTGGGCAGGATTTGGAGGCGGACCCTGTGGGCGGGATTGAAGGCAGGCCCCAGGGGGCCCAGACCATGAGCTGAGTTAGGGGCCCCAAAATTTCTGGTATCGGCCCTGGTGACAAATCTGAATAATGTCTTAATGTGAACAAAGTTAAAATCAAAACATTAATTGACACAGTTGTAAAAATGTATAAGTACGTTTTATTAACATTTATTACCATTTATAGCCTAGAGGAAAGACAAGACAGGGGGGATATGATAGAAACGTATAAATACATAAAGGAAATCAACACAGCTACCAAGACAAGCTACAGCCTTAAGCAGAGGTAGCTCTTTTGGATGGCTAAATCCTTTTCATCTCTTGTTCCCTAGACTTACTAGACTTAACTGAAACATGGCTCTCTCCCTGTGTCACTGCTACCCTCTCTATCCTTTGGTGGTCATTAATTTTCCCACAACCCAAGACACTCTGAAAGCAAAGGTGGTGTTGTAGGGTTTCTCCTTTCACCCCACTGCTCCATCAAAACTCTACCCCCCCCCCCTCTCTCACTCAATTCGCTTATTTAAACTTTTCTGCTAACATTGCCGTTATTTATCGCTCCCCTGCTTCCTTGACCACTTTGCTGCTTGGCTTCCCTACTTCCTCTCCTCTAATATTCCATCCCTAATTCTTGGGGACTTCAACATTACCATTAACCTGCCCTTGTCCTCAGTAGCCTCAAAACTACTTTCAATTACCTCCTCCCATGTAGCTGGCAAATACCCATGATCTTATTTTCTCCCTAATCTCTGCAACACTGCATTTCCTCTTTCAGATCACCACCTCTTATCATTTGCTCTCAATAGCCCCTTACCCCATCATCCTCAACCCCACCCCCCTCAACTAAGAAGAAATCTGAATTTTATTGGGCTTCTATCCATCCCTACTTTCTCCTGTCCTTCACTGGCTATCTTCCCTCATAACACTACCCTCACCTCTGCCCTGGACGCTGCAGCCCTGCTCCAAACATGCATCTTGAGGAGAACACGCCCCAAATGTGGCACACTAAATCAACAAGCTACCTGCAGAGATGCTCCCGTTCTGCTGAACGCTGCTGGAGAAAGTCACGCACCCAGTCAGAATTCCTCCACTGCAAATTCATGCTGCATTCATAGAGCACAGTGTGGCGAAACCAACCTTGCCACTGGGCATTGGAGAAGCCTGTTTGCCCGCCTCCTGCCTGCTGACTATGGCCCCAGGGAGATTTGACCCTTTAAACACAGTATTTGGACATATTGTATTTTATTATGCTGCTGCTGGCCCTTTAAGAACCATCTGGGGACATACTGTGACTTTTGGGAACAATGCCCTTTTAAGACTATGGCCCCTGGAAGATATTGACTGTTAAAGAATATTTTAACAGATTGGATTTTAAAAGACTTGCTGCCCCTTTAAATTGTATTGGAGTTCTGCAGCTTTAAACTGGCACTTCGGATGCAGCCGAAGTGCCGAAGTAGTCAAAGTGTCCGCCATTTGACAAAGGAACACGTGGCGGTGGCCATCTTTGTTCATTCGAATGAGGTCAGCGGTATGTGTAGCCAAATCCATGGAACTGAAATCGGCTACACATTTCAACGAACACCGCTGACCCTTACCTTCTCCTACACTCAGTTTTCAGCTGCAGAGACTAAGTCCCGTTCGGCAGTTTGAACTGTTATACTAAGCTAAATGCACGAATGGCCCGGTTCGTGCATTCGAATGGGACTTAGTCATTTTTTCAGTGTGAAATTGACCGACCGCACAGCCCAAATCTATGGAACTGTTTTGGGCAGGAAAATGTGCCTGTGGTCGGTCACAAAGGACTTCCAGCTAACTTTTTATCTACTGGATGGATTTGTCTGATTTTTGAGAGTGTTTATGTTTAAAGTATGCTGATTAATAATATGTAATTATGAAGATTGGATGTATATTTTTAAAGTTATGGTACATGTATAAAAACTGTATTTTTCCTGCTTGTGATAATTATGTTAAAGGGACACTCCAGGCACCCAGACCACTTCTGCTCATTGGAGTGGTCTGGGTGCCAACTCCCACTACTCTTAACCCAGCAAGTGTAATTATTGCAGTTTTTCATAAACTGCAATAATTACCTTGCAGGGTTAACTCCACCTCTAGTGGCTGTCTACTAGACAGCCACTAGAGGTCACTTACTGGTCCATAGCACAGGAAACCTGTGCTAGAGCGTCGCTGGACGTCCTCACACTATGTGAGGACCTCCAGCGTCGCTCAAAACCCCATAGGAAAGCATTGAAATGATTTTTCAATGCTTTCCTATGGGGAGACGTAATGCGCATGTGCGGCATTGCCGCGCATGCGCATTAGGTCTCCTCGGCCGGTGGGCGGGATCAGTCTCGCCCACCGGCCGACGCAATGGACAGGAGGAGCGTCGCGGAGGAGGAGACAGCGGCGAGGGACATCGCCTCTGCCTCAGGTAAGTGACTAAAGGGGTTTTCACCCCTTCAGTAACCGGGGATTGGGGGGTGGGAGGGAGAGGGACCCTCCAGTGCCAGGATGTGTAAGCTGATTGTATGCTTTTCCAGTTCAGTTGTTTACAGCATTCATATGCTTGAGAGCATTCGTATGCTTCTCCGGTTCGGTGGTTATGGTGTCTGCTGCAGTGCTTGGAGTCCTCATGAAGCGCTAGGAGCATCCTTCAACGGAAGTACCCAGTCGGGGTGCCCGTCGATCCGTTACACTCAGCCCTTGCCAAACAGTCATACTTTTCCTCCCTGATTAGCTCATGCTTCCGCAATCCCAGGCATCTTTTTAAAACCTTTAACTCTCATCTTTTCTCTGCTGTTGCCATCCCCCAAACTAACCTTACAGCCGATAGCTTTGCTACTTTATCGATAAGATTGAACAGCTAAGGAAAGAATTCCCACCACCTTGCCCCTCTATTTCTCAACCACACCTGGGTCATGCCTTTCCTACCCTTCAGACTCTTTCCCAGGCTACTGAACAAGCGGTGGCTGTGCTTCTCCTTTCCTCTCACCCCACCACTTGCCCGCTTGATCCTGTCCCGTCTCACCTTACCAGATCTCTCTCCTCTTGTCTTGCGCCTTCCTTAACACACATCTTCAACTGCTCTCTCTTCTGGTGTTGTTCCTGCTGCCCTTAAACATGCTACTGTAGTACCCATCTTAAAAAAAACATCTCTTGACCCGTCCTCCCCTCCTAACTATCGTCCCATATCCCTGATCCCTTTTTACTCAAAGCTTCTGGAAAGACTGGTCTTTACCCGTCAAACTTGTTTCCTCATTTCCAACTCTCTCTTTGACCCTCTTCAGTCTGGTTTCTGTCCCCTCCACTCTACTGAGACTGCTATTATTAAAGTCACTAACGACCTAATCGCAGCTAAATCCAAAGGGCACTTCTCCATACTAATTCTTCTTGACCTCTCTGCTGCCTTTGACACGGTTGACCATGTTCTGCTTCTCCAAACTCTTTAATCACTCGGTCTCTTTGACACTGTCCTCTCTTGGTTTTCCTCCTATCTCTCCCAACACTCATCCAATGTCTCCTTTTCTAATGATACCTGCTCCCTTCGTCCTGTCTCTGTTGGAGTCCTCCAAGGCTCTGAACTTGGTCACCTTCTATTTTTTCTTTATACTGCCTCTCTTGACAAACGTATTACCTCATTTGGATTCCAATACCACCTGTACGCTGATGACACTCAGATATACCTCTCCTCTGCCTTTCTGCAACATGTCACTGCTTCCTCTCCCTCCATCTCTGACTGGATGTCCTCCCACTTTCTGAAACTCAATCTCTCTAAAACGGAACTCCTTTTTTTTGCTCCTCCTAATACTGATCCTCCTCCTTCACTCTCCCTTCAAGTTAGTGGTACCCACATCAGTCTCTAGTAATCTCTCGCATGGATTATTGTAACTCTTTCCTAATAGGTCTTCCCATAAGTCGTATTGCCCTGCTACAGTCTTTAATGAATGCTGCAGCTAGACTGATTTTCCTCTCCTGTCGCTTCTCTCACATCTCTCCCCTTCCTGTATCCTATAGGAGTCAATTCAAGGTACTAACCCATACCTATAAAGCACTGACCAATTCTAGCCCCTCCTATATCTCTTCACTGATCCACAGGTATGCCCCTTCTCGGTCTCTCCGCTCTGCCTGTGACCTTCTCCTGTCCGCTGCTCGCACCCGTACGGCCAACTCACGCTTGCAGGACTTCTCGTGGGTGGCTCTTTTCCTTTGGAATAGCCTGCCTACGACCATCAAGCTAGAGTTCTCCCCTAGTCTTCAATCATTTAAAAAGTGCCTCAAAACCCATCTCTTTTGAAAGCTTATGGCCTCCCAGAGTAACCTCTACCTCACGTACCTGTCCCTTGCTCTCTCCTAAAGGGCAGCACTCTATTCTCTCCTCCAGCTCTGCTTCACTCGACCTTGTTTGATTGCTACCTTCTGTCCTGTTGTGTTTTGTTCCCTGCCTCCTATAGACTGTAAGCTTGTTTGAGCAGGGCCCTCTTCAACCTATTGTTCCTGTAAGTTTTTGTGATTGTCTAATTTATTGTTTAATCTCCCCCTTTGATAATATGGTAACGCGCTACAGAATATGCTGGCGCTATATAAATACCAGTAATAATAATAATAATAACAACAACACAATAAAGGAGAAGAGTATATTTAAATGAAGAAAAACTACCACAACAAGAGGACATAGTTATTATTATTATATTACTTTACTGAGAGGGTAGTGAATGCATGGAATAGCCTTCCAGCTGAAGTGGTAGAGGTTAACACAGTGAGGGAGTTTAAGCATGCATGGGATAGGCATAAGGCTATCCTAACTATAAGATAAGGCCAGGGACTAATGAAAGTATTTAGAAAATTGGGCAGACTAGATGGGCCGAATGGTTCTTATCTGCTGTCACATTATATGTTTCTATGTAAATAAAATATATTTAGCAAAGCAAAGTTGAATTGACAGTACCAAAGGAATCACCTTAGTTCCACAATTATTGCTTGTGAGAACTGATGCCAATTTGTATATTCCTCTTTAAGTCCTAACATCTCTAAATAAGAGTAGGAAAATGTTATTTGAGCAGTACATTAAAAAAATTAAATTGAAAAACAAAATGTTTTTGTGTTGTTCTTGGAACTTTACTTTTGATGTTTCTGTGTTGCACCATGGAACTAATAAACATACATACTTCTCAAATTCCTGCATTTGTGCAAATCCTCAGAAACTGCATTTTCTGTTGCCTTTTGTTGGGATGCGATAGAAAGAAAAAAGAGCATCTATATTTGGTGTGTTAGATCTGGAATAACATGGAAGATCCCCAGAAGAGGGTTAGATTACAAACTGAAATGTATGTTTTAGTTCTGTGAAAGCCAGCAACAGTCTGCATTGATCTCTTTAGGGTTTGTTTACTCTTTTTTTGCAAACAATTGTTGTTTTTCAACCTTTTCTAGTGACACTAATTCTAATGCAATACTTAAATACACTTTTTAATGGTACATCATACATCGTACATCATGGTCATATGTCTTCAAAATGCCTTTCTCTTTAATCTCTTCACTCCTCATGTGTTTCTTCACTCCCCTACAACCTACATGGACTGTTCGCAGTTATGGACTCACTCACTTCTTTTTTTCTTCACCCTCTCTTAACCCCTCTGAGCCTTTGATATACATGTCGCTTACTCATACTGTAACAGATTGTGATCATGTTCCCCCGTGTGACGGAACGCTGGTACACCGTCACTTGGGCTTCAATGGCTCCTTTGTTTGGGTGGGCTCTGGTGGGGAGCGGACAATTAGACCTCACAGACTTAGACCTAGCCACAACATGGAGAGACAAGATGGCGCCGAACCAGAGAATGTGTGACCACGTGCGTGGGGGTTGAGACTTTCTCCTTTTGTGACTCAGGGAGCCGAGTCACCTATTATTGACTGTGTTTTAATCCCTTTACCTAATGCATAATGTTTTCCTGTGTATGCAAAGTAGGTGTTCTGTGATGGTGAGTCCTATTGGTTATTAATGGGCTTAGTGTGATTGGCTGTTTGTTTAGGCCCAGTTTGATTGGTTGCTGTTCCAAACCTTTTTGTGTTTACTAACGAGTTTACTTGTATACAAATACCTGGATGTTTCTAATAAAAATTAGTTCCTGTTCTACCCTCAAGCCGTGAGTCTTCATGAACGGGCTGACATCTGTGGTTTGGCGGTGGGAAGAAGCTGTTCGGATGGGTGTGCTCAGTTGGGGCACAGGGTACCCGTCACACTGGTGGCTAGCGGTGGGATCTGCTTCTTCCATCAAGGATCCAAACCAGAGCAGAGAAGATAAAGTGTACCCTGGCGAGGAAGAGCCAAAAGAGAGAGCCATGGAGTGTGAATGGCTGATGCGGACGCCTGGATACAAGGCGATGCTGAAAGGAGCGGAAAAGAGGAATCGCAGCAGAGTACAGAGAAGACTGGCAATCTACGGAGCCAGCCCATCCAAGGCAGCTGTACGAATAACTAGGACCGAGGTGGGGAAACAGACCACATGGTATAAGGAGATTCAGATGGTGGAGATGCTGGGGACAGATACCTCTGATTGGGAAGCTCCAGTGTGGGACTTCGAATGCAGAGTTGAAGTTGCCCTCGCACTGATAGGAGGGTCAGTTCCAGAGGAGAAGTGCCTGGAATGGAGAGCCTTGATTAGGAGGAGTGGCACAGACGCCGAGGCCAAGTCCTGCCCACCCCAGAACAATGCTTCAGGGACCAGGTTAATTTGCGGCTCCACATCCTCGGGGATCAACCAACGAGCAGCGAAGCAAACGAGTTATGGAGGTTAGTGCAAAAAGAGAAGCAGCTCGAGGAAGGATACCGAGCATTATATTGGTTTGCAAACCAACAGCAGCTGAGGTCAGGGACACCCTATCCCCCAGAAAGGGACGATCTCGGCAGCCTTACTGCCTACTATGGGAGGCATTTGCAGAAAAGCAAGACTTTGGCAGTCCTGAAGGATATAGGAAAGACTGCCGCCCTCTGAGGTACTAGCCCTAAGTCAAGATCTTGAATGGCTAGGGTACCTTGAGGCATACTATCTAGAACTGTTTGAGCATAACCTCTCACTGCCACGGGAATACACAGAATCAGGAGACAGGACACCTGAAGCTGACGAGGCAGATGGGACCATGGCCTCTGTACCTGGAGAGCTGGGAGGCTGGGTGGCTGACCCAGACCTGCAATACCCTGGGATCCTAGCTGCTGTACCACCTACCTCACAGCCAGCTCCAGAAATAGGAGATCTAATAGACTGGTCCTGGGAAGACATCAAGTTTCAAGTTGGCAGGTGTGGATGGGACAGAGGTCTCTACACCAGCCCCACAGGGTTCCTGGGCAGCATACCCAGATCCCCAGTGACAGAGTCCAGTCCAGGAAGAGGATGCAGGTGGCAGTGTGAGAGCCTGGGAGAAGAGGGTGTCGTCCCTCTCCAGCAACAGCGTGAGTACCAGGGAGAGAATGCAAGTGTTATCTCTTCCCACCGGCAGTGGGAACACAAGGGAGAGGACGTAGTTGACTGATCTCTCCAGCGGCAGATTACCGACCGGGTTCCAGGTGTAGTTGATGGGACTGCGGTATCCACTGACACCCTCCCAGCAGAAGAGCTGACTGCGAACAGGGCAACCCAGCTGTAGAGCTGGCTAAGGGACTGCTGGCCTCTGCCCACCAAGCACAGATAGCCCCACAACTGGGAGCAAGGGAGAACTGGCTAAAGTGCCAGCAACGGGGCATAGTATTGCTAATCTCTGCCTTCAGGTTGTGGTGATGCTGGGCAGTCAAGTGGCGGTCATCGGGGCTGATAGCCCCTCACCAGCAGAAGAGCTGGCATCAGGGCAGAGTGCCGCTGGCCTTTGCCTTCCCTCATCAGAAGCTTGGGAGGAGAAGGACTGTACAGACCCAGCATTGAGGGACTTTTGCCCAATACAGGTGGATGAGACTGTGGTCACCACCTGTGGTCCCTAGGGATGCTGGACAGCTGGCCCTGAATCACTACACTTGGCTAATGTGGGCACCTGGGGTTGGCAGAGTGTTTGGTATCAAGCCCTGGTTCCAAACTCTGTGGGGCCTTTTTTTTTATTATGGGTGGGCAACTGGGGGCAACCAATGGGTCCCACTCTTGCAAAGCACAGAGGGCTTAAAGGGGTCCTCATGCAGACTGGGGAAGAAAACACAGTTGAACTGCTGTCGAGAATGGGAGGCGGGCCTTTTACCCACAGACTACAGGCCGGTCCTCCGGGCAGCCTCTTACCCCAACAGACTATTTGGACAGCCTGGACAGCCTTGATTTAGAGGGATATATGTGACGGAACCTGGGCCGGATGGCAGCCCGTACTAAAGACACCTTATGTCTAAATCACCTGTTCCTAGGAAGGTGCAGGGTGCAAAGTCGACCAGACTCCAGGACTGTAGGGGCTGGCCGAGCACTTCCCCTTCTTTAGTGACGATTGGCGCAAACTGATTTACGCCCTTTTCCTGATTGGCCACCGGTTGTTTAGGCGGGAAATTTGTCTTTTAGAATAGCTAGGAGTGCACGGTACACAGTGTGAGTGGAGGGAGAGGCAAGCTGTGACTCATGACCGACTACTCATATCTTCACTACTCTCACAGAACATAGTAGAGACAAAAGGGAATTAGATACTGGGGAAGTGTGAAGTAGTGGTGGGTTTAACACAAAATGGCTAGGTGGTGGAACTGAATCCCCATATTTGTTAGATGAGAGAGGTGATTTTAAGTAGCCTTATATAATTTAAAAATGTATTATGTACTTTTACAGAAGAGGCAATGCAACACGCTCATTCTCAGCTGAGGTCCCACTTGGACATGCAACAGTATGGGACACTTCATAGCCGAGAGGGAGATGTTGTGTGCACCACCCTATGGGCTGTCAGCTGGGATATATAGAGCTGGGGTACGTGGGACTTTCCCCTCATAGAGCTCCACTACTCCGATCATGATCTGTGTATCATAGTGAGCATGTATGGGAATGTAGAGGCAAAACACATAAATATAAAATGACAAAATGTAAAATGAAAAAGTTAAACAGCATCACGCTTACGGCCACAAAGCAGTGTGAGATCAGCTGACTCCCAAGCCAGGAAGAATATTTCTAGTTAGAAACATGATCTCCATCATCGCTTAGTGTCCAGGGCTGTAGACCTTATGAGGATGTGAGCCGTGCACAAGGAGCATTCCCCTTCAGGCTCTTAGCCCAGGTATGTGGCAATGGATTATGGATATCCTGGAGATATGGTATATAGATTAGTTGGCTTGGGCTTCCTCTAAACTCCCCTACAACAGTTTACAGGAGCTAGGGACCTCGCATGGGAAAAACCATCAGGTATTTGTAGGTAAGTCAGTGTATTTATTGTGTTGATCAACACAATCCATAAGGTGATATTGAAGTCATTACAATTACATATTTTCATAAGAAAAACAATACAGGGTTCAAGGGGAGCCTCATTCACTGTTTCTCCATTTTAGCAAAACAATAATTTTTCACACACCCACACATACATTTAATAGTATATGCATGACTATTACCATGCCATATAGATATAGTATTAATAAATCTAGTTATGTATTTGTATATGCATGTTATGGAAAGAACAATTTAAGTCAAGGGTCCAAAGATTACATAGATCAACTTAAATCTATCTAATAGGTTCTCATCCTCCATTATTGATAATTATTTTGCTTTGTTCTCTAATATAATTACTCTAAACATCACTGACACACGGAAACATTATACAGACAGGGAGGAAAGATGGAATGCTGTTACTGAGCTCGACTGTCAGAGAGATCATTGCAAACAGACATATCACATTTAGGTTAACCCATTTACAAGGCTAGCTAATCACTATTTACCTATGCACACTCATGGCTAGATAGACAAGGCCAGGTATGATTGTCTCTTAGTGGTCTTGCCATATCAGCTCTGTTTGGTATTAGCAAGCTACTAGATTGCCTTCATCTAGAGCAGGGGTTCCCAACCCATTCCTCAAGTACCCCCTACCAGTCCAGGATTTAGGGATTGTCGGTTTTCGGTGATCTTTCAATATTGATAGTTATGGCTCGCTTCAGGTATGATGTGGACCTTTACCGACAAAAGGTCACTCCGGGTCATTCTAAGCTTAGTGTGTCTTTATGCAATCTATAGCTGTATACGGAGCAGACCCTTCCGTTCCTAAATTACTTATAAATACTGTTTTCCTTAACCATTCTAGATGATAACTTGACTATCACTAAAATAATCCAGTGTCTGAAGACCCAAAAGGCACTGTAATAATATTGTAATAAATGAAACAATGACTCAAATAAATATAAGATAAAAGTGTATTGAATGAATGTTACAGAATGCAAAAATAGTCAGTAAATAATTCATGTTACCAAATGTATCAGTGGCTACAGCATATGTCCCTGTATACCTTTCAGATGTGTGGTGACAGCATGCAGAGTGGATGAATGAATGAATGACTGAATGACTGAATGACAACGTCCCACTCTTTCTCCTTCAGTTAAATAGCCATTTTGTCCTCCATAAAGAAGCCCCCACCTGTGTAATACTCCCAAAAAGGTTTTCTAACTTGTTGCATGATGTAATGTATTGAATATCTAAGTTTGGGATATACCCTAGATGGCTCTGCCTATAGTTAGCTTAAAAATTAAGTGAAGTGTTTTGTATACATTTGACTGACAACACATGTATTTGTTCTAATTTAACTTCAACCTTTTAGCTGTTAACCTTGCGGAAATGTCATTAAAAATTTAACTTTTTCAAATCTAAGCAAAAAGGCCTGCAATATTTCATACACCTATTTTATACAGCTAAATGTACATTCATATTATATATATATATATGCACCATACCATATAATACACATATATATTGCAAACTACACATTAAATAATGATCAACACTCCACAGGGATCACCCTGTTGTGTCTAAAGTGTTTTAAATTTTTTCCCCCAAAACACCTTAGACACAATTGAGTAATCCTTAAATCCTGGACTGTTAGGGGGTACGTGTGGACTGGGTTGGGAACCACTGATCTAGAGCAGTGATGGGGAACATTTTTGAGCCCGAGTGCCCAAACCACAATACAAACCAACTTTTTTTCCTCAAATTGCCAACACGGTAATTAAACCTGAATACTGAGGTTTAAGTTTAGAACAAACTTCCAACACACTAACGATACGTACGCTCCTGCCGTTTTGGCTGCTGATGATGGGAGCCTGAAAGAAAAGCTGCAGAGCAGTGGCATCTCAAGAGGGGCATGGGGGGTGTGGACCGCACCAGGGTGCATCACAAAGGAGGTGACACCACCGACACCGCGTAGGGGCCGGCGCCCCTATAAGGCGGCACAAGTGGCCGCCTTAGGGCGCACCGGTCCGGGGAGTGCAAAATTGGAGTGACCGGCAGGAGATGAGCGCACAGTGCTCCCTCCTGCCAGTCACTCAGTGTAGCGTGTCCAGGCGGAGCACTCCAGCCTGGTACAGGAAACTAAAGCTCCTGTACCGTGGTCAGCTCCGTCTGGCCACGGCCTGGGGGGAGGAAACACTATGGGACAGGGGAGGGGGGAGGAAAGAACATTATGGGATGGGGGGGAGAATACTATGGAACAGGGGAGGGGGGGAGGAAAGAACACTATGGACAGGGGAGGGGGGAGGAAAGAACACAATGGGACAGGGGAGGGGGGAAAGAACATTATGGGACAGGGGAGGGGGGAGAAAGAACACTAGTATCATACAATGGGAGGAGTCTAATAACGTGAAATGCAGAATTGATTTTGTTATATAGTAAACTGCAATTAAAAAATAGATTACCAAGCTACTGCCATGTATGCAGAGTAAACCATTGTCATAAATGACTTTTTAGACTATTTTATAAATATGCATGTTATATGTTATCAAGTGAAAGAATTAGAAACATCTTATTTTATCAATACTTTGACAGCATTAAAGGGACACTCCACACATCTAAAGTATTTTAGTTTGCGGTAGTGCTTTATGTGAGAAGAATGTGTCCTCTGTTTTTCATTTTCCAAAAAGTGCAGATTTTTATAGAAATTGTCACATTTATAACTGACACCCAAAAGGCTACCAATCAGATAACTGGTATTGTTGCTTCCTGGTTTGGTTAGCTCAGTGGAGATGAACTCCAGATGCTGACAATTCACGAGAACACGTGTCTTGCAAAGACTTCTCATTGAGCTGCATTGGGAAGTCTGTGATTGGACAGCCACAGAAAGTCTGTACTGAGGAAGAAGGGGAGAGCTTGCAAAGGCAGCAGAGAAGTGATCTGCAGATTTTACAAGCTGATTTATATATAAACCAGTGAAAAAATGCATTTTTATTTGGGCAGTGGAGTGTTACTTTAATAATCACAACTAAACAAAATCCATAATTTCATCATTTTATACTAAACAGCAAACTTGAGAATTGAGAATCAACTTGCAAAACTAAGCTTAAAGGACCACTATAGTGCCAGGAAAACAAACTCATTTTCCTGGCATTATAGGGTTATTAGGTCCCCCCCACCCTCATGGCCCCCCTCCCGCTGGGCTGAAGGGGTTAAAACCCCATCAGCTACTTACCTTTCTCCAGGGCCGAGCTCCCTCAGCGCTGGTGATCTCTCTTCCTCCTACCGACGTCAGCACCAAATGCGCATGCACAGCAAGAGCCGCGCACACATTCAAACCGCCCATAGGAAAGCATTACTCAATGCTTTCCTATGGACGTCAGCGTCTTCTCACTGTGATTTTCACAGTGAGAATCGCGGAAGCGGCCTCTAGTGGCTGTCAGGGAGACAGCCACTAGAGGCTGGATTAACCCTCAGTGTAAACATAGCAATTTCTTAGAAACTGCTATGTTTTCAGCTGCAGGGTTAAAACACAAGGTACCTGGCACCCAGACTACTTCATTGAGCTGAAGTGGTCTGGGTGCCTATAGTGGTACTTTAATAAACAGAAGTGGTACCTACCTTAGCTAAAATTGAGATTTTATCCAATTTAACTATATTGCTTTCATCTTACCAGAAATCCCAGTTTTGTGAATAATGTATATGTTACGATGGAGTGACCAATGTATTAACAATAAATAATACATTTAATTTTCCTGGCACATTTCCTTTACTTTGTAGGCA
Organism: Pelobates fuscus; assembly: GCF_036172605.1. Lineage (NCBI taxonomy): Eukaryota > Metazoa > Chordata > Amphibia > Anura > Pelobatidae > Pelobates > Pelobates fuscus. The sequence goes on from NC_086322.1 coordinate 149,055,168, forward strand.
ATCATGCTGCATGCATTGATGATAAAATTAATATATAATTAACATGATATCACGGCTTTCTATTGAATCCTTGGACTTGCCGATAAGCTATCCAGATAAATTACTTCTATTTCCTAGGTTATCTGATTTTTTTTGAGTACACGCTTGCTACTCAAATAAGGGAGGTTACTTAGAAATAACTTTACTGAGTACATATTTATAGTAGTGGACCTTGACCTTATTGGTATATATTCCATCACCTGAGAATATTTTAGATCCGCTTTAAATGTGTTTTAAATGCAAAAAGAAAGGGTAGTGCATGCAATTCCATTTCCAGATAACGCCTGATTCCAGGTAATAATATTTCCCAGTTCTCCTAGTGCTGCATGCTAATTTTAAATCTATGATGCATTGCACTACAATATGTTTAAACACATAATTTCAATGATTAGGACTGGGCTGTCTCTGTGCTAGTTATAGATATTTATCGTTATGTATATACTCTTGGAAGTCAGAAATAATTAATGATGACATTACATAATTGCAAGGGTTTTATTCCTGTATGAAGTTGAATGTATTGTAACAGAGGCCCTGTTGACATCACGTTTATTCCATGAAATCTTGGGAAATGTCTGTAAATCTGTACAGAAAATAAACACTTAAAATATGTCTTCTATAAGAGTTGTAAGAGTTAAGCTTAATTCCTGTAACTGAATAGCATTTCTTCAACCCATAAGGCAGTGTTGGTTCTAGGACTTACGATTTGCAGTTCTAACCAGGTTAGTCAGAAAACTGAATGGTGGTTGATGCTACTGTGCTATCCTTTTGTATAAATCTCAACCAAAACTGCAATTTATGCATAAAAAAAAAATAAAAATAAAAAATATAACACTAGATTATGTTTTGGAAAGACTCCCTTCATTCTCTATAAAACAAACAAAAATAAATTACACGGCACTCATACTATGTGTAAGTTACCTGAAGCTTTATATATCGTGCCCTAAATGACCTACCACTATGTCACTGACTGACAGTACAGCAGCAGATTCTCACTCTACTTACTAGATTATAGTTTCGATATTCCCAGGAATGGTGGAGGCATGCTATCAAGGACTGAGAGTCTCCCTGTAACTTTCACCATTGCTGCAGGAGGCAGACGTTATGAAGTCGATAGTGGTGCAGAAAGAAATAGCTCTCGTAATGGCTCAATGGGGGCTCACTTGTGGTGCTACACAGACATTTTGGAGTGCATGAGACCCTTAATTTCCCAATAGAACCAACACTGGCATAATAAATAAACACGAAGAATGAAGTATATGCATTTGCCATACCTCAATCATCCAGGCCAAAGACCCTCCAAGTTTTAATCTTCTACTCTAAGCACTATAACAACTACAGCTGATGCACTCAGCTCAGTCCATAAGCACTTCAAATTGACAAAGATGCAAAGAGCGACATTTCAACTTTAGGCGTGTGAATGGGGCTCTTCTGAGAAAGCTTACATTTATTACTAATAACAATTTATGTATCTGAAAAGAAATTTAGAAAAAGAACTTTGTATGTTATTTACACAAATTGATTTCTAAACATATTTTTTGTAGTCTAAAGGCACATACTGTGAATGGTATTGCTGTGGATCTCTTATATATATTTAGATAAATCAACTACATGGAGCTCTTAAGAGACGGATATTAGAATAGAAAAGAGGGACAGAGAATTTTGGACTCACAATAAGGAGTAGTGCAAGGACTCTCCCTCCTAAAGAGGGATGCGTGTGAGGTATGTCTTTCTGTCACCTCCTCTCAATATGATTCAATTTGCTCTATATAACTTGAGAGTAAAAATACTATTTACTGGGGCAGGTGGACATTGATAGTGTTAGCAAGTACATCTCTTCCATAGAGTTTTAACCTCTAGGTCAAGAGCCAAGTTGAGTCTTCATGCTATTTCAGCAGTTCTCACTAGTTCTCACCTGCTTCGGCAATTCAAACCAATGGCATTCGGTTCGGCACTTCGTAAATTCGGCACTTCTGCAATTCCGAACTTCGGTAATTCAGACCCTAACCCTAAACCTAACCCCTAACCCCTAACCCCTAAACCTAACCACTTGTGTAACGGACACCTTCCGTTGACGGATGCTCCTAGCGCTTCCTGAGGACTCCAAGCACTGCAGCAGACACCACAACCACCGCAGACTCCACAACCGCTGTAGCTTAACTGGAGTCTTGCCGTCTTCCTTCCACTCTGTATGAACCTCCAGCATCCAGGACCATGTGGGGAAGACCTCTCCTCCAAGGAGAGTGTAACAGGAACAAGCTCTTAAAAGAGCTAAGTGATTAAAGCTCAAGGGAGTATGCAGAGCATAGCAATCCCCAGTGTGCATATAGCTGTCCCCTCCAATCACGAGACAACACTACGTGTTGAGGGTCAAGAAGAACTAAACTTTAATGGCAAGTACTCTCCTTTTATGTGATTCTGCCCATGCAAGGGAGACACCCACATAATTAACACAACAACCAATAAAACATAAGGTACATCCCACACATCTCCTCCCCTCAGATAAGCTTGTAACCCAATTAACAAAGACACATTTTCCCCCAAGTTTTGGATGTACCCCAAATACCTGGGGTACATGTATAAATCCAGTGTCCCCAGATAGCCCTATTCTGGGGGACCAACATATTAAAAAAATCAGCTCATTCGGTTCAGTGGTTCGGGAGATATGGAACTTTAAAGTTTTGACCGACCGCACAGGCAAAGTAGCCGAAAATAGTTCCATGAATTTTGGCCTTGCAGTCGGTCTTTGTTCGTGCATTAAAAGTCACAAAAGGCTTGCCATCCGTGCATAACTCGACGTTCGCTAGAATCCCCATATGCTATTAAGTCTTTCTACCGAACGGCAGGGTGTTCGGTAGTTTTGGCACGAATCTCCGGTGCTATGGAGGTCTCAGCAGTGTTCGCCTACTCGAGTGTCCGATTTTAGTTCCAGACACTCAACGGCAAAACACCGCTGTTCGGGAGTTAAGATGGCCGCAAACACGTGTAAAAGTCCCGAAATGGCGGCCACAAAAGCGTTCGTGCGTTTCCCATAAGAGCTGGATGTGCCGATCAGGGAGGTAAATTACCACTTAATTAGGTAGCAGGGTGGTCCGGTGTTCGGTAGTTTGCATTCGTATGATGAATGCTGGATCCATACCATCTGGGTCTCACAATTAAGCAAATGTTTTAAAAGACACGAACTGCTTTAAAGCAGAATCCCCACGAAAGCAGGTAAGCATTTTCCATTTCTGTACAGTTAGTATCCTTTTACTGGATAAACAATATACCGTATAATCCCATGTCTCTGTACAGCACAGTTAAAGGGCCAGAAACAGCATAATATAAGTTAATAAGCCCCAACTCAGTTACTTAAAGGGCAATACATCCCAGGGCCATAGTCGCAGGGTAGGAGGCTAGCAATCAGTCCTCTCCAATGCCCAGTGGCAAATGGCAGTTTGTCACAACTTGTTTATCCACTTTTCAGAAATCTGAAGCACTTCAGAATTTCGGCAATTCGGAACTTTGGCAATTCTGAGCCTCAGCAATTAGGGTCAGTTCTGCACTTTGGAAATTCACCAATTTGAACTTCGGACATTCGTAAGTGTCCGAATTCCACTAAATTTGTCCAAATGTACATTTAGAACAAAACAAATTGCACATGTCTAGTTCTCACAAAGTCGGAACATGCTCATAATTTTTTATCAGGTAATAAATTGTTTAATGTAGCAGAACTCAATTCCCCTAGGACAGGGATAGGCAACCTTCGGCAATCCAGATGTTTTGGACTACACCTCCCATGATGCTTTGCCAGCATTATGGGTGTGAGAGCATTAAGGGGGATGTAGTACACAACATCTGGAGTGCCGAAGGTTGCCTATCCCTGCCCTAGGAAGTGGAGATCACTTTTTAACTGGAAAAGTGAAAAACACTGAACATGTTTTACAGTATGCATTTTGCTTTCTGTTATATTTTAATTGAGTAATGGGTCATTTAGCTAATTTTGAAATTGAAAAAGGTTAAGGTAAAGAAACAAGGTTAAGTATCTTGTGCAAAGATATATGTCAGGTATTTTTTTTGTTTTGTTTTGTTACTTTTTTCAAAAAAATTTCAAGACATAAAGGTGCTTTCACCGTTAGTGCTAGAAATGGAAAATAATGTTTGCTTCTGTTAAAGAAGCAGAACCTATTTTGAAAGGTTAGTGTAACATGAAACTGGTCAGGTCTTACTAGGCATAATTCAAAGCTCTTTCCAAGTGTTGAAATCTTCATTATAGCAAACATGTCCATGTGTATTTCAGCCAGGGGAAAATATGTGATGTAATACCCATCTGTGTTTTTTTTTTTTTAGTTTAAATATTTAGTTGTACAAAGCTAGCATTCAGAGCCCATAGGGACCACAGATACCCACAAATAAGCACTAGGGACCATTCTGCTGTGAAGACATTGAAGTGTTTTTCCAATATTTTAGATCTTTTAGAGAATAAAATGCATTTTAGCTAACTAATTTATATAATAAGATGAAAGTTAGATTAATAAGTCATGTGTAAAACTGTTTGTACAAATCAGCAATCAATTGTGTTAAAATACTTTGAAATACTATTTTGCAGTAGATTCCCCCGATGATGTCACCATTTTAAATTAGAGTCACCCTAAAATATGTGTATATATTTTTCATTGCAAAAACGCATTTCCATAATTCTCCTTTTTTATCTGAACACCCTCTCCTTATATCTGAGTTTGTGTGTGCTTCTATCAGTGTTTGTGTGTTTTTGTCTGTTTATATGTGCATCTTCTGGTGTGTGTATGTGTATCTAACAGTGTACATGTTTGTGCCAGGTAGAGTGTGGGTATGATAAAAGTCACCATGCATGGAATGTATGTTTGTCAGTGTTTGTGTCTGTATGGCAGTGTGTATTATTATCGGTGTTTGTGGCTTGCACATTCCTATGTGTGTGTGTGAGTGAATTCCTGTCTGACAGTTTGTATGTGGGTGAATGTATCCGTGAGTGTGTCTGGAATGTATATGTGTATGTTAGTTTGTATGAATGTGTCAGGGAGCATGTGTGACCCAGTCACTAGGTATGAGAGTGATCCAAGTGTTATGATGGCAGCCTTGCCTGTTAGATTGTCTGTTTGTTCTCAGTGTTGGAAGATTATCTCCCAGCTAACCAGAAAGCCACACGGAAACAGTGAAGAGAAAGGAAAAGGCAGAAAGAGGAGGATGACATGAATTGAAAAAGCCTGGAGAGCCAGCCTCAGACTCCCAAAAGCCTCTGTCAGCATGTAAATCCAAATGGACCCCAGGGAAGCCACTCTCCTGTACCTGAAAGGGATGGAAACAAGAGGGTGGCTACAATATATGTAAATTTTGACCTGCATGAGTATGTGTATGCAGGATGTGTATCTGTGTGTGTCAGCACAAACACACCCCTACATTTACACACACATACTCCATACAAAACATGCTTACACTTAAATACACTAACACTGTTCAGTGCTCACAAATACAACCCCCCAGCTGGCAAAGCATAGGGGGAGAGGTACAACTGATGGCGATCTAACTTCAGCCATCGGTTGTACCAAAGCCCTCTCTACATTAGTTCTACTACTGCCCCCACCCACCACCAATGGGTTGCAGCAAGGGGATGGGGGGGGGGGGGGGGACGACGACGACGACACAAGGTCCATACATATACTATTAAAGACCCCATCCTAAAACCCATGTTTTATTAAATAACCATCACTTATGATCCAAAAATGATGTCCTTGAAAGACAACCATAGTGACTGTTGACATAACTGTTGCGCCCCTGATGGTAGAGTATGTCCTCAGTTTTCACCTGTAATTATGTTTTCCTCCTGCAGGATGGTGGAATATGGTTTCAAAACAAATTCTGATGTCTTGCCATTTTATGTGTTTGCAACCAAATATTTGTGCACTCTTGGGACTGTGGTGGTGTTTATTAGTAGCAATTTCTCATTTGAAGACATTGAGATTCTTTGCTTATGTTGGTTGTGCACCAAAACTTTTCTAACATTTAATGATTCTATACTTTCGATTCTCATATTCTCATCTGCGTTTTCTATGACCTGATTAGTTTTAGGTATTCAAAGCGAAGGACACAGCCTTGACGCTACCCTGATCAGGAAAGGCGATTTTCAGTCTTTACTGGACAAGGACTTTTTAAAGCCCTAGTATTTTGTGGATGTCAAGGAAGTTGAACATCTAATTATCACAGTCACTAAGTCATTAAGTATACTGGGATCTCCACCTGAGAAGCCATCTTTCAAGAGACAGGGTTTGGGTCTGTGTAGAAGGACAAGATTACTAATCCATTAGTAGTTGTTTTACAAACCAGTCCTCATGGCTGACCAACAATGAAGGATTTATGTATTTCCCTGTTTTATGCCCATGGAGATACTGACAAAACCTGAACTGTTGCTGGTTTGCAAGGACTATTTTGGGAATCACTGCATTAGACTATGTGTGTCTTGATTCATAATTTAAAGCACAGGTGATAAAATATCTTGCCTATGTATCTTTAAGGCTTTTTTATGTTGCTTGGAATACCAGAGTATCACTGCCACGGATACCCTTTTCCCAATAAACAAATACAAATAATCCCAAAGGTAAAATATTGCTGGTGTCCCATAACTCCCCACACATGAGCCAAGGCTTAATGCTGGGAGAAGACTGGTTTATTTAAAGCCACAAACAACTTTTTATGCAAAAGCCCCAACACGGGGTTTCTAACACAGAAAAACAGGGAAATCCATCCCATAATCCTCTGTGCCTTAGAGATAATTATTGGAATACACATCGCTAATAATATTACCTCGGGGACAGAAAAATCATATATTTCTTAAACACCCAAGTACCCCTAAAATACATGGAAACCCCACCAAAGTCAAGAGGCGATCATGGGGTTTAGTACGAAAACCACATAAGGTAGATGAAAGCTGATTCATGTAGAATGCTCCCCGTGTTCGGTAATCTGTAACTTCTGAACGCCGTTCATAAAGGTGAACTTGAACTGGAACAGGTAGTAGGTCCATGGTGACCAGTGTTCGCGGGACTGGCAGCCACCCAGTGGAGTATTCTATTAATTATTTCCTTTGTGGTTTTCATACAGGATACTCAACATTTCATGTTGTAATGGGTCCCTGGTGTGGTCTTGGTTCGGGAACCGAACAAAATAATTGAAGCAAAATTAAATACGAATCTGTTGTACGAAAGGAGCTGAAAGTGATGGGGTATTCCTTCACACTATTCTTGTTCGGTATAAAGCAAACTTCCTATCATATCTCATGGACTGGATAATGATATCATCCTAACCTAGGTCTACTCGCCAAGAGGCCCTTAATGATTAATAGCTTATGTTGATGACTACCTACTACTGTTTTTCTTTAGTATGCATCAGACCAAACAGTTCATATATTGTTTTTATATATGGCATATGAAGTAAATGGCATTTCACAGTAACAGGCATATAACATCACAATGCAATGTAAAAGTAAAAGAAAAAACAAGTAAACTCTGTATTATCCACTAGTTTACGTGCACAAGACGTGGGCAGTCTATGTTTAGGTTACAAATGGTAATGCTTTGGGTAGTTTTCGTTTTTATTCTTTTGTTTCATATTAAACAGTTGTGTTTCCCTTCTGCCTCTCAAATCTGCTCAATTATTTTCCTACCCCCAATAATAAAGTAATATATGTATTATGCTGAGAGATTGCACCGCAGGAGTTACGCAATCCAGCTGGCAGCTTTGTGATGAGAACAGTATAGTCCACAGTTGGCTTCACTCATAAAATCCATGAGTGATGATATGTGCCACCAGCTTCTATTACCTTATGCTAGGTTTAAAACCAATGAAAATAATTGCAGACTTGTCACTAGAAAGCAGACAGCCAAAGTCCAACTAACCTCTGCTGTGCATGAATTTATAGGATATACTTTGTGCTCACATAGAAACTTATGAGGGCACCATAGCTGGCTAGGTAACTTCCTAATTTGGTAAGAGCCCACTGCAAAAAAACTTTACGTATTTAGTAAATTTAAAGGGAAACTCCAGTGCCAGGAAAACGATCCATTTTCCTAGCACTGGAGGGTCCCTCTCCCTCCCACCCACCAATCCCCAGTTGCTGAAGGGGTGAAAACCCCTTCAGTCACTTACCAGAGGCAGCGACAGGTCCCACGTCGCTGCTTCCTCCTCCCCCGCCGCTCCTCCTGCTTACGTCGGCCGGTGGGCGAGACTGATCTCGCCCGCCAGCCGAGGAGACCTAATGCGCATGCGCGGCAATGCCACGCATGCGCATTAGCGCACCCCATAGGAAAGCATTGAAAATTTATTTCAATGCTTCCCTATGGGGAATAGAGCGACGCTGGAAGTCCTCACACAGACGCTCTAGCACAGAAAACCTGTGCTATGAAGCAGGAAGTTCCCTCTAGTGGCTGTCTAATAGACAGCCACTAGGGGAGGACTTAACCCTGCAAGGTAATTATTGCAGTTTAAAAAAAACTGCAATAATTACACTTGCAGGGTTAAGGGTAGTGGGAGTTGGCACCCAGACCACTCCAATGAGCAGAAGTGGTCTGGGTGCCTGGAGTGTCCCTTTAAGTATAATTTTATTTTAAAATATATATTTTTTTGCATTTTTAATACATTATTTATATAATGCATTAAAAACGGAGAAGAAGGGGGACAAGGAAGTCAACTCCAGCCTGGCGTGTCCCTTTATACACAGCTTAATTTGCATGTCAATTAAAACTGCTTGTTTATTCAGTACTTGGCGTTTCAAAAGCACCCACCAGAAACTGTCTTTGTTGGTTTTAACTCTGGTCAAGTCTACTTGCAGCAACAGGAGAGTTTGGTCCATTTAGTTTGGTTACCCAGGCAGAACATGCTGTAAGAAGCAAGGATTCTCTGCTCTGCATTGTCTGGATAACAACTTTTTAACCCTTTCTTGTGCAAACACAACATTTAAAAAAAAAAAAATGAGTATGAAAAATCAGCTGAAACTTTGAGTCACATGCAGACTGTTATGTCTTCTATGACAAATGAAGGATTAAAACCAGAACAAGTATATTTAGTCTGTAAAATTGCACCTGAATAATATATAAATCTTTTCAACAAAAAGCAGGAGACTTTCAGGAGGTGACAATTGATTCCAAAACATACAGTGTTACTCACTAAAATGAGAATTAAAAATGAATTTCACATTTAAGGCCAAAGTAGCCAAACTGGAATCATAGCTGAATTAGAGATTCTTTCCAGTTTAGCTTCTTCTTTTTTTTTTTTTTTTTTTTTACTTTGAATTAACTTAATCCTCAGGCATACTATGTTATTAATATGGTACATTGTACTACTAGCTTCTGTGATCATGCAGTGTTCAGAATATTTTGCAAATCAAATTAAAGGAATATAATCATGTATTCCTAACCTTAGAGTGTGTTCTTCTCTATTTAGATTCAGGTCCCATCTTAATTAAGTAAAATAAAGCCTTATAAGTTATGTTTAGACCCTGGTACGCAGGCCTTGCAGCAGTCGCTGCTCCAACCCTGGTTGAGATTATCATTACTTTTACCCAATGCAATGATTCCCATAGAGAAACATTGGGAGTTAGTGGGCAATCATGGCAATCACTGTACTTCGCCAATCAGTATCTCCTCATAGAGATGCAAGAGATCAACATCTCAATGTGGGGTGCATTCAATGTTTGTAAGATGCCAAAAAGACAGTGTTTACAATTGTTAGCCTGCAGGGATAGGCTCCTTGGATCAGAATCACTACTTTATGCTGTAGTGGTTTTGGTGGTTAGAGTGTCCCTTTAAGCACACTTTCAAACATTACAGCTTTCCAGGATATAAACATAACAGAATATATAAAACAACATAGGGGACTGTTAAATGCCCTGTTAAACCATGCAGGTACTGTAAAATGTTCCCATTTATTTTATAATTGTGTTTAACTATCAGGTTATAAAGACTTTGAAGTTCTTCAAACAGGATCTTTAACATAATTTTAGTGTTTTTTTGTTACAGCTTCTACGTGTATATGGTAAATCAGTTAATCCATACTTCCTTCCATCATTATCTATCTATCTTTCTATCTATCTATCTATCTATCTATCTATCTATCTATCTATCTATCTATCTATCTATCTATCTATCTATCTATCTATCCATCCATCCATCCATCCATCCATCCATCCATCCATCCATCCATCCATCCATCCATCCATCCATCCATCCATCTATCTATCTATCTATCTATCTATCTATCTATCTATCTATCTATCTATCTATCTTTCTATCTATCTATCTATCCATCCATTGAGAGATATTAATGACATGTCAAAACTTTATAGACTATGATTCCTATGATTATGTAGAAATTGAAGAGTAGTTTTGACTTCAAGCTAAAACCATTTTCAGCTAGCATTAGTCAATCAAAGTTCCACAATCTAAACTATTATACTGGCTGCGGAATATCAAAGTGAAGATGGATTTCTGCATTGTTCCTGCCTTTTAGCTCTTATACGGAGGTAAGAGGTTATCCATGTATGTGAGCCTAGTAATTATATGTATAAACTTCTATAAAGTTCAAGAATGGTTAAAGAAAAAACGTGTAAATGTGGTAGACGGAAGCAAGATGCATCAGACCCCATAATAAAAACAAAACAAAGAAAACAAAACACCCACTTACTCGATTGTAGACTTTATTACCACCCACATAAGTATCCTAACAAATAATTTGCAAGCATTCCTTTCTTTGGAGATCATGGATTCTATTTTAGGCAACTTTATTGAATCCACCATATGTTATTATAGTACAACATTGCTATTTCCTATAGCATTACAGAATTCAATGGCATAATGCTTGAAAAGGAAGTTTCCTACATATAATACCATATTTAATATTAATGGACAGACACAATTTTTAAATGTGAGTGCCAGATGGACATGTAACAAAAATGTTCACCCCTTTGTGCACTTAAAATGTTAATGTTTAAACCATGGGCTAGAAATGTCCCTCCCCCCCACCCTGCCTTCACTGCCAGGTACACACACAATGTCTACCCTCTATAACTTTGTTGCCTGGCAACACACCCCTTCTTGTAATTTGCTACCATTTCCTTTTCATGATATTCAGAGCTCATGATTAGCCTTTAGTACAGAGAAATTGTGGTCATTACGTGAAGTAACTTCCTCCAGAAGTAACCTATTAACCATAGTTATGTTAGTATGTGATTACAATTACAAAATGCCACAGGCAGAGAAAGCCTTAGCCTTAAACAGCATTATGTATTCAATGTTATGGCTGGATTCTGGGCCTTGCCAAATAGGTTTGTCTATCTTGATGCTTGCAGGATCAAACAGTTCAAGCCAAGCAACTAAAACAAATACCAACATTTTGCAACAGACTTAAACTTAATGATACAATGTGTTTGTCTATGACAGCTATAAAAAAAAAATGTATTGACACTGTGTAATAAGGAAAAATTTTGAATTCATAGTTCAAAATCAAAATAACTTTATTTATTAATTACAAAATGTGGAACTATAACATTTAAAAATGTCTCCATTCCAATTATTTAGACATGCTCATGGCTGTTACTATGTTACTGTTGCTTAAATGTTGTTCTTGCCTCTTAATATGCCATATTTCACTGTTTAGAAAATAGACTACAATTAGAACTATACATTACATTGTTAAAATGCAAATATCTAGCATTAAATGCAGGATTTTATCAGGCCTTGTCACGTAAAATGTACATAAAACATTCTTTAAATAAGATTGTATTTTTCTTTTTATTTGTGTCACTAGACATTTCTTGGACTATTTACCAGTCTTTACAGTGGGAAAGGATTAGAAAAGCTTTCAGTTAGCAGTAGCCTGCTGGATTTTGTTACAGTCTTAATTGGAACTCTGATAGATGATTATTTCCTGACTTTCCTCTAATTATCCAATACAAACTTTAACATCTTCGCAATGCTGCCATCACTAATCATCATTTCCTGCTCCTGCATCATCTTTCCTTGTTTCAGAGCTTGGGATTTTTCCAAGTCAAGCTCAAAGAAGAAGAGGACCCTGAATGCTTTCAATCTTTAGTTAAGCAAAATAATTAGTCCACTGTGTAGATCTAGCTATGTGCCAATTTTTTCTATAAAGGGAACAAAGTAAGAATGCCTAAGTGATTTAATGGTGTAAACCAGGATGTTCAATCTTAACTCCCAGCTGTTGTTGGACTAAAACTCCCATAAATTCAGCCATCTACAGGCAACATTTGGTTCTAGCAGCTTAAAGAACTTTTGGATGGCCAATATTGAGCAACCCTGGTAAATAGCAAAGATTCTGATTTGATTTTTAGCATATCTATATGGGTTGATGCCGAAAGTCAGTGGTTAGTGTCTTTTTAGAATTCGTTCAAACCTCAAGGCCACAGGCTGTGTAGGGCTGTATAAGTCTTGTGTTCTTCAGTATTAACGAGCTGTATATTATTATACCTGTACATACTTAAAAACTATACGTACCCTTCTTGGCGGAATAATTTAATGTCAATACAATAATTGGACTAAAATTTAAAGGACTAATCTTTATCTTTATAATCTTAAATGTTGTATTATTTTTCTTTTAAATAATAAAAATGTGCCACTGGTGCAACTGAAAAGGAAATAAATCCACATGAATAAACTTTTAGTTAAAAGTTAAGCTATAAAATGATGCAAATGGCAGCACTCTTAAAGCCAACAGAAAATCATACTTTTGTATCAATGGGAAGATATACTGCGTAAAAGACAGAACACATGCCGGTGCCCAGACCACATCCGTGTAAGTAATAAATAGTACAAAAAGAAAAAAAAAGATCTTCCCACTTGAACAAAGCAAGCAGGGGTAAAACTGGAAAACAAATAAATCTCAAACTATGATGAATTATGATTTCCTCATAGTTTGAGATTATTTTCAGTCTCCTCCCCCCATTTGCTTTGCTTAGGTATATAAGGTTTTTTTTTTTTTTTTTTTTTACTATTTATCACTTACACAAATGTGGTCTGTACACTGCCATGTCTTCTATGCAATAAATGATCACCTTGATGGAAAAGTATGCTTTTCTGGTGTCTTTGAGAATGCAGTATGGAAATATGTAATTGCCTCATTTTTCTTAATTTCTTCTTCTTTGTGGTCTAAATTTTAACATGAGAGCTCATCACTCTAATATGCCACTCTTATTCCACATTTTTATTTTTTTATAAGGTAGTTTCCCCTCTTGCTACTCTTGTTGCTTTAACAATTTGATACATATGGAGGTTAATTTAACACTTTAAGGGCAGGAGACAAAATTCATGCCCTGAATAGATTAAAAGATCACTGTGGGGTTAAAGGGTAAAGGATGCCTTGAATACCAAACAAGAACATAAAGATTTGCAATAGGAAGTTCAATGATCATTAAAGTAGTCTCTGTGGTTTTTTGAGAAAGGTCCCTTGTGAATGCACTGATGAGTCCAACTTAGTTGTCCTTCTGCCTAACATTCTTTTGCTGTATCTTCAATCTCCACCTTCAGCCTAAGCATGTGGGTTCCTGGATTTACTGCTTCCTCCTCAGGATCACCTGTGTAGAAATGTAAATACTACATTGTTATTTCAGCTGTCCAACCTTTCGTTCCATCTGGCTTCTAGTGACCCTTGTTTTTATAATGAGAGCCTGTGTATGACACCTACTTGTGCAAATGAGGGCTTTCAGTGAGGGTGAGGGGGGGGGGGGGGGGGGGGGAATTTGACTGCTCCAGGGATCAACTATGACACCATTCCCACAAGATTATTTCATGCTGTCCACATGGGAAGAGGATTAATCACATCATAATTAAGTTCTAGAAATCATAATACATTATGTGACATAAAAAAAACCAAAGAGAACGTTACCTGCGCTCTGGCCTAAATCCCTATGTACATTTAAACAAAAGGGAGGCTCTTTAGTCTTATTCCAATGGCCATTTGGATATATAAGCTCACCTGCCAAGGGTTAAATGCGAAAGGGTTTATAAAATACCCGTTCCTGTCTCATTAGAGATGTTTACACTTTGTCTGATACAAGCAAAGTTTATTGTATATGTAGAAGCCCTATAAAGGGTTTAAATGTGAAAGGGTTTATAAAATACCCCTTCCTGTCTTACTGGAGATTCTTGGCTGATATCAGCATATCTAATGGCTAGTGTAGGAACTCACCTATTGAGGCTGGCCTTGACGTGGCTGGTGAGCTTATATATACAAATGGCCATTGGAATACAACTAAAGAGCCTCCATTTTGTTTAAATGTACATGGGGATTTAGGCCAGAGCGCAGGTAACGTTCTCTTTGTTTTTACTATGTATTTTAAGCTGTTGGATACTAAGCTACTCAGTGGTGTATCCTGGTTTTGTGCTGCCCTAGGCAGGACAAAACTCAGGCGCCCCCCCCTCCCCCCGTGCCACCCCCACCCAACCTTTCCCCCCGCCCCGCATTCTAAATACACACACACACATTCACTGACAGATACGCATACACTAGCTAACAGAAACACACACTCGCTAACAGAAACACACACACACTAACAGACACACTCACACTCAGTAACAGACAAACACACTCACTAACAGACACACACTAACAGACACACACTCACTCACTAGCAGACACAAACTAGCAGACACACACACTCACTAAAATACACACACACTCACAGGCAAACACACACTAACAGACACACACACTAACAGACACACACACACTAACAGACACAGACACACACACTAACAGACACAGACACACACACTAACAGACAGAAACACTAACAGACACACACTAACAGACACAGACAGAACCAATAACAGACACACACACTAACAGACACACACACACTAACAGACACACACACACTAACAGACACACACACACACACTAACAGACACACACTAACAGACACACACACACACTAACAGACACAGACACTAACATACACAGACACACACTCACCCACCCACATTAACACATTTTTTTAAAATTTATTTTTAACACATTTTTTAAATTTATTTTAACACATTTTGTTTTTATTTATTTTGAAAACATTTTTTTTTATTTATTTTTAACACATTTTGTTTTTATTTATTTGTAACACATTTTGTTTTTATTTATTTTGAAAACATTTCTTTTTATTTATTTTTAACACATTTTGTTTTTATTTATTTGTAACACATTTTTTTTTAATTTAACACCCCCCCCCACCAGCCTCCTTACCTTTGGGAATGCTGGGGAGGGGGGTGTCTCTTCCTCCCTGGTGGTCCAGTGGCTGCTGGGCGATCGGGCGGCACTGCCTGGCGGGCGGGCGGCCGGCCGGTGAGGGAGCACTTCCCCTGAGCTGTCTGCTCAGCTCCCTTGCGCGCCTCAGAGTGAGGCTGGGAGCCGGAATATGACGTCATATTCCGGCTCCGCCTCCCAGCCTCATTCTGCGGCTGGCGAGGGAGCTGAGCAGACAGCTCAGGGGAAGTACTCCCTCGCCGGCCGCCCGCCCGCCCGGCAGTGCCGCCCGATCGCCCAGCAGCCCGCCGGCATGTCTGTTAACATGTCTGCTAACAAGACATTTGCCTTGGGCATTTGGGGGCGGCTTTTTTTTGCCGCCCCCTGGAAAATGCCACCCAAGGCAAATGCCTTGTTTGCCTCGCGGCTAATACGCCCCTGAAGCTACTGCTGCTGTAAGCGCGGTGCTTTATCTTTGTGTTTATACTTATAAAAGTTAAAACATTTTTTGTTTGTTTAAAATAAATCCTGTCAAATTGTGGTGAGTTGACAGTTGACCTTCCAAATACTTTAGTTGTCAAAAAATATACATATCATGTCAGCTTCTCAGTAACCAAATCACTTTAGTGTTTAGAATCAGTTTGATAATTTTAAGCTACTCGTTTATTATGCAGTTGGCATTGTTGGTGGTAGACATACCGATTTACCAAAGCCCACTCTACAAAGAGTGTCACAGCCAATGTCCTACAATGATGCACTGTGATTGGCTGGTTTTTAAGCCTGTGAAGAGCTGTCGTGGTTCTGCAACAGGTGCGAGTCAGTATTTCTAACCCCAAGTGAATCTCTCCATGTCTACTTTATAAAGGTAAGAAAAGCTACAGAGTGAATTCTAATATCATTCATAATTTTTTAATGAATTTAGTAATTCATGACTCATTGGTATCCACAAAAGGCTCCAAGTTTATGTAAATAAAATGTGACTGCTGCTCTTATGGACATTGTCACTATTGGAGGACTATGAAGAATCACGCAATAATGGTAAGTTCCATAACGTTGTACATTAATGGGACATTAATCAAATCATATATCACTGAAATATATTTAATGCTGAAATGGAATAGAAAATGTAAAAAGAAAAATGTATATATACAATATTCTCTTTAATGGTATATTAATAACCATTTATAATGGAAATAAAGATATCAGATCTTAGTTTTAATTTCAAATACGAACTATTAAATTGGCTTTATTGTTGCATTTATGTGGCATTTGTATCAGTAAGTATTTCTATGCTGCTGTATATTTATGGTTTAGAAGTATTTTTCTTTACAATTCTTCCCCCTTAGTTAAGCTATACATATGTAATCAGATTGAGATCTGGGGAATTTGGAGGACATGGTAACACTTTGAACTCTTTGTCTTGTTCCTCAAACCATTCATGAATGATTTTTGCAGTGTGGCAGGGTGAATTATCCTGCGGAAAGAGGACACTACCCTCAGGGAACAACATTGCCATGAAGGGGTGTATGTAGTCTGCAACAATCTCTAGGTAGGTGGTAAGTGACAAAGTAACATTCACATGGATGTCAGGACCCAAAGTGTCCCAGCAGAACATTTCCCAGAACATAAGACTGCCTCCGCTGGCCTGCCTTCTAAGTTTAGGATCCACCGATATTAGGGTACTGTGGCATAGTGGTTGGCATAAAATTGAAAACGATATTTTTTGTGTGTTCTGTATTTTGTATAAAGTTAAAGACTCGGTCTCCCACAGAACCCAAATCTGTGGCACGAAGATGCCGGCCTGGGGCTGGACAGATGCCCTGCACCACACTCCTGGTATTGCTGCCTTGCAAAACCTTTGCACATGTGATCTGCACTTTCTCACTCTGGGAATAGGCTAATAATTAGTTCCTCACTTGGGACAGCATTATCGCTATGGGACTTACCCATTGCTACCCTGATCTCATCCACCCACTTAGCTCTTGCAAAATAAATCTTACGCTTGAGTTTCAATGATATGGTATTTACAATGCACATATGTCTTGTGTTCCTTGTTTAAAACTCCTTTTTCTTTATTCTGTACCATATTCTCTATTGCCTTATTAAAACCGAAATTGACAGAAAATAAAGCCTTGGGATCCCATGACCCTGATGCCAGTTCACTAGTTGTCCTTCTTTGCACCACTTATGGTAACCCCCGCATACCATAAACACACCACAAAACTTGCCGTTCTGGAAATGCTCGTCTAGCCATCACTATTTGGCCCTATTCAAAGTGCAGATCTTTTTCACTTGCCCATTTTTCATACTTCCAACACATGAAATTCAACAACTAACTGTTCACTTGCTGTCTAATACAGTCAGGTCCACAAATATTGGGACATCAACACAATTCTAATCTTTTTGGCTCTGTATACCAACACAATGGGTTTGAGATAAAACAAACAAGATGTGCTTTAACTGCAGACTTTCAGCTTTAATTTGAGGGTATTCACCTGATACATCCAAATCAGGTGAACGGTGTAGGAATTACAACAGTTTGTATATGTGCCTCACACTTTTTAAGGGACTAAAAGTAATGGGACAGATTAACAGTCATAAATCAAACTTTCACTTTTTAATACATGGTTGCAAATCCTTTGCAGTCAATTACAGCCTGAAGTCTGGAATGCATAGACATCACCAGACGCTGGGTTTCATCCCTGGTGATGCTCTGCCAGGCCTCTACTGCAACTGTCTTCAGTAAATACAAGAGAACTAGTTCCATTGGCAGCCATACATACACACGCCATGACACTACCACCACCATGCTTCACTGATGAGGTGGTATGCTTTGGATCATGAGCAGTTCCTTTCCTTCTCCATACTCTTCTCTTCCCATCACTCTGGTACAAGTTGATATTGGTCTCATCTGTCCAAAGGATGTTGTTTGGCTTTTTTAGATGTTGTTTGGCAAACTCTAATCTGGCCTTACTGTTGTTGAGGCTCACCATGGTTTACATCTTGTGGTGAACCCTCTGTATTCACTCTGGTGAAGTCTTCTCTTGATTGTTGACTTTGACATACATACACCTACCTCCTGGAGAGTGTTCTTGATCTGGCCAACTGTTGTGAAGGGTGTTTTCTTCACCAGGAAAATTATTTTTTGGTGATCCACCACAACTGTTTTAGAATTAGAATTGTGTCGATGTCCCAATATTTATGGACCTGACTGTATATTCCACCCCATGACAGGTGCCATTGTAACAATATGATGAACATCCCCAGGACGTACTTGAAAACCAGAGTAATCTGAATGTACGTTTCCTGGTTTAATACTTTGTTATTATTATTAATGTTATTCACTTCATCTGTCAGTGGTTTTAATGTTGTGACTGATCAGTGTATATTTGTGGAAACATCTTTATCTCTGTATTCAGATAAACTTACCTTTCCTTTATATTTTTGAATAGTTATGTATAAATTTTTGTATTTTTCATGTTTTATATTTTAACAAATATGGTGTTTCTCAATTGTTCTCTCTGTAAGAATTTGTTCAATAGACTTTCTACTCATAACAGTAATGCTATGTCCAGAAGATACTGCACCACCCTGGTCTATTATTTTAGTTACCCAATCAAAAAAAATCAATAAGATTAGTTTGCCATGATCTCTCTGAAGTAAACCCATGTTGTCTCTGATCTTGAAATCCATGTGATTTTAGATGTTCAACAATCAAATCCTTTAACATGGTTTCCATTACTTTCAACACAACTGAAGTAAGGCTTACTGTCCTATAGTTGCCTGTCTCCTCCCTACTACCTTTCTTGTGAATGGGCACAACATTCGCTAACTTCCAATCTTCTAGGACTACTCCTGTTAACAATGACTGGTTAAATAAATATGTTAATGGTTTTGCTAGTATACCACTAAGCTCTTTTAATAACTTTGGGTTTATAACATCAGGCCCCATTGACTTATTTGTCTTTACTTTTCACAGTTGAAATAGAAGGCAGACAGGAACAATAGTAGGTTGCAGGAGCCACCACATGAGCACAAGGACAATCTAATATAATAGTCCGGACACAAACAGAGGAAACATCCCATGATGAATTTGGCAACTGGACTGGTTACATTGGACCTACATGAAAGGAAGTGGCAATTGAACTGGCTAACACATCGCAAACCAAACTCAGTAATTGAGTCATGAGGCTAGCAAAGGGCATAGGTTAAATATGGAACATCAGATTAAAGCAATCTGAAGCAATTAGGCATCATATCATGACATCACTGAGCAAGAAACACGGGTCTGAGTTAGCCCTTCCTTGGACATTTAGACATAAGGTCTTTTACAAAGGCTCATGTACCTCCTCTTGATATACAGTATATCAATAACATGCTTGAGTAGTATATATGAGTTTTATTTTGAAATTGTGCAAAGTATGCCGATTACATATTCTGTACCAAACTGATTTTTTAATAATAATAATACTAAAATGAACCTGCAGCAATGTTTTCCTTTGAAGTATGTACTGTGCAAAAATTAATATGAACTGTTTTTTCACAATTTTGTTTAATCCACATCCGAATAGATCAATCCTTCCAGGATTAACCAGTAAACTGGCTTAGAATGTTATGTGATAGCCTAAGGTTTAAATGGCAAAAAATAAATAAAAAATCCTCAAAAAATGTAATTGACCGTGATAAGACAAGAAATGATGAAATAGTGACCATACAGGCAGTATTATTGGACAAAGACTTAATTGGTTTATTTGTCAATTAGTATAACAATTCTAATCCAGAGCCAGGTCTTTGGATCTCAGAATGGGTGTCAGTTGCTCATCCACTGTCCCATAATCTGAAAAGCCAATGTTTTGTTAGCCTTTGATGAACCATCAGCTGTCTTATTCAGATCTCATGGAATGTGGTGACAGGAAAAAACAAAATTATGTACCAGTGATAACCAAGTCAATTTTCTCATGAATTGCATAATTGTGAAGGAGCACAATCCCCCCTTATTTATAATTTAAACCATAACCATATTATCGGAAACAAATATATGATAAACTGGACCAGAGACAGCCCCACTCCAATATTGCAGCAAGCATTGGATACATTTCAAATACAGTTCCTTAAATGTATGTAGATCAAAGATCTCTTGGCCAAAGAAAATCAACCAACCAATGATCACCTTAATGTCACCGTAACTCTAGGAGATGATTTGGAAGGTTTAGGAATGAACCCAGAGATACTTTTTCAATTATTAAAAAAATCCCTGCCACCTTTGCAGATCTGCCCATACTACTTGGTCTAACCAAATGAGACTACCTGAGTCAGACCCCATGGAAAGCAATACCAATTTATGTAAAATAAATGATCTACCTTGTGGGATGAAGCTCATTACGAAATTAAGTATGCCCAACAGTATGCCCAACAATGATTATAGCTCTACAAATTTATATAACACCAGCATATTACTCAGCACACATGCCTAATTTATTCAAGGTGACATTGAGGGTGTTTAAAACAGTAGACTTTTAAAAATAAAAGTATTTGTAGGCTTAGCCTGAAATCTAAAGTGTATAGTGTATGGTCTGAGGTGTGCCAAGATTGCCAGTTAAGGTAGGCCAATCAGTGTGGATAATATATAAGACCAATAAAGGAAGGAATTCGGGTGGGGATCATGAACTGGAGCTCATTGGAGGGAGGGGTGTCGCCCTCCTTTTATGAAGTCCCTGGTACCACCCATGACTACAGGTACATGTTTTGCTTTAAGTGAATTTGAGAATAACTGCCAACTTTTTTTATTGTGGAAGACTAGCCTGCATTGCCAGAGTGTCCAGATAAATGCCCAGAAAACATTTTGAAGTGCAAGGCCCTTGTGTCTTGTGTGTTGCCACCAGAATATTTAGTGTGTTAAAAAGAAAGAAAATATGTGACTGTGACGGTCTAAGTATGTGTTACTGGCTGTCATTCCCTTATTCCCATAAAATAACATCGCCAATAATCCACAGGGTAAAATATCGCTGGTATCGCATAATAATCCACACATGAACCAAGACTGGTTTAATGGAAGCAAGGGCATTCAATTTATACAGCATCAAACTCCTCCTCTGAGCCAGTGAGATAATGGCGTTTTGGAAACATACTAAACTCAATTATCTGCTGGCCAGAAAAAGTTAACATTTTCACATTTTACAGAAATATACTTTATACATATACAAACCCCACAAAAACCTGGGTAGCTGAGCTTGATGTGAGTAACATATTAAAAATATTAAAAATTCAATCAAATCCATTCGGTATTTTTCGAACGGCACCGTGTGGAAGTTTGACCAGCCTGCCACGAGGTTGTATCCAAAAAAGAATTCCATAGAATTGGCAGCAATAGCCGGTCTCTGTTCACGTGGATTTATACGAAAACCGGCAAAGATAGAGTAAAGATGATTCGTGTAGAATGCTCCTCTTGTTCGTCTGTTTGAAACTCCTGAACGCTGTTCGTCTACCGTATGGGGAATTGGAACGTATGGGACTTCCATAGACCGGGTGTTCGTGCAAGTGCTATGCCCAAAACAGTTCCAGGCACTCGACGACCAAGTCCCGCTGGCCGCGTTCGGGAGCCAAGATGGCCACCGTCCATTGTTCTCAACTCGTGCGTTAGCATGCACAAAATGGCAGCCACCTAGGAGCATTCAATTAGTCTGTGGTTTTTGTATGGTTACACAGTGTTCCATGTTCTAATTAGTACCCAGGGTGGTCTCCGTTCGGTAACACATATGATTTACTAGTAGTGACACAAGGCGAATATTTGCATAACTCTCTTTACTGAAACTCCCAGCAGCACAGATCATAAGAGAACAACCAATCAAAATACACTTCAATGTTATACAAAAGGACCTGTCACACACATCACTTCCTCTTTCTTTGTAGCGAACTAATAAAGGTTAGGTTCAAATGCCTGAAAAGTCCAAACATCAAACAATTGTAATCAAACATAACAATGATCAAGGAAACTTTAGCCGTGGAAATGTTCATAACAGCCGTATTTTGCAGAATAGACGTAGAAAGCACCGATCTGAAAAGAAATAGCATAATCTACAATTTTATCACATGACAGGAGGCTTCATATTTGCAGTTTTAACTCCAAGAATTTAAAAAAGTTAAATAAGCATGAGAGGACTGTCTGAAATAAAACACATAGAGAGTAGATTCCCTGTGACCAGTCCGCGCATGATATTGGCTAATGACACGCCCGCTATAAACGCTCGTGACGCGGCTGCTCGGCGAACCGAGAGTGCACCGAAGCTGGATCTATTCCAGCCAAAGACAAAAGCAAGCGGATCCAGCTGGCCAGAGTCGTAGTCGAGACCGGTTTATGGGGTCTAACCTATGACACCAAAAGTTGGCCCCAAGGGGCAGCCTATAAGGGCGCCGTAACCTTGACATACCGCAAAAGCGTGTCCACGACGCACAGTCGGGGTTTGCTAGAAAAAACGGATACAAAATGGAGGAAGAATCTGATCCTGTCCGATGTGTAAAACAAAGGAAACGCCATCTGGGGAAAAGAATCGGAACATCCCAAACAAGTCAGAAGGAGATGAGGCACAACAGCATCGTAACTTTTGTGGAAAGCTATCTCAGTGATAAGCACGATTTATCTGTTCAGCCTTGAAGAAAAATGCAGCCCTAAATCTACGTCCCAGAGACGAGGATATTTAGGTGCAGGAGGCCTAGACAACGTGAATCCTGTATTAGACAGTTCCAGAAAGTCCAGGAGCCACGCTTGACTCTGCCCAAGGGGAGTGATAATGAGGAGAGACACTCCGTGAACGCGTATGCTGTGGACCACCCGGGTCAGCATTGAGAACAGTGGGAAGTCATAGGCTCCCTCGTCCAGCCAAATTTGGAGGAAAACGTCCACTGCTTCGCAACGTCCACTGCTTTAGCAGCCAGTTGAAGAACCTCGGGAGTTGTTGGTTCATTCTGGATGCAAACAGGTCCACGTTTAGTGGACCCCTGAGGTTCATCAGTGTGTGGAAAGTAGAGACATCTAGGGGCCAGTCGCTGATGTCTCGCCAGTGGTGTGGAGACCAGTCCGCTGTGAGATTGGTGATCCCCGGGAGGTATTTGCCAGTGGTGTGATATTGCGGGCAAGGCAAAATACGTATATGTTTTCTGCCGCCTCCGTCAAGGCCCGGTATCTGGCTCCGCCCAGGTGGTTGAAGTATTGGACCGCCGAAAAGTTGTCCATGCGGGGCAGGAGGCCACATACCGGCCGATCTAGGCTGTTCTCTTGAAACATGCAACGGAGGTGGTCGGGTGACTTGTATGGGTTGGGAGTGGAACTCGATGGTATAACCCTGGAGCGTCTGCAGGATCCAAGTGTCTGTTGTGATCTCTAATCAGTTCTGTAGGATGCAAGAAGGGCGATTGTGAATAGGATCTGGGTCCAGTGGACCAAAATCGGCTGGTGGCTTGGCCCCTTTGCCGACCAACCCTCCCAAAAACACCACTGCTGGGTGGTGGTGCTTGAGTGAAGGTTGGGCTTTGGTCAGCGTCATGAACAGGTTGTTGCTTAAACTCTGCTATAAATGGTTTACTGAATAGGAGTCACTTTGCCAAGGGTCCCAGTTCTTTGGAGCCCAGTACTTCCTCAACAATGCTGTCTTGCGTCTCACTGTACAGAGGGTCACATTGGCGTTACCCAGCGTGCAGATAGTGCACTGGGCCCATTCGCGGAAGTCACTTGGGTCCAACTGCATGCCCTGGGGGAGGGCCAGATCCAAAAAAATAGTATTTTAGCCTATGGGACAAGTAGATCCAATGGCTTGTTTTGTGCCAGCTTTAGCCCCTTCTCGATGCCCTTCCTGGGGTCTCTGCCAGCCCGGGACATGAAAACCACTACCGTGGTGTCAAATACCGGAGTGATAGCCACCTTGTCTGGGAGGAAGGGGCGGGGGCATTCTGTTCATATGCGTGCCTGCACTTCCTTGTCCAGTGGCTTGTGGAGCCAATAATGGACTAATTGTGCCAGATTATCTGGCATTGTCCATAACGACAACCTGGGGTATCCTATAGTGCGTGGATCGAACATGGCTACCCTCATTTCATCCAGAAACTCCCCCCCTCTGGTGGTCTTGGGCAGAGGTGTGCAGGTACCCTTTTCCTGATATTCATCACCTAGCATGGTTTTGATCCCGTACTTGGAGTCGGAGTGGGTTAGATCTTGACAGTCCATTCTTTTAAAACGCTTGTGCTTTTATAAACTGAGCTTTGCCCCTAGACTTGCTCCCCGTCGGGGACCTGAAACCCTTCATGTGATGTTTGGACCCAGTCTGGCTCAGTGGAGTGTCAGATCCCGGGGCGGCATCAGAGTCTTGTGGCTCGTTTGCTGAGGTTGGGGCAGGACCCTTAATAGGGCCTTTTCAACTGAGGCCGCGACAGCTGCGTTAATCATGGCCTGAAAGTCCTGCGTTGGTGGAGGGGTGTCGTTCATGGTGGTTGGTCTGCCTGTAAGAAGACAGCGACAGTCTCAGTGGGAGCAAGTTAAAGGTGCCAGGCTCCTAGTACAACTGGGGCTCACCCAGGGATCGGCTTCATGGTATAGCCGTCTACAATGATAGTGCATGAAGAGGGGCTCACCCTCTAGGTGTACGAAAGGGCACTCCCTTAAGTGAATGGGAGGCGTGGTAGTCTCAGGATGATGGGGTTGATACCCAGCTTAATTCCCCATCCAGAGTAATATTGAGGGGTTAACCTCGTAATTGTTGCCAAGGTGACGTATCTTCGAGGGGTTCACCCTAGTTACACGTCAAAGCTGTACCTCAGTGGTCAGTAGGCATGTGCATGGGAAAAACTTTTGTTTCGGTTCAGCATTCCGAAATTCGGGACTTCGGCAATTCGGCACTTCGACACTTCGGAACTTCAGCAACTTCGGAACTTCAGCACTTCGACACTTCGGAAATTCTGTAATTTCGGAACTTCGGGACCTTGGCAATTCGGCGCTTCGGCAATTCGTCACTTCGGCATTTCGGAACTTCGGCATTTCGGAACTTCGGCACTTCGGGACTTTGGAACTTCTCTTGCAGCCGCTTTTGTTTTGCGCTCGTTTTTTTTTAAAGTGCGTCAGTTATTATGGCTTTTTATTTGGGCTTTTTTGGGGCTGAGAAAAGAAGATTTTAGAAGAAAGAAAACATCAAATGGTAAGTTGTATTTATTTATTTTCAGGTACTTAGTTAAATGGTCCCTCCTCATTATTTTTAGGGTGAGGGGGGTAGGTAGGGGTTATTCTTTGGGGGGAGGGGTGTGACTAGGGGTTTGGGGACTGCTAGTCACCCGGGGAAGGGGGGGTTATTTTTTTAACTTAGGGCCCCCATCCACCGCTCAGGGGTGGGGACCAGGGGGGAGGACATTAGGTACCCCCCAATTAGTATTTTAGGGCCCCCACCCACCACTCAGTGGTGGGGGCCAGGGGGGAGGACATTAGGTCCCCCCCAATTAGTATTTTAGGGCCCCCACCCACCGCTCAGGGGTGGGGGCCAGGGGGGAGGACATTAGGTCCCCCCCTAATTAGTATTTTAGGGCCCCCACCCACCACTCAGGGGTGGGGGCCAGGGGGGAGGACATTAGGTCCTCCCCCTCATTGTAATTTAGGGCCCCCACCCACCGCTCATGGGTGGGGGCCAGGGGGAGGACATTAGGTCCCCCCATTACTTTACTTTAGGGCCCCCACCCACCTTTCAGGGGTGGGGGCCGGGGGGGGGGGCAATAGGTCACCCCTTCAGGTTAGGAGGGGGAGGACCTAATGTGGGTGGGTGCAGTGAGCAGCCACAGGCATGTTTACTTAGTATTAGTAAATTTGGCTGAAAGACCAATTCAGGTCTCTCAGCCTTTTAGTAGATAGCTCCCTAATACCGTGGGAATTAGGGAGTTATCTACTTATTCATTCCTGTCATTACACTGACTGGCCAAGTAACTTACATTTTATATGAATGTATGTTACTTGATTGTTGTAAGTGTTGCAAATGCTTACAGCTGAATCCTGACTCTGTTTGTATACTTTTTATTTAAAATTGTATACAATATAACATTCTCCTTCTTTCACTGGGTAAGTATATTAGTACTTGGGCAATACTTGGGCGACACTTCGACACTTCGACACTTCGGAAATTCGGTAATTCGGTAATTTCTGAACGTTGGGACCTTGGTAATTCTGCCATTCAGAAGTACCCGAATGTCCGAATTGCCCGAAATTCGTCCGAATTCATATTTGGCCCGAAACTAATTGCACATGTCTAGTGGTCAGCAATAAAACAGGTGTACACAGCACATGTGATAGTTCTGCATGGTGTGATAATGTATCTCCAGACAACATAAAGGATGTGGGAGATCCCTGTAGGGATGTGCAGTACACCTGTGAGGATATCTAGGAGCTCACCCCAGGTGTTGTGCCATGAGAACCAGAGGACACCCACATATGGCAACTAATTTTAAAAAAAGGCACCTTGTATATGGCTGTTAAACCCAGCATGGTCCCACATAGCTTTTATACCTCAGTGTATGTAAATTTCTGTTGTGACTTTTCCATTTTACACATCCAGTTGAGGAAGCTGATAGAACGAAACGCGTCCTGGGAACTTGGAGAATATCTGTCTTCACGAAATTGGACTTTTTAAAATGCCTAGTTAGTGTTTTTATAATGTTATATATTTTTATGTAAAATAAAGTATTTATATATCTTTTTAACACTACTGGCATTGTTCCTGCTATTTTTATAAAGAAGGATTGTGGTCCTTAACCACATACACTCTTGATCAGAGCCGATGTGGATGGCTCTAGGTTTGTAAGTACCCCTTTTGCTTTTTCCCTTTTATATATATATAATATCAACGGTACTGCACTATATATATCTTTCCTGACTTTGGAGATCAAGAAAGAGAAAGAACACCCACTAAAAGAAGGGATAGGATCGCCTCTACGGATCCTACAAGCCATTTTATTGAGCTATATTATTCTAGCTCTGAAAAGTGTGAGTGGGAAATTTATTTCACTCTATATCAATATACTTATATTACAGGATACACTATGTTTGGTTTTATTTGTTTTTGTTTTTAAGGTATCACATACCACGTATGGACATTTGTGTATAATATTAAGGTATTATCCATTTTTTCTTATATATTCACATTGTTTAACCCCTTAAGGACCAAACTTCTGGAATAAAAGGGAATCATGACATGTCACACATGTCATGTGTCCTTAAGGGGTTAAGATATACAGCGCTTCACCTTTACTTCACTATTTCACTATTGTTTAAAGATAAGAATTTGATGTCATAGCTGCTGACTCACTTTCATCACATCTATATAATTAGCGCTAGTATCAGGGGCGTTTTAGCCGCAAGGCAAACAAGGCATTTGCCTTGGGCGGCATTTTCCAGGGGGCGGCAAAAAACGCCGCCCCCAAATGCCCAGGGCAAGTGCCTTGTTAGCCTTGCGGCTAACTGGGCTGCCGGTCGGGCTGATGGGCTGGGCGGTCGGGCTGATGGGCTGGGCGGGCGGGCGGGCGGGCGGCTGGCGAGGGAGCTCTTCCTCTGAGCGATCTGCTCAGCTCCCTCGCGCGCCGCAGAGTGAGACTGGGAGCCGGAATATGACGTCATCTTCCGGCTCCCAGCCTCACTCTGCGGCGCGCGAGGGAGCTGAGCAGAGAGCTCAGAGGAAGAGCTCCCTCGCCAGCCGCCCGCCCAGCAACCAGCCCAGCAGCCCCACTAGACCCCAGGGAGTTAGAGAACCCCCCCACCCCCAGCATTCCCAAAGGTAAGGAGGCTGGGGGGTAGGTTAAATTAATTATATATTATATATATTATTATATTATATTATATATATTAAATATATATAATATATAATATATATAATATAATAATATAATATAATAATATATAATATATAGAATATATAATATAACAATATATAATATAATAATATATATTATATATATTATATATTATTATATTATATTATATATTATTATATATTATATTACATTATATATTATATATTATATTATATTATATATATTATATTACATTATATTATATTATATATTATATTATATATTATATTATAATATATTATATATCAGAGAGTGTGTGTGTCTGACAGAGAGTGTGTGTGTCTGACAGTGAGTGTGTGTGTCTGACAGAGAGTGTGTGTGTCTGACAGTGAGTGTGTGTGTCTGACAGAGAGTGTGTGTGTCTGTTAGTGAGTGTGTGTGTCTGTTAGTGAGTGTGTGTGTCTGACAGAGAGTGTGTGTGTCTGACAGTGAGTGTGTGTGTCTGTTAGTGAGTGTGTGTGTCTGCTAGTGAGTGTGTGTGTCTGCTAGTGAGTGTGTGTGTGTCTGCTAGTGTGTGTGTGTGTCTGACTGTGTGTGTGTGTCTGTTAGCTAGTGTATGCGTATCTGTCAGTGAATTTGTGTGTGTGTGTATTTAGAAGGCGGGGCGGGGGGGGAAGGGTTGGGTGGGGGTGTCGCGGGAGGGGGAAGGGGGGAGAGGGGCGCCTGAGTTTTGTCCTGCCTAGGGCAGCACAAAACCAGGATACACCACTGGCTAGTACTACCCCCTTTTTTTGTTACTTGTAGTAGGTACCTTAACTACGGATGAGAAATCAACACTGCAGTCTCCAGTGGTGAGTGTGAAGACTCAGATACAGCTTGAAGGTAAGTATATTTAGTCCAGATAGCGGTAATACCAATCTGGTAGGGAAAAATAAATGGCCGACGTGAATCTTGCGGCACTCACGAGATTCAAGAGGGCCGCAGCAGTGCAAAGAGGGTTGTTAAAAGCAAGTAAAAAGGGGGAACAAGTATTAGAAGAATGGTGGTGGGGAAAAGTTAACAAGAACAGCAGGGAAATACCTATATAATACAAATATAGCAACCTTTGTTCAAAGTGGAATAACACACAATGAGAGAATACAACCTATAAATCAGTTTACCTAATAAAACAATCTTCAAACTGTAGAAAGATATATAAGCTAATAAAGCAATCTTAAATACCTATGAATCATTACACAGAATACAGAATAAATCAGACAAGTAACAGTAAACAGTCACAGGGACAAAATACTCTGACCTGTACATGGCTGGAGCAGCAAAGAAAGAGGACGTGATGTTTGTGACAGGTCCTTTTCTATAACATTGAAGTGTTTTTTGATTGGTTGTTCTCTTATGATCTGTGCAGCTTGGAGTTTCAGTAAAGATAGTTATACAAATATGAAGCCTCCTGTCAGGTGATAAAATTAATATTCAGCAAAGATCCTCTGATGGTAGAATCAAATGTTAGATGAGTTGCAAAATAGTATTTTTTTGATGTGCAAGAAGAAACAAGCAAGTATTAATCGCCACAAAAACGATATCAAGAGCATAGCAAAACATTGTAGTGTAAAATCTGTGTGGTATTCTTATATACTGCACATTTTGGTAATATAAAAACATGAACATAGAACTTGAGGCATAATATAAGCTAATGATAAGTAGCATAACTATTATAGTATGCAGTGGCGTACATACTAGGGTCGCAGGGGTCGCGGCTGCGACCGGGCCCGGCCCACCAGGGGGCCCGGCCGCCCCTGCGACCCGGTATGTACCCACAGGGGCAGCCTCTTCTGCTGGGGGGCCCAGGAGCCGGCCACCTCCGGGCCCCCCGAGGCTGGCCCTGCTGTCACCCGGCTGGCGGGCGCGCGAGGGAGCACTGTCCCCTGAGTGCTCCCTCTTCAGCTCCCTCGCGCACCGCACTGAAACCGGAGCCGGAAGATGACGTCATCTTCCGACTCTGGTATCAGTACGCGGCGCGCGAGGGAGCTGAAGAGGGAGCATTCAGGGGACAGTGCTCCCTCGCGCGCCTGCCAGCCGGGTGACAGCAGGGCCAGCAACACCACTGGACCTCAGGGAATCCCCCCAGCTCTCACACAGGTAAGGAGGCTGGGGGGATTAAATTAAAAAAAAAACACAAAAAAAAACGTGTGAGTGTGTTTAGTGAGAGTGTTAGTGAGTGTGTTAGTGAGAGTGTTAGTGAGAGTGTTAGTGAGTGTGTTAGTGAGTGTGTTAGTGAGAGTGTTAGTGAGAGTGTTAGTGAGTGTGTTAGTGAGTGTGTGTTAGTGAGTGTGTTAGTGAGTGTGTGTTAGTGAGTGTGTGTTAGTGAGTGTGTGTGGGAATGTTAGTGTTAGTGAGTGTGTTAGTGTTAGTGAGAGTGTTAGTGAGTGAGTGTGTTAGTGAGTGTGTTAGTGAGTGTGTTAGTGAGAGTGTTAGTGAGTGTTAGTGTTAGTGAGTGTGTTAGTGAGTGTGTTAGTGAGAGTGTTAGTGAGTGTGTTAGTGAGAGTGTTAGTGAGAGTGTTAGTGAGTGTGTTAGTGAGTGTGTTAGTGAGAGTGTTAGTGAGTGTGTTAGTGAGAGTGTTAGTGAGAGTGTTAGTGAGAGTGTTAGTGAGTGTGTTAGTGAGTGTGTGTTAGTGAGTGTGTGTTAGTGAGTGTGTGTGGGTGTGTTAGTGTTAGTGAGTGTGTTAGTGTTAGTGAGAGTGTTAGTGAGTGAGTGTGTTAGTGAGTGTGTTAGTGAGAGTGTTAGTGAGTGTTAGTGTTAGTGAGTGTGTTAGTGAGAGTGTTAGTGAGAGTGTTAGTGAGTGTGTTAGTGAGTGTGTTGGTGAGTGTGTGTTAGTGAGTGTGTGTTAGTGTTAGTGAGTGTGTTAGTGTTAGTGAGTGTGTTAGTGTTAGTGAGAGTGTTAGTGAGTGAGTGCGTTAGTGAGTGTGTTAGTGAGTGTGTTAGTGAGTGTGTTAGTGAGTGAGTGTGTTAGTGAGTGAGTGTGTTAGTGAGTGTGTTAGTGAGTGTGTTAGTGTTAGTGAGTGTGTTAGTGTTAGTGAGTGTGTTAGTGTGTGTTAGTGTTAGTTTGTGTTAGTGTTAGTGTTAGTGTGTGTGTTAGTGTGTGTTAGTGTGTGTGTTAGTGTGTTAGTGAGTGTGTTAGTGTGAGTGTGTGAGTGTGTTAGTGTGAGTGTGTTATTGTGAGTGATTGTGTTAGTGAGTGTGTTAGTGAGTGTGTTAGTGTGAGTGAGTGTGTTAGTGTTAGTTAGTGTGTGTTAGTGTTAGTTTGTGTTAGTTTGTGTTAGTGTTAGTGAGTGTGTGTGTGTTAGTGAGTGTGTGTGTGTTAGTGAGTGTGTGTGTGTTAGTGAGTGTGTGTGTTAGTGAGTGTGTTAGTGTGAGTGATTGTGTTAGTGTGTGTGTTAGTGAGTGTGTTAGTGTTAGAGTGTGTTAGTGTGTGTGTTAGTGTGTGTGTGTCTGTTACTGAGTATGTTTGTGTGCGTCTGTCACTGAGTGTGTGTCTGCTTTAGACACACACACACTCTCATGAATAGACGCACACATTTACTGACACTTACCTTTCTCCAGCGCCGGGCTCCCTTGGCGCTGGGGATCTCTCAGTCCCGATCCGCCTCTCAGCTCCGAATGCACATGCGTGGCAAGAGCCACGTGCGCATTCAAACCGCCCATAGGAAAGCATTACTCAATGCTTTCCTATGGACGTTCAGCGTCTTCTCACTGTGATTTTCACAGTGAGAATCGCAGAAAATCCTCTAGCGGCTGTCAATGAGACAGCCACTAGAGGCTGGATTAACCCTCAGTGAAACATAGCAGTTTCTCTGAAACTGCTATGTTTTCAGCTGCAGGGTTAAAACTAGAGAGACCTGGCACCCAGACCACTTCATTGAGCTGATGTGATCTGGGTGTCTGTAGTGGTCCTTTAACCCCTTAAGGACCAAACTTCTGGAATAAAAGGGAATCATGACGTGTCACACATGTCATGTGTCCTTAAGGGGTTAAGTGTATGTGTTTATGCATGCACTGGCGTACATACCACGGTCGCACGGGTCGCAGCCCTGCGACCAGGTGCCCGCCGCCATGTGTTGCGGCCCCAGCCCGCGCAGAGTAAGCGCGGGGGGGGGGGGGCACAGATCAGTTTTCGCACCGGGGCCCCATGGGTTGTGTGTACGCCACTGATAGTATGGTATATCATGCTAGAATAATTTTGTTAAGAGTAAAACCACTGTAATTAGGTCTATATTAGATTGCTGTACTACATGCAAAAATAAAAATAAGCAAATATATTCAACAGGTATAGGTAAAGTGATCCTTAATAAGGCGTGAAGATTATTTAAGACAAGATGGCATTAGCCTATTCTTTGAGGCATGAAATGTAGAGCACTGCCTAGAGAGATCATGCCTCTCCTACCCTTCAGACTTTCTCCTGGGCTACTGAACAAAAGCTTTCTGCGCTTCACCTTTCCTCTCGCCTCACCACTTGCTCGCTCGATCCTGTCCTGTCTCACCTTATCAGATCTCTCACTTGATCACTTGTCTTGTGCCTTCCTTAACACACATTTTCAACTGCTCTCTCTCTCTTCTGGCGTTGTCCCTGGTGACCTTAAACATGCCACTGTAGTACCTATCCTGAAAAAAACCCATCTCTTGACCCATCCTCCCCCTTTAACTACCGCCCTATATCCCTGCACCTTTTTTCCTTAAAGCTTCTGGAAAGACTTGTCATTACTCGTGTGTCTCACTTCCTCAATTCCAACTCTCTCCTTGACCTTTTTCAATCTGGCTTCCGCCCTCTCCACTCTACTGAGACTGCTCTTATCAAAGTTACTAACAACCTAATCACAGCTAAATCCAAAGGCCACTACTCCATACTAATTCTTCTTGACCTCTCTGCTGCCATTGACACAGTTGATCGTGCTCTACTTCTTTAAACTCTTCAATCACTCGGTCTCTGTGACTCTGTCCTTTCATGGTTTTCCTCTTATCTCTCCCAATGCTCATTCAGTACCTCCTTTTCTAATGATACCTCCTCCCCTCCTCCTGTCTCTGTTGGAGTCCCCCAACGCTCTGTCCTTGGTCCCCTTCTATTTTGTCTTTATACTGCCTCTCTTGGCAAACTTATTACCTGTTTTGAAATCCACTACCACCTGTACGCTGATGACACCCAGATATATCTCTCCTCTCCGGACCTCTCTCCTGCTGTCCTACAATGTGTCACTGCTTGCCTTTCTTCCATCTCTGACTGGATGTCCTCCCATTTTATGAAACTCAATCTCTCTAAAACTGAGCTCCTTGTCTTTTCTCCTCCTAATACTGATCCTCCTCTTTCGCTCTCCCTTCAAGTTAGTGGTATCCACATAAGTCCATCCTTGCAAACATACTGTCTTGGCGTCATACTTGATTCTGGACTCACCTTTGAGCCTCAAATCCAGTATATTGCTAAATCCTGTAGATTCAGTCTTATGAACCATAGCCCATATCCGCCCTTTTCTTACGCAAGATGCTACCAAGGAGCTTGTCTATGCTCTAATAATTTCCCGCATGGATTATTGTAACCCTCTCCTAATTGGTCTTCCCAAAAGCCGTATTGCACCACTACAATCTGTAATAAATGCTGCCGCCAGACTGATTTTCCTCTCTAGTCGGTTCTCTCACACCTCACCCCTCAGTCAGTCCTTACATTGGCTTCCTGTATCCTATAGGAGTCAATTCAAGGTACTAATTCACACCTATAAATCACTGAACAATTCTAGCCCCTCTTATATCTCCTCACAGATCCATAGGTATATCCCTTCTCGGTCTCTCTGCTCAGCCTGTGACCTTCACCTGTCTGTTGTTCGCCCCCGTACGGCCAACTCGCGCTTGCAGGACTTCTCGCGGGTGGCTTCCTTCCTATGGAATAGCCTGCCTACTGCCATCAGACTCTCCCCTAGTCTTCAATCATTTAAAAAGTGCCTTAAAACCCATCTCTTTAGGAAAGCGTACAACCTCCCAGAGTAACTTTTACTTTACATACCTGTCTCTTGCTCTCTCCTAAAGGGGAGCACTCTATTCTCTCCTTTAGATCTGCTTCACTCCCACCTTATTTGATTGCTATTTCCTGTCCTATTGTGTTTTACACCCCACCTCCTATAGACTGTAAGTTTTTTGAGCAGGGTCCTCTTCAACCTATCGTTCCTGTAAGTTTTCCTGTAATTGTCCTATTTATAGTTTAAACTCCCCTCTCATAATATTGTAAAGTGCTACGGAATCTGTTGGTGCTATATAAATGGCGATAATAATAATAATAATAATGTTGGATGGCTGTATCTATAGTTACCTATTTTAGAGAGAATTCTTAAGAATGGATGAGTTAATTGAGGCTAGAAATAGAAGAATTATGAGGTGCTGACAAGTCATAAATTAGACATTTTATTTTTAGATTTTTTGTTTATTGAACTTTTTATTGAATTACAACAGAAAAGATAACATACAGCAGTACTAGTCAGACAAGGGTTTAATGAAAATTTACCATACGCAACAACAATCGGGTTAATCCTCCATGAAGAAAATTGTCCAGTTACCATCTCCATGGTAACTGGAATAAATCTCCAGCTCATATCTCTTCAAGTATATCTTCATATTAAGGAAAAAGTATTTATATATGAATGAAAGAAACAACCACAATAGCGCAATATACCAAATACATCTTAAAACCTTTATAGAAAGAGTACCTTCAAGTATATAATATATTGAAGCATATAGCAGGTATTTCTGGCAGGCAACGTATCACACCTCTTGACTGCACCAGGACATGACTAGGTACCAATCCACTGCCAAGTCCGTAGAAATGCAACGTATCAAATAAAATAAATAGCAATAAGTCCTACATGTTTCATTCACCTGTTTGGACTTCCTCTGGGACACGGTATCTCTCTTTAACTGAACCTACTTGGGTACTTAAGGTTGCCCCACCAAAAGCTGAATATTGCCTATAAATATGTTGTCTCCTCCTAAAATATGTTGTAAGTAACTGATAAGCTTGACCAAAACAATTTTTTTTTAAAATTATTATACCATAGTGACTGTTTGATAATGCATACCCTGCTTCAGAAAGAATTACAGGAAAAAACAAACATTGAAGATACTGGTCACTTTAGAATGTCTTTGGCCCAGCCAACAATAATATAGAAAACATAAAAATGTCCAGCTTAAACCTTTAAGTCCACAGATATGTTATTAAAGTGCCAAAGAAAAAAAGATGATGTTTGAGCCACACACAGTCTTTCTCACGGCTGTGTGTGGCCAAAATGTCACCTTCTTTATTTGGCACCTTAATAAAGGATCTGTGGACTTAAAGGTTTGTGTTAGACATTTTTATTCCTCCAGAAAGACTTACAAGTAGAAAGCACTTCTACAGCAAAATAGCTGTAATATAGAAAATGCATGCTGGATGAATAAGGAAATCAACACAATTTAATAAAGCGAAACAGGTATACAATTATATGCACCAGCACAATAACTTCCCTTTGTTTTACTACCAAGCTAAGCAACCCAACCCTGTTTGATATGTTTGATACCATACTGCCCCCTATATCCTATCCATTATGCCAATCGGAATGAAACTAAGCCACAGGGAGGCTACTTAGTATGCTGTAGATAATGCTGCCTTAATAAAGCTGCAGTGGGCAGAATGTTGCACAATTTGTTTTAAAAAACATTTGCTGAGCTCTGCTGTTGACTGTATCTGAGTGGTTTACCATTTTAGCTCTTATCCCGTTTTCTCTCAATCATGTGTATGCACAGGCTAGAATAGATTTTGCATAGAGAGAGTCCCAGGGAAGGATTTCCCAAGTAAGTGGATTAAATAGCAGGCATTAGGTTGCTAGGCTAGAACTTTCCAAAAATGGGGTGCATTGGCATTGACAGGCTTTTGCAATGGATGATTATATACTGTAACTAAATATGTGTTATTTTTGCCTAGGTTAAAAAAATCTATTACATTCTGTGAGCTTTAAAGTTTGTGTTTACTGAGTGAGTGTGCTGAGTATATATATATATATATATATATATATAAATAATGAAAAAAATACCGGCAATCCAAGATTTGGTAAAAAAGAGAGATTAGTTCATCTTTAATCTTACAGTTCCAGTCAACGTTTCAGATCTAGCACAGAGCTTTCATCAGGACAGATCTAATGCTGACTAATTCCAACTACTCATTCCTAATATCTACTACCCCATTAAAAACTACTTACGTTACAAATGTTCAATTATTATCATGTATATGTTGTGTCGTGCATACGTCCTTCCTAGTAATTCTCTTTAATGTGTCACGTCGGTTTTATTTCCTGTCAGTCATACGTTATGTACTATCCTAAGCTAAACACTTGGTACGAGCACATTAATATAACAATATCTTATACTGTGTAATCATTTTTACGTTAGGTCACAAACTTATTGTTCCCCTTCACGGTATTGGCAACTCGCCAAACTCCTAAAGTGTTGAGTTGTTCTCCTATACTCATGGTACATATTGTCATTTTCTCATGCATGATCCAAGCCAAGAATGGCGCTCCTTATGTTTTAACTTACAACCTCCTTAAAAAATCCAACGCCCTTATGTTCTCACATAGGCTGACGTTTCTCCTACTAATCTTGCAGTTACTATCCCACAAGTTTGGGCATCCTGACTACACAGTTATAACGTAGTAACACATAATTCTCACCAATTTTATCTATATTTCTACCTTGTACAGTGCTTGTAACGACCTCCCCTACAAGCCTTTCACAGCGCTTGTAACGACCTCCCCTACAAGCCTTTCACAGGCCTCTTGCCCCAGGGAACATTCAATTTCCCCACACTTCTTTCTCATCCAACCATTAAAGTCAATAAGACCAAATGGTCACTCGTTATGTCTATTCCCACTCATAGGTCACAGTCTCCATATTAAAATCACCCCAACCTCAGAGGAACTCAAATATCCTTAATCTACCCACTTGTACAGGTATATATTTCGTTTTCCCCTATGTCCCTCTTACATATTATTATTATTATGGAAAGAGTGTAACTCTTACTTTCACTCAGGTAGCCTACTTCTAGAACATCCACAGGAATATCTGTCCCCATTTTTACAGGTGAGTTTTTCACTCACAGTATGATAACCACCCAAGTCCAGATCCTACATTACTCTCCCTACATTCATTTTGTTAGGATACCGAGCATTTCATCCTTCCAATAAAGAAAACGCTTACTACCAAAATGTAGGTACGTGCCAATATCCTGGTACCTATCTTACACCCATCCCGTTCTCTGTTAGGGTAAAGTCAACTGGCTGTCCTTTTCTACTGCATCCATAGCTAGCTATAACTTAATCAATTTCTGTGAGGCCAACAATAGTGATGTCGCGAACATAAAATTTTCCGTTCGCGAATGGTGAACGCGAACTTCCGCAAATGTTCGCGAACGGGCGAACCGGGCGAACCGCCATAGACTTCAATAGGCAGGAGAATTTTAAAACCCACAGGGACTCTTTCTGGCCACAATAGTGATGGAAAAGTTGATTCAAGGGGACTAACACCTGGACTGTGGCATGCCGGAGGGGGATCCATGGCAAAACCCCCATGGAAAATTACATAGTTGATGCAGAGTCTGGTTTTAATCCGAAAAGGGCATAAATCACCTAACATTCCTAAATTGTTTGGAATAACGTGCTTTAAAACATCAGGTATGATGTTGTATCGATCAGGTAGTGTAAGGGTTACGCCCGCTTCACAGTGACAGACCAAACTACCCGTTTAACGCACCGCAAATAACCGCAAACAGTCCATTTGCACAACCGCAAACTCCCCATTTGCACAAGGTTGGATACCAAGCTAGCCATGTCCCGTTCCTTGTCCTCACTGATGTCATTGAAGGTCTCTTCCTCCACCCAGCCATGTACAACACCAAGGGTCCCCGAAAGGTGACAACAAGCCCCCTGTATTTTTTTTTTAAATGTACACTACTGTTACACCAGATATGAGTTGCACTGGTGTGACACTGTGCCCTGGCAGGCCCTGAAACGCACACGTGTGAAGGAAACTGACTGCTATTATTTCACAGTCAGATTTCTAGTTTTTTTTTTTTATGTACACTACTGTTACACCAGATATGAGTTGCACTGGTGTGACACTGTGCCCTGGCGGGCCCTGAAACGCACACGTGTGAAGGAAACTGACTGCTATTATATTACAGTCAAAAAAGTTTTTTGTTTTTTTTTAAATGCAAGCTATTGTGACACCAGATATGAGTGGTGGCACTGGGCAAGTGGGCACAGTATACGCTGTGAGCCTGACACACACGCTGGCAGGCAGGCAACTGCAATTACATTACACAGAAAAATAAAAAGCAGACTGATGTTCGAGCCCTAAAAAGGGCTTTTTGAGGGTGCTGTCCTTACAGCAGAGATCAGATGAGTCCTTCAGGACTGTAGTGGACACTAAATACACAAGCCTAGCTATCGATTTCCCTATTAAATCAGCAGCAGCTACACTGTCCCTCCTCTCACTAAGAATGCAGCTTCCGGGGGGCGGGGCCTAGCTGTCATGGTGGAAAGACGCACTTCGTGTGAGCTCCCTCAATATCTCACTTTAAGCAGCTATCAACAAGCGAATTTCACCCCAGTAGGGGATGACCCAGCAATGTTGCTCCTACTTGACCGACCCGACATGCTTAATAGCGGTCAGCAACTCGACAGAGTCTTAATTACCTCCGCGTGGCAAGTGTGGCCTGGTGCTCACCAGGCGGGAGAGGCGGACGATCTCCCGATCCTGGGATGCCCAGGAGCAGCTACTTCCCGGCAGGAGCTCCGTTACCCCCCCTCGGACCGGTGGGGGTTATCCTGGTCCACCCCTGAGAGGCTGTCTGGAGCTAATGGACGCACAGGGCACAGCCGCCCAGGCTGACATACTCATCTGCGACTCTCCCAATATGGCGGCAGCTGTGTGTCCTCCTGGTACCAGCAAAGCATGGCAGGATATTGAGTCTAAGCTGGACAGACTCTTTAATCAATTTTGGAAGCAAATAACAAGCAGGAAGCCCCAACAAGCTCCACCATAGCCCCAACAAGCTCCACCCCAGCTAAGCAAAGCAGTCCCCATTAAAATCCACCAACGCAAAAGGCGTCGAAGACGGTACCGGAGGCACAAACAGAAATGCAGAGCCTGCCCCACATCAAGCACTCACCTCCACCTTAAGCCACCACAATCCCGCACCGGACGTGAAGCACCACCGGGACAGATCAGACCACCCAACAAAACAAGCTTCCACCACCTCAAGCCGTGAACCCGGCACTCAGCCAGAGACTTGTCTTTGTTGTTCCAGGTATCAGGGACTCCCAGGGTCTGCACCTGGCGCCCAGAAGGGATCGGATGAACACAAGCAGTAAACAGCAGCCTGCCAAGCATGTCCCACTATAGCCGATCCTCCACACCATGCATTTGATCACATGAACTGCTCTCTGCACATTAACTAATCGTAAAGTAGCAAGCGTTTAAACATGTAATTATTTCACCTCCTAAAGAGTTTATTGTCATAGTTCCTTACATGCCTTTACCTTAACCGTTCATGTATTATGTTATTCACTAGTCTCATCTCATGGGGCGACTCACACTTGATTTATAACTAGTGGAGGAGTTGCTGATATAAATACACAGATGAGAAAATAAATAGTTGCGGCGCACTCAGACTACAAAGAAATACAAAAAACAAAGAAGGCTACTAAAATGCCTAACTACCGTATATACTCGAGTATAAGCCGACCCGAATATAAGCCGAGGCCCCAATTTTACCCCAAAAAACTGGGAAAACTTATTGACTCGAGTGTAAGACTAGGGTGGGAAATGCAGCAGCTGCTGGTAAATTTCTAAATAAAATTAGATCCTTAAAAAATTATATTAATTGAATATTTATTTACAGTGTGTGTATATAATGAATGCAGTGTGTGTATGAGAATGCAGTGTGTGTGT
This sequence comes from Pelobates fuscus, assembly GCF_036172605.1. Lineage (NCBI taxonomy): Eukaryota > Metazoa > Chordata > Amphibia > Anura > Pelobatidae > Pelobates > Pelobates fuscus. The sequence goes on from NC_086322.1 coordinate 149,095,285, forward strand.
ATGAGAATGCAGTGTGTGTATGAGTGCAGTGTGTATATGAATGCAGTGTGTGTATATGAATGCAGTGTGTGTATGAGAATGCTGTGTGTATGAGTGCAGTGTGTGTGTATGAGAATGCTGTGTATGAGTGCAGTGTGTGTATGAGTGCAGTGTGTGTGTATGAATGCTGTGTGTGTGTATGAATGCTGTGTGTGTGTATGAATGCTGTGTGTATGAGTGCAGTGTGTGTATGAGAATGCTGTTTGTATGAGTGCAGTGTGTGTGTATGAGTGCAGTGTGTGTGTATGAATGCAGTGTGTGTGTGTATGAGTGCAGTGTGTGTGTATGAATGCAGTGTGTGTGTGTATGAGTGCAGTGTGTGTGCATGAATGCAGTGTGTGTGCATGAATGCAGTGTGTATGAGTGCAGTGTGTGTGTATGAGAATGATGTGTGTATGAGTGCAGTGTGTGTGTATGAGTGCAGTGTGTGTGTATGAGTGCAGTGTGTGTGTATGAATGCAGTGTGTGTGTGTATGAGTGCAGTGTGTGTGTGTATGAGTGCAGTGTGTGTGTGTATGAATGCAGTGTGTGTGTGTATGAATGCAGTGTGTGTGTATGAGTGCAGTGTGTGTGTGTATGAGTGCAGTGTGTGTGTATGAATGCAGTGTGTGTATGTGTGTGTGTGTAATGCAGAGTGTGATGCAGAGCCTTGGTGGGGGGTGGGCATTTTTATTTTTTAATTATTATTTTAATATTTTTTTTGTTTCATTACATTTTTTTATTATTATTATTTTTTTATTTTATTATAATTTTTTATTTAATTATTATTTTTATTTTATTATTTGTATTTTTTTTATTATTATTGCTATATATAAATTTTTTCGTCCCCCCTCCCTGCTTGCTAGCTGGCCAGGGAGGGGGGCTCTCCTTCCCTGGTGGTCCAGTGGATGGGCACTGTGTAGGAGGGGGCTGTGGGGGCTGCAGAGAGATGTTACTTACCTTTCCTGCAGCTCCTGTCAGCTCTCTCCTCCTCCGCCGGTCCGTTCAGCACCTCGGTCAGCTCCCAGTGTAAATCTCGCGAGAGCCGCAGCTCTCGCGAGATTTACACTGTGAGCTGACAGAAGAGCTGAACAGACCGGCGGAGGAGGAGAGAGCTGACAGGAGCTGCAGGAAAGGTAAGTAACATCTCTCTGCAGCCCCCACAGCCCCAGTCTGTATTATGGCAATGCAAATTGCCATAATACAGACAATTGACTCGAGTATAAGCCGAGTTGGGGTTTTTCAGCACAAAAAATGTGCTGAAAAACTCGGCTTATACTCGAGTATATACGGTAAGTATAAATATGTGGATTTGGTTCCAAGTATAAATATGGGGATTTGGTTTAGTTTTAACACTGTTTTTAATTGCTTTTAGTTTTAACACTATTTTTAATTGCTTTCATCACTTATGTTTGTATACTCACTATGCTCTTACTAGTATTTAACACTGTTTTATTTATAACACTATTACTATTTATTTGTCTCCCACATTGTAGTGTAGGACCCACCAATAATGGGGTACTTTGAAAGTAGTGGTGGGCTTAACAACATATGGCCATATGGTGGAACCAAATCCCCATATTTATACTTAGTTAGGCATTTTAGTAGCCTTCTTTGTTTTTTGTATTTCTTTGTAGTCTGAGTGCGCCGCAACTATTTATTTTCTCATTTATGAAATTTTGGTCACAGCGGCAGCACCTTTCATGCAAAATTCAGGTCTCGGGAGTGCCCCCTATCCTTTCTCGATATAAATACACAGTTGATAACGTGCAAGCTACACCCTAAACATGACAGCCATCTTTCACAACAATGTACTGCTATATACTCATACCCTCAGTGCAACTAGCCATGATATACGCACGTTCAGCCTAGCATGCTCAAATATAACACACTTCTGTCTAAAAAAAAATAACAAAAAATAATACAAAAAAAAAGAATGCAGCTTCAGAATTAATCTAAATTGTATGCTGTCTAGGAGGTGGGAGGGTCTGGGAGGGAGGGTCTGCTGCTGATTGGCTGGAATGTGTCTGCTGACTGTGAGGTACAGGGTCAAAGTTTACTCAATGATGACGAATAGGGGGCGGACCGAACATCGCATATGTTCGCCGTCCGTGGCGAACGCGAACAAGCTATGGTCGCCAGGAACTATTTGCCAGCGAACCGTTCGGGACATCACTAGCCAACACCCATCTTCATACGGAGGTATTCGCCATTCGTCCCAACACATAGCTAGCACCTCACATCAACTGCTTCTGGTTAACAGTTTGGGTCTCACCCAGGGCCGGCCTTAGGGGTGTGCGAGCTGTGCGGCTGCACAGGGCGCCATGTAGCAGGGGGCGCCGTGCGGCCGCACAGCCGTTTTAAAAAAAAAAAAAAAAAAATTTTTTTTTTTTTTTTTTTTTTTAAAATTTGCAGCGGGGGCGGAGCTTACCGTGCGGCGGGGGCGGAGCTAAAAGCGCCGGAAAACTGCTGCAGGGGAAGCAGGAAGGAGTCCCTGCTTCCCCACCAAACAGTCACCAGGAGCTGCACTGCCTCCACAATTAACTCCACAGGTAACTGTGTGATTGCCAGGTGAGTGTGACTATCTGCCTATGTGTATGACTGTCTGCCTCTGTGTGTGTGTGTGTTACTGTCTGTGTGTGTGTATGACTGTCTGCCTCTGTGTGTGTGTGTGTGTTACTGTCTGTGTGTGTGTGTGTGTGTATGACTGTCTGCCTCTGTGTGTGTGTCTGTGTGTATGACTGTCTGCCTCTGTGTGTGTGTCTGTGTGTATGACTGTCTGCCTCTGTGTGTATGACTATCTGCCTGTGTGTGTCTGTGTGTGTGTGTGTGTGTATGACTGTCTGCGTGTGTGTATGACTGTCTGCGTGTGTGTGTGTGTGTGTATATGACTGTCTGCCACTGTGTGTATTACTGTCTGCCTCTGTGTGTTTGTCTGTGTGTATTACTGTCTGCCTCTGTGTGTGTGACTATCTGCCTGTGTGTTTGTCTGTGTGTGTGTGTATGACTGTCTGCGTGTGTGTGTGTGTGTATGACTGCGTGTGTGTGTGTGTGTATATGACTGTCTGCCACTGTGTGTCTGTGTGTATTACTGTCTGCCTCTGTGTGTTTGTCTGTGTGTATTACTGTCTGCCTCTGTGTGTGTGACTGTGTATGACTGCCTCTGTGTGTATGACTGTCTGCCTCTGTGTGTATGACTGTCTGCCTCTGTGTGTATGACTGTCTGCCTCTGTGTGTATGACTGTCTGCCTCTGTGTGTATGACTGTCTGCCTCTGTGTGTCTGTGTGCATGACTGTCTGCCTGTGTGTGTGTGTGTATGACTGTCTGCGTGTGTGTGTGTATGACTGTCTGCCTCTGTGTGTATGACTGTCTGCCTCTGTGTGTCTGTGTGTATTACTGTCTGTGTGTGTCTGTGTGTATGACTGACTGTCTGCCTGTGTGTGTCTGTGTGTATGACTGTCTGCCTTTGTGTGTCTGTGTGTATGACTGTCTGCCTTTGTGTGTCTGTGTGTGTGTGTATGACTGTCTGCCTGTGTGTGTGTGTATGACTGTCTGCTTGTGTGTGTGTGTGGATGTCTTCCTGTGTGTGTATGGCCGTCTGACTCTGTGTGTGTGTGTGTGTGTGTCACATACAACCAATACACGCATATCACACACTGTTAATATACCCATTACAAATATCACACATAGCATACATATCACACACAGTCATCACACGTACTATTACATACACAGACAACACAAACATAACAGCATACATGGATGACGGGGGGGGGGGCGCTGTGAAGATTTTTCGCACAGGGCGTCTAAATGCCTAAGGCCGGCCCTGGTCTCACCACTCATGTCCATTAATAGTCTCTCTTATACCATCACCGAGAGACCAACGTCTCCGCCACATCATTCGGTGGCCCTGCCCACTCATCCCGTATTATAGGTAGAGCCTATCTTAGCCACTTGGAATTAGCAGGGCCTCATATACCATTTAGTCCAGATAATTTCTTTGCCTCTGACTTTTAACTAGAGCCAGTTGACACAGGACCAAGTCTAAATACTCTCTATATCCTATTAATTTCTTAGCATGTCTCAAATCCTAGAGCAAGATGAGGTACTCTCATTACCTGATACCCCAACCAGACCTCCCACCCCGGCCGGTCCACCCGATGCAGAATCTAGACTCAGCTAGCCCTTGTTCCCTATGCTCCTGGAACATCCCAACACTTGCAGCTGAATTAAGGCATTTAGGGATTCCATTTCCAGCCACAGCTCGCAAAGTCGAGCTTTACAGACTCCTAATCACTAATGCCTGTACACCTCTGCCAGGTGCTAACGTACAACCCGGAGTATTTGAAAACTACACTGATATCAAACGTATGACCACCATACTCCATTAACAGTGTATAGCGTCCAGCTATAAAAACTGGAATCTCTTAAATTACTGACACCCAGCTCACCCACGGGGTTCCCCACTCCCTCTACATCTCTGGGTAACCTCATCTCTTCGAACCCTACTCCTAGCACATCCGCTCACATCGTCACTCCCGCTCACTTAGTTCACCCCACTATTTGCAAGGACATCCTGGAAGGCAAAGAAGTGAACTTAATTTCATTACTGATTGCCTCTCAGGATGTGTTGGAGAATAAATCCTACTGCTATGGTGACCTATCCGTTGTCCTGAAAGCCAGAGACCACAGACTCAATTGTAAACTCACTGAATCCCTTCGTATTCGGACTATATCGTGACGTAATTTGCTCCACCTCACCGTAGGGAAGAGCTGGATCTCTATATGCGTAAATTGGTGGATCCGGGCCACAAGTACGGTTGGTTTTCTTTCTTCGACTACCACAAGTCTTTTTTGTCCAAAGCGGCAGCAACCCTTGCACAATTAAATTCTCATACCGACTGGAGTAGGCTCAACACAGAGTTGTTCTGCCATCACTTTGCGGGTCTCAAACCACCGTCTTGTGCCATATGTGCATCTATCTCCCATTCCACTAACTTATGCCCAGTGGATCCGAATCCCCCTATCACTAGTCGCTCATTCTTCGGTCCTTCCACTGCTGAATACAGAGGCTTAAAAGACAAGTTGGGCAGGCCCATTGTGTATCTGGGCAAAGCAAAAATCTGCAACAGTTTTAATTCGGGCAGTTGCAGAATTAGCTCATGCAGACTGCTGCATGTCTGCTCTACTTGTTACAGGGCACATACCAAAATCATGTGCCCTAACCGTCTGTACCCAAAACAATGACTGATCGCAGTTTGCATTGGTAACGTGGCATTTTATCGCCAAGCACACCCATCCCGTCACTTAGTCGACTTTTTGGTTCAAGGTTTCACAGACGGTTTACACACTGGCCTACTATACTCCTCACTGGTATTCATGAGTGTCAGAACCTACAGTCCGCTCTACTTGACCCCCTCAACACTGACGTATTACTCAAGAAAGAGTTGGACAACGTATTAGTTATATACCCTTTCTCACATCCACCTTTTTCGTGCTGGTGTACCTACCCTATAGGTATAGCCACAGGGAAATCGAACAATAAAACCGGTCTAATTATCGATTTATTGGCTCCACATTCACTGCCTACTCCGAGCCTTAATTCACTGTTGCCTTCAAAGAGTTTTCCATGCACTATGCTACAGTGGACGATGTCATTCATGACGTTCTGAAGGCAGGCATTGGTGCTTGGTTGGGGAAAACAGACATTTCCAATGCCTTTAAGCGTTTACCCATACACTCATCCCTGTGGCATGTGCACAATATAACGTGGTGAGATAGGTATTACTTAGCCAGTCATCTGCCATTTGGTGCTAAGAGTAGTCCCAAGTTATTTGACTTGTTTTCCAATTATCTATGTTGGCTTCTTCTTAATATCTGTGATTGCTCTTCAGTCATACATTACTTAGATGACTTTCTTACAATCGAGGACCCCCACGCTACCCCTATTAGCATTCAAAAGACAATGGGTCTTTTTTCATCCCTTAAGGTTCCACTTTCACGGGAAAAAAACGTAGGTCCTTCCACCAAAGTTATCTTCCTGGGTATTCAACTCCACACAGTAAACTTACAAGCAAGTTTACCGATAGAGAAGGTACAGCACATCAGGGAAACTTTGGAATGTTTTCTTGCCAAGAACACATGTACTAGGGTAGAACTACAATCTTTACTAGGCACGTTGAACTTTGCTTTGAGAATAATTCCACAGGGCTGGGCATTTATTTCCCGATTGCTGTGCCTTCTTCCCCATCCTCATATAGACAATAGTACCACGTCTTTGGATATGCATGCCAAAGCAGATTTACTCATGTGGCTCAGGTTCTTGTCCCATTAGAATGGGAGAGCAATGTTCATTACCCCCATCTCGGATCATTCCCCCATAGTCTGGACCAATGCCGCAGCCCACACAGGGTTTGCAGCGATCTTTGGTGACTCCTGGTTCAGAGACTCATGGCCTGTCGACACCCTCGGTCTACCCTCGTTCCACACAACTTAAGCTTTGCTTGAAGTCTACCATATTGTGGCCGCCTCGAAGGCCTGGGGTATCAGTGGAAGGGGAAAGCAGTTAAATGATTTTCCGACAATAAAACAGCCTGTGACATCATAAACAAAGGCATCCCTCATCCCTCACTATCATGAAATTCATTAGACAGCTCACATGGTGGTTGGCAGCTGCACTACAGTTTCATATCACTTGCATACACATCCCCGGACACATTAATAAAGCTGCTGATGCATCATCTCATGCTAATTTTCTAAATTTCTTAAAAGCACACCCAATAGCCAACAACACCCCTGTCAACAAGCCCTCATTCCGAGACTTAATCCTGGACTAGATCACATATTGACTCACAGCAGATTTATGGCTAGCTCGGACCTTTCGGCCAATATTTCCCGTGTTTACGATAGAGCATTTACCATTTATCATAAGTGTACCTCCGATTACCACATTAGCGACACTCATTAACTAGAATCAATAGTGGCGTTTATCTCTTTTTGCCACCTCAATTTAAAACTATCTCTTAATACCATCAAGCTCTAACAGCTGGCATCCAACATCACATCCTAAGCGCCTTTCCCAGCACTAGCCTGTTTATGTCTTCTTACCCGGTGACAATGTCCCTGCTCATATCATCAAAAGATTAGGTCGCTATAAAACTAGCCACACAGAAAAAGAGAGCCAAAACGAAACAGTTACTTGACTTACAATCAGCTCTACGTAAAAAGGAGCAACAACACAAAACAAACCCAACAGACTCACTCCTTAAAGAACTCAATGACCTCAGACACTCAATCAGGGACCTCACCCTGGAGACGGTCTCACGGTCGATACTATGGTCAAAACGACTCTTCTATGAAAAGGCAAATAAGACAGATACACTTTAGGCAAGGGTCCTCCGCCCGAGGCCGCAAGGCAAAACCATAACAAAAATACGCACAACAACAAACACACTAGTCAAAACTCCTGAAACTATAAACGAAGTGTTTACATCCTACTTCTCCGACCTTTACAACCACTCCCCCCAACTCAGGGCCACCAATATGACTTATATGGCAGACATGCATCGCTTTCTCTCCGAACTCGCTATTCCGAGGGTGAGCGGTGCAGAAGCCGATGATCTGCAGGCACCGATTACACAGTTAGAGGTTGAGGCAGCAATAGCATCCCTGAAAAGCAATAAGGCACCAGGACCAGACGGCTATGACATTAGTTACTACAAACAATTCAAAGACGTATTAGCCCCACCCCTCACAACCCTTAGCAACCACTTCCTACAGGGAGGGACACCTGATGGCGACATGGCAACGGCAAACGTTGTCCTCCTGCCAAAACCAGGGAAAGACGAGACACTGGCCCCGAGCTACAGGCCAATCTCATTAATCAACACCGACCTCAAAATATTTGCTAAAATTTTGGCATCCAGACTAACCCCCCTGCTCCCGCGCCTGATCCACCCGGACCAGGTGGGCTTTATACCAGGCCGCCAACTATATGAAAACACACATAGGGAGGTTAGCACGATCTGGCACATGGGGGCTTCCAAGGCGCCTTCTCTGGCACTCTCTCTAGATGCGGAGAAGGCGTTTGACAGAGTGCTATGGCCTTACCTGTTTGAGCTACTCCGATTTCAGGGGTTCCCAGAGACCTTTGTCACAGCAATACAAGCACTATACACAGACTTAAAAGCGCAAATACTCATCTCAGGGGCCCGCAAAAGACCCTTCACACTAGGGAACGGCACCAGACAGGGTTGCCCACTGTCCCCATTACTCTTTGCTCTAACCTTAGAACCACTGTTACAAGCCATTAGACAGCACCCAAACATTAAGGGCATTGTAATAGGGGGCACACCATTCACAGTTTCGGCCTATGCTGACGATGTCATGCTAACACTTCAGGAACCAATGCACTCTCTCCAACAACTGACACATGTGCTGGAACGTTTTAGGACGATTGCGGGGTACAAAATTAACTACTCCAAATCAGTGGCAATGCCCTTTCACCTAGAGCCCCCGGACGTAGCCCGCATACACGACATGTATCACTTCAAGATAGCCACTGACGAATTTATGTATCTAGGGGTACGACTAACAGCAAATACCCCCTCATTGTTTGCCCGCAACTATACACCCCTATTCCGAACCCTCCTTATGGAACTGGAGCAGTGGACAGACAGACCCATCTCCTGGATGGGAAGAGTAAACTCTATAAAAATGAACGTGCTGCCGAGGATCTTGTTCCTCTTTCAGGCACTCCCGATACAAGTAACCAGGGGGGACCTGATAGGAATACAAAGAGCGATTGATGCCTTCATTTGGCACAACAAACGCCCGAGGATAGCTCGCGCCCTCATGTACAGACCGAAACCTGGGGGGGGTTGGGATTACCCAATATATATGCCTACTACTTAGCTGCACAGCTGACACAGATAATACAGTGGCACGCACCACCAGGAAAAAGAAGATGGGTAGACCTGGAGTCACTGATGACAGGTCAGGACCTCCCACAATTTTTCATATGGGCACCCAAATCCCAAAGAGCCATATTGAGAAATGGCGAACCCGGCCATACTCAACTCCATACAGATATGGCTCTGTCCTTGGTCCCCTTCTATTTTCTCTTTATACTGCCTCTCTTGGAAAACTTATTGCCTCTTTTGGATTCAACTACCACCTGTACGCTGATGACACTCAGATATACCTCTCCTCACCGGACCTCTCCCCGGCCGTCCTGCAACGTGTCACTGCTTGCCTCTCTTCCATCTCTGACTGGATGTCGTCACGCTTTCTCAAACTTAACCTCTCAAAAACTGAACTCCGTGTCTTTCCTCCTCCTAATACTGATCCTCCTCTCTCACTCTCCCTTCAAGTCAGTGATATCCACATAAGTCCATCCCTACAAGCGCGCTGTCTTGGCGTCATACTTGACTCTGGTCTCACCTTTGAGTCTCACATCCAGTTTGTTGCCAAGTCCTGTAGGTTCCAACTCAAAAACATAGCCCGCATCCGCCCCTTTCTTACGCAAGATGCTACCAAGGAGCTTGTCCATGCTCTAGTAATTTCCCGCATGGATTACTGTAACCCTCTCCTGATTGGTCTCCCCAAAAGCCGTACTGCCCCGCTACAGTCTGTAATGAATGCTGCAGCTAGACTGATTTTCCTATCCAGTCGGTCCTCTCACACCTCGCCCCTCTGCCAGTCCTTACATTGGCTCCCTGTATCCTATAGGAGTCAATTCAAAGTGCTAACCCATACATTTAAAGCACTGAACAATTCCAGCCCCTCTTATATCTCTTCACTGATCCAGAGGTATGCCCCTCCTCGTACCCTCCACTCTGCCCGCGACCACCTCCTGACCGCTGCTCGCACCCGTACGGCCAACTCACGCTTGCAGGACCTCTCACGGGCGGCTCCTCTCCTATGGAATAACTTGCCTACTGCCATCAGACTCTCCCCTAGTCTTCAATCATTTAAGAAGGGCCTTAAAACCCATCTCTTCAGGAAAGCGTATGGCCTCCCAGAGTAATCTCTCCCTTACATACCTGTCGCTTGCTCTCCTATGGGATAGTGCTTTGCTCTCTCCTCCAGCTCTGCTTCACTCCTACTTGATATTTCCTATTCTAATGTTTCTAATACCCCACCTCCTATAGACTGTAAGCTCATTTGAGCAGGGTCCTCTTCAACCTATTATTCCTGTAAGTTTTCTTGTAATTGTCTTATTTATTGTCACATCCCCCCCTCTCAAAATATTGTAAAGCGCTACGGAATCTGTTGGCGCTATATAAATGGCAATAATAATAATAATAATAATAATAATAATATGGGACCAAACCAAAACGAAGTACACCCTCAGTCCCCCCCCATGACACCGGTCCTTAGAAACAGGGCTTTCCCCCCGGGAATGAGGGCAAGCGACTACAAGGGAATAGAAGCCACAGGGCTCCAAAGATATATCCACCTATATACGAACCAACAAGTGGTCACTTATGAACACCTAGCCACCAAAGCCACCTTACATACAAGAGATTACTTTAGATACATGCAGATCAGAGACTTTGCACACAAACCCGAAGTGCGGAAAGCAGCCCTAACATCATTAACTTTCTACGAAAAACTATGCTACAACGAGACCACACAAACTAAACTCATCACGCTAATGTACAACCATCTCATAGGGGCCCCAGACGGGGAAGACACGCTGCGGTATACCAAACAGTGGGAAACCGACCTGGGGGAGACGCTGGAGGGAACGGAGTGGCAGGATATATGGGAAGCATGCACCAAAACCACAATCTGTATAACACTTCAAGAGCAATCCTATAAAACACTATTTAGATGGTACATGACACCGGTAAAACAGAAACACATGGGATTGAGCCCCACAGATGACTGCTGGCATGGGTGTGGGGGAAAGGCACGTATATTCATATGTGGTGGGAATGCCCGAGGGTGGCAGACTACTGGCGCAGCATAGTGGAACTTGGCTCCCAAATCTTACAACAATGACTGGGAGTAGATCCATGGCCGTGCCTACTTTCGAGACCTACTGAAGGCCTCCCCAGGCACGAACAAAGACTACTCAACATGATCTACCTGGCGGCCCGCAGGGCCCTGGCACAACAGTGGTCTTGTCCAGACCTTCCGAGAATATCTCTGGTCAAAACAAAAATGCGGGATAACTACATAATGGATAAATGAACCGCCCAGGTACGAAACACAATGCCTAAGTTCCAAAGGGTATGGGACCTATGGGAACAATACGACATCTAGGGGGGTGACTCGGGGCACAGGGCAGCATCCACGCAACTTCAACAGCGGAAACCTAGAAACACAAATAATACCAAATATCACCCCAACACCCGGATGGGTGGCAGCGGCACCACCACCGAACGAGTGTGGGATCAAAATCGAAAAGCAGACCACAGCCAGAGGGGAATGGCAACCCCTAATGTCAACACAACGGAAAACACAACCTCAGCAATCACAAATACCTATGTACTTGTCTCTTACTTTTTACTTTCCTTTTAAACTTACTTTATTGAATGCAAGCACTACTGACTTACAAATTGACAAACGAGGGAATAAATCACAACCCACATACTATCAGCAGATGGTAACGGGAGGCGGGTAAACGGTCACACACCCTCCGGGGCCAGAGACCGAAATATTACCTCCTATCCCAACCCTCTACGTAAATGCTATTGTACATAGTTAACTCTGCTTGCCAACATAATAGAAAATAACAGACGAAACTGAATACATAAAATGCAATGTATATAAAATGGGTACATTTATTCTCACCACTGGCATTCTGTAAAATTATATAAGTAATTGCGATGTCAAATGCATAAATGTAAATGCTTATACGTTCAAGATCAACATCGTCTGATCAAAAATAAAGAATTAAAAAAAAAAAAAAAAAAGATTAGGTCGCTGTAAATCCGTGACCTATGCCAGATATATTCCTCAGCCAGAGCAGGAATTAGGAGTAGCATTTAAAAAAATGAGCATTGTAATGTGTATGAAATAAAGTATATATATTTCAACTTTTTGCCTTTTTTTACTACAGGCCTACCTGATACATTGGTTTCAGCACATCACAACCGACTTGTGTATACCTCTATCTTTTCATTATTACTGCTTATTGTCCCCGACTACAAAGAGAAAGGCAGAGCCTGTAATTGTGGGAGGGGTTACTCGGCTATTTAAACTTAGGCCCCCTCCATTACAGGACTGTAACTGCTGGGTTCATCCCTCCCACCTCTCCACTTTATTACAATTTAATAGGTGGGCCCTCTCTTATTACAGGCCTACCTGATACGTAGTTTTCGGCACATCACAAAGTACTTGTACTTATTACAGCTTATATTGTCCCTGACAACAAATATATATATATATCTATATATATATATCTATACCAGTGGGACCTCGGTTTACGAATTTAATGCGTTCTCCGGGACGTTTCTTATTGTGAAATATTTGTAAACCGAAACGTGGTTTCCCATAGGAATGCATTGAAAACCATTTAATCCATTCTGGAGGTCAGAAAAAAAAGTCAAAATGAGCTGGCATGGAAACCAACCCACAATGCCGAACACACAGTAAAAGGCATGCAAACGACGAAGCTCAGCTCCCTACCTTTCCACAGCTTGAGAAATGCACCAAAAAGTCCCAAAACAACTGCAACAACGTGCTACCCACAGGCTCCAGCATGCAGGGCCGGTGCTATAAACCTCCCAGGTGCAATGCATTAAGGGGAAACTTGCTTTGTATTGCGAAATTTTTTTGTAAACTGAGGCATTATTTTCAGTGGATTTTCATTTGTAAAATTATATTAACCGAGGCGTTTGTAAACCGAGGTCCCACTGTATATATATATATATATATATATATATATATATATATATACACCAATTATAGCATTTATGGCATTTATGATACACTCTACCAACCGAGAAGGAAGGAGGATGGAGGCATATATGCAAGCTTTAATATCAACTTGCAATGCCCTATAAGGTACAGATGCCTGGTTTTGGTCTTGAATATGTACACATTATACTCTTTGTAGATGCAACTATATACTCCTGGCCATTACTTCAAAGAGATACTACAGGCACCCAGACCACCTTAGCTCATTGAAGTGTTCTGGGTGCAGTGTGTAGCTTTTAGTCTACCAGTCAGCCACTAGATGCGCTTCCGGGATCTTATCGGACTCTGGGTCACGTAACAGACGCTGGACATCCTCATACTCTGCATGAGGACACCGAGCATCAGTAAATTTCCTCATAGGAAAACATTGATTTAATAATTTTCTCTGGGAAGGGCTTGGGGTGGTTGCCATGCATGCGCATCGGCTGACATCAGAGGAGGCGGTGCACCGACCCAGTGCCCAGGGAGATTGGTACAAGTATCAGGTGAGTAAATAAAGTATTTTCTTCCCCTTTATGGTAGGTGAGGAAGGGGTGGGGTGGGGGGAGGGGGGCAGGGAGCAAAGGGCACGATAGTGTTAGGAATACTTATTTGTATTCCTAACGCCATAGACTCCCTTTAAGTATTATGTAAAGGCCTGGCATAGAAAACCTCTCAAGAGCTTTTCCATAACCTGACTGATTCTTTTATGTGCTATTACTTATTTCTTATTTTCCTATTTTCAGCTTGCTGCAGATGCCCTCACTTGCCATTCATGGAACTACAAAGACAATATTTGATAACTGTGTTCTAAATTCTCAGCAACAGGGCAGCTACTGACTCACTGCAAATCAGCATTTACTAGCACCGAGGGACAGACTGAACTTTAAATGAGCGGAAAACTTGTACTTGTAAAATCATTTTGAGCAGCACAACTACTTTAAAATATCAGATGAGAAATCTGGAGCATTATTTGTTTACATATTTACTCTTGTTGCCCTGTGACCTAGTAATGGAAACGCTTTAATACTTAATCAGATACAAATATTCCAATAAACAACTGCACTTCCAGTCTAAATGACCTACCAGCTCCTGCACATACTGATAATACATCATTTATTAACAGACTGTTTTCAGCATTTGGCATGAAAAAAAAATAGATCCAGTAAAATGCATTGCCTTATTCAGCTTACATTTTTTTTAATAATCGTATAGCGTTTCCAAACGTTGTATCTCCTGTGTGCAGCTTTCACATTCTTTAAGAACAAATCATCCATCAATACGGGAAGTGGATATCCTAAAACAACAACAGCAAAAGAAAGTGAATGAAAGAGGCATTGCAGAACACTGACTGACTGTGTTTTGCAATCAGTGACAGTATACGAATAAAGCAGTGAAAAGATATGTTGTGCTCAGGCAAAGCTGAAACGTTTCTCGATAGGGACAATCTGCTGTGGTATAGCTGAACAAACTAAAGGTTGACATGCCAAAAAAAGATCATTCTTTTTTTTCTAATAAACACAACAGTCAGTAGGAAATAGTACTAGCCATGGCTTGTTTTCCTGGCTTGAGGCCTCATTCCAACCTGTTGCAACCAGCTATAGAGAGTCCACAGGGACCCCTTCCAATACATGAGGCCCCAGTGAGGAAAGAAACCTTTACATTTCTGTTTAACTGGGATACCTGCCAGTGGTTAAGTTCAAAGTACAGTTTCCAGTAATTTGCTATTGCTACGCTGCTCGTTTGATAGGCCAGGACAGAAGCATACAACCTGAAGTAATATTTCCTGATTTCTGTCATATTTTGACATTTGAATGAAGATTGCTTTGGGACTTTGCTGGGTCTATATACTATATAGTTTTATTCTGGCTTTTTGTCTTATATTTCCTTTTCGTTCCCCCTCCCCTCATTTCCCCTTCCAGGGCATATCAAACCTTATTGTTTTTTACAGTGCATGGAAGAAATTCACATTGATTGCTTCCCTGACAAAACAAAGGATCTGTGATCCCTTCTAGCTAAGTCTCATATAATCAACATTATAAATGCCGTTATTATAACTAGCCATCAGAAATTTGGCATGGGCTCTCAGATTTCATACTTCATGCAGTCATTTTAATTCAGTACTGGTATGTGCTCAATCAGAATATCATACATCATTATTTGCACTCGCGCCAATTGTTGTCCTGAGTCCATCAAGCAGTGACATAAATGCACAGTTGGAATGGCTTTCAGATTCCAAAATTCTGTGTTCTGTAACCGTAGCTCTGTAGATGTTAGTGATCTACATTTCCCATAATGCTAAGCCAACCTATAGCTTGAGCATCATGGGAAATGTAGTTGACAAACATCTGTAGCGTCATGGTATACCACATGGTCATCACTTAATTTGCCTTTGGCACATGCAAAATCCTAAACTCGATTAGGTAATTTTGATATATCCGAAATGTTACATTTTACCCAGTTTGCTTAATATTATGTGATTCTTCGTAGATTTCATGAGATGACTATTAGTTCCACTTATATTTTAATGCTTCAGCTGACTAAACGGTTCCATGTGTTAGTTTGCTCTCTCTTAACTCCCATCATTCTTAGTAAAAGCTAGGGTCTATTTTTGCCATGCTTGTTTCTCTTACCCTGGATTTCAAGCAGAGGTCATGAGAAGATTTTTGGTGGAGGATATACTGTAATTATTGTGTCAATGATGAAATGTTCTTCTTTTATCATTTCTGACATTCTGGTGTAATAGTCGTTATTAATATAAATTGTTACATGAGTCATACATGGTGCAGATGCTAGTTAAGAGCTGTGGGTATAAATAGACAGATATTAAATGCATGAACTGACATGAGCCGTGAAAAGTACCTGGGTTACCAGAATCTCACTGGCTTCAGCAAAGCAACACTAATGTGCTAGATCAGTGGTTCCCATCCTTTTTTCACTTGAGTACCCCTTGGCAGCCCATTTCTATAAATAATACCCCTCCCATTAACTAAATGTTTGTAATTAATATATTTGCATTTATTTCAAATGTATACCTTTTTTCTATGTCCCATATCCCCTTTTCCCCCTGCCCTAGGCTCTCCCTGTTTCTCCTTTGCCCCAGGCTTCCCCTGCTACTCCTCTTCCCCAGACACACAAACTGTCACGCATGCAGACACACACAAACAAACAAACAAACAAACAAACAAACAAACAAACACTGACACTCATATAGATACAGATATACACACACACCTGCAGATACACAGAGGCAAACACTGACACACATGCAAATACACCCACTGACATACATACAGGTACAGATGTACAGACACAATGATACACAAACATACAGATAAAAACACTGACATACATACACAGACACACAAAACATACATACAGAAGATACACCGATACAAACACTGACACATATACAGATACAAAGATACATACCCTGACACATATGCATATACAGTGAAACACAGACACACATGCAGATACACAGACACACAGATACAGACACTGACACACAGAGATACACACACTGGCACACAGATACATACACTGACACACAGACATACCGACACAGAAACCGACACACAGATACACTAACATACATGCAGATACAGACACACAGATACACACCCTGACACACATACAGATGCACACTGACACACAGATACACACCCTGAAACACAGACACACTGACACACAGATACATACCCTGACACACATGCAAATACAGACACATAGATACATAAACTAACACACATACAGACACATACCCTCATACACATACAGACACATACCCTGACACACAGACACACTGACAAACAGATACACACTCTGATACACATGCAGATACACAGACATACACACAGGTGCACAGAGATATGTACAGATACATATCCTGACACACATACAGATACACACCCTGACACACTGAAAAGAGATACACACATGCAGATCCACATATATATACTTCTCTTCTTTCTATAATTTTGCCGATCAAGCACCGGGCATTCTATTGGAGCAAACAGTGAGTGCAGCACCTTTCGAATTTTTCTATATATATATATATATATATATATATATATATGTGTGGATCTGCATGTGTGTATCTCTTTATATATATATTTACCCTGACAAACTTAAGGATACATACCCTGACACACATACAGATACATACTCTGACACACATACAGATACATACCCCGACACACAGATACACACCCTGACACACATGCAGATACACAGACTCAAAGATACATACCCTGACACACTTAAGGATACATACCCTGACACAAAGATGCACACCCTGACACACATGCAGATACACACACATGCAGACACACAGACACACACATTGACACACAGATACATATACTGACAAACATGCAGATACACAGACACATATATACATACACTAACACACTTAAGGATACATACCCTGACACACATACAGATACACAGATACAGACACTGACACACATCCTCACAGACAGATACTTATCCTGACACACAGATACATACTCTGAGACAGAGATACACACATTGACACACAGACACATTGACAAACAGACACACAGACAAACATGCAGATACACAGAGATACACACAATACTAAAATATATTTAACACACGTGCACACCAGAAAGTGAAAATATAATTAATAAAAATTTACCCTTAAAATGCCACTTAGATTGTAAGAAGACCCCTCCTGTCTTCTGGATGCAAATATAAAAAATACAATCTAAAAATAAAAGATATAAAATAATAGTGTAGTATTTAAAACAAAGTGTAGTGCTGATTATAAGATTGCACTCACAGGAGAGAAATTGATTGTAGGTGTAAAAAGGTATGTTTGAAATTTGGATCTCCTTTTCTTCACTTTTATCCCTTAAATAGGAGATAAAAAAGAGAGACACACATAGTGCACCAATAAATAAAAAGTAACACCTTTTATTTAAAATGCACTTACAAAATGGATGTGAAAATCTGCATATCGCATTGTGGGTCCTCTGAAGCCAAGATGACAAGATAGGATCCCTCTTATTCAGGAGCAAAGATATGAACAATATGAAATTCACTTTAAATAAAAAAAATGTAAAAATCCAACTCACTATGAAAGTCTCTCCAACCTAAGCGTTTCGTCCTTGGTGGGACTTCCTCAGGGGTAACTGCCAGTGACAGGACTGATCCCTCTTCATTCACCTTTTTAAAGCCATGTTCGTGCCTTCCCGAACCACCTTCCGATAATCGGGAATTGGCGTCTTGATAAAAGACACCTGCTTTAGTTTGTTTTCGGCTATGCGTTCCAAGTCTCACTTCCTTGTTGCGTTTCATTGACCTATGTTCAGTTTCACATGCAATGCTCCATGCATTCCAAAATAGCGAAAACGAAAAAAAGTTCTCAGAGATTATGTGTCCTTTAGCATATGAAAATAAAGCATCATTGTTACACCATACAAATAAGCAGAAAAAGATAAAATTAGAATACTAATATATACTGCAAAGGAGAACAAAACTGTATATGAAATATAGGCCAAGTAATAGAACCATTGGTATTAAAAATCTTACTTGTAAAATCCGAAAGTATTGATATATTTAAAATATCTCTTCTTTGATAATTCCTCTAATAAAAGAAGGGTATAGGTTATAACATTAAAAAAAGGGGAATGGCTAATACTCTTATGGACTGGTCTATACAAGAGTGGGAAATTAATATCATTTTTTTCAAAATAACCACAAAAAAAAAAAAAGAATAAAAATGGTTAAAAAAAAGGTTAAAAAAGAGGGGGGACCTTGGATATAACATGAATGAAATATGGACTTCTAAATAAATATCCAATAATTCTAATAAAAATAATATTGGGGTAATAATGCCTTAAAAATTAATAAACTTTAAAGACAAAAGTATTAAAAAATAATAATTAAAATTTAGATTACAATATAGATATTCTTACTTTATAAAAAAAACAAATCATGTCAAAGTTCACATTAAGACCTGCTGGACTAAAAGTTTTTTTAAGTATATATCCAAAATTCTTCTCTTTGTGTAAGTCTCTTAATAAGATCTCCTCTTTCATCAAGGGACACTTTCTCTAAGCAAAAAAGCTTTCCAAAATTAAAATGTGGGCATTTGTTACAATGGACTGGTACCGAATGTGTTATAATTATTTTCTTAATGTTATTACAGTGTTCCATGAACCTGTTTTTCAATGGCCTACTAGTCCTACCCCCTACTGTATACCACAGCCACATGTTAAAACATAAACTACATTGGAAGCATTACAACTAATATAATGTTTGATTTTAAAAACTTAGAGTTTTGTTGGGTAAAAAGCGACATCCTTTACACCTTCCTTTATAAAAACTTTTTCAATGGGGCTTCTTTAACTTCTTTTATTTTAAAGGTGCTAGGTGCCAATATATTCTTAATATTTTTACTCTTCCTAAAAATCATACTGGGTACAGTGGATATTTTTTTTTTACAAAACTCGTCTTCCAATAAAAGAGGCCAATGTTTCTTTAATATGTTCTTAATTTTAAAAGCATGAGCACTGTATTGTGTAATAAAAGATGAGCCAACATTTTCCCTCCAAGAACGAGTTTTGATGTTTTTATCAATTAAAAATTAAATCCTATTTATATTCCTGCAACGGGCTATTTCGTTATCAAGAAAAGACCAGGAATACCCTTTTTCCATGAATTTATTTTTAAAACTTCTGTTTGTTTCAAAAAGCTTTTATCTTCTGTGCAATTCCTTTTTAATCTGGTGAATTGGCTTCTAGGGACACTACATAACCAATTAGGATGGTGGCCGCTTTTTACGTCAATAATATAATTAAAGTCTGTAGGTTTAAAATACGTTTTAGTTTTTATAGTAAAATCTTCTATAAAAATAGTTAAATCCAAAATATGAATGCTATTCTGACTAATTTGTGGAGTAAAAACCAGAGACTGGTCGTTACGATTAACGAAATTCTTGGTACCCATGGGGGGGTGGTACAGTTGTTATTTCCACCGATTACTATTTAAAAGAGGCTTGCAGACTCCTTGGAGATGAGTGCTCTTATATGACTTAAAGAGAATCCTAGTTCATCTTTTAATAAGAAATTAAGGGATTTAGAATATATGGAGAACAACATTTTAGATGAGAAGATTTTTTTCCTATTTGTGTTTAGATTTTCCTAGGATCCCTACTTTTTATTTTTTATCCAAGGTGCACAAGTCCATTACACAACCTCCAGGCCAACCGATTATTACCCGTGTGGACTCTCTGACATCCAGGTTGTCTGAGTATGTAGACTTTTCCCTAAAAAAATATGCACAAGGTGCAAAATCATACCTTAAAGATACCAAAAATGTATTACAAGAATTGGATGGCATAGAATGGAGGGAAGGCTACATGTGGGCAACCTTGCATGTTACTTCTCTCTATACACATTTAGATCATGAGAAAGGCATGAGAGATGTGGAACAAATTTTAGATCTTGATAGTAATAGTTCCCCCTTTTCAGTCAATTTTTATTAGCTAGTATTATGTTTATTTTAACACACAATTTTTACATTTTCAACTGTGATTTTTATTTACAAATTAAGGGCACCACCATGGGTACCAAGTTTGTGCCTAGTTATGCTTATATATTCATGGATAATTGCGAGACCTCAAACATCTTGTCTAATAACCTGTTTGGCGCAAACTTGGTACTCTGGCGAAGATATATTGCTGATAAAATTTATTAATTTGGATTGGCTCAGTTGATCTTTTACAATCATTTTTTACTTTCATTAATCGTAACGGCCAGTCTCTGGTTTTTACTCCACAAAGTTTTTGGATTCAACAATTTTATAGAACATTTTACCATGAAAACCAAAACGTATTGTAACCCTTTAGTGACCAGACCGTTTTCAATTTTCTTACAGTTAAGGACCAGGGCTCTTTTTACATCTCTGCGGTGTTTGTGTTTAGCTGTAGTTTTCCTCTTACTCATTTACTGTACCCACACATTATATATACCCTTTTTCTTGCCATTAAATGGTATTTCTAAAGATACCATTAATTTTATCATATCATATAATTTACTATAAAAAACATTATAAAATATGATGAAACAATTAAAAAAAAAAAAACGTTTCTAACTTTGACCCCCAAAACCTGTTACGCATCTACAAACGGCAAAAAACATCCATGCTAACTAGTTTAAAAATTTTGTCATGAGTTTCGAAATACCTAATGTTAACATGTTCTTAGCTTTTTTTTTGCAAGTTATAGAGCAATGAGTACAAGTAGCACTTTGCAATTTCCAAACCATTTTTTTTTCAAAATTAACGAAAGTAACATTGTAACACTGATATCTGTCAGGAATCCCTGAATAACCCTTCACATGTATATATTTTTAAAATGAAGACAACCTAAGGTATTAAACGTGGGGTTATTTGGCTCTTTTCATGCAAATCTATGTCAAATTAAAAAAAAAATTGACACACATAGCAATTTAAGAATACATGTACTGAGAACGTTAAGGGTTACTGCCAAAGAATACCCCTATATGTGTTCAGAAACATCTCCTGAGTACAGTGATATCACCCATGTATAGGTGTGTTGGGTTCTCTGGGGACTAAAATATCTTATTTGGAATGGGCACATTCCAGTTTTTCAACTTGGAATTTTCACAGCTGGTCATCATGCACCCATGTCCTATTTGGGACATTTTTGAAGCCGGCCAATGTAATTTACCCCCATCAAACCATATATTTTTGAAAAGTAGACACCCTAGGGTATTTCAAATTGTGGTATTTTAACACTTTCCATACACTAATTCTACCACCAGTCTTTGTCAATCCTTTGGAGTATTCATTTTTTGTGTGTTTTTTCCCGCATGGATTATTGTAACCCTCTCCTAATTGGTCTTCCCAAAAGCCATATTGCCCTGCTACAGTTTGTAATGACTGCCAGATTTTGCTCTCTAGTCGGTCCTCTAACACCTCACCCCTCTGTCAGTCTTTACATTGGCTTCCTGTATCCTATAGGAGTCAATTGAAAGTGCTAACACATACCTATAAAGCACTGGACAATTCTAGCCCCTCGTATATCTTTTCACAGATCCACAGGTATGCCCCTTCTCGGTCTCTCCGCTCTGCCCGTGACTTTCTCCTGTCCGCTGCTCGCACCCGTATGGCCAACTCACGCTTGCAGGACTTCTCGCGGGCGGCTTCCTTCCCATGGAATAGCCTGCCTACTGCCATCAGACTCTCCCCTAGTCTTCAATCATTTAAGAAGTGCCTTAAAACCCATCTCTTTAGGAAAGCTTATGGCTTCCCAGAGTAACCTCTACCTTAAATACCTGTCTCTTGCTCTCTCCTAAAGGGGAGCACTCTATTCTCTCCTTTAGCTCTGCTTCACTCCCACCTTACTTGTTTGCTATTTCCTGTCCTAATGTGTTTTATACCCCACCTCCTATAGACTGTAAGCTCGTTTGAGAAGGGTCCTCTCCAACTTATCATTCCTGTAAGTTTTCCTGTAATTGTCCTATTTATAGTTAAATCCCCCTCTCATAATATTGTAAAGTGCTACGGAATCTGTTGGTGCTATATAAATGGCAATAATAATAATAATAATAATATATACACACACAAACTTGTATTTCCTATATATGTGTTACGACACTCACCGCCAGGGGAACGGAGCCGCCGTTTAGTAGATAATCCCCCTTCTCCAGAAATGCAGTTTTAGTCTAACCGATCGTAAAACTCCCAAACGGAGCATACGAATGCGGCAACTCCCGATCAGCAATCCATCCGAAATCCTTCCACAGCTAGAAATAAACGAAAACGCTGTCCCAATAGTAAATCCCTCCACAAACGAGACAAAGCTCCGTCTTGAAGGTCAAACAGGAATGTGTTTAATGGGGGCTACCTGCCCGGTATTTATGCGGGTCTTCACAAGGTGGACACTCCCCTAGGGGACCTTGTGGAAGACTGTAAAATATATTGGACAGTAGCCAATCGCAGTGGCTTCAATACAAGCCCTTCCCATTTTACCCATAAATCATTCTTCTCTATCCCGGAGATAATTAGGGAAAAACCTAATTATCTCCAAGGATAGAGACCATCGCCATTTTAAAACATAATAAGAAAATTACAATAAAATACATAAAGTCAGAAATACCGATTGCATATGGTTCGTGTAACATATCCCCAGATACCGAATAGCGCTCAGGTCCTACCGAATAGTGCTCAGGTCCGATGTACATAGTTCAATCGCCATGGAGTCAAAGTCTCTCACAAGTCCTTCGGTATACGAATGACTCCATGGGACGGCTACCTGGGTAAAGTCCATACGAATTATAGAAACTCCCGAACTGACCGGTGTTCGTACGCCTCAACGAAATAGAAGGTGGGCGGCAGCCTCCAGCGGTATTCGGCAGATAAAGTATCCGTTTTTAGTTCCATAGGTTTTGCACCGAACACCGCTGATTCTCCTTGTGTCCAAAATGGCCGCCGCCTCATGGTCGGCATACGAACGACGACCACCCGTACGAATGGAATGGAGAGGTGTCTGCGGTTAACCGCAACGTTCTAATTGTGGTCAAGGTGTTAACAAGCAGCACACTCCTCTCCTGGGTGGCCGTTTGTTCGGTAGTTTCAATCGGTACTAGGGAAAGCAGACGAACAAGGGCATACGGACAGGAAATCCATGAAATCAAGGCAAACAGACGAACCAGCAATCTAAGTCTATACAGATGGGTTCGTCACACGGCTCCCCCCTTGTGGGACACTCCGGCAGACCCGGCTTGGCCCTTTAGCGGGTCAACTTGGGGATGACCGGACTAGGAGATAGCAAGAACATCGGTTTGCCGTGACAACCCATCTGCATTCCCATTCTGCTTACCGGGTCGGTAGCTGATGGTGAAGTTATACGGTTGTAGGGCTAAACTCCACCGCAGCAGTCTACCATTGTCTCCTGAGACCCGGTTAAGCCAGACAAGGGGATTGTGGTCCGTCACAAGGGAAAATTCCTGTCCATACAAATAAGGGCTTAACTTTTTCAATGCCCAGACCAGGGCTAAGCATTCTTTCTCCACTGCCGCATAACTCACTTCTCGGGGTAACAGCTTTTTACTGAGATATGTGACAGGGTGCTCTCCTCCATCTTCCCCGACCTGGCTCAGCACAGCCCCCAGTCCATACATGGAAGCATCTGTATGGACGAGAAAACGTTTGTTAGGAACTGGGGCAGCCAGGACAGGGGCATTCACGAGAGCCTGCTTAAGTGCACAAGCTGGAGACCACAGGACCTTCTTAGGGAGATTTTTCTTAGTCAGGTCCGTCAGGGGCTTAGCGATAGAGCTGTAGTCGGGGACAAAGCGTCTATAATACCCTGCTGTCCCTAGGAAGGCTAATACTTGGGTCTTAGTGATAGGTGTGGGCCAGTTAGCTACTGCCTCTATCTTAGCTGGCTCTGGTCTCTGGCTCCCACACCCTACTCTGTGACCCAGGTATTGCACTTCAGCCATGCCTAGATGACACTTCTCTGGCTTCAATGTCAGGCCAGCGGCCCGAATTTTGTCCAGTACTACCCCTACATGCACCAGGTGTTCCTCCCAGGACCCACTGTAGATCGCAATATCATCCAGGTATGCACAAGCAAATTCCTGGAATCCATCGAGGAGCCTATCCACCATACGCTGGAAGGTAGCTGGGGCATTCTTCATCCCAAATGGCATAACCTTAAATTGGTATAAGCCAAATGGGGTGACGAAGGCCGACTTGGGGATAGCGTCCTCGGCCAGGGGGATCTGCCAGTAGCCCTTACACAGGTCTATGGTGGTCAGATAGCGTCCCCTGGCAATGCGATCTAGTAATTCGTCTACCCGGGGCATCGGGTAGGCGTCAGTGGTGGTCCTCTCGTTGAGCCTCCTGTAGTCCACACAGAACCGGGTGGTCCCATCCTTCTTAGGCACCAGGACTACAGGGGAGGCCCAAGGGCTATCGGAGTGCTCGATGACCCCAAGCTGGGTCATCTCCTGTATCTCCTTCCGCATTCCTTCTCGGACTGCTTCAGGGATACGGTAAGGGGGCTGTCGCAGAGGGTTCTGTCCAGGGGTCTCTACCTTATGTACAGCTAGGGTAGTGTAGCCGGATTATTGGGAGAACGTCGCCTGCTTCTCCCACAGAAGCTGTCTTGCCTGTCCCTTCTCTGTGGGGCTTAACCTGTCCCCTAGCTGTACGAGGCTAGTCAGGTCAGTCTGGGAATCTCTTGCTAACAAGTCGGGTAAGGGTAAACTTTCTGTATCGTCTGCAGCCGGAGCACATACTGCAGCTACATTCTCGGGTCGTTCCTGATACTACTTTAGCATGTTCACATGAAAGGATCGCTGGATCCTGTCATCTGAACAGCTGGCTATAAGGTAGGTAGTATCACACACCTGAGCTAACACCTTATACGGGCGCTGCCAAGATGCCTGCATCTTGTTCGCCTTCACAGGTTTGAGCACTAGCACCTTCTGCCCAACCTGGAAGACTCGCTGCCGGGCACCCCGATCGTACCATTCCCTCTGTCTCCCCTGGGCCACCTGGAGGTTCTCTCTTACCATCAGAGACAGTTTCTCCATGCGGTCCCGGAGTTCCAGAACATACGGTACTATGGGGGTCCCTTCCTGCTCTGTCTCCCCCTCCCAGTGGCCTCTAATGAGATCTAGGGGTCCGCGGACCCTTCTCCCATAAAGCAACTCAAAGGGGGAGAACCCAGTAGATTCCTGGGGCACCTCTCTGTAGGAAAACAACAGATGAGGCAGGAATCACTCCCAGTCTCTGCAAGTGTCAGAAAAGGTCCTCAGCATCTGCTTGAGGGTGCCATTAAATCGCTCGCAGAGACCGTTAGTCTGTGGATGGTATGGGGAACTAAGTATCGGTTTAATGCCGCATACCCTCCACAGCTGCTGGGTGAGCACAGCGGTAAATTGGGTTCCCTGGTCAGAGAGAATCTCTTTAGGGAACCCGACCCTGGTAAAAATCCTAACCAGGGCATCAGCAACTGTCTCTGCCTCTATGTTAGACAGCGCTACTGCCTCTGGGTAGCGAGTGGCATAGTCCACCACAGTAAGAATATATTTCTTACCTGATGGACTAGCCCTGGCCAGTGGACCCACAATATCAACAGCTATGCGGGCAAAGGGCTCCCCAATAATAGGCATCGCCATAAGCCTAGTTCTTGGGTGGTCCCCCTGCTTTCCTACCCGTTGACAAGTGTCACACGTGCTACAATATATCCGCACAGCCTGATAAAACCCTGGCCAAAAAAAGTTCTGCATGATCCTATAGGCTGTGCGGCGGGACCCTAGATGTCCGGCTAGCGGAACATCATGCCCTATCCGCAGAATCTCCTGCCGGTACTTTGCGGGCACCACCAGCTGTCGATTCGGCGGAGGGGCAACACTCTTCTGGGATGGCTTAGGGATCCTATATAACCTGTCCCCTACCCACTCATACCACTCCCCATCTACTCCTTCCTCTCCAGTATCTGCTCTGTCCCTATATTTCTGGAGGGATGGATCTATCTGGGTTTCCCTCCCAAACTCCTCTGGGGAATCCCAGCTAACTAAAGTCTGCCCTGGGGTATCAGTCGGGGAATCGGTTCTTATCTGGGTCTCAGCAGCAGGTGGGCTGGTTCCAGCAGCATGGGTCTGAGCACGGGTAGTCACTGGGTTGGCCTCGGCAGGTCCCATGGGAGCATATGCAGAAACCAAAGGGGCCAAATCATTTCCCAGCAAAACATCAGCAGGCAAATCCTTCATAACCCCCACATTCACATGTCCAGAGCCCACTCCCCAGTCCAAATGAACCCGGCAACAGGCAGACGGAACACGGCGCCTCCTGCTACCCTCACTGCCACAGTATTTCCAGTATGTTGGTGTTCGGAAACAAGGTTCTTTTTGAGCAGAGTCATAGTAGCTCCGGTGTCTCTCAGACCAGTGACCACTTTACCATTTAGCTTAACGGTCTGCCTGTGCTGTTGGCGGTTGTCCTGCTGAGCTGCTTGTACTGGGTCTGCCTCATGTAGGATACCCCAAAACTCCTCCTGCTCAAAGCAGTGAGCAGAAGGCTGAGGTGGCTGCTGGGCTCCGCCGGCTGGTCTTCTCCAGGACTGTGCTTGGTTGGCATTGTTCAATGGGCACTTAGGTCTCTTGTGCCCCAGTTGCTTGCATCCATAGCACCGGATCTGCTGCGAGTAATCCCGGGCGTTGAACCGGGCTGGCGGCCCAAAGTTGGTTGCTGGTGGCATAGTGGGGGTACATTGCGCTGGGGGGTGATATACGTTAGTGGTTGGAGGTGCTGCCGGTTTGTATTCCACTTGAGTAGGGACCTTGGCTGCTGTCTGGTCTAGCTTGCGTGCATCCGTGTATTCATCGGCCAGACGAGCAGCTTCAGGCAAGGTAGCGGGTTTGCGGTCCCTGACCCACTCTCTGACTCCTGCAGGTAACCGGTCAAAGCAGTGTTCCAGTAGAAATACTTGCAGCACCTCTTCCCCAGTTACCGCTTGGCACCCTGCCATCCAGTGGGCTGCCGTGCGGTGTACCCTGCATGCCCACTCCACATAGGAATCACCAGCCTGCTTGTTAGTGTCCCGGAATCGCCTCCGGTACGCCTCAGGGGTAACAGCGTATCGGGCCAAAAGGGCATCTTTTACTGCCCGGTAACTAGTGATTTCCTCCTCTGGGATGGCCCGAAAAGCCTCACTGGCCCGGCCGGATAATTTCCCAGAGAGGACAGTAACCCATTCTTCTGCGGGCACCTGGTGTAAGGCACACTGTCTTTCAAAGTCAGCCAGGAACCCGTCTATCTCTCCTTCAGTCTCAACAAAATTTCTAAAAGCAGCAAATGGTACCTTTTTTCTTCCATTATTATTATAAGGTACCTCTGCTGCTGCAGCTCCTCTCCTCTGGAGCGCCTGTTGTGCTGCCACTGCGGCTTGTACTTGCACCACAATATCCGCTGCAGGGTTGGGGCCAAAGTGTGCCAGCCTTATCTGGACTGCCCGGTTAAACGATATCTCCTCGGGTGTTAAATCCAGCAGGCCAGGCACATTAGCTCTCTCCATTCCCTGTGCTGCATCCATCTCCAACAATATAGAAATAATCTCCCTTTTCTTGAGATTACTTGCTGATCGTCCTCTGCGCTCCAAAATATCTTTAAGGGTAGCACACCTTAATTCTTCACACTGCATTTCCAATCTGGGGTGTGTAGCTGGCCTTCAGGGCGGTGGGATTCATCCCGTCGCTTGCCACCAATTGTTACGACACTCACCGCCAGGGGAACGGAGCCGCCGTTTAGTAGATAATCCCCCTTCTCCAGAAATGCAGTTTTAGTCTAACCGATCGTAAAACTCCCGAACGGAGCATACGAATGCGGCAACTCCCGATCAGCAATCCATCCGAAATCCTTCCACAGCTAGAAATAAACTAAAACGCTGTCCCAATAGTAAATCCCTCCACAAACGAGACAAAGCTCCGTCTTGAAGGTCAAACAGGAATGTGTTTAATGGGGGCTACCTGCCCGGTATTTATGCGGGTCTTCACAAGGTGGACACTCCCCTAGGGGACCTTGTGGAAGACTGTAAAATATATTGGACAGTAGCCAATCACAGTGGCTTCAATACAAGCCCTTCCCATTTTACCCATAAATCATTCTTCTCTATCCCGGAGATAATTAGGGAGACACCTAATTATCTCCAAGGATAGAGACCATCACCATTTTAAAACATAATAAGAAAATTACAATAAAATACATCAAGTCAGAAATACCGATTGCATATGGTTTGTGTAACGTATCCCCAGATAGCCTGGATCTGAGGGCATATTCCTACCGAATAGCGCTCAGGTCCGATGTACATAGTTCAATCGCCATGGAGTCAAAGTCTCTCACAAGTCCTTCGGTATACGAATGACTCCATGGGACGGCTACCTGGGTAAAGTCCATACGAATTATAGAAACTCCCGAACTGACCGGTGTTCGTACGCCTCAACGAAATAGAAGGTGGGCGGCAGCCTCCAGCGGTTTTCGGCAGATAAAGTATCCGTTTTTAGTTCCATCGGTTTTGCACCGAACACCGCTGATTTTCCTCGTGTCCAAAATGGCCGCCGCCTCGTGGTCGGCATACGAAAGACGACCACCCGTACGAATGGAATGGAGAGGTGTCTGCGGTTAACCGCAACGTTCTAATTGTGGTCAAGGTGTTAACAAGCAGCACACTCCTCTCCTGGGTGGCCGTTTGTTCGGTAGTTTCAGTCGGTACTAGGGAAAACAGACGAACAAGGGCATACGGACAGGAAATCCATGAAAGCAAGGCAAACAGACGAACCAGCAATATAAGTCTATACAGATGGGTTTGTCACAATATGTATAAAATATTATAAAATAATTTAAGCATTTTATAATATATTATACATATATACATATGCATATGTATGATTTCATTATAAGTATATTTTGAGATATATGTGTATATATCTCAAAGTACACTTATAATGAAATCATATATATGCATCATAGATAATATATATAATAATGCTTTCATTTTTTTTATAATATATTATACATATATAATGTATGTATAATATATTTATTTTATTATTCTTTTTTTTTTTTGCTGTGGATCACCGGTCCAGGTAAGTCTAGAGCTCCTATTTACTGCAGGCATACTAGGTATGACCTTTTTTCCCGGACAAACCAAGTATGTTCGCGGTCGTTAAGGGAACATATGTATTTATAATGTAATTCTAAATGCATTTTGATTTAAATATATATGTATATTAACATCAAAATACAGTTAGAACAAGTTTAAACCGGTATATATGTTTTTTTAAATTTAATTTTATAATAAAAAATAAAAAAAATAAAGTAAAATGAATGTCATTCTAAGTGTATTTAAATATTAATATATATATATATATATATTTATATATAATTATATATACATTAATATTAAAATACACTTA
Organism: Pelobates fuscus; assembly: GCF_036172605.1. Classification (NCBI taxonomy): domain Eukaryota; kingdom Metazoa; phylum Chordata; class Amphibia; order Anura; family Pelobatidae; genus Pelobates; species Pelobates fuscus. The sequence continues at coordinate 149,125,195 of NC_086322.1, forward strand.
GAATAATGGATTGTGTATGTGTATATATAATTACTTAAATTATATATATATATATATGTTCTAACTTATTTTATTAACTTTATTAAACTTTTTTTGCAGGCATGAGGGGCACAGCCAGCTATTCCGGCCATGTGATCGGGAGGACCCCATGATCACATGGCTCAGCAGCAGGGGGACTGCCTGGGGTGCAAGTCCCCACATCGCGATCGCCAGTGGGGGATCGCCAGCGATCAGGTAAGTGCATATGTCCCATGGATGTACCAAGTACGTACGAGGTCGTTAATGACGTAAAAAGCAGCCACCATCCTAATTTTATTGATGTAAAAAGGGGCCACCATCCCTAGAAGCCAAAAAGGAATTGCACAGACGATAAAAGCTTTTGGAACAAACAGAAGTTTTAAAAAATAAATTCATGGTAAAAAGGTACTTTTCTTGATAACGAAATAGCCCGTTGCAGGAATATAAATAGGAGTGAATTTTTAATTGATAAAAACATCAAAACCTGTTCTTCGAGTAAAAATGTTGGCAAATCTTTTATTACACAATACAGTGCTCATACTTTTAAAAATTTAAGAAGATATTAAAGAAACATTGGCCTCTTTTATTGAAAGACGAGTTTTAAAAAACAAAACAAATATCCACTGTACCCAGTATGCTTTTTAGGAAAAGTAAAAATGTTAAGAATATATTGGCACCTAGCACCTTTAGAACCAAAGAAGTTAAAGAATGCCCATTGAAAGGTTTTTAAAAATGTGGAAGGTGTAAAGGATATCGCTTTTTACCCAACAAAACTGTAATTTTTAAGAGTAAATTAACTGGAGAATGTTTTTTAAATGTTATTCTTTATTTGTCGTGCAGTGAAATACAAACAAGGTCTGTTATGCCACAACAGCAATAACAATCAGATATATTCAACACAAATATCCAATATCATGGCATAGAAGTGAAGTGCACATTTTTTAATATAGTGGACATGCTTAAACCAGAGATTTGAAGAGGAGCCCTGAACACTAACAGTGATAGCAAGATATAATAACAAAAAAATTGTATGTGTGGTTGCATTGGTCAGTCTAGTGGCAAGGTATTAGAAAAGGCAAACATGGATTGGTAATACTGACTGGCGCTAGTAATGACTTTAGGCCTTATATATCGTAAGTTATACTGCCTGTACTCAGGGCATTAGAAGGCATTTAGCCTAAGTGGAATAGCAAGCTTAAATGAATGAGTGCGTAATACCACTGGGTGCGGAGCCACACATCAAGGTGAACAAAATGAAGGGATAACAGAGACCCATTAAACTGGTAGTTGCTTCCAAGGGGATAGATCTGATCAGATCAGCCTATTCCCAGCAAAAAATAAGCACTGCCCTGAAAATAATGGAGACTAGAACCCCACATGGCGGTGCCCCATCAGCCCCAGGACCTCATGTAGGCCACAACACCAGTCTCACAAGACCCATTGCTGGTAATGGCGTTAACTTGGTCACAAGGCTTTCCGTCAGGCTGTTTCCTGGCTCGCTGCACAGTGGCCTTCCGAGGGTGTGACAGGTGTGAGGGGAACTTTCCCCCTGTGGTATGTGGCCCAGGAAGATAGCAGTTTGCTGAAGAGCCAGGTCTCCTATGCTTGTGTGTATTTTGAGGATTCCATTGCTTAACTAGCCGCGCTGTCGTGTGGCTTCTCACGGTGGGCAGGTCTAGCTGTGCGTTGCTGGATTCAGAGGCAGAATTGTGACCAGATGTTATCAAGGGCCCTTGTGAGTCATTCTTCCTGGGAGTCTGGATCTCTGGTCGTAATCGCAGCCATCTTGGAGGCCACGCGGTGGTCCCTAGCAGAGCAGTCCCTCTTGCCAAGAGTGTCGGTGGTAGACTTCCTGGGACCAGGATGACTTCCACCGGTCCAGAAGGCGGGGGAGGGGGGAGTGCAGATGTCCGCTCCGAGTGTCAGGATGTGGCCTCTGACAGGCTGGAAGGCGGCAGCAGGTGAGAGGAGTGTAATCCGGTGCAGGAAAGTACCGAGTCCGGTACCGATCAAGTTGCCAGATTCCCCACTATGCGGTGAGTAACAGCTCGGAGCAGAAAACTGTATTTTGGCAGAGATAAAGCTTATTTAACAGGTGTTGCTCAGGAGCTCGCCTTCCATGCGTCCACTCTGGTTGCCAGTCAGGCTCTGCCCTTAAGATTTTCTTTTTTTCTAAAGTTTATTAATTTGTAAGGCATCATTTTATTTCCTACCCTAAATATTATTTTTATTAGCATTATTGGATATTTATTTACAAGTCCACATTTCATTTATGTTATATCCAAGGTCTCCGCTCTGTTTTAACCTTTTTTTACAATTCTTATTTATTATTTTGTTGGTTCTTTTGAATTTTCTTTTATTTTGTTTATTTTTTTATATTAATTTCCCACTCTTGTATAGCTAAGACCGTAAGAGTATTTTTATTACCAATGGTTCTATTACTTGGCATATATTTTATATATATTTTTGTTCTCCTTTGCAGTAAATATTAGTATTCTAATTTTATCTTTCTCTGCTTATTTGTATGGTGTAACGATGATGCTTTATTTTCATACGCGGATGGACACATAATCTCTGAAAACGTACTTTTGTTTCACTATTTTGGAATGCATGGAGCGTTCCATGCAAAACTGAACATACGGCAATAAGACGCAACAAGAAAATTAGGCTTGGAAAGCATATCAGAAAAAAAAAAGAAACACAGGTGTATTTTATCAAGTCGCCAGTTCCCAATTGGCTGAAGGCGGCTCAGGAAGGTGCGTACTTGGCTTTAACCCCTTCCTGACCAAGGACGTATCAGGTATGTCCGACAAAAAACGGTCCTCAAGGACTGCGGACGTATATCATGATCGCTTCCAGCCGCTCTAGCGGTATTGCAGCGATGCCTTGATGTTGAGCGATCACTCCCTGGTTGCTCCACGTGGAGCCCGGCAGTGAGGTAGAGCATCGGAAGCCATCAGACAGGCTTCTGATGCTCTGCCTGTGCTGACTGGGTTGCTGCACTCAGTGAAGAATAAAATAAATGAAATATTTTTTTTTTTTTTAAAACACCTTCCCTCCCTTCCTCTTCCTTCATTTGTACTTACCTAATTGTCGCCGTTCCTCCGCCGCATCAATGGCGGGACTGTCTGACAGCCCAGACAGTTCCCCTCTGCAAATTAGGACCCCCAGGGCCATGTGATTGTGAGTCACATGGCCACAATAGGGTAAAAAAAGTAAAAAAAAAGTTTCAAATAAAAAAAATAAAGTTATTAAATTAAAAAATATATATTTATGTATAACTTGTATATAACGTCATTCTAGGTGTATTTTTTTTATTAACATATAATTATATAAATATAAAAATACACTTAGAGTAAAATTACACCCGTATATATATATATATATATATATGTATATATATAATAACTATATATATTGTTTATATATTATTATAAAAAAAATAATAATTAATTTTAAAAAAATATATAAAAATTATATCTATACAGGGAGTGCAGAATTATTAGGCAAGTTGTATTTTTGAGGATTAATTTTATTATTGAACAACAACCATGTTATCAATGAACCCAAAAAACTCATTAATATCAAAGCTGAATAATTTTGGAAGTAGTTTTTAGTTTGTTTTTAGTTATAGCTATTTTAGGGGGATATCTGTGTGTGCAGGTGACTATTACTGTGCATAATTATTAGGCAACTTAACAAAAAACAAATATATACCCATTTCAATTATTTATTTTTACCAGTGAAACCAATATAACATCTCAACATTCACAAATATACATTTCTTACATTCAAAAACATAACAAAAACAAATCAGTGACCAATATAGCCACCTTTCTTTGCAAGGACACTCAAAAGCCTGCCATCCATGGATTCTGTCAGTGTTTTGATCTGTTCACCATCAACATTGCGGGCAGCAGCAACCACAGCCTCCCAAACACTGTTCAGAGAGGTGTACTGTTTTCCCTCCTTGTAAATCTCACATTTGATGATGGACCACAGGTTCTCAATGGGGTTAAGATCAGATGAACAAGGAGGCCATGTCATTAGATTTTCTTCTTTTATACCCTTTCTTGCCAGCCACGCTGTGGAGTACTTGGACGCGTGTGATGGAGCATTGTCCTACATGAAAATCATGTTTTTCTTGAAGGATGCAGACTTCTTCCTGTACCACTGCTTGAAGAAGGTGTCTTCCAGAAACTGGGAGTTGAGCTTGACTCCATCCTCAACCCAAAAAGGCCCCACAAGCTCATCTTTGATGATACCAGCCCAAACCAGTACTCCACCTCCACCTTGCTGGCGTCTGAGTCGGACTGGAGCTCTCTGCCCTTTACCAATCCATCCATCTGGCCCATCAAGACTCACTCTCATTTCATCAGTCCATAAAACCTTAGAAAAATCAGTCTTGAGATATTTCTTGGCCCAGTCTTGACGTTTCAGCTTGTGTGTCTTGTTCAGTGGTGGTCGTCTTTCAGCCTTTCTTACCTTGGCCATGTCTCTGAGTATTGCACACCTTGTGCTTTTGGGCACTCCAGTGATGTTGCAGCTCTGAAATATGGCCAAACTGGTGGCAAGTGGCATCTTGGCAGCTGCACGCTTGACTTTTCTCAGTTCATGGGCAGTTATTTTGCGCCTTGGTTTCTCCACACGCTTCTTGCGACCCTGTTGACTATTTTGAATGGAACGCTTGATTGTTCGATGATCACGCTTCAGAAGCTTTGCAATTTTAAGAGTGCTGCATCCCTCTGCAAGATATCTCACTATTTTTGACTTTTCTGAGCCTGTCAAGTCCTTCTTTTGACCCATTTTGCCAAAGGAAAGGAAGTTGCCTAATAATTATGCACACCTGATATAGGGTGTTGATGTCATTAGACCACACCCCTTCTCATTACAGAGATGCACATCACCTAATATGCTTAATTGGTAGTAGGCTTTCAAGCCTATACAGCTTGGAGTAAGACAACATGCATAAAGAGGATGATGTGGTCAAAATACTCATTTGCCTAATAATTCTGCACACAGTGTATATATGTAATTTTATTCTAACTGTATTTTGATATGTATTTTGATAAATGTGATTCTTTGTTAAACTAATTTGCATATGCCCACCCAGAATCCTTTGCGGGTGTAACATCACTTCAGATTTGGGATTTCTGTGGGAAAAGCAAGTCTTATGGCTTGACTGGTGTGCAGATTTTTGTTTAACATTGTATTAACTATATATATATATATATATATATATATATATATATATATATATATAAACAGCGGTCTGGAACTGCACTCTCGGCCCTTTTAAATTGAAAAATTTCTTTATTGCATCAAATATACGACGTTTCGGTCCACACAGGGACCTTCCTCAGGATAGACTGACAATTAAAACATAAAATTTACTCACATATATACCCCCCAATAACATAATTTACTGACTTACCCCAGGTGTGTTCCGCTGAGATCGGCGTCCTCCCCTCTCGTGTGCGCCTGCGCGCTAACAACCTGTCGCTTCCTGGACGTCAACTTGTCACGTGTAAACGTGACTAGACGTCGCTGTCTAGGTAACGAGTACACTATCTCCTTGGAAACCCGCTGTAAATATAAAACAGTTGGGTTTCTATATACGGGAGACAGGATCGGAGTATCGGCTTTACTCAACGGAACACCCTGCCAAGTAGAATTAATTTAAAAATGTTTTGATTTCATATATATACAAAGCGAGCAAAAGGTTAAGGGAGGTTCTAGATAGTATTGGACCCTTAAGTCCTCTTAAGCGATTACCTATCCATTATACCATCCTAACGAAGATTATTCACGTGATTACGTAGTGACTTTAACTATATATATATACTATACTATGTATTCATGACAAAGTGAAGTGTATGTTATGCTGTTGTTCTCTAGTGAGACGAATATGTTAAACTATGTGAAACACAAAATATAAAGGATATATGTATGTCCAGAATAAACTAAATGAATTAATAATAATACAAAATTAATAAAAAAATATATGCAAATATATAAAAAATATATAATAATAAATAAATGTTGTGTGCACTACTGAAAAAACGTACAAATATTAAATTTAAATAGTGTAGTGAAAAAATGTGTATTTTCAAACACTAGTGTATGCGTGATTTACGTCGTATGTGCCTATAATAATATAGCTTATATTATGTGTTCATATATTATAAATATTAGGCAATGACCAGAATGGAAATTCACTTATATAGCTATCCTCCATATCCCTATCTACACCCATGCTGTACCTATATATATATATATATTTAGAGTACCCTCTGGATCATACTATTGAGCTCTAATTACTTGGTTGTTGGGATTGTGTCCCTACAACCAACTCTTTTCAAAAAAAATATATCTCTCCACAATATTCTTTGAGAGAAACCCTCCATAATGTTTAACTAGCTGACCGTGCTTACTTTGCTGACTGATCAATTGTTGAGGCTTTTAAACCCCTAACTTGAAACATTATATCAATATAGTATCCCTAGATAACTCCAAATGAAATCAAAATGTAACTTTAAAAACAATTATATACAAAGCGGAAGATTTGCTGACTTCATTTTTTGACATTGTTACAAAAAAGAATGATACGTTAATAGTTCATTCAATCCCTTTGGGTAGACTGTGTCCAGTATGAAAATCCAATGTGTTTCCTTATTCAATAACAGCTTGCCTCTATCTCCTCCTCTGCGTGGTTCCGGAATGTGGTCTATTGCTGTAAATTTGAGTGCTGCTAGGGGGTGTCCCTTTTCCAAATAATGTTTGGCAACAGGTTTATCACTGTGCCCGTCTCTGTAAGCTGTGCGTATATTGGATCTATGTCCTCTTATATGTTCACACAAAGGTGTTTCCGTTTTGCCTATATATGATAGCCTGCAGGGGCAATTCAGCTTATATATTACAAACGGAGTCTTGCAGGTAATAGTGTAGTTGATTGTATATGTCTTATTCGTATGTGGATGATTGAAAGTCCTGGCGGGGATCATGTGGCTACAAGTGACACATCCGAGACATCTAATGCTTCCTCTCTGTTGGATTTTGTTGGTTTGTGCATAACTATGCACTGGATCTGTCCTGACTAATATGTCACGAAGGTTTTTATTCCGTTTATAACTAATCATTGGTTTTTGATTGAAAATGTTCGGTAGTGTTGTATCCCGTGCTAGCATGCTCCAATTTTTTTTAATGATATTAGATAGTTTCTCTGATGCTGCATTATACGTCAATGGACAAAAAAGTCGATTCTGCGTTATCAAAGGAATCTTCGGGACTTGGTGTCTCGCCTGTTCTAATGCCACATCCAATTGTTTAGTATTGTAGCCTCGATTTAAGCATTTGATTTTCATCTGTTGTAATTGTTCATCTTTTATTTGCTCATCAGAGTTGTTGCGTATGGTCCTTAGGAACTGTGCCTTAGGCAATGAAGTTTTCAATTTTTCAGGATGCGCACTCTGTGCATGAAGGATCGTATTACGATCAGTGGGCTTAGTGTACAATGAGTAGTGTATATTATTTTCTTTAATCCAGATTTGTAGGTCTAGGAAATGTACTTTCTCCTTACTGATCTCTGCTGTAAATTGTATCGGGCTCTCCATCTTGTTAAGGTTTGTCACCATATCTTGTGCTTCTTGTTCAGTTCCTGTCCATATTATGAACAAATCATCGATGAACCTAAAAAACTTTAAAAAAATTTCCCCATACCTAGGTAGAATGTAAGTTGTTTCATAAATGTACATATACGCATTAGCGTACATGGGGGCCATTGCCGCCCCCATAGAAGTACCCGCTTTCTGCATGTACCAATCGTCTTCAAATCTGAAGTAATTATTTGATAATGCCAACTCCAGTAGTTGTAGAGTGTACTCGATTGGAGGACCATTATACACTTTAGAGTGTGTTAGGACTTGCCTCACAGCTTCGATCCCTTGATTGTGTGGTATAACCGTATAAAGACTTTTCACGTCCATAGTAATGAGCACTATTGGGAGCTGCCCCAACTGTATTGATGACAATTCCTTTATTGAAGACGGAGTGTCCTTGATGCAGGTTTTTAATTCAGCGATCGGTTGTTTAAATAGTGTATCCAACCATTTTGCTATAGGTTCCAACACACCTCCCACCGCAGAGACGATAGGACGTCCTGTATGTATGTTGACATTCCAGTTTTGGACATTTGGAATGTCAACATACATACAGAAAATTGAAACTAGACCCTACTAAGGGTGTCCAAAGGAAAATTGAGGATATACTGAACACAGGAGTACTCGCAGGATATATAGATCCCTCAACGGCGGGCTACCTGTTCAACAAAACTCCGAAGATTCCAGTCATTTACACAATCCCCAAAATGCATAAGGATCCAACACCCCCCCCAGGACGTCCTATCGTCTCTGCGGTGGGAGGTGTGTTGGAACCTATAGCAAAATGGTTGGATACACTATTTAAACAACCGATCGCTGAATTAAAAACCTGCATCAAGGACACTCCGTCTTTAATAAAGGAATTGTCATCAATACAGTTGGGGCAGCTCCCAATAGTGCTCATTACCATGGACGTGAAAAGTCTTTATACGGTTATACCACACAATCAAGGGATCGAAGCTATGAGGCAAGTCCTAAAACACTCTAAAGTGTATAATGGTCCTCCAATCGAGTACACTCTACAACTACTGGAGTTGGCATTATCAAATAATTACTTCAGATTTGAAGACGATTGGTACATGCAGAAAGCGGGTACTTCTATGGGGGCGGCAATGGCCCCCATGTACGCTAACGCGTATATGTACATTTATGAAACAACTTACATTCTACCTAGGTATGGGGAAATTTTTTTAAAAGTTTTTTAGGTTCATCGATGATTTGTTCATAATATGGACAGGAACTGAACAAGAAGCACAAGATATGGTGACAAACCTTAACAAGATGGAGAGCCCGATACAATTTACAGCAGAGATCAGTAAGGAGAAAGTACATTTCCTAGACCTACAAATCTGGATTAAAGAAAATAATATACACTACTCATTGTACACTAAGCCCACTGATCGTAATACGATCCTTCATGCACAGAGTGCGCATCCTGAAAAATTTAAAACTTCATTGCCTAAGGCACAGTTCCTAAGGACCATACGCAACAACTCTGATGAGCAAATAAAAGATGAACAATTACAACAGATGAAAATCAAATTCTTAAATCGAGGCTACAATACTAAACAATTGGATGTGGCAATAGAACAGGCGAGACACCAAGTCCCGAAGATTCCTTTGATAACGCAGAATCGACTTTTTTGTCCATTGACGTATAATGCAGCATCAGAGAAACTATCTAATATCATTAAAAAAAATTGGAGCATGCTAGCACGGGATACAACACTACCGAACATTTTCAATCAAAAACCAATGATTAGTTATAAACGGAATAAAAACCTTCGTGACATATTAGTCAGGACAGATCCAGTGCATAGTTATGCACAAACCAACAAAATCCAACAGAGAGGAAGCATTAGATGTCTCGGATGTGTCACTTGTAGCCACATGATCCCCGCCAGGACTTTCAATCATCCACATACGAATAAGACATATACAATCAACTACACTATTACCTGCAAGACTCCGTTTGTAATATATAAGCTGAATTGCCCCTGCGGGCTATCATATATAGGCAAAACGGAAACACCTTTGTGTGAACGTATAAGAGGACATAGATCCAATATACGCACAGCTTACAGAGACGGGCACAGTGATAAACCTGTTGCCAAACATTATTTGGAAAAGGGACACCCCCTAGCAGCACTCAAATTTACAGCAATAGACCACATTCCGGAACCACGCAGAGGAGTAGATAGAGGCAAGCTGTTATTGAATAAGGAAACACATTGGATTTTCATACTGGACACAGTCTACCCAAAGGGATTGAATGAACTATTAACGTATCATTCTTTTTTGTAACAATGTCAAAAAATGAAGTCAGCAAATCTTCCGCTTTGTATATAATTGTTTTTAAAGTTACATTTTGATTTCATTTGGAGTTATCTAGGGATACTATATTGATATAATGTTTCAAGTTAGGGGTTTAAAAGCCTCAACAATTGATCAGTCAGCAAAGTAAGCACGGTCAGCTAGTTAAACATTATGGAGGGTTTCTCTCAAAGAATATTGTGGAGAGATATATTTTTTTGAAAAGAGTTGGTTGTAGGGACACAATCCCAACAACCAAGTAATTAGAGCTCAATAGTATGATCCAGAGGGTACTCTAAATACACATATATATATATATATATATATATATATAGGTACAGCATGGGTGTAGATAGGGATATGGAGGATAGCTATACAAGTGAATTTCCATTCTGGTCATTGCCTAATATTTATAATATATGAACACATAATATAAGCTATATTATTATAGGCACATACGACGTAAATCACGCATACACTAGTGTTTGAAAATACACATTTTTTCACTACACTATTTAAATTTAATATTTGTACGTTTTTTCAGTAGTGCACACAACATTTATTTATTATTATATATTTTTTATATATTTGCATATATTTTTTTATTAATTTTGTATTATTATTAATTCATTTAGTTTATTCTGGACATACATATATGCTTTATATTTTGTGTTTCACATAGTTTAACATATTCGTCTCACTAGAGAACAACAGCATAACATACACTTCACTTTGTACATGAATACATAGTATAGTATATATATAGTTAAAGTCACTACGTAATCACGTGAATAATCTTCGTTAGGATGGTATAATGGATAGGTAATCGCTTAAGAGGACTTAAGGGTCCAATACTATCTAGAACCTCCCTTAACCTTTTGCTCGCTTTGTATATATATGAAATCAAAACATTTTTAAATTAATTCTACAGCGGGTTTCCAAGGAGATAGTGTACTCGTTACCTAGACAGCGACGTCTAGTCACGTTTACACGTGACAAGTTGACGTCCAGGAAGCGACAGGTTGTTAGCGCGCAGGCGCACACGAGAGGGGAGGACGCCGATCTCAGCGGAACACACCTGGGGTAAGTCAGTAAATTATGTTATTGGGGGGTATATATGTGAGTAAATTTTATGTTTTAATTGTCAGTCTATCCTGAGGAAGGTCCCTGTGTGGACCGAAACGTCGTATATTTGATGCAATAAAGACATTTTTCAATTTAAAAGGACCAAGAGTGCAGTTCCAGACCGCTGTTTACATTTTCCACCCTTAAAAACGAGCACCCGGCAAGTAATAGTCTGTTACGGACTTTAAACACAATTTGAGCTTGAGTGCAAGGTATTTTTGTATTTATATATATATATATATATATATATATATATATATATATATATATTAATAAAAATAATACAAAATATACATATGACCATATACATAATTACGTAATTTCATATATATACATGTAGACTTCAATATATATATAAATTCTACATGCATATTTACGTAATATTTTTACATAATTAAGTAATTTTATTGATTGCAATTTGAGGAACTTGCCTGACAACCCAGTCCGAAAGTCCAGAGAATCTAATTTGCTAGCACTGTATTTAACCCTGTAACTTTTTATGACACCCTAAAACCTATACATGGGGGGTAATGTTTTACTCGGGAGAATTCGCTGAACACAAACATATCACAGCGATGATATTGTCAGTAAAAGGGACATTTTTTTGCATTTTTCACACACAAACGGCACTTTCACGGAGGATATCACTGTTGTGATATGTTTTACTGTTTTGAAACACTAATATTTGTGTCCAGTGAAGTCTCCTGAGTATAGCAGTACCCCTCATGTACAGGTTTTATAGTGTTTTTGAAAGTTACAGGGTCAAATATAAGTTTTTTTTTTCACAAGTGAAATTTGCCAGATTGGGTTTGTTGCCTTTAAGAGTGTATGGTAGCCCAGGAATGAGAATTACCCCATGATGGCATACCATTTGCAAAAGAAGACAACCCAAAGTATTGCAAATGGGGTATGTTCAGTCTTTTTCAGTCGCCACTTAGTCACAAACACTGGCTAAAGTTAGCGTTCATTTTAGTTTTTTGCATTTTTAACACACAAATATAAATGCTAACTTTCGCTAGTGTTTGTGACTATGTGTCTACTAAAAAAGACTGGACAAATTCCATATTGAATATCCTGGGTTGTCTACGTTTCAAAAATATATGGTTTGGGGGTAAATTACATTGTCCGGCTTCAAAAATGTCCCAAATACGACATGGGTGCATGATGACCAGCGGTGAAAATTCCACGTTGGAAAAGTAGAATGCGCACCCTCCAAATAAGGTAGGGTGGTATCACTGTACTCAGGAGATGTTATGAACACATATTGGGGTGTTCCTTGGCAGTAACCCTTAAAGTGCTCAGTACATGTATTCTTAAATTGATATGTGTATTTTTGGCATATATTGGTGGTAAAATGGTTGCATGAAAACAGTCAAAATACCCCAAGATTAATACCTTAGGTTGTCTTCTTTTACAATGTAACTTTCGTTAAATTTAAAAAAAAAAAATGGTTTGGAAATAGCAGAGTGCTACTTGTACTTATTGCCCTATAACTTGCAAAAAAAAAAAAAGCTAAGAACATGTTAACATTAAGTATTTCTAAACTCAGGACAACATTTTTAAACTATTTAGCATGGGTATTTTTTGGCGGTTGTAGATGTGTAACAGATTTTGGGGTCAAAGTTAGAAAAAGTGTATTTTTTTAAATAGTAAATTATATAATATGATAAAATTAATGGTATCTCTAGAAAGAACATTTAATAGTGAGAAAAACGGTATATAATATGTGTGGGTATAGTAAATGAGTAAAAGGAAAACTACAGCTAAATACAAACACCGCAGAAATGTAAAAACAGCCCTGGTCTTTAACGGTAAGAAAATTGAAAAACGGTCCAGTCACTAAGCTGTTAAAAAGATGAATGAAGAGGGACCAGTCCTGACACTGGCAGATGCCCCTGAGGTAGTCCCACCAGGGATGAAGTGCATAGGGCAGAGAGACTTTCATAGTGACTTGGATCTTATTTTACTTTTAATTTAAAGTGAATTTCATCTTCTTGTTCAATCTGAGGGATCCCATCTTGTCATCTTGGCTTCAGAGGATCCACAATATAATATGCAAGATTTTCACATCCATTTTGTGAGTGCATTTTAAATAACAGGTGTTACTTTTTATATATTGGTGGACTATGTGTGTGTATCTCTTTTTAATCTCCTGATCAAGGGGTAAAAGTGAAGAAAAGGAGATACATTTTACACCTACAATAAATTTCTCTCTTGTGAGTGCAATCTTATAATCAACGCTACACTTTGTTTTAAATACTACACCATTACTGTATATCTTTTATTTTTAGATTGTATTTTTTACATATGTATACAGAGATGCACACCCTAACACACAGATACACACTGACACAAATGCAGATACACAGACACATAGATACATACAATGACACACATGTGAAGGGAGTTCTGTGTGTGTGTGTGGGTGTTCTGTTTGTGTGTTTGTTGTTGTGTGAGGGGATGCTGTGTTTGTGAGGGGTGATGTGTGTGTGAGGGGTACTGTGTCTGTGTGTGTAAGAGGGGTGCTGTGAGTGTGTGTGAGGAGTGCTGTGTTTGTGAGGGGTGCTGTGTGCGTGTAAGGGAATGCTGTGTGTGTGTATGTGAGAGGGATGCTGTGCGTGAGGGGTGTGCTCTATGTGTGTGAGGGGTGCTGTATTTGTGAGGGGTGCTCTGTGTGTTTGTGAGGGGTGCAGTGTGTGGGTGATGGGTATTGTGTGTCTGTTTGAGTGGTGCTGTGTGAGACTGTGTGGGCCTATTTATTGGGGGAGAATAGGAGTAACTAAGCAAAAACATTGTATTACTATTTAAAAGAAAGTAAAAAAAAAACATATTTAAACTGTATGTCACCTCTCCCCTCTTCTTACCTTTTCCTCAGCGAAGGGGGACATTGCCCTGGTGGACCGGTGGGGGTGAGCAGCACTATTCTGCCTGCTCTCTCTGGCTGCAGGTAGAGTTCAGTCCTCCCGCGAAATCCTCGTAACCCGTGCAATAGTGCTGGCTCTGCAGGGGCCGGCAGGGGGGACCCTGTGATCTCCCCTGTCGGCCTCACTGGGTGGCCAACTGGGCATTTGCCCGGTTTGCCTGATAGACAGTCCGAGCCGGTTCCCGAACCGTGCGGCCGATATTACCAAAATAATTTCGATTAACACGGCAGAGCTGCAGACTGGAGGATCTCCGTGGGCAGACTGATGGAGGGGCCCGCACCCGGCTCCTCAGACACTGGCCGATGACCCGACTGATTAGTCTGCCCCAAAGTTTAAAAAGCCGCCTCTGCTGCTTATCCACTAACGGATAAATGAGGGCTGCAGTGACAGCATGATACCATGACTTTTTGATGTGCATATATTTTTATCAATAAATGTGCACTCTTTTCGTATACATAATTTTTCTGTGGGTTATTTGGGATTAATTTAACACAGGATACAGGTAGAGTTCTGTTCTATTTGTTCGATTTATCCTTGAAGGTTTTGAGGGTTGATAATGAAAAGAGAAAAGACAAAAAGCTAGTTGCCTAGGACAACCAGCCTTAAAGTGTGTCCGGGGAATCCAAAAAAGGGGGTAACCCTTACATACGTATTGAGAGAAAAAAACAGAAAGGAAGATCTACAGAGAGATGGGGAAACTCCTCATCCCTATCCTAGATCAACCAAAATTGGAAACCCCGTCCTAATGTAATGCTAAAACTTAACCTTTATTGAAAATAAAATAAAACCATGTAAACACTGTGAAAAAAATAATAATAGAAAACATAAATGAAACTAAGGAGTGGCACCACTATAAATGTGGATATGGACAATAACAAAAATAGAGTAATAAAATTGTCGTCCTATAAGACCACCTAAAGGTAGAGATTAAATGTCCAAACTAGTCACTAGATAGGGAAGGAAAAAAGGAGAGAACAAGAGTTATACTCCAAGTACATGTAGTGCTCCTATATGAGAAGGCTAGAGGTAAAAAAATAACTAGTGCTAGGGAGCAACAAGGTTGCACAAATATAAAGTAGCACTGTGAAAAAGAGAAACAAATCCTTCTAACCGGAGAAACTCCCATACAACATGGAGACAGGAGACCCCCCACATAGAACATGATAAAAGTTACTTCTAAAGCCTAAGTTCAGCTGAATAAAACGCTAATCTGCACTCCTAACTCTGCAGTTCCCTCCTAATAAATCACCAGAATCCCAAGGCTAGTACACTACAACTAAATAGAATTAAATCTCTACGTGTGGAGCCACTCCTGGCTTAGCTACCTAACGCACGTTTCAGCGCTTCTAAATGCGCCTTCGTCAGAGGTAAAGCGACGTTGTGTCCCCCAGTCAGCTGTTTTATACATGCCGAACTGGCAAGAATGAGGAGTGGTTCGCGCCGAAAAACTGGCGTTCAAATTAGTACCGCCTCCCAGTATGAGTCACAGGATGATTGGCAGATCATGCAAATGAGACTCTAGTGCCCCATCACCTAAACGCTCACTTGGAACCATCAATAAAGAACCCATAATACATGTAAAAGATTTCAAATGAGACAGAAACTTGAATAGCAGATGAAATTTAATGTTGAAAAATGCAAAGTTATGCACTTCGGCGTAAAGAATACACAAGCAACGTATACCCTTAATGGAAGCGAATTAGGGGTAACAACACACGAAAAGGACTTGGGAATTGTTATAGACAACAAACTATGCAACAATGTGCAATGTCAATCAGCAGTGGCCAAGGCCAGTAAGGTATTGTCATGCATGAAAAAGGGCATTCATTCTCGGGACGAGAATATCATTTTGCCTCTCTATAAATCACTGGTAAGACCACATATTGAATATGCTGTGCAATTTTGGGCACCTGTTCTAAAGAAGGATATCATGGCACTAGAAAAAGTGCAGAGGCGGGCTACAAAATTAATAAAAGGAATGGAACATATCAGCTATGAAGAAAGGTTAACAAATTTAAACCTATTTAGTTTAGAAAAACGTCGCCTGAGAGGTGATATGATAACATTATACAAATATATTCGGGGCCAATACAAACCATTGTGTGGAAATCTATTCACAAACCGGACTTTACATAGGACACGAGGCCATGCGTTTAGACTGGAAGAAAGAAGATTTCGTCTAAGGCAAAGGAAAGGTTTTTTTACTGTAAGAACAATCAGGATGTGGAATTCTCTGCCTGAAGAAGTGGTTTTATCAGAGTCCATACAGATGTTCAAACAGCTACTAGATGCATACTTGCAAAGACAGAATATTCAAGGATATAATCTTTCAATGTAGGGTAATAACTGCTTGATTCAAGGATAAATCTGACTGCCATTCTGGGGTCAATAAGGAATTTTTTGTCCTAGCTTGTTGCAAAATTGTGCTTCAAACTGGGTTTTTTTTTTTTTTTTTTTTTTTCTCTTTTGGATCAAAAGCAAAAAACAGGTGTGAGGAAGGCTGAACTTGATGGACGCAAGTCTCTTTTCAGCTATCTAACTATGTAACTATGTAACTATTAAGGGGACAGACGTGAAACATCCATAATAATTAAAGAAATATATAATTATAACGAAAGTATTTACAAAAAAATCTTTTTAATTTTATATACAAATTAATATACAAATTAAGAGGTGATGCATTACTGATGGTATAAAATAATGTTCCTCGGTGTAACTCATTTATCAATGAAGGGAGTAAACGTAAACCCCTCATTTAATCCATTGGGGGCCAGTGTATTGAAACTATAAATCCAGAAGGATTCTCTTCTGAGAAGGGTACGATCCAAGTCACCTCCTCTGCGACCCAGTAGCACTTTCTCGATCCCTGCAAATTTAACCCCTCTCGTGTCGCCATGATGGTAATTCCTAGTGTGTCTAGCAACCTGGGTATCTCTGAGGTTTCTAACTGAGTGTATGTGTTCCATAACTCGCCTCTTAAAGGGTCGGATAGTTTTCCCTACATACCTGAGTCCACAGGTACAAGTCAGTAGGTATATGATGCCTTTCGTGTTACAGTTAAAGAAGTGTTTCACTTGACATACAGAATTGTCAATCAGATTAGGAATCATTTTAGAGTCTTTCATCATATATTGGCAGGCTACACACCTGCCACATTGGTAGGTACCCTGTACTGAAAGCCAATATATGTTTTCTATTATTATTTTTTTCACAGTGTTTACATGGTTTTATTTTATTTTCAATAAAGGTTAAGTTTTAGCATTACATTAGGACGGGGTTTTGAGGGTTACCTTCCTATTCAGATTGTGCAGCCCCCATGCGATCAGTTATTGTAGCGCTGTTCCACCCTTGCATTTTGTGGATTATTTGGGATTATCTATGTGTCTGGACGTACATGCACCTATTGTGACACATTATTCATAATTGGGAAAAGTCCAGCACCGTTGCAAAAACCCTGTCAATTTAACAATGGAATGACTCACAAATACAATCTAATATTTTTTGGCATTTCTGAGATAATTTGGTGTTGCGGCTACACATGTGAATGGAATAATATTTCCTGTTCACACTATCTTTAGTTTATTATCACAAAATAACCAGCTTGACTTTTTTCATTTATTCAATTTTTTTTCAAATTTAAATTTGTATTTTTTCACATTTTGTATACTTTTTTAAACTTTTAAAATATTTTTCAATATTTTTCATTATAACATATATATTTTCAATATTTTTGATTATAATTAATTCATTTTTCATTATTTTTGAATATTTTTCAATTTTTATTATTTTTTCATATATATATTTTTAAGTATTATTATGAGACAGAAACTTGAATAGAGTAAACAGATACCCCATTGATAATGAATAAGGCAGAAACTCAGTTAAAATAAAGTAAATCCTTATTGTTGAAATATAGTCTTATTCAGAGAGCAGTATGATTAATTAGGTCTAAATCCATGGGAAAATAATTACTCAAATAGAACAATGTATTTGTATGGGTATCATGATGTTGAAAGTGAATAATAGTATTAATTTATAGGTGACGGACGGCATTTAAGACTAACAACTATTAAGGGGACAGACGTGTAACATCCATAATAATCAAAGAAATTATAACGAAAGTATTTACAAAAAATTCTTTTTAATTTTATATACAAATTAATATACAAATTAAGAGGTGATGCATTACTGATGGTATAAAATAATGTTCCTCGGTGTAACTCATTTATCAATGAAGGGAGTAAACGTAAACCCCTCATTTAATCCATTGGGGGCCAGTGTATTGAAACTATAAATCCAGAAGGATTCTCTTCTGAGAAGGGTACGATCCAAGTCACCTCCTCTGCGACCCAGTAGCACTTTCTCGATCCCTGCAAATTTAACCCCTCTCGTGTCGCCATGATGGTAATTCCTAGTGTGTCTAGCAACCTGGGTATCTCTGAGGTTTCTAACTGAGTGTATGTGTTCCATAACTCGCCTCTTAAAGGGTCGGATAGTTTTCCCTACATACCTGAGTCCACAGGTACAAGTCAGTAGGTATATGATGCCTTTCGTGTTACAGTTAAAGAAGTGTTTCACTTGACATACAGAATTGTCAATCAGATTAGGAATCATTTTAGAGTCTTTCATCATATATTGGCAGGCTACACACCTGCCACATTGGTAGGTACCCTGTACTGAAAGCCAATATATGTTTTCTATTATTATTTTTTTCACAGTGTTTACATGGTTTTATTTTATTTTCAATAAAGGTTAAGTTTTAGCATTACATTAGGACAGGGTTTTGAGGGTTACCTTCCTATTCAGGTTGTGCAGCCCCCTTGCGATCAGTTATTGTAGCGCTGTTCCACCCTTGCATTTTGTGGATTATTTGGGATTATCTATGTGTCTGGACGTACATGCACCTATTGTGACACATTATTCATAATTGGGAAAAGTCCAGCACCGTTGCAAAAACCCTGTCAATTTAACAATGGAATGACTCACAAATACAATCTAATATTTTTTGGCATTTCTGAGATAATTTGGTGTTGCGGCTACACATGTGAATGGAATAATATTTCCTGTTCACACTATCTTTAGTTTATTATCACAAAATAACCAGCTTGACTTTTTTCATTTATTCAATTTTTTTTCAAATTTAAATTTGTATTTTTTCACATTTTGTATACTTTTTTAAACTTTTAAAATATTTTTCAATATTTTTCATTATAACATATATATTTTCAATATTTTTGATTATAATTAATTCATTTTTCATTATTTTTGAATATTTTTAAATTTTTATTATTTTTTCCTATTTTTCATTTTTATTATTTTTTCATATATATATTTTTAAGTATTATTATTATTTATTATTTTTGAATATTTTTTAGCTTTTATTTTTATAATTTATTTGTATTATTTTAATTTTTTTGTTCATTATTTATTACAATTATTTTTATTATTATAATAATTCTTTATGATTATTATTTTTTCAACAGGTATATGTGATTATTGGATTATTTATATACACATACTTTTAGGCACATCATATGTAATATTGCACTTTGAAACATATTGTATTTCCAATATCGGAAATGCGATTTGGAACGCACAAAGCATCGGTGTTCTATCAAAATTCTCTACCCGTGAAAATCCCCTACCCTCGTCACTTCCGGGGAGGGTAATCAGCTGGATTCTGTGCTACACGTGTGCTAGCACTCCTGCTACTCCTCCACAGCAAGGTCCTGGAAGGTAAGTAAAACTAGTTTTACACTTTCATTATAGTTAGTGCATTCACTAAGCTTAGGACATGGGGCATTTAGGGTTAAGTGAGGGTTCAAATTAGGGTTAGGATTAGGGACTTGTTCATATTTAGTGATATTTCACATTAGGGGAATATCACTAAATAGTGATTTCTCACACTTTATTTTTACCCTTACCCCAAGGGTTAGGGTAAGAATAGAGAGTGGGAGAGGTTAGAATCACTTACCTAACCCTAATTTGAACCCTCACTTAACCCTAAATGTCCCGTGTGCCTAAGCTTAGTGAATGCACTAACTATAATGAAAGTGTAAAACTAGTTTTACTTACATTCCAGGACCTTGCTGTGGAGGAGTAGCAGGAGTGCTAGCACGCATGTGCAGCACAGGATCCAGCTGATTCCCCTCCCCGGAAGTGACGAGGGTAGGGGATTTTCACGAGGTAGGGGAATTTTATAGAACATCGGCCGAGACATGGAGAGTTTACATCAAGCAGCTGTGGATAGAGAGGTGGGAACCCAGCGGACCAACTAGACTGGTAGAAATTCTAATGAAACTCCCTTCACCAATAATAACCGGAAGAGGGGGGAATTCAGGTGTTTTTTGAAAACTCAATTATTATTGTCTTGATTGTATTTTAATACTTGAGGTCCCTGAGGAAGTTCTTTAATGAACGAAACATGTAGTACTTGGGCTCAATATATATACTTTTTGTTTATATTTGAATTTATTTTAAATTATTAGTATTTTCCTTTAAATAAAGGTTTTTAATGGATTCCTGACTTCTCTTGGTTCCTGGATTGAACCAACAGTGAAAGTGAGGAAGTCTGTACAGCCCCCCACCACCATCTGGGGAGGCACTCTTAAGGCAAATTCCAACTAACAATCCTGTGAGTGCAATCTAAGCAGCGTGTCACTTTAATGATTATGTGGCAATATCACACTATGTGTTGTTGATATTTTTTTTTTCAGAATACACAGCTGTATCCCATTTCTCCCCCCTACAAACTACTTGGTTGTTGTGGTAACCAACTGGAAAGGTTACCCTTGGAAGATGTTATTTATAAGTTAAGTTGATTTTATTTTTTGTTATATTCGCAGAGCACTATTTTTGGTGTAAGGGTGGGAATTATTTTGTTATATGAAATAGGAGCTGAATTGAGAAAATTTCCAGTTTGACTATTTTGTCCTTAAATTTGAAAAATTACCTTTGAATCCACTTTAAATTCCTTACAATTCTTACTTTAGTGAATAATTCTGTCAGTCCTTTTCATTTATTTAATGGGACACTAAAGGCACCCAGATCACTTAAGCTAATTGAAGTAGTCTATGTACAGTGTCCCAGCACCATTAACTCTGCAAAGGTAATTATAGCAGGTTTTTATAAACTGCAACAATCCCTTTTATGGGTTAATTCCTTCTTTAGTCGCTGTCTACCAGACAGCTTCCAAATCGGTAGAGCCGGATCATTTGGTCGCCTAACTGACGCTGGATGTCTTCACACTATGCAACAAATTTGTTTTTCTTGCACTATAATTTCCCTATGAAATGAAATTGGTTGCTGTTGCTACAGTGTCTCTCGTCTCTCGACTTCGTTAGTATCAAAATTATTTTTTTGTTTATTAATGACCTATCTTGGTGATATTATATTATTATATTATATTTGGTTTAATAGAGTCACTTTTATGGCCCCTCTATTGAGGGTGTAAGATCCATGAAAACAGAAGATCTTGTATTACTTATATGCAAGGCTCTCGCTCATTGTTTATTTGTAAGTGCAATATAAAAATTCCCATACTTAGCAGTTGTCTATTGTACTCTTTTGTTTTATATTTTAGGAATGACTGCATCTATATTTTTTTTGTCTCCTATTTATTATTATTATTATTATTATCATTATTGGTATTTATGTAGCGCCAACTAATTCTGCACTAATTCTGCTTTATAATATTATGAAAGGGGGGAAATTTACAAGACATGAGACAATTACACAGTAGTGATGTTGCGAACATAACATTTTCCGTTCACGAACGGCGAATGCGAACTTCCGCAAATGTTCGCGAACGGGCGAACCGGGCGAACCGCCATAGACTTCAATAGGCAGGCGGATTTTAAAACCCACTCTTTCTGGCCACAATAGTGATGGAAAAGTTGTTTCAAGGGGACTAACACCTGGACTGTGGCATGCCGGAGGGGGATCCATGGCAAAACTCCCATGGAAAATTACATAGTTGATGCAGAGTCTGGTTTTAATCCATAAAGGGCAAAAATCACCTAACAATTGTTTGGAATAACGTGCTTCAAAACATCAGGTATGATGTTGTATCGATCAGGTAGTCACAGTGACAGACTTCACAGTGACAGACCAAACTCTCCGTTTAACACACCGCAAACAACCGCAAACAGTCCATTTGCACAACCGCAAACTCCCCATTTGCAAAACGTTTGTGTGTGGGGGTGCTGGAATGACGTGGGCCAATGGGAGCCTTAATCAACTTTTGGCTCCCACTGCCCCTTTAAGAGCGAGCTCGTGACTCGAGCCGTGCTCCTGGTGCCAGGCGGGCCACGTGACCGATCACTGCGGTCAGTGCACGTGGCTAAGTCAGAAGAGGAGATCAAGCCGCATGCGGCTCGTGTGGAGGCAGGAGTGATCCAGCCACGCGCGGCTCAAGCTTAGGAGCCAGGTTGGTCCCAGGATAAGGTAAATACAGCCACAACCACTTATCCCAATCACACACCTTTCCTAACGTCCTATCCCATTAAAAGCATATTACCGCCAATTTAATAAAACAGATAAACCCCCTACTTCATCCAGGTTACCGATCAATGGTTCGAAATTCTGAGCCCTCTCTGATTTACTGTACACGACTATTTGATATTCCCACAAATTTTATATAGCATTTTATGTTTGTTTGAGACCACCTTAAAAATATTGGATATCGCTAAAAATCATGATCACTATATACTTTCTCTACAAACCTCTAAAACGAACCAAACTACTCATCCATCTGCTATACCACTTTATCCCACCTAGAACTAGTGCCCAGTTAAAATACTTGACTCTTACTTACCCACACTCAGTCATGCCACACACATTTTACCACTACTCTCACTGAATCCCTCTGACTATGGCTAAATTCATCTTCTACATCAGAACACTACTGCTAAGATTGGGTTGTATCCATGTCTCGGATCTTTCATTTAGAATAGGGGCAGCTTCGGTCTCCTTCAACACTGACACTCCAGTGCATATTATTAAAAGATTGGGCAGATGGAAATCCTCAGTCTACAACCGATATATTCCTCATCCCGAGAAAGAAATGAGGAAAGCTTTTAAAAGTTTGGCTTTGTAAATTTGAGGCAATAAGTGTGTTTTTCTTTAATACCTTTTCACCCTCTTTGCATGAATCCAATTTACATATATTACTAATATGTTTCTGAACATATGTATTATATTATTCACTCACTCAGTCACTCACTCATCATGCTGCCTAGGTCCAACGATAAATGACTATGGGGGATAATGTATAATAAACACAGGTTACTGGCTATGGGGGGGGGGGGATACTGTATAATAAACACAGGTTACTGGCTATGGGAGGATAATGTATAATAAGCACAGGTTACTGGCTATGGGATGATAATGTATAATAAACACAGGTTACTGGTTATGGGAGGATAATGTATAATAAACACAGGTTACTGGCTATGGGAGGATAATGTATAATAAACACAGGTTACTGGCTATGGGGAGGATAATGTATAATAAACACAGGTTACTGGCTATGGGAGGATAATGTATAATAAACACAGGTTACTGGCTATGGGGGATAATGTATAATAAACACAGGTTACTGGCTATGGGAGGATAATGTATAATAAACACAGGTTACTGGCTATGGGGAGGATAATGTATAATAAACACATGTTACTGGCTATGGAGTATAATGTATAATAAACAAAAACACAACAAAAAAAAAATGCAGCTTTAGAATTAATCTAAATTGTATGCTGTCTAGGAGGTGGGAGGGTGTGGGAGGGAGGTTCTGCTGCTGATTGGCTGGAATGTGTCTGCTGACTGTGAGGTACAGGGTCAAAGTTTACTCAATGATGACGAATAGGGGGCGGACCGAACATCGCATATGTTCGCCATCCGTGGCGAACGCGAACAAGCTATGTTCGCCAGGAACGGTTCGCTGGCGAACCGTTCGGGACATCACTATTACACAGTGATACAGAAACAATAGGTAGATGAGGGCCCTGCTCAAACGAACGAACTGTCTTATGATTCAATAGCTTGTAGAACCACCTTTAGCAGCAGTAACTTGAAGTAATTGTTTTCTATATGACTTAATCAGTCTCTCATATTGTTGTGGAAGAATTTTGGCCACTCTTCCTTACAACATTGCTTCGGTTTACTGGCATTCGTTTTTCAATTGGGTTGGGGTCTGGAATTGGACTGGACCATTGAATCACCTTGATTCTTTTCTGTCTCAGCCATTCTGTTGTAGATTTGCTGGTGTGTTTGGGATTATTGTCCTTTGACATGACCCAATTTTGGCTAGGCATTATATAGGTAGTAGACTCCGTATATCCTCCTATTTTTAATTTTACTATGTCACAATTACCTGAAGGCAGGGAGGATCTATCTATCCCCAGTACACCAGCTAGATCTGTTACTCCATCTCATGGTGATGATAGTGTAAGCCCTTCATCTCTCAGATCCTGGACCATTCAGAGGAATTACGCAGAAGAAACATCCCCTATCTGGCTACAGCCAGGAAAGCTGAACTGTATAGGTTATTTAATACCCAGACCATTGAGAGGGATCCAGTAGTGGCCAGTCTTCCGATCTACAGGCTGTTTTGTCATCAGTTCTATCCTCTTTAGGCTGAATCACTTACAAGTTGGATAGGATAGGATTGAGTTCTCCATCAACTCTGGTTACTCCTGATTCCGCTAATCCCCCCAGCACCCAAACTGGTAATATCCCAATTGGCCCTAAGAACCAGCATATTATTAACCCTGCACATATGGTAACGACTAACATTAAAAAGGACATCTTGGAGGGGAAAGTCGTAAATTTGGTCTCACTCCTCATTGCCTCCCAAAATGTCCTTGAAAACAAGACATACGCATATGGTGATGTATCTGTAGTTTTGAAATCCAGGGATCCCAGACTGAATTGCAAATTATGCATACCGCGATTTGTTCTCGCATTTGAGATATATCGGGATGTGGCTTGTTCAGTATATCCCGACAGGAGCAGACTGGAGTATGTTGGATACGGAACTGTTTTGTAGACACTTTGCGGGCCCTAAGACAACAGCTTGTACTATCTGCTCATCCTCTTCCCACACCGCTAACTTATGCCCAAACACCCCCTGGAAGTGAGTACCTTTTACCCCAACCTGACTACCACAGCTAGACCCGACAGGGTTCTGAAAGATAAATTGGGACGGAGTATTGTGTTTTTAGGGAAGTCACAAATCTCTAACAACTTCAATGCAGGAACTTGCGGTTACAGTGCCTGCAGACTGTTGCATGTGTGCTCACAGTGTTTCCGGGCACATCCTACTAAATTATACCCTAAGCCTTACATAGAAACATAGAAACATAGAATGTGACGGCAGATAAGAACCATTCGGCCCATCTAGTCTGCCCAGTTTTCTAAATACTTTCATTAGTCCCTGGCATTATCTTATAGTTAGGATAGCCTTATGCCTATCCCACGCATGCTTAAACTCCTTTACTGTGTTAACCTCTACCACTTCAGCTGGAAGGCTATTCCATGCATCCACTACCCTCTCAGTAAAGTAATACTTCCTGATATTATTTTTAAACCTTTGTCCCTCTAATTTTAGACTATGTCTTCTTGTTGTGGTAGTTTTTCTTCTTTTAAATATAGTCTCCTCCTTTACTGTGTTGATTCCCTTTATGTTTTTAGATGTTTCAATCATATCCCCCTGTCTCGTCTTTCCACCAAGCTATACATGTTAAGATCCTTTAACCTTTCCTGGTAAGTTTTATACTGCAATCCATGAACCAGTTTAGTAGCCCTTCTTTGAACTCTCTCTAAGGTATCAATATCCTTCTGAAGATATGGTCTCCAGTACTGCGTACAGTACTCCAAGTGAGGTCTCGCCAGTGTTCATGAGCACTTCCCTCTTTCTACTGCTGAGCACTGGCATGAGCACTTCCCTCTTTCTACTGCTAATACCTCTCCCTATACAACCAAGCATTCTGCTAGCATTTCCTGCTGCTCTATTACATTGTCTGCCTACCTTTAAGTCCTCAGAAATAATCACCCCTAAATCCCTTTCCTCAGATGTTGAGGTTAGGACTCTATCAAATATTCTGTACTCTGCCCTTGGGTTTTTACGTCCAAGATGCATTATCTTGCACTTATCCACATTAAATGTCAGTTGCCACAATTCTGACCATTTTTCTAGTTTACCTAAATCATTTGCCATTTGGCTTATCCCTCCTGGAACATCAACCCTGTTACATATCTTAGTATCATCCGCAAAAAGACACACCTTACCATCAAGACCTTTTGCAATATCACTAATAAAAATATTAAAGAGAATGGGTCCAAGTACAGATCCCTGAGGTACCCCACTGGTGACAAGCCCAAGCTTCAAATATACTCCATTGACTACAACCCTCTGTTGCCTGTCACTCAGCCACTGTCTTACCCATTCAACAATATTGGATTCCAAACTCAAAGATTGCAGTTTATTGATAAGCCTTCTATGTGCAACAGTGTCAAAAGCCTTACTGAAATCTAGGTAAGCAATGTCTACTGCACCACCCTGATCTATAATTTTAGTTACTCAATCAAAAAAATCAATAAGATTAGTTTGGCATGATCTCCCTGAAGTAACCCCATGTTGTCTCTGATCTTGAAATCCATGTGTTTTTAGATGTTCAACAATCCTATCCTTTAACATGGTTTCCATCATTTTCCCCACTACTGAAGTAAGGCTTACTGGCCTATAGTTGCCCGACTCCTCCCTATTACCTTTCTTGTGAATGGGCACAACATTCGCTAACTTCCAATCTTCTGGGACTACTCCTGTTAACAATGATTGGTTAAATAAATCTGTTAATGGTTTTGCTAGTAAACCACTAAGCTCTTTTAATAGCTTTGGGTGTATTCCATCAGGTCCCATTGACTTATTTGTCTTTACTTTTGACAGTTGAAATAGAACATCTTCCTCTGTAAACTCATGTGTAATAAATGACTCATTTATCCTTTTTTTTAACGGAGGTCCCTTTCCTTCATTTTCATCTGGAAATACCGAACAAAAATATTCATTGAGCTAGACCTTTATCCTCATCTACATACCTTCCTTCTTTTGTTTTTAATCTAACTAATCCTTGTTTTACTTTTCTTTTCTCATTTATGTATCTAAAAAAAGTTTTGTCCCCCTTTTTTACTGACTGTGCTATTTTCTCTTCTGTGTGTGATTTGGAAGCTCTTATAACTTGCTTAGCCTCTTTCTGCCTAATCTTATAGGTCATTCTGTCTACCTTTCGTCTGTCAATATATCACTACTTAAGGAACTGTTGCACAACCACCACTCACAACATCTAGTGGAATTTTTGGTGTCTGGGTTTATGGCTGGGTTTCACACAGGTATCATTTACATGCTGTGACGGACCGCCTGGCACCCCGACCGGGTGCCTCCACCAACCGATGCTCCTAGTGCTCACCGAGGACTCCAAGCACTCCACCCAACACCATCAGCACTGTAGTCCTCACGTCCAGCGTTACAGCTTGGCTGGGAACTCGCCGTCCTCCAGAGAGCGTAGCAGGAACAGCTCTTAAAAGAGCTAGTGATTATAATCCCAGGGGAGTATAGTGATATAGCAATCCCCAGGGTAGATACAGCCGTTTCCCCCACACATGAGATGAAACTCTATGTTGAGGGTAAGCAGGAACTCAATTCCAATGGTGCCACACTGGCCCTCCATGACAATCCCCACGCAAGGGGCACACCTAACATGGACACCATTGGGGACTCCAACACAAAGACACCTACCAACAAGAACAGTGATCAAATGCACGACACTCCCACAACAAACACACAATCCCTCCCCTCTGCGTGGGAGACAATCGATACTGTATCAATTCAACTATCTCCAGGTAGAAAAAACACATATTTCTAAATAGTCCCAAAAGTACCCCAAAACACACAATATCCCCACAAATGTTACATCCCCTTATAGTCCTGATCTGGGTAACCAACATATCACCCAGATCAGTTCAGGGGTTTGGAAATTCCATGGAAGTCATTTATTTGACCGACCGCAGGCATGGTCCCATGCCCAAAACAGTTCCATAGAATTGCGGCTAAGTGCCGCTGGAGGACCGACCAGGAACCGCGTAGGTTTCATGCCGATAATAGTTCCAGGGCATTCAGGGCTAAGTACCCCATGAAGTCTATTAGAGGTTTTGGTTCATGCAAACAAGATGACCGCCACCTCGTGGTTGAATGGCACTTCGAATGGCTTCGGGAGTCCAGTAGTTCAAAGTGTTGCTTCGGTGACCCGATGTAGGGGGAACAGTCTCTATTCTGCTCTGTGTCAGTGTGTATCAGGGGCTTTGAGGGCAGGTATCAATCCATATCTGCCAAGTGCCCCTATGTAGGGGGAACAGTCTCTAGGGGGAAAGTTCGAATTGTTCCTGTTATAAGTCCCAACAGGCACAAATAGTGTTTTCAATCAGGGTTTAACACAGGGACCATAGTCACAGGGTAAGAGGCTGGCAAGTATGCCTCTCCAAGGACCCGTGACAAGGTCCAATTCGTCACACATGCCTTCAGGAATAGTTAAATGCAACAACTTACGGACAGCTCTCGCTAACACTGACACTATCAATGAGCTGATCAAGAGAGGGGTCGATCAGGGGTTTTACTAGGTCCATTCAACTCGCCACCTTTTTCTGTATGGAGAACTAACCCCATAGGTGTGGTCACTGGTAAAACTTCTAATAAGCAAAGGTTAATCATTGACCTCTCTGCTCCCCACGCTACTACAACACCTAGTTTTTTTTTTTTTTTGTAAATCTTTATTTTTGGTGCTTTTGCAATATTACAGACATAAATAATGACGCCACAACAGCGTATGCTTTTGATACATTCACAGTGTAGTTGTCATGTGTGTAGTGTGCAATTTCGCACCAAAAAAAAAATATTTTTTTTTTTTAAAACTAGGACTGTGGTTTCAATGAGTCATCTTACTGTACCCGTGGTGTGTGACACAGGTTGTCCCAATGGGATTTTTAAGCAATGTTGGGATCTTGGTACAGGGTGGGGGTTCTTGTAATGCCTGGCCCCATGCTCGCTTGAAGTTATATTAGGTATATTAGCGATTAATGGGCTGGGCGTCTATGTGTCGCCTATATATAAATATTTGATGCGGAGCTTAAGCGTACGAGTTTTGGTTGGGTTGTAGACCCTTCTGGTTGCAAGGCTCAGTGGTTTATTGTACGCAAGAGCTCCTTAGCATGCCATGCCGTTTAACCTCAGGCATGGAGGGGGGGGGGGGGGGATGAGAGGCCTGTGTGGTGGTCTATATGCTAATTTCTGTTCGTTATGTGACTATTACCAACCGGGTTGGATCGGGACAAGGTTCCTCATGGTCTCGAGTAACGTTAAAGCGGGGCAATTATGTCCAACGGCACCGTTTCTGCTATTCCTCTGATCTTAATGTTTTTTCTCCTGCCCCTGTCATCAAGTATGGAGATTTGTCTGCTGGTGTTGGCCGGAGTAGGAGCTTGACTTAGCAAAACCGACATAGTGAACGCCTTCAAGCTCCTCCCCATTCACCCTTCACTCTGGCATCTACATAGTGTTAAGTGGCAAGGGTCTTTTTGTTTCACACATCTCACTTTTGGTTTGAAAAGCAGTCCAAGGATCTTTGATATGTTCGCTGAGACGTTGTGTTGGATGCTTCTTAATATCTGTAGATGCCCCACAGTGATTCATTACCAGGATGACTTTCTGACTGTAGAAGATAACTTACATCCTCCCACCAGCCTCCATGCTGCTATACAACTGTTTGAGCATTTGGGCATCTCCAAAGTAAGACTGAAGGACCTGATACTATTATTAATTTCCTAAGGGTAGTTTTGGACTCAATTCATATGCAAGCCAGCCTCCCCACTGAAAAGACTGAACACATTCTATCCTTTATCCACCAATACCTTGCAATAGGAGGGAACTCCAATCACTGTTGGGTTCTCTCAATTTTGCTATGAAGATCATTCGACAAGGGAGGTAATTTATATTCAGATTACTTTGTCTTTTTCCCCAATTTCAGTCCGATTCCTCCTGCATTGCGATGGATCTGCACGCCGACTTACGCGTGTGGAGGGAATTCCTGCTAAATTGGAATGGGAATATTTATTCCGGTACTAACTGACAAGTCTTTTTCAATCTGGACAGATGCTGCAGCCAAATCTGGTTTTGCAGCAATATTTGGCAATAAGTGGTTGTGGGATAACTGGCCAAATTAAATTAAGGAGGTCCCTGATATCACTAGCACTTCAGCATTGTTTGGACTTTTCATAACAAACAGGTGACCTTGTGTGTACTTGTGTGTAATTCTGGGGATATTTACACTAGTGTTGAGCTGCTATTCACACATATTTATTTACGTTGTCTAAATTACAAAACGCCTTCAAATTCACAGAGCACATTTTTCTATATCGTTTGAACTTTATCCGATTGTGGCAGCTGCAATAAAATGGGGTGCATACTGGTCAGGTAATACGGTACGGTGCTTTTCCGACAACATGGATACATGCCATATTGTTGACAAGGGATCCTTGACCATCATGCGTTTCACAAGGAAGTTTACATGGCTAGCTGCTAGTCATAATTTTTTCTTGATATGTGCACATGTTCCTGGATTCCTGAATGTCGCAGCTGATCATTTGTTTCGATCTCGATTTCAGGAGTTCCAGGCAGCATTGCCAACAGCAACCCAGGTTGCAACCCCAGCACCACCGTGGCAGGAACGGGTCATGGACTAAATAATCTACTATCTCAGATGTGTTATCTCTCACAATAAGGTCTTTCTGCTAACACAAGGAAATCTTATGATAGGGCTTTTCATATTTTTAATAGATTTTTGCTTGAGTTTCACATTATAGACAAATTCTTTAGGGAAACTGTGGTTACATTTATTTCCTTTTGCCACCTTCATCTTAAACTATCCTTCAACACGATTTAATTATACCTTACCGGCATTCAACATCATATCCTCACCACATGGCCTAATAAACAACGGTTCCTTTTGTCATACCAGGTTAAAGCCATATTGAAAGGTATCAAAGATTCCACACCCCTACCTACACCTTCCAGACTACCAATCCGCGATCACCTGTCCCACTCACTTTCAGACCTCATAGATACCTTACCATTCGAAACCCAGACAAATCACGTAATTAAAACTGCCATTTATTTGGCGGGTTTCTCCGACCGTGAGCGAACTCCAACTCCACTGACTTCATTGCAAGAATACATCTGGTAAAATCAGATGACAAAAAAAATAAAATACAATAAAGTAAAGGAGACCCTTGAAACAAGGGGATCCTGGTGGTAGCTCTGAAAACACAGAAAAACACATACGTAGTTACCAGATAATAGTGGAAAGGGTGGAGACATACATGAATCGGTGTTACAATGGTAAAGGTGGAGGGGAATAGACAAAAGGTACCCTATCTACACCTTAAAACCATAGAAAGCTTACTAACTGTAGGGGAGGAATTACCCTTCCCCAGCGTACACAACAGCGAGTAATATAAAGAGAGAAAACGGAGAGAGAGAGGGCTCTAAATGCTCCTCTCAATATAGAGGACAAAAACCTCCTAAATCTCTAAGAACCCAAACTGAGCGGACTAATAATAGCTAATAACCCAAAAGAAAAAATGGCAAAATTCCCACTCGTCAGGTGAACAGATAGGAGTCCTACTTAACTAAATGACCACAGGACTAAAACTGCCTGACATAAGCCACCTATATAAACTGGAAAACTACCTTAAACCAAACTTGCTAAATAACTAAGTGCTACCTAGTGAAAAGTAAATAGAAATAAAAAGCGCTTGACGCGCGTTTCAGCATGAATACACGCCGTCGTCAGGAGCTAGTAAGTGTGCATGTCCCACAGTACGATTAAATACCTTACTAATGAGGGGAAACCCCTTTCAGCTGATCCGGCGTGCTGGAGGGGGCTAGCGAGTGACGTTGAGTCGCCACTCCCTCTCACAGCATCATGTCGTTGTCATTGGGTTATGGCTAGGTCAATCAAGGAGCAAGGGGTAGTCAGCCACGCCTCCTCTCAGTATCGCGGCTAGCGTGGAACCCCTTACAGCTTATCTGGCGTGCTGAAGGGGATAGTGAATGACGTGAAGTCGCCACGCCTTCTTACCACGTCATGCCTTATGGCCATTGGATAATGGCTAAATCAATCAATGTAGGGGGTGGTGTTAAACGCGCCTAACATTGCAGCGATGATTGACAGATGACGAAATTAGTCGTCACGCCCACTATCAGCATTAAGCTATAAATCAACTTATTTTGAATTAAAAAGTTTTTTTATAGAAGATGTATATAATACCCCATTATAACGCATGTACTTCACTTAGCAAAAGATGAATGCTCACACTACAATGCAAAAGGAGGTTTAAACAAAAATATTAAGACTCATATCCCCCTCATATTTTATATGTCATAGTAGTGTGAATATGTTAACACAGGTATTATCAGATGACCACTACATACTTTCACTACACCACACAATAACTAGCGGGAGGGGGCAGACAGTAAAAATTAAGTATTATCCAACAAGCAATCAATGGTGCCCCATTAAAGTTTTTGATCACAACCTTTCCTCTAGTCAAAGTTCACCAAACAAACCACTGCTTGCTTTATAAGGAAATCCACTCACTACTAGTAGATTTATGCTTTATGTTAGTATGTTAGTGGTACGGTTAGGGGTTAACCCAACAAATTACTCAGGTCATTCATTCCGTATAGAAGCCGCTTCCACGGCTTCCAAGAAGAATATTCCAGTACATATTATTAAGATGTTATGTCGGTGGAAGTCCACTGCCTACACTAGATACATACTCAACCTGTACAAGAAGTACGGCTAGCCTTCCAGAACATAATTATGTGATGTAGCTATGCTGTATTTGTAGGCTGAATACATTTTGTTATGATATCTCTTTTTGCCTTTTTTTATTACAGGCCTACCGCATCGGCAGTTCTGACACACCACAACCGACTTTGCCTCATCCCTGTATGTTTTTATACCTTTGGCTGTACGACTCCGATGCCCTGAACACAAATAGAAGGCAGGGCCTGTAGTCATGGGAGGGGCTTGGCCTCCTCACCACCGTCTCAGGTCTGGTGATTTGCCCCACCACTTCCCCTTTTCTATTATATTTATACAAGGTAGGCCCTCTTTTATTTCAGGGCTACCGCATCGGCTGTTCCGGCACACCACAACTGACTTTGCCTCATCCCTGTCTGTTTTTATACCTCTAGCTCTATGTATATATATATATATATATATAATATTATTTATTATGAAGAGATAGGATTTATGGATAGTAAACTGATATAAGACTTTTTAATTATATAATAAGTTATTATTTTTATTGTATGAAAGTTAAGTCTTAATATTTTATATACCACCTATATAAATACCTATCTTTCACAATATTGGTTTCTCCTTTTCGTGAGTCAAAATACCTTATATTAAAAAAGTAAAAATGGCTAAAATTAGATAGATTAATTTTGTTAATTTTGTGCATATTTTCCATTTGCTTCCTCTCCCTCCTCTCCCTCCAACTGTGAGCGCCCTCCCGCCTCCCTCCATTGCATACAGTTTAACAAATAATCCCTCCCTCCTCATCCCCACTCCCTTACTCACTACGCAGGCACATAAAGCTTGCATATGCTCTGAGCTGGCAAAACGGCCCAATCACAGGCTTCTCTATGAGAAGTCTGTGATTATATCACGCAAAGCCCCTGTGATGTCAGGAGGAGTGCATAGACATCATCCCCAGGAGCTTCACACAGCGCTGGATTCCAGGTAAGTAAAACTTTTTTATTTGCAGGTTTTAGTGCAAATGCAAAAGGAGGACCACATTCATAGGGATTATTAAGAGCCCAACAGAGATCATTACACAAAAAAAGGCCCCTGCACCCCAAATATTTAAAGTTTTTATTTTTTACAAAAGAACTAAATTCTGAAAACTTTTAGTACAAATATGCATTAAATTAGTTTCCGATCAGGCATCACATTTACAATATAATCAACCCAATATTCTCGTGCATTTCTTTGCCTTAGCTTAACACATTTTGAAATGTTTGACAGCGAGATGAAAAACAATATAATATGCATTCAAAGTTGACAGTGTAATATTATTCATAATAGACATTGTTTTTTCAAGCTTTACTGGAACAGCACTGCACATCAGCCTTAGCAGTAATTTCCAGGAAAAAGTTTGTCATGAAATGTACTCCCATAATAAAGTTCCTTTGGACAAATCGTTTAACTTTTTCGACATGTGGTGAACATGTTGATAACATGATTACATAACATTAAGGAGTTAAGAGAAATTCCTGATGTTCAATAAAAATAGAGCAAACAATTTCAGAAATCATTAACAGCCAAAGCCTTGAATTGAAAAAAAAAAGTTCAATTTGAGCAATATGGAAACACAGAGTAACTAAAGTACTGCTTTCCTATAACATTATATTGTAACCCCTTCATGACTGCTACTGTACAGCTTAGTGCACTTTTCTGTGTTGTCACAAAGCCATTCTCACCAGGATTGTAAGACTGGGCTATTTATTGATGATTTAGTAGAGACATCATACAAATAGCCATGTGGAGGTCCCCCAAAGTAAGCAGTCATACCTGTGATCACTATGTCCGATGCACATCATATACAGTCAGCCGAGGTGACATCCACTAATTATAGGACACACTGCCATCATGCTACCACGGAAACTTTTACTGGACATCAAAATATAACATGGGAGCACACTAAGTAAAAGTGATATAATCTTTATTATAAATCCAACCAAAAAAAAAAAAAAAAAAAAGTATATTACAAGCTCCTTTTCATAAATTAAAAAAAGATATGCATATATATTGTCAATAATTTTCTTTCACTATATATATATATATTTTAGGTGTAGTGTTAAAGGGCAGAAGTTTGACATCAAAGTTAGTTGTGATGTCATTAGTTGTGAGACTATGTTTGTTGAGTATTTGTACACTTGTGTGAGGTATAATGTAATATGTTGGCAAGTCTGTAAATAAATTGAAGGACAGAATTAGGGAGTTTCTCTATAGCATTGAGAGTTGTAGTAATAAGACTTCTGTGAGCAGACATTTTACGAGGAACATGGAGGACATTAGGTCCCCCCTAATTGGTAGGGGGCAGGGGTGGTGGCCAAGGGGGAGGACATTAGGTCCCCCCCCCAATTTTTATTTAGTGTCCCCACCCACCGCTCACGGGTGGGGGCTAGGGGGGAGGACATTAGGTCCCCCCCCAATTTTTATTTAGTGTTCTTCTTCTTCCACTGGGTAAGTATATTAGTACTTAGGCAGTACATTTTACTTCCTTTTGCAGCCCTCTAGCCCTTACCAGGACTTTTTTAGAGCCATTTTAGTGCCCCAAAGTTAGGGTCCCCATTGACTTCAATGGGGTTCGGGGTTAAGTTCGGGTAAAGTTCTAGTCCCGAACTCAAACTTTTTTGCCGAAGTTCGGCTGAACCCGGCAAACCCGAACATCCAGGTTTCTGCTCAACGGTACTCATTGATCTTTTTGGTGTATAAGAGTATAATGTTATTTATGATTTTCATAATATGTTTTTTTTTTTTGACATTCTTTATTTATGACATGCATTAATAAACATACAGACTTGAGAGGCATGTCACCAATATGCAAGAAAACATGAATAAAACAATGACGGGTGTATAACATAAAAGGATTCTGCATTTTTTTTTTTTTTGGTAAGATAAAAATTAAACTTTACAAACCAATCTCCCATGTCTAAACACATGGCTGGTAAAAAGACATGAGGTAGAAGACATGGCCAAGATTAACTAGAGTATAATAACTGCTGGAACATAGCCCATCTCTATCAAACAATATCTTAATGCTGTAAAACAGTAGGCAAGAAATTGACCTTGAGTAGTGTATGAGATAATAACCACTGAGTTGCAAATTAACATCTTAGGACTTAAAAGCAGGCATAAAGTTAAGAAGGATGAGCTCCAGGCCAGGATATTTATGGACAAAAAGATAGAGGAAATCTTAAATAGAATAGCATGAAACTAGAAGCAATGATACAGCTACAAAGAAAGTAAATTATTGCTATTGCCTGTCAGCTGGGAGCATGAAATGCAAGACTGAGGCATAAACACGGTCCCAGTTTTCGCAATCAATTCAGCAGAGGGGCCGAGTAAGTTCCTGTCCTACAAGCCTCCAGGTCAGGCCCAACAGTCCTCAGGCTGGTATGCAAAGGGATTTCATGAAGTCAGGTAAGAGTTGCAGAAACTCAATCCCGTGGAGGATGCCTCTGGGTGGCCCAGATGCACTTAGCCGGTTCCCCTGAGCGGACTGTGTGATGTATGCTTGTAGGTACGGTCTCTTCTGGAGCGCCGTTTCTGTGGATTGCTTTGTGAATCCCTGAAAGTGCAATCTTTTTTGTTTTATTTTTGTACTGTTTACATGGTTTAACACCCAGGCAGTATCCATATCATTCCATGGAGTTAGAGTGCTTAAAGATTCTTTGTCTTGGTGTATGTTTGTTCCAATGCAAAAACAAGGCCTATCCATCTTTAAGAAATTGAGCTGTTTAAAAAATTAATAAATAAAATCTTATGGGGGGGGGGGGGGGGGGGCGTCAATAAGCATGGCAGATGGGGACATACAAAGTTGTACAACCTGCATTATAGTAATACGAGGGTATTATTGACCACCTATAGAATTTTTATTTATTTATTTGTACTTTTGTAATGTAGTTGTTGGCTAGCAAGTACTGGCCAGCCACCACATATTTGACCCTGATGTCACATACAAGGAAAACTGTTTGTAATTTAAAAAAATTGGGGCAAACTTTGGAACCTCCATGGTTAGATTTAATTCATTCAGCAGAGGGGCCGAGTAAGTTCCTGTCCTACAAGCCTCCAGGTCGGGCCCAACAGTCCTCTGGCTGGAATGCAGGGGGATTTCATGAAGTCAGGTAAGAGTTGCAATCCCAGGGAGCAAGCCTCCTGGTGGCCCAGATGCACTTAGCCGGTTCCGCTGAGCGGACTGTGTGATGTATGCTTGTAGGTACGGTCCCTTCTGGAGCGCCGTTCTGGTGCATGATGGTGGGGTTGGAAGGCAGATATACCATGGGACAGTTTCAGCTTCGGCCTCTGGCCTCTCCAACTCACCCCCCGTGCAGCACATGAGAGAAATGCCACTATCAGAGGGTCAACTTGGGTGGGCTTCTCTAGGTGTGCATGCTTTGGGGCACTCCATGCAGTGTCGATCATTGTGGTGTGCAGACCTCTAGCTTCCCGATTGCATGCAGTAAAGACCATGCGAGTGGGTAAAGACATCAGTGGGGACCGGGATAACCCCCACCGGTCCAGAGGGGGGGAAAAGCAGGCCCAAATATGACTAGAACCAGGTGTCAGCAGGGGATCGGCTGCTCTCTCTACTCTCGACTTTCTAGTAGGCCTCAAGACAGTCCTGGGCAGTCCACAACTGCCAGGACCAATAAAGTCCAAACCAGGTATTTGGAAGACAGTTCCTCAAGTAGTTAAAGGTTGATCAGGCGGGGTATATAGTGATTTGGTATTTTAATCCATGATTATTCAGGCTTAATCTGAGGAACTCTGGCCATGTGCAACCTGCTCGGTTGGCTGTCAGGCTCTGCCCCCCCATGGTTTGGGTTTTAAGCATACTTTTTGTTTTTATTTAATGCTAAACACATATTTTGTTCCCACTAATCATATCAGCGGTTATATGTTGGATATCTTTTATTTGTGTGTATGAGTGCTCACCAATAGAGAGGCAGATGGTTACATTCAATTATTTTTAGCAGATACATTATAACTCATTATTCCACTATTATGTTCCAGAGCACTCGGTAATGTTGGTTTGTTACACATATTTATCTTTCGGTAAAGCAGGTCTCTATGTGACTTACCAGAGTTGCTGCTTAGCTAAGTTGCCTCCTCTGTGGTTTAGCCTGATGCTGGGAGAATGATGTATAAATTACTAATGAAGGCAGGGGCAAAGGAGAGGATAGCTTGTAGTGTAGTTTGCATTTTGCCATTTAATTTAAATTGAGGGTAAGCACTTTGGATGATTAACCTCTTCTAGTGCTTGAGGCATATCACAAATAATAAATAGACCAAGGGGGTCCCTTTATTGGCCCAAGAAGCTGTGCGTCTTCTGGCATTAATAAGTGACCTGCTCAGGTAACTAAGGATCATATCCCCAATATATGCCCCTACCTACCACATTCACAATAAAAATAGGAAAGGCGGACAAATTATCTAAAAAAAAAAAAAAAAAGAAAAAGAAAAATCCTGTGAAAAAATTCAATATTTACCATTTGAAGTCTTCCATAAATGTTTTCTTCAATCTTTTCTTTTTGACCAAAAAAGACCAATTAAAAACATTATATTCAGATGAACTGTAAACAATAAAAAGATTTGCAGCCCCCCAGTAATATGAATTTAAAAACATGACTAATAAACTCCATATGAGGCCATCAAAGGCTCCAAGCAGCATTAAAAGTTGACAAGACGTGGAGGTCTCAGCTTGGCTGATTGGGTGTCCTTCATTATATCTTGAGCATGTAAATTACATGCATGTATCACTTTTTCAAATTTCACTTTCATTATTATTATTATCTTACTATTTATATCGTGCCATCAGATTCCGTAGCGCTGTACAATGGGTATTATGCTGCTTTCTATTGTGACACTGGAAGTTATTGCGTAGTGAAAACCTTACGTCTGGTCTCCTTAGAAGCACCTTTTATGCCAGTAGAAAGGGTTTTCTTTAAGCCTGTGAAACCATGATGCCATTTAGTGAACGGCATCTTGGTTTCTATTATTTTCCTTGAAACATTTTATTCGTATACAGAATGCTCTACAAACTGGGGTTGTAGCAAAGTTACACCAGTATTAAATACCATCTTGATAAAGATCCTTAAAGAGTCGAAACATTGATCACTTTGAATATTTGTTTAACACCGTTTTAGTAACATTAAAGCTTGCTTTGTGAATCCCTGAAAGTGCAATCTTTTTTGTTTTATTTTTGTACTGTTTACATGGTTTAGCACCCAGGCAGTATCCATATTGTCTTGTTGTATGTTTGTTGCAATGCAAAAACAAGGCCTATCCATCTTTAAGAAATTGAGCTGTTTAAAAAATTAATAAATAAAATCTTATGGGGGTCAATAAGCATGGCAGATGGGGACATTAAAAGTTTTACAACCTGCAGTATAGTAATATGAGGGTATTATTGACCACCTATAGAATTTGTATCTATTTATTTTTACTTTTGTAATGTAGTTGTTGGCTAGCAAGCACTGGCCAGCCACCACATATTTGACCCGGATGTCACATACAGGGAAAACTGTTTGTAATTTTTTAAAATTGGGGCAAACTTTGGAACCTCCATGGTTGGATTTAATTCATTCAGCCGAGAGATTAGCATGTTGGCAGTATTTATTCCGGACCAAATTCAGGCCTGATCGGGGCCGGATTTACAAAATCCGGACGGACATTGATGAATTCCATCAACAATGTCTTGATTTTACTGTCCAAATGGCCCCGTAAAGCAAGGAATGTTTTTTTTTCCTCATTCACTACGGTGCCATTGAGACTTTAGTGAATAACCCTAAATGAGTTTCTCACATCTCAGTTGCTTATTATTTGGAAATCATATATGCTCTTTTTATTTCAATGGAAAAACAAAAAACAAAAGAGTATGTGGTAATACATATGATTGTATATTCAGATTCGGAATGTCTGAATTGAGCAGTGTAGTAGAAGAATTGAATTTATTGAAATATGAGCTCTGCTTTTGAAAAATGGAAGGTGGGTCAACAGATGTCATAAGTGCTTGCTGTGACAATTCATTTTTTTTTCAACTACAATGCATCTCAGTCCTTGTCATCATCAGGTAACAGACAGTGAAAGGTATCTAAGTTTCATGGGAGAGAGAAAATGAGTTGATCTGAGTGATGATGGAATGTTTTTAGATAACAAAAGATAATCGAACACAGAATTGTCTGTAATGTCTTTCAGTTCTTAATGCCTCATCTAGTGAGTTTGTATCCTTGACCTGCTTAGTTTTATGACAAAATGTAGGTGTCCTGTACAACTTCCATATAGACCTTGGACAGGAAAAGGAGAACTGGTGTTGACAGAAAAACATTTACCTGGGAAAGTAGGATCCACAGAGAAAGGAATTTACTAGGTGTGTCATCTGATTATTTTCTGAAGGAGTTAGTATGCAAACTAACTGTATATATTTGTTCTAGAAATATAAATAGTTACAGATGGAGACACGATGTCAATTTAAATGATCTGGTTCCTTAGTATATGTATATCAATTAAACAATTAAAGGGACACTATAGTCACCCAGACCACTTCAGCTCAATGAAGTGGTCTGGGTGCCAGGTCCCTCAGGTTTTAACCCTTCACATGTAAACATAACAGTTTCAGAGATACTGCTATGCTTACATTTGAGGTTAATCCAGCCTCTAGTGGCTTTCTTCCGGACAGCCACTAGAGGCGCAACTGCGGCGCTGGAAGCGAATTTGAGAAATGCTTTCCTATGGACACATGGACACTTTGAATGCGCATGCGCATGCGCATTCAGCTCCAGTGACGTAGGACGAGGGAGCTGACGTCGGAGGGTTCCCTCGGCGCTGGATTAAGGTAAGTGACTGAAGGGCTTTGTTTTCCTGACACTATAGTGACCCTTTAAGTATTTTGAGTGAAAAAACATAACTGGGAAAATTTAGACCAAATAGCAAAGTTAGGAATATTAGAAAACTGAATTTTCTCTACATCACCTATTTTATTTTTTTTGCCAATTTTTTTTTTGTTTTTATATTATTATTTTTAGTTTAACACAGTTTACATTTAATTGTTAAATACATATTTTTGCACCCAAGCAAAGGATTAATTGACGGATGTATCTGAAGCACTCTTTTAGCTATATAAGGAAAGGCTAGACCTAAATTAAAATGATTTGTGCTGTACATGAAAGATCACTTTTAATGTTCACAAATACATGCACACATAATGTTTCTATGTTCTAATAGAACTGACCCGTTTACATGTAAAATCCTTTATAATGGAAAGCATGGAGATCAAAGATTTATATTAAGGATTAACCGGCTGCAAGTGTTAGGGGACAATTCACAGTTCAGTTTAGGGAGTAAAAAAGAAGTTGTGGACTGCTCCCCATTGTTAAATTAGTCTGCTGTTTAATTATTACATTTTAATTATGAAACACTATTAAAGAATCTCCCTTAAAGTATGTATATACCTTTTAGAATAGATTTTCTTCTTTTCTCATAATTCATATCTTTGTGTACCGTACTCCCATCCCATAATTTTAACTCTGGAGATAAACACGCTAACTGTAATGCTTACTCCTTAAACTAGTACAAACCTTACTGCATTCAAGCCAGAAGCTGTAGATCTGCATGCTGTTTGCCTAAAAAAAAAAAAAACAAGCAGTCTGCTGACATCATCAGAAGTGGTAGCCTGCTCCAATCACAATGCTTCCCCATAGGATTGGCTGAGACTGACAAGGAGGCAGATCAGGGGCAGAGCCAGCATGATTCAAACACAGCCCTGGCCAATCAGCATCTCCTCATAGAGATGAATTGAATCAATGAATCTCTATGATGAAAGTTCAGTGTCTGCATGCAGAGGGAGGAGATACTGAATGGTTGGATGCATTTTAGGCAGCCATGACCCAGGAAGGAT
Source organism: Pelobates fuscus (assembly GCF_036172605.1). Classification (NCBI taxonomy): domain Eukaryota; kingdom Metazoa; phylum Chordata; class Amphibia; order Anura; family Pelobatidae; genus Pelobates; species Pelobates fuscus. The sequence continues at coordinate 149,167,031 of NC_086322.1, forward strand.
CCCTAACAGCCATCTGAGGAGTGGCCAGTGAAGTTATCACTAGGCTGTAACGTAAACACTGCATTTTCTCTGAAAAGACAGTGTTTAGAGCAAAAAACCTGAAGGTAATGATTCTACTCACCAGGACAAATTCAATAAGCTGTAGTTGTTCTGGTGACTATAGTGTCCCTTTAATAATTTGGTTAGTGATGAATTAAAACATCTTAAAAAAATAAAAATACATGACCTAAGTGTAAAAGCATGTAAAAGCTTAAAAACGCTACACAATAGGGACAATATAGCAATAATAGAGGCATACAAAGGGGGTGTTGTAATCATTACAAAAATATATTACATTGAGGTAGCATAACATATTTTAAATGACAAAAATTCATATAGAAAGTTGATAAAAAATCCAACTGATGAGCTTAATGGTGTATTAAAAACTATCCTATTGGAAGTGAAGACTTACGGTATGATTACACAAAACAATTTCAAATACCTTTTCAATAAAAAAACAATCTAAATTTTTTTATTTTACGTAAAAAATACATTAAAAAAATCTACAAACACCATCAGGTAGGCCAATTATTACTGGCATATATTCCATTAGCACAAAAGATTCTTCTTTTGTAGACTTATTTGCAAAAATATGTACAGGAGTCCACATCATATATTAAAGACAACAAATATATATAGAGTCATTGATAATATTGAATGGAGTACCAATTATAGGTGCATTTTCCTAGATGTGGACTCCTTGTATACTGTAATTGAGCACAAAAGAGGACTAACAGTAGTAGAATACTTACTGAGAGAAGATAAACCTATTACGTATAATTGAACTATTTTTCTGCTAAAAAGCATAGAATTCATTTTATTTCACAATGGTTTTTATTTTGTTGACACTTATTTACAAATTTCAGGGGACCAAGTTCATCCCCAGCTATGCCAACATCTTTATGAGATGTTGGGAAAATTAGTTTATTTGGTCAGAACATGGCTTGGGGGAGAACTTGGTCCTATGAGGGTGATTCATAGACGACAAAATAATTATTTGGAAAGGTGCAGATTTAGAACTAAATAATTTACTAAAGGTCTGGAACTGAAAAACTGAGAAATCTCCAGAACCGCTAGCTGTTCTGAACCACTATCAGCGTTCATCCTGATAAGGGGGAACTGGTGTTTCTGGGGATACCAAACTTGGGCCCCTCCATCGCCGGAACACCCGCATCAAGGCTTGTGGCCTACCTCGGCAAGGGCTGTGGTAGGCCACGAGCCCTATACCTGGCAGAGAAAAGCCACTTTGGACCAGTGGGGGTCATCCCGGTCCCCCCCTCGACTTACGCAGCATACTTCTGTCGACTACAAGCTACCGACATTGCACAGCAACCTGTTGCAGGCTCTCCTAAGATGGCTGATGCTCCTACATTACAGGTGCCTAACTTGACACAGCCCACGACAACCATACAAGATGCATTTAAGCGCCTGCTTACTAACGTGGACAAGCTCTTTGAAAACGTCTCTGCAAAGCTGACAGCAAGCCCCACGGTGTCCCCACCTCAGAACCAAGAGGAAGAACAAAGTCGAGGCTGAAGGAAGGGGAGCGGGCCCTCTCTTGGCACAACCCTTAAACAAGCAACAAGCCCCTCTACAGTTGATCCATCTGGGCTGAAGGCCACAGGGGATACAACCCACCTGCATCTACCACAGAGGCTGAAGAAACATCGCCGCTGGCGGAGCTATACCACCTGGAACTTCTGCCGTCCCCAACAGGGAAAGACTCTGCCTCATGTCGGAGCCCCCGAGTCTGTGGCCCTACGATGCCGGCCTTCACAACGGTCCAGGGCAGGAGGGAGGACGGGCTCAGTCCCACCCTAGCTGCCTTCAACAACGGCCTCCACACACTTCCGATCCTGGGGATAGACTGGTGCTGGACTTTCTTACCAGGGATATTCGCCAGTCACGACCTAATGATACCTGCTAACATAGCTAAATGTTTTTATGTTTTCTACTAACGCTTTCAATATTCGATATGCAATGCAGCTAAAACCAGGGATTTTAGTCTTGGGGGGATATATTATTTTTGTTATCGCACGCTGATCCTATGTACTTACGCTATTCATTGGCAAGATGTTTGGATAGAATTCTTTGCACTTTGCTATTTTTGTTTAATAACAAACTAAATGGTTAGATATGTGAATTGCTTGCACTTCATATGTTTAACTAACATAACACTTAACAAATCACAAGGCGGTTTAGATACTGACCACTGGTTAGGCGTACCCGACTTGCCTTGCTTCTCATTAACACTTGCTATACAGTACTAAGTTTAAACGTGACATCTAGCCAGTGAACTGCAACATGCACTCAGTGTCATCATTAAGAAGTCCCTCATGATATAATATTATCTACTGTATCCCAACCCACATTAGTGCTAATAGCTTGTTGCTTACTCTGACAGAATGCTTAATTTACGCAGCACAATGCTTTACCCAAAGCTTGTTTATTTTCTATAATTAAAAATGAGACTTGTCTTATGCATTTACAGTTAATTACCGATGCTTCTGCACATCTCTGCTCATGTATAATCTTTTATTGCGCATTCTGCAAAAGTTGTGACTGTACGACTGTAATCTCTGTTCAACTATGCCTCAATAAAAACAAAGATTGACAAAAAAAATACTTAAATGTATTATTAAAAACAAATATAATCTAAGTTTCACATTAGAATCCAATAAAAAAATAAAAATATTTTTTAGATGTTACATTTTTCTTAGAGAACACTTCAAGAGAGTTACTTCAAAGCCACGGATGGTAATGCATATATGCAAAGACTGAGCTACCATTACATACTATTCAACCTTGATGTGACGAACCGCCTGGCACCCCGACCAGGTAACTCCATCAAGCACTGCTTCCTAGTACTTGAGAGCACTATAAGCACTAAACACCCTAACCACCGTAGACCCCATGAACCGCCACAGATTGGTTGGGGTCTCGCCATCCTCTACCCACCCTGGACCCAAGACCAGGATCCAGCTTCCAGTGGGTAGACCTCTCCTAGTCCAGGGAGCGTAGCAGGTACTGCTCTTATAAGAGCTAGTGATTATACTCAGGGGAGTATTGTGATATAGCAATCCTCAGAGTGAATGTAGTTCTCCAATCCGCCAAACATAAGACAAGACTTCATGAAGGGGTAAACGAATCTCAATTTAATGGGAGCCACACTTGGCCTTTTATGACATTCCCCATGCAAGGGGTACACCCACATGGACCTTGTTGGGGACTCCAACACAAAGACACAGACCAATAAGAAGAGTGATTAAATGTGCGACACTCCCATAACAAACATACAATCCCTCCTCCCTGCTTGAGAGATAATTGGATCAGTAACTGTACTAATTTAAATCCAATTATTTCCAAGCACAGAAAAAACATACTTTTTTTAAAACACCCCAAAAGTACCCTAAAAATACATAAAATCCCAACTCACATCCCCTGATAGCCCTGATGTGGGTGACCAACATATCCAAAAATCACCCAGATCAGTTTAGGGGTTCAGGAATTTCCTGGAAGTCTTCGTTTTGACCTACCGTGCACATGGTCCCATGCCCAAAACAGTTCCAGAGAATTAGTGCTAACGGTCGGTCTCTCTGTCTGGAGTACAAAAGTACATACTTCACATGAACAGAGCCTTTTAACGTATTTTAGTCAGATCAATTGCAGGGGCCATAGCCACTGGGTAGGAGGCTGGCAAACAGGCCCCTCCAAAAACTCATGGCAAACTCACAGGAAAAGGGGAGTTTGTCAGACATGATACATATTTGTCTGCTTTACTGGCTGTTTTCTGTTGTAACTGTTATACCCTAACTGTTGGAATAAAGCTTTAAAGATAGCTATGACAGTTGTCATATCCCACCTTTTATTTCTCTTTACATACTACCGTATGCTACCAAATAATGTACTCTTCAGTTTCTGACTTTGCTTGGATTACAGTTTTTCCCTGAGTACCCACGTCCTGATTACTGTAGAATAAACATATACAAATGGAGTTGAGTCAGTCAGAGTGATGGGAGTAATTATGTTTGTCTAAAAATCTAACACGGTTACTTAAAATCACCTATCTTAAACAAATATAAGGGTTCAGTTACACATTAAGGTGATATCGTGTTAAGTCCGCCACAACGCCACCGTACTCCCATCTTGGTGGGTCCTACACTAATTTTAACTCTGGAGATAAACACGCTAACTGTAATGCTTACTCCTTAAACTGCTTCTAAAGGCTCTCATCAAATGTATGCTTTCTTGTGGTCACCTCCATAAGAGCACCTAGAGAGCAAGAGTAGGGTGATCAACCCAAAATGAATCTAGTATGGATTCAAAATATACACAGTAAAAAGAGGAGTGGGTGGAGGCTATTAATAAAATAAATATGGATCCTTATAACCTATGGTTAGTGGGTGGAGGCTCAATACTGGTGGACCTATGCTATTTTCTGCTGGTGTAATAGGCAGAGCTACTTAACTTCCTGCCTTGTTTTACCTTGAGGGTTAGACAAGGAGATTTTTTTAAACCATCCCCATTTAACCTATTGCAAGGTTTTGTGCTTCAATGGTGCTGGCGGGTTATATAGTTTTAGTTAGTTTGTGACAACCTCTTCTGCATGCGTTAGATCAATCTGCTGGGCTAGTGATTGAAACCACTGGCAGTACCAGTCAATTCACTTTAGGAAGGGCAAAGTTTCCCCCTTTAGGTGCTGTTGTTGGACTCACTGGGAATCCTAATTGACTGGTTATCTGTTTCTCTGCCATGCAAACTTTAGACCAAAATTACAGAATTTGAATATAAAATCTCTAATCTTCCTAGATTAGCCAGCTTGGCTGCTTGTCCTAAATATAGAAAGAAGGTTCTCAAATCACCACAATTTGATGTTTAGTGTGGGCATGCTCTCAAATGTAATTAATCTAACGGTTAAATACTTTCTCCAAATCAGTTCATTAATTTTATCAGCATAGGAATGAAATACTAGCAGGGTTATTTACTAAACTGAAAATGATACGTGAATTTAAAAGTGAATTTCAAACTCAAGGACAGAGTAATGAAACTGAAAGTATGGCTGATTTAGAGAATATTTCCAGTCTGGCTATTTTGACCTTAAATTTGAAATTCATTTAACATTCTTTAGCATATTACTCTTCATGTTTTATTTACAGGGAATGGAAGCTGTAGAGCGTGAAACCTACAAATCTGTTTTAAATAGCTTTTACAAGTGGTACATTAATGAAGAAAGATAATTCATGATCTTCCTGGGTTTGCTAAAAGCGAAATAAAGAGAACATTCTGATCCCAGGAAAGGTGTATTGTGCTCACCTTGCTATTATAGAACCCCTATGTAGCTCAGGGTCTGACGGAAGAGATGATCCCTTAAAAAGATTGCAAATACAGCATGTGTTACTTATAAAGATTAATCAGTTTGTTGTTTTCAAGGTCTACAAGCCACACACAATTATTTTTTCAAGTCTAAATCTTTGTGTATTTATAACATCAAAAGTGTTCATTATTATTTTCCTTGGAAGTTATGAGTTGAGAATGTTCATATAAAAAACATCGTCATTACAAGCAAAAGCTGTGAATTTGGAGCATGTCATGCCACCAGCAGAATAAGAGTTAATTACAGCAATGTTCAATATCTTTATATTACAGTAAATGTTGGAAACCATATTAATTACAAAGATCAGCCGAGAACTGGTTCAGTGCTGCTTCGATGGGATGTTATGGAAATATGCAACTTCAGTTAGGCCAAAACAACTTTTTTTTTGTTACATTTTTTTTCTTCAGAATTTGGGGAATTGTCTGGTCAATATGTTCCTGCTGGTTACTGATAAAATGAACATTGTTCTTATAGATGTATTTCTGTTTTGATTTTGATTGCATTTCATTTACTATCATGTTGCTTCTCACAGTGTACTGTTTTTTGTTTGCTCTACATTATTACTGTCCTCATTTATTCTTTTTTTTTTTTGCCTTCATTGCTTTGCACTATACTTAGAAATTTGTTTAGTTACGAGCTGCAATTTGTCTGAATTTGAGCCGATTGGGTTACCAGTTGAATTGCCGAACTCCGAGCCGAAATGTATCTGAATCAGGTAAAGATTTATTCATTTATTTATTTCTCACTTGATCTGCGAACTAAATGGCAGGAAATGCTATGTGTACTGCAAAATATATACATAGTATGATATATATTGTGTATATATTTTGCAGTACTCTGATTGACTCATTTTTGTGTTGGTTTGATTGATTCAATCAATCAAATGAACCAGTTTTTAGTACTGATATTCTACCCAACTGGACAAACATTTGGGTGAAATTTATGTGTGCTGAAAAAAAAAGTCGGTTTTCAGGAAAAATGGTTCGGCTGAATTTCATAACCGTGAACAAGTCTACTCCAAGTGTGCTTGTGACTTGGTCATTTTTATTATTATTATTATTATTATTTCCATTTATATAGCACCAACAGATTCCATAGCGCTTTACAATTTTGTAAGAGAGGGGATTTAACTATAAATAGGACAATTACAAGAAAACTTACAGGAATGATAGGTTGAAGAGGACCCTGCTCAAATGAGCTTACAGTCTATAGGAGGTGGGGTGTAAAACACAATAGGACAGGTCTTTAGGGGTGAAAGTGTTAAAATTCACGATTTTTCTGCAATAAACTGAAAATATTAATTAAAAATTCATGCATAACACCCCTCACACTGAAATAGCTGCCATCACCAAAGCAATTTATAATAGAGTGCCTTCAGTTGCTCCAAGCAAAACAGAACAAAAATCTATTGAATGTAAGCTCTTTCGAGCAGTGTCCACATAAACCTAGTGTTCCCGTAACATCTTGTAATGGTCTCATTTATTGTTAAATCTCCCCGTCATTCAGAATATTGTACAGCACTTCAGAATATTTTATAAATAAATAAATAAAAATATAAATGCTAATAATATAATAATACTACTTTCTACCTCCTCTTTAATATATTTGATCTATTTTGCCAGCACAGCAAAGATGTATATATTTCAGTACTTCACATCATCTAGTTTTGAGTTAATTTTATCCCTAGTATGACGTATTAATAGTGTATATAAAATAAAAAGCATTTATGAACAGTTGTGCAGAGTAGCTGGACCTACCTGTTTCTCTGTAAAAGCTCTTTATTTTGGAGAAAATATTCAATGATGGAAAGAAACAGCAGAAAAATTAACTAGCCCAAGACCTATAATAAAACAACACGTCACACATGGAGCAGCACTGAAATCTCCCAAGGTCTTGGTGACCTTGTTGATCTGAAAATGCATTAATTATACAGTGTATGCATATTTATTTTATTTATATGGTGACAATAACTGTATTGACAAATTACATTATAACAGAATGGTGGCGCGGTAAGTACAGTAGTTACATAGAATATGTACATATACATATTTATTGAGTTTTTACAAATCAAAAAGATGTATTTAAAGGAACACTCCAGGCATCTAAGGCACTTTAGCCTGCTTAAGTGCTTTATGTGTTAAGAGTGTGACCTATTTTTCATTTTACAAAAAGAGCAAATATCAATAGAAGCTGGAACTTGTCTAAATTAACCTTGTTACACTTGCTCAGCTCAGACAAACATTCCTGTTACTTCCTGGTTGTTTGACTCAGTGGAGCTAAACTAAAGGAGCAGCAATTGCTCAGAGCACTTGCACTGCAAAGACTTCTCATTGAGCTGCATTGGGGAGTCTGTGATTGGACAGCCACAGAAAGTCTGGGCGGGGTAAGAAGGGGAGGGCTTCTTTTGCAAATTGCTTTAAGATATATCCTTTATAAATAATGCATAATTAAATTAATGCATTATTTCATTTTGGACATGTTTGTTTTATCGAGGTACAATAGGTATTGACTCATTCAGATAGGAGTTATCTGTCTTGTCAAGCCTAAAATCTTTTTAACTATGAGAACTTAAGTGAGTCTCTTACCACCAACACATGCTGCAATCTATAAAAGTTAGGCTACAGTTAATTATACTGAGGATTTTGTTTATTTAAACATTACCATAAATGTAAAGTACATTTTAAAATAAATATTTGGTCCACATGCCCACCCTTTCTACCTCTTCTTTCCAATGTGTAGTTTTACCATTTTGCTCCAGTAAATTTACCTGACAGCTGACAATTAACCCACAACCCCCAGAGGCCTCTGCTGTGCCCATAAAGATGTTGGAATGTGACTAGCAATGCTATAGAAGGTGAAGAGAGCAGCATATCACTTCTTGGTGTGTACATAGTTCACTGAAGAAACTTCAAAGCCTGGGGATTTACATCAAAAGCATGAACTTCAAATGTATTGTCTTTTTTTTTTTTAAATGTCATTGTATTTGCATATTTTTTTAATACATTACCTATATAATACATTAAAAAAAGGAACGAGTCACCTCAAGCCTGGAGTGTACCTTTAATCTAGTCTATTTGCTGACAGGCAGCAATCAAGTCATTGCTTGTTCCTTTATGACGTGACTTGAAAGTGAAGTCACTCCAGCAGTAAGTAGGTTACATGTGTCTTTACTATGCACAGGCCAACTTTTCTAAGAAGCAATTCTTTGCCTCAGATTAGCATTTGTCACCCAATCCTCCCCCCCAAAAAACAACCCAACCACTATTCAACAATTTGCATCTTTAAAATAATATAAAGTGATTTCTGCCTTGTCTTTCTTCAGATATCTTTTTACTTTTAATACATCCAAAGAAAACACTGAAAGACAAATAAAAGGATTGCTGTGAGGTCAGAAGGACCTGCATGGAATTGCTAAATGTTTTTTGTCTCATTTAGAAAGTCTGCATTCACTGCATTGCAGGCTATTTAGAACCAAGACTTATTTTACTAAGAAAAAAATGGCCCTTTGTTTCTGCTTTTTCCTTCTCTAGTGTCATCTCGCATGGCTGTCATGGTAACCAGTGTGTATGCTTTCAGCATAGGTTACTGGGCCTCAGGAAGGAAGTGCTAACGGGTTACTGGCTTTCTATTTTTATAGAACTGTTGCATAATGCAATCTATGAAAGCTTCCTCTTCGGGTTTTATTGCACAAAAGGGAAATTAAGTTTGATGACTCTAAACGTTTGATGGAGGATGTAAAATGACTTTGGTATTGTTGTACTTTGGCTCTGTAGCAACAGTGTTTCTGCTTGCTGTTTAGCAACAAGTATACACACCGCGTCATAGTAATATTTTCTGTATGCAAAATTTAATAGCGATTGTTATTACTATACAGCATCCTAAATGTTAGAGTCAATTAATAGATCATCCAAATAACCAAAAAAAGTGAGGGCTACATGGAGTTAAAAGGCCATGTATTTTATTTGAGAGAAGATGAAATAGACAGAAGGTATTACAAATTTCGGCCGTAGCCTTAGTCATGTATAAAGCAATATATACATTTGTGCACTGTAATATCCGCAGCTTACTAACAAAAATCGATGCACTGCAAGCATGGTGTTTACATTAGAAGCCCCAAATCATTGTGCTCTCTGAATCGTGGCTTACCGCAAAAATACCTGACTCTGCCATTGCAATACATGGGTATTTATGCCATTGAAATGACAGAGCAAAAAGAGGAGGCGGCATAGTCATTTTTTTTTTTAAATATTCTTTATTTTTCATTCGGCATAGTAATATTACAGCGCAATACGAATGCATAAAAATAATGATTGCACAAATAGGTAGATTTTGTAAGACAACATGTTATCAACCTCGGAAAGATATGCTGAATGAGTTTTTTTTTTAACGTTTTGATGAGTAACAACAATGATAAACGATAGAAGGGAAAAACCAAGGCGTTGACATCTATGTGAGCTACAGATTTGAACCCCTTGTGGGCAGAAGATATACCAAGTGTAAGCATATGGTGGTGCTGCGCGCCACTGTGAAAGCCCGTTCATATCGGTGAAAGGAGGGGGTGTTTCAGTTTCTAGAGTAAGCCCCCGATCATCACTGTTCTTCAAGTTGGGTTTGGCGCTGAGGCTGGTCTCAGTGGTGTGCGTGGGGTGAACTCCGCTATCTTGGCAGGGTTCAACTGGGAAAGTCTTGTGGTTCTCTTGCCCGGGTGCCCAGCAAGGCCTAGCTGTTGCAGGAGGGTTGCCAGTTCTGGATAGCTGCAAGCTCTGTAAGCTGCCCTCTGATGTGTGAATAGGATCACCTTTGGAGTTCCCCAGCGATAAGGTGTCCTTTATGCGCAGCTGTTGTAGTAGCCTGGAGCAGGGCTTTGTCCTGGAGGGATTGAAACCGAATGATAAGGTCCGTGGTAGCTGTTGAGGGTGCCAATTTTGGTTTCAGGAGACGAAACATGCTGTTCAGCCTCAGTGCTTTTGCCTGCTCAGGCAGTAGGAGGCTTGCTATGAGGCGTCTGATATAGTGTAGCAGGTCAGTGAGGCCGACTGACTCCGGAATTCCACAGATTTTTAGATTGTGTTTTCTCCATTGGTCTTCCAAGGTGTCCATCCTTTCAGCGTTGGCAAGCTGTTGTTGCTGTATTTCTGTGATCTGCCATTCGACCATGGTGAGCCTAGTGTCATGGGAGCTTGTAGTGGCCTCTAGGAGTATAATCTTGGCCGTGGCGCCCTTAATGGCATCTTTGAAATAGGCCATATTTGCGGCGATGTCTTTGCACAGATCTGCCAACATCGTTTTGAGCAGGTCCGCTGTTACAGGCGCCCGACTAATGGCTATGTGGGGGAGCGCTCAGGTGGCAGGCCCCGTGCTGAGCCTCGGGCTGGTCCCTCTTCAAGATCTAAGGGGGTGCCATCCGAGGAGTATGGAGAGCTGTCGCCTTCCAGCGCCATCTTGTGCCATGTGGCCTATTGCGAGTATCGCAGGAGTACCCTGATATCTCGGGCATTTGGGCTTTTCCCGGGTTTGGGTTTTTTGTTCTTTCTGCACATTGTGTTCCCCCGACAAGGGAGTTGTATAATTAGCTGGCTAAGTGCCCTTTGTTTTACTGAAAATCACGATTTTTGCCAGTGTTGGCGCGGAGCTCCTTGGATTGCGACCGCTCCGTTATGTTGACAATTCCATAAAGTTCACTCCTTTACAAAACTTTAGCTCTCCTGCCACCTTTGATTACCTTTCTGGCACAATTCAGATCCCGTGCAGTAAATCAATCATTGTTGCAGTAATTTACTGCCCACCTAGCTCCCCTGTGCATTCTCTTTCTGACATAGCCCATCTCCTTAGTGAAACCATAGCTCAAAACCCAAAAGTGAACTGTTGGTCTTTAGTGATGTCCCGAACAGTTTGCCGGGAACCGTTCGCTGGCGAATATAGCGCGATGTTCGGTCCGCCCCCTATTCATCATCATTGAGTAAACTTTGACCCTGTACCTCACAGTCAACAGACACATTCCAGTCAATCAGCAGCAGACCCTCCCTCCCAGACCCTCCCACCTCCATGACGAATAGGGGAGGACCGAACATCGCGCGTGTTCGCGACCGCGAACATGCTATGTTCGCCGGCGAACGGTTCCCGGCGATCTGTTCGGGGCATCACTATTGGTCTTTGTAGATTTTAATATTGATTGGCTGAATCCTAAAAATAATAGTTCTTGCTCACTGTTTAAGACTTTGCAGCTAACACAATTAATCTCCTCCCCCAACTCGCATTAACATTAAAAGCCATAACCATACCCTGCTCGATGGGATTCTCTCCACTTCCCCTGATAGAATCCAGGAGGCAGGTGTTCTCCCTAACAGTTTTAGTGACCACTTCTTAGTGTACTGCGTGCGCACAATAAATGCTACTAAATACTCTCCCATGGTTAAAATCACCCGGTCCTTTAAAATTTAATCTTGAATCCTTTCATCAAGAACCTCCCATGGCACAGATTAAACCTAATCCCAGATTTAGACTGTGCAATTAATTATTTCAGTCTGAATTCCTACAAGTTTGGAATTTGCTGCGTAAGATGAGAGTAAAAGGGGCACATATGAATGGATCACAACTGACCTTATTCAAATGTACCAGTTTCGGGACTCATTGTGGTCAAAGTTCAAGCGTACTGGCTCTATGAACGATCACTGTGCATATAGACAATGGTGAAATATATGAACTAGACAAACAAAATTGGCCAAGGCCCAATATTTCTGTGAAAATCTGAATAATAACATTTCAAACCCTAGAAACGTTTGGAAAGTCATAAATAACTTACAAACTCCCCTAATCCACTCCCAACTCTCCACTGTCAAAGCGGACAACCAAATCCTGCAACTTATCTTAGAAGTAGTGTGACGGACCGCCTGGCACCCCGACTGGGTGCCTCCGCCAATCGATGCTCCTAGTGCTCACAGAGTACTCCAAGCACTCCACCAGACACCATCAGCACTATAGTCCCCACTTCCAGCATTACAGCTTGGTTGGGGTCTTGCTGTCCTCCACCCACCCTGGACCCAAGACCAGCATCCAGCATCCAGTGGGTAGACCTCTCCTCCAAGAGAGTGTAGCAATATGCTCTTAAAAGAGCAAGTGATTATAATCCCAGGGCAGTATAGTGATATAGCAATCCCCAGGGTAGATACAGCTGTTATCCCACAGCAAAGAGCCTCATGTTTGTGGAGAAAGCTATACAGCTGTCTCCCTCTGCTTTGAGTGCTATAATCAATAGCTCTTATAAGAGCTGTTCCTGCTATACTCTCTGGAGTAGGAGAGGTTCACCCACTGGAAGCTGGACCCTGGTCTTGGGTCCAGGGTGGGTGGAGGACAGCGAGTTCCCAGCCAAACTGTAACTCGGGACATGGGGACTATGGTGCTGGTGGTGTCTGGTGGAGTGCTGAAAGTACTCAGTGAGCACTAGGAGCAGCAATTGGCAGAGGCCCCAGGTCGGGGTGCCAGGCGGTCCATCACAAGTAGCAAATGCTTTTAACAATTATTTTGTCAGATGCTCCACCACCCTGATTGCCAAGCTAATACATGACACACATCCTGAAACTAGAAATGTAGATCAGGTCCCGCTAAAGACCCAATAGAGACAAGTAAAATTTTAGACCTGTACCTATTAGTGTCATTAAGAAATACCTTAATAATCTAAAAATGAAAAACCAATCTGGACCTGTTAAAATCCCAGCAATGCTGTTGAAGTTCAGTGTGCCGGCAATTGATAAACCTGTCACAACCCTAATTAATGAATCCTTGGTGTCTGGATACATACCCAAACTTCTGCGAGACTGCGAGAGTAGTGCCTCTATAAAAGTGGTGACATTACTTTGTTTTCTAACTATCGCCCAATATCATTGCTCCCAGTATTGTCAAAAATCTTAGAAAAATGCGTCCATACCCAACTATGTGAGTATTACCAACAATCTAACTATCTGACATTTGATCAATCAGGTTTTTTACCCGAATCACTCCTCTACAACTGTCCTCTTAAAAGTTTGCAACGACGTCCAAACTGGCATGGAACAAGGATACCTAACTGGAGCTATTTTCCTTGATTTTGCAAAGGCATTTGACACAGTAGACCACGACATTCTACAGCACAAACTAAAAAAACTCAGGTATTGGTGATCGTCCACTAACCAGGTTTCAATCATATGTATCGGATCGATCACAATGTGTGTCCATTTCTGACAGCGACTCCCTCCTTCTCCCAGTGGTGTTCCGCAAGGTTCCATTCTCTGCCCCCTACTATTCACATTATTTATAAATGATCTGCCTAATGTCTGCAAATCCTAAAATGTACACATGTACGGAGACGACACAGTAATCTATGCAAGCAAATCCGATCTACTGCAGATTGAGGCTGCGCTCCAAGTCCAGTTCACAGAGGTAGAAAAGTGGATCACAAAAAAACGAACTCTTCCTAAACACTGACAAAACTGTCAAAATGATCTTTGGAACAGTACCTAAATTACACAAATTACAAAATTCTCATCTATGCATCAAAACTAAATCAAATAGCACACTGACCACAGACCACACTTTCAAATACGTGGGTATGTTGTTAGGCCCCAATCTATCTTTTGGCCCCCACATAGAAAAACTTGCATCTAAATGTTATCTAAAACTAGGTGCCCTGTACAGAAACAAATCCTACCTAAGCCCTACAATGAAAGAAAAGACTGTACAGCAAATGCTGATGCCAATCATTGCCAATCATTGATTATGGGGATGTAGTATATGCACCTGCACCGCAAACCCACCTTAATAATATATATATATATATATATATATATATATATATATATATATATATATATATATAAATGAAACCAAGAGGGCTGTACTCACCTGAACATGCATACATTATAGGGTGCTGCTGGGGCCAAAATATACAAAATACACAATCCAGCACTTATTCACTAAACAATGATTTCAAATCTTAGAGATTGTAATAGCTTTATTTAAAAACACCTCACCAAGGCAAACAAATAATGGGGGTTTAGTTACATTGTATGATCAAATATTGCATAAGCCTGCCACAACGTCAATGTACCCCATTCTTGGCAGTATTACAATCTCTAAGATTTGAGATCATTGTTTAGTGAATAAGCGAGTCCGCTGGATTGTGTATTATATATATAATATAAATTAAATATTTTTATTTTTTTATTAAAAAAAATGTGACTAAGTGGCTACTACAAAAGACTGGACATACCCCATTTTGAATACCCTGGGTTGTCTACATTTGAAAATGGTATGCCATGATGGGGTTATTACATATTCCTGTGCTAACATATGGTCTCAAAATGCAACACAGACCCAGCAAACCAATCTGGCAAACTGAATTGGGCAAACCCTATATTGACTTTCCCTGTAACTTTCCAAAACACCATAAAACCTGTATATGGGGGGTATTGTTATACTCGGGAGACTTTGCTGAACACAAATACGAGTGTTATAAATTAGTAAACTTATCACGACGATGAAATCACCAGTAAAAGTGCAGTTTTTGTGTTAAAAAATGCAAAAAACAAATAAAAATGCTAACTTTGGCCAGCGATTGTGACTAAGTGGCTACTACAAAAACTGGACATACCCCAGTTTGAATACTGTGGGTTGTCTACTTTTACAAATGGTATGCCATGATGGGGTTAATTTTATTCCTGGGCTGCTATACGGTCTCAAAGGCAACATAGGCTCAGCAAACCAATCTGGCAAATTTCAATGTGCACACATGGAAAAGGGGAAAGCCCTACATTTGATCCCTGTAAATTTGCAAAACCACATAAAACCTGTACATATGGGGCACTGTTGTACTCGAGAGATATTGCTGAACATATATTGGGGTGTTCTTTGTCATTAACACATAACAGGAACTGAGAATCAATGCCTGAAGTACAATCTGAGAGAAAAATTTCACAACAAAAATGACTACCCAAATATTTGACAAAGACTGGTGGTAGAATTAGTGCATGGAAAGTGTTAAAATACCACCCTTTGAAATACCCTAGGGTGTCTACTTTTCAAAAATATATGGTTTCATAGGGTAAATTACATTGGCCGGCTTAAAAAATATCCAAAAATGGGACATGGGTGCATGATGACCAGCTGTGAAAATTCCAAGTTGGAAAACTGGAATGCGCACCCTCCAAATAAGGTATTTTAGCCCCGAGAGAACCCGGCACACCTATACATAGGGGGTATCACTATACTCATGAGATGTTGCTGAACACATATCGGGGTGTTCTTTGGCAGTAACCCTTAAAGTTCTCCATACATGTATTCTTAAATTGCTATGTGTGTAAAAAAAATCACAAATTATTATTATTTTATTTTTTATTTGGCATAGATTGGTGGTAAAATGTTTGCATGTAAAGAATCAAAATACATCAAGTATAATACCTTAGGTTGTCTTTTTAAAAAAAATATATACATGTGAAGGGCTATTCAGGGATTCCTGACAGATATCAGTGTTACAATGTATAATGCGTTAATTTAAAAAAAAAAAAAATGGTTTGGAAATAGCAAAGTGCTACTTGTACTTATTGTCCCATAACTTTCCAAAAAAAGCTAAGAACACATTAACATTGGGTATTTCTAAACTCAGGACAATATTTAGAAAGTATTTAGCATGGGTGGTTTAGATTCTTTCAGCATATTTTATATCTTTTTTAATAGTAAATTATATGATATGATGACAATAATGGTATCTTAAGAAAGACTATTTAATGTCGAGAAAAATGGTATATAATATGTGTGGGTACAGTAATTGAGTAAGAGTACAAGTACATATATCAAATGACCAAAATGTTTATCGATTTCCAGTAGGAAAAATAATAAAAACGAATGTATTAACAGTGAAAATAATAAAAACTAATGTATTAACTAATGTATTAACAGTGAATATTTTTCCTCATTATTAAAAAGGCAATCAATTTTAACAATCAAATGAATTGAATATTAAAATTATGATTGCATTTAAGTGCATATCGCATTTAACAAAAAGAAAAAAACAATTTTCAGCAGGAAAAGCAAGCATATGTCTTTCAAAACATGACTCTAAAAATGCTGTGGCCTAAGGGCCTAATTCATGAATTTTATTTGCATAATTTCTTCTGAAACCTGATCTTTGCATAAACATTTTATATTCTTTTATTTTCTGTTTTGATTCTTTTTCAGAGGCCGTTTTTTCGTCTCCATTTTTCCACTTGCTTCCTCTATGTTTGCGTAGGAGGCAGGTTATTACTATTTTTGGTGTCATATTTGATATATATATATTGATATTTTGATATATGATGATCCTATGCAGCTTTAGGGAACACCTCATTGAAAACAAATGACCATTGATTATATATATTTTCAGTTGCTAGTCCTGATGGAATTGTTTTTGTTTTCTTTTCTTTATTTAGATGCAATTAATATTTTGATAATTGTAGATTATGCTAGCTTTAGTGTACCTATAATCTTAATTTTATTAATGACAGGAGGCGAATATTTGCTTAAGTCTCTCTTTACTAGAACTCCACAGCAGCCCAGAAAAACAACCAATCAGAAAAAGTTAGGTACTATTAAACCCTCCCCATGCATCATTTCCTCTTTCAAGCTGCGACAAAAACAGAACAAAAGGCAGAAAAAATAATGGAGAAAAACAAAGTCCTAGATACAATGAATACAACAGCATCAACCATCCGAGAAGAACTGTCAAACCAAATTGCGTTGATGGACTGTAAGCTGAAACGAGAGAAAAACAGAATAGAACAGGTTGGTTAGCCCATGAAATGTACTCTGTAAAAATATGTAGGCACCCAGCGAAATACCAGAAATAACATAATATGCATAGATCCCAACCCCTAATAGGAAAAACGGACATAAAACAAGTGACAGCAGTAGGTTGCGTCCCGATTATGTGACGGTTGTGTAGGAGTCGACAATACATAGGGTTCCCTATAGATTCCAAGCAGTCATCCTTGTCGGTACCTGAATAGATGGGTAGCGGAAATCAAAACCCGGGACGGTTCCTGTAAGGAGATTAGTGCATAGAAGGAGGACTCTCCATATCCGAATCATGTTCCCCAGATATGTATTCAGATGAATATAGTTTTATATTTATCCAAAGACTGTTAACGACCAGGGAACCCAAGTCGACCGTGGATCCCGGTCCTTCCAAGCGTACGGTGTGACTGCAGGGCGGGTCGTGGGATTTCCCTAGTCTCGTTATCCGAGCAAGACAGAGCACGTTTGCTCTAAGAAGGTCTCAAAATCTCATGTCACCTTGATATGGGAAGAAACTGTTTAAACAGTTTATCCGCCATGGTCTGTATAACCTAAGCACAAAGTGATTGCTTGTTAGGTAAGATGCAGCTGATAGCGAAACCTACACTTTTGTAGTAACTGAGACTCATCCATTAGCTGTACACTCTCCAGGGTTACGTCCCATAGGAAGGTCTAGGGACGAACAAAGTGTGTCAATCCTAGGGGTTTTACCCAAGATAGTCAGTTCAAACAGCCTCTACACTGTCCCGTAAGGTATCAGGGAATGTGTAACTAAAGTGGGGATTTCCCCCAGTGATACCTCAGTGAGCCTCTCCTGAGTGGCGAATAGTGGCACAGATCCAGCAGGTCCATCATAGGAGATGAAAATAGTGAAACCAGTCTAGACCTGCATACCATATCAGACCAGGTGGCCTGCTATAACGAGATCAGTAGCCCGGTCGTTAGATCTGATGGAGGGGTTCTCTCCTCGTGCCCAGTTGTAACGAAGCATCGTCTCCCTTGCATACCGGTGAGGTACTATAACCCTTGTTGCAAGAGCTGAAGTGTCAGCGGCAACCCCGGTATGTGACAGGTACCTCCCTAGAGAATTTGACGTAGGAGGGATGCCCCTCTACAAGGTCATCAGAGTCCTGCACTGGCACAAGCCTGTGCGACGAACAAGGGGAAGGCATAGTAGCTTGTTGAGTGCATGAGAGAGCCGCACTCTCTAAAATGTAATTGCACTCCGTGTCAGCATCAGGCAGATAGCCCAAGCGGTCCGTATCCGCTAACAACAGATTAGTGTCTACCTCCGTGTCCGGCTCCTTCTATGAGCTTGGGTCACACTCAAACATGTCATCTGCATCCATATCAGCATCGGATTGAGGTTGAGAGAGGGTTGCACCCTCTAATGACAAAGTAGTGTCCGGTTCAGTATATGAGAGGGGTGCACTCTCTTTAATCGTGTAATTTGATATAAGTCTCGGGCTGAGGTTAGTGGAGGGCCGTACCCTCTTACCGTCCAAAAACTAGAGTCCATATCGGACACAGACTGACTGAATGTGGGGTTTACCCCCTTAGCCAAATCAGCGTAGGACTGAGGTAATGTCCCTCTCCAAACACAAGATAACTCTCCCTATTAATGGCTCCAAAACTGAATGCATCATCTTCAGTAACCAGGAGGTGAATAGTATCTTTCCCTCATGGCCGGACTCGTTTTCTCCATCTCCGAGTCCTGCCACCAAGGTCAGAGATCTGGGAGTCATTTTCGACTCTAGGTTGACACTGAAGCCCCAGATCAATCAGGTGGTAAGCTCTTGCCACTACCACCTGAAGCTTCTGAGGTCTATTTTTAGATTTATTGCCCCCTCCGATCAAATCTCGGTGGTCAACGCCATCATCGGTAGCCGATTGGACTACTGCAATGTCCTGTACCTTGGACTGCCTCAGAACATCATACACAAGCTACAGTTGATACAGAACGCAGCTGCTAGGCTACTTACGGGTGTGGCCCGCAATGACCATATCACTCCATCTTTAAAAGCCCTGCACTGGCTGCCCGTTCGTGAACGGGTTCTGTTTAAAAATGGTTGTTTGGTATATAAGGCAATCCACGGTATGGGACCAGACTATCTGAAGGATAAATTCACACGCTATGCTCCCAGTCGATCCTTGAGATCGGCTGATTTAGCCTTATTGAAGATTCCAAATTTTAAAAAGAAAAAGTGCTGAGGGAGGACGAGTGATGTTCAGGGAGCGCAATTTTGGAACTCCCTGCCTCTGACATTAAGACTTGAGAATGATCTACTGAAGTTCCGCCTGAGCTTAAAAACAGTTTTATTTGCTCAGGCATACGGGATGACATGAAATTTTTAACCTGGTTCAAATGCATGTGATTATAATGCTGTTGTGTGCTGGATATTGTTTTGCTTGTTTTTGATTGCTGGTATGCGCATCGAGACCCTATGGGTAATAAGACTGCGTTTCTTAAGAATTTTTAATAAATAAATAAATAAATATTAGTCACCCGAGAAGGCGGGCTCAACTGGGGCTAAACCAGATCGACGGTAGACGGAGTAGTATGTCCCCTCGGCCCGTGACCATCATGAATAACAGAAAGGGAGGTTGAAAAGACGTAACATCTGGAAAAAACTGACGGAGTCTATCAACGGACCACCCAGATCCCGCGCGCGCGGGGTCCAAGAAGACCGCTGGTAGCCTGAGGAACGCTGGAGATGTTCTCCGCGATCCATGATAGCCCGGGAGGTCGGAAGAGGCCAAGTCAGGCCCCTCGACTTCCCAGGCGGGAGAAAATGGAAGATATGAGAAGATGAAAAAAGGTGACAGAACTAAAAGCAAAGTTCGGATAGAGTAAGAATATGTACCTCGGAGGAAGGAAATATAACGGACAGGAAAGGCAAAATATGTGGAAAAAACATAGGGCCAAGAACTAGCGTGACCTAACTCTAACCACCTAGATGTAAAAGGGCATAGGTGTAGCGGTACTTACCTTATCCGGGGGCCGGACGCGGTCCTCTCTTCAAGCCGCGCGCGGTCCTGCGGCTGCACGAGCCGCGCGCGGCTCGTCCGACTGTTCTGACAGGAAGGCGGGCAGTGACCGCGAGAAGCGGTCACGTGTCCCGCCTGCAGCTAAGAGCGCGCCGCGAATCTCGGGCGCGCTCTTAAAGAGCCTAAATTGCAAAAAGGCTCCCATTGGCTCCTGTCATGCCAATCACCCCATACACTTACCTGTTGGGGGAGTGGAAGTGACAGGAGCCAATCACATTAGTTTGAAGGCTACTTATACTTACCCTTTTCCCTTAGTTCCTTGCCCTATCGTGGTTTCTGCTACAGTTCCCTTTAGTGCTTGTTGTGTTCAGTTGTGTTTCTCCGTATTTGACCTTGGCTTTGTATTCTGACTTCGTTTTCGCTTTATCCTTTTCTGTACTGTTTGCCGGCTTGCTGATTCCTGTGTACCAGTCCCCGGCTAGTTTTCGTTTACGCTGTCTCTTTGTGCCCTTGACCTCGGATCGTTCCTGACTCTGTCTTATCCTATTACGTCGAGTCCGGCCACTCTAAGGTCCGGTAGACGTATCTCTCCTCTGTACTGTCTTCTGTTAGGCTGGATCCTGCGTGTAGGGGTATATACTCGTTACATTACGATAGGGCCATGGACCCCGCAGATTTAGCTCAACAGATGGCGACCCATGAGGCTAGATTTGTAGAGCAGGATCACCGTATGGATCAAATAGCTCAGGCTCTCCAGACGCTCTTAGCTAGAACCATTCCAGCAACCGCACCTAACCCTCCTGCACCCCTGCTTCCTGAAGTATCGACTATGCCTAACGCTACAGCACATTTAACGCCTCCTCCTAGGTATGGAGGGGATTCTAAGACATGCAGAGGGTTCATTAACCAAATAGAGTTTCATTTTGAAATGTATCCACGTTCATTTCCCACAGAGAGGTCTAAAGTTGGGTTCTTTATGCACCAACTTACCGACAAAGCACTTGAATGGGCAAACCCTATTTGGGAGGCTAATGGACCTATGGTGCATAACTTTCACAGTTTCCTAACAGCTTTTCGCAGAACTTTTGATACTATGAAAAGGTCTAAGAATGCCGCTAGAGCATTAATGAGGGTTAAACAGGGTTCTAGGTCTGTGGCTGATTACGCTATACAGTTTCGTACCCTTGCCTCACAGGTCGATTGGACCAATAATGGGTTAACTACGGCCTTCATGGAAGGTTTATCAGACTCTATATTGGATGAGGTAGCAGCTAAGGAGCTTCCTATTGCCTTAGAGGACCTTATTGACTACCTCATCGATATAGATAATAGGATTCGTGACAGGCTCTATACTAAGAACAGGAATAGACGTTTTGTTACACCTATTCAACCCAGAGTTAATATACCGGAGAGTGTTAAAGTACCTGAAGAGGAACCTATGCAATTAGGGGTTGCCAAACTCTCAGATACTGAGAAATTACATAGGAGAAGGGAGGGACTCTGCCTATATTGTGGTAAGAGAGACCATATGGTAAAGGAGTGTCCTCTGCTCCCGGAAAACTCTCGCACCTAAGACCTTATAGGGGACTGGCCTTGGGTGTGATTTCTAAGTCTCCTACTTTGCCTCCTAACCGACTGCTTCTCCCTGTTTCTTTACATATGGGAGAGAGTTGTATAGTTGAAAACATAGACGCCCTGGTTGATTCTGGGGCAGCCGAGAACTTTATAGACTCTGGTTTTGTAAAGAGAAACAATATTCCCATCAGAGAGAAGGAGATACCCTTGGCCGTTGAGGCCATAGATGGTAGACCATTGATATCTCCTGTTGTTACTCACGAGACTGCACCGCTACACATGTACACAGGGGTTCTACAC